>NC_137181.1:40005000-41391500 GCF_951804945.1 Podarcis cretensis
AAGAAGGTGCTCCAGTGCTTGAGAGCAAGATGCCCCACACAAATTTTTCAAGTTTGCACTTTTACTATTTATATATTATTTCATCTTTGCTTTTAAAATCATGTGTAGAGAGTCATGCAAAATTCACATGTTTTGCAACACTATTAAACATATAGTTGGTCAGTAAAGAAGCTTAAGCTGTTCTAAAACCATCAATTGAAAAGACAAAAGTCAGTTAACATTAGTTTCGGTCCATAACTAAAATACTGAAACAAGTCACTTATGTATCAGAAACATAATAGCCTAGATGCAACACATGCCTGTCTGGGCAAATTAGGGTATCTGCAGTTTGAAGCGAACACTTAGCAGTTCTGCTCAGTTAACTGCTTTACAAGCAGCCCCACCACAATGCCTGTTGAACTAGTGGCCGGGTCCATAAGCATGTGAGAAACATTATAAGAGCAGAACAACCAATAATGCTGTGAACAACCCCCCGCCGCCAACAAATGCAAACCAGAGGCAACAGAAAAGCAGGAGTAAGGATGTAAATCCCAAACAGCTGTGGTCCAAAAAGAGATGAAATCACACAAGGAGGGTAGAAGATCTAGGAGAAGACCTGGCCTGAGTTTTAGAAGTGTGTGCATGAGAGAGTGAAAAAGAAAGCAAGAAAGTGTAGGAAGTGTGTTCAAAACCACAATTTCCTTTGTAAAATGCAAGTTGAGAAGGAGTGTATAATTACATAATACGTTTGTGCACAGCTTTCCTACCGTAAATTAAAATGCTCATGGAGCAGCCAAGTATTGCACATGTAGTTTGCTACCAAGCTATGGGAGCCTATTAATTTCAGCTTGTGTAAGTGACTGAACAACTGGAATGATAAAGATAGAAGGGCCTGAAGTTAGGCAATATACTTTAACATGCAGCAAAGGAGTGGGCCAGCATTATCTCTAGCTACATCAGATTACTGAAAGTACATGTAGTACTATATACATTAGAAAAACAAATGTTTCCAACAAGGGCCAAGAACTGAATCAAATCACACTGAAGTGTGCACTCTGTTCTACATAGGAATGTTCCATGCAAAGTGAAGTTTTATAACAGCTTAATAAATCCAGTGAATTACTGTTGAGCGGGGCAGAATGCAAGTATGCTTAAAATGCTTACATGTATTGTGACTTATTTACATTTCGGTAGCAGAAATAGTTCTCTAAAGGGTAATGTATTTAGGGGATGGCTTCATTATTTATTGTATCAACCAGACAAGCATATTTAGGAAAAAATATACTGGTCACAATCAAGTTTGTTAAACTTGACCCTTTAGTTCAAATCGGGGAAATCCATGTAAAGGTTGAGTAATAAGCTAAAATAAGTTATAACAAGTTACAATAAGGATTTGCTGAGTTAAGAACTTGAACTGGAATACAAAAGGGGGAGGTGAGAGGAGGTCTGGGAAATAAGTTAATGGAAATAAGTAATGAAAACTACATTTGTTTTTCTTTTTCTTTTTTGTACTTTTGTTATGTTTTGTGTGTTTTTGTCTTTTGTTTGTTTTTTGTATTAATTTGGAAAAAATCTAATAAATATCTATATATATATATATATATATAAAACAAATCGGGGAAATCCAAGCACATACTTAACCATTAAATCAGTAAGAAAAAAGTGCTTAAACTGGATTGGGCCCATTTGGTTTTTTGCAGTTTCACTGCTATAGCTGCAGAAATCTTTTATTTATTTATTTGTTGAATTTATATCCTGCCCCTTTCCTCCTGATATTTTAATAATATCAGAATATACTATTTTTAAAAAACCCAATCTGTCTTAGATACTCAGGATAATTTTTTTTAATTAACACTGCTTATTCTGAATATAGCATTTGGTGCTAAACTAATGTAAGGAGGAATGTTACTGCAATGCAACAAATGGATCAAAGCTATGATAGCCAATCTAATTTTTTTTCATGATTATCCAATATGATGTGCCAGATGAATAGTTCTTTATGGAAACATAAAAATACTATCAAACATTCATACCAGAAAATAAATACCAGTGCAATTTAAGCAATGTCATCATGATATTAACTAAGTAATAAGGGGATCCGTTTGTGCAAAATGACAGGGCCATACATTTTTTTATCCATATAAATTTTTATTGGTTTTCCATTGATTATACATATATACAGTCTAGATCAGTGTTCCCCAACCTTGGGCCTCCAGCTGTTTTGGGACTACAATTCCCATCATCCTTGACCACTGGTCTTGCTAGTGAGGGATGATGGGAGTTGTAGTCCAAAAACAGCTGGAGGCCCAAGGTTGGGGAACACTGGTCTAGATTACATAAGTTGCATATAACATAGCTGTTACAAGAATCATATATATAGTTCACAGTTATTTTGGGCTCCGCCGAGCCTCGGACTTCCCTTCACTTCATTGGTAAGTATCAGATAATTTCTAAAGTTACGTGTTTTATCTCCTTTACATATTTGCCAAACACTGTTAGAGTTGTTCCAACCCTGCCAGAGTCATCGAAGTTCTATACTTATCTCTTATATACCTCAGATATTTGTTCCAATTTTCATGAAACTTCTGGTCATCCTGGTCTCTTAGACTTCCTGTTATTCTAGCTAGTTCAGCATAATTTATCATCTTGATCTGCCAGTCATTTATAGTAGGTATTAATGTCAGGGCCATATATTGTGCTATTCAAATGACCAAGCAGCAGCTGTTTCTAGGCATGGTGCTACCACACTGTAAAAGCGAAACTCTGCATTGGGCTTCCCTAAACCACAAGCACTGCCAAGATTTCTTCTTACATACTTAGGTCCCCTTTAACATCACAAGGAGGGGGGAAACACCCTAGCAAAAAAAAAAAAAGTCTTCATGTCACACTGTACAGTGAAGAAGTCTGAGAGCACCCAAATGACAACTGTCTATTTTACATGTGAAAATAAATAATGCAGTTGTGACAGTGAAAGAAAAGACTTCGTTCTACATATTTGTATAGTACAAATATAGTTATGCCTTATCCTTGTTCTCAACAGGATATCAAGACTTGGATGGACCTAGTCTGAATCCTTGCTGATGTAGGAAATCCAGTACTACATCACACGATAAGTGGTGACCTGCGCTTAAAAACCTGTAATGAAGGTGGCCTGTTCCACTCTCAAACAGCTTGCCCTGTTAATAATTATTAATTTCTAAATTGTGCACCCTCTTTCCATATCAGCTTCTTACTACCCAGAAGACTGTACTGCAGTAGCAGCAGCCATTTGTTTAAATGGTGATTGCATTAAGGCGACTGGCACGTTTGTTTTCCACAATGCAATTTTCAGCATCCCAAAATTCAGTTATCCATTCAGTAGGGAATGAATGGTATGTAACCATTTTGGAAGGCCACAACAAGGGTCGAAAGACAATGGGTGCTGTTCTGAGATGCACTTGTCTAAGATTATTGCATACTCCTGGACTTTCTTAATTGCCTTTCTTCAGCAAAGTGTGGCTTCCACTAGAGAACTGACAAATTGCCTTTTACTGTTGGGAAACTTGCATGCCTATTCAAAAGTAAGACCAGTAAGACCTATTACAGGATTGCAGTGTATTGGATTGCAGTCTCAAAAGCCCTATTGCACAGCTGAACCATACTGAGCAAATAACACTATTTAAAAAAAAGCATGATGTGAACACTAACTGGTGATATTAGGAATCCCAGACCACAATGTCTGGAAATTAAAAGCCACTAATTCCACACTTTTCAGTTTAAAACTAAAACCAGTAGAATAATTAAAATGGACTGTTAGTAATGGTGCCTCTTGCACAAAGTGCTCTGTAATATTCAGCAAACTATTTTTTAAAAAGTGCGTAAGTATATGTACTAATATTCTTAGGTCAATAATAACTGGAAGGATGTACATTGCAGAACGTGCTTTCAAATAAAATTAGAGGTGCTCTCAATAATGTATCACCTAATACTGTTATTGTTAGATCAATTATTTTCAACTATATGTAAACTTCCCGTTTCCTAAGATTACCGATATTCCCTCTGGCCTATACTCAAAACAAAAGACATACTAGATTAAAAATTAAATTATAAGATGTGTCCTACGTGGATTTACAATGCAGTTAGAATTCAGGGGTGGGATAAAATCTTGGTATCAACTACACTAGCAACCAAGTGAGTTTATGGCTACAATATCCAAGGAAAACTGGAAAAGACTAAGGATGGGTAACATGGTCGGGTGCTGACAACGGATGTTTCATCTTAATGCATAACCTATGCATGAAAATAAAAGACATCTAAAGAAGCACACAGGTTTGAAGTCGCGGTTAACATTCTATCATAATTAGAAACATTTCAAGAGCCCTGTAATTTCCAATCAAAATTACAGTAATTTCCAATACACAAGCCATGATTCATGACAGAATTTTTACATTCCATGAGAGATTATAGTGGCCTGGTGTATGACACAGTGAGTATAGAGCTAACATAAACAATTCCATTTAATGTTTAAACAGCACTTGGTGTTTAGAATCCCACAATAAAAGAAACATATTATTGCAGAAATTATCACTTTGACAGTGATTGAAGGGTAGGCAGGCATGTGGCCTGTAAAGCTATAATTTTTTACAGTCCACAGCTTGAGTTTAATCATTTTGATATAACATTTCCAAAATATCCTTTTAAGTATTCCTTACAGCATATAACTTTAAAAAGAAACATCTTTTCTATATAATGAAAGATGGAGCGACTCCCAACTGCAAATATTTCCAAAGTTGAAGCTTAAATAACAAAACAAACTGCAACAACAGAGTCCAAAATACATCCCCAATACAGAGAACTTATATTATATTACTCAAGCTATAAGTGACAGACACACACCCTTTGGGTAGTTTTAAGAAGCTGGTACCATGGCTAAGGATAATCTACCACTCAAATCAACTTTGTATTTAACTGCCCTGTCTGTACATATTTTCATGCATATAATCTAATTTTGGCCATGTGTTTCAAGAACTCTAACACTGCTAACAATAATGAACCACTATCTTCAGTGAACATAAACTGAGCATGATAGCTATGTGGAGGGAAAAAAATCAAACATGCCATTTCTATCTCCAGCAGTAAATTACCTTCACTCTACACACTGACTTTCTATTCAATGTCATTAAAAAAAAAAGAGAGTGTTCATATTAAACCATTGGATATTCTATAGGTAACCCTTGTATTATAATGTCACCCAACTACTGGCACTTAAAATTGAAAAGCTTGTACAACAGCATTTACAATGGTTTCTGGGGCAGTAGCAGCAGATGCTGAGAAAGGCTCTGGTTTGGGACAGAACAGACTCTAAACGATCTGTGTCATCAGAATAAGGCAAGAAGGCAAAAAACAATACACTGAACCGAATGAGAGCCAATAAAAAATAAGGCAGCATAGGAAAAGGTACACACAGAATTAGAGAGGGGCAAGAAGTATAAGTATTTCTATGCAAATGATAGACGCCTCAAGCTTAGACCGCCTGGTAATATTGACATAGTTTTGGGTAGACACTGTATACATAAGAGATACGAAGATAAGAGGAGAGGGTGATTCAAACCAGTAGTTGTACAGGGAGATAATATGTTAAGGATTGAAAAAGAGGAAGGGCTAACAGAGGTTTTCAGATGTCAACAGTGGTGTAATAATAACGATTATGAATATAATGGTAGAGAAAACTATGGAAAAAGAGAGGGGGTAAGATAAGACTTAAAATTAATAAGTTAAATGAAAATAGACTATTTAGACTATTTATGATGATCGATGTAGAAGTATATAATTTGGACCTTCAGTGTGGTTTGAGTTGTGTCCCCCCGGCCATTAGGATGGTAGCTTTCCCTCATATTACTAGGAAAACATCGAATTTTACAACAGGTAAGGCAACATTCAAAGAAAGCTAAGCATGCTTAAGATATTGCGAATTTTAACTGTTACATTGTTACTACCCAACACGTCCATATAGCATTCTGTTTCCCCCTCTAAATGCAGGCCAAATCAACTCCATATTGGAACAAATGTTGGAAAAGCAAATGTAGCCCACTGGTGCCTGATAAGGCCCTTACCTGGCTTTTAGTTGCTGCAACCTTTGCAAATAATGCTTGAGACACTTTAGCTCTCTTCATTTCCTGCTGAATCTCATCATAAATGGAAGCATTAATGTTCATAGTATTGTTTTCTGGTTTTCCATTCCTTTCTGTTGCAATAGCTGTAGTTTTTACCTGGAAAATAAGATATGAATGTCAAATTTCAAAGGATGCCCAACTGAATGACACTACAGCTGTAACAACACACTACTCGTGTGGTGTGGGTTGCCAGCGCCTGGAACCGTTGGCACTCCCCAAGACCCTTCCATCAGCCCAGTTTCGAATGAAGTCAATGAAATAATTATTTCAACTAGCAAGCTTGAACCTAGTAAAAGTTCCTGAGCACATGAAAAGTGTCTTTCCTTTTCATTGAGAAAGTGGGTGACCTAGGGCCAGTCACAGTTTCTCAGCCTAATCTGCCTCACAGGGTTGTTGTGAGGAGAAAATGGAGGGGGAGAACTATGTATACCACCTTGATATGTAAACAACAACAGTTTTTATCGATTTATAGAATCATAGAATTGGGAGGTAACCCCATCTCGTTCAAACTCCTGCAATACAGGAATCACAGCTAAAGACTCCCTGACAGATGACCAGGTGGTTTGTGTTCTTGACTAGGAACCATTGTGGGGCAGGAGCAGCTTTCACAACGCAAGGCAACATTTCATGGAGCTGACCAAATAATCCATGTCTCTGGTTTCAGCAATTGATGGGAGAGGCTGCAGAAATCTGTTAAGATGCACCATCAACCGAAGCCCTCCCAGACAAGCAAGGTGAAAGTTTCCGCTCTTCGCTGCTGGGCAAACCTAGTAACTCCAGGCACCCAGACAAAACACAAGCAAATGTGTATGCTCTTTCCCCTCTAGGGCAGTGATGGCCAAACTTGGCCTTCCAGCTGTTTTGGGACCACAGTTCCCATCATCCTGTTAGCTAGGGATGGTGGGAGTTGTAGTCCAAAAACAGCTGGAAGGCCAAGTTTGGTCATCACTGCTCTAGGGTCATTCCTGTCTCATCGATCAGTTCCTCGTAGGAATGTTACCCAGCAAGCCAGACACAGCCTTTTATCGAAACTACATTTTCTAATGCTTCATCCAAATAATGTCAAGAGCATGAGATTCTTTTAACTGGGTATAGATAAATATAATAGTAGACAAATATTAAAAGACTCTTTGAAAACTTGGAAGGGGATGACGACGAGAGATGAGGACAAATTATTTTAGACTGCTTGACATACCTTTATGAACTTGGGTTATAGGTTACTAGAGAAGGGTTGTTTCATTTCTCTAAACTCTTGCATAGCAGATCAGCCTCAAAAACATTTCCCTTCCTTTCTAACAGTTTCTCTTGAACCATTAAGAATATCATGGATGATTAGTCTGTTGTGCTCTGCTGAGCACTACGTATTGCTAATTAACCTTTCAGAGGCTATCTACAAAGGCTTTTCCCCCTCCAGAATTTCTATTGAAAGCATCAGTCACAATTTAATGTGTGTGATACTTTATATATATATATATTTAAAAGAAGTTTTTATAATACTATTTCTGAAAAATAATAATTTAGTGTTAGAGTAAGGAATGAACTCAAGGAAGAAAGCTAAGGAAGAAAGTGGAAGCAAAAGGACATAAAACCTTCACTATGTTAAATTGGTGCACCACCAAATCCCATAAGAAGAGTTGTTATTTATACAGCATCATCAGTGCATTAAGGCACTTCACAAAATTTGAAACAAATGCCTACTAAAATCTTACACCTAAAAAATTTAATACAACTAGGCATCAACTATGCAGTTTTTTGTAATGGTGACAAAACTTTGCTAACATTTCTATGAAACTGCCATGAGCCTTTATTCTCATCTGTCTAAGAAAATATAATTTCCATTCCTAGCAGCTCTTTAAAAAATATTTAGAAAAGACACATCTCCTAGCAATTCTATCTATCTTGGCTGACAATAAAAACAGGAAAATTTGGAGTCATTCATATTTCTTGAACGAACCCCAAATTTACCCAAACAGGTAATTTAACAGCTTTTCACAAATATGGGCTTTCTCATATTTTTTCCCATGTGAAAATGAAACAAAAAACCCAACCCTTTTATATACATATTCCCATAAGTACTGTTTTAGTTTAGGAACAAAAATCTTTTTTAATCCTGGTTTAGCTTTTAATATGACATTGTACATTAAAATTCATAAAGTACCTCATTCCAGGCAAAACAAACTACTTTTCAGTTCAGTTCTTCAAATGGCACAAGAGGTATAATAAATGCAGTTGCTCTCATTCAGAATGGCTTTTTATCAGGACAAAGTTTACTACTCCATTATTACAGTGGCGCCTGGAAGCATATTTATATTTAAATGTTAGTGTTTCCATTAACTGTCCTCTCCATGGTTATTTCTCAAGGATGGAAGGTTGTATTTCATATTTTGGCCATTTCACTTGTGTCATTAAAATAAGACTTGGCACAAAGGTAGTCAATTAAAACTATTTTCTATATAGTGAACAGCCAAGCATTTAGATTTCAAAGGTGTTTAAATGATCTTAATTAAGTGATAAGCTCACAGAAAGAAATCCTCTGAAATTAGAAATTGTGAGCAGTGTATCTGAAGACAAATGCCATCTCAGCAGCAAGAAGTCGTGAGGGTCCAAGCAGCCTCTAATTCAGAAACTTTTTAGTTCAATTTATCTTTGACTGGGTTTCGAGAACTATTGAAGAATCTGTTTAAATAACGTCAATGAAATTATTGATTATTTTTTAAAAAATATATAGCTATGCCTGCTGCTAAAAGAGACATCCATAATTCGTAATTCATGGCTGAAGATCTGTTATTGCTTTCTATTCAAAGATGTACCTCCCCTTCACACATTACTGTGTTCTTTGAAGGGCTCCACAGACAGGCACTCACTGTGCCTATAACTGATCAAATGGAATTAACTGAGCCTGCAACACCCTTCAGGATTTTAAGCATTATTTCAGAGCTAGTGCAAACCTTTAGGAGCTTCAGAGAACTATCATAATTTTGTACCTGGTTCACTTTCACACTACAAGGCTAAATCTCTGCAATCCATCTGAGGACTTACTAAGACTGCCGACTTCCTTTTTTAAAAAAGCAAACGAAATGCAGGCTGCACCACTCGTGCAATTTTGATACACAAAACTCAATCAGAACTTCCAGCTGCACTACTGTATCTGAAAAAACAGCAGCTATACAGCTTGCCTTTCTTTTGCACACACCATCAAAGCACATCATTTAGCATCAAGCAGATCAGAAAGACTTTAAAATAGTTTACTTGTGTTGGTCGGCTGGGCGGTGTGCTTATAAGAGGTGTGGGGCCCATTGCAGAAGCTGCATTCAAACTTCTTTCCCTTTCATCCTGGTATATTCGATCTCTCTCTGCTTCCGGCAGCTGCAAGAAATTCTGCATAGCCCGAAGGTTTACCAGTAAAGATTGTGATGCGGTCTTGGGGTCTTCTTCCTTTCGCAGGATTTCTGAGAGCAAGCCCTGTAGAGGAAAAAGACACACACAGAGACACACACAAACACAAAGCCATATTACTCTATGCAGCCTTATATAACAAACAGCCACCGCTAATCATGATTTGTTTTGCTTCCTTAACTTTAGAAAACGCACAACAAAAAGGCATTCATCCTGCATAGGCATATATTACTAACAATTTAGGTAATACAGAAGAGAGCCTCAATTGTATTCCTAATTTTATTAAGCATCTGCTTTACGCACAATACAGACTGAATCTGCTTAATTGGTCTCCTCTTTTTTACTGACTTAACTTGCCATGAAATCTTTCTAAGACAGACAATAAGAATAAGAATAAATAAAATACAAGTAATTCTGCAGCAATATTGCATCACAGCTATTCAAAGTCTGTAAATAAGGCATATATTAAAACAATATAGCATATCTAGAAATTTGAGGGCAGTTCACAATTTACACAGAACTCATTTACAAAAAAAATGAGAGCAAAATCCACCTGTAGATTGTCATGTTGAAAACAGTACTTTGCTTCTCTCCCCCCCCACCCTGCTCCCAACATTTGAAAAATATCATGACTAATCATTGGATTGGATTATCACAGGTAATCATTGGAAACATGGCTTAATTGGTTATGGCAAATGTCTCAATATTTTTTCCCTTCTCTACTTCCCAAATAATTGGAAGAATCACACACGCACACACACAAAAAAAAATAGTAGGAAATTATCCAACAAAATTTGGAATTTGCAGCCAACTCACAATGGGGATTATTTACTCATTTGTAGTCAAGATTCAAAGGTAGACATTTATAGGTTCTCACCCAGGTACTAATGACCCTTACACAATCCGCTGCCACAAACACTCTTACGTATCTAAAATGATCTTATCTTCCTTTAGGAAATACACAGGAAGGTTTTGTTTCCACTCCAAAACAAAGAAACAGACAAAGCAACAAACAAACAAACATGCTATTTTTGATTAAGAATGGCTTAGGTTTCTTGCCATATTTTAGGTAGCTGATCATTTAACTTGACCAAAAAGTTGCATAGAATCACAGAATTGCAAAGTTGGAAGGCATCCCGAGGGTCATCTAGTCCAGCCCCCTGCAATGCAGGGATCCTGTCCACAGCCATTCCTGGGTGGACTCAAGCCACTGGCCTTCTGGTTAACAGCCAGATGCACTGACCCATTGCACCACGAGGCTGCCATACGTGACTTAGCAGTGGGACGTTACTGAACTACCTCTCTCTCCATCCTTGACCATTTGCCATGCCTGCAAGGCCCAATGGAAATGTAGTTCAGCAACATCTGGAGGACCGAAAGTTCTTCATTCTTGATCTACTTGATTAGCTTACCAGGCGATCCAGGAATGATCCACCCACCTCGGGTTAGAGTGGCCAGTGAATCTGCATTATTAACTAAACCTGCAGCAAATGGCTTTGATAGGATGATTCACAGGTTTTTTTGTTTGTTTGTTTCTTCTTCAGGCAACCTTAACAAGATTATACCCACATCAAGATTATTATTACCACCATCATCATTAAATTTGCATACCACCATTTATGTGAAGATCACAATAAAAAAATACAAAATGAGAACGCAAAGTTTCAAATAAAAACAAAAACAAACTCATAACCCAACCCCTAGAATTCTAGAGGAAGGCCTTTTTATGAAAGGACGCAGCTGATGGTAGAGTTAACACTTCACAAAGTCATAAAGATGTGAAGGCAACCTGAGTTAATCAAAACCCAGACCAGGGAGCAAAGAGAACTTAAGAGAGACTTGGAGGAGCCAACCACTGCTCCACAAAACACTATATACATTTTGAAAAGGGCAAATTCAATTTTATCTTTGCAAAGGAATTAAAAAAGAAAGCCCATGAAAAGTAGTCCAGCTACTTTAAGTACATTGTGTAGCAAAGAGGCTCAGCCATTAAAACAGCTTACCAAGAAACAAAAAGATCACAACATTAGAAGAATTTGTCCAGCCAAGCGCTGTGCAGGAAGAGTTCATAAACAGAGCACTGTGCTATAATATGTCATACCCAGTAGTATAAATGGTGACAACAGAAATGGATGACAATTTTTTTCTTAGGCGCTATATATTGTAAAGGCATTGACCTTCCGGGAAGAATAAATGTAATTATTTGTGGGTCAAATGTTAATTCCAAAACAGATTCAGGATATGATGCGACAGTAATTTCAGAGGAGAACTACATGGTATTCCAAGGCAGAGACTTTTACCGCACAGAGGGTGTTCTGCTTCAGAAATAATATACAAAGAGGAGCAGTTCATTGCATGTGTGTTACAAGGTGGTAACCTCCTCAGCCTTAGAGTACTTGCCTAAGAGAAAAAGAAGGAATGTTTGGAGACACTAGTCTAAAAAGAAGATGACGACTAGTGTCAACTACCATATTTTTTGCCCCATAGGACGCACCACCCCATAGGACGCACTTAGTTGTTTTTTTGGGGGGGGAAATAAAGAAAAAAAAATTATTCCCCCCCAGGCACGGGGCTGGCGCAGGGGAAGCCCGAGCTTCCCCCGACCCCAGCCCCCAGAACAGCCTGCTATCTGCAAGCCTAAGGAGATGCGCTGGTCTCCCCAGGCTTGCGGAGCGCTGTGCGAAGCCCGGGCGCGCTCTTCAGCGTGCCCCAGGCTTCGGAATGCAGGCAGCTCTGCACAACCCTCGGGAGCCCGGCACGGCTTCGCGGCGGCTCCGGAGGGTTGCGTGGAGCTGCGCCGAGCCCGGCAGTGCAGGCAGCTCTGCGCAGCCCTCGGGAGCCCGGTGCGGCTTCGCACTGGGCTCCCGAGGGTTGCACAGAGTTTCCTGAAGCCTGGAGAGCGAGAGGGGTCGGTGCGCAGGCTCTCCAGGCTTCAGCGAAAGCCTGTATTCGCCCCATAGGACGCACACACATTTCCCCTTCATTTTTGGAGGGGAAAAAGTGCGTCGTATAGGGCGAAAAATACGGTAGTGACCAACTAGATGCCAATGGGAAGCTCACAAGCAGAAGAGTACAACAAAATTCTCCCCATTTGTGATTCCCAGCAAAGGGTATTCAGAGACCAACACAAGAGATAGAAGTCCGCCCGGCTTCTGTGCGTAAAGGTGCTGCTGCTGTTCCCTTAAGGGGAATAATCTCCTAAGAAATTGATTCTGCACTGTTTCTAGCCCTTTGATAGTGTTCTTGTCCTCTCCCCAAATTCTGACTCTGTACAGCATTTGGGGGATCACTCTGGAGCTCAGCTGATCTCTGTTAGATTTAATAAGCCATCATGGGCGAGGGTTAAGTAAAAATATGGGTGGCTGGACCCAACCAAGTATCTTATCCAAATAATCAGGCTCCAATAACTGAAATTTATTCATGAAAGCTAGGGTATAAACACTGCATCCTGATGGTTGTGAGCAACCTAATAATAATAATAATAATAATAATAATAATAATAATTTATTATTTATACCCCACCCATCTGGGTGGGTTTCCCTAGCCACTCTTCAGAGTACATTGCAAATATATATAACTGCACTCTACCAAGGGTTGCACCAAATTCCTCCTGGGCTAGACTTCAAAAGATCTCACAATATTCAGAAAAGCTCTGCTGGATGATACTGAGAGGATTCAACAGCAGAGGAGAAAAACTGTTTCTGCACTTCCATCACTAGAGTAGCTTGATACTGGGGCTCTATATTGTGGTCAGCTGGATACACCATGAATTTTTTTGTACCTACATTCTGACCATTTTCATTTTTCAAAATTATTTGTGTGTGCATTACTAGGAGGAGTGCATGGTTCAGAATTGATGTCAGTTGCATTCTGCTCCATAATTCTTACTGAAGCAGAAAAACTTTATTTTATGTATTGCTTATAACCCACTTTACTGAGGAAGCCCCAAGTTGCAAACAGAAAACTCAGCAAAAAATATTAGGATAATCTATAACAAAACATAGCATATATTAACATATAAAAGAAGTAAAAGCTATAGTCATGTCAAAATAATGCAGTAAATGTGTTAAATCCATACAGAACTTATACAATGATTTTATGTTTTGGTCTAAGTAGAGATATAATAGCCCACTATTGGCAAAAGCGAAATAAATACATACTGGGAAAGTGGGTAATAAGTACTATCTTGGAGAAACCAATTATTAAAACACATTGAAAGGAGTAAGTGCAGCAAACCTTAGTTGTACTGATTGTAGCTGGATTCCTACTGCAAACAAATTTCAGCATATAGTTTGTAACTTCTTTCCTGCATTGCTTTTTTTCCACAACATGCCAATTGCTTTTCCACTAAAAAATGGAAGGCAGAAATCACTAGCGTGCAGGCACACACAGACACACGTCTCTATATAGACTATGTTCTTCCAAGCTCTTCACAGACCATAAACACTTGATGACCTTCATACATGAAAATATTTGGACCAAGTATCACTACAAAGCCATCCAGTGTTTGCCATGGCAGACATCTTGTCACAAAGTCCCACAATGCAAGCATACACCTTCAAGTTAAGAGGGGGGATGTCAAACATACAATCATAATGTACATGCTTTTCTTTGTCAGATCCAGATTACTATTCACAGAGATTTGGAATGTCAAGAAGTCTTCTAATATATCACACTGAGATGGTCTAAATACCTAAACCTTAGCAATGTTTCAGAGATGACTAGAAAGCACTTTGCTGACCATTGGCAAGTAAGCAAATTGGAAAGGCTGATAACAGATGGGAACTGTATTGATTGTACCAAAATCTATGAAGAAAGAAATCCTAGAACTTGTCCAGTAGCACCTTAAAGGTAAAGGGACCCCTGACCATTAGGTACAGTTGCTGACGACTCTGGGGTTGCAGCGCTCATCTCGCTTTACTGGCCGAGGGAGCCAGCGTACAGCTTCCAGGTCATGTGGCCAGCATGACTAAGCCGCTTCTGGCGAACCAGAGCAGCACACAGAAACGTTGTTTATCTTCCTGCTGGAGTGGTACCTATTTATCTGCTTGCACTTTGATGTGCTTTCGAATTGCTAGGTTGGCAAGAGAGTAGCACTGTGTATCTAAAGAAGTGTGCATGCACACGAAAGCTTATACCCAGAACAAACTTAGTTGGTCTCTAAGGTGCTACTGGACAATTTTTTATTTATTTCAACTGCGTCAGACGAACACAGCTACCTACCTGAATCTAGAATCCTAGACCTTGTTCACAAAGGGGATAAAAGTATAATCACAAGTTGTGAACAAGCCATGCGGATAGCACAATACTAGAAAAAACCAAAATATTATCTTGTGACTGTTTTAGAAGAAACAGATCATCACAACAGAATCTTTCATCACTACACCCCATTGGGAGATGGACATTATTTGGCAGACACTAACTACTATTAAAGGTATATTGAAATACTCCCTTGCCTGGCATTATCTGCCACAGTGCTGTTGTATGACTGAATAATATCTTTGATAACTTTGGAATTCCAGACCTAATTCATGGCCTAAAATATAATCCAATTTGCAGCAACTGAATTCAGTCATTCTGGACATCTTATAACTTTTGCTATGTTACCAACAGTTAAAAGACAATGAGCAGTACAGACTGCAATGAAAATCTTGAGGGGGGAAATGACATATGTACTTGCTCTTTTAAACTTCAGGTCAACACTATTGATTCTACTGGATAAAGTCCAGCAAATTGCTCATGGAAAGACAAATCAGAATACTTTTCCAACCCTAGAGAAGAACCTTCTTTCCAAAAAGGCCTGAGTTGGAAAAAGTTGCTGCTTCAAATTAGCAAGCCAAGAGATGTTATGAGCATTCTATAACTAATCCAGTTCAAAGCAGTAACTGCCACATTTAAAGAGAGGAGACAAAGCTTATATCAAGTTTGTTGGAGAAAAACTTGATGGCATCAGCTACTGTGGAAGAAATTAAATACCCAGATAATATTCTGTTAAGATGGTACATGGAATACTCAAAAGAAACCAACATCTTCCTATCCCCAAGAAGTTACAATCTCCAAACACACAAAGTAGTACTTGAAATCCCAAGTTCATCTACTGAGAATCAGCCAGAGCCATTTTGTAAGACTGATAGTTACCGTGCTTTTTCCCTCCTAAAAGGTAAGGGGAAATGTGCGTGCGTCTTATGGAGTAAATGCAGGCTGCGCAGCTATCACAGAAGCCAGAACAGCAAGCGGGATTGCTGCTTTCACTGCGCAGCGATCCCTCTTGCTGTTCTGGCTTCTGAGATTCAGAATATTTTTTTTCTTGTTTTCCTCCTCCAAAAACTAGGTGTGTCTTGTGCTCTGGTGCGTCTTACAGAGCGAAAAATATGGTATATTACTACTCAGATTGTCATATGTTCTATACCTAAACTACCCAATACAGTCGTACCTTGGCTCCTGAACGCCTTGCGAGTTGAACGTTTTGGCTCCCAAACACCGCAAACTCAGAAGTGAGTGTTCTGGTTTGCAAACGGTCTTTGGAACCCAAACATCCAACGGGGCTTCTGTGGCTTCTGATTGGCTGCAGGAGCTCCCTGCAGCCAATCGGAAGCCACACTTTGGTTTCCGAACATTTTGGAAGTCGAATGAACTTCTGGAACAGATTCTGTTCGACTTCCAAGGTACAACTGTATGTTGATTTATTCAACTACTGTTTCTTTAAGTAAAAGGAATGAGATGTGTGGACAGTGTGAACAGTGGGGAGGTATAGATAATGACAATGTCTATATCTCCAAATGTAATCAGATCACCGGTAGCACTGGATTAGGAGTTCCCCATGTCTGTCTGCCCTTGAGAAGGACAACAGGTTTCTTGCTTCCTGACCGCTATGCCCACTATGGCCTAGAGCACGGATGTGAAACCTGTGGCCCTCCAGATATTGCCAGACTACAACTCCCATCACCCCTGACCACTGATAAAGTTGGCTATGCCTAATGGGAGCTTGAATACTTTTGGACACGGACAATGACAGCCACCCTATCTTGCTTTTTCAGCTTTAAGCTAGAAATGGAAAAGCAATTTTGCTTCCATACTTCTAAATTCTGTAGCCAGTGGGCAGACCCTCTTTCTCCAGCACCAAATGTCAAGTGGGGGGGTGGTGGTTTTCAATAGGATCACTCCCCCACCATCACTATGCAGTCAGTCATGATTTTCCCCCTGGCTGCAATTGTGGGACGAGAGAAGACTGATATAAAGCCAATGCTATTTGGTAAAGGGAGGGTTAAATCCTAGGGTGGAGAGACAATCTATAGAGAAGAATATGGCTACAGCTATCTAGTATGCCAGTGCAGCAGAGTGATAGGTCATGTAGAACAGTGTTTCCCAACCTTGTGCCTCCAGCTGTTTTTGGACTACAATTCCCATCATCCCTTGCCATTGGTCTTGCTAGTCAGGGGTGATGGGAGTTGTAGTTCAAAAACAGCTGGAGGCACAAGGTTGGGAAACACTGATGTAGAAATCGTGCAGCTAATTCAGGTGTGTATGCGTGGAAACCGATCAAGAAAACATGGGAAAGGGAAGTTTTATTCAAAATATATTGCAGATGCCCTTTTAGAAGTGAGTGGCCTGTGTGGAAGCAACCATGCAGTCCATCAACATCTGGAAGGCCACTGGCCCTCCATCCCTGGCTTAGAGTCTAAGTCACCCTTTCTCAACCTTGGGTCCCCAGATGTTATTGGACTAAAACTCCCACTATCCCTAGCTAACAGGATCAGCGGTTAGGGATGATGGGAGTTGTAATCCAGTAGCATCTGGGGACCAAAGGTTGAGAAAGGCTGGCTTAAGTGTTACACAACACTCCCTTCAGAAGAGGTTGTCTTGAAAGGAGGTATGCCCAAGTCTTAAATTATGCCATTTCTTTATTGCAATAAACTAGCAGTTTTCTAGTCATATGGGCTGTAGCTGATAGGTTTTACTGATTTATTCCTGTTGTTTTAAAAAAATAAATGCTCTTATTGATTTTTACTGAATGCCACTTTGCAGAAAGTGGTCTGTAAATAATATTAAATAAATAAATAAGATATAAGCATAATTACTACAGTGATTATATTGCAACCAGCTACACCAGCGATTACCCCATTAATGCAGTCAAAGTAATTTGTCAATGTATTGTAATTCTGTTATTAAACTTTTGCTATGAGTGAAAAAGTGGATGAGCTTAGATGTGCTAATTTAGGAGGTCTGTTTTTCCCCTTACAGGAGAAGTCAATTTAAGCCACAGCCACATCACACAAAAAAATGAACATAATCTTTACAAATCATTCAAGTATATTTCATTAGTAATTGCACAAATATGTTCAATAAGTTTCAGTGCTTTCAAAAGCTAATTAAGAATTCTTTAAAATAGGGAGATAAATGAAAGTGTCTGCCAGTATGAACTAAAACATAGCCTGTCTGGCCCCCAGTTTGTCTGCTCTTTGAACGTAATCACTGATTCAGATAGATTTTATCAGGCTCCTGGAACTTCAAAGCTCTCTGAAGAAAAATATGATTTGCTCCCAAATATGCAGAACATCCTCATATGCTGTCTTTACTGCAATGGATTGAAATCTCATATCCAGGTGGAAGATTATTTTCAAACTCCACCCGCAAGTTTGGAGTCCTGCCAAGTAAGTTATAAGCAGACACATTTATCTTTGTCGCTTATTAGCGAGAGGAGAGCTGTCATGATAGTGTAATAGCACCTTTTTACCTTTTACTCAAACAGTGATATGGGTAGTGTGCTTTTGCTTAAATTACACTATGAAGAATTATACGAACACAGTGGCAATTTCTGTTATACTTAAGCAGGCAAATTTCCCTCCACCACATAATTTACAGAACTCAAATTCAATAAAACATTACAGGATGGTCCATTACTGTTATCAATTTTGAATAATCCATCTTCATTCTTCATTTTACTGGAAAATAAGCAGCGTGCCAAAGACAAGGGAGAAAAGGAGGAAAGAAGAATTGAAGAAAGCCTAACTGGGTGGTGTGGGAAAACCGTTGATGTGGCTTTAAAATTACTGCATGGGCATTGCAGTACCCGCATGTTATTTCTTTAAAATTGAAGCTGTTTAGGGGTAAGGGGCATCTACAAAATCTCTCTTTCCAAACTGCAAATGCTCTCCGCTCCCCATATTCAAACACCCCTCATTTTATGCGGATATACTGCCCTGCAGTTCATTGAGACTTCGAAGTCCCAATGGAAGAAGCATGGAACATTAATTACTTGCAAGTAGGTTCCCATGTTGTTTGTGTCAAGCAGCAGGCTAGGGAACCTGAAAACGGATCTACTTGTTAGCGGAGATCCAGCCTGCTGCTTAACATGGCAGAGTGGAACCTTTCCTCCCAAGCATGTATTTTCAAGAAGGAAGTCCTCAAGACTAATCAATGTCACTGCTAAGCAAAAGAAAGGATTTAAAACCTTCCAAGAGGATTTCCTAGATCCTTCAACAATGTACTACTCTCTTCTTATTGATGATGATGATGATGATGATGATGATTTATTGAATTTATATACTGCCCTATACTCAGGGGTCTCTCTTAAACTGCGGTTGTTGTATGGAGCACAGTTTATGGGACACACATTGAAAAATGTTTAGTTGGTGCAAATTCAAAGTTTGATTTCCCCCCTTAAATATCCAAAAGCATTTCTTCTCTTTTACTGTACTATTTAACAATAAAATAATGATTAATGGAATTGCTGCAGCTTCTTTCTCTCTCTCTCTCTCTCTCTCTCTCTCTCTCTCTCTCTCTCTGTGTGTGTGTGTGTGAGAGAGAGAGAGAGAGAGAGAGAGAGAGAGAGAGACTAATATGTGCCATGGGAAAGGGTAAAATCGAGAAATTAACAGATAACAATTTCAGAAATGAAACTTTCAAAAAAACCCAAACCCAACCCATCATATTTGGAGATTTAAAATATGTGAAATAATATATACATGTAGAAGCCTGGAGCATAAGCAAGAGACATGCTTAGTAGAAACATCAGTAGCTGCTTCAGAAGCATGTATGAACAAAAAGACTAAGAAATCTTACAAATAAAAAATAACTGTTCCTTCTGTATAAAACAGCTCCTTGTATTACACATAATATCTGAAACAATAGTAAACTTGCCTTAACAGAGCTGATTTTTAGATAGACCCTCTATTTACTAATATATTTTACATTAAAATGCTGCATGAAAGTTTCTTTTTATGTAAAAAAATGAGGGAAAAGACATAAGACAGTTAAGTGGGACACAAAAGAACAAAATATATTTCCCCTGCCCCTTATTTGTACAAGGTCCAGTGGAAACCACCGTCTCTGGAATGGTGGAATATATATTACAGAAATCATGGTCTGTACCAACTGAAATATGCATGAATGTGTCCCAGAATATGGCAACATCAACTTTTTGACAAGAGTGTTACAGAAAAATTCATATGCACACTAGTAAAATGAGAGCTACTGATTAAGCAAAAATCGCAAGGCACTCTTCCCAATCCTGTGCCTTCGAGATGTTGTTGGACTGTAACTTTTATCATCCTTGACCGATGGCATGCTGGATAGAGCTGATGGATATTATAGCCCAAAACATCTGCAGACCACAAGACTGGCTGGGGAAGGCTATCCTAACTTGCATGGTCTTCAATTGTTAGTGAATTTCTGTGCACTAGCCAAAAAATTTAAGCTCTTAAAAAGCATACTACTCCCTTAATCGGAACTGCTTTTTTCAGTGAAACTAGTTCTTGGTTGTCCAAGAACAATTTAAAAATAACTTCAGTCCGTAGCGTAAATTCCATACAGAAATATCCCACAATTTATATTCACACACATTCAACTTAATTAAAATTCAGCAGATGTAATATTACCAAAAAACCCTTCCTCCATTTCAGCAGAAGTCACAGAGCTGGAAATAATCACAAATATTTTCAATTCACATTGTTTGAGTCTTGAGCGACTCAAGAATAAAAGCAGTTACATTTTCCAAAGCTCAGGCTGGTGGACCTTGCTAATAGTTTGTGCAATAAAAATAAGTCAAACATTGATTTGCACTGATGAAGTAAAAAATCTAAAGTGAAAAACTGGACTTTTAAAACCTGTACTAAAATGGGGTTATCATGGTTGTCCTATGAATATTTTTCTTTTATAAAAAGTGGGGAATATTTTGTTTGAGGCAAGATTAATGAAAACAAATGAAGGGCTAGGTGGAACTATCTGTGCTCATTTGGAGCCTTAGAAACAACTGGGCTGTTGTGTCAGAACTTGAGAAGGAGCAGTCAAAGTAAAAACTATACCTCTGGCATGCTACAATCTGGCATCAAGACTGCTCCTGAGGTCTTCACAGATACAGACTACAGAGATTACTCTTGGACGTCCAATGTCCAAACAATCTACAGCAAGGATGGGGAACATGTGGCCCTTCAGATGTTGTTGGACTACAACTCAACAGACCACTGGGAATGTTAGCTGGGCCTGGGGGGAGGACAAAATCCAATAAAATCTGGAGGAACACAGGTTCCCCACCACTATCCTACAGTATGAGGTTGGTGCCCATACCAGTGACACAACCTTTGTTTGTTTCAAGTAAGGAGGGTATGTGCCATTTCTGGTACAGTAGCTCACTGGAGAGGGGGAAGCATACAGCCCCCGACTACCAAAAAAAGGGAAAGAAGTTAATGAAACAGAATGTTGTTCAGAGGTACACCCACAAAAACGGGAAAGATGAACACTCAAATGGAGAACTTGGCACCCCTTTAAAAGGGCTATCAACATTTTTGGGGAGGCAATTCATTCCTGCTACCCTCCCCTCTCCATATATTTTTAATTTAATATATGGAATATATATTTAGAATGTATATTCTACTCAGAAGCTTTTTATTTTATTGAATAAGTTTATTAGGTTTTCAAGAAAAGGACACCATCAGCTTGGCTGTGAAATTATTTGCAGTTTAGGAATGAGTGACTGAGCATTCTGAGGGCCCCCCCCCCTGCCCTATGCTTTCTAATTCTTTCATAATTATTCTATTTATTTTGTGGCTACCAATGTAGATTACAAAGACCAAAACAGTGTTGCAATGCATGAAGAAACTTCTCCATGTATATAAAGATTTTTCTAATTAATTTTAAGTATTTCTGATGAAAGTATGTGCGGCATTATCCCTTTTATATTTAGTGAAATCTTTGTACTTTCAAAATATATTCAGTTTATAAATTTTGCATTGTTTATTAATTGAACTGATGCTGCCTGAGATACTGAAAATTAATTTTATTGATTGTTTACTCCAGCATTTTTATAGTTAAGGCAAGTGTTCATATTGCCTGGTTGCGGGTTTTTTGATATTGTTGTTTTTACTTTGGTATGTTCTTGTTAAAAGCTTTGGGCTTCATTTTGGAAAAGTATGTGGGGTACAAACATGAAATCAAAGAAGAAGAATCCAAATCGAAATGCAACAGTTTCCCATTGGAACTGGTAATGTTTTTGTAAAAAAAAATTCTTCATTGCAGGATTTGTATCCTGGGCAGATATTTCAGTAGCTGGAATAATTGGCTTTTCTTTTCATTAGGCATCTGTGATCTCCATTTTTTGCCAATTATGACTGTTTACATACATTGTTTTGATACCACATATTACCATTTATAATGTATGTCTATCATAATTCATTGGTCTCTTTTATGGGTAGCGCCAGTTTGTGCGCTCCTATCTCTCCTGTTTGGTTGGCATCTCTGATCTAGTCTGGTCCACTCTTCCTCTCCTTTGGTTTCTTTGTTGGGGAGTCACAAAATGGCAGAACACTGCTTCAGGATGATGAGGTAACCTTGTTGAAGCTTGCTATTTATTTTTGTGTTCCAAATATTTCATGAACACTTCTCGGCTTCTGTGGGTTGGGGGAGGTGGACTCAAGGATGGCAGTGGAAAAGATTATTAGGGCTGCCAGTTGCAATATGCAGAATCTACCCTTTTCTTTCAACACATGGGGAGCAGACCCTCTTAGATTTTGCTGTACTTCCAATTCCCATCAGCATAGCAAATAGGAACGATGGAAACTGGAGTCCAACAGTATTGTACAGGACACAGGTTCCTGCTTTAACACTACTGGTGCAGCAGAAGAGGTTACAATTGCTTCATCTCCTGCCTACTCTTTTATTGGATTTCTCTCTCAACTTTACACAACAACATCCAAGATGACCCTGGGCAGGAGATGTAGCAGCAACATCATCTCTTGCTTCATCACTAATTGTTCATTTTCAAAGCTGCCCCAATAGTCTGCAACCAAAGCATAACGGGTACAACGACTAATGCCATAGTATGTGTCAGTGCCCATTAAACAAATGAATTGACTAGGCAATGCAAACATTATAGATGCGAAGCACTTTATGACTGAAGTGAGCTACTTCTGGCTGAATGTGCCTATTGGCCCACTGTTGTGTAATTTTAACTTACGTTCCAAAGTCTGGGAATAATAGAAACTATTTATACTAAAAGTATGCTTTAAAGGCCTTTAAGATGTTGTACTTTTTAACTGTTTACCTCTCCAAACCATGGTTACTAATTAAAAAAAAAAGGGGGGGGGTACGCAGGAGAACCAGCTAAATGTGGTCATAATTTCCTAGTACATTTCCTAGAAGCTACCAATTTTGCATCTACCAATGTTTCATTGATCCATCGCGGCAAGTCTAAGTTTGTGCAAATAATAGAATAATGAACAGGGGAGAGGGCAAAAAAAATAAATAATAATCTTGCTTTTTTTTTTTAAAGAAAAGTCTAACCTGAGTTCTGTTAAATGCCACACGTGCAAAAACTGCCTGCGAGATTCCTGCTCGTTTCAATTCATCACGCACCCACTGGTAGATTTCGGAAGACACCTCTGTGTTAGTTGAGACCTGCTGCTCCAACGGCTTGTTCATGGATCTGCTGACCGGAGGAGGATGGTTCAAGTACTGTTGGTTTAAGGACTGTTGGGCTAGAAGTCTGTTCACTGCATACTGCTGGTTTAACAGCTGGGCCATTACCAGTTGCTGATTTACCAACTGAGGACTAATGGGAGTAGATACAAGTCCAGGATGCAGGTTTGGAAGTGGGGTCCGAACAGGTGGTTGACTGCTATGAGAAAGCTGAACAGGGGATGGAGGCTGTTCAGCTGTGTTCCCTGGGACTGGTTGGTGTCCAAAGTTGACGTGGTTGGCACCTTGTTGGGATAGTTCAGAAAGGCTATCCATTTCAGCTACAGAAGGAGAGGGGAAAAAGAGAGATACTACTGAGATGGTATTTTTTTTTACAGGCACACACATATATATAGCAGCATGGTTGATAATCTTCACGAGAAGATTATTCTCTATTTGATTACAGAGCATTGCCAATAAAACATTGCTAGCATTTTCCCAGCTGTATTTTTTTATAGAAAATGCATTATTTATTTAATAAAATTTATTATAAAGAAAAATCTCCAAGCGGATTACAAGAAAGCCAAAACAATAAAATGATCAGCAAAAACAGCTCTTTAAAATACTCAAATAATATTAATATCAGCAATAAGTGATAAAAATATTAAAACACATGTAAACAAACATTCTACATATCTGGATAGGAAGGTCTGCTCTAAAGAAAACTGATTTTAGCAGATGCTGAAAAAAGCATCGTGAAGGCACCTGCTGGATGCCAATAGGGTCTTGGAAAACTTGAGAAAGCTCTTTACTCCCAAGAAGAGGGAAATTGGCATTACCAGTTCAGTAAAGCTTCAGCTTACAAACACTGAGTCTCTCATATATTACATCCACTATTTAAAGTCCCCACCCAAAAAAAACCTAAGAGTATTTTAAAGATTTTTCTTCCAAGTTACATTATTGTTGTTATTATTGGACAAATATTAACTTCTGGGTGTATTCTAGCCAGTAGTTTTAGAATGGCTAGAATGGTTTGTTTATTATTATTATTATTATTATTATTATTATTATTATTATTATTATTTATTATTATTATTATTATTATTATTAGCATTTGGAAAAGTGAATGCAAAGCTGTTATTAAAAGCACGACCAGCAAATCCCTGACTATGCAGAGGTGGAAAACTCGTTTCTTTTCTAATGGCACAGCTAATATGGGGAATGAAATTCTGCAAGTCTCTCAAAAGTTATTGGATACTATAACCATACACATCTGGTTTTGAGAATACATAGCAGAAGCTTATGCGAAGCTCCATCATTTGAATGTTCATCGGAAAGCTTTTAAAAAACTTGAACAAAACTGAAAATAAATGCTGAATCCAGAGTATTTATTTCGGAAGGTACTGAAGTTACAAGTGATTTCTGTATATTAAAGTGTGGTTTGGTTAACACAGGCCTCATTTGTACATTTGTGTACATATTTTAACAGCTCGTCACTTTTTAAATAGCCACTGTTTTCATTCCTGGGTACGGAAAAACTTGTGAAGAAATTCATGTGAAAATCAGGCTGCAAACTGCCCACAACAGCCTTGCGGGCAGCTTTTTCTGCTGTTATGGGGTGCTGATTTGTGACATTCTGCTAGTGGCGGCTGACAGGTGATGCAGACTTGGTCATATACAGCAACCCGTTTTCACACACGTTTTTCCATAATCCCATACCTAGGGAGGAATAGCTGTAGAAATGACAGTGCCACTTACAGTTTAGTCTTAACACAGAAGTAAGCCCCACCCTTACTCATGAATCCAATGAATTCATTGGACTTAACGCCTGGTAATTGTGTAATAGGACCGCAGCCTAAGAACTGTGACAAGGGCTCTTGATGTCACACAACCCAGTTTGCAGTTAAAAGTGTGAGCAGGCTCCAATGAAAAACAATGTGGCTAAAATGTGGTGCAAAGTGATAGGAAGGCTCTCTGTGTTACTCTATCTGTGACAGCTGTCTCACCACACACAAACCATCACAGGCAAACCATCGTTTAATATGGCAGTCATCAAGAGTAAGCATGCATGAATTTCACCAGTAGTCTGACCCAGACTGATCTAGGAGTCTTAGTTGACCACAAACCTGACATGAGCCAACAGTGTGACGCGGCAGCTAAAAAAGCCAATGCAATTCTGGGCTGCATCAATAGGAGTATAGCATCTAGATCAAGGGAAGTAATAGTGCCACTGTATTCTGCTCTGGTCAGACCTCACCTGGAGTACTGTGTCCAGTTCTGGGCACCACAGTTCAAGAAGGACACTGACAAACTGGAATGTGTCCAGAGGAGGGCAACCAAAATGGTCAAAGGCCTGGAAACGATGCCTTATGAGGAACGGCTAAGGGAGCTGGGCATGTTTAGCCTGGAGAAGAGGAGGTTAAGGGGTGATATGATAGCCATGTTCAAATATATAAAAGGATGTCACACAGAGGAAGAAGAAAGGTTGTTTTCTGCTGCTCCAGAGAAGCGGACACGGAGCAATGGTTCCAAACTACAAGAAAGAAGATTCCACCTAAACATTAGGAAGAACTTCCTGACAGTAAGAGCTGTTCGACAGTGAAATTTGCTGCCAAGGAGTGTGGTGGAGTCTCCTTCTTTGGAGGTCTTTAAGCAGAGGCTTGACAACCATATGTCAGGAGTGCTCTGATGGTGTTTCCTGCTTGGCAGGGGGTTGGCCCTTGTGGTCTCTTCCAACTCTATGATTCTATGATTCTATGACCCCTTTTTCCTCTTAGAGCAGGTCAATGGCTGCTAGCATATTTATATAGCAATCTATTATAGTTTCACTATCTAAGCTTAACTTTTTTTTAAAAAAGGTAAAATAATTTAATAAAAGCATATTTTGGCAAACTGTTACGTCCTAATCACTGTCTAACTAGGTCTTGCACAGATAAAGATGGGGCTTAATCCAATTAGTGTTTTGGTACAGATTGTGGTTTTATGTGATGTTCTGGTGAATTTTATGGTTTTAGTATGATTTTTCCATTGTAGAAAAGGCACACAAATGTTGAGATAAATGGCCTGGGGTGGCTTAACTACAGTGGTACCTCGGATTACAGATGCTTCAGGTTACAGACTCTGCTAACCCAGAAATAGTACCTTGGGTTAAGAACTTTGCTTCAGGATGAGAACAGAAATCGTGCTCCAGCGGTGCGGCAGCAGCGGGAGGCCCCATTAGCTAAAGTGGTGCTTCAGGTTAAGAACAGTTTCAGGTTAAGAATAGACCTCCAGAACGAATTAAGTACTTAACCTAAGGTACCACTGTAATGTAAATTCTATCATAGACTGCAATGCAATTTGGATCAGATTATATATAGACATCCATCACTGGACTCTTGATTTGACTTCAAAGAAACATGAAGCTTCAAACAGGAAGTGACTTCTGTTTTCACTCCAGGGTGTTTGGCACATTCAAAAGTTATTAACCCCATGTTACAGTAAACCCTGTGATGTGGAGAACATCGTAATGGAGATGCAGGGATAATCATGGTGCCTACACACAGTCAAAAGAATCCTTTGGCTACAGGGTTCACTGAGAAACCATGAGCAAAAAAGTATGGTGAATTTAGTTTTTCTTAAATCAAGTGATTATTTTCTTAAACCAGTATTTTAACATACGGTCATTATTATTATTTCTGTTATGATGGCCACATGACAGATTTAAAATCTGAAATGTTTTCAGTATTCAAAATGTTACGATTCCCCTTTTTATTTCTAAAACTTTGAGAAAGCTAACAGGTGGCAGTATGCCAATATTAATGAATACTAATTTTTAAAACTACACATTATTAACATTCAAGCATTTACACAGCTTTCTTCCTCTTCCTTGGCTATACTGTACAAAAAGTGTTCTGGGAGCAGGAAAACTTTCTTTCATCTCTTGTAAAAAGGTAAAGGTAAAGGTACCCCTGCCCGTACGGGCCAGTCTTGACAGACTCTGGGGTTGTGCGCCCATCTCACTTAAGAGGCCAGGGGCCAGCGCTGTCCGGAGACACTTCCGGGTCACGTGGCCAGCGTGACATCGCTGCTCTGGCGAGCCAGAGCCGCACACGGAAACGCCGTTTACCTTCCCGCTGGTAAGCGGTCCCTATTTATCTACTTGCACCCGGAGGTGCTTTCGAACTGCTAGGTTGGCAGGCGCTGCTCTTGTACATATTAGCAAAACCAAGTCCAAGTTTCCAGAATCTGAATAAGCTTAAAAGTGTTTCAAATCATAAACAAGTAGTCACCATTACTTCAGCTCTTATCTTTATGCTTACCCATCATATCTTTTGCCTTCTTGAAATGTTTATACCACCTCCCAAATTCCTGACATTTTGCTGCCGAGACGTTTGCATAGTAAGTGCTGTTCACAATGGAAGAAATCATACTCTGAAAAAGGAGGGCAAAAGCATCTGTATTATTGAGATGTTTAACAAAAGACATTATTTTAATTATCTGATGGATAATATGTTAAGACTCAATACCATATTGAATTCTAACTCTTTATAGCCCTGATATTTGTGCCAGTATCTTTGACAGAAATACCAGCGTAGCATCGCTTGCAAAAATTATGTCATATTTTTATCTAGCCCATGACCCTCTGGGGGCTGTTTTTCCACACAAACATACATTAATGGAAGACAACACATATTCTCCCTTGTGTTAAAAATCATGTAAAGTTTTGTTTTGACACATTTTAAAGCTGCTATGTTATGAGGCTTCCAGGGAAAGAAAATGCAACAAAATCTAAGCTTGCACGACCTTCTCACATGACTATGTAAACACAGGTACACCCACGTAGGGAAAAATGGCAATTTATAATGAATGGTCAAAGATATCTCCTTATAAGTCTTATTGAAGGAAGCTACAATATTCAATTTTTGCATCATATTCATTTGGTATTATTTAATTATGCAAACCTAAAATTCTAATAGTATTTCTATAAAGAATATTTTTCTAGAATAATTTTATCCCCTACTTCCCCCACTAATCAAGTGCTATTTTTAGTTTTCAGGCTCAATAAGAAATAATCCTTAACATATGCAAGGAAATATATCAATTTAATACATTAAGATGAATCTGAATGGATCCACCCTCCACTCATAACAGAGATAGTAGTTGAGCTTGTTATACCAGGTACTAAAGTGAAGTTGCATCCCCCACCCTGATTTGCAACTCCATTCCTCACCTTCAGAGGACAACACAATTTACCTGTTGCGTGTGGTACAGTACATTAGACCTTCTTCCCATCCTTACAGATGGGTGACAAGCCATCTAAGTTTCTTTAATCATAACTCTTACAATGAACCAGAGGGCCTTGGTCAGATAACTACCTT
Organism: Podarcis cretensis; assembly: GCF_951804945.1. Lineage (NCBI taxonomy): Eukaryota > Metazoa > Chordata > Lepidosauria > Squamata > Lacertidae > Podarcis > Podarcis cretensis. The sequence continues at coordinate 40,033,778 of NC_137181.1, forward strand.
GTTTGTAATGTTATAAAGGTCTATAAAGGTGGGTAGCAGAGGATCAAAAAAGTACAAGGACTATGTATGGTAAAACAATGGCATGAGGCAGAAATCATGGAAGTCCAAAATCGAAGTGCCAAGATAAAGACATTCTGAGAATTGACACCTGTGGGACTTTTCAAGTCTATAAAATGACAGGCGGCTGTCAATCCTGTTGTCACGTGCTAGCTAAGTATCATATCAGAAAGACAGCTAAAAGATTACTGTTGTCAACTCTCGGCAAGGCAATCTTGTGTTCATTCAATTTCACATGAAAAGGACTTTTTCATATATATATTATCTTTCAAATATACAACTCCCAAGTGAATATAACACTGCAATACATTTAAAGGTTCTCACTGAGATTTTTCTGTAGCTGGCTTTTACCATTTTTCTTTCCGCTTCAAATACTTCTAAAGTTAACTTAAATATTGCTAGTTGGCAAAAACATTTGCAAAGACGTATTTTCAGTTATTTTCTCCGTGCTGCCTATGGCTGCAAAAAGCTTTAAAATACAGGCAAAAAAGAAACAACATAAAATGTAGCAAGTTATAGTGTCACAGATAGTGACACTGGTAACAGCTTTTGCCCTTTCCTGGGAAAGGAAAAAAATTTGGACAATTTAAACTGCTGACAGATCTCTGTGTCTCTGCACATCCACTGCGAAATTGCTTGAGTTCATATGTGTCTCTAAGATCAAAAAGTACCCAAATTTATACATGCACAGTACTTGTAGTTCTTTTTCTGAGAGTCTGATGAAGATTTGATCTGAAATGGTGCCACCTTTCCAAAAGCCCTACTACACTGGGATGCTACCATCTGCCACAGACTGAGCTTTCTTTTACAGCCAAATACATTATTTATAATTATCTCTTCCATAACTATGTGGCAATAGGGATTGATTCCCACCCCCCACCCCAGTTCATTTTTGCTTCATCTAGACAGCTTTAAAATGTATCCTATATTCTGAATCCTAGCCTCGCATAATATGGGATAAGATGGCATCTCAGTAATTTCGTTCACATTTTGTGATTTAAAGGGGGGGGGACCTGAGGTCTCTCATCTGTTTATATATATATATATTGTTTATTCATAAGACAAGAGAAGATTTATCCCTAGGTGTACTTTTATATCTGATCTGATCTTCATCAACCAGTACAGCATATTATAGATGGCCTTTCTTAACTATGACCTGTAGGTTCTCTCATTGTAAATGGCTTATGATTAAAAATGCATTGTTGTTCATTCTGGGAAGCAATGGAAAAAACAACGTTAATCAGGTCAGTTCAATCATCTAAACCAAAACTGTTCATGCTTTGCTGCCAAATCAACCAGCCACTACAAAATCTGTTATCTGTGATTGCTCAGCTTCAGGTCACAAAACCATTTATCCTCCACTGTCCCCAAATTCCACGCCCCCCCCCCACTTGCCAATTTTAAGGTAAATTTTTTACATATCTGTAAAGAAGACCAAGAACAGCTTCATCAAAGAAGATACGAAATTACAAAAAAGTGCTATCTGACCTAGGCGGCAACTTAAGAAATAGATGTTCTAAGATGACTGCAAGAACAGCGATATTTAGTCTATTTTTGCATGTGAAAAGTATGCCCTTCCAAAAGTATCATAGCCAGAACTTTCATAGTCCTTTCTGATTGTTTAAACTGGAAATGAAAAAAGAATCATTTATATAACTGGCTCATTGTTCTTGAAAGCTTTCAAGCTCTATCAGCAGAGGGGGCAAGGGCTACAACAACTTATTTACACAATTATCTAAATACGATTAAACAGCTGATGGACAAATATTAAACTGGAAAATGTATAGTCATTTCAGCTCAATGTAATCCTCTTTCTGTAAACACCCAAGATGATTCCCCCCCCCAACTAGAACAGTTCTGACATCTCATAAGCCTAAGGGTGAATAACAAGAGATTGTTTTTGATAGTTATAAATATTCAAAAGACATGCAGACCATCTGCTTTCATATTACAGGTAAAGCAAGTCTGAAATGGTGACTGCTATACAAAAATGGTTCTTTTAACAAAGTCTTCCTCTCCTCAAAAACTATAAAGACAGATGTCAAAAGCTGTTTATACAGGGTAATCAGGAGTGTGCAAGATGCAATATTCCTTTTATGCACAGAGCCTGCTAGAGAGTTTCTCTTATTTCTTCCCATCCATGTGTTGCCAGCACATTTCTAGGAATTAAAAAAAAAAATCTTTTGAAAAATGGAGATCTCACAAATACCCGAAAAGATGGCTATTTGTATCACAAATGCTAATTAATATCAGCAAAGGGGTTCCCCCTAATTCTATTGGAGAGGAAGCGTGGATTTGAAATGCCACACTGTAGGTGGAAGACAATGAAAGAATTAAACAAGGTTAATTGTATACTATCCTGTCACTCAGTATTTCCACATCACCACCTTGTACACAAGTCAACATCTGTTAAATTAGGATTTGCTATAAGCAACCCAAGTCTCCCCCCACCCCACTTCAAATAAGGTTTTATTTATGCTTTAACATTAATCACACTCTCCACGAGTAGGCTTATAACAACATAATGATTTTGTCAAGTGGTAAGTTAATAGATACCTTATCTTTGAAGCAGAATATTAAGAGCACAGTCCATAAACCCTTACTGAAAAACTGAAAAATTATATTGACAGTAACCTTTTAATGTATCACATTAATGACCCAGCAGTGTTAAGCACCTTGTTTTTATAATTCTCAATAAAAGGGACATTTAATGAACAATCTGTCAAAGTACTGGTTCCTTTTCTTCTTTCTGTCTCTCTTCCCTTCACCCAGTACTATTAAAGACTGTTCCCAATTCTGTAGACTCTCTTTTCTATTCATCAGACACAGAAGAGAAGTGAGGAGTGGGTAGGGGAAGGCCATTTCAAACATTAGGGTTTTTTAAAGGGCTTCTGATAACCTAATTTTTCAGTTTCTGAAAATACATATACCCACAGCCTCCCCAACAAACACATCATGCATATCCAATGTAAATGATACCAGAATCCATGACTATGGACCAGATTCGCATTGCATGTACTTGAAGAAAAAACAAACCACAGCCCTCCAGTCGATACTTCCATCCCACCCACAAGCCTTGCTTGTGTTGCCCTCATTCATTACATCCTTCTGTCTGCAATGGAGGACAACCACCAGATTTTGTTCTCAATGGACCTGGGTCTGTAGAGCTATTTAGCAAAAAGAAAAGAAAAACCTAGTCCTTACACTTTAGCTTTGCAAGTGAGTATTAAAACTGATGTCAATTTTAAGACGAAATAATTCCTAAACAACCACCCAAAAGAAATTGGGTTATATTAGTATATTGTTATATTAGTATAACAACAAAAAAACAAAAAAACAACCACACCCCTCATTTCTTCATAAAGGTGAATAGACAGAAGAAGCTTGGTGGATCTGAACATGAAAGATATTCTAAACCTTCAGAAAAAGGCCAGCTCCTACCAGCTTTTCCCAGTCCCTCAAATATCAGGGCTTCTTCAGAAGAGCTCAACAGGCAGGAGGAGAAAGACTATTGGTACAGAGGGGAAAGGATTCTTTTCTAATTTGTATTCTATATTGCTTAATATAACTTGTGGATCTCAGGAACCCCTTAAAAACACATAGGACCTAGATACTGGCACATAAATTCTTCACAAGGATTGGAGTAAGATTTGGGAATCATGACCCTTATAATGTTTTTTACAGTTTTCTTAGAGAAAACTCCTTAAAATTATTACACAGGTGGTATCCCACTCATTTGAAAATGTCAGAAATGTCTTCTTCTATTGTTACTAGAAGCTCCAGACACTTTTAAATAAGATTTGGCATTCCTTTATGACAGATATAGTGGAACCGTCATTTTCAAGACAACCCTCGTCACAAGCCTGGCAAATCTGGAACTATAACTTGATGAGCTGATAATGCTTAGAGTCTTTACTTGGACTTTGAGTTACTTTTACTCAAGTGCAAGTACTCATTCTACAGTCGAGAGGTGAGCTGCAGCTCGTGAATCTTCAGAACTGTCCTCAAGGACAATATATAGTGCCCTGCAGTAGGCAATCCATTAAATACAAAGTTGGAAGTTATGGCTGCTAGCTCCTGTTTTTGACAAAGTGACAGAGTTATCAGATGCAACTGATAAAAGGTCAAGATTTTGGTGTTTTTTCATGTTTAAATGGAAAGGTCTTGTGATATTTCAAGACCTATTGATACACCTGAAACAGTTTCACCCTAGAAAATCCACAATGTCCAGGACAAATCTGGAGCTATAATGATAAAAGGCAAGGTATTAAAGGCTACAATGCAAATGGAAGCAGAAGCCTATGAAGGTGGACAAACTAAAACACAGATAACCCCATATCAGATTTATTATTCCAAGTATCTATTACCATGCTAAAAGCTTTAGCCTGCAGTAGACTTGGGTCCCATTCACGTAACTTTCCCTTTCATTGTGCAGCTTTAAACTGACAGTTTGAATTGGCACACAGTGACCAACTGTGCAAATAAGTTTGTTAAGCCCCAGAATGTGCAAGAGCTGTTCTATACAATACTGTGACAACACTCATAGAACATTGATAGCCTACCAGTCTATGCAAAACAAATTAGGCCACATACATCCAGGAAAAAGAAAGAAAAAGAAAACTATCTGAGGTACTTTTTATTCACATTGTTCTTCATTTGAAAGGAAAAGCTAAGGACTGTATCACTTCAGATTAGAGAAAACACATTTAAAATATTTCCCCATATTAGAAAAGCAAGCATGCTGCCCTTCTAAAAACTAGTCTGACGGAGGGGCCCTTCAGATGTCCTTTTTACAGTCAAAAATGATAATTTGGGCTCATGATGGTGTCAGGGCAGTTATATGTGATGACATTTTCAATACTGTTTGTGCCTATAAAAGTATTGGGGTGGATATACTGCTTCATTTCTAATGTCCTGTAGCTTCCTGCTATAATACTGCAATTTTCACACATTTTTTTTTTGGGGGGGGGGGAATCAGGCAAGTGGCTCGTCCTGCTTGTATTGCACTATAGTGCCCTTCCAGACTAAAATGATTCCCTAACACTGGGCATCATTGTAGAGCAGCCTTTCTCAACCTGTAGGTCGCCAGATGTTGTTGAACTACAACTTCCATCACCCCTAGCTAGCAAGGCCAGAGCTTGGGGATGATGGGAGTTGTAGTCCAACAACATCTGGGACCCACTAATGAAGTGGAATGGTGCATGGCTGGTCCAGTATAAATCCACCACTAATTTGTTATTATTGTGTCAATGACATGTTGCAGAATGACAGCCAGGAAGAAGAAGAAGCAACTCAGCCAGCTGGAGGCGCGGTGGCACAGTTCTCTGGCTTATGTCCTTCATGTAGAGAATATTTTATAGGTGAAGATTTGTGGGTGATGGCATTGCCTTCACTCCAGAGTATCTTCATTTTACCTTAGTGGCACCACCATGTAGCCAAAATCTGGATTGACTACTTGATTGATTGATTGATTGATTGATTGATGATTGATTGATTGATTGCATTGCATTGCATTTATATGCCACCCTTCACCCACAGATCACAGGGTGTTTCACAACGTAAACATGATGGCCTTAACTACTGCTAGGAATATGGTAAACAATTTGGGGCTGGGCGGTAGAGAAAGCTGTGAAAAGGCTTGCTCTGAAGCATCACCATTTTTGCATGTGTTCTGAATGTGTCAAGGGAATGCACTTCCAATTTACATGCTCTTTCATTTCTCTCCCTTCTCCCCCACCCCCCAAAAAATTGTACTAGATGAAACACTGTTTGCAAAAGGAAAAATCTTCATGCAACTTCCCCCGCTTTTCAACACGTGAAAACCTATTCAATAATAATAATAATAATAATAAATTTTATTTATATTCCGCCCTCCCCAGCCGAAGCCAGGCTCAGGGCGGCTAACAACACTAAAACAGTGCAACATTATAAAAACATTATAAAAATTAATTAAAATCAAAATTGATGGCAACCATAACTAAAGTTTTGTAAAGATTGCCAAAGGAGGGAGTCAGGCTGCGCCCTGACCAAAGGCCAGGTGGAACAGCTCTGTCTTGCAGGCCCTGCGGAAAGATGTCAAGTCCTGCAGGGCCCTTGTCTCTTGTGGCAGAGCGTTCCACCAGGTTGGAGCCACAGCCGAAAAAGCCCTGGCTCTAGTTGAGGCCAGCCTAACCTTTCTGTGGCCTGGGACCTTCAAGATGTTTTTATTTGAAGACCATAAGTTCCTCTGTGGGGCATACCAGGAGAGGCGGTCCTGTAGGTATGAGGGTCCTAGGCCGTATAGGGCTTTGAAGGTTAAAACCAGCACCTTAAACCTGATCCTGTACTCTACCGGGAGCCAGTGCAGCTGGTATAGCACCAGATGAATGTGATCTCGCAGCGAAGACCCCATAAGGAGTCTCGCTGCAGCATTCTGCACCCTCTGGAGTTTCTGGGTCAGTCTCAAGGGCAGCCCCACGTAGAGCGAGTTACAATAATCCAGTCTGGAGGTGACCGTCGCATGGATCACAGTGGCTAGGTCAGGGCGAGAGAGGTAAGGAGCCAACTGCTTAGCTTGGCGGAGATGAAAAAATGCCGCCTTTGTTATAGCTGCAATCTGCACCTCCATGGAAAGGGAGGTGTCGAAGATTACACCCAAACTCTTAACAGACGGTGCTGGCACTAATTGCACCCCCGCAAGAGATGGGAGTTGCCCCCTCAATCCCATATCGTCCCGTCCCAGCCAGAGGACCTCTGTCTTCGAAGGATTTAACTTCAACCGGCTCCCACGTAACCATCCAGCCACAGCTTCCAAGCACCTGATCAGTGCGTCTGGGGCCGAGTCAGGATGGCCATCCATCAACAGATAGAGTTGGGTGTCATCAGCATACTGATGGCAGCCCAGCCCAAAACTCCGGACAAGCTGGGCGAGGGGGGCATAAAGATGTTAAAAAGCATCGGGGAGAGTATCGCACCCTGGGGCACTCCACACACCAAGGAGTGGCGGGATGACAATTCCCCCCCCCAAGCTCCACCCTCTGTCCCCGACCAGAGAGAAACGAGCACAGCCATTGAAGGACGGTGCCCTGGATCCCCATGTCGGCAAGGCGGTGGTCCAGGAGTTCGTGATCGACCATGTCGAAGGCTGCTGACAGGTCTAGAAGAATCAGCAGCCCCGCCCCGCCCCGATCCAGCTGCCTGCGGAGATCATCTGTTAGGGCGACCAGAGCCGTCTCGGTCCCATGACCAGCGCGAAAGCTGGACTGGAATGGATCCAGAGCTGATTCAAATAAGAATGGCTAACATTTGACCAGATACGTGATTTTTATCAGGAGCGTACAAAATGAATGGGATAAACAACAACCAAGAGGATTATCTTATATCTGCTTCTGTTTAATACCAACATGAAGCCATTGGGAGCGGTCATTAGGAGTTTTGGGGTGAGGTACTATCAGTATGCCAATGACACTTAGTTCTATTTCTCAATGAGTTTTTAATCAGGAGAGGCTGTTCAGTTCCCAGGCCATTGCCAGGATACAAATGATGAAATAGGTAAGAAAAAACCAGCTGAGCTTGAATCCTGTGCACATGACACTTTACACAGAACAGATGCAACAGCCCCCCCCCCATCCCAAGTGGCCTACAATCCAAAAGAGACATATAGAAGCCAAAGGGGAGGAGAGAGGAAGCAAGGGTCAAATGTGTGGTTATTACAAATATTTTGGCTTAATTACAATAAGGTATCAGGACTAAGGGGGTGAGGGAGTGCAAAATTCAGAGCGAACAGAAGAAGAAAAGCAAGGATAGAAGCAATGAATAGAAATAAGATTAGGTGAGAGATGGACTCACTCCAGTAAAATGTTGTGGAAAACAAATAGTACAACTAGATTAAAATCTGATAAAGTCATCATCAGATTATTTGATCAAAGGACAGAATGAATCTGGCATGCCAGCAAAGACCTTAATATTCTCCCACCCTCATTATCTAGACTCTCACCTGATGCGTTTTCTCCCTACAGCCACTTGCTTAAGTGACTCTTCCATTTCCCATTCTCCCTAGCTGCAATGGCAGTCTCCAGACTGGGAACTTTGATGTTTTTCCTACATTCTGCCCCACCCTTAAACCGCACCCCCGAAGAATTTTCTAATGATTGTATGCTATACATTTCAGGAGCAGGTAAAGGTGAGGGACCCCTGACCGTTAAGTCCAGTCGCGAACGACTCTGGGGTTGCAGTGCTCATCTCGCTTTACTGGCCGAGGGAGCCGGCGTTTGTCCGCAGACAGCTTCTGGGTCATGCGGCCAGCAGGAGCAGGAGCAAGTACACAAAGCCAAAGCCAATAAGTGTAATAAAATTATGCTTTAAGTTAAGGCGATTGTCAACAGCATTTCACTTTTTTGTTCTAATGTTTAGTTGAATGTTATCTATATGAACTGTTTATGGTCATATATCAATGCTTCATATTCAAGTATAAATGTTATGAATGTTGTAACATCTACTATGCAAGTAACCATGGCACTTTGACAACATTAGGAGTTACATTAAATGTATACAATCCTTAATAGTCCTTAAATGTATACAATCCTTAATCCTATCTGAAGAAGTGTGCATGCACACGAAAGCTCATACCAAGAACTAACTTAGTTGGTCTTTAAGGTGCTACTGGAAGGAATTTTTTTATTTTGTTTTGACTATGGCAGACCAACACGGCTACCTATCTGTAACTGAATCCTTAATAGAATAATATAAAAAAGATCAACAAATAACTTTTAAGCCTAGATTTAAAAGCCTCTGTAGTTCAAGCTTGTTTCATTTCAATAGCAAGGATCTCAAAGGGTAGACAACAGAACAACTAAAGGCTCTGATGTTTAAGTACTCTCTCCTATTATGTTATAGTATTGACACCAGTCTACAATAAAACTTTCCAACAGAATGGAAAGTCTATTCCAGAATGGAAAGTGACCTCTATTAGGTTAGGGTTTGTAACCTGAAACTTTTACGGTACAATTATGAAATACATAGGTACATTAAGAAGCATTAAAAAGCCTCAAATTCACTACAAATACTGTCAGTTGAGGAAAACTGTACAATATCTTACAGTACACACGATTAAAAACAACAACACCCTGACATGTTTTCTACCATATACAACTTCTGTAACCCCTCCCCTTCCATTAATGATAATTTGTTGTTTTATGTTGGACTCCTTATCTATCCCACAATGATATTGCCTTTCTTTATAGTCCTAAAATGTTTATATTCATCTATTCAGCTCAAGATGTCTAGTTGCTGGCTTTACAAGAAAAAACCCCACATTCCACAACATTCTTTCTTTTAGTACAGATAATGGGTAGGATCCAAAGTGTTTCCCTCCCTGAGGATTCAGGTGACGATGAATAGGAGGAAGAGACAAATGGTTATTGGAGGTCTCTCACTCAAGCCCTGGACCAGGAGCTGAACCTTTCTGATGAGAATCTCCCTCTGGAAGTCTCACAGACCCCCTCTTCCTTGGTTTAGTGGGAGGAGGTGAGGTTATCCAATGCCAGGGAGGCCCCTTCAGTGCCAGAGGGGAGAGCTCCATGGCACTGTCTGAGCTGTCAAGGGAGAATGAAAGTCATTTATTGTCTCCGAAGCAATGACAGCACCTCCACAGGCAGGGGCAGACCCGGTTTCCAAGAAGGAGGGCCTGGCTGGGTCTGAACATCTGTTCAAAGGGTGGGGTAGATGCAGTCAATTGTTGGAACAGCTTCATGCTCATTCATGCAGTGTCTGAGACTGCAGACTCCTGAGCTTGCAAACCTGACTTCTGGTCTTGTCCCTGAAATGCATTTAGGGAACCCTAAAGCTTGGTTTGATCTATGCTTCATTGCTGATGTCCAGGGGCATCTGAACTAATTTCTTCTCTTCTCTTGTTGCTGAGTTTATGCTGTCTGAATAAAACTTGGCTTCTTACTTCCAAGAAAGTACACCTGTTGTTGTTCTTGGGTGGCAGCCAGGACAGTTCCTTCTGTGAATGAAAGAGCTGCTTCTATTCATGGAAATGAATGAGATTTGTAGAGGCTGCCTATTGGAGGAAGCAGGGGCAGCAGTTTTCACCTATTTTCTCTTTTACCTGCAGCTGCCTGTGCTGTTCTGGGGGATCACCCAAGCCACCAGAGAAGGCTTTCAGGTAGCACAGAGAGAAAAGGGATAGGCAAAAACTGCCTTCACCCCCTCCTGCAGTGTGAACAGAACTCTGCTGAGCATAAGTCGATTTCCAACCCATACTGGTGAGCTCCCTAGAAATCATTGTCTAGGAAACTGGGAGCCAAATGTAGGATTTTCACCTTCTTGTAACCATAGTAAGTATTAACCATATTATCATTCGTACACAAGCAATGCTAAACTATGATTAAAGGCAGGCAAGGAAAGAAAGGTGGGTTTGCTCTAAAGAAGGAAGTAGGAAACCTTGGTTTGCAGAGAGTCGAAACATCATGCCTTCATGATGTGAGGCTATCTATCACCCACCTCTATGAAGACAGAAACGGTAGTTTCTATTATGAAAGCAATTTTTGCATCTAAGATGACTGAATAACAGGCCCTAATCATTCGGGATGATCAGAAATGAAAATATTGGGGGGGAGTGATTAAGCTAAAGTAAGCGACATTTTTTTCATTGCAGAGGCAGATGTGATGAATGTCATACTTCATAGAAAATGTATCAGTGTTAGTTGTGATCAAGTGAGTGTAGGTAGTTATGATTACTAGTACAGCTAAAATAGCTCTCCTCATACTGAGTTTGGTATTTTTTGCAATTTGGGAGTGGGGGGGAATCATCCGATACACACTTATCTGGGAGTAAGTCCCATTGAACTCAGTAGGGCCTCTGAAATGACGAAAATAGGATTACTCTATCAATGTTCTATCTATCTGCACTGGACCTGAAATAATTTTTTCATATCCATTGCTTTGGGTGAGAGCTGCTACATGTTTAATCCATTTCACAGGTCTATGGTTTACTCGGGCTAAAATTAGCTCTATTTGACGACACAGTAGCAACCCTTCAGGACAGCTGGGCCACAAAGTTGTGAAAACACTGTCAAATATTATTTTAAAGTTCCCACATAAAACGAAAACAGAGGTTTACAAATTAAAAACAAATAGCAAATTAATGTACACAGCTTACAGCACTAGTATATTTAACAGAAATTATTGTTGAAATAAGCTCTGTGCTTGTGTCTGCTGTATAGAACCTGAACCAAGACTCTCAAAGTTCTGTGCTCCCCCTGCAACTCTCTAAAACACAAACTAGCATGTGTCTCTTCTGTATGTGTCAGGTACTACTGCAACTCTTCCAAAAGCTACCTCACAGCTGGGCAGGTAAAACTGATTTTTTTCATTATAGTGCAAGTGTGTGCAGACATATTACAGTGCTTCCACTAATTGCAATTGCTTTTTTTAACTCTCTAAGAATCTATATATAAAATAGTGAAATTGTCATCTATGTAGCACAGGTTTTTTGTTTTTTGTTTAAATCCAAAACAGAAAGTATCTTGTAACCAGTATGTTGTTCATATAGAAGAATATGTTTTCTCCTTCCATGAAAACATAGCTCAGATATACTTCTCGGTTCTTTTTCCTGAACAGAACAAACAAGGCAATAAGCAGAGTGAGCAAAATCATGCTTGGTGCAAACTAAAATCCATAGGGGCTAAAATACTTTGTAATTGGTATGGGCATTATATAGTGCTGTAGTACTCATATACAGGTACATGAGCACAGTCATCGGGTCTTACTGCCGCTGAGCTTCCAGATTTTTAGGATTTTGCATTCAAGGTTGCTGAAAGGAAATTTGACCTGGAAAGTATCAAAGGGAATATTATTTTTAGGGGTATGTATTGGTTCTGTGTAATTTCCAGAATTAGGAGGTATAACTGGGGTGGGGTCCCCATTTTCCCAAATCAGAATGCACTGTTAAAATGGCACATCAAGCTGGATCAGAGCCTCCCTATCCTGACTCACTTTGCTTAAAAACACTGCATTTTTAATGTAGATTCTGTGTCTTTTTTAGAAAAACCAAACCAACTATGGAGGTTGTGGAGAGGCGAGAGGAAGATCCTTAATTTCGACAGACAGCTCTAGGTTTTAATGAGAGAATTATTTTTCCAGGAAACTCCAATCAGAGTGATTTTGGAGAAGGATGCTGAAATAAATATTAAACACTGTGCTTGCTTTTTACTTGAATCTATGCTTCCCCCCCCCTCCACCACCTATGCACGTCAGTGGTGATACCTCTCTCCTATAGGAAACAGGTTCTATTGCAAAAAATCTATTGCTCTTTTTGGGTGCTGGGAAAAGTCTGTCACCCCATCAACAATTATTGTGGTAAAAGGGTTGACATTTTCCCCCACTTCAGACTTTCCTGGGGATCCTCTGCCATTGCATTTAGCTACCCCCAAATAGTAAAGTCTGGGGGTGGAGAATGACTTGTAGGACAATGGCTACATCTATCATTCTGAAGTGTAGCAGGCTTCATCTCTTCAGAAATAGTAGCCATGCCTGCAACTTACATCCGTGTCTTGTAAAAAAATAAAAGACCTTTTTTTCTTTTTAAAACAAACTTTTAAAAGTGCCCTGCATTAAAACGCCTTGATGTGTCTGCCTTTAAGATTTAATCTAAACTAGAGGGGCTCTTTTGCTTTCAAATTTCATCCACTTCTGTGAAAAAGAAAAAGAAAAGTTATAACCATTTTTAAATTCCCCATTAGAGTGAAATGGTTGGGAGGAAACAGAGCTTCATTTTTTAACAGATCTAATCTGATGAATTAGATCTGAATTGGAAAGGCACAGAGCAGTTCTGAAACAGATTGGGCTGCTTCCCAAAGCTACAGATGCAAGTTGAATCTTGTGACTGGTGCACACCTCTAATTATTTTACCCTTGTGAATATGGCATTATTAATGTTTCTTCACATAAAAATACTGAAAATGGCTTATCTAACAAGTCAGGAGAAAGTACCAGAACATTCCACAGGAGAACAAGCTAAAATGGCAATATGGAGGAGAATGGAAGTGTCCCAATCATAACACATTCATTCTTAAGAATTAGGAGCAGCATCAATAAAAAGAAGAGGAAGACAGAATTTTAAGGCCACTAGATATTCTTCTACTATTCTGGCCATGTGCATAAATTTATTGTAATCCTAATGTTTTTTTAAAAAAATGAATGAGGGGATAATTACGAAAGTTTTCTTTCAAGCGTGTCTGTAATCTAACTCTGGTGGTTAGTACTTCCATGGTTGCTCAGGGGTAAAAGAGGAGAGGGAGAATCAAAGGGTGGGATTGCAAAAGAGAGTAATTGGAAGGTCTTAATAAACCACATTTTTGTTAGTCTATTTTCTTACTATGTTCCCGTGGGATACCCCTTTAGTTTCTTTCCCCATTACTATCCTCCACTCAGAACTTTGTTTTACTCTTGCCTGGCATTATTTTGACGAAACAGGCAAGAGAATTCTGATAATCTGATTGGTTACAGGATGTTGTTATTCTACGGATAGTGTGGAAATGGACACACCACCAACTTTATCTAAGCAATTACAGATGGGCAAGCACCATCCCCCACAAACTTGCTTCGTAATTAACTCATTTTACGTAAGCTTTCTCTGAGAACTCTGACAAAATAAACAAACAGATCTTGAGGTCTTTCTGAGAGTTCGCCAATAAATCCTGAAAACACAAAAAACAGAGAAAATTTTCCTCACCACCACTATTTCCATTAGCCCAACGTTCCCAAAACATACCCTGGCAAACTGCAGACAGAGGCAGGGAGCAATTCGGCAACAGTAAAGGAGTATTCTTTAAAGCCTAGAATAATCTACTGCTATACGTAAAATGCTCCCCATGCCTCCCAGCTCCGTCCATTAAGCAGATAAGCACTGGGAACTTTGTTTCCCAGTCAGGAATGGATGCTGTAGCAGAGCCATGTAGAATTGTAAAGTCCTCTCTCACTTCAGCCCTCCTTGCTTGTGGCACCTCTTTTTGGCAAATACAAGAGAGTTTTGAGAGAGTCATAAAAAAGCCCCAATTTTTAGAACTGGAAGATTTGGGCTCAGCTCGTAGTAGTTTCTTGTTTCTGTTTCTCAATTTCAAATTTAGATAATATCACTATAATCAATATTCTACAGCCTTTTAAATGTGTCTGTGGGAATGGGGAGCATTGTTTTGTGTTTTGGTTTAATTGCTTACTTGTGTTTTATCTTTGTATTTTATTCTGTGAACCTGCCTGGTATCTTTTGATGAGGGACAATATATACATCAATCAATCAATCAATCAATCAATCAATCAATCAGGAAATGTGACTCAGAAAGAAACATCCCATCACACAAGCAGACATGCAAGCTAGGGTCCTTGATTTACATTGGCCCATCAATTTATACTTTGCAGATGCCCCCTCCCTTTTTTTAACATAGGAATTTTTAGAAAACGACAACCTTCTTGTAAAATATTCTATTCAAGGATAAAGTTACTTGGAATGATTGGGGGGGGGGAACCCTGGAATGTATAAACATCTGTAAAGGTGATATAAAAAGGCTGTGTTGTGCATAAAAATGCACTGTAATTTAATGATATCACAAGGCCATTCTAGAGCTTGAGGCAAGCGGTGTATATTGCTGCTCTTTGACACAATTTGATTTTGCTAATGAAATAAAAACGCCTCCTTTAAAAGCTTTAAGGGATGTGAAATACCAGGCCTTAGACAACAGAATCGGCAACTACCTGTTCCAAACCCTCAAGCAAAAATTGCCTAATGGCCTGCTGATAGAGATGTCTATCTTGGGATATGGGGAGAGGCGGAGGCAAGGATTGGGGTTGTAGTACCTTTTCAATTTTTACAACAGTGGGGGAGAGAGGTTAGCTTTTAGAGCATTTTCCTATTAGATTTTTTTTTTTTTTTGATTCGCTTATGCCACAGTTCAAGCTGAAATCACAAATCTGTTTTTTAGCATTATTACAACTGCTGAGGTATATGATGACTGATGCTGTTGAAGCATTGTGAACACATGTGAACACAGCAACATATGAACTCTTCAAGTTGAACATTATTTTATATGGGTGAAGTACAGTTGAAGGCAAATTATGTCATATGTAGAAGAAGACTGAGGCAGTCAGTACCTATATACAATAACCAGGAATAAGTTTGGGTTTCGTGCTTGGGGGGCCTTTGAGCAAGACAGTACTCTTAAGTGGGCACACCTTTTCCTCAGCACTACTGCCCATTCCCTTGCCTTCTTCCTCTCGGATCAATCCATACGGGAAGAGGAAGAACGTAAGGCAAGTGCAGGATGCTGCTCCACTTCTTCAGGCCTATTCAGGGCCGGCCCACGCATGAGGCAAGGTCAAACGACCGCCTCAGGGAGTGGAATCCTCAGAGGCAGCAGAATGTATGCACTCTAAAGCATGTATTGCCAACTGCTCATACTGGTTGTGGCACGCTCCTTGGAGGCCATATCTGCTGCCCCCTCAGTGTCAGCCCCCCTCCCATGCTGTGTCTATGCAGGAGACACTGATCTCCTCCCACCTCCTAGCGGAGGCTTCCCTATTCTTGGGCTCTGCACCCACCCAGTGCTATTCAGAGTGGGCTTCTTTCCATCCCATGACAGCCTTTGATTCCCACTTCAACCATCAGTTGAGATTGATTTCATTCCCACCTCCACCCCCCATTCCCGATACAGTGGTACCTCGGGTTCCAGAGGTCCGTTCTTAACCTGAAACTGTTCTTAACCTGAAGCACCACTTTAGCTAATGGGGCCTCCTGCTGCTGCCATGCCGCCAGAGCACGATTTCTGTTCTCATCCTGGAACAAAGTTCTTAACCCAAGGTACTATTTCTGGGTTAGCAGAGTCTGTAACCTGAAGCATCTGTAACCCGAGGTACCACTGTATAGAACTTCACTCCCTTGTTTCTGGTGTAGATATTTATCTCTCCCCCCCCCCACGGTTCCTGATGTAGATCTGTGGTCACTCCTTCTTCCCTGGTGTGTGTGCCATTTTGTTGTTCACCTCAGGTGCCCAAATGTCTCAGGCCAGCCCTGTTCCTCTGCCACTACTTCCATGCTCAGCAAAGCAGCTGCAGTCAGGAGAAAGAGCCTAGGATTTTGAGTCTCCAGGGAATTGACAGCAGGCCCCTTGCATGTTCTACGCATTGGCTGGTGCCCAGCACTACAGACCTGCTCTCCCCTCTCAATGCCTTCCCTGGCCTGCATACACTGGTCAGCTGCTGAACAGAGAGATTACGGTATTCTAAGTGGCTTCACTGGTGTATTCGCATTGTGCCAAAACTCCCCTTCGCTTCTCCTTCACACCCTGCTCTTTCCCATCCTAAAGGTAAAGGTAAAGGACCCCTGACAGTTAAGTCCAGTCACGAACGACTCTGGGGTTGCAGCATTCATCTAGCTTTACTGGCCGAGGGAGCCAGTGTTTGTCTGCAGACAGTTTTTCTGAGTCATGTGGTCAGCATGACTAAGCTGCTTCTGGCGAAACCAAAGCAGCACATGGAAACACCGTTTACCTTCCCACTGGAGCAGCACCTATTTATCTACTTGCACTCTGATGTGCTTTCAAACTGCTAGGTTGGCAGGAGCTGGGACCGAGCAATGGGAGCTCACTCCGTCATGGGGATTCGAACTGCCGACCTTCTAATCGGCAAGCCCTAGGCTCAGTGGTTTAGACCACAGTGCCACCCGCGTCCCCTGTCCCATCCTGAGAGCTGCTTATGTTTAGTGGCAGATGCCCACCTTGCTTCTCAAGTATTTATGTTGATATAAGCATAATTCTTTACAACACAAAGCATTTCACACAATTTAAGGCATTAACAGGAATCCCTGGCACTGGGAAAGAGGAAAGAAGTGGTTATAATTCAAACCCTGTCACCAAACTCAACACATCTCATTGGCGTCAAGGCAATTAACACTACCAAGACTTGTTCTTCCTATTTTGTGCAGACCTATGGAGCACAGTTTATACATTAACATGGCCCTACCTTGGAGAAGGAGGGTGTCAGCACCTTGTCCCCAACCCTTCTAAAGTTTGAATGCAAAATTAAGCATTCTTACAAAACTTTATATACAGATCCTGATTGTCTAGACCTTGAGAATGAATTCTAATAATCCACCAAAAAGCTTACATGCAGTCACTATGTTGCACTTTGTAAGTTATCTTGCACTTTTTTATGCAAACAATATGTATGAGAACAACAGGGCAATATTACTCTCGATCAACCTGCTGTGGAGGTAAGAAATTATTTTGCACAACTGCTGTATGCATACTTTCTAGTGGATAAGCAACGGCATCTCTCACAATATTCTAGTAGAGATGGGACAAAAGATAGAAAACGCCCAGTTCTAATATTGCAACTTTCTCCTTGCTCCCCGCCCTTAATTCAGACTAGACCAAATAAACATCAGCTTTAGTTTCCACTGTTTCATGCATGCACAGAAATGACAAATTAAAGCCCAGGCACTTGCTTCACAAACCACACACAATGATTATACCAAAATCAACTAAGAGTTTTGTGGTATCTCAAAGGCCAACACATTTATTATGCCATAAGCTTTTGTAGATTAGTCCAGTTTATCAGATGCATGAAATGTAATCCTCAATGGGCAGGTATTTATTACACAGATGGGACGCGGATGGCACTGTGGGTTAAACCACAGTGCCTAGGGCTTGCCGATCAGAAGGTTGGCGGTTTGAATCCCCGCAAAAGGGTGAGCTCCCATTGCCAACCTAGCAGCTCGAAAGCACATCAAAGTGCAAGGAGATAAATAGGTACCACTCCGGCGGGAAGGTAAACAGCGTTTCCATGCGTTGCTCTGGTTTGCCAGAAGCGGCTTTGTCATGCTGGCCACATGACCCGGAAGCTCCCTCGGCCAGTAAAGCAAGATGAGTGCCACAACCCCAGAGTCGTCCGTGACTGGATCTAATTGTCTTTACCTTTATTACACAGACACATAACTGTAAAAGTTGGAGTTAAACAGCAATGAAGTAGAAAAAGGATGTTCTGCGATAATTTGGTTCTTACTTTTTTTTTTTGCATTTCATTGCCATTTGACTCCCAACTATTACCTTTCCCACTCTTTTATGCCCATGTGTATAAATACCTGCCAACTGAGGATTACATTTAATCCACAAAAGGTTGCGCCATAATAAATTTGTTAGTCTTTATGGTGCCACAAGACTCTTCTGTGTTTTTACTGCAGGGAGACCAACACAGCTATCCCTCTGGAAATGATTATAACTTCACTCCAAAATTATTCTTATAAAACAAACACATTTTAAATCTATTTTTGAAGTCAAACAGTTTATAGGAGAAAAGTAATCAAACTAGGGTTCTTCCCTATATATCTATATCTAAATAAGCTCAAATATTCTTTACAATGATTAGGATGAAATGCAAACTAAAAAAAAACCCTGGGGAAGAAAGCAAAGCAGAGCTGATGTGCCCCAAGGGCTATAAGTTAATTTTGCTTGGTGCAAGGAACCTTGATAAAATGGATCATCGGCTTTTATTTATTCATTCAAAAAGTCATTATGGCTGTTAGGAAAGTCTTAAGAACTTGACAGCCATATAAATACATGGAGCAAAACCCCAGAATCATACAAACTACAATTTTTTTAAAAAAATAATAATTGTGGGGTAAATTAAGCTTGATTGGCAATGGCCATAATTCTTCATAGCTTCTGATGCAAAGTATGGTTTTGGATCCATCCAAACCCATCTCAGTCATAGATGGGGCCCTCTTTTCTCTCCTCATGGCACTTGTGTCTGGGATAACTCAATAAGGTACCGTATTTTTTGCTCTATAAGACTCACTTTTTCCCTCCTAAAAAGTAAGGGAAATGTGTGTGCGTCTTATGGAGCGAATGCAGGCTGCGCAGCTATCCCAGAAGCCAGAACAGCAAGAGGGATTGCTGCTTTCACTGCGCAGAGAACCCTCTTGCTTCTGAGATTCAGAATATTTTTTTTCTTGTTTTCCTCCTCCAAAAACTAGGTGTGTCTTGTAGTCTGGTGCGTCTTATAGAGCGAAAAATACGGCAATATCCTTCATTACAAAACTATTAATCCTTATCCCAAACAGATAGTCTCTTTTAACTGTAACAAAACCAGCATCATGAACCATGCAAATCAAACTGAAATACAACATTTCCAATATATATATAATGTTATATCCTGGTTTTGCCATATAAAACTTGGAAGAGATAGACTGATATAAATTACTGTAATATATGTATTGTTTTCCAGATTCTTGATTTCAGTGCTCTCAAGTGCACTTACAGTAAAAATTATTTCTTTATATAATTGCAGCTTATACTGGGAGTGCTACATAAAGGTACAGATATAAGCAAATATAGCTTAGCATTGCATCATATCTACATTTGTGGACAAGCTGCAACTAGATTTCAATAAGATACCAAAATATGTAAAATGCTGCCTCTTCAACTGACTTGCACGTCTCCTGCCTTCACGTTATCAGATAGTGTTGTAAAGTGACTACATTTCTGTGCACTCTTCCAAGTAAATTTCAAGGAAAGAAAGTAAACCTACTTATGAGTAAACATGCATCATGTTGTGTTGCATATTCTCTAAAAATGAGCAGACAGTTTAAGAACAGTTCACAAAGGACGCATATATGCATATGAGCAATGTATATTCACAACATGCGTCCTATTCTTTCTCTGGAAACCTCCCTTTTTCACAGGATTCTCGCACATTTTTCCAGGTACTGAGCTGTATGTGATCTCCTTAACTTCAACGTCCACACATGCATCCAGAAAGCTAAGGAATGGTTGTGCACAGTTAAGTCTTGCAAATATACTGCTGGAATAGTTTATAATTCCTAAAGATAGTAGTGATTGATTCCTCTATAAAAGCCACACCTAGTGATCTCTCTAAAGCTTATATATTGCATTTTTTCGTTTATAAGACTAGCTTTTTTTCCTAAAAAATAATGTCAAAAATTAGGGGGCGTCTTATACTCTGAGCCACCTCCCCCCATTTTCTTAAATCTGAGTCCCCCAAAATATACATGGGGGTGTCTTAGAGACAGAAAAATATGGTACTTCCTAAATAGCCATGTTCTGTCTAAATAAACTTATTCTAAAGAACTTTCAGAAAGGTAAGAAGATGGGTTGTATATAATGGTGCTCCTCTGCTGATGGAAAGCACTTTTGATTCAGTCAGTGGAAGAGGGGGAGGGAAGGTGATTTTTCACAGATTCCTTTTCTCCCCCCCCCCACAGCCCCCCGATCTCCCCCAGAGAGTTGGGGGGACCCTTTGAAGCAGCATGAAAGGTGTTATAGGAAATAGGGGACACTGGCAAAAATCACTTTCCTTGGCAATTCACTGATGGAAACCTCTGCTGAATCAGAGAAGCTTCTGTCAGCGGAAGCACATGAGCTATATTTTAAAGATATAAAATGTCCATTTTAATTATAAATTATATGAAATTGTTTTACTATAGGCAACATAATTCTGAGTAACAAAAGATCCAAGCTCAGGCAAGATTTATGTGGAAACAAGACCCGTTCTTTCCAGTACGATTCACTTCCAAGTATGTATTTTTAAGGTTGATATCCTAAACACAATAAAAATCCAGCCACCCTACTGACCCAAATGTAATAAAACCTATAGATAAACCAACAATTCGGCTAGAAATAATCACAGAGCTAGAATAGAAACTAATAAAATCTGTAGCTCAGGAAATGATCAGCTTAATTCTTGTCCCTGCCACGGAATACCGAGGACGCCTTTGGTTTCCTCAAACCAACAGATTTTAGCCTCTATCTACAATATTTAAAATAACAAGATTGTCTTGTGTTAAACAGTTGTTCGAAAGATTTCTGAGCTAACATACTTTATACATTCTGAATTAAGATCATTTCAAGCAGTTCAATAACGACTTAGGAGGCTTTGCATCATATAAATTAGCCATTCGTTACTATTTACAAGTTATGCTTTAAATGCCACAAAAGCCCTTTCTTAGCTAGTATGGGAGACAGTTCCCACTTGCATTGCCTGCATGGTTGCCCAATGGTGCATGAGACTATATTGTCTAATGCCTTCTACTCAGTGTTATTTTTCTAGAAAAAGAAGGGCCGGAACTCACTATGAATGCCTCCTTTGATCTCTTATAATGGCAATGGCGCTCAGCTGAGAGGTGCCTGGACTGAGTTCCAGTGAGTTCCAGCTGTGGGGGGGAAAGCCCTGCTTCTACCCATGAGTCGATTGGTGAAACCCGAATGTGAAGCCTCTTTTTCTATCTGACATCTCCACTGTTATTTGCTTCACTGTTCTGGGAATCTTGGCAAGCTGGTAGAAAAAAGTCTGGAGAAAAGCCTGATCAATTTCATGAGCAAATGAATCTAATTTTAAAAATTGGGTATGTGGTTTGTGTGTATGCCCGCACACACGCACACACACTGTAGGCACAAGTAATAATAATATAATGAAATTTAGGTGAGGAAGTGTCAGCGAAATCGGCAACATTTTTCCCTTCTTGGGTTGCACCAGAGAGCAAGTGGGTGGGGAATAGTGACTCAAATAGTCACTGGACACATGCCGCTGGTTACAGAAAAGAAAGGAGAAATCAGGTAATCTTGCTTGTCAACAGTGACCAAAGAGGTATTTCTATACAAGGAAGAGAGGTTAAAATATGGAAATGAGCCATTCACATAATGGAATAACACTGGGCACTGAACTAAAAGGAAGCACTTCAAATAGAAAGCACCTGTTCACAGGTGGCACAAAAACGACACCACAGGAAAACTGAAATGAAATTGATGCGCATGCAGGAAGGCACATCTACAATATTTTAACAATCTGATGCTAGCACTGCGTTTATTTTGTGAATGCACACCAACAGTGGGAAAGAGCTCAAAAGCACTTTTAAGTGGCATGTCTGGAATCTGTCTTGCTCATTATACTGTTATTATGTATTTGGATTTGTCCTAATAATTTTTTTGTTTTTCTTTTGTAGATGTTTAGAACACATCATACATTCACACAAAATACTGAAGTGACACTTTATTTTTATAAATTAGCATACTAAACTAGTTTGGTTTGATATAACACAACATTCAGATTCAGCAGCAGGTGTGACCAAGTTTAACTACTGCCACACACCCAATGTGCTCTATTAACACAAGTTACAATAATGCAGTTCAAATATCTGACATAAAAAAGCACCGAACTCCAGCTTTGTATTGATATTATTTCAGTATGTCTTTCACAGGATTAAACCTGAATAGTTGTTTAATAAATCTACTACATTTTAAGGTCTGATGAGGCAGTAAATGCAAATTTGCGTTTTTTGGGCAAGAGATTCCAGCGGCAACAGTCTGTAGAACCTCAAATCAATGTTGCCTGTGGTGTTTTGTTATTTATTGCATGTTATGCTAAGTACCTGTGAAAGGGGACATTCCTTGGCCAATGAACTCTGGTTCATATCCTTCAGTAAGTCCTTCAGAGCATTTCTTACTGTTGTGTGAGACCATTGTTCAGGAGGCAAGTCTTCTAGTTTAGGGCAACTATTTGAGACATAGATTAGAAAAAGGATTATTACAAGATTGCATTCTGCTGCAGAACATTCCTTTAAGACAGACAGATTTCATTTTGTGCATCAAGCAGATGCATCTGGAGATTGCTCTCAGTCTCCTGATTGTTCCGATTAGTTAATTACTTTATACAACACATCTGCTGTATTGATGCATGAATTATACATCAGCTGCATGTGGCGACTATTTTTTCATGTTACTTCTACCTTCCTGCTCTGATGCGCTTGGTAAAACAATTTAAGGTGTAATGCCTTCTCACGACTGATCATGAAAAGAATTAATATATTAGCTTCCCCCACTTTTAGTTTAGCGAAATTTAAAAAACCTCGACAGCAACAATAAGAGCGAACAAGTCATTCTCTTTTTTTTTCCAAAACGCACACAGATGGTGCTGTTCATGATATGCAAAAATATTTTTCTCTTAAGTAAACTTTATGTAAAATGCCTTCTTGTAATGCATCATTTAATTGACTAAAATGCAATATACTTTTAATGAGATACCAAAAGGAAAGCTATGAATCGCAGCTTTGTGAATATAAGGTTTCTACAATATTTTGGGGCATGGGGTGGGTCCTGAAGAACTGCAGTAACAAAAGAATGCAGGTATTATTCTGAAGGGTGGGCCTGCCTTAACTCAGCAGGAACTGAATTTTCACAATATATCAAATTCTAGACTGCCACCCTGTGTGACATACCTGTGCAACTGGATTTTCAGTGTGACCACGTGATAAACATCCTGCAGCATGTCAGCTACTGTAGCATCAGGGGCATCTGTCACATAGGAGAGAGGAACTGGGTTCCATTTCCCAACCTGGATTAGTCCTGCACCAGACAGAAAGATTACAGGAAAAGAGGTTTCAATCGTGGGGCTGGTAATTTTAAGAAAACAGGTAAAAGAATCCATGATTACGGGATTCTTTTATATTACGCAGTTATTTTTAAAATTCACAATCAACCAAGTATGTCCTCTCCTCTTACATTAACAGATGAGTGGATATTGAGCGAGTTACTATACTGAAAAACATGCGTTTGTAAATTTCCCTGTAAGAAACAATAAGAGATGGCTCAGTCCTGGGCGGTGGGGGAAGGTTAACTTTCTCAACTGTCCCCCTGCTGAAATGTGTCTCTTCCTTATGGATCTTCAGTGGTATAGATTATTAAGGATTGTTACTCCACTGAAGGCATTTAAAAACAAAGCCATACTTCCAATGTTTCACACGAGCAAAATATACGCTAAGAAAAATGCAATGCAAAATTTGAAATATACATTTTACATGGCTGCTGATTATAAGCACTGGCACGGCGTATCTGAAAATAAGGAATACCCTGTCCGCCCAGTCCCCCCACTAAAAGTAAATGAAGACTGTTTTGCAATTTATCAAGAAATGTTTACCTTTTGCTTGAGCAGCAGAGCTATGAGAATATCCAAGCGACAGCAACGCCATTTCAATCAGCTGGTTGAATAGCATGTCCTTCCTTACCAAAACAAATTCTGCATGCTCTTCTTTGCAATCATACTCAATGGAGTTTTCATAATGTTCCACTACACAGAAAACTGGAAGCATGGTTCCTGTAACACAATAATTTTAAGAAATCAAAATTTCCTTGTTACTTACATCTACTTTCTGAATGGGTTGTCAAAGAAATGCTATGCAGCTGAAATCCTACCCGCAGATTCCTGCCAGATATAGGCTACATCACACGCATACATCTACAAAATGCTATAACAGGTGTATGTACAGGTCTTGGTCTGCTCTAGAATTCAGTACCTGCTTACAGAAACAGTGGGGTTGGCTGCAGAGAAATAATGTTGGTTGTCCTATCTGATTTGTTGTGAGCGTCTGCAATGTGACTACTTAAATACATACTGCAGAAGGCTTCAGAGCAAGCCATTGCAATGCCATCAACATAATTCTGTTTACAATAAAACTTCCCTAGTAGTGCCAAAAATACTGAATTACTAATTGTTACAAAATATCACCTTTGTCTGGCTGTTCTTCAAATTTCACATTTACAAAACAGTGCACCCCCCCCCAAAAAAAACCCCCACCCAATCTAATGCTAATTGTTTTTACTGTTTGGAAATAGGCAGGACACACTCAAGTTACATCTAACAAGATACACATTCTGGAAAGAAAAGAAAACATTCTGGAAAGAAAAGAAAAGAAACACACACACCTACACAATTCTAATTATGTCACATTTACTGTAACCCAAGTTACTGCCATTATATGTACTTTGAGCAGCTAACTAGTAAAAAATAAAATACTGTGCCATACATGTGTGCACATAATTAACTTCCCTTTTTCTTTTTAAATTAATTTCAAGGGACTATTTTTACATTGCTGTGGTCCCAATGTATCAAGATGAAGAAAAGGTTTATAAATCATACATCACATCTCTCATTGATCTCAATGAGATGACAGCATTGCCAGTGAAACAGGCTAGGCCTTTTTCAAACATCAGAATATTTGTGGCTCTTAAAATTTCGCTTCCATTTGAGCTAGATTTGGAGTAATAGCCCACTGTTCACGCAGCACCGTATAAGTATCACTCACTTGCTATAGGAAGGAGCTGTTCTTGCGAAATTACAACTGATGACTTAAATGAGAGGGAAGTTGCATGTAAATATAAACACCTACATCCCACTAAGCCAGAGGCAGAACTCTGGCTACCTAAAGTGATGCAGATCAGACCCCTTTACTGACAAGATTTGAAAGGGTTAAACAGCCGCTACACGGGAGATGTCTCATGGCATAGTGCCAGGAGGGCATAATCTTTAGCATAAATGATGGCAAAGGTTACTTTAACAGGGCGCCCAGGATCGCCAATTAGTCCTACAACGTTAA
Source organism: Podarcis cretensis (assembly GCF_951804945.1). Taxonomy (NCBI): domain Eukaryota; kingdom Metazoa; phylum Chordata; class Lepidosauria; order Squamata; family Lacertidae; genus Podarcis; species Podarcis cretensis. Next base: position 40,059,251 of record NC_137181.1, read on the forward strand.
TGCCTCTGTAAGCACTGCCCTATCTACATTTACAGAAGTCATCCAAACCTGGAAAAGGTATATAAGGCATACTGCACTTGTAAAAGTGATTTACCGAAGACATTGAGGTAACTTGAACTATAGAATCTCTTTGTTCATTTTGTTCTCTTACACATACAGTAGCAAATTACAGTGAAAGGCTCCATTTGAATTACCTCTGCACTGAGCAGTTCACCACCAGAGAAATCAGTTTGGCAAATCAATCCTTTCAGGGTTGCTCAGAGAGATGTACAAGCTTCTCTTGGTTTGCTGAATAGGTTCAGCACAGACCACAAACCTAAACATTTGCCAATAATTTGCATCTTATAGCAAGACGCTTCAGGAAGTTGTGTTTGGGTTTTTTTTGTTTGTTTGTTTTTAAAAAAGACAAGAGCATGAATATCATAATGCAAATTGCTGGTTTCTTCCTTGGTTCACTTGTCAGAGCTTGGATAAAATCTGCTTCACAATATGCTTTGACCCATCACTACCCAAATACACAAAGCATGGGAACAGGGGACTGGATGGGATTGGAACGACTATTAAAAGCCTAACTGCAGACTCTGCACAGATTTTTACATGCTTTAGAAATACAGTATCAACTTGTGCTTACTCTATGCTTCCCTCCTACTGACTGCAAAGTAAGAAAATTACATTATTATTTTTTTTGGGGGGGGGAGTAGACACCCTCCCAACTAAAGCACCCTGGATTTACCCCCAACAGTGCTAAATACAAATTTATTGTGGTATTTTGTATTATAATGGGAAAGTCAGTGTTGTTATTGTGTGAAAGGCCTGCAAGCTCCAGCACTTAAAACACAAACGCCCTTCTCAAAGTAGCAGCGCCTCTTCTTGACTCCTCTTTTGATAGCACCCCGTAGCTACCAAAAGGTATCATCTGACTACAGATGTTAAATCTCAACAACCTGTCACAAGTGCCCTTCTATTAAATGTGAAAAATGCTAGACAGGAGACCACAATCTCAGCTAGCTGATCACTCTTGCAAGTACTTGGCAAGATCGCCAAGTGCAGCACTTTATAACCTTCTAGTATTAAAGGGGAAAGCACTGGTCAGTGCTCAATGCTAAAAATACAGCATGATTTAAACCTGAAGGCAGTGTTAGAGGTTTTGCCGAAGGTTTATGAGTCTATGTAAACAGCACGTCTGCCATAAGAAGCAGAGAAGTCTGTAGAATCCTTGTCTAAAACTGTCCTGGCATTAAAGTTTGCTGTGCAAATATCACATAATACCAGAGACAGCTGAAATCTCCTATTTAGGAATTTATGGAACTTATATGTTTGCAGGCGTCAGAAAGTCTTTTTTATATAGCCCCAGTGCTTCACAGCATAATATTAATGCACTCTGTTTAAAAAGCAGCAATAAATTATATTTTTAATGCCTTACCCTGGCTTTCTTAAGATGCATACATTCTTGGCAAACAATCAATAAATAGGGTAATCATGAGCAGAGGCCAAAGAATTTGCTGAAGTGCTGTTTTTCCATTTTTAATAGATACAGATCTAACAATACGGACTGCTGTGTCTGTTCATTCCAAGATCAATATATTCTTTGTTTTCGCCAATCCAAGGAAAAAATAAATGATTGTATGATAAATGTTATGCATCAGAATGAAATGCCATTGCCTTCTAACTCTCTGTGTTTAATTGTCTTGGTTAAATTTTGTATTTTGCTTAGTAAATGCAAGAAGAAATCTGAATTATAAACTAGTAGCAATTATACTGAGAAAAGGAGTGCTAAAACAAAAGCCAAATTATATACAGTACATTTAGATATAAATTAACATGACTGTTGTGTATGATCCACAAAAATCATGTATACTATTAATTTTACTTTAAAATATTCATAATACAAGACATAACGCAGACACACACATGCCACAATCAGTCACCGGCTCTAAAAGTGTCTCTTTCTTGTGAGAACGTCTAATTACAGCAAACCAGTCATTGAACAATATGACACCCAAGTTGTTCATTGCTCAGTAATGAATTGTACTTAAGGAAACAAAGTGCGAAAAATGGTCATCATAAAGGAGTTTTCCACTGAACACCAAAAACGCTTTGCATCACTTTCTTGAAGCCAACTAGAAAATGCAGTCAACCTTCCAATTTTGGACTCTTGTCAAGAGTAGAAGGAGAAATCTGGCTTTTCAAGAACCTATTATTAATTCACAAGCTATAAAAGTGTTTTGCTCAATGCCCCACACAGAACGAGCTTATTACAAGAGTTATCTTTGACTGGTAGCAGTAGTACTAGGTTCTCAACAAGATGGGTAATCTGAAGGTAAGGAGTCTTTTTTCCCCTATTAAAAAGGACTCCACCCATAAAAATGCTCCACCCAATAATACAGTTCAACATTCCAAATGCCAGGATGAGATACATGTAGTACAGAAAGGTAGTACTGAAATACAAATTATTTTTTTAAAAAATCTTGGAAATATGTTTCTTCTAAAAGACACTATATTGGGTTTTTTTTTAAAAAAAAAATGTTCCATATTCAGAATTATCGTGTTACCTTTTCTAGCATGTGTTTTCATCAGATGTCCAGAGTGTTTTAAAGGCACTCCTTGCATTTTAGTTCCTGTACTTCCAAGTCTTCCTCTTCCTAACGGGCTCCCATTCTGCTCCAAGCGGGCAATTTTGGCTGGTGGACCCTTCGGATCGCTTACATTGTTAGACATTTCTGAATGTTCTTTCCCCTGAGTTGTCTCGTTCAAATGATCCATACTCAGTCCCGCCTCTAAAGATCACCTGCCATGATTTAAAAAAATATATATGTGTTGTATACGCGTGCGTAGTTTTATGTAGGCAGCTTTACACATGTACATGATACATCTGTATAGCATGTTCACATAATATTAAATATGTACCTTAAATAAAAATACACTCTCAGGAAATTTGCTTCATTGTCAAATTATCTCAAAATCTTAGGAATTTCTAAGCCTACTAAATACATTAACTGATTTACAGTATATACAGGATTTGTATCTTAAGAATTCAAGAGTGAGAATAGTAGGTGTGACTGATTAAGTAGCATTCACACAGTAATATACCCACTGCTATAGGTCTCTCAGATGTATGTTGTAAGGTTATGCTTTTGCACCAAATTTCTTACTTTATCAAAATATTTCTGTTTAATAAAGAGAAGTCGTATATTGTTTTCTCCTTAGGAATAAAGAGGATAAGACTTTCAGCTAGGCATGCAAAAGAGCAAACTAGTAATATGATACATCCATACGTATCTTTTAATATATAAAAATACCCAGGTTCCCATTGCTCGACAGTCTCTGGGAATTTCTTTTATGTAGCTTAACTTTTTAAACTTAGGAATTAGGTTGATCGACAACAAATAAAAAGATGTAGGTATGTGTTTTCCACATTCAACAGCAGAGTTAAGAAATGCTAGGGCAACTATCACATCTTATAAAAGTCACGTGGAAAAAACATGTCTCTTTGGACAATCACAACTTTTGGGGGAAATCATATTACAATCCTTTCAGTACTTAAAGAAATCCCTGATACATTTTGGATAAATATTAGAACACTGACAAGAGATGTGAAATGAAATAACAAAACTACATACAACTTACGGTATATTCAGTACTGAAACAGACAACACTGCTTTTGAAATTTTAATTCAGTTCACCATGATTGCTAATTCGTTTTTAAATCGTCATGTTCAATGATACACAGTAAAAGTTACAGATAAGTACTATTAACACTGACATGTCACAGAGAGAGGGAAAGAAGCTGTTGACTCCTTTGGAAATGTGTGAAAGGTTTTGATGGTACTCTCATTCTGGATGAATACTTACTTTAAAATATGGTCTCTGCCACCTTTCCTAATTAAGGTTTATCTACAATGCCTGCTTTATTATATATATATCCAGTATGATCTCCAAGAACAGGTGACCAGTCATTTATGAAACAGTACTTACACCACTGAGCATAAACACTCAAACATGGGGGCAGGGAAGGTACAATTAAATAGAAAGAAATAGACTTGTGAATACAGAATGCAGAATAAATCAATTACACTTCTCCAGTTCTGACGAAATCTTCATTTTGGTGAAGATGCTGTATATCCCTATTGTAATTTGTTTCTTGTTTAATCATACACTGCTTTGTCTTGCATGAACACTGTGTTTATCTGAAGGTTTAGATGCAACCTTAAGAATGCCAGCTGAATAACTATAAAGTTTAGAATATAATGGTTATTTATCCTTACACTCTAGGGTGACATGCTGAGAACCAAAGGTTTACCGTTGATTGTGGTCCCATCTGTTTTTGGTTATGAGTCTCATTAACAATAAATATGCCTACTTTAATCACTTTTTTTAATCAAGATTATTCTTTTTCATTACATTAACTGCTATTTAACCCAAAACTGCACATCTAAATTACCAACATCTATAGCATTTGGTAGTGCTTCACCAGAACACTTTGTCTGAGATTCTAGTTTTTCTCTTGTACTCAAACAGGCAAGTCCCTGTCACTCTCTAAAAACTAACACTCACCTGCTAGAAAGAATAGCCATCACAAGCCAGCTCGCCATTACCTCCTGCCCAACCAACAAAAGTGATAAGATTACAATTCATTTAATGTATATTGCCTAAACACATGGAGCAGGTCGTTCTAAATTGGACTTCGAAGACCCGCCCACCATGCATCCTTTTAGCTCAGCCACCTTGTAAAAAGATTTGTGTCGCAAAGCAAGATTGTGTGCACATAAAACACCTAATTTCTAACTCTATGCTAAAGTTCATCAAAACCTCCACCTGAAATAGTAATAAGCAACTGTCAGCATGGTTTGCCTGTAACAACTCTGAAGATGACAGGGCCAAAAGCTTCTGCCTGCTTCACCTTCAAGCATTTGTTCTATGCACAAGTTTCCAGCACAAACATTAATTTCAAGGTACAATTTCCTAAGTGCACTACTAACATAGCAATATGACATTCTAAGCATTTTTTCTTTTTAAAAAATGGAACTCAGCTGTCAGAGCCATCCTTCCTCTAGGAGAATGGAGTATTGTATTATACCTTCAACACTTCGAGAGTTAGCCCCCTCCCCTTTCTTCTCTTTCCCCTCCTCCTCTCTCCAGATAAAACCCCTTAATCACATTTAAGAGAGGCTCTGTTCTTATCCATTCCATATGGCTGTCATAATCCAGGCCAAGCTTTCACTGTGACCTTTTAAAGAGACAAAGAAGCAAAACACTATCTAGAAACAGGAACACTGCAGTTTTGAGCGAAATTTTATAAAAAGACCTGAAACTCACCACTTCAAAACTTGACAGCATATAAATAATGGAAACAAAGGAGATTTCCTTTGCACACCGATCTCTTGAAGAGGAGGAAGAAGCTCAAGTCTGATGTTTTCTAAGTCCTTTTTTTAATCAAAAAAAATTAAGGAAACCTGGAGGATACCTCCCTCCCAAAATTCTATTTTTCTGGGGAAGGGGAAACACATAAGCAAAGCATCACAGCCATGGGAGGGGGAGGCAAGAAGCAGGGGAGGGGGGGAGGGGGGCAGAGGTTCCAATTAATGTACTGAGAATCGTAGTCTCTCCAATAACGGGGAATGAAAAAGTCTAAAAAATTAACCAGACAAGTGTAATGCTCCCAATAATAAAAGTTTCTATTAAAGGAAAAGAAAAGTAAAACTGAGATAAGTGGTAACCTGTCTAAGTCTGCTTTCAAAAAAAGTGTAAATCAGAGAATGAAGATGGGGAGGAAATGAAACAGCTCTTCTGCCTAATATTTCTGAAAACAGAAAATGTATTGATCTTGTCCCTTACAATTATTTTCTAATAAGACACAGGCACACACAAAAAAAATTCAGCTAAAGACATCCCTTCCCCCTTCCCCCCAAAAAACTAATCCAAAAACTTTCTGCATAAACCCTCCATAGAAAAAGAAACATAGCAAAAAAACGTAAAAAGGATATTAGAAAAGTTCCAGTAAAGGCACTAAAATTCAGTTTCACTATTGTCCTTGCTGTTCGGGTTTTTTTTTTATAATCATCATCATAATAATGCAGAATGCCTCTCCTTCCTCATTAACCCAGAGAGATTGCGTTTGGGGAGGGAGGGAGGGAGGGAGGGGGGAGCGGAAGGAAACAGTCACCACCAAAAGTAAAAAAAAGAAAAAGAAAATCACTTCGGAGAAGAGAATTTAAAAATAAAATAAAAAAATAAATCTACTTCCGAAGACTTAGGGAGAAACGAAAGCTTAGGGAGAGAAGATGAGAGGAGGGTGCAAGAAGGGAAAATCAGGTTACCCCAAATAGTAATAACAAAATAAATCCTGTGAGCTTTCAAAATTCTTGTTGTCCCTCGGCTGGCTATTATGGTTATTTAGGCCGGTTTGGTGGTTGTTGCTGGATGTTACAGGGTGGTGTGTCTGCGTGTTTGCGTGTGTGTGTGTGTGTGTCCCCCGGACGTTCGTTGCTTGCTTGCTCGCTCGCTCTCCCTCTCGCTCGCTCGCGCTCTCTCCCTCTCTCTCTCTGTCCCCATTAAATTATTAGTTGACTCATCACTCCTCCTCCTGCTCCTGCTGCTGCCGCCGCCGCCGCCGTCCCTTCTCCTGCTCCTTCCTCTATTGCTTTCTGCTCCTGCTGCCGCCGCCGCTTCTTCCTCCTTCTCCTCCTCCTCATTTTAATACAAAATAACACCGAGGGCCACCGGCTTCCCCCCCCTTCTTTTTTTAAAAATATGTATACAGCCCAAGACAGGAGGAGGACGTAGCCTCCCTGCTGCTGCCTGGAGCTCTTCCCCGGCGGCCCCGGATCATCCGACGCGTCCTGGGAGGGAGAGAGAGACACAGAGACAAGCAGGAGGAGGAGGAGGTGGCGGCGGCGGAGTAAACTGGGGCGGGAGGGGGGGTGGAAGGGAGAAAGGACATCTAGAAGGGGAATTGGATTAAAAAAGGGGGCTGGAGGGTTAAGGCTGAAGGGGGAGGGGGTTAAAAGTGAGGGGGGGGGGAGAGAGAAAGAGAGGCAAAGGGAGGGGAAAAGAGAAAGCCGAGGGGTGTGCGATTTCCGGCACAGGGCGCGCAAGAATTTGTAATCAGCTTGATTAGTGTGAGGCGGCTGTGCATTTATTACACACAATACCCAGAATAACAGGGAGCAATGCGAAAACTGGGAGAGGGGAAGAGATGCCGCCGGCAGCTGCACGAGGCGAAAACGATTAGGGAGTGCGGAACGGGCTGGGGAGAGGGGCAGGCCAAAAACAGCGGCGGCAGCGGCAGAAGCGGAGGCCACCTTCCTTGCGCAACGAGAGAGGGCGCGCAGGGGTTGGAGAGTCTGTGGAGAGGGGAAGAGGAATCAAGGAGCCGGGGAAGGGAAAGCAAGGAACAGCAGGCGCTACTAGAGTCTTGCAACCGTGTGATAAACACACACACACACACACACACACACACACACACACGAGAGAGAGAGAGAGAGACCGCCTTCCCAACATCAGCCCGGTAGCAGCCATGACCTAAGCAGGAGAGGGCAAGGGCGCACGCACGCTCATCGGGTGCCAAAGGCGAAGGGAGGCAACTCCGGTAGCGCACTCAACAGACTTGGAAACAAAGTAGGAATCGGAAGAACGCGGGCATCTGTGCGGGCAGCGAGATCGCCGGGGACCGGAGGGGGGGAGAGAGAGGGAGAGCAGGTGCCTGCGAGGCATGGAAGCATATGGCTGGCAGTCATGGTTCCATAGCGAGGGAGACAGGATGTAGTGCGCCTGTGTATACTCTTGTTTGGGAGCGGGAGCGGGGGCGGGGGGGAGGGGAACCTTAGAGGTGAAAGTTCTCCTTTCGAAAAGTTGGCAGGGTATCAGCAGATCTGCAGTCTACATGCCAGTTCAGGTGACCCGGCTCCAAGCAAATATTACATTTGGGCAGGCAACGTTGCCTGTTGTAAACACGGGTGCGTGTGCACTGCGTTGTATTTCCATGAAAGTAGTTCTGCACAAAGAACAGGTTGCATTGAAGATGCTTTTTTGGGAGAGCGTGCCACTAACAAGCAGAATAATTTGGATCTCTAGGACTGGGGTCTACAAGCCTAGCAAAAGCCAGATTGCGCGCATTTGTAGGGGGCCCTTAGCAACATGTCAAAAGGTAACAATTGGCAGTCATTCAATGGAGTCATTCCATATTGAGACTCCAGTGTACTTCTATGTCTGGTATTGTAAATAGTGATACTGTCCATAGTTAAGGTGACAGGTATCTTACATGAAGTGTCTTGCAGACTGTAAGTGCAAGAAACCTAGTAATAAAAATGGATTAACCAAGAGAACTTTCAGGCTTAAACCTAAGCATGTTTATTTGGATGTAAATCATGTTGGCTACAATAGGTTAAGTGGACATTTGAAGTCTTTTTCTATTAAATGGGGGAAATGGACAGGGTACCACGACACAGGAGTTATGATCTGACAGTGTAAGGAACTTCATATACAATTTTTGTTTTGCACTGAGGGAGGGGTGAAAGTGAAGGCAGAGGAGCATTAAAACAACTCCTTAAAGGTGAAAGAATATTACAAGAATAGGACCCTTGTCATCCTGTCCCAGTGCTGCATTCATCCAACAGAGAGAAGGACTGAATACTGCCATTTGTGATGAAAAGTTGGAAATGAACAATGGCACAAAGACAGTATGAAACTGGGCAGACATAGTCATCTTTAATAACCTAGAAAAAATGTCTAATGCTGTTTATCTTTGTTCACGTGAATAAATTCACAATAATAATGAACAGTCAAATACATGAAAATGTGGTACTGAACACTTTCCAAGTTAGAAAGCTATTGGTCGCTGGTTGAAATGGAATTTAGTATACTGTACCTTCCATATTGGTGGAAGGAAGACCAATGCTCAGGGACAGAAAAGTACAGAAGGTGGTAAATTATTTATTTGCAACTATAATAATTATAATTATGAGCACTATAATGCACATGCTGTACCAGCTAGAGAAGGAAGAAGACCACACTGGCAGATAGGAAGAAACAGTCTGCAAACAATCCAAGGGGATAGATACTTATATACTGATAATGATGGGGGGTGGGGTGGAATACAAGTTCACAAACATGCTGGCTGTGATCCAGAGACCAGTTAAGCCAGACAACTTGAAATACAAGATACTTTCATCTTACTCCTTCATTCTTTAACCCAAGTACAGCAACATAATTGGCTTCTGGATCAGACTAATTATTAATTGATGTGTATGACTGGCAGAATCTTTACTTGTGTATTTTTAAATGTATTTTTAAAAAACAAGAAATGAGGGTGCTGTCATATAAACTTAAGGAGTTTTCCTAAATAGGCAACAGGAAGATGATTCTTTCATCAACATGCACAATGAAAAATGCAGCATTATGAACTTTGAACACAGAAAGAGTACAAATTGGTAAATGCTCAGAAAAAAACAAGTGTATTAAACGCACACACACCTTACTATAACACCAGAACAAAGCATCAAAGTTACACAGAGAAATATAGGCTGACGTCTACTGAAGTAAACACAAATACCAAAGAGTGTGTGCAGAAAATGGTAATGGGGTGAAATGTATAAAATATTTATAACAGCCAGCAATGCACAGAATAGATTATTGTGTTAGAAATAAAGAGCATGGGGCCTGAAACATAACAGTGTTATACAACAGAGTTATTTCAAGGAGTGCAGCTGAAGGTGGAATAATTTAACATTCAGTGTGTCTGTGGGCTTGCCCAGAGACACACAATATTTATTGCTGGTGACTTCATACATGCATTTTTATCACTCAGTATCCCCAACACATGCAAGCGATTACCTGCATGTGTAAAACACCCACCACGGATCAAGCAATTGCATGCTTTTGCATCCCTTTGCATTATTTCAAGAACTGTTATTACGTTGCAGTTCAGCTAATGACTATCCGGTGATGAGCTGTGTATGAGATCCTCCAGGGAGACCCTTCTCAATGTTTCTCCACTGGCAGCAGTTAATTTGGTGAGGACATTTAATGGGCCTTCTTTGTGTGTGGTGCCACCATAGCCCTGGAATTCCTTTCCCCCTGAAATTCATCTACCACTCACTTGGTTGACCTTCAGGTATCAGGTGAAAGTTTGGCTGTTTGTTCAGTCCTTTAGACAATAAAGTTGCAGGTTTGATATCCTTGCTCCAGTCCTATGTATGTATTTCTATTTGTTTTAATTGAAATGGCCAATTTATTCATCTTACTGTACAACATCTAGAGAGATTTGGATGCAAGGCTGTATACTAGGAATTAATATAGATAAAATAAATATGCATGAATGTGAATCAGCACCAAGCTTGTAGTCTCAATTCATCCAATACAGTCTTGTGGACATGAGTGACACTACTCCAGAATAACTTTGCTCTTAGTTTGCCTTCTCTTTCTACTCCATTAGCTTTAAGAGTTAAGACAATTACTTCACTGAAGTTTGAGTACAGGCCACAAGCTAGTTAAGACAATATCTGTGCATTTAAGACTTTAGTTCTGATACCACGAATAAATAGGTGGCTCACAAACCACTTGGTTCAGAACAGTCCCAAAGGCTTAAAAATAGATTTTAGGTATACTGTTTCATGCGGGAGAGGGGAAAAAGGGAAGTCCTATCGCACCAGCAAAAGTCCATTCTACTGGAAGATAGCCACAATTGGATATCACCCTCTTACAATGTAATCAGCAAGCTATTTAAAATTCTGAACCTGTATTTATACTTGTTTAATCCAAATTAAACTGATTTTAATCCAAGTACACAACTTTAAGTGATTTCTCAATCAACTCTAAAACAAAGTCCACATTCTAAAATAGGTGACCTGTCAGACTTTTTGTGTCCTTTGCATTCATTAATCTGAATTCTGAATAGGATTTCAACCATGGAAGCATATGTCAAGCACATCCAGTCCTTGACAAGTATCCAGATTGTGGTTGGATACAGTTAAAATCTTTTGACAATAAACAATCAAATCACCAAATCATAATGAAAGGGATTCATTGTTGTTTTGAATCGTCATACAACAATTTAGGTATCTTTCCTGGAATATCATGGTTAAAAATAAATTAAGAGAGTACTGTGATAAAGTAATGAACCTGAAACAAAAAATAAAAAATAAAAAATGTAGTACCTAGCATGGTGATAAACAGATATCAATCAAAAGCAATCAATATTAGTGTTCTAAAAATGCATATACCACCATATCACAAATTGCTTCTCTGTAATGGGCTAAAACTTGGAATGCAAACAAACTGAATGGTATGGAAATGTAGACATAGGAATTCTAAATGAGAATCTATGGGTTATATCTAAGTAGATGCAGTGAAATTAATGGGCCTCAATCTGAGGAACTGAGGCAGATAGTGGGGATGAAAGATGAAGTTCTAGGCCTAATAGATAAAATAAAAACCGACAAATCACCAGGTCCAGATGGCATCCACCCAAGAGCTCTCCCAAAGAACTGAAATGTGAAATTGCTGGTGTTCTGTCAAAAATATATAACTTGTCCCTCAGATCAGCTTTCATACCTGAGGACTGGAAAGTAGCCAATATAACATCAATTTCTAAAAGGGATTAGAAGCGGGTTGGGGGGAGGACACTGGAAACTGCAGTCCGGTTACCTTAATGACTGCCCTAGGAAAACTGGAAAATATTGTTAAAGATAAAATAACTAAGCATGTAGAACAAGCCTCACTGAAGAAGACTCAGCATGGCTTCTACAAGGACAAATATTTTCTCATGGACCTTTTAGAATTTTTCTTAAGAGTGCCAACAAGCATATAGAAAGAGGTGATCTAGTTTAAAAAGTTTAGTAGTCATGGAATAAAAGAAGAGGTCCTCTTGTGGTTCAGGAATTGGATCAGTATTAGGAACCTGCCACAACGTAGGTCAAAGCTCTCTACAGATCCCACCCTGCAAATATTCGCTGAAAAAATATTGGATGGTGCTACAAGAGGTACCCACTGTATTACTACTATTAGGCTATATTCTGAAAAATATTAATCAAAATTAACATCATGACTTGATCCCTCTCATGCTGGTGGCAATAAAGATTTGTTTAGCCAAATTAAGTGGGAAACACAATATTCTGGCAATTAAAGACTGTTGAGTAAGTTTTGGGATGTGGCTATTAGAGGAAAATATCTATCTTAAATCAAGGGTGCACATACTCATTAACTGTACAAATTTCAGAATAAATGTTGTGTGTTTATATTTTTAAAGAGGCTATGGATAGATGGCTTAGAAAACATTGGTGTACACGTGGAATAATATTTTGCTATGGTATAATGGAATGGAGTGTTACTTTATATAAAATCTTAATTTTATTAACTAAATGAAACTAATGGATGGGGGGAATAGTTCGTCTTGTATACTATTTGTAAGCAGTCATTGCATTGTGTTTCTTTGCAGCCTATCACTGAGCTGTTCCTGCACCTGGTAGTTTCTTTATCTCTTTAGCTTATAGCAAGGACAAAATATTCCTCCTAGAAGCCCCAGCAGTAAATTCCAATTTTACTTTTTATTTTACTTTTAGAACTCAGGGCATGAAGTTTATATCAAAATAGAGAACAGAAAACACTCCAGCACAATGCAAGCAAAACTTACTAGTTTTATTTTATACACTGAAATCAGACATGGAAAGGGTTTCTACTTTCAGCTGGCTATTTGGAAGAGTATGGAAAATATATAAACTATCAGTTATTTTTATTTGATCATCTGATCAGATATTAATCGAGGCATACATACCTTTAAATTAAAGGGTAAAACAAAAATTTGTGTGCCAAATATCTCAGTGCTATATCCCTAGGTGACATTGTGACTGATTGCTGGTACTCAGTCAGATTGGACTCATTGAAATTTATGAACATGGCTAAGTTAGGGCTATTAATTTCACTGGGTTTACTCTGAGTAAAACTTAGTTGAATACCACTCATTACAATGAATACCACTCATTACAGCACATTTCTGTAGAGAAAATGTGAAGGCTTCAGAAATACTTGTTAATACAGAACTGAATATTGGAAGATGCGCAACATTGTAATTGATTTGTATGGAATCAATAGTTGCAATTACAGTTAGAAACTGCTTTCTGATCAAACAGGTTCTTTCTTAACCATTGGCTTTACAAGTTATTATATTAGCAAATTATTGCTCAGATTAGAGCGCTATTTTGAGTCACATAAAGTTAAGTGTGGCACAGAAATGAGAGATGATCAGACCCAAATGTATGTGCAACTGGGGAAAACTCAACAATGCACATTCTTAAGAAGTTTTCAGATACATTGGTACCTGTTGTCAACCTTAGATGGGTCTTCAGCAATTTTGTAAAAAAATCCTTAACTGCTTAAATGCTTCCTTAAATGCCCTTCACATTATTTTCAGTAATGCTTATATCAATTTTGTAAGAGAGATCTGTATTCTATCCCCACACAAATACGGAGAGAGTTTATGGCTGGGAAAGTGCTTGATTTGGCTGGTCAATAAGCTGAAATCCAAACAACCATTTGAATTTGGATTTCCAGTTTATAACTTTTGCTCTTAACATTTACATTGCAGCTGATGCAAATGTTAATAAATATATTAACATTTATATTGCACATGAAATAGTGCTACCCCACTTAACACAGAAAACATGCTGCCATAGCTGGCTTGGTAGAAAGACAGAAAGTTTCCTTACACTGAGTCAGAGCATTGCTCTATCTGGCTCAGAACTGGTTACAGTGACTGGCAGTAGCTCTGTCGTCAGAAGAGAGATTTCCCATCCCTCTGCAGAGTAACAAACGATTGAACCTGTGACCTTTAGCATGCATGTTCTCTAACCAACGAGTCATGCCCTTTCCTAACACCCACTTTAACATCTATACAAAGCTTTGGGGTTATGGTATTAATTAGCAATACATGTTTGTAATCTCAGTACTATATTCTCAGTAGGGTATACCACAAGAAAGCTGTATCTCTCTCAGAGTGATCACACAAATTTTGCATTTATGTTCTCTTTGTTATGTTCTGAGAGCATTCTATGAAATGAAAACTGCTGTAAATTCTCCAGGCTTGTAATTAATTGTAGTTGCAAATTCCTTTCTTGTGTATCTGCCACCAATAAGGCAGATCCTTTACAGATTTATCTGGAAGTAAACAACATTTAACTCAAGGGGACTTGCTTCTGAGTAGACACAGCTCACATTCTTAACCACTTTATATGCAGTACATTATTTTAATAAGCAGAATGTGGATCATGCTACACAAAAGCTAGATTACTGGTAAAATAAATGGACTAAATGAATAAAAAGCATTTTCCTTAAATTAACAGAATAGTAAGCCTGCCATTTACATGGGGGTCATGTTTCAGGGATTGAGCCTAAAGCCAAAATCACATATAGTCAAAACCCATTTGGTTCAATGGTGGGTAGAATTGCCAAAGTCTGTTGTTTTGGGGGGGGGGGGGGTTTGCCAAGCATGTAAAGCTAAATGTGCACAAGTTAAATCATGGGTAGGCAAACTAAGGCCCAGGGGCCAGATTTGGTCCAATCGCCTTCTAAATCCGGCTCACAGACGTCCAGGAATCAGTGTGTTTTTACATGAGTAGAATGTGTGCTTTTATTTAAAATGCATCTCTGGGTTATTTGTGGGACATTGGAATTTGTTCTGTTTTTTTAAAAAAATATAGTCCGGCCCCCCACAAACAGGGGTGGACCGGCCCCCTGCTGAAAAAGTTTGCTGACCCCTGGGTTAAATGCACGTAAGTTGCAACACATTTATGAAGAAGAAATCTTTGGGTGTCAGAGCTAAGAAAAATGAAACCTAACCCACAGGTAAGTTGCTCTGAAATGGTAACTAGTAGTTGATCAGATGGGTCATAGGAACCCTGTGGCATGGAACTACAGAGGTGCATGTGGGTTCTTTTCATTATGAAGAGATTCCAAACAAATGTCTTGAGTTGTGCACACAGTGTGGGTTGCTTTCTTCACCTCCTTTTAGCAACAGTCCCTCATGTCACATAAAGTACAGCACTGTTACAAAAGTAACATAAACCCAAACAAAGGAAGAGGAGAGAGATAATAAGTAGCAGACATACATCCTATGAATAGTTACTTAAACATATTTGCAGAAAGTAGCTTTAAGCAGTTTAAATGTACACAGGATGGCAGTCTTAGAGCTTGGAGCACTACATTCAACTTCGGGCAAATTTTAAACTATGCATAATGGACATATTCTGAGGTAAGAGAAGTAGTAACCCACTAAAAGGTGCTTTTCACTATACCTGGCAACTGACAAAACATCCTTTGGATATGCTGGCGTCTTCCTTTTGGAAAATATTAAGAAGGTATCTGCTGAATCAGATACCTATCTAGTCCAGCATTCTTTTCTCACACAAGCCAACAAGATGCCCATGGGAAGCCTACAAACAAGACATGAGCAGAATATCGCTCTCTTACTTGTGTACCCACACAATTGTATTAAGAGGTATAGAGCTTTTAAACCACGACCAACCTGCCACCTTTTGCCCCATGATGACTTTCCTACTGCAAAGGATTTTTGCAAAGCATAACAAAGCAACACAAATTAGGATAAACAAATATTTAGCAATTGCTAAAAATATGCAAGTTTCCCCAATCTAACCAACTGTTGACAAAGTGAAGTTCTCAAACATTTTCATTGGGTTGACCACCATTAAAGAAACCAGATCATCACCCAATCAGACTAATATTTGCTACATCTCCAGATAACATAGCTCTTTTTCAAATGGCTCCCCACCCCACATCCTGCATTTAAGTGCTACACTGGGAATTACTAAATATAGTTCAGATGAAAATTAATGGGCAAGGGTGAAAGTTAGCATTGTATAATAAGTAGGTCTGCTAGATGAAAAACAACTGGCCCATAGAGCAACTTAATCCCTTAGATACCTGTGGTTTAAAGGTATTGTTTTTAAGTACCATGCATCTTAGAGAATTCAGTATTTCATAATGAAGGGTAATAACACGTTTAAATGTTGTCTATTCCAGGCACTAAATAATCAGTAGGCTAAGGATTTGAGTTAATAGCTGGAAGAGGAGTAGATCTTTAAAAAAATATGCGTTTTGGAACATGGTATTTGAGAGTGGATAGGGTAGTCTGTTTGACACATTTACACATAAAATGTATGTTGGAAATATTATTTTATGTACTTTTAACATTTATGTCCTGCACTGTGATCCAAAAAGACCCTCAGGGGGGATTACAGCATTAAAAGTACAATGATACACACACTTACTTGGGCATAAGTCCAAATGAACTCAGTTGGGCTTACTGCTGGGAAGACATGTACACTGCACATATCTAAAACATTATCAGTTAAAGTGATATGAAACAAGAAAATCTAATGTATGGGGGCAGGGAACAGTCCATTAAAAGGACATCCACTATTTGTTCTGAAATAGAAGAAGTTTGCACTATCTTCCAGAAGACAAAGATAAAGGCCACTGGGTGGTCTTGATTGGAGATGGAATTCCAAAAGCTGGAGTTACTACTGAGAATACCTTGCTCTTTGTCCTTACCAACCTGGCTTCAGAGAAGGGGCTCAGAAAAAGGACATGTCCTGAAGAACTCAGTGGAGAAGTTTTTCCTTTGGGTAACTTGGAACTAAGCTATTTAGGGCTATGCCAGCACTTTAAATTGCATTCAAAATCAAATTGGGAAGCAATTCAGACTGATAAAGATATAACCATTTTTAATCTAAAAGTCCCTGGAACTTCCAAGCCACCACCTATTCAGTGGTGCCCCCAAAAGGCAGACAGGAAACTGAATGTAAATGCAGGTGATCCAAAAGTAGATACTGTAACAGTTATCACAATTGCCTTGTTCAAGAGGACAGGAACATCTCTTTTGCAGAGACAGCTCTCTTCGACTGGTTAAAAGAATTAAAAGAGCACATCTGCAAGGCTCCTGCTGGCATCCTCAAGTGAAATCACCTAAGACTATTCCAAGAATCACGGACTCCTCCTTGGTTCATGTCGTAACATATGCAAGATGCTTTATCTGCAAGCAGGTCACAGTAGACCACAGACAGTTCATTTTCATTCAAAATCAAGTCCTCAATTATTGCTGAATCTCCTCCACCCCCAAAATGATTTGGAATTGTAAAGCAGAAGACACAGGTTTACCTGCCAATAAAATACACCCTCCATTTATTTACCTGGCTCGTGATTTTTTTTCAAGGCTGTATCTTCCTTACACAATGAATTTGGAAAAGGTGCACCTTCATCTCCCCCCTCCATGAAATTTCTTCCAGCCATAGAACTACCACAAAATAAACTGGGAGGGTGGCTTTCTTGCCTTAACACCCCCCCTACTTTCTTCCTCTGACCTGAAACAAAAAAATTATCTAAAAGTGCATAGAGCAATGCAGCATTTTTCTTTACCCTTTTTTCTGCATCTCTTACCCAGAGACCACCTAACCTCTCCAGCTCTCACCAGGAAAACAGAAATGAACAGCCTCTATATACAATCACTCCCCTGAAAGTTATGCAAGGCAACAAATGATCACAATTGCTCTTTGCTATAACAACCGGCAGGAACGTAAACCAGAATGATGGTTCTGAAAGAGCCACATCAATTCCCATCCAACGACTGCTACTGCAGGTGTTCACCTTCTTCAGCTAACCATCCTTCACAAGTGAACTTCTAGACAACCCTGTGTTCGTTCCACACATTTTCCTGCATGCGTGGATACACAGAAATGCATACTCAGCATCTACCCAATAGAGTAGCCAACCCAGAAACTGGAACTGTAGAAAGGGACAATACTTTGTTCCAGCTGATGTTTTGGGCCAGAAATAAAGAAATAGCAAGAATGTGTCAATAAACCTAAGAGTCTGGTAGGCCAGGTCCAGAGTCCATCTAGTCTAATATTGTTTTCCAGTTAGGCTTTGCACTGAGCTATCTGTTTTGCGGATAGTTGGAGCCAGTTTACATTCCATCAACACACACACACACACACACACACACACACACACGTGTGTGTGTGTGTATGAGAGAGAGAGAGAGAGAGAGAGAGAGAGAGAGAGAAGAATGGCCACAGTGTGCACCACTCTGTTATACTTAATTTCATTTGCCATATTTTTGCCCAATCAGCCACTTGGGATAGGACTTTTGAAGCCCTTGAAAGTTTGTATTAATTTTCTCCATCCTGAATTAATGGTCTCACCCACAACTAAACCATGGCTACCTTACTGCTCATCTGATGATTCAGGTCTTTGAGTGGGAGGGCTTGCTTTCTTCCTCCATCATAAAAACCTTGTCCATTTGTTCTTACTCTCTGGTTCCTGTTCTTTAACCAGTTCTGGAACAAAAGAGGACCCACCATCTTATCCCTATCTGGAATAACTTTATTCAGGAAGCTTGGAGGAGGGACTTTGTCAAAAACATTTTGGAATCCTCAAAAACAATGTCAACTGGGTTATTCCAATATGACAATACTCTCAAAGAATTTCAGAAGTCTGGTGTGACAGGACTTTCCTTGCATTCTTTTTAATCAAGGGTAGTTTTATACATATGTTTCATAATTTGGGTTTTGATAATGCTTTCTACCAATTTACCTAGTAGAGAAATTAGGCTGATGAGTCTGTTATTTCCTATTTCCCCTATATATTTATTTTTTCAAAAGCAATGACGCATCAGCTACTTTTTAATTCTCCAGGATATATGCTTTGAGTGATAATTTGTATATTTTTGTTCAAAAAGCAACAATATCAGATTTGAACTCTTTCAGAATTCTTGGGTATCTTCTGGACATGGTGACTTTATCTTGTAATTTCTTAGTTAGCATCAGAACTTCATCCCTTTTCTCTTCTACTTGTCTTAATTCTTCAGATACCTCTCCTCAATGGGTATTTATCTAATAGTGTCACACAAAAACTCATGCAAATAATTTAGCTTCTCTGCAGTCTTTGATAACATTAGTAAACCTTTCACAGTTTGTCATCTGGTGGTCCAGAACTGTCTTTCTGATTCTGATTTATATATATGTTTGTTTATTTATTGTCATGCTTTTTTAAATGTGCGCTTCTAGTGCTTTTTCTTTTTCCTTGCCTTATTGTCCATTTATTTTTATTTTACTAGAGTGACTACTCCTTTTTATTGTCCTTATTGGGCTCTCCCTTTTAAAAGAAACATGCTTGTGTTTATAGCTTCCTTAAACTCTGTTAACAACACTGTCATCCTTTTGAACTCTCTTGTCCAAAAGGGCTGGATTTAGACCTTTAGAGGCCCTAAACATAGAGAAGATTATGGTGCTCCCCCCATAATTCAAAAATAAAAACTATAATGTAAGATTGGACAATTAAAAATAAAATAAAAGGTGGTTCATTGCCAACGCATGACAGGATCCGATTTCCTCGTATTATTTCAATCTACGTTAGTAGGACGCTTCCTGGTTTGGGTAGAGATAAGTACAATAATAAGAAGAGAACAGAAAAATGTCGGAGAAGTGTGCCATAGGAGTGTAAGGATCTGATTTTTCTCACTATGACTAATCTGATGCACCCTTTTATTTTAATCAAGTGTCAATCTCTCTCTCTCTCTCTCTCTCTCTCTCTCTCTCTCACACACACACACACACACACACACAGTTTTGGTGCCATCCTTTGCTGGTGCCCTGAACTTGTACATAGTCTGCCTATTGGGTAATCCAGAAATGTTTGCACCTCTCATTCTGCGGCATGCATTCTAGGTCAGCTTTGATTATAGTGGTTTTAAACAATTGCCAGTAAATAAGATTTTCCACCATGATGATTCATTTCAACTCCCCCTCCCCTTTTTTTAAAGTTTACAATTTTGAAATTAATCCTGGCCAAACTGAACTTTCGTCTCAAAACATATGTTTAATATGTATGCCTATAGCTCAGCTGAACAGCTCGACAGTGCTTCTGTCTTGTGCCAGGTCCTCAGCACCATTCAGGATAAAGCCTAAGGCTTCCCTTCTCTCTAGTATGCTAAGTGACTACAGCTGGAATCCCAGCAACATTTTTAGTCCCCCTGAACACAGTGACTTCTGAGCAAATATGCATAGGATTGCCCCGTAATTGTTTTGACTACAGCTGCCATCCTAACCATACTTGCTGTGGTTGTAAGTCCCACTGAACACAGCGACTTCTGAGTAAACATGCATAGGATTACACTATAATTGTTTAAAGTCACAATTGCAAAACCTAAATGTACATTTAGCCAGTGAATGTGAGGGTTAGCCACACATTTTTCCCTTCGGCTGCTTTCCTGATTTCTGAGTTTTCATCAGGGGCTTTGGTCGTATGCCCGCAGTACTAAATTACCTTTGGTATCTAGCATTTCCACCCACAGTGATTCTGTGGAGCAGTTTGTGCATCTTACATTTTCTGTTTATTTGGAGGGAATCTGTGCCCTCTGACATACAGAGCAACATGATCCCCAATACATTTCTTTCTAAAGATTCTACATCCTCTGAGATCCACATCCTAATGATTTTCACTGCTCCAACAAGGTTTCTGATATATCCACTATATCTATATTCTCTTTTTAGTACCAAGCACTCAAATCCTCCCATCTCTGCTTCAAGGCTTCTGACATTAGCATATAAACGTTTATATATTGCATCTCTTTTCAAATGCTCTTTTATGTGCAATTTTCCTGCAAGTCTTTGATCCCTTTAAACAGCTTCGTTTATTTCTATTTGTTCATTACCAAGTTGGACCCTATTTGAAAACCTGAAGCATTTAAATAATCACCCCTAAGGGATGAGTTGTCCAGAACCAGATATTCTCTAGCTCCTGCCAGCTTTCCCCTAAACTGCAGTCTTGGTAGAGGCAGAGGAGTGACAACACTGTCCTTTACACATCAAAATAACAGGACCAAATTCGCTGTGGCACCAGTGTGAAGCTCACAGTTCGAAAAAGACTCTGGGATGTTGACTGGAATCATATTCCCAATAAGCTTGCACTAAAACAAGTTCCGGCACAACAGAAGGAATTCATAGGACTGAGCTGAAGATCGGTCTATGCCTATAATAGTTGAAATTCAATTTTATTTTTTGATTGTTTCAAAAAATTATAAACTGATTGTAAATTAGAATTAAAATTCTCTAAGGGGTGTACAATATCATTCTCAGGAACCTAAGACAAAAAGCAACCAAGCAACAGGAGTTGTAATCGTTCTCTTAGCCACATATAACCTCTAAAAGAGCTCTTAGATTTTTTGTTGTGCTCAACCGTAAGAAAATAAGAGCAGCATCACAGTAGTAGGTTAATAATCAAAGAAATGAGGTTTTGAATACTTTAAACGTTTTTCCTTCACCAAGATACTTTTAGCTTGCTGTTAACAATGATAAGGGAGTTTTTTGGGAAGGAATTTTATTTAGATGAGGAATGATTTGAATAGGAATTAACTTGGATGGGTTATTAGAGATAGGGTCCTACCAAAGTTAGATTGTTTTTAAGCTTGTCAGGTTTTAGCAGTTCTCTTAGGACTGGCTGATTCATAACTTTATGGAGGAGCCATGTTTGCTGCATGCACACAAATATTTGCTGTGGTAAACATGAGAAGTATGAAAAAGATGCACAGCTGGCAGCACTCAAGGGACCTGTGGTGAATGCACATGTTATGTTTGAAGACATGAATCTTCTGCCACAGTTTCAGGTGTACATGCAGCAAACAACTGCAGGTGTGAATCCACACACTTTCTACGCTAAGGCTTCAACCCAAGTAAGACTGCGAGTAATAATCTAGTCACAGTAGTACATATCCTGTTAAAAATAATATGCATTAGTTGATATTAAAAATAATATGCATTAGTTGATATTAAAAATAATATGCATTAGTTGATATTAAAAATAATATGCATTAGTTGATATTAAAAATAATATGCATTAGTTGATATTTTCTTTTAAAAATGCAAGACTAAAGGCAATACTCTATAGCTGCTATCCTAAGCACACTTACTAAGGAGTATGACCTATTGAGCTCAATGGGACTTAGTAAACATGCACGGGATTTCAGTCTATGCTTATTTGCTCAAAACCATTTGCTCAAAACCATTTGCCCTTCACAGTTCCTTTTAATACAAAATCCCCTCCCCTCCCCCGTGCAATTACACTTAAAAGTAGATAGCATTTTCCCAATTGCATATTTAAACTTTTCGCTATTCTGAGGTTCCTATTTTGGAGATTTCTCTCTCTGCCATTCTTCATCATGGTTCGGTTTTAAAATGCAAATAATTTAAGAAAAGTATCTTCTATAATTAAAGACTTGAGTTGTACCCTCATACAACCAATATATATTTCTATTTTAAAAGGAGGAAGGGAAATCCAACACAACTTAACCACATTTTGTACTGAAGTTTCCAAAGTACCAAAAATTCTTTAATAGACACAAACAGCAACACAGTACCTTCTGTGAAATTGCATATCAGAAACATGATATTATAGGTTTGTGCACACTCACATAAGCTTAAGGCACTTCATAAGTGTTGTCATGGTGGCAGGAGGGGGATATATAGGGGGTGAATACATTATAGTTGCTTGATTTCCAACTACAGATGATTTATAGTGGTTAGTGCCATTGTAAGAAACCAACAACTGGTTTATCATCTTTTCTTTTTTCACATTTGTGTGTTCATGTTTTCTTGGATATATATATATATATATATATATTCATAATAAGCTGTTGTTGAAAGCAAAACCCTCAGGTGCAACTTTCTATTTCTCTGGTTCCTTGAAGTTCAATAATAGCTTTCACCTAGCCCAAGATTAATTCAATATCTACACCACTTAACTTGGTGAAGATATAAAATTGCGCAAGTTTCTAAATGAATCATGCAGTTCTCTAGCTGAAATTTTCTGGAATCCATGAGTATGTGAGTTTAGCCTTTATACAGAAATGCTTCTCTCAAATGTGATGCCCTACATGACTAATTAGAGTAATCTACAGCAAGTCTCTGTTGTTAACTCTGCCCATTGGCTCATGAAATATAGGTAGCCAAATTTTCTGTTAAATCAAATTCTTAGACAATATTCCAGTATATCATTTTGGAATGTAGTTCTATTCATCTATGTATCACTTCATAATCTATATTAATAACCTGAATATGCAAAACTGCATAAGCACATATGTTTGCAGCAAAATATACACACATATGCATAGGTCGGCTTTCTTCAACTGTAATGCCGTAGGGACTTCTGAACTGGGTTAATACATTTGAACCATGACGTACCATATATCTGCAACTGAGAAGTCTAATAGCATGCTTTCACAAGTGACTGTAGTCTGTATAAGAGCTCCTTAAATATAAAGAGAATCAGCGAGAAATGAATTTTCGCAAGGGAAAAAAATGCACAAAGATTTAAGACTGTAAACTACGTTAGATGTTTATCTATACATAAGAGACAGGTGTCGCACAAACAGGAAAAAAAACCCATGAAGCCAAACGAGAAATTTTTAACTCCCAGCGTCCATCTGTTAAATTTGAATTCATGCATAACTGATTATCCATGACTGATAAGTTATTTTCTATACCCCCCTTCAAGTATCTTAACACAGGTGTTTAAATATTACAAGCTAAATCACCACTAAAAGAAGAAAGTATCTCAGAAACTCTTAAAAGCAACACAAGGATTAACAAACAATAAAATGACATGTAGTTTAATAGAGGTGACCTAACTTTTTTTTTTAAAAAAAATGTCAACACACATGGATATTAAATATTAATAAGCTATTCTGTTATTGTAATAATAAGGTTAAGTAAGCTTCTCCATACTAAAAAGAAAGGGAGGAAAAACATTAGGAATATTTGAAAGAGACACAGAGATGAGAAGCAGAGGCATAAGGAAAATATGTCAACAATAAACAAGAGGAAATGAAAAAGAAGGAAAAGATGAAGGTGGAAACTAATCTCTGTGTGTCATTATGACTGCCAGAGTACTGCCAAAGAAGCAGCATCCTTTTATTTCAATTTTAATCATTTCTGAATTTTAATACCCTGCTCCTTTTGTAATTCTCCTGGCATTCCCCATATGCATCCACCCCAGCCAAAACACCAGTGTAAATTAAATGGCACACAAACCACATCACTGATGTAGTTCTCCCAATCACGTGACCAGAAGCAGAAAAGGCAAGTCTGTTTAAAGTCCCTATGGACTACTAGCCAATTAACTGACTTAGCGTTTCTCACTTTCTTTAATTTTAAAAAGAAGGCCAGTGGTTAACACACGTAGCTGTTCACAAAAAAATAAAAAATAAAAAAGCAAGCCCGTACTAATACAATAATCAGTGACCATCAGGGCCTGGAAAAATGAGTTTGCTCTCACTGGCACTAAGGAGCATCACATGATTATTTAATTACAGCTCTAATTTTTGTCTCATGGATGGCAACATATCAACAATTAATAGGGCAAATAGAGGAGACTGCATTTTTAAAGCGACAGAACCTATATGTGAAAGACACAGCCTGAAAATACAACAGGCAAATTTGGGGAATCTTTTTCTACATAGTCTTTATTTAACAACGACGTAAGACACATGCACACTAAACCCATTTTGCTGGTATGGTGTTGTGGCTTTTGTTTTGTTTTTACTTAAAGGTCACTAGAAAAGAAGATTTGGGACTATTAAGGTACATTTTGAAACATAGTGGTCATATTAAACATCATGCAAGAGCTCATTTCCATCACCGAATGGGTAGCTCAACTACAGCAGGTTAATGAGATTACAGGTTCAGTGGAAATGAAACCATATGGTTACAAGATGATCACACTTTGAATCATGCCCAGAGAGCTCTAGAAAGGCCCTATCCAAATAACTTTATTGTACTAGCCATGCACTCACCCTGTCAGCCATGATGGTATGAAGGTCTAGTTGACAACAGCTTATCAAATGGCTTTCACTGATTAAGCTGCAGCATCAATTGAAGCTTCACACTTGTATTTGCCTTTGCTGTCTCTCACGCGAATTGTGGGTATTAGATTTGTACGATTATATAGGCATAGCTGCCTTTTGTGGACCTGGACACTTCCAAAATCGTCATCAAGTAGGTATGTTATCCACTCATCAGTCTAGCATATTAGTCCTTCTCACATTGATTCATGTTTTGTCTAGGCCTGCAATACCTGTGTGATGTCACAGGTCACATGACACAGCACTGATACCTTATCAGTCTGAATTTTTCTCTGCCAGACTGGTTTGTAGGGTCAGAGCTATAAAACTGATAAGGACAGGGAATTAGGCCAGTGTATCCTGAGAAATGACACTGATTTTTTAAAACATGAAAGCTGGATTTTGATTGCTTGGGGGAGGGGGATTTATGCTTTTACAGCTAAACAAAGACACCAACTATTTTCTACCACCACACAACAAGTTTTAAGATTATATTTTTCAGTTTTTCCAAATTAAAATTAAAAATTGTTCTGTTAATGAGCTGAAATTTGTTGTAACAAGCAGATATCTTCATAAATTATAATAAATACACAGCCTTTGCTTACTTTAACCACTGAAAAAGGTTCTCAGTTGCAATGAAATTCTTTACACCTTGGTTTTTTCCTTACATAATTATAGCCACAATGTTTTGCCATTATACGGCAGTGTGCCATTCACCCCTGAAATATCTGAACATTTTCCAGATAAAGTGTATGCAGGTATGCCTCAAGCCCACCTGTGAAACCAAGTCTAGCAATATATTTTGTCCCTAGTGCTACCGTGGACCCCAGGAATGCATTGAGGAAAAGGTTCCAGTGGAGGAATCAAGGGATGCACAAAAACCTGTTTTACGAGTTTAGCCTATCTGAAAATAAATTGTATATGTGAGCATCCAAGATCACTGCTTCAGGAGCTTAGTATCCAGTCCTTTAACAACTTCAAAAATATCGATAAAGGTGTGAAATCTATAGAGTATGCTGAAATAAAGAGTTATAATAAAATAAAAGAACATCAGTCAGAGTTATATGGGCCAAGGCTTCAAATGCCAGGGGAAGATATGAGCTTCGAATGTAAAGTTCTTAAGGACATGTTATTCCCTAAATTATTATTATTAATTTCAAAGGAGCATTTGGAGTAGCACGACTCCATCTTATTGGCTGTGCACTGTGTTCTATAGGAACGGAATCTGGTGGGAATCAGTCTACATACGTTTGATAATCCATAGGTTACTAGTGCAGATTGGAGACAGCTTTAAGAAAACCTATGTTTTGCATAAAGTGATAAAAATAGACCTTGGCAATGTGAATGCTACCGTATCTTACCATGAACTTATATTCGGAGTCAACTCATTTACAACACAATCTGACGCATGCCTGCTCAGAAAGAATTTCCTGTTAAGGTCAGCAGAATTCACTTTTAAGGATTGCAGTTGAACTCTACCTTAGAAAAGTGTGGTTTCATTAAGTCATACACAGAGTTGACATGTTTAAAATCATAACTAACTTAAGTCTATTGGTCTACTGTGTCTTAGTCAGATACAACACTTAAGTCAACAACAGCAAAACGGAAATTAACAGTAAGGTGTACGTATGCCACAGTCGAACATGCTACATCATGTGTGTTACACCTCACTTCTTCAGGTTTTATATCTGATCTCGGGTTTTCTAGAATTTAACCTGACATGTGCCCATAGAATTACTCCTGATTCAACTTTGTGCAGTACTCCAAAAATATTGTTTTGGCATAGCTGAGTTTGGTAACAGTAGTCTCAACTTATGTGCCATTTAGAAGCCTAGCTATGGTTAGTATTCATGGAAAAATTAACTTCTACCCACTGATGTGAAAGTAGATGTTGGTAGGCAGCCACCATGCAGAAGTCAGTAAATACTTTAGCAGATATTCTGCAGTCTATTTAGGAAGGAACTGTGGCGAGTTTGCAAGTTAATAGCACTTCTTAGAAAACCCTGAAAAAGTGACCACTGTTTCTTGTGTATTCTCTGTATAGGAGTCTGTGAATTAGGCTGCAAATGTAGCCCTATTTCCTCAGTGGCAAGTCCTACTGAATTCAATGGGGCTTACTCTTAGATAAGTTGAGTTAATACCACATCATAATTCACTAAAAGGTATAACGGCTAAAAGGTCTTTACACCTGAAGCATGATATTGAACTTTATTTCACCAATTCTGAACACATTAAGTTCTTAAATAAAGTTAAAATGTGCACTTTTAACTTCTTTAGTAATCAAATTTGTAAGTATCTTTTGTAAACGAGAGTGACTTTGTTGTGAGTGAAGCTCTTTAAAATGCACTAGACTGCGTAGTGACAGATTTGCAGAACATTTTCCTTCACATACACATATGTGCTTTCAGTTATTAATAATATGCTTCTGCCCTTATAGTCAACAGCTCAAATGGATGCTCTGTGCAGCTTGCTATGCATATTACTTTTCAGAAACAGCATTTTATCCTGTGTTTACCGTATAAAGCAAGATACTGCTTCTTTAAAATCGGCACCAGCATGCCTCAGAGAGCAGCATGGAGTTTTCCTTTAAGTTGCCCCTGACCCAAATGATAAAACTCCCCCCCCCATATGCTAACAAGGAAGAATGGATAATACTGCCATGGATAATACTGCCAGGTTGATATTAAAATGGAATCGGGAGTCATTATTTAGTGGCGACAGGGATATAAATACATGCACTCACTTATAAACTGGTATTTACCCCTGGAAAGTAAGTAATATTTTTCCTTTCCTGTTCTGTCAGCTTAACGCAATGCAAATAAAAAGTAGGTATATTGCGACTTTAAGTCAAAAGTGTTGATTCCAGAAAGAGAGCAGATTATTGAAGTCTCATACCCATTACAGCAAAAGGAACTTTTGGCAGAATATACACCCTTGTGTTCTAGACAGGTAGCATTAATGAACATTAATGTACTTGACTTCAGAAATGCCAATAAAACTATCCATTCTGTTCCATAGCTGAGCTCAAAAGGGGAAATCTCCCAGCTGCCCAGGTAGCTAAAGACTTGAGGCTTGTGTCTTAAACACAGAAGTATTCCGTCAACCCTGAAAAGGATTGATGCTTTAAAATGTGATGATGTCAGTTAGAAATGTGAAATATTTCAGCAGACATTTAGAAATATGGAAGAATCAAGACGTTGTAATGGAGCTTGTAAAACACGCACTGTATCTACTAACAAGAAGGAGGAAATTTATTTTATGTTTAACTCTAATGTTTAATTAACATGTCAGCAAATATGTATTTATAAAATTAGTAGCAGCTGGAACTCAGTGTCCCTAAAAACAGATATATTTGCAACATAAGACTAGTCATTCTTGGAATGTAGCCTTCTGTAATAGTTTCTAATACTGATAAGTTACAAGTTCTTTACTACGGTATATATTAGTCACACTGAGAAACCAACCCAAGTTCTTCCTCGCACATAATGTTAAATAAAAGAAATATGCCATGATCTTGTGCTCTTCTATTTATTTCTTATTTTAGAAATCTGGCAAAACTGTGCCTTTTCTAGAAATTGGAACAGTTAATATAGTTAGCTTTTTCTGAATGCACTTTGAAGCATTCCAAAAATGAAATTATACATATTTAATGATTTCTCTGTACAAGTTATACAAGTGCTGTAGATTCCACCTGTCATTAGCGATTTTGCATTACAGGCATACCTGCAACACTGTGCAGGTAGTGTTCCTTACTTAGCAATATTTGTAATGATAAGATTTCTGATACAGAACAGGTGCTTGTCAGCTGACCTCATGGGCCTATAACACAAGTCATAACCTGGCATGCCAAAAACCTTTTCTCTGTGTCAGATTCCAATTCAGCATTTGAATAATGTGGCATGTTTTCTCCATCAGATTAATGTACCTTCACTGCATACAGGGATGATTCTACCACAATGTAAGTAAGGATCCTGAACTTACTTTTCTCGTTAGGAGATACAAGATCTCTAAGGAATTACTATGCAATTTAAAAGATCAATAGTTAAGCATATGAAAACGGAAAGTTCCTTTTTAGGCCCCATGAACTGAGCACATTCGATTTACATGCTTTGGCTTGAATATACTTATTTTAACACAAAGAATTATTTTTTAACTTCTGTGAAAATCAAAAGGAATGTGATGGCTTTGGATGTATTTGCTACCTTTTTTATTAGTATATTTGGAACATACTTTGGAATAATTTTTGTTCATTAGTTATCTGAGGCAAGGGGAAGAAACAACTGCAAATAATGACTTTACATAATGTGACACACTTTATATATGTAAGTATGCAAACACAGAACGCTTTCTTGTGTACCTGCATTTTTCACATTCTGCGTATGTGCTGTTGTTTCTAATTGACGACTGATGTATTTGAAACACAACTAAGTTTCAGAACAGATTAGAAAAGCAAGTTTTATAACATGCCTAAGCTTATTAAGCTATATTCATGCATCTGCGGAACATGAATTGCTCCCCACATTTTCTATTCAAAACAATGGCCCAAATTAAGGTCCTCATATCTAGCGATTGTTTCAAACACTCTGGAAGACACAGCGGGAGGGAAAATATCCAGTCAATTCCTTTTGCCAACTAAAGTTGCAATTTTGCACATATTGTAACCTTTCTTAACAATGTGAGAAAAACAGAGTAAATATATTAAATTTGTTTCACAACAGATGCTTAGGTTGTTAATATTTAAGATGTCTATTCATGCTATTCCTGTCTGCACATTTGTCAAAAATGTAAGCTTGAATGCTAATGTTTGCCAGCAGAGTGGAGCAGACAAGTATATGAATGTACTAGACCAAACTAATGCTCAGGAGAAATAAAGGTTGGCTTCTGAATCATCTCCTTCGGTCGGTGAATGCATCATATGCTTTCACCTTGGTATTCTTTACTCTGAAGTTAAGGATGCTCTGCCCAACAAATTCACTTTAGAACTACTAACCTGAATGAAACTTAGGCTGAAACTGCCTTCAATAAGAAGCCACGGGATCTGTCCGCCACAGAAACTTCAGCTCAGGCACAAGTTTTAAGCTGTCACTGCCAAAGCTTTTCAGAGGCAGATCTCAAGAGATAGGGAGCTCAAGCGAGCAAACCGAATTCTGGCTCGGACTTTAAAGAACACCTAATTACTATGATACAACTTAATAATATATGCCTCGAGTGACTATGGTTCCGTGTGACCAACTAATGCTTTGCGAGCGAGCGAGGGGGTGGGGGGTGGGAATGGGGTGGCAGGAAAGGACCCGGACGGGGCGATCCAGCTGGCCCCCTTCCGAGATTTCCCAGCACAAGCTTCCCTTATAGGCGAATACCAAAAATGAAATTACATTTCCTCTTGGGCTCCTTTGATGCCGTTTCAGGGACCACCCAGTTCTTTAAAAGACAAAGAGCAGGATTTTGTCAGGGGAAAGAGGAGGACCTCACGTGGAGAGAGAGAAAGCACACCTGTGTGGGGAGCCGCCTCCGCCTCCAAAGGTCACCGGCAGGCCAGTGGACCCACCACCCACCGCCCCTCACGAGAACTGCTGCCCTTCCCGCCAAGACGAACCTCCAGCTGACCTCTTCCCGGTCCGGCATCTTCCTGCTCTCCTTCCGCTCCTAGCAGCAGCTCGGGACGAAGCCCTTTTAAAACTCCCTCACTTCCACGCGGCGGCGGCGGCGGCGGCGGCGGCGGAGCAGAGTGCGCCGCCGCCGCCGCCGCCCTTTCGCGCGCGCACACCCCTCTCCTGCGCCGCTGACTTTCCCCACCACCTCCACCTCCTCCTGCTCCCTCGAGCATCCCCCCTGGCAGGCATCCCCATGCCGCAGAAATGTAAACTTCTGCTGAACTGAGGCAAAACTCCGGGTCGAGGGTTCAAGAAGTTGAGGCAAACTTCCCAGCGACCCTTCGCCAGCAACTTCTTGACTCGGAAAAGGCAGGCGCGCGCGCGCCCGCCCGCCCCTCTGTGTGTGTGAGAGAGAGCGTGTGAATAAAGCAGGTGTCCGTGCGCGCGTGGTGGAAGCCACTCGCTCCCCCCCCCCCCCCCCCGATGAAACCAGACGAGTGTAAAAAGGAATTATTAGACGGAGAGCGTCTCCCTACCAGGAACTCGGCTGCGGTTAAATGAAAAGCAAGGAACCCACCCAGAACAACAAAATCCTGCTTTTCCAAATCCATTCCCACCCGGCTGCCCACGCCGAATTCCAAGTCCCCCCCTAGAATGAAAACTTGGTAAGCGAGCGAGGGAGCGCGCGCGGCCGAGGCGAAAAGGAAGCAAGACGGAAAACTCACTCATGAGAGCGCAGCAGCGAGAGGGCGGGCGAGGCTGGGCGACACCTTCAGCTTCCCAGGCGCCGGCGAAGTTAATTGCACTGAACTTCAAGTTGTCTTTTCACCCATCGGGAGTGGGCGTTTAAAGGAAGGAGCGCGAGCGGAGAGGAGGAGGAGGAGGACGACGACGACGACGTCGTGGTGGTGGAGGAGGGGGCGCGCGCAGACACACACAGACACCGCATATATAGACACATGCAGACACACAAACACACACGCACGCACACAACCACTCGCCCTCCCCCTCCCCCCTTCACTCTTGAACTGCTCGGCGAGGAGGAAGACGACGAGGACGACGAGAAGGCGGCGCCCGCCTGCTTTGGGCACTCTCCCGCCAGGCAGCCCGGCGAGCGAAGTGTCCAAAAAAACCGCGGGGCTCTTGCTTTACGCGCAGTTCTCAGCCCAGTCCGCGATGACGCGTCTCTCTTCTCCCCCCCCTCCCCCTCTCCTCTCTCTTGTGGTGGTGGTGGTGGTTGTTTCCCTCTCCTCCCCGCCGCTTCTCCTCCTGCTGCTCTGGCGAAGAAGCTTCGGAGGCACGAGAGGCTCGGCCGGGGCCGTCTGCGCTCGCTGGCTCTCCCCCTCGCGGAGGCTGGCCCACGTCGGTGCAGGAGCCGAGGTGAAGCTGCTGCCGCCGCCGCCGCCGCCGCCGCCGCTTGCTGCTGTTCTGCCGCCGCCGCCGCCGCCGCCGCCGCTCTCGGGGTTGGCGCGAGGGGAGAAGCTGCCCGCGGGTTCCACGGAGCAAAAGGCGAAGAGGGTCGAAGCTTGGCCGCCGACTGCTTTATTTACTTCTCCCTTCTCTCTCTCTCTCTCTCTCTCTCTTTCTCTCTCTTCCTTGCCTACTTCCGCCTGCCGTTCCCCTTCTCCTCGCTTTCCCTTAGGGCTATTTCTTTCTCTCCCTCTTTTTTCCCCGAGGGTGGGCGAGAATGCTTCTGCTTTTGGAAAGGAAGAGTGGCTGGCTGGCTCGCTTGGCTGGCTGTGTGCGCGCCTGCCTCTCTCTGCCTCCCTCGCCGCCCCGGGGAAGGAGGAAGTCAGGTGAGACACACACACAAAATCCCCTCCCAGTCCCTGTGCGACGGGTAGGAGCTAATCACTGTTGTTGGGATTGTGCAGTTGTTGTTGTTGTTTTGTTGTTGTTTTAAATGCTATTATCTTCCCTTCCTCCACCACCTCTTTTCTCTCCGCCCTTTCCTAAATCCTTCTTCCCGCACACACCCCACCACCGGAGAGCAGCGCCCCACGCAGGAACAGCAGGCGCACGAAGGGCTGCTCTGTCCCCCTTTATCTTCTTCTCCTTTCCCTCTTCCCCCCACTTTCCGTAGATCGCCCCCTCCCTTCTCTCTCCCCCCTCTCTCCCCCCCCCCGCATTCCGCTCGTTTATTTCAATATTTATACACCACATGCTTGGCTGTCAGCTGGTGCTCACTTCAAACCCCGGGAAAGGAAGATGCGTGGCTGGTGCGCGGGGGGTGGGGGGGGTGGAGGCGGCAGGGAGGATGAGCGAGCAGGGCAGCTTCCGAAAAGGGATCTAACAAAGGTGATCAATATTTTAAGCTCGGAGGAGATGGGAGAGAAAGGGACGAGTTCTCCATCCTTTTCCTCCCCCCACCACCGGCTCAAAACAAAACCGCCTCCTCCCTACGGGCCCGGGGCGGACGAGGAGCCGAACAGCCTTTTCCGATCGCGGAGACTTGGGTGGAGAGGCAGGCAGAGACACAAAAAGTTCCAACACACGGCGATGGGAGAAGGTGCGTGTGTTGCCGGGCAGACCAGAAGCGCACATGCTGCCGCGCCTTTGAAACCTACCGCAGAAGCCGGCTGTTACTTTGCTTAGAATGGGTGGGGGAGAAAAAGTTTCCCCCCACTTGATTGTGGGAGCTTTCCACGCGCGTTTTTGGCGCTGCGCAGCACTACTTCGCGACCTGGGCTGGGGAGTCATTCGGCTCCTTTCGAGCAACAGCACTTGGGTGGCTCTTTTTTTCCGCTCTTAGATTTGATTTTGTAGAATGGCAGCGCGCGTCCAATCGCTTCCGTGTTGTTGGTTCTTTTTCTGCTTAATTATCACCGCAAACTGCATACCAGAGACAGGCTTTTAAAACGCCTCCTTTATTTTCTTAATCGGAGTGCAATACTAGCTGCTGTGCAAGCAAAGTTCTTGGAAAGTAGACTTGGAAATAGACTCTCTTTCCCACCGCCCCCTTCAGCAAAATATCCCAAACCTGTAGGAGGTTCCCCTACACCCAGACAGTTTTAAGGGAAATTGCTACAAATCTTGCTGTGTTTCTTTTACTGTGATCACAAATGATTATTTAACAACAAATACAACTTAAAGTGAGGATCACTGCCTGGGTGATGATTATGAGGGCACACCTTTTCTTAATAGCCCAGTGTCATTATGTTTCATTTTTGAAAGCATCATTAATTATAATAATAATTAATCCACAGAAAGATACCTAAGCCCATAATAAGCTGTGTGTACTTCACCCAAAAGATGACAGGTGGGGCAGTAATACGTAACATACAGCTTACATTTTAGTTGCTCAAATGCAATATTGCAAAGGCTACAACAGATTTTACAAAAGCCACTGGCTCATTCCAAGCCCCTCTTGGACAGTCCAGATTAAAATATTTTACAGTAGTTTTAGAGCAGGGTGGAGATGGGAAGAAACAGTTATAAGTTTGCAAGCTTCTGGCGGATTTGGCATGATATTTGTGGGTTAGTCAACAAGGATACTTCTCTACTTCTCCAGGCGTTCCTGATCGGATGCACATTTGGTACTTAAGGAGAGCACACACTATTGACCTTAGAAAGCATAAGGGAGAGATGCCGAGCAGGCCCAATGCATTATCTGTTAAAAACAGGAAGCTGAATTGTTCCCAGAAGTTAGTAAGAAGCCAGTGCAGATTTTGGAGCACTGGTCTAATGCAATGTTGGTGACCCATCCTCATAAGGAGGTGGACCACTGCGTTTTGAAGCTGCTCAGGCTTCTCGGAAATAATTTGTTTAGTAGTGAGCTGATGGATTATGGCCACCAGGTCTCTCTTTGAAGCAGGGGGACCATCTGGCCTTATCACTTGTTAAAGCTGGAGCAGGGGCCTACCATTGCCAAGTTCTAGTGTTGTGCTGGCTTTTGAAAGCTTGGTATGAAAGTGGTCAAGGAAAGCTGCACCCTGTACTACATAGGTTTTGTGTGTGTGTGTGTGTAATAAAATCCAGTTGATGGTCGCCATTGTTGGGCCACACCACCATTCAAGTGTGATTGGTTTTTCTTATCTTGGTGGAGATGCTAACACACCAAAAGCTCCAGCGTCATCAAATGATCATGGAGGGAACCTACCTCTGTGCACAAACATCAAGACCCTCTGATGTTTCACTTGCTTTTGCCTCCTCCTGGCTCTGTGGCAACTGTGCCAGCTCTTACTGCGATCACTACTGCAGCACAAATGAGTGAAGGACAAACCACTTCCTCAACAGACAGACACAGAGCACAAAAGAATGACGGAAGTATCGTAGCTGGTAAAAGGCTCCCTATTCTCTTCTACCACTGCTCTCAGGGGAGGGGATAGACCAAGCCACACCACATGAAAGAATCGGCTTTTTACATCACTGTAGACCAACTTTAGCCCCCACCCCAAAGCGGTCAGTCAACAGAGAATCCCTTTGCCAAAAGCTGACCTTTCCGTAGATTATTATTACTTAATACTCTTTCATGCAAGAAAGCATAATCCTTCTGAATAGTAATTTCCTTCAGTGGAGGAATTTGAACTACTGTATTCCATATAACCTGCACCACAGTTTCAGACTACTTGGGCTACGATCCCATTCTCCTGAGAGTAGGCCCCATTAGACTCAGTAAACATAGGTTCTGATTCAGTATTAGGCAGTTTCCTATCAGGTCTGTCTAGTTAACTATTGCCTGCACATATTGGCTGCAGTCTTTTGGGGTTCCAGAGATAAGTCCCCTACCTGGATGTACTCGAAACTTACTTCTGAGTAGATACGTATAGGATTGTGATGCTATTGGCCAGTGGAAAAAGTGTTTTAAGAATTGCAAACTTGGACTATATAAATTTTTTGACAAAGCGGAAGAAGAGTAGGCATGTTTATTTAATTCGCTTAACAACGGCCTATAACTTGAAGGGGAAGGTAACTCTATCGGCAGCTCCTCATCTACTTTGGGAAGTCCCTCTGTGAATAATGTGTTGAAGAAGTTGCTTCCCCCTTCCCTCACTTTTGAATACTTTCAGCATTTTATCTTAGCTGCTAAGCCTTAACAGAGCTGGTTTCAAATGCGTATTTAATGCCTGTTAACAAGTTGGTGGAAAAGCAATTGATTGTTCATCTTTAGACATGAAGAGATAATATAAAAAGGGTCAGTGCAAAAAGCTTTTTCACACTTCTGCATGAATATTATATATATATATATATATATATATATATATATATATATATATGAATGAGAGAGAGAGAGATTAGCAAGCTGGATTTCTAGCACTTCGTGAATGACATATTCTTTTCTGTCAATAAATGCTGCCTGCCTAGGCATTCTGTTCAGTCTCACTCGCAGGGAGGAACAGAGAGGGCAGAGAAACACTATATGTTCCTCTGTCTATTTCTGGTCTCGGGAAGATGAGAAACCATTGGTTTTTGGGGTTTTTTGTTTTTTTTACTGTTTTCCCCTACCATTGGGAGAATAGAGGTTTGCACCCACTCAAAAGCATGTTTAAATTATTGTGGGTCAGGGGAGCCAGTAAGATCCTACAGACCTTAGCTACTTTTCAGCATATTCTTGGAATATGCCTTTCTAGCCCTACCAACTTGGATTATTGGTTGGACCGGGTCTTTAGAGGAGCCAGCAAGCTTGTAGAGAGGATGTCAGATATTTCTCACTCCCAGGGGCCATAGCATTACACCCTGACTCGTAAGCCATACCAATGAGCTATACCTGTACGTAAACTTATTTTCAAGTTATAGGAATACTGAAATAGAAAGAGTAAGATAAATGTTTGAGATAATGTGCTGTATCAGAGAGTAGAACTTTAAGCATTTCTGTTATGCCAATATTGTATTTAGATTCCGTGTTTGTAGTCCAGAACTATGGAGTATAATTGTGGAACAGTTTCATTGACTTCAGTGCAGTAGACTGCAACAGTAAGCACCAGACAATCAAATATATGTGAGCAATTCCATATCTAAGCAAAGAGGGTCCATTTTTCTCTGTCCAAAAAAAGAAAATATAAATTGAGCATTTGCTTTCTGATTTTTTTTCAGACTGTGGATTTGAGAGAGATTAGCATTGTGCAACACAGATATCGTTGGGAAAGATTATATATAGAAATCAAAGTGGTTGATTAGCTTATAGATCCAAAATCCTTGATATCCATAAGTGCTAGATTTTAAAAAACCTAATATATAGAACTTAAATATGTGTAAAAGTACATGTAGACTATACACGTTCTTAACGACCAGTCATCAGACTAAAAATATCATAAGCGAGGGATGATTAATAGATAATATTTTGTCACCTATTGAAATTGTTTCTGTTTTGCCAAACATTTTCCGTGTTTTTAGAGAATCAGTTTGATTCAGTCATGATCATTTGTTGTGTATTTTTATTTATTTATGATGTTTTAATGATTTTATTGTGCACTGCCATTTTTAATTTTTTTAAATGACTTGGTGGGCTAGCTAGCAGTTTATAAAGATTAAAACAAACAAAGAAAGAAATGCTATAACTTGTTTTCCTTTTTACAGAAGCAGATGAAATTTGCAAAGTATAATTTTTAAAGAAGAATTTGTAAAGAAC
Organism: Podarcis cretensis; assembly: GCF_951804945.1. NCBI lineage: Eukaryota > Metazoa > Chordata > Lepidosauria > Squamata > Lacertidae > Podarcis > Podarcis cretensis. Next base: position 40,096,314 of record NC_137181.1, read on the forward strand.
TTTTAAAAAATTTATGCCAGAATTGGATTCACTTTGCAGGCATTTTTGGCCCTTGTAAGGGAGGCGAAACCTAAACCAAACACCTGGTAGCAGCAAGCAGTGTCTGCATTTAAATTTAAAAATGGTTATAATGGAGGTGGGGAATGTGGGGTCGTGAGAATTTGTTTTCCCTTGACACCAATTGCAATGAGGTAGCTTGCACACAAAACCTAACACCTAACCTAAGGAATGTGCATTTGAACTTTTAACCACAGGAAAAGCATATGCTTTTTATTTATTTCATCCTCCCTCTCCAAAATCACAGTGATTGCACTGTCCTGGAAGAATAAATCTCTGCGATTAAAACTTATCTGATCATCAAAATGAAAGACCACCCCATGTCTCCACCCTCTCATCTATCACTGCCCCTTCCCACTCAAACTCAGGTTGTTTGACTATTAAACTTGGTTTCACTTCTTTTACAATGCAGCAGTCTCTAAATTTTGAATGGCAGACTGCAGTGTTTAGAGGGGCACCTGAGTCCACAGAGTGACTCAGGACTTCGTGGGATCACCAGTTCAACTTGGTATACCTTGTGAATGCTGCAATAAGATTCAGACATTTGAAAACCTCACTGATTAACCCCTATTCCTATCATTGTTCAGGCTGCACACAGAACCAATGCACCCCTTTATCATATTTAACATATACATTTTCATATGCATTATCCTAAAGGGTGGGTGGGGGAGGAATATGTATCTAATGTTGCTTCTTTCATATACAGCAAGATAAATCGGTGTTGTTTTGTTAACTCTGCCCATCTTTGACTTTACCACATCCTCTGCTGGGCAATGTTACAAGAAACTTGGAAGGTATACAAGCATTCTTTTTCAAGCATGGCAGCTTTTCATAAAACCCTTTGTGGTGACTACAGATTTCCCGTACCTACTTCTACATGTCAGGTTTGGGATGATGCAGACATAAAACTCTTTAACCAAGGATAAGTACTGAGTGGGCTTTGGGCTTGAGAGCTCCCTCTCACCTCTAGTGGAAGTCACTCTGCTGTTCTTTAGTAGGCCTTACCTGTGGTTAAGGCTCCCATCAACAACAACCTTCCCATGGCCAGTACTTATTAAGTTCTCCAAAGCTAACCAGATGCAAAGCACAGTTTCAAGATCCTGGGTAATAGTGGATCCTGATTAACATTGATGGTTAAGCTTGGTGCTGACATGATTAAGGCAACCAAGAGGTGGAGGTAGCCAATTTTCCCAAAAGGGTTAAGCCATCAGAAGCATTAAAGTGCACCAGCCTTTCAGCACTATACGAGAGATGCAGAATAGGTAACACCCATGGTTATACATGAACATGTACAGAGGTAGTGTGGATGAATGTTGGGAGGGAAAGGAGATATGTATGTGTGTACCTCCCATAGTGGGGGACACGGGTGGCGCCGTGGGTTAAACCACAGAGCCTAGGGCTTGCCGATCAGAAGGTCAGTGGTTCAAATCCCCACGATGGGGTGAGCTCCCGTTGCTCAGTCCCTGCTCCTGCCAACCTAGCAGTTCAAAAGCACGTCAAAGTGCAAGTAGATATATAGGAACTGCTCCAGCAGGAAGGTAAACGGCGTTTCCGTGCACTACTCTGGTTTGCCAGAAGCGGCTTAGTCATGCTGGCCACATGACCCGGAAGCTGTACGCTGGCTCCCTCGGCCAATAAAGCGAGATGAGCGCCGCAACCCCAGAGTCTGTCACGACTGGACCTAATGGTCAGGGGTCCCTTTACCTTTTTACCTCCCATACCTAATAATAATAATAATAATTTTATTATTTATACCCTGCCCATCTGGCTGGGTTCCCCCCAGCCACTCTGGTTGGCTTACAGCACATTAAAAATAAAACATTAGACATTAAAAATTTCCCGATACAGGGTTGCCTTCAGATGTCTTCTAAAAATCAGATACTGAGCAGTTGAGTTGCTGCATTTGGCACCAGTTGCAGCCTCTGGACCACCTTCAACTGCAGACCCACACAGAGTGGCTTTCAGTAATCCAACATGGAGGTTACCAGTGCATGGATGAAAGTGGTCAGGCTATCTTGGTTCTGTGGGGAAAGGCGAGATATGAATAAATACCATCATCAAATGATGAGGATGAGGACCAGTCCTTTTTTCTGGGGGGACGCAGGGGTAAGCATATCCCTAAACATTTTGGGAATCTAAGTTTGGCCTCAATGAGGGGCAGTATTTCAATATGAGTAGGAAAATGAGAGTACCCCTAAATATTTTTTTGAGAAAAAAGTACTGACGAAGACGATTTACAGGAGCTTTGGTATCATGGAGAACCATGCATTTGTACCTCTAAGACTAAGGGCTCATCCACACTTAATAATAATAATAATAATTTATTATTTATACCCCGCCCATCCGGCTGTGTTTCCCCAGCCACTCTGGGCACCTCCCAGCAGATTAAAAACAGAATAAAACATCAAATATTTAAAACTTCCCTAAACAGGGCTGCCTTCAGATGTCTTCTAAAAGTCAGATTGTTGTTTATTTCCTTGACATCTGATAGGAGGGTGTTCCACAGGGCAGGTGCCACTACCAAGAAGGCCCTCTGCCTGGTTCCCTGTAACCTCACTTCTCACAGAGAGGGAACTGCCAGAAGGCCCTTGGAGCTGAACGATGGTGGAGAGGCTCCTTCAGGTATACTGGGTCAAGGCCATTTAGGGCTTTAAAGGTCAGCATCAGCGCTTTGAATTGTGCTCGGAAATGTACTTGATCATGTTCTCCTCTTACTTTGATATAAATAATTGTACAGTGGGACGCAGGTGGCGCTGTGGGTTAAAGCCTCAGCGCCTAGGACTTGCCGATCGAAAGGTCGGCGGTTCGAATCCCTGCGGCGGGGTGCGCTCCCGCTGCTCGGTCCCAGCGCCTGCCAACCTAGCAGTTCGAAAGCACCTCCGGGTGCAAGTAGATAAATAGGGACCGCTTACCAGCGGGAAGGTAAACGGCATTTCCGTGTGTGGCTCTGGCTCGCCAGAGCAGCGATGTCACGCTGGCCACGTGACCCGGAAGTGTCTCCGGACAGCGCTGGCCCCTGGCCTCTTAAGTGAGATGGGCGCACAACCCCAGAGTCTGTCAAGACTGGCCCGTACGGGCAGGGGTACCTTTACCTTTACCTTTACCTCAGGTTAATTACTTAATTCATTCCGGAGGTCCGTTCTTAACCTGAAACAGTTCTTAACCTGAAGCACCACTTTAGCTAATGGGGCCTCCTGCCGCCGCCGCGCCACCGGAGCACAATTTCTGTTCTCATCCTGAAGCAAAGTTCTGAACCCGAGGTACTATTTCTGGGTTAGCGAAGTCTGTAACCTGAAGTGTATGTAACCTGAAGCGTATGTAACTCGAGGTACCACTGTATATTAAACCTAAAAGGAAAGGCCAGATAGTTTTGTAGGAAGTGTACACAGATCTCAGATAGTCCCTAACATCCCATTTCACTGCTTAGGTGCATGTCCACATGTGTGGGGGAAGGGTGTGGGAAAAGGTTATCCATTGAGTTCTGTGGGTATTCAAGGCTGATGCAGACATAGGCTAAGCTCCGATTCAGCTTTAAAGAGTGGGTTTTTGCAGGGAAAGCTCTGGATGTGGGTGGGTAGGGGGAAAGGGGCAGGTCACACACAGAGCTTGAGAGCTTTCTTTCCTGGAAAGAGTGGACCAAAAGGTAAGTGTGACTAAGCCCTCTGTCAAAATCTGCTAAGCAGGGAGGGAGCGGTGGCACTGTTGCGTAACTTTGTTTTCGTGTACATATTGTCATTCTACTCATACCACTCCTACTCTTGGTATCCAGACTGGTGTGTTGCACTTGTTTCTCTCTGCCTTTTCTGATCAATGCCCAGAGCAAAAGTGGGGGGGGGGGGGAGGGAGGTGGGACCTAAACGGCTAAGTGGCCTTTCTTTGTTAAGGTCATATGCATTAAGCACACAGATCTCTGGGTATGCAGAAAGGACTAAAATATATTTTGTATGTGTACAAAAGCTGTATGCATTTCCTCAGCTGAGACATAATGTATATGCATTCTAAAGGTAAAGGTAAAGGTACCCCTGCCCGTACAGGCCAGTCTTGACAGACTCTGGGGTTGTGCGCCCATCTCACTTAAGAGGCCAGGGGCCAGCGCTGTCCGGAGACACTTCCGGGTCACGTGGCCAGCGTGACATCGCTGCTCTGGCCAGAGCCAGAGCTGCACACGGAAACGCTGTTTACCTTCCCGCTGGTAAGCGGTCCCTATTTATCTACTTGCACCCGGAGGTGCTTTCGAACTGCTAGGTTGGCAGGCGCTGGGACCGAGCAGCGGGAGCGCACCCCGCCGCAGGGATTCGAACCGCCGACCTTTCGATCGGCAAGTCCTAGGCGCTGAGGCTTTAACCCACAGCGCCACCTGCATGCTAGTGTTTGTCAATATGGATCTGTAAGGCACAAGGTGTACCAGTAGAATTTTGCAAAAAGGTTTGAGGATGGAATGGAAGGAAATACTGGAAAATCAACTTCTCTTTCGTTTGTCTGCCAGATGCTAAGTTCATGAATCTGTGCTTTCTGTACTGTAGCTGATGACATCATAAATGCTCAGAGCTGTGCTGGGAGCAATACTGAGGAACCGCAGTTCACCTTCATTAGCCCACCAGGAATCCAGGAAACAGAGGAGATAGGGTACAGTATTGTCAACCCTAAACATTCAAAAATGATCAGTTAGGCTCCAGTAAGTCCTCTGGCTCAGAAAAGTGCTTCTGTTTAAGCAATTAAGGTGTTTTCCTGGGCTCATTTTGGAGGAATCATGCCTTCTGTTAAATTACTATAATTATGAGGTGCTAAAAGAAAATGTTTGTAAATGATCCCTGTGTTCAAAAACTGTCTCTCCAACCTTGTACAAAACTTTGTATATGAGCTCTGGAATTTATGTTTTGAGGTCACTGGAAGTTCACTAAAGACCGCATTATCAGATATTAACTTCTTTGGATACAATGCAATTTAGACTGATAAAGGAGAGGCTCGTCTGACTGGTTTTGCATGCGGTAGGTTCTTTCTCAACCTTCTTCATAGATTCTTTATATGGTATAATCGTTGGAACTGGGTTGATTCAAAGGACACAGTTCTTATAGTTGCAATCTTTGCATTGCTAACCATGTGAATCTGCTAGTGCAGGGCTTCCCAAACTTGGGTCTCCAGCTGTTTTGGGACTACAACTCCCATCATACTTAGCTAGCAGGACCAGTAGTCAGGGATGATCAGAACTGTAGTTCAAAAACAGCTGGAGACCCAACTTTGGGAAACCCTGGGCTAGTGCAATGGATCAGGATGACCATGCCAACCAAATTGCTAGATCAAGATAGAATATGAGTTTCATGTATTAACTGCTCTTGGAAGAGCTGATGTTGTGAAATTTATTTATTGCATTTATATCCCACCTTTTCCCCAAGGAACTCAAGGTGGTGTACATGGTTCTCCCCTTCTCATTTAAATCTCCACAACAACCTTGTGAGGTAGGCCGGGCTAAGAGGCTGAATGGGGATTTGAACCCTCTCAGGCCGTAGTCTGACACTTCAACAACTATTGACAGCTCATTCAGCAGTGCTGCACTTGAAACAGATGTATAAAGACTAGCCACAAATCATCTGTGATGTAAACTTCAACCAGTGCAGCTTCTTACAAGGAATTGTGGGACCTGAAACTGTGCTGGGAGGGTGAGAAATACCTGCTTGGTATCCTTTTACTTCACCAAACATTATAATTCCAGGAAGAGGGCAAATTGTACAGTTAAGATGGTTTGTGATGCAGACAGGAGTCTAGATGAGCCTTCTACAGCCCAGAATCCTTCAGACATTTTTGATTACAACCTCCACCAGCTCCACCCACCACAGAGATCATAGTTCAAAATGCTCCGAGGGCACCAGACTGGGGCAACCCAGTCATATGGGCAGGATATTATTATTATTATTATTATTATTATTATTATTATTATTAGGACCTCCCTATTTTCACCTGAGAAATGTTGGAATGTTCTTGGTAGTAAATGTTTGTGTGTGTGTATAAAAAGCCAATGGCATTTTCGAATTCACACAGTTGCTTTCTGTAGGCCTACATTATAGCTATAGGTGACAAACTAAAGAAGTTTGAGTAGGCTTACCAGCTGCTACCAGAAGTAAGTATTTAGTAGCAAGTGTGAACAGAACACTGAAATAAAAGCAGCATACTCTTGTAAAACTGTTGGTTTTATGATATAATTTGCTTACATGTGTCAAAGAGGGGCTTTTTTTTGTTCAGGAGGGGAATGTTAAGATTATTGTATACTAAACACACTATTGATGATGATGATGATAACAACATTTATTGTGACTAAATTACATATATTTATAGAATAGATTTTTTTGTTATTACTTGAAGAATTGTTTTTTGTTTTTTAAACAAAACAAAACAAAAATCTATTTGCTAATTTCATTTTGCTGATTGCCTCATAAAAATTGAAGCCTTTTCTTCCCCATTTCTAACTTCCTGTTGAATCTCTACTCAGTCATGAAGCTCACTGGGTCACTCACAAGGAGAACCCTGTACATCACCTTGAATTCCTTGGAAGATAAAGGTGGTATATTTAAACAGATAGATAGACAGACAGACAGACAGACAGACAGACAGATGATAGATAAAATTGCTGACCAGAACAGTGGTTGATTACACAATGCAATGAGATGGACTGTGACCTCCAGGGCACACCTCATTTGTTCAACATTCCATTCCAAGAGTGGTGGCTGGTTGCATTATTGAAGTGTAAGTTCAATTGAGGACACCGCTGAATGGGAACAGGACCCGGCACTGATATCTTCTTGGCTGGAAATGTCCATTTATGATTTATCTTGCCTACATGGAGAACTACACAGTGGAATGGATATAATAAAAATACAATCTATTAGATTTATTTTACCCCAGATTTGTTCCTGGGATCAGACTTTCCCACTACTCATATTGTGCAATGCTGGAAAAGTTTATAAGACCCCCCCCCCCTTTGCATCCTTAATCAAGGGGTGTGACATTTAGTCATGTAACTTTAAAAAAATATTACTAGGTGCAATAATTTCATTTGTTATGCTGCATTCATATATTAAAAAGATTGCTTGAGTTATGTTGTCTTGGATTGTTTTTGTTTTTTTTACTTTATCTAGCGTGCAAATGTCAAATCATGGAACCACTGTTTGTCACTTCAGACTCTGAGAAGGTTAGACTCATTGGCATCAGGGATCCAGAGTCAGAGCCCCTTCCTTCAAAGCATTAGATGAAGGGCTCTGAACCAAAAGTGGAGCACCTGGAGCCATCCCCAAAAGCTCTTTCACCATACAATGCTGTGGAGTGGGCTGCCCATCTGGCCCAAGGATGTGGTCCATCATCCTTTTCAAAGCACTGCATTATAGAAGATGCAGGTGCTCCCCTGCCCTGTCATAGAAGGAGGCAGCTGGAGCAGGCTGGGCCACTTGAACCGAAGAAGCACCTTCTAGTGCAGATGGGGCTAACAATTGGGATGCAGCTGCTGTCACAGTATAGGACCCAGTCTCAATTTGTTTCATGTTGAAGCAATAGCAGAGCCATAGCACAGACCAAGCCCATGCCCTGCCTCCAGCCTTAGTCTCCCCTAGTCTTGTACCCAGACTGCGCTTTGCCTCACACAGAGCAGGACAGCTGGAAGCTCATCAGAGACAATAAGATTGCATGTGGACTTCTTTGAATGCAACACTTTTTAGAGGTCAGACAATGGAAAGGGTCACACAGACCTAGTGAGGGTGGGATAGTTGTGGTCAGATTTCTCACATCTGGTGCATATAGCAGAAATGCAGCGCGCTCCCTGTGCATTTGGACAGCGTGGGAAAGGGCTCTCACTGGGTACTGATGTGAATGAAGATAACTCCTCCAATCAGTGTCCTTCCTTCCAGGCATGGAAGAACTCTCCCTCGTACATCAGTGCCAGGGGACAGCTGTTTCCTACACTGTCTGAATATATGACTAGTGAGACACACATTTTTGCCGTGTGTGCCAGGACATATGGTCATGGTGCACACCAGTTGTGGGGGGCAGGGATAGTCTACATCAGGCATCCCCAACCTATGGCCCTCCAGATGTTTTGGCCTACAACTCCCATGATCCCCAGCTAACAGGACCAGTGGTCAGGGATGATGGGAATTGTACTCCAAAACATCTGGAGGGCCGAAGGTTGGGGATACCTAGTCTACATAGCCCAGTGGTCCTCTCATTTAATATTTCACTATATTTGGGGGGGGGGTTTAGTGGTGTCTTGCCAAAGGCAAGGTGGTTCTTATAGAATGAGATTCAGAAGCAAAACAAAATACACAAGTGAGTGAAAAGATTAAAGATGTTATTCTAAAACAGCAATAAATATATACATACCAAGCAAGCACTTCAATCTGCCACTTGGAAGCCCTCAAGAAGCGGCGAAGAGACTCCCCTAGGTAGCCTCGGTTTGCATGGCCCTGCGGCTGATCAGTCCATGAATGGCCTTCAAAGAAATTCCGCCCAAACCGTCAGTTTTATAGATAGCCTATGTGGCTTACAAGACTGGCAGATCACCCATTAGCCACGCCCTCCCAATGCCTCACGTTCTCAAAACTGTCCAACATCAAAGAAGGTACCCAGCATTGTCCTCCACGACTGGTTAAGGCAGCTGTGTGTGGGGCTTCATCTCCCATCTCCCAACCCTCTCAGGACATTAAAGACTGTTCTCAAACCATAAAAAAAAACTTAACAAGAGCGGGGGAGGGGGGAGGAACAGAGGCAGGAAGTCTTCCATGTCAGATCACTAACTCCTCAATACATTTTGTCTTCCGGGTGCATTTCCCGTACAAGTGGAAACTTCCCTTCTAGATGGACAATATTCTTCTGCCACTATAGTCAAGAAGTGGAGGAATAGAAAATGTGACCAAGATAAAGGAATGTTTTTTTTTTTTTTAAGCATTCATCACGGCAAGTACAGGACCAGCAGAAAAGTAGGGGCCACCAAAAATACACACATGCTTAGCGTTGTTCCCTGGGGAGGTCACTTTGGTGCTGTTAATGCAGTGGTTTGACTTCACCCCTAGAAGTGCACTCCATTGTCTTTCAAGACAAATGCACACAACAATATTTATTTGTAAACCGCTTTGAGGTTTTTTGCTACAATAAGCGGTGTATAAATAAATACTACAGGGCATTTCTCCCAGACTGCCTCTTGTTGGAAGGAGATGCTCCTTATGCTGTGAGCCAGGTCATTGATCTGCCTGTTTTTATTTAATGACAAAGTATGCTATGGGAGGGATATTTTGATAGCAGATGGTAAGGAGGATGCACTTCTGGGCTTCAGGCCTGCTTGTTCCTACACAAGTCTCTGTTCATAAAACTTAATGCTTTGCTCTGTTGGTTTAACAAAAGCATTGGTGAACAGATCTAAATCACAGGCATCCCTTAATCAACCCTCATATCAGTGGTATGTGGTTATTGGACTAGGGACTAATCCCCCCTGTTCTGCTGCCTCGTTCCCAGAGCCTGGGAAGCTTCTGCCCAGCTTAGGGAGGGAGGTGTGAAGTTCTGATGGGTCATGGATCCATCCTGCCATCTTCCCAAAGCCCATCCGGCTTTTGGAAGGAGGCAGGAGGGCTCCAGCTTCCTGTCAGAGCCCTAGCACCTCTGGGAAGCATCTGCCCGGCTTAGGGAGGGAGGCGCAATGCTCATTGTCAGGGTGTCACAATGTCACATGCATAACATTGTGCCCCCCCCCCCACAAGCTGGCGCATCTGGCTCTAACAGTTCCCCTATGAAAAATTTCACCGCATGCCACTGCCCCACATACCCTCCAACATTTCTCCGATGAAAATTGGGACATCCTATTCCATGGGTAGGCAAACTAAAGTCTGGGGGCTTGATCCGGCCCAATCACCTTCTAAATCTGGCCCGTGGACGGTCTGGGAATCGGCGTGTTTTTACATGAGTAGAATGCATCTCTGGGTTATTTGTGGGGCATAGGAATTCTTTCACCCCCCCCTTCAAAATATAGTCCAGCAAGGTCTGAGGGACAGTGAACCGACCCCCTGCTGAAAAAGTTGGCTGACCCCTGCACCTATTCCATACCCCCCAACATTTCTCCAATAAAAATAGGGACATCCTAAGGAAAAGTGGGACATTCCGGGATGAAATCAGAAACTGAGATGGCTTCTGCAAATCTAGGACTGTTCCTGGAAAATAAGGACACTTGGAGGGTCTGCCCCACCTCAACAGGTAGACACATTTTTTTAAAAAATCATTATATTGTGAATAGACGACAATGAAAACTGAAACTGCAAAATGCTTTCTTTACACATTCTGATAGCATCATAGATCTTCCCAGTCTTTTCTAACACAACCCTATAAAGATTTACTCTGAAACAATCTGTGGGTCTTACTCCCAGGTAAGTGTACATAGACTAACAGTCTCCGGCAAGGTCTTTTAGCGCTTTGTCCTCCTCCTCCTCTTGCTGCTCTCATCTCACTGGCCATAACATTGTTTTATGATCAAAGAAAGGAAGAGGGAAAAGTGGAGCAAGGCTAATAGGCTCTCTCCTGTAGTCTCTGCGGAAACGGTCTCTTCATAAGTGTCTTGAACTTGACCTCTTTTGAAAGGCACAGAGGTCCAACACACATTTTAAAAGTTATATTTAAATTTTAATATATATATATTTTTAAATTCTGCGAAGCCATTTAACAGAGGGCCCTCAAAACACAAAGCATAAATCTTTCAGGATGGTCACAGGACAGAAATGGACGGATGAAGCAAATAAGTTCAGCAAACGCTCCAAAGAAACTCTTTCACTCTCCTTTCTCAATAGATACATTTTTGATAAAGAGTGCTCTCCTGATTTTTAAAAAGCTTTATTATGATTTCATCACCATGGCACCGACTATAGAAATACAATTTAGTAAAGAATGGAGTCTATTTTCTTATGCCCCACCCCTCATTATAAAAGTGTTCTTGGTAGCGAAGCATTGGGGGCGTTAGAAAGATTTACAGTAACAATATAAGTGGCTATAATGAACTTGGGAGCAAGGGAGCATGGTTATGATAGAGGTCTTCAGGCAGTTCTATCAGCATAAATATTTAGGGTACACAATCTTTTTTCTGTGACCCTGTACACTAATATTAACACAAGCAGTAATTACAGCTACTCCAGATAAAGCCTACTTTGTTTATTTTTATTTATGAGAATACAATACATTAAAGGTGTCAACAACACTAGAGATTAAAGTCATCTGTCCGAGGAAATAAGGTCATTGTCGGGCACATTGGCAGTTACGTTTCCACAATCCTTCCATTAATATATATTCAGGGTATCTGGGAATACTTCCATTAATATCAATTTCCCAGTTTTATTCCACCTCCTAATATATAATTGGGACGCAGGTGGCGCTGTGGGTAAAAGCCTCAGTGCCTAGGGCTTGCCGATCGAAAGGTCGGTGGTTCGAATCCCTGCGGCGGGGTGCGCTCCCGTCGTTCGGTCCCAGCGCCTGCCAACCTAGCAGTTCGAAAGCACTCCCGGGTGCAAGTAGATAAATAGGGACCGCTTACAAGCGGGAAGGTAAACGGCGTTTCCGTGTGCGGCTCTGCCTCTGGCTTTGGCTCTGGCCAGAGCAGCGATGTCACGCTGGCCACGTGACCCGGAAGTGTCTCCGGACAGCGCTGGCCCCCGGCCTCTTGAGTGAGATGGGCGCACCAACCCCAGAGTCTGGCAAGACTGGCCCTTACGGGCAGGGGTACCTTTACCTTTTTTAATATATAATTGGGACTTGGCTTTCATTAAATGCCAGGGCTGATTGGGCTGGTGATAAAACTTCTCTCAATCTTGTGGGGGACTTCAGCATATATATTTTCCCCGCTTAAAACTATTTTGGCCTGAAGAGAGGCAAACCTACACTGAATCTTGCCATATTAGCCACTTGGAAGTGGGTGCCTGGCCAATGTAGCTTTGTTTTGTCTGCATCGTATTTTCACTATGATTTGGGGAATTTTCTGCAGCTACAGTTTTGGCCTGCATGCTACCTCGCACTGAATTTGACAAGTCTTGCTTTCTCCATGATAAAGCAAGCTTTTGGGGCCCACACTTTCTAATGGATGACTGCAGCAACTGGGCTCCTGCAAAGTACCATATTTTTCACTCTATAAGACGCACCAGACCACAAGGCGCAGCTAGTTTTTGGAGGAGGAAAACAGGAAAAAAAATATTCTGAATCTCAGAAGCCAGAACAAAGTGAAAGCAGTGAAAGAAACAATTCCTCTTGCTGTTCTGGCTTCTGTGATAGCTGCGCAGCCTGCATTCGCTCCATAAGATGCACACACATTTCCCCTTACTTTTTAGGAGGGAAAAAGTGAGTCTTATAGAGCAAAAAATACGGTAACTCACACCTGATTAGCCCAGCAACATTGACAATTTACAAAGAAACATGCCAGAGTGACCCTGAGAGGTTTTGTGAGATTTGAGATGGCAGAAAGATTCTGCACCTTTACTTAGATTTCCTTCAGCATTCACCCAGAATTTGGAATTTGGAGAGATTACGACTGAATTCACTGTTACTCCTTCAATTTTTTAAAAAAGGTTTGTAACAGTACATATCAGAGCCTACGGCAAAAGCTCACACATCTATTTTATCATGGCTAAACACAACCAATAGGTGCTTCAAGGTGGGTTTTTTTGGAGGGGGATTAAGTACTGAAAATTGGCAATAAGAACTGGCCAAAATGTTCAGTCGTTTCAACTCAAAGACAATTGAGAAGTCCTTAAGTTTGAGAAGAATCACATAATTATTATTTTATTTTGTAAAAGCTTGTTGAAAAGAACAATTGACATATATTTTCTTGTGACATAATTTTATTGGTATTTCTACTGGTATTAGATAATAAACCAAAGCTATCAAAATATTGCTATGAGATGTAATTATACTACTCCTACTACTAGGGTTGCCATATTTCAAAAAGTAAAATTCCTGACACCCGCAAAATTGTTCAGCTTTTTTTTTTTTTTAGGAAACCACAAAAAATGTTGAGCTATTTTATAGAAACCCACCAAAATTGTTAAGCTTTTTTTTTTTTTTGGGGGGGGGGGAGAAAGCATCTATCCATGGTATCCTTCTGGAGTAGCTGCCCAGATTAGGGTGTGATGGTTCCATTGTGATGGTTCCAGTCCTACTTAGATTGACATTTCCAGGTGCTTAGGGAGTGTTCTTCAGTTCTGTAGAGCCTTCAGTGTGGGTTCAACTGCTGAGTGGGGTTATCCAGAGGCTTGGAGCATGTTGTCAGCATGTTGTCTACTGAGGTACTGTTAGAGGGTGGTCCTCTAGATTGGATGGTTGGGAGGTTGCCTGCTCTTGAGGGTTCCATCATTCCCTCTGGAGGAGCTTGGTGGTACTTCTGCATCCTTTGCTGTTGCTTGAGGCTCAGGTGGCCTCAGTGGTGCAGACTGCCTTCCATCAGCTTTGGCTGGTGGCTCAGCTGCACCCCTATCTGGACAGGGATAGCCTACATTCTGGTAACCTCTAGGTTAGATTACTGCAATGCGTTATACATAGGGCTGTCTCTGAAGACGGTTCGGAAGCTCCAGCTACTGCAGAATTGGGCGGCCATTGGGGCAAGATGGTTTGAGCATATTACACCGATCCTGGCTCGACTGCACTGGCTGCCAGTTAGTTTCCAGGCATAATTCAAAGTGCTGGTTTTGACCTATAAAGCCTTAAACGGCTCAGGACCACAATACCTCAAGGATTGTCTCTCTACCCAAACCCTGCAATCATCATCTGAGGCCCTTCTTGGTGCGCCTCCTCCCTGAGAGGTCCAGAGGGTGGCAACATGAAAATGGGCCTTTTCTGCAGTGGCCCTATTTGTGGAAAGCTCTCCCTAGAGAGGATTGGATGGTGCCTTCATTATATATTTTTAGGTGCCAGGCGAAAATGTTCCTCTTCAAACAGGCCTTTGGCTGACTAACATCTGATACCCTCTTAAATGTGTTGTGGTAGAGGGGATTATTGGTTTGTTTTGTTCTTATTTTTCTTACGAATGTTGTGGTTTTTATATTGTATTTTTATGTTGTGAACTGCCCTGAGATCTACACATGAAGGACGGTATAATTAATTAATTAATTAATTAATTAATTAATTAATTAATGTGGGGCATGGAAAACCTATTGATGATGGGAGATGTTTCCCCCCACCCCCACTGGCAAGGAAATGCTGCTGGCAGCCTGTAAACTTGCGGGTGGTTAGTAATCTTGGCTTGTATAAATTTGTTTGTTTATGGTGAGTCCCCATTCCCTATTGGATTAATCTCGTGTTGCAAGATATTTCTCTTGGTATTTGAATATTCTCCCCTCTTTTGGTTGTGGAAGCATATTTATTTTTTTCTGAGAGCTAAAATGTGATAGTGAAAGCTTTTCAGATGTTTGGACTCAATTTGAGAACTGGTTGATGATTCACATATGCTGTGGTGAAGTTAATCCTTGTGTTTCGATATTAGAGCAATGTGTTGTTTACTAGAGTCCAGGGTATGTGTATATTTTAATGGCTAAACTTTCATTCGCTACACTGAGTTCAAATAAAACTCTAATAACCCACCTGCTGATATGTCCATTTTCATCATTTAGTGTAATGTCCAGTTTGCTAATACATAAACAGTTTGGATCAGAATATTGTTTGAGGATTTCACAAATAAATGTCCCAATCTGGTGATGAATACCAGACATGCATTCTAGATTTCTGGAAATTAGCGACACCAGATCAACAAATAAAAGAAAACCCAGTTGAACTGTAGGAGCTCAATGGGGCTAAGTTTGTTCAACTCCAAATACTCTGGATTGACGCTGTTGTTAATTCTTAAAGTTATGAAGTCATTAATTCTGAATGTTTACCTTGACTTAATATTCCCTTTGCTGTCTCTAAATTTCTGAGTAAGGTAGCAATATATTTTTGCTTATGGGCTTACTTTAAAGCATCTCTCCTCAGGGTTACGGCTATTGTGGCATTATATTCTGTGATAACACAATTTCTAAAGAGGCGAGAAAAGAAGGTGTGCTCCTAAATTAGCCTAGAGTTCTCTCCTTATGTAATTTACTTCAGCCTCCAATTTGCTTCTTGAACATATAAACATGTCTGACCTGAAAAAGATACCCCTTCCTCCTCCTTCCCAATATCCAGCCCCCTGGATATTGCTGATTCAGTCAAAGAAAGTAAGTATGGCACAACTGTGAACACTTGAATAAAAACATGAATGAAATGTGAATGTAAATAAGCTTCTGTTATCCATTATTCCAGTTTATTATGTGCCACAGAATCACTTATGTACATTTTACGATTGGCCCCAATTACTTATTTCTCCTTGGTGAGCCAATTGTCTAATGGAAACTATCGCAATCAAAGCTAATCTTTATAGGTGTTCTGTCGACATGATACCATCTTTTCATTTAGGTATGCATTTCACCGAGTTTCAGATGATGTTACTTTAGATATTGTTAGACTGTGGACTACTAGGGTTAAAACTGAAATTTTAGGAGGCAAAGGAATGTTATTTGTATTTTATGGTGAGGCATAATGGGTTAGATCCAGACTGCCTCTTACTAATGGGAGAGATCCTTCTATCAATGGGAGGCTTCTGATTCATTGGAGGAATCCCATGGGTAGAACAGAGAGGAAACAGAGGGGAAGTAATTTGATCTATCCGTTCCGCTGCTGTTCCCTAAGTCCACAAAAAACCTGCTCCAGAATGTTGGGGGGCTGTCTGGAACAGCATGGGGGGTTGCCTTAAAAATGCCTCAACCACACTTTCTACTGGTAGGAATATTCTAAACTAGACCTCCACTCAGGGGATACTAGCGTTGGCTCTTAATGTTTAATAGGATATTGTATTTTAGTGTTTTGTTGGAAGCCACCCAGAGTGGCTGGGGGGACCCAACCAGATGGGCGGGGTATAAATTATAAATTATTATTATTATTATTATTATTATTATTATTATTATGGTGTTAGCAAATTCTGGATCCAACTATTTAATTTAATACGGGACTTTAAAATTTAATAACATTGATTAACACTATTTTTCTCAGACACATCCTTTCAGATATTTGTATGTAGAATTTTGCAAATTTGGCTCTGGAATAATTCCAGGTCTCAAACTGCTGTGGATTTTCATGCAGGCTGTGCAAAGCAGAACGGATTCCATTCAGTGCCTTGTGGTTATTTACAGAAGTGCAATTCTCATGATACAATACACGGAGTTTGCTTTATCTAGAATGAATCCTGATGTTTCACCTTTGATATTGAGGTGTGTAAGAGAATAAAAATAAGCTGTCTTTGAGTTTAAAAGAATGGAGAGGGGGAAAAATCAATTGCTGTGTCGTCGTCCCCCCCCCCCCAGGCTGAAGAAAAAGCCACTTAAGGTATTCTGCCTGCCTGCCCCCCACCTTGCTTTTGAATGTGTGAAGATGCCCTCCCTCTATACAGAAGCTGTTCTGTTTCTACATGAACACAAGCTCTTATACGCATGAGTAGAATTTGGAAAGGGGTTGAAATGGTCAGAAGTAATAATGAGACGCATTTTCTTGAGCCACCGAAGTACAAGATCAGCATTTATAATATAATATAAAGCATAATAATGTGCACATTATTATTACTTCAACTGCCAAGTAAACCCATCCCATAGCTCACGTATTCATTTGCCATCGGCCTTAACTGTGCAACAGAGTTCAGCCAACATGTTGTTGATTTTATATTTTAAAAGGTTTTCATGCTGGAATTTTTTTTTTAAAGGGAGCTTTTGTGGGGTTTTTTCTGTTTTCACGTGGGGCTGGTCAGCGTTTGTAACGAAAACCTCTAGCTTCAAAACAACACTGGGAGATTTTCAAACGCAGAGATGACAGTAAGGAATCAGTTGACGTCAGTGAGAGCTCAGGCACGTGGATCTTTTACCAGATATCTGTGGCCGTGATGGGGAACAACGGAGCATGGATTGTAACCACAATACTTATGGGATGGGAATACCAAATCTATGCTTATCAAGATCATACAGCTGGTACAAAATGTGGCAGCTTAACCGTTCATTGGGACACGATATTGCTACCATGTTATGCTGCTGCTACAATAATGCACCCCAGTTGCTAGAAGAGTTTCAAGGTGCTGTTTTTGCAGCATAAAGCCCTATACAGAGGCATACCTAGGCTCTCTTGCGCCCTTGGCAAGGAGCTGTATTGGCACCTATGAAGCCAGGAGAGACTGTGGACTCAAAAAGATTACTTCTCATTGCCTTAGGCGCTTTGCCAGTGAGTTCCTCCGCTGTCATTGGGACTGGGCTGGGTCTGCTCTGCCTCCCCTCTTAATTAAAAGTAGTCAGTTCCCAAAAAGTGTGTTGGAATATCAAGTTTTCCACCTGCTGGAGGAAGGACAATAAGGGAGCCATTAGGAGTAATTTGGTATGACGTTTCCTGCTCGGTGTATTCTTATTTACCAGCTGTAAACAGCACTGGAAGTTAATAACTAGTAGTTTCATAAATGGAAAATATAAATTACTGTGACATTGAATAGTAGTTTTAATCTGCGGGCAATCAGGGTTCTTCAAATAATCTTTGCTTTGCCATTTTTGTTTAGCAGATTGGACTGGGCTTTATTTATTTATTTATTTATTTCACATAAAAATTCTCCTTTCACAAAATAAGTGTTAGTAAATTCATCTCTAGTGGGTCCATGAATACAATCCTTCTAAGTGTTAGTTTACGATCCTTCTGACTTTTGGGGTTTTAAGCAGCAGGTGTCAGAAAAGTGGCCTGTGATGGCCAATCATTCATAGCGACATCACATTTTGATCCTTCAGTGTTGGCACTTCCAATCCACAGCCACTTCACAAAGAAAGCCTTTTGGTCAAAGAGCTATTGCTGATAACTATAAACTGTGGCAACCTTCCCCAACCTTTGGACTACAGCTTCAATCATACCTGACCATTTGCCATGCTGGCTTTGGCTGATGAGAGCTGGAATATCAGCAACATCTGCAGGGCAGCTGGTTGAGGGGAAGGCTGGTCCACGAAATACAAAATTGATGTCCCTGCAGGTGCCATTATACTGGAAAGTAAACAGGGAAAGTGGGACGTGGATGGCACTGTGGGTTAAACCACAGAGCCTAGGACTTGCCGATCGGAAGGTAGGTGGTTTGAATCCCCGCGATGGGGTGAGCTCCCATTGTTCAGTCCCTGCTCCTGCCAACCTAGCAGTTTGAAAGCATGTCAAAGTGATTCATCGCAAAATATTGGAAGACACAAGATCTACCCACCCTGGAAGAATGGCAGATGAAGTTGATGGACTACATGGAATTGGCGGAAATGACTGGCAGAATCCGAGACCAGGGAGAAGAGTCGGTGGAAGAAGACTGGAAAAAGTTTAAAGACTATTTGCGGAAATACTGTAAAATTAATGAATGTTAGAAAAATGTTGGAATGAAGTTATATGGCTTTAGTAGAAATGTTATAAGGAATTAAGGATAAATAGATTAATAGAGTATTAAAGGGAAAATAAGGTTAGAATGTGTTAAGATAATTATAGGATTAAAAATAGAGGAACATGGAAAGGAATTGCTGAAAAAATTAATAGAAGTGGAATACAAAAAGGGAGGCGTGAGGAGGTCGCGGAAATAAGGGAATGAAAGAAAAGATATTGAAATTATTTGTGTGTTTCAAATTGTGTTTGTTTTGTTTTGTTAGTTTAATGTTAGTGTTTTGTTAGTGTAATGTATAGGTTTTTTTCTTTTTCTTTTTTGTATTGTATTGTATTGTATTGTATTGTTTTTATTTTTTGTAGTGTTTAAATTGTTGGAAAAGGTAATAAATATTATTTCAAAAAAAGAAAAAGAAAGAAAGCATGTCAAAGTGCAAGTAGATAAATAGGTACCGCTCTGGCAGGAAGGTAAAGGGCGTTTCCATGTGCTGCTCTGCTTCGCCAGAAGCGGCTTAGTCCTGCTGGCCACATGACCCAGAAGCTGTATGCCGGCTCCCTTGGACAATAAAGTGAGATGAGCGCCACAACTCCAGAGTCGGTCACGACTGTACCTAAACAGCGACAAAGGAGTCCCCTCTGAGCCACAGTGTATTCAGTGAGGACTGCACAGTGAAAGTGCTTCCATGTGTTTCACCAGGCTCAAGGAATTTCTCCGAACAGTGGGTACAGTGGAAGGGTACTCTTTGCAAGCACAAGCTCCACAGCTGTTAAAACTACAACATCTCTTTTGGACAAATTTGTGGAGGGCAAAGCTATCAGTGGCCACCAGCCATGTTGTTTATGCATTGCCTCCAGTTAGAGGCAGATGTGCTTCTGAATACTTACTGCTGGAATCCACAGGAGGGGAGAATGGTCTTGTGGTTGGGTCCCTGCTTGGGGATTTCCCACAGGCATCTGGCTGGCCACTGTGAAAACAGGATGCTGGACTTGATGGGCCATTGGCCTGATCCAGCAGGGTCTTTTTATGTTCTTGTGTATTCAGTGACAAATGTGGATACAGTGGTACCTTGGTTCTCAAACTTAATCTGTTCCGGAAGTCCGTTCCAAAACCAAAGCGTTTCAAAACCAAGGCGTGCTTTCCCACAGAAAGCAATGCAAAATGGATTAATCCATTCCAGACTTTTAAAAACAACCCCTAAAACAGCAATGTAACATGAATTTTACTATCTAACGAGATAACTGATCCATAAAATGAAAGCAATGAACAATGCACTGCAGTCACACAATCTATCAATCAGTAGCTGAACTGGGTTCCACACAGTCACAAAAAAAAGAGCCACAAAAACAGAAATGGAAAATAGTAAAAATAGACAGACCTCGGCGTAACACTCAAAACAGAAATGCAGCACTCAAATTGGAAGCATAACACTCAAAACAGAGCACGTTCGGCTTCCGAAAAATTCACAAACCGGAACACTTACCTCCGGGTTTGCAGTGTTTGGGTTCCAATTTGTTTGAGTATCAAGGCATTTGAGAACCAAGGTACCACTGTATAGTGAAGTCCCCTCCTCCATTTTTTTAAAAAGAATGTTGAATAGATCATACTTTGAGACTGGTTATTATTACTATTGTTATGAGTGTACCATTGATAACAACCCAAGGGAGAAATGGGAACCCAGAGAAGGGGCTGGCCACTGATATAAGAACAGTTATGCACAAGAAGATAGAGATGGTGCCAAATTTCATAATTGTGTATCTCATAGCCTACCTGAGAAGGGGGACGGGAAATATTCTGCTCATATACTGGTACAGTTTGTACGAACTTAGAAGTATAGGCTTGTGTCCATGGAACCTCTAGGTATAATTTTAACAGCACCTGCTACAAAACCTTCTGTTGCCAAAGGGGGGAATTTATATTAAATCGCTTTGTGAACATGCAATTGCCCAGCCAGACACATACTGTGGCCCTGTGAGAGTGGTGAAATAATGAAAACAGGACACAGGTGTGGGGTGAAATCAGGTGAACTCTTTCTTGACTACAGTGTGTTTGGCAGGGCAGTGAGGCAGCGATCAATGCCTCATTGGTGCAAGCCAAGCATTCAGGGGCAATCGCAGTGGGGATTCCAGTCAGACAGAGGCCCAAACTCAAGCTTAGGGTGTGCCTTGGCCAATCCAGTCCATAAACTGTGGCTTTACTGGACTGGCCACTGCAGCTATTATGAAACATAGATTGATCCAAGATCCAAATATCTTCTCAGCTAATAACGTCTTTTATCTGAGGATCTTGGTATCTGCCTGCTGATCACAAGTTGGTAAGAGAGGAGCAGTGAGTCCTTGTATTTATAAGATTATTATTGCAGCAAGAGCTACCAGCATCAACGAACTGTTTTGCAAATGTAAGAACAACCTGCCCACACCCTCAGCTGCTGGAGATCCTCCTTGCTCTGCCACATCCTTCTGCTCAAACAAATATGGAAGAGTAAACTACTATGGGCTCGTCCAGGCTTCCTGTTGTGCTGCACTTCCAGGCCCAGGGTGCATGCTTTAAAGCTCCATGTCCGAGTGGTTTTGTTTTGCCCTGGAGAAACCTCTCATTTTACCACTGATTCAGAGCAAATGGCAATCTACAGAAAACAGCCATCACTGTTTGCTCCGATTTGGTGGTAAAACACAGGTTTTCCCAGAGAAAGTGCTGGGACAAAAGACAACAATCCTGGACTTGTGCCTAGAAACATAACAAAAAAGTCAGCCTGGATGAGCCTTCTGTGCATACCTGCTTCCATGCATGGGGTTGGCCTTGCTCTATCTATAGTGGTGTTGATTTGGATGTTAGAAGCAGCAGTTTTATTCATTTCACTCTGTAGAAAATGGCAAAGTGTTCTATCCCCCATCTAGAGTTCATCATCCATAGTAAGTATGTGTGGCCTAAGTGGCTGACACTGTATTTCTTTCTGATATTTTCAAAGTAAATTCTGTTAATATATTTGTTGAATTTTTTTAAAAAAGTTACTTGATGGCGGGAAAAATATGGTTGGTGCAACTTAGTTTGGCGAGTAATACTGCTTGCAATTTTATTCTTCAGGCATCCTAATCTCCTTTCATTTAAAGGCATCTCTCTAAAACCAATCCATTTGCACAGTAAGTAGTGTAATATGCATTCTTTTGAAAGTGGCAGAATTGCAATAGACTGCATATTATGCAAACACTTTAGCAACAGACATGCCATTGCCCAAGTGTATTTTATGGAAGGGGTAGTCACATGACATTTTATTTATTCTCCTGGATAGCATTGGGAACTGACTTTGACAGCTATCCGTTGCAAAGCATTTAAATAGATATTTATGTCTAAGTAATCTGCTTCCTTCACAATGTTGCTTTTCTCTCATATCTGATGTGCATGCTGTCATTTCTTTCTTTTTAGTTGTCTTTAAGTTATATTTTTAACTATGTACAGATAATTCCAGCAAGTGGTAATAATGCATAATCATAACAACAATATCTTTGGGAAGTCTTTTCTGCATCTCAGCTATTTCCATATTTAAGCTATCCCCCCTCAGTCCTGGGTTTCCTCTCCCTCTAACACATCCTAACTATATTTTTCATTTCAAATCATTAAATTAGACACGGCAACAATCGCACAATTACCAATTGTGCGTTTTTGTTTTAAATAAAACCAAATGAATGCAGGAACCTGATCCAGGTCAGGACTCTAGTGGAGAGGATGGAAACTTTAACATAATGACAGCCAACCCTTTTGGACCAGTAGACACATTTCAAATTTTGAGAGTTATGGGCGCCAGCCACAAAATGGCCACCACGCGGGGGGCATTTCATTAATGCTTTCCCTACTCTGGTGATCCCAGTCTGGATTGCTGGATATGCCCCCCTCTCTGGTGCCTGCTATTTGTGTTTGAAGGAAAGCTTCCATGGATAGGAATGGCAGCTTTCCTTCCATTGCATATAGCAAGTACAGGGCGTAATCTGGATCAGGTCTCAAGCAGGGCATGGGATAGTGGGAAAACTTTGAGCCCTCCTAGCTCCCCATCACGATCCTTATATAGATTGGCCCACCTGTATCTGCAATTAGCTTTTTTAAGAAACCCAACGTAGTCATAAATGGTGACTCATCCAATCTATCTATATAATTTATTTAGATATGGTTGATAAACCTGGAATAATTGCAAGCCTGCCTGCCATAAAATCACTTGCTGAAGAAATCTGGCATCAGTAAATGGATGCTCCAAGCCAGCTGGGATGATCACTTCCAACACAATTAGTAAGTTAAATTTGAGGAATGCCTATAATTCTAGAAACTATAGGGTTGTGTGTGGTCCTAGCAATACTCAGTTCCCAATATTCTTGTCAGGAAGCCATGACTGGCTAAGGCTGCTGTAAAGGAAGATGTGGCCTAAGTATTTTTTAAGACTGCATCCTTAAATGCACCGTGGGTACTTTACTGTTGTCTTATCTGCAAGTGTTTTGGCTCATTTGATTGAATCATCTTCTGGAGCTATATATTTCACAAAACTTTTCTACAGTGCACTTGCTGTCCATTTGTAGTGCCCATTGTATTCTAGATTTATATAACCAACTGATGGAAACTGATGGATTGACAGTCCTGCTTCAAACCTATCTAGATTCCAACTTTGTGATTCTGTAGTAGTATTTTATTGATTGATTGATTGATTGATTGATTGATTTCTTAAATTTGTATCCCACCCTTCCTCCCAAAGGAGCCCAGCATGACAAACAGCAAAACGTTATAACAATACAATTTAAAATCAAATAAAACTTGATCAAATAAAATAAAACTTAAATCAAATAATTTTTTTTAAATTTTAAAATTTTCAAAACAATTTAAAATCACATAAAGAATTGAAAAACTTCTAAAAATATTTGAAAGCAATCACATACACCCACAGCTATTAATTCCATTGTTGCCATGGCCAGTATCTCAGGAATGTTTTTTAATATCTCCTGAATATCAGTAATGAGGGAGACAGACACAGCTCAACAAGGAGGGCATTTCACAAATGGGGAACCACCACAGAGAAGGCCCTGTTTTGGGTGAACGCCAGAGCCGGCACCACCAGAAGGACCTCCTCTGCCTATTGGAGGATTAAGAAGGGTGATATTGGGGGAGTCTCTCATTTACACTCTTGGGTCCCAAGCTCTTTAGGGCTTTGTGAACTAGTACTAACGCCTTGTACTGGGTTTGGTAGCTCACTGGCAGCCAGTGCAGGGTTCTCGGTATCTGTATTTCGTTCCAGTTATAAATATATTTGAAAGCTGCATCCAAGATATCAGAGAACGCAGGGGTAAATAAGAACTATTAAAACTCTGGAACTAAAAATATTTTTAAAAACTCTTTGATAATCTCCTATATGCTGTGGGTTTTAGGTATAGGGACAGGCTTTGGCCAGTGTCCTTGATCATACCAAACATACACACAAAGCAACGTTTGCTCAAGTGATCACTGCCCCAAGCAGGGGTGCTACCTCTAGAACTTCTGCCACCTGAGGCGGCTGCTTCATCCCACTTCATGCCTCTGTTCCCAAACACTCCCAGTTAAAATATGGTGCATTGCCATCACTAATCACATTGCCTACCAAAAGTCTAATAAAAGATTAACACCTAGCAGCTGAAAGACTTGCACCTGCAACAGCAGGGTAACAGAGATAAATGCCAAAAATTTGGAGCTACCATTGGTGACTTCACATTTATGCTTGAAGATGTACAAATTTCAACAAGATTTTTATTTATTAACTTGTGCATTCATATTTGGGGCAATATAAACATCTTACTTTAATTTCCCCCTTTTAAAAACATAGTCAATTTTTGTTTTGTTTTGATAGTATGAATCCTATTATATTGTATCCAAAGATTCTACTCTCTGTTTAGAAGCTGGTTAGTTTTCAGCCATTAAAGGAATTATAAAGTCTCATCTTGCTTTGCCACCTATTAAAATAATTTTTATGGCTTTCATTTAAATGTCAACAAGTTTGTTATTTTTATTAAAGAAGGTAGAAATATTTTATAGTTCAGCTATAAGAAAATGAATATTCAGAAATAAATCCTACTTCCCCAGAATATTAATTTTCATGCAGTATGATTAGAAGGCTAGCAATAATCTCCCGAGTTTGAGGTAAAATTTGGAAATCTCTTTAAGAAAATGGGGTAAAAATCTACGAAATGCAGGGAATTCTTGTATTTGTACATTGATTCTATAGAAATATACGCAGAGGAAGGTTTGGGCTGCCACCATGCAAAGCTATCTGTGCAGGGAAGATATTAAAGCGAAATCTCAAAGTTTCTGAGATTTCGATGGCATGTCCTCACACGGCTCACAGTCATTCTGACTTTCAGTTTAAAATGTGACTTGCCTATTTAGCTGAGCAAGCGGCAGCAATAGAACTTCAAAGCCATCTCCAGTTGTGGTTGCAGTTCTCCTCGCCATGTGTACATAACTTGGCAGGATTGCTGCTTTTGACAGCCAAGATGATGCATGTGAAAGAATTCCAATTGCCTCCACATTGCCCCAAAAAATGGGGGGGGGGAATGAAAAAAAGACCAGAGTTATAGAACGGCCTGGCCTTATTTCAAGCACAGAACAAGAGGATATATATTGGCTATATGTTCTAGGGGTGCACCAACCATAAGATTTGGTCTGGAACCCATTTGACAACTTCAGAAGACAGCTCAATTTGGTTCAAAGCACTTTGGAGGCTGCCCAAGTTGGTTCAGGTCTGACTCCAAGACCTGATTAGGAAAAATGAAGTTTTGTGCTTCCTCCACTCACTATTATGGGTTGCTTTTTTAAAAAAAGCTTTCTTATTTTGACATAATGGTAAGAAATACGCAGACACGATAGTTCTTCCTATGTGTATAAAAGGGTAAAAGGTAAAGGTACCCCTGCCCGTACGGGCCAGTCGTGTCCGACTCTAGGGTTGCGCGCTCATCTCGCTTAAGAGGCTGGGAGCCAGCGCTGTCCGGAGACACTTCCGGGTCACGTGGCCAGCGTGACGAAGCTGCGCTGGCGAGCCAGCACCAGCGCCGCACGCGGAAACGCCATTTACCTTCCCGCTATAAAGCGGTACCTACTTATCTACTTGCACTTAGGGGTCCTTTTGAACTGCTAGGTGGGCAGGAGCTGGGACCGAGCAACGGGAGCGCAGCCCGCCGCGGGGATTCGAACCGCCGACCATGCGATCGGCAAGTCCTAGGCACTGAGGTTTTACCCACAGCGCCACCCGCGTCCCCTCCTATGTGTATATGTGTATATGTGTCCTATGTGTATAAAGCTGGCCAAATTACACACTAAAAGGTCTAGAGGGGTTTAGTGAATTTTTTTAAAAAATAAAAAGAAACTTTATAATGGGCAGAAGTTGATGAAATTCTGCTTCTGGGAGGATGAACCCTGAACACAATTCAGAAGGATAGCTGCAGTTGTTTTCCTGTAGGGGAGATTTGTATGAAAATTAGAACATCACAGAGGTACCCCAGGTAAGAATCCAGGTAAGATACATAAACACCAAGGTTCAATATTTCATTATGTTTTTATATATGTTGGAAGCTGCCCAGAGTGGCTGGGGCAACCCAGTCAGATGGGCGAGGTACAAATAAATAATAATACAGTCATACCTCGAGGTTGCATTTTTTTGGGTTACTGAAACCCGGAAGTACCGGAACGGGTTACTTCCGGGTTTTGGCGGTCGCGCATGTGCAGAAGTGCTAAATTGTGCTTTGCGCATGTGCAGAAGCGCCAAATCGCAACCCACGTGTGCGCAAAATGCCACTGCAGGTTGTGAACGCTGTGGGTTGCGAACGTGCATCCCGCCTGGATCACGTTTGCAACCCGAGTGTCCACTGTAGTTGTTGTTGTTGTTACTGTATACCCAGAAGAAAAGCACTGGTCCACCACTTGCATTATTTCATTTCTAGAAATATTAAAGACATTTTCACTTTCTCACCTCATAAATTAGTCATTTTTTGTTATGACTTTATCAAGCAGCACCGGTTCTTCTGATATAATTCATTAACTGTTCATGATTTTGGAAAAGGACACTTACAACAGGCTTCATTTTGCATTTCTTAAAATAAAATAGTTAATGCAAACTACACCTTGGATAATGTCTAATTTCAGGTATCTCAGGTGATGAAACCAATTGAATCCAGCACAGATGCTGCCTGAGATTTTAAACAGGCAGCACGGTGGATGCCAGGTGTACTACCTTCCGTGTGTCCATCGCACCTCTTTAAAAAGAAAAGGGAACAGCAACTGTTACAGCTCGAAGGAGGTTTGCAGAAAGGTTTACACCAAAAGACGTGTTTTTCCTTTTCTTGACATGCTAATTTTCTTTTCACATATATAAACAGTGACTGGTATACGCTTTGGCAGGATTGTGCTTCTGGGCTTATTTGCATTGTTAATGCAACTTAAGTGAAGTTTTCCCAAGAAGTTCAGATGCATTTGCAGTTACACACCATTAATGAAAAGGCTGAAGCAGTTTCAGTACTCTAAGATTTCTTTTTCCCCATCACTAACAGGAATAACAATACAATTTCCATTGAATAAAAGAAAGTCTCTAGATACAAAGCCTTCAATAATATCATATGACTCATTCTGCCATTTGATCACATCTACATTAGCTTAGATATTAAATAAACAGTGCAAAACCTAGCATCTGTACATGGTAAACATCTTGTTGTTTTTTAAGGTAAAACATAATATTGGGGGTGGCTCATTACAGATGTGATATTGAAATGTATTTTGGATATTTCTTGGTCTGGAAAACAGTTGTGTGTGTGGTTCAACAGGTATTCAAACTTCAGACAAAAGGTTATGTTGGAGACGTACATACCCATTTACACTTTGATATTTCAGTTCTCAACGGAGATAACAGATTATAGCCTATTTCACTTCATTCCTGGCCTTCTTGAAAATGTTCTGCATCCCAGGGACGGGAAACTAACCAGAGCCACTATAAGTGGTTTGAAGTGTCTCCTGTCCCATCCTTGGCTTGAATATACTTTGGGAATGTAGTTGTGAGAAACGCTGTTTCTTGGTGAGTAAGAAAAATGTTTTTAAGATAAGCAGTTCAAGACACTTTATTTGTGTGTTCAGACCCAGAAACTTCCCTCCTAAATAAATTCACACATGACTCAAATTTTGGTTTTGGTTTTGGCAGAATTTAGGCCACAACTTTATTGATTACAGAAAGTGACTGGTTGCATAGGCTCTGGTTCGACTAACTCCCCGCCATGCGGGGAGCACTGACCCAGCGTTCCAGCATAGGTCAGTCAAGGGTGAACACCTGGATAAGCGGAAAGCCGGGAACGGGCTAACTCCGCCACCCAAATGTCTCCCTGGACTCAGGCACGGGCATAACCTCCTCTCAGGGGTTGACCAAACCATTGAGTCCCTTGATTCCTTTAACAGAATACCCTTCACATAGGGATGGAGAGAGCGTCTCCCATCCCTATCACCTGAACCAGAGCCTATCTGCAACCTTACAAGTTGTGACTATTTGCTACACAGCAGGCGAAACCCAAATGGCAACAGCCAATCAGCCAAGTGGGGTAAACTCTTGCCGTGCCCCTGTCCCAACGACAGACGACACACGACGGCATAGCAAGGTCAAGCGCAAAGCCCTAAAAGTAGGGAGAGGTGGACGGGTGTTCCGAATGCACGCGCCAAAAGAGGAAGCTCTGGGTCATGTGCATGGGTAGAAATAGGTCCCTTGAACTGTTTGGACTGCGTCCCATTGGCCAGATTGCACCCAGCTTCGAGGGACCTACCAGTTGGGTGTTGTGGCTGACCAATCGTACCCACCTACAACACAGAGTGTCAGTTTTCCAGGTCTTACTGCAATACGTGCCCTCTTTAAGGGAGGACCCGATTTCACAGGGAATATTTCACACTCTGTCTCTCTCATGTCAACTTACACCTTCTTCTAAAGTTACCCTGTAGATGAATATGTATAGCATCAAATATACATGTATCCTGGGTTCTTAAATTTTTACACATTGTTGGCATTGTTATTTGCTTAGAAAAAAAATTAACCAAACATTTTAACTCTGAGAATATGCACCACAGAAAAAGAATAAATTGCATATGATGAGTTGGAACTTCTCTCTGACATTAGTAATAGCAGTTAATAGTGCAGAAAGTGGAACGAAAAAGAAAAAGCAGAAAAATTAAAATAAAACCCTTTTGTATTTGCACCCTGTATACAGTATAATATGTATTCTTTAGTGAGTAAACTAGAGAGGCTTTTCCAGGCTAAATACATAACTTAACTTCTTTTTCTTCGGAAAAGTAATGCTGTAGAAAACTGGCTTAGGAATAAATAAGTAATGGATAGTCTTTTTGTAAGTGACCCTTGCTGCATTATATGCTTCTTCCAAAATATTTCATGCAGGCAGATATTTGAAAACAAAATAAAAATTAGACTATGGGCATAGATGGATTAGTTTCCAGATCATATATCACACTCTCCAAGTGTTCCTATTTTCCAGGGACACTCCCAGATTTACAGAAGTCATTCCGGTTTCTGATTTGTTCCTGGAATGTCCCACTTTCCCTTAGGATGTCCCTATTTTCATTGGAGAAATGTTGGAGGGAATGGTAGGCTGTCTCTATTTTCATCAGGGAAATGTTGGAGGGTATGGGCTTATGCAACCCCCAAGTGAAGACGATAAGTAACAATACAACCTTTAGAAGGCATCTGAAGGCAGCTCTGTATAGAGACTTTTTAAATGTTAAATGTTTATAGTGGTAACTCTGGTTGCTAATGGGATCTGTTCCAGAGGCCCGTTCGCAACCTGAAAAGAACGCAACCGGCGTCTGCATGTCTGCACACACGCGGGTCACAATTCACTGCTTCTGCGCATGCGTGTGATGTCATTTTTCGCGTTTGCGCATGTGCGAGTGGCCAAACCTGGAAGTAACCCTTTTCAATACTTCCAGGTCACCATGGGACGCAACCTGAAAATGCGCAACCTGAAGAAAATGTAACATGAGGTATGACTGTATTATGTTTTTATATATGTTGGAAGCCACCCAGAGTGGCTGGGGCAACCCAGTCAGATGGTCGTGGCATAAATAATAAAATTATAATTGTAATTATAATTATTATAATTATGGAATAGGATGTCCCTTTTTTCATTAGAGAAATGTTGGGTTGTATGATATCATAGTTTTATATACTTATGCAAGATCTGCAAGGGACCATACTGTACTGATGTCTCTCACTGTGAGTACCCACATGGGCAGCTGAGCTCCAGGCGTAGCCCACAGATGATTCAACAACCATCTCCCTACTATCAGGCTTTGGGAAACGGCTTCCTTCCCCTCTTTGGTCGTGCATCAGCAGAACAAAGCAATTAGAGTGCCATACCAGTTTAAGAGTGTTTAATGACCAGAGCAAAAGAACAACGCAGCCATTCTCGGAGTAAAGGTGCTCCCAATTAAGCTTCCTTCCTACTTCCCCCTGAATTATCTTCGTCACTTCCCCCTTCTTGCAACCTGATCTCGCAACCACTGAGCCTTCTGTGTAGCAACCTAATCAGCTCTCCTTGCCCTTGGAGATATAGGCTGGACACTTTCTAGTGAAGGGGAGTCAGTTATCTCTCTTGCTTCCTGTTCTTCTCCTAGCTGTTCACCACTCAGTTCTGCCCAGCTGTTGTTTTCCGAACTATGTCCCTCTGCAAACCAATTCTCTGAATCTATACTGCTCCACTGTTCCTGGGCAGCTTCAGGATCCTGGTCAGGAGCAGGAAAAGGGGGAGGCTCCTACCATCCCTCATCAGAGCTGTAACAAAACAAAACAAAACAAAAAACAAAACAAAACAAAACACCAAGCCACATCTTCTTCTTTTTGACATTTGCTGCTCTAAGCTGAAAGACTGTGCATATTCCGATGTGCATCAAGTTGTAAAACGCCACAACATTAAGAAGTGTTTAAATCTGAGGCCTCCTTTCAGCCTGAGATCTAGGCCAGATGCCCTCCTTTCCCCCTTCTCCATTGACCCTGTTTACAGATTGTAAGATTTTACAGTCTCTAAAAAGTTTGCGGGGGAGGCAGTTCCCCCTCTTCTTTAATGCCCCCCTTTTACTGCCATACAAACTTACAAGCCGTTTTTCTTGTGAAATTGCATCTGCATCTTCCTAGAGGTTTTATCCAAAGATTATTGCTGTGGCAATTTTAGTAAACATAAAGAATGTGGACCTTAAAAATCAAGGTATGAATTAAAAGACAAGCCACCATTAGATAACTGACTGTGGATTCAGTTCCTCTAAAACAATCACTTCTCTAATTTGAAGGAGTCACTGATTATCCTGTGTTTCCTAATCATCTTCCTTTCTATCACATACTTTCCCCGTTTTGAGTACAGGCAATTTGTACTGCCGATTGAGGTGCAGTTCAGGTTCGACACACTGAAGTATGGCATCACTCTCTAGCAACTACAGATGCATCTGTCGATGAAACAATATTTACTCAGACTGAAATAATTCCTTATGATCTGGTTAGATAACTTTTTACAATGCTCTGGAATTTGGCAAGGTAAAGGGAAATGGTGGCACACAAAATTGTTAACAGGTTTCGGTGTGCGGAATCAAGCAAGGAGACATATTCTGGAAGATACATTTTGTTAGGAGATGCCCTGTTCATCCCACGGAGCTACAATTTATAAAGATCGGTTTTTAAACTACTCTGAGAATTGTAGCTCTGTGAGGGGAACAGGGCCTCTCCTAACATCTCTCAGCACTGTTGGCAAACTAAAATTCACACAGTTCTTTAGGGGAAGCCCTGACTGTTCAAAGTGGTATCATATCATAGTGTTTCAAATTTATGGTGTGATTGTGGCCTGCGTCCTACTAAGGAGCTGCATTGAAACTAATGGACTTACTTTAGTCACACTCTTTGATTGTGATGTGTCTATGTGAATACAACCCAGATTTTCTTTTCCCGCCTTTTTGCCTTCATCCCTAGCGTAGAAGAAAGAATCCAAATAGCATAACATTGATGCAGATAGTACTAAGGGTCTTGGGAGATTCCTGGTGGTACTCTTATATCAGTGCTAGGTTCATAGCCTGGAGTGAATGAGGACTAAAGAACCATCAGGATCAGAGGATAATCTCTGGAGCAAGACTAGAATAAGACACACCAGGGCTTTGTGCATGCAAAGTTCTGTTGAGACGGGAAGCCATCTTTTACTCTCTCTGGCCCAGGAGGAGTCAGTGGCGGGCATGAATCCATACCCTCCAACATTCCTCAGATGAAAAAAATAGGGACATTTCTCACTCCCTCATCCAACTGACCCTCCTTGACCCCCCATTTCCCCCCTCCCCCGAGCATTTCCTATCAGAAGGGCAAGTGCCGCCACCACTACACCAATGGGATACAGCACACACGGCCTCCACCATCCTGAGAAAACCCTTAATCCTGATTTTATTTTATTTTATTTTATTTTATTTTATTTTATTTTATTTTATTTTATTTTATTTTATTTTATTTTATTCTTCGGTAGATTTACAAAAAGAAAAAACACACACTGGTCAATAAACTTTAGGAAGGGGCAAGATTAGATGCAGACATGGAAAGCATTTTTTAAAATAATAAAAAAACAAGACTCCTTGCACTTTGTTCTTCTCCTCCTTTCCTCCCGCCTGGAGAACACACGTCCGTTGGTAGCAAGCGACCAAAATTCTGGGATCAAATAAAAAGCCGGGGTGGCTTTCGTAATTTGGGGACTGTCCCTGGAAAATCGGGACACTTGGAGGTTATGTGAATGCAGTCATTCTGGAAGGTTCTTGCAGGAAATGGCCATCACTTCCCAGAATTTCTCTGAGAAGCTTGGAGTAACACAGCTCGCCACACGAGGCACTGGTCAGCAGATCCTGACACCCAATGGTTACAAGATGGGCTTCTGAGAGCAACCCAACTTGATGTAGGGCAAGGTATAAATATAGCTTAGACTACAGACTAATCCGCCATAATGTTTTGCTTTGTTCTGAGGATTAATCAAGAGCTTAGGCTATATTGCTATGTGTGTGACTTTTTACTTATGTTCTTCATTAGGCCTTTTTAAAAATAACCTAGATGTTTCCAACTAATTGCTCTTGTGCTTCCAACAACCATGCCAGGTTACAGAGACACCTCACTCACAGAGCCTGTGTAGCTAAATTGCCTCAGGTGAACACTGGCAAATGAATGGTGGTGGAAAGTTTGCTCAGCCCATGAAAACAGTCAGAGTCACTGTCTATTAATAGTGGCTAAAATATAGCAGGAGCTCCTGGTTTTGCTGATCCCTCAATCCTGCTGCATACTTCCATTGAGCCATGACTTCGCTGCTGCTGAAACCATTGCTGCGTAGGAGAAACTAGAGCTGCTTCAACTGTACCAGGACAGAAGCTTATGCCGTAAAAGCAATATGGGAAAGCACCATATAACATCAGTCCTAAAGGATCTATATTGGCTCCCAGGACATTTCCAAGCACAATTCAAAGTGTTGGCGCTGACCTTTAAAGCCCCAAAATGGCAATGGCCCTGTATATCTGAAGGAACATAATCCACCCCCATTGTTCAACCTGGATATTGAGGTCCAGTTCTGAGGGCCTTCTGGCGGTTCCCTCACTGTGAGAAGTGACAGGGAACCATGCAGAGGACCTTCTCGGTGGTGGCACCCACTCTGTGGAACGCCCTCCCATCAGATGTCAAGAAGATAAAGAACTACTCAACTTTTAGAAGACATCTGAAGCCAGATCTGTTTTTAGTTTTTGATTTTTTATTAAGCTTTTTTATTGGTTGCAAACCGCCAAGAGTGGCTGGGGCAACCCGTTCAGATGGACGGGGTACAGATAATAAAATTGTTGCTACAGTGGTACCTCGAGTTACAGACGCTTCAGGTTCCAGACTCCACTAACCCAGAAATAGTACCTTGGGTTAAGAACTTTGCTTCAGGATGAGAACAGAAATCACACAGTGGTGGTGCAGCGGCAGCGGGAGGCCCCATTAGTTAAAATGGTACCTCAGGTTAAGAACAGTTTCAGGTTAAGAACGGACCTCCGGAACGAATTAAGTTCTTAACCCGAGGTACCACTGTATTATTATTAGATTCTCTCTCTAGCAGTGGGAAACCTCATCCCAAGAAGACCCTCCAGTCCTCTCTCTATAGCCTGTGGGACTTTCCCCAGGCCATACACCCTCCTGAACCAAACACCTCAATAGATGGAGGACAGAGAGGGATTTAAGAGCATTAGTAGAAAAGCAAACTCACATTTGTAACTCGGCCCACTTTTGGCTCTGGCTCCCCCTTCCAGTAGCATGTGGCCCTTGAAAGGTCGCCGAACAGGCAACGTAGCCTTCAGCCTGGAGAAGGTTCCTCATCCCTGTTCTAGCAACAGGATAGACATTATGACTTAATGATATTAGTTTCCTC
Source organism: Podarcis cretensis (assembly GCF_951804945.1). Taxonomy (NCBI): domain Eukaryota; kingdom Metazoa; phylum Chordata; class Lepidosauria; order Squamata; family Lacertidae; genus Podarcis; species Podarcis cretensis. The sequence goes on from NC_137181.1 coordinate 40,130,253, forward strand.
AGAAAGCTACCTCCTGTGTTAACACTGTGTGTGAAACCTACACGCTGCAGCTGCGTGTGAACCAAACTTCAGTTGATTATAATTCCTTTAGCAAGCAGAGAAGGTGCTTGAAAGGCATATGGCACTGTTCAAGAGAGAGATCTGAACTATTCTGTCCCAGGGTTTAGCTACAATATCATGCGGCCTAAATACATAGCGATTTTATCTCATGCCATCTGGAGAGTAGCTTTCCTTGGCTTCCCTTCTGTGTGGAGTTGTGCAATATTACAGTGAGTTACGTATGTCTGACTTCCTCAGAAGAACCTCCAAACGCGACAGTATTAAATGGGATGTTTATGGTGCCTCAAAGAGAAAGATTTAACGACAGAAAAGGGGCGTGGAGAGGCGGAGAGAGAAAGAAAAGTGGAATAAAGTTTCACTGGAAACTAACTGAAGCAACTTCTTTCAGGCAATGATGTTGCTGGAAGTAGGAAAGGCAAAGCAAATAAAGAATTTGTGTGTGTGTGTGTTTTTGCAAAAGCCTTTCCTTTCAATTACATTCAATTCCAGGTTGTCTTTCCTTTCAAATGCCAGCAGATGGCTCTGCACAGAATTGCCTAAACAACAGAAACTGAATTCCCAGAGGCTAAGCGAGGTGTGAAAACAAATTGGTGTTTCTTGTTCTGTCACATTTTATAGGAGCTTACTCATTCCTTCTTGTTGCAGGAGCAGGGACACTCCCTCACGGCATGTGTTGTGGTGTACTTTGAAAATACATCTGCGGTTGTGCTGAGAGGAACCGGGGCTTGCAATCGGGTCCCACCCTTCAGTCTTATGAGGCCTGATAATCATTTGGCAGCTCTGTATTTACATGTTTATAATTTATTCTCAGAAGTTAATGGATGAATTCTAGGCAAAAAATATTTTGTGGCTTAGCTCTAAGGTATCATTAGCAAGCAACAGAAAATAGGTGGAGCTACCGATAGTTAAGTGAAAAAGAAATTGCAAAGTCTTGAGGCTTTTAAAAAAAGTTGGGCTGGTGGTATTTTTCTCAGCCCTTTGAGACAGAATATTTGTCTAAAGATCATTCTGGTCAGGCTATGGAATGGGGGGTATATTGGGGTTTGAGCATCACTGAAGTTGAAATGAACTTTATCACCTTGTTTAAATATTTAAAAACCTGCCAAGTCTCCTGACAATGGGGGAATATGCTGTGAAGTGCTAACTTTTTATTTTATTTTAATACAATTGCCTTACAGGATAGTCTCTTGTCTGTTTGCTTTATTCGAGTAGTGTATGAACAGGACAAGCACAAATTCAGGGTCAGGAATTCATAAGAGGCACTGACTCTAAATTACTAGCCTTGATAAAATACTGGGCCAACCATCTAAACCTGAATTGTCTGTTTCAAATAATGACAACACTATAATTCTCCAGAACCTGTTAGGGCTATTCATTTTGGCAGCTTCGTCAGATCGACTGGTTCCTGTGCCTTGCACACTTTAGAAATGTATACTCAGAATACCAACTTGATAATTTTCTTAAAGTCTACATTTAGAGCTTCTCAGAGTCATAGATTTGGGAATCATTTACGAGCCCGAGCACAGAACTACTTTTTATAATCCTGTGCTCCTGGAATATGGAATGTATGTATGTAGAAAAGACAGGCATCTTTTCCAGGACAACAAGTTGTGTTTAAAGCAAATGAGATAATTGGCGCAGTTTATGCTTGTCACGGGACGCGGGTGGTGCTGTGGGTAAAACCTCAGCGCCTAGGGCTTGCCGATCGTATGGTCGGCGGTTCGAATCCCCGCAGCGGGGTGAGCTCCCATCTTTCGGTCCCAGGTCCTGCCCACCTAGCAGTTCGAAAGCACTTCTAAGTGCAAGTAGATAAATAGGTACCGCTTTATAGCGGGAAGGTAAACGGCGTTTCCATGTGCTGCGCTGGTGCTGGCTCGCCAGAGCAGCTTCGTCACGCTGGCCACATGACCCGGAAGTGTCTCCGGACAGCGCTGGCCCCTGGCCTCTTAAGTGAGATGGGCGCACAACCCTAGAGTGGGACACGACTGGCCCGTACGGGCAGGGGTATCTTTACCTTTACCTTTATGCTTGTCACAGGGTGGGTGATGAATGCCTTGAAGCACCCTAAGTAAGCGTATACACACACTGCAAATATGATCAGCATGTGAGATTCCCTAAATAAGAGTTGTATGGACGTGACCGAAGAAACTGAATGGATCTTTTCACTTTCACACATCGCCTCTTTCTGAGGCTGGGACTTTGACTTCTTGCTCTCCCTAGACTTTGTAGACTGGGGGTGGGGTAACATGAGAAGAGAGAGGACAGAAAAGGGCCCAGCTAGACACAATGTCAATTGTCTGAATGCAGATACCATGCACTTTTTTACTGTTACATACCGGTAAATAGAAGCCAGATAGGGACGCGATTGGAAGGTCGGCGGTTCAAATACCCGCGATGGGGTGAGATCCCGTTGCTCGGTCCCTGCTCCTGCCAACCTAGCAGTTCGAAAGCATATCAAAGTGCAAGTAGATAAATAGGTACTGCTCTGGCAGGAAGGTAAACGGTATTTCTGTGCACTGCTCTGGTTCACCAGAAGCTGCTTAGTCATGCTGGCCACATGATCTGAAAGCTGTACGCCGGCTCCCTCGGCCTATAGAGCGAGATGAGTGCCGCAACCCCAGAGTCAGCCACGACTGGACCTAATGGTCAGGGGTCCCTTTACCTTTAAATAGAAGCCAGAAGGTTCAGCAGGGTAGGGTGCGGGATTTAAATACATTTGGCTTCTGCTGTAATCCTGGTAAAAATTGTCTGGCATCAGTGGACTTTTGCACTAAAATACAAATGGCAGCTTCAGAGAGAGGATTGTGGTCTGGACTGTGGAGGGAGAGAAAGAGTTAAGGTCCCCTCTGTCTTCCTAAGGCTCTCCTGGGGCTGCTCTTTACCTAAGATTTTTTTTGTTTGGCATGTTAATTGCAGGCACACAGCTAACTCTGTATCTAGTTTGGCCCCAAGAAAAAGGCAACATTTGTCTGTAGTCCATATCAGTAAAACTAGCTACCGGTATAATGATTAGGGCATTCCAGTTTTTGTAGTTTATCATCTTTAGTGGGCCTGTATTTTCCCAGCCCATTTAACAAAGGTTTTTCAAGTTCTACAATACTAAAAACAACTCTAAACCTGTTTAAGCAATATACCTGAGCAGTATTAAGGAGCACCCTGTGGCAAGGTAAGTGAAACAGTGTCCTTGCATTTAAGAGGTTACCAACCTCTCCAATAGATTCTTGGGTGGAAGGATAACCCCAGCTGTCTTGAGATGTTTAGCTCAGAAATTGGGAGGGTGGGTGTCTATGTATAGTAGAAAAGATCAAACGCCTAGTCACTAGAGAGAGATTACATCCTCATAAGGTGACAGCCCTGTTACAATTCAGTTAATGACCATATATTGTGTGTGCAGTAGCTGGATTGTGTCATTCACCCCCATCGTTCTGCCCAGACACTGAGGTTCAGCGCCGAGGGCCTTCTGGCGGTTCCCTCCCTGCGAGAAGTGAGGTTACAGGGAACCAGGCAGAGGGCCTTCTCAGTAGTGGCACCCGCCCTGTGGAACGCCCTCCCATCAGATGTCAAGGAAATAAACAACTATCTGACATTTATAAGGTTACCAGATTTTTTTCAATGAATCTGGGGACACTTTTCAACTTCAATTGATTTGTGTATGGGGACTGATTTGTAAATCCGGGGACTGTCCTCGGGAAACGGGGATGTCTGGTAACCTTACTTTAGAAGACATCTTAAGGCAACCCTGTTTAGGGAAGTTTTTAATGTCTGATGTTTTAGTGTGTTTTTAATATTCAGTTGGGAGCCACCCAGAGTGGCTGGGGAAACCCAGCCAGATGGGTGGGGTGTGTGCGTCTCTCTCTCTCTCTCTCTCTCTCTCTCTCTCTCTCTGGGTGTGAGTGTATGGGTGTGGGTGGGTGTGGGTGGGTGGGTGGGTGTGGGTGTATGTATATGTGTGTGTGTGTGTGTATACATATACATATATATGTGTGTACGTATACATACATATATATATATATATATATATATATATATATATATATATATGTAACCCATCATCATCATCGTCCACCTTGCTAAGAGATTCCAGCAGCTAACAGTAGCAATAGGAGCTCAGAAAATGCCAGAAATATCATTGCAAAGTGAGTAAAAGGCTGAAGCTGGGAGGGGGTGGGGTCCATATCAAAATCTAACCACGAAAGGTGGTTCAATATAGCCTTAAAAAGTCAGGAAAAGTTCCAATTTGCCCATCATTTTTAAGGTTTACCAAGTGGTACCCAACTGTACGCTATGGAGGATCAAATGTAATATTCCTTCCTGAAGAGCACAAAGCGGAGTGTAATGAACTGGCAGGTGCCTTTTCAGGCCATTTCATTGGGGGAGGGGAATTACTTATGCGTGGGCCCACCTTTCAACCCTGCTCCTGCATTGCTGTGCACCCCCACCTCCCTGAACTGAGCAGAAGGTCTGCAGGTGGCTTCTAAGTGCGCTTGGCTGAACATGCTTAGGAGCCTCCTCATGGTAGCGCAAGATTCTCAATCAGCTGGGCACCCGTAGAAGCCCCCTTCAGACCTTCCCATTCAATGCAGGAAAGTTGGGTAGGGCAGGAGATGAGCAGTGATGTTGGTGTGGCCATCCCCACGCCCTCTAAACGAGTCAACATGCCCTCCACAGGCATGATACCTCAAGAGGGCTATTGTGGATGAATGCACACAAAAAAGAGGAAATGATACTACTTGGGCTTGGATAAGAGAACTGGCTTTTATTAACAAATAAAAAGACGTGTCTTTCACCAAGGTAATCAGAGCTTCTCAGTGCTTAGACAGCTAAAATCTCTCAACAGGGGGGGCTGGGTTGTCTAATGCAAGAAACCTTGATCGCATAGGTGGAGCCTGGGAATTTTTAGAAGGAAACCGCCCCCCACCAAATACTATATTTTCACAGATTGACTCCCATGTTTAGAGAAATTTTTAAAAAAACCCTCTGAGGGTGCGTTTTAAGGCATTAGTCTTTCAACCCATCAGGGGAGTTAGGAAAAATTCATCTGAGTAATGGGATTTAGGACCATGGTTTCCAGAGGAAACAAATGGAGGCTTGAGACTTGTTAAGCTACCTGAAATATTATCACAAGATTATTATTCACAAGATAAGCCGCCGAGTGGGAAGGATCCCAGGAGAGCAAAGGAAGCAGACAAAAATGGCGACATTCTCTCCAGTTCATCCTGGGCTTCCCCCTACCTGAACCCTATGGGGAGGACCCTGATGAATGTTCAATACGTGATCTTTCCGTGATTTTTAAAAATATATTTTAATGCTCTTTGCAAGCCATCTGGAAAGGATGGGTGTCCCAAATGGCCGGGTTTAGAATATATCAGCTTGCAAATTGCATCAAAGCTTGTCTCGCTTACTACATTCACACAACTCCTTCTCTCCAGGGACCTCACCTTCTCCTGTGCTGCCCCCATCTCTGTTCCTCTATGTTGGGTGGGGTTGGGACCTCAGGCAGCCCTCCATGCCTCTCTGATTTATCCAGGCCGCTCCCTTCACTGGCTCTGCTTCACACCCGGGTGTTTCTGCTTAAATAATAATAATAATAATAATAATAATAATAATAATAATAATTTATTTATACCCCCCATCTGGCTGGGCTTCCCCAGCCACTCTGGGCAGCTTCCAACCGAACATTAAAAACACAGTACAGCATTAAACATTAAAAACTTCCCTAAACAGGGATGCCTTCAGATGTCTTTTAAAAGTAAGATAGTTGCTTATTGCCTTGACATCTGATGGGAGGGCATTCCACAGGGCAGGTGTTACTACTGAGAAGGCCCTCTGTCTGGTTCCCTGTAACCTCACTTCTCACAGGGAGGGAACCGCCAGAAGGCCCTCGGCGCTGAACCTCAGTGGTACTGCGAGTTAAGAACTTAATTCATGCTGGAGGTCTGTTCTTAACCTGAAACTGTTCTTAACCTGAGGCACCACTTTAGCTAATGGGGCCTCCCGCTGCCGCCACACGATTTCTGTTCTCATTCTGAGGTAAAATTCTTAACCCGAGGTACTATTTCTGGGTTAGTGGAGTCTGTAATCTGAAGCGTCTGTAATGTGAAGCGTCTGTAACCCGAGGTACCACTGTATTTCTCAGACCCCAATATGCAGATTCTCTTATTTGAAACAGTAGGTTGTAGCCAGTGTAGGTGCCCCACCTTCCATGAGAGGACATGCTTTCTGCTAAGGCTGTCTGCTTGTGACTGTTGTTATTTACGGTTTTATCTGCTTTCTGGGCTTAATGGAATTAATTGTTTTAAATGTGTTATTGTACACCACCCTGAGATAAATTTGATATAAGGCAGCGTTAATAAAATAGAGAGGTGAAAGCTACCCTCTATTGGCTCCAACCTGTTTGCTACTTGCTCCAGGGGAGTAACAAATTTCACAACCATAACATGGGTCTTTTCCACTTTCTGTATATCATTTTACATCTGGTTGTTCCTGTGTGATGTTGCTGGGCTTCCTAAGCTAGGGGAATGTCAAAAACATAATTATGGATTTCTTCAGTTTGATAGAATGCTACATGTTGTCATAAAACAGCACATTAATTGGCCTTGTTACTTATACATATTAAAATGGTACAGCTCAATTAAAGTTTTCAGATTAAATCATAGTAAAGAGTGTGGGAAATGTTCAGAAGGGAGGCAGTAAGGGGCCTCCTTGGAAGTTTTCACAGATATATCCTGCTGATACTATCTTTAAGGTGGAGGAACTGAAGCTGTTACTCAAGGATAGGAATAATTGGGTGGGTGTGAGTTATTATGAGCAAACATGCACTTATTTATTATAAATGTTTAATTGCTTTTTGCCCTTCTTGAAAATTTACACCTAAGCTATTTCAGTGCCAAAAAAACACCCAAACAATTTAAACTGCAGAATTTTGAAGAGCCTCGTGTCATGCAAACCATTGAGGAAGGTGACATATACCCGTTGCTCAACACCACATCGATAGCAAAAGAAAGTTGCCATCCATTCTGGTAATATGCACCGCAAACCTACACACATTTAGCCAGAGGTGTTTTGCTGTTTCCAATGAGTCTTAGGTCACTTCCACACCATACATTTGAAGCGCAAGGCTTTTCCCAAACTGCTGTTTGCTAAGGGAGCTAGGACTTGGGAACTACAGTTCCCAAGGTTCTTGGGGGGGAGTCGTGCACTTTAAATGTGCTTTAGATTTATGGTGTGGATGTGACCTTACTTCCAGGTAAGAACATGTGCATGGCATTGCACTCATTATTATTATTATTATTCTGTAAGTTCGACCTTGCAAAGAATCCAATGGGTTTCCATCTCTTACCCCAGAGGTTGCCCTCTAAATTTCCAGAAGAATTGAGAGAAAAGAAGAAGAAGAAGAGTTTGGATTTGATATCCCGCTTTATCACTACCCGAAGGAGTCTCAAAGCGGCTAACATTCTCCTTTCCCTTCCTCCCCCACAACAAACACTCTGTGAGGTGAGTGGGGCTGAGAGACTTCAGAGAAGTGTGACTAGCCCAAGGTCACCCAGCAGCTGCATGTGGAGGAGCGGAGACGTGAACCCGGTTCACCAGATTACGAGTCTACTGCTCTTAACCACTACACCACACTGGCTCACCAGTGTATCTAGCTCTACAGTTCTATGATTCTACAACCCCCTCCATGCAGAGTTCTGACATCTGCACCTCCATCCTCCTCTCCTGCTGTGACAAGCAGGTCTCCAGCTGTCCTACTGGTGCAGCAAACAGGGCAGTGGCCAAGGGACAGGATGCTGGAAGTAGCTGGTGGAAGGAGCTAGAGGACCTTTATCTCCTGCTTCAGCTGGAGTTGTAAAGGACAACGTCTGTGGTAAAAAGTGGCAACCGTAGCAAGTACAAACTTCAATCCTCTTTTCATGCCTGGAGGCTCAAGAATTATTAATCTACTTTTTGTGTTCTTATATGCAAGAGCTTTGGCAGCATGATACCTGCTCAGGCAATCTTTTTGCCAAGGAGTTTCACCCTCTTCATTTCAGAGGAACCTCACATGGCCTTGGAATACCCTGCCAACCTCTGTCCCCAAGCCTGTTTGAAGGCCTTACCCCAGGGACCAAGATTAGACGTCTCCACCAAATAACCAGCCAATTAAGTTAGTTCTCAGAAAGGAGCCCCCCTCCTCCCACACTCAATGTTTTCCTAGTTCAGCTTTGTTCGCAGACACCTCCCAAAGGCGCTTCACCTGACTTGCCTTCTCAAGTCCAAAGACTATATGACTGGTCACATGACGCTTCTGGAACTCACCTGGTCATGTGGCTGCCTCGCAGGCTGGAACAGAATTTTTCTGGAACGCCAAATGACATTTTTCAAAAGCTATGGAAGAAAACAAAAACCAGACACTTCGTTTCAGCCAAAATTGAAACTGATGTTTTAAGAATTCCCACAGGCATTAGTCTCTCGCAGCAAAGACACCCCCAAACACCTTAAAGATATACAAATTTGTCATGGCATAAGCTTCGTTTATGGCACATTCTTAATTTTTGCATCATCTCTGTTGATTCAGAAACTGATGAAGATCAAGTATATCTACAGCACAGTGGTACCTCTGGTTACATACTTAATTCGTTCTGGATGTCTGTTCTTAACCTGAAACTGTTCTTAACCTGAAGCACCACTTTAGCTAATGGGGCCTCCCACTGCTGCTGCACTGCCGCCACACAATTTCTGTTCTCATCCTGAAGCAAAGTTCTTAACCCGAGGTACTATTTCTGGGTTAGCGGAGTCTGTAACCTGAAGTGTATGTAACCTGAAGCGTATGTAACCCGAGGTACCACTGTATGTATCTTTTACATTGGGATGGGAGGTTGTGGTCCTCCATAGGTTGTTGGACCCCAAAACTCATCAGCCTTAGTCAGCATGCCCAAGAGAAAGGGATGATGGAAGCTGTAGTCAAGACCAGAAGTCCCACATTCTTGATTGACACATAGCTGCCAAAAACACTGCAGAGACATGTAGATCGCTCGTTTCCCTGCTAAAGATAAAATAAGTATGCAAAACATAGAGTATTATTATAGGGTTTTTTTCAGAAGGGTGAACACAAAGCAACTTAAAAGAATAAACTTTAAAAAGAAATATTTATTTTGCAAAATCGGGTCAGATTAAAATGCTGCAGAAGCGCTGCAAATCTCTGTATGTGAAAACAACTGTGGTTCCAAAGTTTGCACGCTGAGATCAGCAGGGAAAGGTGTTACCTCAGTTTTATGATATTACCAATCAGTTACTCAGTGTCCAAACATATATTAGCTATGCTTCTCATTATATTTATGTGTTAGCACATTTTAATACAGGTTATTAAATGTGAGGCAACACCGTAGACAACGTGTGCATGTTGGTACAACCATCGTTCTAGGGGAGATAGTGATCTGTTGCATGTAATGTACATCTTTATACTAGAGCTGTGGCATAAATGACCCCATTAAATCCTGTTATTTTCCTAATCCAATAAGCACTTAATCTCATTGCAAGTGTTGGAAATAATTATTCATTTATACACTTGTTTTTGCTGCACATTTGATGTCAACAAGAGTGTGCTTTTGACTAATCAGTTAAAACAGCTGGTGGATAAGGTAGTCAATGAGGATCAAGAATTTGCTATTCATAGGCAGGGAGTTTGTTGACGGATTTATTTCATCTGAGGTGCAGCTATAGACTTGAACACATTCAGAGATATTAATCTGGCCATCTCTGATTATGAAACCTCACCTCTGACTGCGGTCTTACCTGGGGGTAAGTCCCTGCAAACTCAATGGGAATTTCTTCGGCCATGCATGCGTTTGGGCTCTGCAGTTCTGGGAGTCTTTCTTCCCCATTCGGGACAACAAAGTCTCTAATAATATAACCCCTAGAATCTGCCATTTAAAAAAGAAACAAACCACATTTTTTTTTTCCTTTAAATGTTTTCCTGTTCAGCAAGTGCCTTAAGAAGTTTTTCTCAACGGTGCCCTTGTGACTACAGGTAACTGCCAAAGGAGACTTCTGTAACAATGGCATGAATCAGTAGTTAAGAATCTGGGAGTGTTCCAGGAACATTAATTAAAACAGCTGGGTACAGGAATGGACAGATCAGGATTTTCTGATCCATATGAGTTTCACCTGTGTTTATAAGTCTGTTCTGTCCTGTGCATCTGTAGGTTTCAGGCACACACACACACTTTCTATATGTATTTTTTTTCACAAAAATGCATCTTGTCCTACATTTCTTTTATGCTCATTCTAGTACATTTTTAGAGCCAAGCTCTTAAAAAGTGGAGAACTGTGAAAATCGGAGGGTACTCTCAGAGGATGTAGATTGGGTTGTGATCTATGTATTAGTCTGGGAAGTGTGATTCAGGTTTGCTTGTTTTAAACAAGCAGACTGAATGAATCCTTCAGCATTTATAGAAGATTGTGAAACTCAGTAGCTGTGCATTTCAGGGATAGGGCAGTCATAGAGTTCACTTGGGAGATACCATGGGAAGGGATAAGCCACGAACCTGCAGTAGTTCCGCAGATCTCATAAGGGCCTTTGGAGCAGCGTTGCTAAACGAATGCATTTGTCCATGAGGAATTCACGCTAAATGATAGCAACTGGTAAGTGGCTTCTGGTTACTGTCTCTCTCCCACTGGGAGGAGGAGGAGAGGGAGGAAACATCAACCACAGCTCATCTGCCTGTGAAATCATACATTTAAATAAATGCTTTTAAAAAATTGACCATTGCCTAACTGCTGAGCTTTAGGGTTATGCATTTTAAAACCAGGTGGAGGAGAAAATAGAAATACAAATGGTTTCAAGCCGGGCAAATACAGTAGCCTGCTTGCCCATAGTTCCTTCAGCTGTCCTCAGCTGCACTTTGTTTTCAACTGATACTAATAATGGATGTCTGATTTCTCAAGAGCCCCTCTGCAACCATTTACAGCTTTTCCTGACTGCTAAATCTATCGCAGTCTAGCGCAGAATTTCCTTATAGGCATGATCTCACTGACCAGGAGCAGAGCCACTAGCCTTTTCTTTTTTGACAGGGCTCCTGCAGCATTCGCAATGAAGTGGTAGCAGGAATATATTAGTTGTAGGGAGGGGAGGACCAATGTGTCAATTTCAGTTTCTAATTTTTCCCAATCTTAAACCCACTTCCCCACAGCAAATTGCAAGAAAAACCTCATGAAACTTCGTCAGCATTTTAGGGCTCGCTTCTCCCAATAACCACATTTTGATACGCAATTTTGACCAATGTACACATTTTTTGCAAGCCGTTTCTCCCTAATGTGATGCTGGATCAAGCCCTGAACCGAATCAGAGAGCGCCTGCCCAGCCCGAATAAAAATAACTGTTGATTAAAAAAATCATAACAATTAAAACACAGTTATCACTTGCAGCTGATGGGCATAAATGAAACTTACCTCATTGTTAGAGAACTAAGGGATCATGGTCATTTTAGTATTGCCTAAGGTCACCTTCAGTCTGTTCAGTTATGTTGTGGAATGGATTCAAGTCCGTACTGGAAATTTAGGTTTGCACAACTAAAGTGGATTAAAGCACTCTCTTGTCCTGGTGCAACAAATCCACTTTTTAAAGTGGACTTCTTTGCAGTGACATGAAAATGCACAGAAAAGTGTGGGAATGCTACTTATTCATATACGATGGAAGACTATTTGTATTCGAGCTTGGAATGGATTTATAATTGACCTGCTATGACTCTGTTTCCCAAAAAGATTGGACTCCATGCTTTGCTTTCAAAACTCCAAATAAGATTAAAATAATGCAACTGATCACGGGCTAAATTAGTGTGTGCCACATTCTGGGAACAGGAGAGATCGTGGGATGCCAGTTCCTGGTTTCTCTTGCAATAGCAGGATATTAATTTCCATGCTAATCTGGCTCACTTTGAAATGTGTTAACTACAAAGGCCCAGGCAAGTATGTGGCTGTGAAATAAAAGGACTTGCTTCCTAGGAAAATGAATTCTCTTTTACTGCCACTTCTATCCTTTGGGATTTAAAAAAAAGAAAGAAAGAGGAAAGTAAACAAACAAACAAATGCACCATTAAATCAGCTTCAGGTAAAGTCACAGACCATTTAAAAAACTCACAGTGCAATCCTATATGTGCCTGAACAACACTTCATAGGGGATCAGCACGAGGGTATTTTTAGCAGAAGTGTTTTTGTAATGATGGTATCCAGTATCAGAAAACTTCACAGTTCTCAGTGGCAAACCATGTTCTAAATTACACCTGTGCAGAGTGACTGCTTAGTGTTACTAACTTGGGCTGTAATAAAGACATATAGGAATACTGGCAAGCTTTCCACTGCTAAAGAGATGTTCCTCTACCGTCTGTGCTGTTATGCACCAGTGTTTTAACAATCTACACGCGTACGCCTAATTCTGCATGCAGTCTTTGCAGAGCACATCACCCAAATTCTGGATTTAGGAATCAGACAGTGGCATTTCCTCATAATAGCAGCATTTACCATTCGTTTAGCGCTGTGCGCACTATAAATATATCCTAATGTTCGGCTGTTTTCCTTGTATTTCAGTGAGGTTTCACTACCTTATTTCATGTTCAGTTTCTAATCCTACATAAAAGCTCCAAAGAGTCCCAAGGCTTAGTCTGAAGGCACAGGATGTGTCACCTCACCTTTGAGTTGCTCTGCTCTTAAAAAAGCAGGTACACAGTCCTGGAGTGCTTCTGGATTCAGTCTGTCGCTAGAGACACAGATAGTCTCAATGGCTAGAAGCACCTTTCATCAGTTGTGTTTGGTACCACAGCTTTGACTATTCCTGGTGTTATGGACTGAGTTGAATAGGATCCAAAATGGAGCAGCCTGATTGGTCCTAGAACAATAGGATTCAGAATGCAGCAGTCGGATTGGTTCTAGAACAATAAGATCCAGAATGCAGCAGTCTGATTGGTCCACAGGAGCCACCCAATCCAGCTCCAGGTGGAAGTAAATCCGCAACCTGATTGGTCTACAGGAGAATCCCAGAATTAGCCAATCACGTGGGTCCCATTGTGAAATAATGTATATAAAGCAGACATTCTGGGGGAACTTCCGTTCCTCCTCACCACTATGAGCTGAATAAAGAGCATGAAATCCACTCTCGACTCCGAGTATATTTCACCTGGACTGGGAGAAGTTGATCACAACAGTTCGGCATCGGCGCCCTCAAGATTGGATTACTGAAATCAGGGGGTGCGGGTTCCTAGAGGCCAAGTGCTTTTGGGCTCCTCTATATTTTTGGCCAGGCCTCCCTGATGTCCCAAAAGTTCGGAGCTGAGTGTGGCATGTGGCATGCATTTGCTCCAACATTCTACCATTAAAAATTGGGACAGGGGCCTCACATCTTTTCCCTAAAGCCCAGGAAGCTTCTGCCCAGCTTCAGCTGTGAGGAGTGATGCTCACACGTGCGACGTTGGCCCCCACAATCACCCTCGCAAGCCGGTGCATCTGACTGCAATGCACTGTCAGAAGGCAGAGAGGAGCAAAGTTGCTATGCTCCTTGTCTTTATGTACTAAAGTTCTCACCCTGGGCCAGCAGGGGGATACTGTAGATAGTTATGCAAATAAGGGATCGAAAGTGACGTTCAGTGATTGGATAGTTTTAGAAAATTGTTACAGTTACGTTGTACTGGAACTCTATATAAGCAGGCTGACTGAACCCTTCAGTTCAGTTCTGTCCTGGCCTGAGAATAAACAAGAGCTGTTTGAAGAATCGCTGTGTCGTCTGATATGTTCACCCGCAACTTAACACCCCCCCTCCTTTTTCCCCCTTCAAAGGGAGGTCATTATGTTCCACCAGCCATAAGGGTCTTTAATGTGAAATCTGTTCTCCAACTCCTCTCTGCCCATTTGTCACCAGGCAAAGTTCAAGGTGTTACTATTAGTATATAAAGGCCTTCTTGGCTTAGGGCCAGTTTACTGGCAGGCTCACCTTGCCCCACTCAACCACTTCAGTTTGTGGAACTGGTCCTGCTACAGGTGCCCCATGATACTTGTTCTGCAGTTCTGAAAAATCAACCTTACAGTGTGGCACTCCTTGCCTATTGACACCAAGCAGATGCCTTTGCTATACTCTTTTTGGCACGGGCTGAAAACATATTTGTCTAGGCAGGCCTCTCTAGACATGTACAGGTTTTAATTTTTTTTTGCTGTTAATTGTATTTTTTAAAAAAATGCTTTAAATTGTTTTTAACCATTTTTTTACTGATAATTTTAATATTTCTTGTAAACCGCTTAGAGGTTTTATTAAAATCGAGGAGGAAATAAATCATAAGTAAAACATAAGACAGGCACATTTTCTTCTGTATCTGTAACCAAAGCAGAGCAGGCATTATGTGAATGCAGATGCCGACTGTTTTATGGGATGAAACACCTCCATTGATGTTTAGACTTGCTACGCCGCTGATTTCACAATTCTGTTTCTCATGGAACCATTCATATAATTCGAGCCTTAGAATACCTTTTCCAGCTGTTCTCTAGGGAAGAGGCATGGCTCAGTGCTAGGTGATCTGCTTTGCTTGTAGAAAGTCCTAGGTTCAATTCCTGACATCTCCAAGTAGATCTGGGAGAGAATCCTGTCTGAAATCCTGGAGAGATGCTGCCCGTTAGTGTAGACAATACAAATCTAGATGGACAAATGGTCTGACTTGGTCAAAAGTAGCTTCCTCTCAATCCTGTCTTGTATTGCTTGTAACCAGCTGAATAATGCTGGGTGCTCAGCTAGGTGTGTCTTTGATTCACTCCAGTAGGGTATTTTTTTGTATTACTGTTATTATATTCTGAGCTATTGTGTGGAAGCTACTTTGGAATATGCCCCGACCAGAGCTAATTTAATAGGCCGCAACATCTGTAAACATAAGGCAAGAGAGCAGTGATGTGTCAATCGCTGCCCAGCTAGATGCCATCTTGATTCCACGTGTATCTACAAAAATTACATTTCATGAAATGACCCCAAATTGCCCCTGTGTTGCACCGATTTGGACTACTTTCAGGGCATCGGAGAGAACCACTATCCGAATTAATTACACTTAAGGTCGGCCTTCTTCTACAAATCAAGTACATGACAGCATTGCAAATGATGTGATAAATTATCATGTAATGAAGAGTCCATCTGCTCTAAGGATCTGAATGAGCAACCTTTGAATTCAAGGAGAGTCTTAGTTTATCTCCGTGGACTTTGGGTAAAGAAAAAAAAAACCACTAAGTTAAAAGCTCAGCCACAAGCCACTCATTAATTTACCATGTGCCTATCCCAATGACTTGGGGTGGGAAAATATATAATTAAACTAATCAGGAACCACAAGCACTGAAATGCCAAACCTGGTCTGGCAAAATTCAGTGCTAAGGTTGTAAACTTTCTTCTGTGGTCCATTTAGCAGCTGCATGAGAAAGAAAACCTATTCCCTTGTCTAGTGAGAAGAAGAGATGATAAAATATTCACCAGTTGGATTTTGGTCTGCTACAGCTGGTGTTAAAGAGAGAGGAACATCCAGAGAAATGTTGGCAACAGTGCTAGAGACATTTTTTAAAAAAACAGATTAAGAGATCTCAGAAGCCTTTCAGTTTGTCAAGCTCCTGATAGCAATGGGCAGACTATCCCAGACCACCAGAAATGGGCCAAGTCTCTGTAACAAAGATGTCTGCAAATGTGATATGAAGGCTATACTTGGGATTCCTACTCCAGTTATTTTATTTGATGAGAGTTTTCTTAGTACCTCTTTCTGCAGGCTTGCTTGGAATCCCACCCCAAACCAGATATTTTAATACATGTTCCCCATGCAGCCAAAGTCAATGTTTTTAAAAGGTCAATACACCTTCCACTTTTTTAGACCCACCTACAGATCAGTTAAGGGATGCGGGTGGCGCTGTGGTCTAAACCACAGAGCCTAGGGCTTGCCGATCAGAAGGTCAGCGGTTTGAATCCCCGTGACGGGATGAGCTCCCGTTGCTTGGTCCCTGCTCCTGCCAACCTAGCAGTTCGAAAGCACGTCAAAGTGCAAGTAGATAAATAGGTACCGCTCTGGCGGGAAGGTAAACGGGATTTCCGTGCGATGCTCTGGTTTGCCAGAAGCGGCTTAGTCATGCTGGCCACATGACCCGGAAGCTGTCTGCAGACAAACGCCAGCTCCCTCGGCCAGTAAAGCGAGATGAGGGCTGCAAACCCAGAGTCGTCTGCAACTGGACCTAACGGTCAGGGATCCCTTTACCTTTTTACAGATCAGTTAAGTCTGTACAGTCGTCTGCTCAGTTAAGCTCTTTGTGCATGAAAGATAATGTGGAGCTCCATAGTTCTCTGATATCTACACAAGAAGTCTGCATGAACAGACAGTCCTGGTCTAAGGTATGATGGAAAATGACTCTAACCGTAGAGTAGAAAATCCCCATTGATCATGGAGATCATGTCTAACCCCAGAGAAGATATTCGTCTGCATGCATTGCTTTGCGCCAGGCATAAAAATCTCTCTGTGAATGGCTTCAATGGAACCAAATCAACCTAGGGGGAAATTACACACATAAAAAAGTCCTGAAAATGCTTCTTTTTGAAACATTTCTTAAAATACATTGACTTTTCCATAAGGCTTACCATCGCCATCTAGTGCCACATTGTATATTGCACTTAAAACACACTTAAAACGTTTTATTTGCAGCTATATAACTGAGTCCCTAGATCCAAATGCTCCATTGTGATGTTCTGTGGACTGGAAGAGCAGCCCTGAGCTTCCCATTGCTCTCACACAAGTGAGAGTCCCATATAAATCTGAATCCTTCTCATTCATGCTGGAAACAGAGGCTTTGAGGGCCCCGAAATCTGGCACTGCAAGGTATTTTATTATTAAGTATTACCGTATGTATTAAGGATTTTGATCCCCTCTGTATTAAAGAAGATTTGCAGGATTCTAGAAGCAGCGTGCTAGATATATTTGAAAGCAAGTCTGCAGATTTTTATTTTGTTGCGGTCCCAGTCTCAGCGCCACCCTCCCCTAGGCAGGGTCTAAAGTACTATGTGATAAAACAAACTCAAGCAGGATTAAAAAGGGCCAAAACTTTATTGATTACAAATGTAGGTGGAATTTTGGCACAGGCATTGGGTGTACATCCGTTTCAGCTTCCTGCTGGAGGGCTGAAACCTTTTTGGGGATGTGCCAAGCATTATGGCCTCCCTAAGATGCCAATCTACTAAGGCTGCTAATGGAAGCTCTATGGCCTGTCTGCTCCATGTTTGGCTCCTGGACAGAAACTTCCACTGAGACCCCTCTAATGGGGGACGCTGAATAGGCCACCAGTTCTGGACAGGGTGATGAACTACTTCACCCCAAAGCTTGAAGACTAGGATTCCACCCAATGCCTTAACTGCCAAATTTGTGACATTTTGCTTTGGGGGAAGGCAAAACCTCTAGACTGGCAAATTTGTCTACAGGCAAATTCCTTCCCAGCTCCTTCCCTGGCAACCATTGGCAACCATAGCAAGGTCACAAAACCTTAAGGTGACCAGATTTTTTTCCAATGAATCCGGGGACACTTTTCAACTTCAATGGATTTTGTATGGGGACTGATTTGTAAATCCGGGGACTGTCCCTGGGAAACTGGGACGTCTGGTAACCTTACATTAAGTTATTCTGGCAAACATTTTCTCCTAGGAAATTGTGTCCACCCCTTTAATAAAAGAAACAAATGGTACTGAATGGAACAGATCCCCACACACCTGATGAGTGGGTCATGGACTTGCCGACATCTGAAAAGGCAGACCAGTGATAAGACAGTCCTATAGGATTGTGCTAATAAGGTTTCCATTAATTATGCTAATGAATGGTAATTTAAACTAAGGAATGTTGAACTATTAGGACCAAAAGGAAGTAGTGGCCACTTGGCAGGATTACACAGAGAAAATTACATTCTTGTAGGTTTCAGGTCTATCCAGTTTGGCTAGCTGGCAAGTTTTGTTGACTTTTAACATGGAGTTAATAGGTTTTTAAAAATGGAAGCGAGAATGTCCAGCAGGCTAGTATAATTCAGTCCTCTGCAGATGGTCCTTCTGTGGAAATACTTTCCCCAGTAATTTACTTTGGTACCTTCTGGTCTAAAGTCTTCACTATAAGCTAAGGCTTTTAAGTAAGTGAGAGGAAAGGTTCGGGGGCAGAAGTACTATAAGGTAATCACCCACTGATTCACAACTCGGGCTTGTCTGTTGACAGCAGATTAGACAATTATGTCTTGTTCAATACATTTGTTTCGGTCACCAGAGCACAGAAAGATCAATAGATGCAATTCTGCATATGACTATTAGTTAGATGCATATCACCCCAGCCTGACAGAGGTTTCCCACCCAGTATTAAGGGAAGGGAGTCTCCCTGTGGCACAGCTTGGAAAGGTAAGCATTTAAACTTGTTTCCACTTCTCTTTGCATATGCTGTTCTACCTTTTCACCCTTACAAAATTGGTTGGGAAACATGAACTCTTTGTAAGTGCTTCCTGCCTGGCAAGAATTCAGCAGTAAAAAAAAATAAAAAATAGTAGCAGCACATACATTTCAGCAGGAGGTTTGTTTTCCCTTCATTGTTTTTTCTTCTTCTTTAATACAAATGAGCTTGAAGGAAGGAATGTAACTCCAGCCTGCGCTTTTTCTTAAATTTGAAGGAATACTAGATTCTGTAAACAGCTAGTGCTATTGTGAAGTTATAGATCGCTATGGAATTTTTGATCCTGAAAGTCCTAAGAATTGCAAAG
This sequence comes from Podarcis cretensis, assembly GCF_951804945.1. Classification (NCBI taxonomy): domain Eukaryota; kingdom Metazoa; phylum Chordata; class Lepidosauria; order Squamata; family Lacertidae; genus Podarcis; species Podarcis cretensis. Next base: position 40,149,063 of record NC_137181.1, read on the forward strand.
AATTGGAAAGTCAATCACTTGTGTTTGCTAGGAAATCTTTTTTCCCTCTTAGCATATTACGTTCAGAAAGCATTCCTTTAAATTTTGTATTTCCACAGTGTGAATTCTGTCAACATAAAGGTAAAGGTAAAGGTACCCCTGCCCGTACGGGCCAGTCTTGCCAGACTCTGGGGTTGTGCGCCCATCTCACTTAAGAGGCCAGGGGCCAGCGCTGTCCGGAGACACTTCCGGGTCACGTGGCCAGCGTGACATCGCTGCTCTGGCGAGCCAGAGCCGCACACGGAAACGCCGTTTACCTTCCCTCTGGTAAGCGGTCCCTATTTATCTACTTGCACCCGGAGGTGCTTTCGAACTGCTAGGTTGGCAGGCGCTGGGACCGAGCAGCGGGAGCGCACCCCGCCGCAGGGATTCGAACCGCCGACCTTTCGATCGGCAAGCCCTAGGCGCTGAGGCTTTAACCCACAACATACTAGTTGGCAATTGGTTAGTATACAAAATTGCTAGAAGAAGAGTGGTGACTTTTAGCATTTAACAAAAATGACTGTCACTATCTGGGGCGTGAGAGGCAAGAGTCCAGCACCGATACATAGGGACCAGGGTATGGGCGGTGGCACTAGTAGCAGTCCAACTGGCAAATCCACAGTCAGGAGCCAGTCCAACAGAGGTCAGGGACCAGAGGGGGATGGGATGCAGGATAACTGGAACACAGCAGCAGCTGGAACTGGAACTGGAACTGGCTACAGCATGGCATGAAACCACATGAAGCCTCTCTTAAAATATGAGATTCTTCTGTTTTTGTTTGATAACAAAAGGTAAAAGGGACCCCTGACCATTAGGTCCAGTCGTGACCGAGTCTGGGGTTGCGGCGCTCATCTTGCTTTATTGGCCGAGGGAACCAGCGTACAGCTTCCGGGTCATGTAGCCAGAATGACTAAGCTGCTTCTGGCGAACCAGAGCAGCTCACGGAAACGCGGTTTACCTTCCCGCTGGAGTGGTACCTATTTATCTATTTGCACTTTGATGTGCTTTCGAACTGCTAGGCTGGCAGGAGCAGGGACTGAGCAATGGGAGCTCACCCCGTCACGGGGATTCGAACCGTCGACCTTCTGATTAGCAAGTCCTAGGCTCTGTGGTTTAACCCACAGCGCCACCCGCGTCCCTCTAACAGCAAGATCTACATACTGCTTAAAAATAAAACCATTCATTTACTATGTTGGAGGTTCCTGGTCTCAATTTTCATTTTATTTCCCCAATAAGAAAGAAAAAACACCTAAAATTTCCTTAGGGTGCAACCACATACCTGAAATCTGTTGGATGAGAGACCTTTGGAAGTACAGCTAAACCATCAGGGACAGAGCTACAGTGGTCGAATGGGACAACCATGTTGGAACTCACCTCAAACACTGGCAGTAGGCTGGAGGGCTCCACTTGACAGCAGAGTGACTCCTACCATGGTGTGGTAGGAGCATGGACAAAACAGAGGATGAATACACCAGTGTTGATTCCAGACCCCCTTCATTGCAGGGACACACCCATGAACATGACAGAAATCTGTGTTTCAACAGGGCCTTCCACTGACTCTGGTCGGATGGAGCAGGATAAAATGATGATTGCTCCCCCCTCCTCTCATCACACTTATTTTGTGTTTTCCCTTTCACTTCCTGAACTGGAGATGGCTTTGAAGCATGTTTCTATCCCTTTTTGAAGTTATTTGGTACTCCCAGTTTCAGGGTTCCTGGACACATGCAGAAAGGCTTTGTGTTGTGAGTATAAACATACAAACTGTGCTCTGGTCAGCAAAGTACAGACTGGACTCTGGAGTCTTTAGAAAAGTGGTATTTTTGTAATCGGACGTATGATTTTGGCCTACAAATTTATGCACTTAGGTCCCAATTGGATGAGTCAGTTGCAAAGAACTGGCAAGATGAGACCTTTGATGCATGCATTGTGGTGGTGTGGTTAGAACGTTGGACCAGAATAGGAGGCAACTAAGCTTAAATCCTGAGCCAGCCATGAATGTCACTGTCACTGGGTGACTCTTTACCAGCCATGATCTGTCAGTCTAAATTACTTCACAGGGTGGCGGTAAGGGTTTAGACAAAGGGTAGACACATTGTCAATAATAAACCTTCAGGGATTTAAAAATAATAATCATTTTATAAGTTGTGTCTCTTTGTTTCTCAATTTGATCCTTTTACATGGCTTTGTGTGTACTGTGGTATTTTATGCACTGTGACTTGTAGTTGTTTTTATTGACCGTAGTTTAATAATTATTCATTGTAATTGTTAAGAATGAATTTCTGTTTAATTATTTGCTGATGTTTTGAGAGTTAATTTTTATTGTGTACCATTATATTCTAATAGAATATTACTTTATTTGATATAAGTCGTTCCATTTTAAAGTTATGTTTTATCATGACTTCTTGTATTGGATCAGATTATCATAAGGTGTGTGTTCTTTGTTGTATATTTTGTTGCTGTAAACTGCCCTGTGTATAGTAATACAGAAAGGCAGTACAGTGGTACCTCGGGTTACATACGCTTCAGGTTACATACGCTTCAGGTTACAGACTCCACTAACCCAGAAATAGTACCTCAGGTTAAGAACTTTGCTTCAGGATGAGAACAGAAATTGTGCGGCGGCCGCGCAGCAGCAGCGGGAGGCCCCATTAGCTAAAGTGGTGCTTCAGGTTAAGAACAGTTTCAGGTTAAGAACGGACCTCCGGAACGAATTAAGTACTTAACCTGAGGTACCACTGTATACAAATTAAAAGTGAAATGAAATGAAAGTTTGTAGCAGAAAGCACATAAGTGATTGGTGATCTCTGTTCAGCTTGACACACTGTAAGTTGTACAGACCTGAATCACACCAAGACAATAGATATAATTCTGGACTGTGGTTTTGAAATAAAAAGTTGTCAGCTCTGTACCCTAGAGCAAAATATAGGAGCATACAGAATACAGGAAGAGTATTCAGCACGTGTGCGTAAGTGGTGTCTCTCTCCTTCAGAACAGTCATAAGCAATGATCAGGAAAGCATTAGGTTCCCACTTGCAAACATTTGGGAGAAAAAAGCTGGAAATTATGTATGTACAGTCTTCATAACTACTTTGTACTCTGGTAGAAGGAGAGCTCAGCACAAAATGAAGCAGAAAAAGTGGTCCACAGATACATTGCAATTTTGAAAATGCCACCTACACTCTCTGAAAGATTTTAAAGTCATCAGGCATGTGCTGTTAATATATGCAGTAGTTTATAAATTTACAGGCTGGGATAATAAAATGTCATTTCAAAAACGTGCAAACTTTGTAGCTGCACATTTGCAGTGCCGAACGCAAGGAGCAATGCCTTTCATTCTGTGCAGTTTTTTTCTTCGTCTTTCCCCCCCTTTCTAATCCAGAGTATTCTTTAAAGTGTCATGATAGAAAATTGACTGCATTAAAAGCATACCTATTAATCTTCTTTCTTAGGAATAAGAAAAAAATTCAAGCTCTTTTTAATACTATCAGCTGTTTATGGCTTTGACAAACAATGGAGAGATTTCAAACCAGCACAAAACATACTTAAGAGCTGCACTGTTGTAGATTAATGCATTTGTAGCAGATTTATTTCTGCTCCTACGGTATGCTGTGTATCGCTCTGCCCCCCCCCTTGCGCAAACAATAATACAAATAAAAGTGGAGCGATTATAGCTTCTGTTAAAGTGGTTGTGCACAGATAAGGATTTCTTGCTATGAAGAACAAAAGCAACTAAGACAAAAGAGCTTGGAAGGGAAAAGGCTCATCCACATTGGATTGGATAACCTTCAGAAGGGAGGGGTGGGGGGGCTGTGGGAATCCAGATGTTGTGGGACCAGAGTCTTCTCTGACCACTGGCCATGCTGACTAGAGCTCATGGGATCTGGAGTCCAGCAACATCCAGAGGGCCACATTTCCCCCACGCTTGACCTACGGTAAAGAATAGCCATCACATACGACTGTATGGCTTTGCAAAGTATATATTATTTCTCAGTACAAATGTATCAATGGATGTAACAAAGGCCATAATGGTTGCATTGTACAGGGTTACCAGTCTCCCTTTTCATAGAAAGTGCCCCATAGGCATACATTTTTGTAGGAAATGCAGCTTCATATAACTAGCATGCATAGCTCTAGTTAAATGCATGAAAGTGTTAAGAACCCAGAGGAAGCTGTAGCTAGACTTGACCCAGGTCACGCCCCCTCACGTCCTGTGAAGGGCAGTTAGGAAAGTTCTTTTGTTCACCTTCTTTGTGCTATTAGTGCTCTTCCACCATGTAAATGGGTTTCTCTAGCCACTCTGGGTGGCTTCCAACAAAATATTTAAAATATAATAAAATCTGACTAGGCAGGACATGTGGGCTGATCGCTCCAAGCCTTGACTGTGTGTTCAGAAATGTTTACCAAGTTCTGTAACTAAGTCTTTCTATCTGCATTTTTCTTGCTGCTGCATGGAAAAGCACATGAACCTGACCTTTGAAGTTTGTAAGTAAACAATTCTTTTAAACTTACTGAACTGTATAGTCTTTGCTGTGCTAAAGAGATAGAAAGAGTGTTAGGATGGGATATTTAAAAGGTCTAACAGTCTATATTCCTAGGCTTCACTTTGCTGCATGTTTTCATGTTTTCAAAACCATTGCTGGGACTCTCTCTTACCGGTGAGTATTCTGCCTCGCATTTGGATCTACAGATCCATCTGCATCCTTTCGTTCATATTATTATTAATACTACAAATTACCCACTACAATTTCTCTGAAGGTTTGTGGCCAGAAAGCCCCTTAGCAGCTGAAGATCTGGATCAAGTACAATCCACCTGAAAGTACATTGCCAGCTGTCCCTTCTTTTAGTTTAGCTCATTTTTAAAGACAATTTTACTTGCTAGAGAAGGCAATAGTTATGCAGGAAGTGGAGGTGTTGCTAGGACCTTAAAGAGCTTGGGACACAGGCCCATGATGCAAATTTGCATAAATTTGCACATGCTAATTTCTATGTATAGATGTAAATCAGAGGAAAGGGACACAATTTAAATGTCTTTTGTTCCAGGTTTGGGTTTTGGATTTAGTTTGCACTGGGTAGAGATGTCCCTCCCCACAACTGTACCAGCCTGCATTTCCATCACTCTCCTGACATGGAGCTTCCTGTTCCATCTTCTGAAACAGGAAGTCCTGAAATGGGGCATTCCAGGAGCAGGGACTAGGAATGGCTGAGCTGGCTCTGAAATCCGTTTGATCCCAAGAGGGCTTCTTTTCTGTCACTCTGTAAGCAACCACCTTTCATTGTTGAAAAATTGGAGCTCAGGTAAGGTATTTTGGGCTTACATGACTCTGGTTGCTCTCAATTAAAAAGGAACCTATCACCTTTTCTCAGAGGTGTTGTGGCCAATGTCAAGCCCTTGGTCTTTTGTACCAGGTCTCCTGCCACTCATAAAAAAAACAAACCCAAAACTTTAGAAAAAAGTACCTCAGATTTGAGGGACGCAGGTGGCGCTGTGGGTTAAAGCCTCAGCGCCTAGGGCTTGCCGATCGAAAGGTTGGCGGTTCGAATCCCTGCGGCGGGGTGCGCTCCCGCTGCTCGGTCCCAGCGCCTGCCAACCTAGCAGTTCGAAAGCACCTCCGGGTGCAAGTAGATAAATAGGGACCGCTTACCAGCGGGAAGGTAAACGGCGTTTCCGTGTGCGGCTCTGGCTCGCCAGAGCAGCGATGTCACGCTGGCCACGTGACCCGGAAGTGTCTCCGGACAGCGCTGGCCCCTGGCCTCTTAAGTGAGATGGGCGCACAACCCCAGAGTCTGTCAAGACTGGCCCGTACGGGCAGGGGTACCTTTACCTTTACCTTTACCTCAGATTTGAAATTTTGATTTAGAAAACCCAGGCAATATTGAATGTGGTGATGGCACTATCACCCTGCGATTCACTACTGGCTACAAAATTAAAATGAGTATGTCTCTCAAACCCAGGAGACACTTTATGTTATGTACTGAAGTTCTCACCCTGGGCCAGCAGGGGAATACTGTAGATAGTTCAGGTCCACATATGCAAATAAGGGATCAAAAGTGACGTTCAGTGATTGGATAGTTACAGAAAGTTGTTGCAGTTGCGTTGTAGTGGAGCTTTATATAAGCAGGCTGGCTGAACCCTTCAGTTCAGTTCTGTTCTGACCTGTGAATAAACAAGAGCTGTTTGGAGAATCGCTGTGTCGTCTGATATGTTCACCCACAACTTAACACTTTACTAGCTTGCACATGCTCAAACGTGGATGCTCTGTTAGCAGAAAGGCTTGGGGAAAGATTGTGAATGGTTCGGTAAACATGCCGGTCTCATGGTGAGACCCGACTCCCTGCAAAAAGTAGAGTACCCTTGTGCGACATAAAAGAGAGGAAATGAAGCTCTCCCATGATGTCCTCTCTGCCTTTTCCCTTGAAACACAAGGCCTGAATTCTTCTGCAAGTCTCACTAATTTATTGATAAAATCCACAACCCTGCAGAATAAAGAAACAAAAAAAAGAGACTGCAACAAGTTTGACTTTGATTTATATGTAACTGTATTAAATGTGCAAGAGACAAAGTAGGTAAGGTAGTACTCTTTATTGAACCAACTTCTTTGCAAGACGTTGCACAGGATTTCAGGTTTTAAAAATGAGAAGACTAACATCTAACATAGAATCAATCAGGGTGAATTTCCTACATCATTCCCTGAACTCTCAGCTAAATTCTACTATCAGAGTCATGTCTAACCCCACAGAAAGCCAGGTGGTTCACCATCGAAAGGCAAACTAGGATAAATATTTGCATTTGCAGGATCAATGTTTCATGATGAAGTGATTCTGCTGAGATCTGGCTCCTGACCTGCTGACTTGGGTTAATGAATGGCCATTCCATTATGCTCCATAGAGCAAGATCCCCCTGCCAATTCCTTCCAGATGTTTCTGGCTACAACTTCCAGCTGACCGTGGCTGGTGAGAATCGTAGTCCAAAACATCTGGAGGGGAAGGACCAGGTTGGGTGAAGGCTGCCCTAGAGTAAAGGATAACTTTTCAAAATAAGGGACACTGCATAAGTACGACTCTGAGTCTCAGAGATGTGCTATACAGGTAGGATTGCCAGATACGTTGTAATTTAAATAGCAAAATTTACTCAAGATACTTGACATATTCAGCCTTGGATTTCAGACCTGTACATTACACTTCACTATATTAGTAGAAAACATCACCAACACGAAAATTATGAGAACGGAATTCTGCCGATAGATGTGATGAATACAGTTCTGCTTTACAATCATACGAAAATTAGCAACAGACCATAACCTTGGGGCTGTAGCCAACTAAGTTCTACTCTGAATGGACACATTGAAATTAATGGGTCTAAGTTTGTTATAGTTATTATTTCCAATAGGTCTACTCTTAGTATATGACTCTTATAATAGGAGTCATTATTTTCTCATTGGTATTTTCACACATGAGGGTATGGGGGCAGACTAGGCAGAAAGAGATGAAAATGGAGGTACTACTTAATTTATTAAGTGATTAAATTATATTTATAATTTAATATTATTATATGCCGCCTGCCCACAGTGATGGGTGCCCAAAAGTGATGAGATATTTGTGCTGTGCCAAAATGTAATATTTTTTGCTCTGTATTTTATTTACTAACTTTTCACATACCCTTTCCTGCTCTTGCTCCCCAAGATGGCAAAGCCTCAATTGTCGTGAATTGTTTAGAATTCTTGAAGTCATTCCTTCCTTCCAATCACTTCTCACGTTGAGCCAAAGCCCAGACTCTGAGCAACCTTTATTTGCTGTAGGCTTTGAACAAACTGCCTCTTCCTCTTTCTGCAGAGGACTAGTACTTTGTGAGGTGCTTCATTCTTTGTGTGGGAATAGATGATGGCATGGGTGGAACCAAAGGGAAATGTATTCCTCGGTTATTTCAGCAGATCACTACCTGCCTCCAAGTTCCTAAAAGCACAGCTCTGCTAGGCTCACTTAGCTCAGCACTTTCCGTTCTGTAGCCCCAGGGAATTTCTGCAACACAGGTGTCTCTTCCATAATGAGTTGCACTACCTGTTTCTCCCCAGGCCAGGATTTTAGATATTACAAGGATTAGAAGTATATATTTTGCCTTTAATATAAGCACAGAACATGACAGGATATGGTCCTGGCCTCTTGTAATCCTTCTGTCAAAGAGGATGGTGATTCCTTCAGATTTAGAGGACAGAGTAGTGCCCAGAGGGGGGAAAAAGACAAGCATTTTTGAGGAGAAACAACAACAACAACTGTACCCAGGGAGTGTGTCCATTTCTTTCTGTCACACCCTGGCCCTCCGTGGGAATAGGGGAAAGCAACTGACTAAATGCTTCAAATCCCACACAAACAGAAGACAAAGCAGATTTATATAACATTTGCATACGGTAATTGTTATGTATAGATGCACATTTAGAAATTATTATTATTATTCAAATCAATATATGGGAAGTCTGTGACAAGCTCACCTATGTGTTATGTTCAGGTGTTCATCGTTAATGTACTGCTTCATAGCTCCTGCTCCCCCTGCTTTAAACCAGTCCTGGACGGGGCTCCTGTGTGAGTCGTGTGACCCACATGAGATCGCAGAACCCAAAATACGTGCTTTATTCAGGGCCGTGCTCTCATGGTGCCCCAAAACATGCATTTTGGGGCACTGTGTGAGATTGCGGCCCCCTCAAAGAGCGTTTTTTTCCAGGCGAGATCTCGTGTGAAATTACGCAATACCACGGTGCCCAAATGGTTGCCCTGCTCTTGTGGGGAAAAATGAGAGGTCTCAGTTTTTCAAGGACACTTGGGAGGGGGGCAATGGTGTAGAAGGGCCAATGGTCTGACTCAGTTTAAGGTAGCTTCCCATATTTACCTCTCCTTGTACCCCAGTGTTAAGCATTTTCCTTTGTAACTTTATAGAATTTAAAGAATGCATTTTAAAGAGAGTGTCACCTTAGATGTGCAGTGTGGGCCCTGCAAGGCTGCAACGGGGTTTCGGTTTGAGTAGACACATATACAATAATGCTGTTTGTTACTTACATGCGATGGGACCAGGCTGGGGACATCACGTAAGGGCAGAAGACTTGAACGGCCCAATTCACCACCACACAAGGACAGCAAATGAGTTTTTCAAAAATTAATTTTTGATTCATTAAGTAGGATTTAGGATTCAGTGTAGGCTGCTTCAATTAGGCTTGTGCAGATATGTTAAATGAATGGGTCAAATAAGTAATTAATGGTGTTAATATATCAATCAGATTTCTAATGTAGGTGTCTAAATTGAGTCAGTAGAAGATCTAGGAATTAATTTTAAACATGCTCTAAGGCTTCAGTTCATTTAGATCAGAAATAAGAGAACAATTAAGAACCAGAAGGCACACCACTTCTGGTACTGTATGCTGGGAAAAGAAAACTCGGTGATGTTAAAAATGGTGTTACAAAGTCATGACCAGTATTTTGGAATTTACTGAAATGCAAAGTCAGTTTTGCACCTGCCTGCCATTAAGTTAACATGAAAACCTTTTTTGTAGCTTCCTGTTTTTCAACATGCAGGGAATTTTCACATTTCCCCACCTCTTGGTGAGATGTGCCTTTTCTGACAGCTACTCCCTCTCATCTGCTGCTGTCAGCAACTTGCATTGAATTCCCGTATTGGCAAAAAACCAACCAACCCTGGAATGATTTGATTGGTGAAGAGTCCAGTCCATAAGAGAATCTTTAGAGCTTTGCAGCCTCCCCCACAGAACAAGACTCTTAATTTCTCCTTGCATAAGCCCTTTCCAGGTAAGTGCTGGGGAGGACAGACAAAAATGGCCAATTTCACCTTCTTTCTGTTTATCATTTTATTTTATTTTTTTCTTCAGTTCTCCACCTTTCTGCACCCATGTGCAAATTTTTAAAAGTCCTCACTGGCCTTCTAGTGTGCATTTCTCCTGATAAACAGGTTTTGTGTGCTATTTTGCCTAAAATGCACATTTTCTGCAAGCAATTTCCCTTAAATTAATTCGTTTTTGTATTACTTAATGCATTTCCCCTAACGTACACATTTTTGCATGCATTATTTTGTTGGAGTGCTGCATCGTAAAAATCATAGTGGTGTGAATTGCAAAGGTTGGATGTTTTTCAGTTCTCGTATGGGAAGTACATATTAGGTATGTGAATCAAACTGAATTTCTCCTCCATGCCTGAGTTGCCAGAACGTGGCAAGTCCCATCCCCTTGAGAAAGCTGTATGACCTAGACACACTTCCCAGGTAACATGTGACGAGTTTGTTGTTTCTTTCTAGCATCAAGTCTTCCCAACCCTTTGTCCACGCTTTCCTGCTGCCTCTGGCTTTTCATGTCTTTCAGAAGTAGACATCCTTTTAGGTCTCCCTATCCACTACCGCTGCAAAATGAAGGAACATAGTAGGTCCAAGCAACTGTATTTGCTAAGCTCAAAGATGCAACAAATGTATTTTTATTCATTATCGTAGACAGCCCTGAAAATTTTGAAGAGAAAAATGTTTAACTTTTCTTTTTTTAGCTTTGCTGTTCCACAGTAGACGTTTTATATGTCCTATTAATAAAGAGCGAGCCCTATTAAACTTAGGGCTTACTTCTGAGTAAACATGCCTAGGATTACACTGTATGTTTGTTTTAAGCTATAGTTCAAGGTGTATTTGTTACTTAACCATCTGGCATCTTTTGTTCTAGGTATTTATTCAGCTCATTTAGTAAGTAATTTCCTCAAAATATGTAGATTCCTTTTTTTTTTTTTTACAACAGTAACAGCAATGCTGCCATATTTCCTCACCCATAGCTGCTACCAAACATCTTTGTACACTGAATCATGCTTTTATTTTTATTTTTAGTTGATGGTGGTGAACAAACAGAGGTGGTTGGGCATGTTAATGCACTTTGCAAGTTGAATTCCTAGCTGTTAAACAAAAGCAGTCATGTTGATTTCAACTCCATTTAACATACATGGGAGGAAATCAATGTGACAAGGGAAAAAGATTTTAAAGCCTCTAAGTCCAGTTGTTAACAATAAAAATAAAGGGACTAAAAGATCCTGTGACTTGATGGTGTCCTTTTGGAATAAAGAAGGCTGTTGCCTAAGCAGTGCTTGCCTTCATCTTTTTATTAACCTTTTCAGTGCAGCAGATTGACTCATTATTAAAGGTCCACGATGTAAGAAAACACAATAGGTCATCGAACAATGACTATAATGTAATCTCGGATGTTTTCATGTATCCCTTTTAAACAGAGAATGGTAAGTTAAAGAAATACATGTAGGTTTAAATTATAGCTACCAAATGGCTCTGTCCTTCTTAGTGATGAGTGAAGTTCCCTCTGTTCTAATCCCATCTAGGCTGCAGTACTCCTGATTTTAGTCTTATTATTTGTATTGATTAATTGCTTTTTTTAAAAAAAAAGATGAACTCAAAGCGACATTGAAAAACAATGGGCTGATTGGCTGTTGGAACATGGATGCACCCAGTCTTCCTTCCATTGTGGAAGCATGACCGGATGCTGATAAGTGGCATCATGGTTTTCCAGTAGATACAGGAATTGCCCCTCCTATATCCAATAATTCAACAAACAATCTCTTATATGTAATGGGGCTGAGCAAATGTGAAAAAGTGTTGACAAGTGCTGGTCATACAAATTATCCAGTTACCACCATTATATGTTCCTGGGTGCCATAGAAGCTCTCCCCAATTTGTGCTATTCATGATTTGTACTAGAAGTTGGATCAAGATATCTGACAACTTATGTCGGTGGCTGTTGACATTTTGGAGTAGCCAGAATGTAGAAATATGTGGATGTTACCAAGGCACTTGGTTTGTCTGATGGGTTCAGGCTCAGGCCAGCTTTGGTGTGGGTCCCATCTCAGACTCTGCACACCAGTGGCCTGTGGTGAATTTTTTAGTAGGGGATCAGTTAAGGCCAGAGGTGCCAGCTTGTGAGGGCAATGGGTGGGGGTGGGGTGGGGGGACGCGATGTTGCATACCTGACATCGTGTGCGTGAGCATTGGGCCTCTTTCCCTAAGCTGGGCAGAAGCTTCCTGAGCTTTAGGAAGGAGGCACCAAGGATTTTGCTAGCACAAAGATGGAAAAGCGACGAAATACCAACAAAAGAACAATGGCAAGAAAAATTGATGGAATATGCTGAAATGGTGAAGCTAACAGAAGGATTCAAAGACAAGGACAATAGAGACTTTTAAAAAATACTGGGAACCTTTCATATTGTACTTATGGAAACAACGTAAGGAAATGGACTCACTAGCAGCATTTGATTAAACACTTACAACTAACAAAACCAAGATAGAAAATACGAAGAGGAGGCTAAAATGATATGAATATAATAAGGATTAATTTAAAGATTACAATATTAAGACATATGACAGCAAACAGGAGAAGTTATTATATTAAAAACCAGAAAGGGAAGTTGACAAAAGTTATGGGGGTGGGGGGAAGAAGCGGGAATTTATTTTGTGATTATACTGTTTGATGTGATCTTGATAAAAATGTAAAACCCAATAAAAAATTTACCAAAAAAAAAAAAAAAAGGAAGGAAGGAGGCACCAAGGGAACATTTAGGAGACTAACCTTGTCCCCCTGGTACACTGGCCACACACCACTGCTGCACACTCTGGTCCAACAGTGTGTGTGCTCAAAACCACAAAGCTTGGCATGTTGGTCTAATTTCATACCTGGTGGGGAGTACCCCAAAGTTGGCCAGGGCCCCCACTCCAGCTCTGAGCTCAGTGCTGGAGCTGTGGCACATGTAATACCAAAACTCACATACCCAGCATAGTCCCCTGGCCAATGGAGGAGGCCATCATATGTCTCCAGCTCTGCAGTCCCAGAATAACTGGCAGGGAGGAGGAGACGTAGCAAATGCCCTGCAGTCCCTCCTTCTTTAGCTGACGGAAAGCTATATAAATATTTTGTCACCAGATCCCCACAATTATCCTGTGTTCTCAATAAGCCCTTTGATGTTCTTCTTGTTGTCCCCCACCATTGATGTGGCAAATTACTTAACTACCCATAATTTACCAGATGAAAAAGTGACAAACCTACCTTTAAGAGATCACACAGGGCCAAGCCTAGGGCCACACATAGAATCACAGAGATGGACAGCTGGGGCAAAGGAGTCAATACTGCAGTGGGAGATGGGATTGTGTAGGGCCCTAGAGCCCCACCTACTGACTGCAGCAAGTTCTGCCTGATATTACTTTGGTCTATGGGGCTGCTAGTGCATTCCACCGCAACTTAGAAAGTTACTAACAGGGGATGGGGGAATTTGTCAATTTTGGGCTCTTTCGGTTCCTCATTTTTCCAACCTTAAGTTCACATTAGTCTCTGGTGGCTTTTTCCTGTTTTTTTTTTTTTTTTAAAGGCCACCAGCATTTTAGTGAAATTTCTCCAAATATATACAGTTCTTGCACGCAATTTTGCATAATATGTACATTTTTGCAAAGCAACGTTCTTTAACACAAATGATTTTTGTATGTTATTTTTTAAAATAAAAATACATGAATGCTAATGCACACTTTACCCTAGTAAAAAATGCCCTGTGAATTTTTGTACACATGGCTTAGCATGAAAACTGTGTGTGCGAATTTGGAAAAATGGTTGTGATTTGGTTTAAATATCATTTCATAAAGTGTGGATTTTGTAGGTCCACCTTTAAATGTAATTTCTCCCTTTCCCCAGCTAGAAATCCAGCTCTTTAGAAATTGGTAGTTGAAATGTTGATGAACTGGTAGTTGAAATGTTGATGATGAAGAACTGTGAAACCCGATTTCTTGCTTGGGTGGGGGATGCCGTAATTCTGGCACAGAATACCTGAAATAGTTGGTAAATAAGGAAGAAGGTGGGACGCGGGTGGTGCTGTGGGTCAAACCACAGAGCCTAGGACTTGCCAATCAGAAGGTCAGCGGTTCGAATCCCCACGACAGGGTGAGCTCCCGTTGCTCTGTCCTAGCTCCTGCCAACCTAGCAGTTCGAAAGCATGAAGTGCAAGCAGATAAATAGGTACCGCTCTGGCAGGAAGGTAAACAGCGTTTCCGTGCACTGCTCTGGTTTGCCAGAAGCAGCTCAGTCATGCTGGCCACATGACCCAGAAGCTGTCTGCGGACAAACGCCAGCTCCCTCGGCCTGTAAAGCGAGATGAGCGCCGCAACCCCTGAGTCGGTCACGACTGGACGTAATGGTCAGGGGTCCCTTTACCTTTAAGGAAGAAGGTTGCCAGTGCATTGTAGCTGTTGGTGAGATTCTGGGCAGTTCATGAACCTGGACCCTAATAAGGTTATAGTCTCCTAGTGGCAGTGGCAGGAATTGCAGTCAGGGGCAGGTGAGACTGTTCAATTACCACTCAAGCCCACTTCCCCTCAAGGCAAAAGCAGGCTTCTTGAGTCTCCTGCTTCTCAGCTGACAGCCAGTAGGTGGGCCAGCTCTGTATTCATAACGAATCTGCTTTAACAGTGGAATAAATTTCACGATTGTTTGTGTGCGTGTGTGTGCAGTTGGATGGTTTTCTGTAGTCTACAGTGCATCAAAATGATTTATACAAGTTTCCAGGTGGATTATGACTTTCAGACAAGCTGCAAACACAAAACAGCTGTTTCTTTTCTTCTCCTTATTTTCGGATTTTTACGAGCTCCCTATCCCCACTCTGGCACCAGCAATAATACCTGAAAAGAGACTCGGTTAATGGCCTCGTCTCCCACCCCCCTTTCTTATTTTGCCTAGAGTGAGGAGAGCAACTCTAGTGTGTTTCTTGTTGGCTGTCATTTATTCTGTAATTACATCTAATCTACTCTTGGACCCTGCCTTCCCAGGAAAGCAGCAATCTTATGAGTGACATTTCCAGAGCGCACCTCAAACCGGTAATTTATTAGGGTAATACATCATCGGAGCAAGGTGCTTTAATGATGCTTCCCTCAAAAGATGGCACCATCCAAAGAGTGGCTGCATAATTGCGTTGCAAAAGATGTGCCAGGAAGCGAGGTGCTCTGGAACGCTGAACAGGTTTGCCTCCAGGTATAACTGGCATCTTTGCCCCTACTTTTCACAAATCTTTTAGTGCCTCTGCCTAGGCCGCCGTACCTGATCGTCAAACTGTTGTCTCCTTGACAACTAAACTTTTCAAAGATTACAGGCAAAAAATGTTTCCTTCAGCCCTGGAGCTGTTTAATGCTTTAAAATGTCAGGGAAAATATCCTTCGGTCCCACGAGTGGGAAAGATAAGGTGGTGAGGGACTGGAAAGGGATATTTAAAAACATGTTTACAAAATAATTCAGCGCCACAAGGCAGCTCAGCAGAGGGCTTTTTAAAATATAAAGCCAGCTAAAAAGGGCTTCTGGTATGAAATATGTTAATAAAAATTACACTTTCCTTTAGCTTGGGATGCAGGCTTGGCTTGGATGTCAGGAACACGAAACAGCCTTTTTAATTCAGCCCTGAATCAGGAAATGGTTATTTGAGGCAGACATTCCCCTCCCCCTTTAACTCTTTTGTAGCCAGGTAGCAACACTTAATATTTTGTTCTTAAGGCGACCTAGGTTCAAAGTTTGCCACTGCTTGATAAACTTCATCTACATTGTATCAAGATTTTTATAATAAAAACCTTCTAAGTGGTTTCCATAAAATAGTATAAAATTCATTTTCAAAACAAATATATGCAATAAAATTACGTGTCTGGGTAGATTTGTTAACAACAACACAAGTTGTTGTGGTTGTTGTTTTTAAGCAGGCACTAAAAACAGTGTGATGATGGTACCTGTCTAATATTAACAGGTGCTGCTAGAGAAGAGGTGTTGCCATACATAGGGAGAAATCCTATGCTCAATTAATAAACTGGTGTAAATTAAGCCAGCATAAAATTACTGCAGATCTAAATCCGATTCAACAACGGGGCTGCTGCTGTTGTTCTGCCTACGCCTGGCAGAGGGAAAGCAAGCCTTTAAAATTGCGTTCTGTGTCAGGTCATGTGTCTGAGCTGAACAGGCTTAGACTCCAGCCTGAGCCCTCTCTCTAGTCCTGCCCCTGCCAAGCCCCCCAAATGCCCCTTTTGCGGAACTTGCACCAGCTTCGGTTTGGCCACATGAGCCGCAGGATGTGCAAGTTTGCTGGCATCACCTTCGGATGAGCCAGGGCAGGGCTGAGCTGAGCTAGGAATCCGCTGCTCGTCCCAGTGGATCTTGCCACCAATTTCCCCCTAGAAAGACTGGTTTTCCGTGAGTCCAGAACAAAGATGGCGCAGCACTTGTAAAAGTGCCAGTTCTGCAAATCAAAAGGGGCACATATGGGGTAAGGTGGTGTGGCGATCACACAGGGTCCCCGGACGTTTCACCATCTATTGATTCCTGTGCCACCACTTTATTTCTCGCTACCACCACCCAGGCCCTACCTGGTAGAATACTGAGTCCAGTCAGGGTTAAATCGGAACAAACTTTTATAATAATAATAATAATAATAATAATAATAATAATAATAATAATAATTTATACCCCGCCCATCTGGCTGAGTTTCCCCAGCCACTCTGGGCAGCTCCCAATCAAGTGTTAAAAACAATACAGCATTAAATATTAAAAACTTCCCTGAACAGGGCTGCCTTCAGATGTCTTTTAAAGATAGGATAGCTGCTTATTTCCTTCACATCTGGAGGGAGGATGTTCCACAGAGTGGGCGCCACTACCAAGAATGCCCTCTGTCTGGTTCCCTGTAACCTCACTTCTTGCAATGAGGGAACCGCAGAAGGCCCTCGGCGTTGGATCTCAGTGTCCGGGCTAAATGATGGGGGTGGAGACGCTCCTTCAGGTATACAGGACCGAGGCCGTTTAGGCCGTTTTGTTTATTTATTGCAGTTTAGCAAGCGTGTAGTTTCATAAATGCTATTGGTCAATTACAATCATGGGGTGCCTATCCAGACCTATAACTTCCGCTACCTGCTCTCACTCACTAAACCACCTCTCAGATATTTACTTGTCTTCCAAGCCCCTAACTATTCCTGACTCAGCTTATTTCGCTACACTAATTCAACCCTCCCACAAACTCTATCCCAATTCACTCCCACTCCAACCAACCACCCAACTCCCAAAGAACTCCTCTCTTCGCCCATCCCAGAGCTGGTTTTATAGTCCCTCTGACTCCACCCCCTGGGTTCTGATTGGGTAACTTGTTTAACTATTTCACCTCCAGCACTCTCATATGTTAACGTCACAGGTGGTTCTTCAAATAAACCAGTCCCCAGTTGCTGAGAGCTTTGTATGCTAACAGTAACACCTCAAGTTTGCCTCAATAGCAAATGGGCAGGAAGTACAGATCTTTGATCAGAGGTGTAATGACCACTTCCCGCTTAAAACGAGGGGCGCCCTTTGCGTGGATGCGCGCAGCCCCTAGATCTGAAGCGGCTCCAACAGCATAGGCTTGGCTTTGCCCCCCTCAGGTGGGATACCTAGAGGTCTCCACCTACCTCAGTCAATTGTCCAATCCCACCTGGGGGAAGTGTTGCCAAGGAGACCAGGCCAGGTAGGGGAGGGATTACCTGCCCACACAATAGAGGGAGGATCTTACCTGGGAATCCTCACTTGGCTCCAGAGCTTCTCCCGCCCTACCCACCCTCAGTTAATGTCTTATTTTGCAGGTTAATTTTTCTTCACAGGTTTTGCAGGTTAGCTTTTCTTCACAGGTATGCGGGCGCTGCTACGTTAAGGTCGCTGTTAAAGGGCCGGAAAGGAATTTCCCTGCATTGGCAGGTTTCGCCTTTCCCGTAGCAAAACGTCACAACTTTGGCGGTATCAGGCCTTGGGCGGAATCCTTTAATCCATCTTCCTCTTTGCGGCGGCGATGCCAGGGTTCCCCATTAAAGGGGTTTCTGAAGGGAGGCTTTGACCGTACACCGTCATTGCTCTCCCCTGCAGCGGCGGCGTAACGGGGGCGGCCTATCTCTGCTTGAACATATGTTCTCCAGAGCCGGCCCATCCCCCCCCCACACTGGATAACCCTGATGCTCCCCAGGTCCCCGGCTGGGGACTGGGGAGGGAGAACGCCCAATGCCTGAGCCAAGGTCTACCCACATTTGAAATTTAATAAAGTTGTGGCCAATTTAATCCCATAGCACGTTGTCTTGAGTCGTTATTCCACATGACGGAGGGGACCGCGTGGGATCTGGGGACTCCGCCTGTCCACGCAATATCCTCACAGGGTCTTGGCACTCGTGTTGCAGTCTTCTGCACTAACTGCAGTTTTTGGACAAGGACAGTGCCAGATTTACATATAAGCTAAACAAGCTATAGCTTATGGCCCCACTCCCTTGCCCCCCCCCAAAAAAAAATCAAAGGGAAAAAACCCTGGATGTGCATTTCCAAAATATAAGATAAAAAACAAATAAAATAAAACCTACATACAGCAACAGTGTTTTGTGTTGTGTGGGCTCCTATGATGTAAGGAATGGGCCCCGCCTGCTAGCCTGCTCCCTAAAATATCACTGGTTTGCTCATTTCTGTATATAGGGTGCCAACATTCTGCATGGACTGGTTGCATGGCAACATGGGCAAATGGCTTTAGATACCTATTAGGTCCATAAATGACCATATAGCATATATTCACACAGCAACAATTTGTTGTTGACAAAGGACAGCTGGACATATAAAGGGTCCTATTACCTTCAGTAGCTTAGGGGCTCATCAAACCTAAATCCGGCCCTGGACAAGGAGCAAAGGAAGTGTTTATCGCAGCAATCCATTCTTAAAGTTACCAGTGCCTGGTGTACCCTGGCCTAGCTAACCTGGTCACCCACAGTTGCCATACCAACTAAAGCTGATATAAGACACTCCTAGCCACTGAGACAACCTGGGCCTCTATTGACGAAGCTGGAACCAGAAACACCCCCAGACTACTGCAGTGGTGGCAGGGTACCAACTTAAATAAAGTATGGGGGGGAGGTAAGGTAAAAGGTAAAGGTACTCCTGCCCGTACGGGCCAGTCGTGACTGACTCTGGGGTTGCGCGCCCATCTCACTTAAGAAGCCGGAGGCCAGCGCTGTCTGAAGACACTTCTGAGTCACGTGGCCAGCGTGACGAAGCTGTTCTGGCGAGCCGGCACCAGCGCAGCACACGGAAACGCCGTTTACCTTCCCGCTATAAAGCGGTACCTATTTATCTACTTGCACTTAAGGGTGCTTTCGAACTGCTAGGCTAGGTTTCGAACTGCTAGGTTTAGGGGGGGAGGTAAGCCCCACCCTAAATAATTGATCACATGACACAGTGCACGCACACCATTTTAACAGCAATGTCTGTCAACTTTGGGAGGCGAGCGGGACCCCTCAAATATTTTATTCGGGGGGGGGGACCCCTTCATCCCGTAGGAGCTGGCCCCAATGAGTAGTGGAAGCATTATAAAGGAGTTTCATGTGCATGGCCAGAGAGAGTGAGATTTGAATGTGTCTGATATTATACCATCTTTAAAGCTAAGCAGGCCTGAGCCTGCTCAGTGAAAAGATAATAGGTTTATGCAGAAGCGCATGACAGTGCTGTTACTGGCAACACCCTTGCCTGAGCTGAGAGGTCAGTCTCAAGTAAGAGGTGGAGACGTGGCTTTGAGTCAGAAGAGGCATGGGCTCCCCATTGTGAATCATAACTGCTTTCTTAGTTCTGATTTTAACTTGCAGCCTCTTAAAAAGCAGATACTTCAAAACACTGCCGCCAGTAACTGGATGGGAATGCCGGGCATGTTGCCCTGACCTCTGGGGAGATAGGCCCAAATACAA
The DNA here is from genome assembly GCF_951804945.1 of Podarcis cretensis. Taxonomy (NCBI): domain Eukaryota; kingdom Metazoa; phylum Chordata; class Lepidosauria; order Squamata; family Lacertidae; genus Podarcis; species Podarcis cretensis. Next base: position 40,168,852 of record NC_137181.1, read on the forward strand.
AAACAAGCAGTCGCCTCCAGAAAGCTGCTGGACAAACAGGAAGTATCTGAGACACTTCTTTTAGCAGGCATTTAGCACCACCATGGCCTGGTGGCAGCTCTATCTTCCAAATACCTGCAGACAAGCAGGCATTGGCATGGCGATCTCCATGAGCAATTGATGTTAATAGCTGGTACTCCGATACAAAGCGCCAATGACATGGACACACGCCTTCCAGATCCTGTGGACTACAACTCCCATCAGCCACAGCCAGGGATGATGGGAGTTGTAGTCCAAAACATCTGGAAGGCACCATGTTGGCTAACCCAAGTCTAGAAGCATTAGACTAGTTAAAATCTGTGGCACAGAGGAGTGCAGACTTGGTAGCAGAAAACCACCCCATTTCTCCCTCTCTCTCCCACCTATCTCTGTTTCCTCTCTGCTTTGTCTTCCATCATCTTCCCCTTGCCCCATTCCATCTTTTCACCTCTCATCCTGTCTCTTGCCCCTTGCTTGGCCCCTACCTTCCCATCATCCTCTTCATCACCTTCCTTGCAAAATACCTTCTGGAGGTCTTCTTTGGGAGGTTGCTTAGCAAGGGGGAAAGGACCCCTCCGGAAACCACTTCTTCCTAGTGCTTAGCAGTGGAGATGGGGACAAGAAGGAGGCCAAGGGAGGGACATTTTGGTGTCTCCAGGTAAAGATGAAAAAAACAATAACAACCCATGTCCGTAGCCGTGGAGAGCCAGTCTGCACTTCCAGTCAGTGCTGATAATATCAAGCTAGATGTTGGGCCAGTGTCTAAGGCTTATATTCCTAAACTCCCGAGGCAAGATGGTGGGACTACGGCAACATGGATGTCAAAGGCCACCATCATTCTTATCTGCCCTCTGCCCACTGTATCCTCATTGCCCCACTGTTTGGCTCAGCCAGCTCCTGGTGATCTAGAAGACATGGGAATGCACCTCACTTAATCTACTGAGTCTGAGGTTTAGGGAAGTGGGAGGTCATTTGAAGGCCCTGGCATTTTTGTAAGAGAGCCTCTGCAGAATCCGCCCCCTGTTTGTGCCTTTGTGTCTCTACTCAGACATGAGAATTTTGTTATTGTGATATTTATAAAATGGGAGCGAGCTGTTTTAATGTACCTTTTTTCATGCAAATTGCAAGCGCAGGAAATGGATCGGTTTAAGTATCACTTTACCAAAAGGCCAGAGAATAAATATTTGACTCTGTCATGCTGAGTCATGGTTGCAGAAGACACAACAAATCATTCAGCCTTCTTCTGTGTGCCATTTCCAGTGCGGGTTTGCACAATGCATTGTATGTGGGTCAAATAGATTACTTGACTCCCCCCCCCCCGAGCTAAAGCTAGACTGACAGATCATATAAAAGCAAGTCATGCTTAAGAATCCACAATAGCACACATTTAAAAGTGTGCTTTTACTAGAAAAATGTGAGTAGCTGAAACTGTGCATTACTTGGATGAATGAAACAAGAATGAAACAATCGCCTCGGTTTCTTTCTGATGTCTATATTCTGTTTTGTCTTACGCTGCAGATTAAGATGTGTGGGTTAAAAAAAACCACACTGGCCAAACCAGACATGCTACAGGGTTATTATTAAATGCCTGTCTGAGTAGCACCTAGGCATTAACTCTTTCAATGCCAGAGGCAGTGGCAATTAACCTGGCTGTAGTAATTATTATATCATTGTGTGGCTAAACTATTTCACACCTCTGCAAATGCAAATTTAAATGTTTTGCTTTGGAATCTCCTACCTAGTATTTTTCTTGTTACACCCAAACTCTTGATTAGTTTGGATTCCGCCCCCCTGGCTCTAATAAAATGAAAATGCAATGAAAGATGAGAAGGTGTTGACTTGGGAGAAATGAAAATAGGTGTTCTTGGGGTGGGGGCATCTGCATTAAAGGTAAAGGGACCCCTGACCATTAGGTCCAGTCATGGACGACTCTGGGGCTGCGTCGCTCATCCCTCTTTACTGGGAGAGGGAGCCGGTGTACAGCTTCCGGTCATGTGGCCAGCATGACTAAGCTGCTTCTGGCGAACCAGAGCAGTGCAGGGAAATACTGTTTACCTTCCCGCCAGAGTGGTACCTATTTATCTACTTGCACTTTGATGTGCTTTTGAACTGCTAAGTTGGCAGAAGCAGGGACCGAGCAACTGGAGCTCACCCCATCACGGGGATTCGAACCGCCAACCTTCTGATCCTATCTATTCGGCTGTCTAGATTAGTGTTTCCCTGAAGGTACATTCTTTCACCTTTGGTGGACATGCCCAAGGATTAAGGCTTTCTGGGAGATGATTTATAATGAAAAGAAAAAGGTATTTAAGTATACCTTCTTGAAAAAACCAGAGGCCTTACTTCTGGGCATGGTTGGCCAATTGGTGCCAAAGAAGGACAAAACTTTCTTTATGTATGCGACAACTGCAGCAAGAATTCTCATCGCAAAATATTGGAAGACACAAGATTTACCCACTCTGGAAGAATGGCAAATGAAGGTGATCGAGTACATGGCATTGGCAGAAATGACCGGCAGAATCCGAGACCAGGGAAAAGAGTTGGCGGAAGAGGACTGGAGGAAATTTAAAGACTATTTACAGAAACATTGCAAAATAAATGAATGCTAGAATGATGTTGGATTGAAATCAAGTGGTTACCAGCTGTAATGAAAAGGTTGAGTAATAAGCTAAAATAATTTATATTAAGTTACAATAAGAATTTGCTGAAATAAGATTTGATCTGAAATACAAAAGGGGGAGGTGAGAGGAGGTCCGAGACATAAGGTAATGGAAATAAGTGATGGGAATTATATTTGTTTTGTTTTGTTTTAATTGTGTATTTTTGGTTTTTTTGTATTTTCTTTTTTGTGTATTATTTGTTTCTTTTTTGTGGTTTTTATGTTTGTATTAAATTGGAAACCTTAATAAATATTAAAAAAAAATAGATTAGTGTTTCCCAACCTTGTGCCTCCAGCTGTTTTTGAACTACAACTCCCATCATCCCTGACTAGCAAGACCAGTGGCAAGGGATGATGGGAATTGTAGTCCAAAAACAGCTGGAGGCACAAGGTTGGGAAACACTGGTAGATCTCTCTCTCTCTCTCTCTCTCTCTCTCTCTCTCTCTCTCTCTCTCTCTCTCCCTCTCCCTCTCCCTCCCTCCCTCCCTCTCTCTCTCTCTCTCTCTCTCTCTCTCTCTCTCTCTCTCTCTCTCTTTTTCAGCTATCTATCATCTATCTATCTTCTAATATTAGTGGTATTTGCACCTGGGAGAAGCAAAAATACCAGTCCTTCACTCTAAGGTCTCAGGGTATGTTGCAACAATAATATATGTTGTACAATGGAAATGGGTTTTAAGGGGTTAGGAATTTCCACTTAAGCTCACATATGATCAGCTAAACAGAGGGAAATTATAGTTAACATTGTTCCGAGTTCTTATGAATGAACGCTGGTCCCGAAAGTGACATTTCAAGCAGTCAAATGCATCATTAAATGAAGGGGTATGTTTGAGGGCATGTGCAGCCTGCTTTTGACAGCAGCATAGTATGCATTCTGCTACTTCAGTGCTGGGATAGTTTTATTAGGACAACAACAGGAAACCAGAAAAGTGAGCAAGCAGGATGTTCGCCACCTTAAATGCAATTATTAGTAGAAAAAAGGCACAAGTTTATTTTTTTTAACACCTGTACATAATAAATGAGGGAGGGGAGAAAGAGGTGGATTCAGATACAATGGCAGCAACCATCCTTTGTGTATGTGAAGCAGCTTTTACAGATGATTTTATTTATTGAATTTATATCTTGCCCAGGGTAGCAACCTTCCTAGGTACGCAAAATTTTAGGTCATCTGACGTCACCTCTAATGCATTGCATTTTGCTGCGTAGGTGGCTACATAATCACTGCCTGCTCCATTAGGATTGACTGCTGAACCCAAGGTTGAGAAAGAATCAAGAACAAGACACTGAACCTTGGATGGCAGAGCTCAAAGGAACTCAAATCCTGGGGCCATAGGGCAGGGATGAGACTGTAATCCTCACAGCCCGGGATCATGCTCCATTCACATAACTCAAAAAAAATTTGGCATGACCGAAGGCAGCAATTGAGTCTGGATGCTTCTGATGTATCAAATCCTGACTTCTAGGAGCCACAGAACATGACACTTTTCAGGGTTTGGCCTGCCTTCTTCTGGACCCCATGATCAGTTAGGAGTACAGCCTTGGTGGTGATGGGAGGAATCCTGGGGTTCAAACAGTTCTTACAAACATGTCAGGATGAGATAAATCACAGCTAGAGAGAAGAGAACCAGCTGGAAGAAGAAGAGTTTGGATTTGATATCCCGCTTTATCACTACCCAACAGAGTCTCAAAGCAGCTAACATTCTCCTTTCCCTTCCTCCCCCACAACAAACACTCTGTGAGGTGAGTGGGGCTGAGAGACTTCAGAGAAGGGTGATTAGCCCAAGGTCACCCAGCAGCTGCATGTGGAGGAGCAGAGAAGTGAACCCGGTTCACCAGATTACGAGTCTACCACTCTTAACCACTACACCACAATGGAGGAGTGAGGCAGCCTGTTCTGATAGCAATCTCAAACAAATGCCAATGTTTGGAAAGCAAAGGAATCTGGACTCTGTACTGGAGCTCCTGAAAAACTCTTGGGGCTCATCCTAAGTCTCATTCTTGTTCCACCATTTCCCTAAAAAAACAAGGTGCATTTTGGCAACAGTATGAATGTAGAAATGGCAGTGCAGAGAAAGAACATAGTCCCATTACACAGGCTAGTTTGAGGTAAACAACAGAAGGTGCTTAGAACACAATAAGAGTTTTGCTGTATCTAGTGCTCCCCCCCCAAAAAAAAATGTTTAGGGGTACTCTCATTTTCCTACTCATATTGAAATACTGCCCCTCAATGAGGCCAAACTTAGATTCACAAAATGTTTACGGGTATGCGTACCCCTGCGTCCCCCCAGAAAAAAAGCACTGGCTGTATCAGACCAATGGCTCATCTAATCTAGCTTTCTACTTCATCCAGTGGTCATCCAGACAGCCCTGGAAAGACTACAAACAGGGCTTAAAGACAATAACTAATCTCATTATAATAATTAGGGTAGTGACCACCATATTTTATGGCATATGACTTAATTATGCCCTGGTCACATTATGTGCCAAGGTTTCAGGTGAGAGAGTCCAGTGTGTCTCATTTTACAGGAAGATACAAACTTTATGGTGGGCAAGAGACTTGGCTATGCTCCATTTCCTGGGAGTAAGCTCAATTGAACCCAATGAGACTTACTTCTGAGTAGACATGCCTAAAATTGCAATGTAAAACAAGCACGTAAAGCAGAGAAAAGATTAAAGTGATTCTTCAACCTTTGAGTGTGATCCAAAAGGTGTCATATTAATTTATCTAAAACCTGTGCACTTATATGAGAACAAGTGCAAACCTGCCTTACAGAAATGATATTAAACAGTGAAAGGAGACAGTCATATTAATAAGGTGCATCTATGTAAATGCACAATTCTTCATTATCTATTTATACCCCTCAGTCACTCAATTTTATTTTTATGCTTCATAATTAAAAAGGAGGCAAAGTCAAGTCTTTAAAATGATCCGATGCCACAATTTTGTACAAACAATTTTGGATGAATGTAATATTGGCTCCCTTTATTATTGTTCATGGACTGTATGGATTTCTTAACTAGAATATTTTTATGATCTTTGTAGAGATGTCTGTGTTACTTAGACAGTGAAACAGAGATGGCTAATATAAGCAACTATTGACTTTCTAGCTAAATAATCCTAAAGAACATTTAAGATCCATCACTTGAACCTCTAGCACCCGGATGCTGAATCTGAGAATCTGGATTTATTACACTCTCCCCATGTTAGTTTAATGGAACTAATAATGTAACCCAATGCTCTGTTTATGATGCCTGGGAAATTTTATGGTCTCAGCGAACCAACTCTGACGTTTGTGGGGCATCAGCACAGAGGGATGTTGACTGCCCTGCCCATTGCTTTAAATGCATATATTTACAATCACAGTAGCATCGTCTATCTGTGTTAGCCCACCTTCAGGCTAATGCAAATTTTGGCTTTGCATATGCATGGTTCTGATATAACTTTGTATTTAACAAGAAGGCTTTGAAAATCACTCCTCTGAATGCATAAGAACATATTGTTACGATAACGTGTCATAAGTTTAAAAGTAATATATACAACTGGCTAAAGAAATTTCCACGAACTGGATATTCCAGTACTCCCAGATCCAGCACAAGCTGTTAGGATGATACGTTTCAAAATGTAGTCATCTAGAGGGATCATTACAGAAGCCATCAGGTGGGTGTCATTGAAATTCTGCTCAATATCCAGAGTAGATTCCAATGTATAGTTAGCAGAGCAAAAACTTAAACACGTTGCAGGATTCTGAAACAATAGACGAGAGGCGTTTCATTCAGTAGAGCTTTACTGCTACTGAAGGCAAGTGAGCATAATGGTCACAAATCCAATGCATTTAGGATTGGCACTGTCCATAGAAAATCCAGTTGCAGCAGACTTCAACTTACAAACTTATAATAAGTCTAAACCTTAACACTATATATGGAACACCACACCAAAAAGAAGAAGAGACAGAAAGAGAGAATGAAGCCCAGGCTCCTTCTGGCATCACTATTATAGTCAGCATGACCTTGACAGAAAGAGATAACAGAACCAGTTTAAACCAGCTGTACTCAGCTTCTCTGAAGGAATAACCCAAACATCACGAAACCTTCTTGTTTCTTTCACACAGAGAGACTTCCAGAACCCTCTTGAATTAATCAGAATAGGAAAGATCTCTACACATCAGATCAATACTTTCTGCACTAAGAAATGCAGTGGGTACAATATTTTAGTTTGGAACTGGCCCTAAGAAAAGGCGAATTCCCCACCCCCCTGCAATATAACTCAGGACAATCTAGATTGGGGCCCTGACATGGGATGTGAGGTGGGTAATGGTCTGTGGTCTGAGTCTGGCTGGACTGTGTCACTGAACAGAATCAGCTCATGTCCTGTTTGGGGGCTTCCCACAGCCATCTGGTTATCCCCTGTGAGAACAGAATCCTGGAACAGATAGATAGACCTTCGATCTGATCCAGCAGGGCTCTCTTTGTGTTCTTATACATGCTATTTGCACTGGAATAAAGCTTCCATTGGTGCAAACGGGATCTGCCACAGCGTGGGTTAACATCCTATTCACCCAAGATATGGATTCAGCTTGCTAATAGCATTAATCAGGTGTGGGGAACTCATGGTCTTCCAGACACTGCTGTTCTCTTCTGGCTAAGCGTTAAAATAGTTGAAAATAATAATAATGGAAAGCCAAACTGAATACCTGTATTTGAGATTTCACATTCATAAATGGCCCTGGACAAATGGCTTATATACTCAGTAAGTGCCAGGGCAAAATAAAACATTTACATCCTCAATGGATTTTGCTTAGAGCATCTGTTTCTCTTGTTGTTGGTGATGTTGATGTCACCACTTTAAAGTTATTTGAGCCTCTTTTTGTTCTGCATTGCACTTTTGGCCCTTTCTTACAATGACTTAGTTGGCGGCAGGATAAGGCCCATTGCACTGCTGTAAATTATTAATATTCATCAAATGATAATGAAAATACATAATAATTATGACAAACACACCATCTCATTAAAACGAGAGGGGATGAAATCCTTGTGAATTTTTCATTCGAAAAATAAGGAACGTTACATTAATAAGAGTTAATTGTATCATTAAATATTTACAATTACTTCCCATAGTAGATTTTATTTTTATTTAATATATTTCATTTCTAAATATGTTTAGCACTTTTATGAGAGTTGTCCATAAAAAACACATCAACTTATGGAGCAAAAGAAGTATTAGCTTAATGTATTCATCATGTATATATTTTGCCACATTTTCTGTTTTATTTATCTTTAAGGGAAGCTAACAATCCTTTTTATTTTATTAAAATTTATATATCTATATTCTCTTGAAATAAATATTTCATACCATTGCTAATGCATCATATACAAAATATTTATTTAATAGAAAGTATGAATCACTTGGTGTGCATTTGGCTTTAATTATTTATATTTACCTTCATGCAATATTTTCACAGGAAATTATGATTAACGTTAAGAATCTGACTTTAACTGACAGTGGCTAGGCAATGAAGAGGGAATGCTAAAAACCAGCAAACCATTATGTTTCGGTTAAACCCCACAGTGGCCTCCCCATAGAAGGCAGAGCTTCATTCAGGGGCTCGAGCAGCGTGAGCCTGAGCCGTTTTCCTGCCTGAGGCAAATGACAAAATGGTACTCTTCTTTCTTGTACAAAAGCCAACTCAACCAGGGAAGCAGGCCCATTTCAGGGGGGTCGAAAGCCATACATATCTCAACCAAAAGAGAGAAATGCCCCCAAGGCTTAGGATGTAACTGTTAAGGGCCCGCTGTCATGGCCTACCCCCAAGCACTTGCCGCCTAAGGCAGTTGCCTCATTTTGTTTCATGGCAGAGCTGACCCTGGGTTCTAAATTTCAATGGCAAATACATCAATTTACCTACTAGAGTTGCTGAGGTCACATTCACACCATGCAATTAAAGCACCATGATACCACTTTAAACAGTCATGCTGTCAACTTACAGATTTGAAAATAAGGGACCAGCAGCCTCGAAAATAAGGGATCAGCAGCCAAAATAAGGGATTTTCCGAGCACAGGTATGTTCAGCTTCTGAGCCCCTCCGAGCCAAAGGCAGAAAGCCCAGCCAGCAGCCAAATGAAGCCTCATCTGTAAGGGACAGCAACGGGACATGGCGCTGGGATAAGGGGCTGTCTCGCCAAATAAGGGACACTTGACAGCTATGATGGTATCCCTCAAAGAAAACTGGCAGCTGAAGTTTGTTAAGGGTTCTGGGAGTTCCCCTCCCCAGAACTACCATTCCTGGAGTTCCCTGAGAAGTTAAACCACTTGGAGAATCATAGCTCTGGGAGCGCAATAGGGGGTCTCCTAACTGTTGGTTTCTGCTTCCTTCACTGTGCAGCAAAATACTTGTCACAAGACAGTTGTTTACATTCTACAGTCAGCGTTACTGTTGGGTTCCCACGGGAAATGGGAGACTGGATGTGACGTACACTGGTTTCTTGTTTTTCACTGTTCTCTCAGTTTCTTTGTAGAATCATAGAATCATAGAATTATAGAGTTGGAAGAGACCACAAGGGCCATCGAGTCCAACCCCCTGCCAAGCAGGAAACACCATCAGAGCACTCCTGACATATGGTTGTCAAGCCTCTGCTTAAAGACCGCCAAAGAAGGAGACTCCACCACACTCCTTGGCAGCAAATTCCACTGTCAAACAGCTCTTACTGTCAGGAAGTTCTTCCTAATGTTTAGGTGGAATCTTCTTTCTTGTAGTTTGGATCCATTGCTCCGTGTCTGCTTCTCTGGAGCAGCAGAAAACAACCTTTCTCCCTCCCCTATGTGACATCCTTTTATATATTTGAACATGGCTATCATATCACCCCTTAACCTCCTCTTCTCCAGGCTAAACATGCCCAGCTCCCTTAGCCGTTCCTCATAAGGCATCGTTTCCAGGCCTTTGACCATTTTGGTTGCCCTCCTCTGGACACATTCCAGTTTGTCAGTGTCCTTCTTGAACTGTGGTGCCCAGAACTGGACACAGTACTCCAGGTGAGGTCTGACCAGAGCAGAATACAGTGGCACTATTACTTTCCTTGATCTAGATGCTATACTCCTATTGATGCTATTATTGATCCTATTGTTAGAGAGATAGTTGCTTCTCTGCTCTCACAGAGGCAAGATGCATGTTTGTATTCTCTCAGCATAGAGTGTAAATAAAGTTAAAGAATGTAGCACATACTGCTTATCCTTCTGCTGTGTGGACTACTCTGCTTGGGCTCAAGATAAGACGAGCCTGTATCAGCTTCAGATGGGCCGAAGCTGGTCAAAATCTCACACTAACAACTCTCAGCCCCCACAACAAACTTCACCTGTCATAAATCGTTTGGGAAAGCTATGACTGCTGTCATAGTACTTCAACTATATGGTGTGAATGTGGCCAAAGTCAAGAGGTTAGAATAAACTACGCACAGTTATATAATTGTGCCTGCATTCCTCAGTTCTTTTCACTTCAAAAAATATCTAGAATATTCAGTTTTCCATTTGTTTAAGGGATTTGCTTAAAAGCACTGGAATAAGTGATAACAAGATTAGTCAATACAACAGATAAATCTAGGCAGTTGGCTCAGAGCAGGTGCTGGCCTTGGGAGTCAAAACTGACAGCCATCATCATTCCCAGCCATTATCCCTGCATGATCTTCTTGGTCTTGCTTTCCTATGCACTGGCATCACTGTTTGATGACCAAATTACAAATGACATGCATGGCATGTGTGGTTTGTGCCAGAGTGGAAGATAATGGAGCTCCTTCCTGATAGCTACTTTTGATTTCAGCAACAGCAGCCCATGACAGGACAGCACTGTTCCATACCTTCCAACAACATTCCTCATTAAAATAGGGACATTCTGTTCTAAAGCCCCTATTTTCACATGGTCTTAGTAGCTTGAGTTCTCCTTTAGGTCTATGCTAGTAATTAGTCCTAGTACTATGCTAGTACCTCGAGTGTTGATGCTCTAGTCTAGATAGATGCCCAGAAACAGAAGCTTGGACTGGACAAGTTGTGAAGAAAACCTACAGTACTGGAATTTACTGAGCAGCAGATCCATTTCAGGCTCCTAGTTCTAGCCATCTACTCCTGAGTACCAAATCCATTGTTGTTTCCTTCTGTGTTTTCCTACAGATGGATTTCTTGATTACTATGACTCTCAACTTGGTTTCACCTGATACTTGGGTCTTCACCTCTCACCAAACACACTTTAGCTCCTGGCTGCTTGGACCTTCTGCTGCACATTCCTCCAGGAAGTCCTGTTCTCAACCAAGGCAGCCCTAAGCATAGCAGTGAGCCAGAGGAGAGCAGTTCAAAGGCGAGTGGGACGATATAGGATTGGACTTGGCAGAAAGGTAAGTTGGAGGTGCAGAAGCAGCTCATGTGGAGCAGAGAAAGGGATGCAGATGTACCAGTAGAGCCACGCAAGCCGTCTTGCTGGTGTGTCTGAACAGCCGTGACCTTGCTGCCGCTTGTGCCTTCCTGTTCCAAGAAGCAGCAGTGATCCCACTAGTGGGAGACTGTTTGCTGTGGTTCCACCCAATTGTGTGCACTGCTTCTTAGAGCTGTTGTAAGGAAGGGAAGACATCAGGTCAGAGCTACAGCGGAGGAGCACTGAGCATAGAAGACACAATCTAGGGTGTAATTAGAGATGCTTGAGACAAATCATTTCAGTTTGCTTGTAAATTGAATTATGAACACTGAAACTACGGTAAGTGGGAGTGGGGATCCCTGAAAGATAAAAGCTCAGGAGGCTTATGGTTGACTTTTAGGAATCACAGATAATCTTCAACTTGAAGGAAGAAGGCATCTGGACAGCAAATGAACTCCAATAATTTAGACCTTATACGTGTTTAGTTGCTTGTTATACAATATATGGAGAACACCCAATGCCTGTAAACTAATGATAATTAAAACTGTGTATTGCACAACCAGATCAGACATTTGATCAGGCTACTGCGCAGGTTAAAAATAAAAGAGGTTTTAAAAATATTAACAATTTGGCAATTGGAAATGTGTTTAAACTGTAGGATTTCCTGAAATGTGTTTGTGTGTGTTGCAGTGGTCCTAATTCTAAATTACCCCAGAATGCCGAACTACTTATTTTAGTGAGGAACACAACATGGGTATTGTTAGGTACCAAAGCAAGGTGATATTATTGCCCTTTATCCAGATTTTTCCCTGGGCAAATTAAGGTAGTTTGGAGGGGACATAAAACAGGCAAGGTCCTGGCAAAAATGGAGGGTATTTCACTATGACTATAGCACTGAATCATTAGGATGAGAAAGAATGATTAGATGTGTTATTGCTAAATTAAAATACATTTCACTGAAATGGGTTAACATCCTTCATGTGGTCATGCACGCAAGGATGGCTTCTTCAGCAAAGGAATGACTAGAAAGGAGGAAATGAGTAATGTGATGATACCCATATTTGGGGGAAATCCTGCACAAACGCTGGCCCCTTTAAACCAGTTTTTCTATTCCATGCAGTGCCTTAGGTGAGGTTAACAGAATAACAAGAATAATACCAATAAACCCGTTCTTGAGAAATAGGGAGGAGAAGAGTTCTCACGATAGAAAACCCACAAACTGGGTTACCAGCTCAATCCTGGAGTGGTGATAACGGGCACAAAAACGAACAGATTTTGCCTTTCTTGGAAGTTATTCCTATGCAAGTCACTTCCTGTAAAAGTGTAATCTTTCTAAAAAAAAAAAAAAAAAAAAGAAAGAAAGAAAGAAAGAAAGAAAGAAAGAAAGAAAGAAAAAGAAAAAACATTGCAGAGGAAATCCTGCTCTGTAATTACACAAAAGAACTTGAAGGCATTTGCAGGAAATGCAACTTGTTTAGCCTGGAACACATCCTTTGACTTTTCGGTGGTGAAAGCTTTTCTCCCCACCTAATTCAGGGGGTGGAGAACCTTTTTCTGTCTGAGGGGCACATTCTTTCATGGGGAGACCCATGTTCCAGTAGTGGACCTTCTGAGACCCATGTTCCAGTAGTGGGCCACCACCTGAGGCAAGAGTGATTGAAGCAATGCTTGTGTCTCTTACCTTTGCACAGCGGGCTGCATGATTCCCATACAAAGGTCAGAGGTATCTGCACACACACCTCTCTCTCCATCTCCTACCAGGCAAGGGAGAACATTGTCACCCTTTAAGCGCTCCTTCCATCCAGGCAAAAGCATTCAAGGAAGGTGCAGAGTGGGGGTATGTCCTAAAAAGAAGAGTGCCTGGCCTGGAAAGGAAGTGTATCCTGGGAAGTGTGTGGTTTAAAGGACCACATCCAGCCCTTAGCCTGAAGCCCCCAACCTTCATGGCAGGGACGCCAACTTGAATAAAATATTGGGGGGGGGGCAGGTAAGCACCACCCCACACGATCAATCACATGACGCAGTGTATGCATGCTATTTGAATGGCAATGCCCATCAACTGGGGGCTGTGATAGGAGGGCTTGCCCCCCTCAAATATTTTATTGGGGGGGTGTCAAAGGGCCCCTGGCCCCTAGGAGTTGGCTTCTATGTTTCCTGGCCTTACCCTTTTGTCATTAGGTTCAATTTTTCTGACCTTGGAGCCATACACAAAAATCCAAGGGGAGTCAACAGAAGCAAATTGAGCCTTTTTATCTTCAACATTAAAAGTTCAAGAAAGGAAAGGAAAGCTGTCTTGTTTCCTTTGTGTCCTTAACTTCAAATTATGAGGATATGACACGAGGAAGAATGAACTCAGGCAGTCGCATTTTGACCAAGCTCACTATATATGCCATTTTGATTTCGTACTTGGGGCTCGGACTATTGACATGTAATGATTTGGATGTAAATCACATGGTTTGATGGCCAGGGAAGTTATAGGGCATTTTATGCAAAGCAATAATATAAAAAAAGTCTATTGAACTAATCACCGGTTAATCTGACACTTAATGGAATAAGTAATGCTAAGTATGACATGAGGGCAGCGTTAAGCTTTAATCAATTCTGCTTGGGTCAAAGGTGCTAGTTTTGCTGATGGCAGGAGACAGAAGATGGAGAAGCTTTACAGAAGAGTCCCTGCACTTCATTATCCCAGGTGAACAAACGGCTGCTCTCAGGCAAACTGTGAACTTAATGACTAGAGCATGTGAGAGTTTTCTTATTAATTTTGTTATTATTTTGCCGCTGCTGTGTTTTGTGTTTTTTAATGAAGAGGGTGTCTCGTGATCTCTTTGAAGACACCTTCACCTGGAGTTGGCAGACTTGATCGGAATTAAGGATGCAGAAGGAAACTCAGAATCTCACCTGTTGCTGGCCTTTCAGTAAGATCTGCCTCACCTGCTGATCACTAGCCATGCTTATGGGTTTATCTCTAATGCCTCCACACTGTACATACATACAGTGGTACCTCAAGTTACATACGCTTCAGGTTACATACGCTTCAGGTTACAGACTCCGCTAACCCAGAAACAATGCTTCAGGTTAAGAACTTTGCTTCAGGATGAGAACAGAAATCGTGCTCTGGCGGCGCGGCAGCAGCAGGAGGCCCCATTAGCTAAAGTGGTGCTTCAGGTTAAGAACAGTTTCAGGTTAAGAACGGACCTCCGGAACGAATTAAGTACTTAACCTGAGGTACCACTGTACAAGCGAAATGGTCAGAGCAAGAGAGGAGAAATCACAAGGACAAGCTTTTTGGTTGTAAGGCAGAGCAAGTGTCCTGCGTGCAGCTATATGTAGGGCTCATGATTTCAGACAAAATTATTATGATTTGATTATTTATTTTATTCATTTATTAATTTGGCAGACCACCCTTCATCCAAAGATCACACAGCAGCTCACAACCTAAATATACAAAATAAGAACATAAAATGCATAAAAAACAAAAGCAGGAACAAACAAATAACTACCACCCCACACAAACATTTAAAAGACCATAGAATGTTAATCACCCAAAGGCCTTGTTATACAGAAACTTTTTTTGCCTGGCACCTAAATTCATGTAATGATGCTGCCAAGTGAGCCTACCTGGGGAGAGTATTCCACAAATAGGGAGCCACCTCAGAAAAGGCCCCTTCTTGTGTTGCCACCCTCCAGGCCTCTTGGGGAGGAGGCACATAAGGAAGGGCCTCACATGATGATTGCAGAGTCTGGGTAGGTTCATATGGAGAGAGCCATTTAAGGCTTTATAGGTCAAAACCGGGACGCGGGTGGCGCTGTGAGTTAAACCACAGAGCCTAGGGCTTGCCGATCAGAAGGTTGGCGGTTCGAATCCCCGCGACGGGGTGAGCTCCCATTGCTCGGTCCCTGCTCCTGCCAACCTAGCAGTTCGAAAGCACGTCAAAGTGCAAGTAGATAAATAGGTACCACTCCGGCGGGAAGGTAAACGGCGTTTCCGTGTGCTGCTCTGGTTTGCCAGAAGCGGTTTAGTCATGCTGGCCACATGACCCAGAAGCTGTACGCCGGCTCCCTTGGCCAGTAAAGCAAGATGAGCGCCGCAACCCCAGAGTCGGCCACGACTGGACCTAACAGTCAGGGGTCCCTTTACCTTTATCTAGGTCAAAACCAGCACTGGAAACTAATTGGCAGCCAGTGCAGTCAGACCAGGATCAGTGTAAGACGCTCTAATTGTCTTGTCTCAGTGAGCAACCTGGCCGCCGAATTATGCACCAGCTAAAGTTTTGCCCTGAATGTGTGCATAAAAATTAAATGTTAAACCTCACTACAACAACCAACAAATTCCTAGGATGGCAATCCTAAACTGATCTTGGAATGGATGAATCTGTCAATTTCTGCTTTTCTCGGTTTCTTTTCTCACTTTTCCAGTATTAACCTCATTTCTGTATCAGTTTGCTCATTTTAGGTTTTTTTTTAAAAATGCATGAAATACACATTTTTCATGGTCATTCCTCCTAACACAGACATATTTGTATGTAAGTTTGCCTAATATAAACTTTTTTTTTTTACAAGCAGATATTCCTCCACAGGACGAACCTTTTGTATGCCCACCCCAACTAATATATATTTCCTTGCCCCATCTTTCTCTAATATGGTTGTTTGTTTGTTTTTGGCTGGAAAATTACATTGAATAATTTGCAGAAGTGTGAATTTTGAAGAATAGCTGCAATTCACTTCATGTAATGGTTTGAGAAATGTAAACCAGGTAAGTTCACATTAACTGAACAAACTTCTCTTTGATCCTTCTTAGAGAGCAAGGCCCACTGAATGTAGCGAGACTTCTGAGCAAACATGCCGAGTACTTTGTGCTTTCGAGATCTTATTATAGCTACAGATATGCCAGCTGGCACACTGAACACAAACCTTAGATGAACTCCAAAAGGCATCAACCAGAGCAGTGAGTTAGGGTGTGGTTGGGTTAGAAAACATTTGCTGTGTGTTTATTACTCTTGAATAGATTTTTTTTCCCCAGACAGGTGCCTGTGAGGTGGTTCTAATCATTTGGTTCATAAGAATATGCCACTCATATAAAGTAATAAAGCCTTGGCTAAGGGTATTCTGTCCTAGCATCGAGACATGAATATAATGCAACGCTTTGCCTTCATCTAACTAATACATATGGACAGCGCTGCACATTGTACCATTGTAAGCAGCTCCTTCCGGCCCCCGTGGAAAAAAGTAGCGAGAAATGTCAAGAACCAGCCATTAAATGTCTTGATAGATTTAGAAAGTGCAAAGCTCACCTTATTTTTCCATAACTTGTTCTGTCATATTTTAACAAAATGCTATTTTGGGTTTTTAATTTTTTTTAAAGGACTTCATTTTCTGATTTACAAGTTTCAAGATGGTGCTATGGAACATTTAATTAATCCACTTCGCTGCACTTCCACATTGGCTATAAGCACAGAAGGAAGCTTCTGCATTTGGGTCATCATCTTCACTGGCTTGTGGTAGACACTGATATCTACAGATGTGCAGCCCTGACCTCACCACCTGACCTCACCATCACCCTGCCCCACACGAGTCCTGCAGTGATGGTGGTGTTGGGAGCAAGGCTCCAGCCCACTCCACAGCCTTCTTCTTCTTCTTCTTGTTTAGTCGTGTAGTCGTGTCCTATTCTTCGTGACCCCATGAACCAGAGCACACCAGGCACTCCTGTCTTCCACTGCCTCCCGCAGTTTGGTCAAACTCATGCTGGTAGCTTCGAGAACAGTGTCCAACCATCTCATCCTCTGTTGTCCGCTTCTCCTTGTGCCCTCCATCTTTCCCAACATCAGGGTCTTTTCCAGGGAGTCTTCTCTTCTCATGAGGTGGCCAAAGTATTGGAGCCTCAGCTTCAGGATCTGTCCTTCCAGTGAGCACTCAGGGCTGATTTCCTTAAGAATGGATAGGTTTGATCTTCTTGCAGTCCATGGGACTCTCAAGAGTCTCCTCCAACACCATAATTCAAAAGCATCAATTCTTCGGCGATCAGCCTTCTTTATGGTCCAGCTCTCACTTCCATACATCTCCAGCTCTCACTTCCATATACCCCACAGCCTTCTATCCACAGCCAACTATCCACAGCACAATAATCGTTCCCTCAACGGTCAATGGCATTTACTACCTTACAAATGTGCACAGCTTTGAAATTTCTATCAGACCCTCCAAGTGTCCCTATTTTCCAGGGACAGTTCTGGATTTACAGAAGCCATCCCAGTTTCTGATTTGATCCCAGAATGTCCCACTTTTCCTTAGGATGTCCCTATTTTCATTGGGGAAATGTTGGAAGTTCTGCAACCCCTGAGCCAAGGAGATAGCAACTGACTATACACCCTTTAGAAGCCTACTGAAGGCAGCCCTGTATAGGGAAGTTTTTTTAATGTTAATAATAATAATAATAATAATAATAATAATAATAATAATAATATATTTATACCCTACCCATCTGGCTGGGTTTCTCCAGCTGCTCTGGGCGGCTCCCAACAGAATATTAAAAACACGATAAACCATCAAACATTAAAACTTCCCCAAAGAGAGCTGCCTTCAGATGCCTTCTAAAAGTCAGGTAGTTGTTTATTTCCTTGACTTCTGATGGGAGGATGTTCCACAGGGCAGGCGCCACTACCGAGAAGGCCCTCTGCCTGGTTTAATGTTTTATTATGTTTTTATAATGTTGTAAGCTGTCCAGGGTGGGTGGGGCAACCCAGTAAAATGGGCATGGTAATAATAATAATAATAATAATAATAATAATAATAATAGTTATTATTGAATAGGATGTCCCTATTTTCATCAGAGAAATGTTGGCGGGTGTGTTCTATATGTAAGGCTGCAATGCTATACCCACTTCCTTAAGTTTAAGGCCTGTGGAACACAATGAAACTTGTTGTTTAGTCGTTGAGTCGTGTCCGACTCTTCATGACCCCATGGACCAGAGCACGCCAGGCACTCCTGTCTTCCACTGCCTCCTGCAGTTTGGTCAGACTCATGTTTGTCGCTTCAAGAACAGTGTCCAACCATCTCATCCTCTGTCGTCCGCTTCTCCTTGTGCCCTCCATCTTTCCCAACATCAGGGTCTTTTCCAGGGAGTCTTCTCTTCTCATGAGGTGGCCAAAGTATTGGAGCCTCAGCTTCACAATCTGTCCTTCCAGTGAGCACCCAGGGCTGATTTCCTTAAGAATGGATGTGTTTGATCTTCTTGCAGTCCATGGGACTCTCAAGAGTCTCCTCCAGCACCATAATTCAAAAGCATCAATTCTTCGGCGATCAGCCTTCTTTATGGTCCAGCTCTCACTTCCATACATCACTACTGGGAAAACCATGGCTTTAACTATACGGACCTTTGTTGGCAGGTGATGTCTCTGCTTTTTAATATGTTGTCTAGGTTTGCCATCGCCTTTCTCCCAAGGAGGAGGCGTCTTTTAATTTTGTGACTGCTGTCACCATCTGCAGTGATCATGGAGCCCAAGAAAGTAAAATCTCTCACTGCCTCCATTTCTTCCCCTTCTATTTGCCAGGGGGTGATGGCCCCAGTGGCCATGATCTTCGTTTTTTTGATGTTGAGCTTCAGACCATATTTTGTGCTCTCCTCTTTCACCCTCATTAAAAGGTTCTTTAATTCCTCCTCACTTTCTGCCATCAAGGTTGTGTCATCTGCATATCTTACCTCAATGAAACTTACCTCTGCATAATATGGCATTTTGGCATAAAGGCCTTAAGAAGATAAATTATTTATTTTCTCCACTAGTGGGGCAAGGTGTGTGTGGAATCTGAACAAATAATTGAAAATAACTGAAAAAACGTTTCACTGTTCATGAAGTTCAGATAGTATATTAGGCAGTATACTTTTTCATGTTCTATAATTAGGATTACTGTAACATCTGTGAAAACTCAACTGTCACTTCGATTTGGGCTCATTCAGATATTTCTTTTTCTTATGCCCAATTGGTGTTTTAAAAATAAAGTCCTAATTAACAAGATCTATCATGCCAAATTTTTCTTGCCCTTGCTAATGCCTGTGACAAAAAACATACATTGGTTAATTAATAGCTAACAAAAATATTATGCTGAAAAGTTGTGTGCTGGCTGGTTGGATTGTTGGTGTTCATGTGTTTATAGGAGAGGGAAATGGTTAAGAAACTGTAAATATTCTTGTTAATTTAATAAAATATAAAACTTTAAGAAGCTTCAAGTTTTAAGAGGCTCCAATCAAGTTTGCATTTCAGAATTCTAAATTTTCCTGACACAGAAGCAACATTCATTGTGTTTCCATTTCCTCCCTTTCTTTTTCCTTTTGATAGATTAACTGGAACTAAACTTGTGTCATGAGTTCTTGAACATTTCCTTCACGAACATATTCCTCTTTAAAGCTTAGAGGCAGTTTTGTATTCTTGTTCCTCACTTCAAACACTATGCTGAAGAATCACAAAGAGTTTGAAGTCAGATGAACTTCTCTTGAGATAGCTTGGGACGTTGCTCTCAGGCCTCCTCCCTGGAGCTGTGGTGAAGGTGGCCTTAATTGAAAACACGTTTGTAATCCGATACATTGATATACTCCCTCCCCTCTTCAAGTCTAGTCAGGGTAGAGAGTAGTGGGTGATGCATTTCTTGTGCTTCACTTGGTTTTAGGAAGAGATGGCAAGGGAAAGAATCTGCCAGAAATAGTGTGTGAGTGGTGCTGGGACAGAAGTTGGAAGCAGGCTAGTGTCGTTGTGGCATAGGTACGCAAGGTGTTGCTGGGGAAATGGTCATCATGGCTAGAGACCTGCTTGTCTGATTGGGCCAATGGCTGGTGTCATATGGTTTGGGACTGCATTACCTTGAGGACAATAGCTCCTTATTGTTTCTACTCCATTGCTGCTCTCTTCTTCAGAAGCCATTAATTTGATTCTCCACCTACTGAGGTGAGGTGGTTGAGGTGAGGCCTTTTTTCCCCAGGTGCCTCACTCAGACTAAGGAAGCTCACCTAACACTGAACGGGTTTCTTTTTCATACTGGGGAAGAGATTTTTCTTTAATTACAAAACTTAATATCAAATATATTTTCCTCTTCTTTTGTCCAAACTAAGACTTTGATCTAAATATGATAAAAACATAAATAGAAGTGGTGGGGAAGAATAAAGAAAGAGAAAAAGAAAGAAATAGAAATAGAAAAGAGATTAAAAGAGAGGGGAAGAAATCAGAAGATAAGGGTCTTCTGATTCTTCGTCTGTCCGCTAAATGTAAACAATATTCGTATCATCCACTCTAATACAAAACCACTTTCTATATCGTTTAATTTCTGAATAAGAGTTATGGAGTTGGTTTTGTCAACCATGACTTTCTAAACTGTTCCTTTTTGTTAAAATGATGCTGTTGAAGTATACCTGAATATTTGTAAAAGAGAAACAGTGGTGTGTGTGTGCGTGTCCTGGCATAAAGCAGAGACACTGCTTGTCATTTTATTCATTTTTGCATATCTTATCACTCCTCCTTCTCTTGATTCTTGGAGGGCAATAAGACAACCCAGATGCCAAGCTATGGAACATGTTCTTCTGACACGAGCATCTGGCTCCTTGGCAATCTCATTGAATTGACATGGTGGCAGCTTTGCTGTTGTATCCTCGAATGTCGGTATATAAGAAAATTGCAGATGGGCTCTCTTCTCGGATTAATAAAAAAACAAAAAAACATCCTGACCTTCACTAAGCAAAAAAATGTGTTGGGCTTGTGTGTCTGTGAATGAGATCTCAGACCATTACGAGAATATTTAGCAGTTCAAATTTCCAAGTGTTTTCTGAGGGGATGCCAAAATCTTTTACTGCAAAACCTTTAAGTAATAAGTCCTCCCAAGTCCAAGATACAAAAGAATTAGCACGAATAAAATACATTATTAGAGAAAATTAACTCTTTCTCTTGCAGCTGCTTATTCTGAAGCTTGCAATCTGTCGCAGCAAAAAAAAGAAGAAGAGACTTTATAGATATTTCAGCACGGGCTGAAAGTTTTCCATGGAGCTTTGTGGTGACAATAAGTGGTTGGGGTGGCAAAAGGGCAGAGGGGCAAAGCTTCCTTGAACATTTCAGGGGGGAGGGAGAGTTGTAGCAGTTTCCTGGGGTCTCATAGCTTGCCAGCAAAAGTTGCAGTGACTTTCTTTCTTTCTTGCATAGTTTTGGTGGTGCTGCAGGAAGCATCAGAATTCTTCTTGGCAACCTAGCTGCTGCCATTTCCCCTTGCAATGTCTCACTTGAAGGACACTACCTTTAGTTCAGGAGTTGCATTGCTGGTTAAAATAAACATGTAAAAGGGGACAGTGTGGATGAGCTTGATTGCTACCACCTCCCCATCGCCGTTCTGATCACCTTCCCCCACGAGGAAGGTAAAAGTCAGGACGAGGGAGCCTTCTGAACTTGTGGGAAATCAGGGTTCTTTAGTGCATGGAAAATTCAGGAGGTTCCCAGCAACACAAATTGGAAGGTGATGAGAACAACAACAGGGGATGGAACCAGCACACTCATCCCCTTTGTCCTTTTCATATGTTTACTTGAACTGTGGTTGCAACAGTGACAAAAAGGTTTATCTTCTATTAGTAATTCAATCTGTTTTGGATCTGCTTTGTGGTGTTCCAATTTGATTTGTTGCTTGGTTCCAAATTTGATATGTTGAGAATTTTTAAATCACCATAACCCCCCACTCTTTGTACAAAAGTGGATGAAGTCTTCAGGCAAATGAGCCCCTCCAGAGTAGATAGGTGCAGCGGTTTACCCACAAGGCCAGATTTTACCATTTTGAGGTAGGAAAACAGAAATCACATTCCTTCCCTTAGTTATCTTATTGAAGGCAATGATTTCAAAACTGCAGACATAAAGGTAAACAACTCACCAACATTCAAATAGTCCAGGGGCTTTCATACTAGATGATTTTACCTTGGTTGTAAAAAACTGGAAAAGTCAAAGCTTTTTCTCGTGACACTCCCTCTCTCCTAGAAGTACTTTCTGTGAATAGCAAGCAAGCGAGTGGGCACTATGCTTTTAAATGGTTTGGAAAATTTTTGGTGGTGGTGGTAAACAGGCTGTTTGATTAGTCTAACTCCACTGCTTTCATCCTGCTTTCACAGCCAAAACTCAGAGGTGAATGAAGACTCACAGAAGTGAAAATGGAGTGTGTGTACATACCTCAGCAAGTGATTTCTTCATCAAGCCCCCTTTAGTTTATTGTGGGGGGAAACCCCCAGCTATGAACATTCTCTAGGCTAGGAATAACAACTTTTGGAAGTCTTCCACAATGGTTTCTGGAGCATGATATATATAGCAAACTTTCTGGAAGTTTCAGACCAATACTCTCATGCTAGCTGGGCTGATGGAGGCTGGAGTTCCACAACCTCTGGTGGGCAAGTTGGGGAAAGTTGACATACCGTATCTATTCAAGCCATGTGTAAAAAGCTCTGTTGTACAGACTCCATATCCACAAGTGTTTATTGTGGAGGGCTTGCAAGCTTTTAAAAGTTGGCACCAATTAAGAATATTGCGACATGATTAATTAAACTGCTCAGTCTCTGACCTTTTCCCTACTCTATCTCCCAGCAATTTACCACAGCAGAAACTGAGATAGGTATACAACTCCCCAATGGCTATATGGAAGACAGCCAAGCCTATTGAACCAAAGTTGGTCCGATGAGCATGCTCTGAGTCTACAGGGAAGGGTGGGGAAAACACCTCTGAATTTGTGGGAAGCTTCTCTTAATTTATTCCTCCTGAAACCATTATTAAGATATGACTGACAGAGGTTTCTTGTCTGAGGCTTTTGCAATAAATTATACCACTGCATAATTGCAATATATCACCCTTCCCCACTTTTGTTCTAAGAAACAGCATGAAATAGCATGAAAGAGAAATTTAAAAATCAGCATAAAAAAGGAAGGAAGCATAGCCTGCAATCTAGTAAACCGCTGAAGCCAACGCCATTTAAACAGCTTAATTGCATACAGGGTTGTAGCCACAAACGGTCTGGAATTGTGCAACTGGCAAAATCCATCCAAAGTTAAGCACTCTTCAAAAGAGTTAAGCTTGCACGTGTAAAGCATTTATTTATTTATGAGGATTTATATACCACTTAATCATTCATAACCTCTCAGTGGAAATGTGATCATATAATGATTATCTCCCATACATGAAGCTGTGCAAAAGGTGATTAAAGCAAACATACCGGTAATTAAAGCAACTATGGGGTGTGGGTGGGATGGAACATGCCATAATTATTTCATTCTTTCAACCAAAGCTCCAGAGCTCTAGCAACATGGCCTGGTATAGATGGATAAAATATCTGAATGGTTAGATGGGGTTGGATCCAAAATTTATCTTCTTCCAACCAAGCACTTCTTCCATGGTTGAAAAGACTCTTTCCATCAGACAATGCATCTTCTGTCAGATGAAGATAAACCTTTGCTTACAAACCATGAGCTATGTTGACCTTTGCCTAACTATTAGGACACTGGGCAGTGGTGAATATTTAGCTGATGCAACTTAGGAGGTAATTGTCACAATAGACTTTTTTTAAGGACTATGAAAGCAGCAAATGATATACCTCTCAACAATTGTTATTCTTAAAACTAGATGTGGTAAGATAAAACCATTTCCAATGGCAGAACATACTTCCGAAATCCTTGCTCATCTGCTGTGATGTATTCTTTTCAGCCCTAAACAGCTTTTCCAATAAATACCAGGTACATTGCTATGACACATATTTAACTAGCTGTGTTAAATATGGGATTTGCATGATGAGCTTTCTCTAATGTTTGGGTTACTGACACACTGCCCATTGCTGTGGAAATTTACTTTTGTTTTTGCACCCTGGGAGTGAGGATACTTATTCCAGTTCACCAAGAAGAATCACATGTGAAATGAAGAAGAAGAAGAAGAAGAAGAAGAAGAAGAAGAAGAAGAAGAAGAAGAAGAAGAGGAGTTTGGATTTGATATCCTGCTTTATCCGTCTTAAGATCCGCCCAGCTCCCCTAGGTTGCCCAGAGTAGTCAACCTTTTTTTTAGGGGGGGGACCCCAAAGTTGTTGACCTTTTTAAAGGAAATAGTTGTTTACCTTTAGAACGATTGCGGGGTGCAGGGGCTCACAGTGCCAACCAACAGGGGTGCCATCACCCCATGCACAGGGGCGTATAAAGGTGGGTGCAGGTTCCATGCTGGGGGAGACGGACAAAATGTTGGGTGGCATAGTTGCCGCGCTGCCCAACAGCTGCCCCCCCCTGCTGCATGGTGGCTAACTGTTTTGGCTGCACGCGCAGCGCCCGGAGCGACATGTAACGTGAGCATTGCGTGACGCATCCTGTTGCATGTGCCAAGCTGCGGATTCCTTTGCTGGCTTTTCTGCTGTTGGCGCACGCTCCCAGCGCCGCTCAGTGTGGGGTGCCAGCGCAGAACAACGGGGAATGCAAGCGGGAGCCACACGCTCCTATTTATCAGGTTTTGTTGCTGCCGTCGATGCTGTTAGCGCGTGGCGGATCCCATCTGGAGATGTTTCCTCTGCTGCCACTTGCATTCTCCATCGTTCTGTGCTGGCACCCCACATTGGGTGGTGCTGGGAGGGTGCGCCGTGCACCCCTAGCACCAATGGTTAAGACGGCCCTGTCACTACCCTAAGGAGTCGCAAAGCGGCTAACAATCTCCTTTCCCTTCTTCCCCCACAACAAACACTCTGTGAGGTGAGTGAGGCTGAGAGAAGTGTGACTAGCCCAAGCTGCATGTGGAGGAGCAGGGACGCGAACCTGGTTCACCAGATTACGAGTCTACCGCTCTTAACCACTACACCACATGGGCTCTATATATGGCTCCCAGGGCTGGGGACCAGGACCTGACATCCTTGACCTGTCTTTATGGCCCCAGCACCCAATTAGGACTCAGTGTCCAGATCCTTCAATAACTTCCAAATTCACATGAAGCTGTTTTTGAGATGAAATTTGATTCAGTGGTTAAATCCACATCCTGGGTTCAGTTGGAGCACTCAGGCCTTGCATATAGAAAGGTCCCTGTTCGATCCCCTGACATCTCATCAGGTAAAATAGGTAAACACTGAAAATCTGCTGAGTCAGACTAAATAATACTGGGCATGGTGGACAAAAATCTTGACCCATAAGTTAGTTTCTGATATATATATTTTTTGGGATGGGGGAACCCTGCTATACCTAGTTCTATATATACAAGGGGGGGGCATGGACATGTGTTAATTGATACTGCAGTGATGCAGGCAATGTCATGGTGCCACAGGACACAATGCTTCTTTTGTCCTGAAACTGTGACTTTTGACTGATATACCGCCATATTGTGCCAAGTTTCATTCACATCCATGAGTGTGCCACTCCCCCAACCTTTGTGCCCATGTACACTTCTGTCTTTTATATGTTTCTGTCAGTGAGGGAGTCGGCGTACAGCTTCCGGGTCATGTGGCCAGCATGACTAAGCCGCTTCTGGCAAACCAGAGCAGTGCATGGAAACGCCATTTACCTTCCCGCTGGAGTGGTACCTATTTATCTACTTGCACTTTGACGTGCTTTCGAACTGCTAGGTTGGCAGGAGCAGGGACCGAGAAACGGGAGCTCACCCTGTCGCGGGGATTTGAACTGCCAACCTTCTGATCAGCAAGCCCTAGGCTTTGTGGTTTAGACCACAGCGCCACCCGCGTCCCTTGAATGTAACGTTGGAAGACATTAATAAAAGATGACAGGAAATATAAAATAATAGTGGAAAGCAGGAAGGAGGGGGTGGAGTTCAGGCCTGGATTGCTATGGGCCGAAGATCTTTTTTCTAAAATGAAAATGGACACCATCTAATCCTTAATGTAGAGTCCTTTATTATAAGACCTTCTGTTTCACAAAGGCTGAGGTGAGATAGCAACAGAAGTAAGTGATGCTCTGGAATCTTATTCCTTGAGGGAGAGAAGGAGGGAAGTGTGTTGGCATGCTTAGTCGCATGGAGGGTTCAGGGATGTTAATCACAACTCCTTTTATCAGACAGCTTTATTAAGATCAATTTTTTTGTTGCCAAATTAGAGTGGACCTAGAGCGAACTTCCCAGCAGTTATTAACACAAGTCCATGTTTGCTGGAAGGATCGGGGTGTGTTCGCATGAACCACCATAGCTGGGAGTTACACAATATCTATATCATTTTTCACAGCTTTGTCATTAGCTGGTAATGATTTGATTATTTTGCAGATGAATCACAGTATAAATCTCTTTCACAAACACTACCTCCAAGTATTAATCAAAACCATTAAGGCAAAGCAGTCAGTGCAAATTAAAAAATTTGCATGTCTAAATTAAAAATTACAGTAATACATCATAAATAAATCTTTTAAATTCTCTATGGCCTCTGTGAACATCCCCTTTTTGTGCCTATAATGAGCCCATGAATGCGAGATTTCCCCCTCTTTTTTTAATCATGATGTAATTGAATTTTAAAGGTAGAATTCGGTTCTTTCTGTCTGAAGCATACCCTAGACCTTACTGAGGGGTGATTTTTTTTTTTTTTTATTCCCTTCATCCTTCCAAAAGCGAACCAGAGGAGAAGGAAGAGATTCAAAGACAAGTGTGGAAGATTAGAGTTCAGTCCCATCTCACATAATCTTCAGCTTCTTCAATTGCAGCAAAGTAAATATTTGGAAAAGATGATACATCTTAATCAAATATCTTTGAACTGTGAGAAAAATGACTAGTTCTTGTTTTAGGCACTATTTCATTTTAGCACTATTAACACCTTACGTGCAGTTTGGTAAGAGATTAAAGAACTCTCCGTAATAAAAAGCTATCTTTGGCATTCAAATTTTATTATTATTTTGATCTCTAAATACAGTAATCATCTTCAAGCATGAGCATTAATTGTTCTTGATGTCCTTCATATATCAGGGACAGCAAAGTAACTTCTCTTCTATAGCTGGAGCTGAAGTTGCAACTTCAATCTTCAGACCCAGCCCAAGGGGTTCTGCCGCCTGAAGCAAAGGGCAAGAAGTTGCCTCCTCCCAGTCTAGTTCCACATGCAAAAGCTTCCACCGCACCCCTAGGGCAATGGCCTAGTTTAGTGGGTGTAGGAGAGGCTGCATGGCACACACACACAGAGAGCTCTCATTTACCTGCTACCCCTCAATATTTGCCACCTGGCAGCTGCCTTACTATGTCTCATGGTAGGGCCTGGCCCTGCTGCTTTGTGTGGAATAGAATTGTTGTGTCCTCCCCTCAACTACAACCCCTGATTTTTCAGGGGAAATGCAACCTTATCCAGAACGGCTTGAACCTCATCTCTTTGAACATGTAAACAATCTAGCCACAGAATCTTGGTCTGGTCAGGACAGAACTTTAATTTGTTGACCCTCATCCAGATCATCATAGGGGAAGGGCCATAGGGCATCTGCTTTGCATGCAAAACTTCCCATGTTCAATCCCCAGCATCTTCAGGTAGAGCCAGTGTGGTGTAGTGGTTAAGAGCGATAGACTCATAATCTGGTGAACTGGGTTAGATTCCCGGCTCCTCCACATGCAGCTGCTGGGTGACCTTGGGCTAGTCACACTTCTCTGAAGTCTCTCAGCCTCACTCACCTCACAGAGTGTTTGTTGTGGGGGAGGAAGGGAAAGGAGAATGTTAGCCGCTTTGAGACTCCTTCGGGTAGTGATAAAGCGGGGTATCAAATCCAAACTCTTCTTCTTCTCTTCTTCTTCAGGTAGGGCCTGCCTGAAATCCTGGATAATTGCTGCCAGTCAATGGTTTGACTCCGTGTAAGCCTATGTTCGTTTCACTGATTCCAGGCAAACGTCCACTTTCACATGCTTCCCCATTTCTTTTCTTCTTTGGCATGAAGAAAATTCAGACTTGCACAAGCTCCTCATTTGTACTGTTATAAGAATTTTAAGGTCTGTGAACACTAGAGGTTGCAAACGTGCATCCCACACGGATCACGTTTGCAACCCAAGCGTCCTCTGTACCTATTTATCTACTTGCACTGCCATGCTTTCGAAGTGCTAGGTTGACAGGAGTTGGGATGGAGCAACGGGAGCTCAGCCCATCGTGCAGATTTGAACTGCCTACCTTCTGATCAGCAAGCCAAGAGGCCCAGTGGTTTAGACCACAGCGCCACCTGCTCCCTATTTCTAACATTATTCCCCATCCCACTCAATAGGCTGGGATGCAAGTATCAGGAGCAGAGACGACACACGGCACAGCCTGTGGAGTAGTGGTAGCTGTTGAAGTGGAGTAGTGGTAGCTGGGAAGTCCCATCGATTCCACCACAAGGAGGGTCTGTACATAGTGTAAAACCCACTATGACAGCCATAGACCTGGTGCGGTAGACAACATGCTGGAATTTGGCTGGGAGACCTGGGTCACATCCTCGATCAGCCTCGAGGCATGGAATAAGTTACCTTGGAGTAAGTGCTGCTTACATTTGACTGCAAAAGCTCACTGTGAAAAAAACCACATAGAGCCTTAACGACACAATCTTCTGCTGGCTGAAATGTAACTTTTAGCCTTTCTTTACCATCTTACAAAGAGACGTAGTAAGAACCCCATCAAAGGAAGGAGATATCCAGCCTCTTCTTGATGATCGCTGACTTCCTGTATGCTAATATGTCACAAGCAGTACAACTTGAAAACCTTGCTATCAGCCCACTTGCTTGCAAAAGCAAAGACAGTCCATCAGTTACCCAGGCACTCCATGAGATGACATCATTGCTCCTGAAAAGAAAAGTCTCGGAGCCTCTCTCTCCCCTTCCTGCTTTCTGGTCTACCACTCTACTGGACACAGCATTATTTGTGATTCTGTAATTTGAATGAAAGGAAAATCGGCATGAACACAGGTCCTTTAAGACAAATTAAAATACCAATTCAGTAACAGTATCACAAGCTCTAATAATAATATTATAATATAATATAATAATAATATTATATTAGATAATTATATAATAATAATATTATATTAGATAATTATATAATATGTTCTTAAGTTCTTATGTTCTCAGGCCTAATAAAATAAATTATGGCACAAGGGAAGCAAATTAAGGAATAAAGGAAGAACATTGATCTTACAGTGGTACCTCAGATTACATATGCTTCAGGTTACAGACTCTGCTAACCCAGAAATAGTACCTTGGGTTAAGAACTTTGCTTCAGGATGAGAACAGAAATTGTGCGGCGGCGTAGCGGCAGCGGGAGGCCCCATTAGCTAAAGTGGTACCTCAGGTTAAGAACAGTTTCAGGTTAAGAACGGACCTCCAGAACAAATTAAGTTCTTAACCCGAGGTACCACTGTACTTTTACAACTTTTAGGGACAAGTCATTATGGGTCTGAAGCTCAACATCAAAAAAATGAAGATCATGGCCACTGGGGCCATCACCTCCTGGCAAATAGAAGGGGAAGAAATGGAGGCAGTGAGAGATTTTACTTTCTTGGGCTCCATGATCACTGCAGATGGTGACAGCAGTCACGAAATTAAAAGACGCCTCCTCCTTGGGAGAAAGGCGATGGCAAACCTAGACAACATATTAAAAAGCAGAGACATCACCTTGCCAACAAAGGTCCGTATAGTTAAAGCCATGGTTTTCCCAGTAGTGATGTATGGAAGTGAGAGCTAGACCATAAAGAAGGCTGATCGCCGAAGAATTGATGCTTTTGAATTATGGTGCTGGAGGAGACTCTTGAGAGTCCCATGGACTGCAAGAAGATCAAACACATCCATTCTTAAGGAAATTAGCCCTGGGTGCTCACTGGAAGGACAGATCGTGAAGCTGAGGCTCCAATACTTTGGCCACTTCATGAGAAGAGAAGACTCCCTGGAAAAGACCCTGATGTTGGGAAAGATGGAGGGCACAAGGAGAAGGGGACGACAGAGGACGAGATGGTTGGACAGTGTTCTTGAAGCGACAAACATGAGTCTGACCAAGCTGCGGGAGGCAGTGGAAGACAGGGGTGCCTGGCGTTCTCTGGTCCATGGGGTCACGAAGAGTTGGACACGACTTAACGACTAAACAACAACATTATGGGTATTCTTACTATGAAGTGTGATACAACACAGCGGAACACGTTTTTAGAGAGCAAAATATTCACTCTTTCTGGTTCCCTACTTGTAATCATATCAATTGCTAGCATTCAAAAATCAAGCAACACACAAGGCCCAATAGTCACAAAATGTACTGTTCCTGTTTAAGACTGAAAGCAAGAAGTTGGCAATCCCAGCTGGTTGTTTACTAAGTAATAACATACTTACTCTGCAAGGTTTGCGTATTTATCTGGTACTGCTGTTTAAAAAGCGATTTTGTCTAAACAGCTTCTTCAGTCTGGCCCTCTTGTAGTGGTTGTAGCGAGCCTGTTAAGTGTATATTTAGCACACCCTCGCATTGTGGTGTTCTGCTTTCTTTTCCTGTGGGATTCTCAACTGTAGGTGACACTATTGTGAAGGCTGCATTTCAAAGTCCTCACCTGCTCTGCCTTCTCTGATTTTATGTTACACTTCATGATATCAGCTTTAGTAATCTCATTCTTTAGCTCTTTCTTTTCATTTACACCTCCTTTACTCACTTCCTGAAGTTTGACACAGTAAAACTCTTTGCTGTGTATGTCTTCAGAAACTGTATTTAAGTCTATGCCACAGCTGCTTTCCTTAGAAGAGGGAGGAAAGGCAAAAGTCTAAGAACTGAAATATATAGGGCCTTATAAAAAACATACATAGGAAAAAATATTGGTATATTTATTTCACATTTTAAAAATTGCCTAAAAAATTCCATTTTACAAAATCCAGTCATAAAATGGAAACTGTTAGAAATGCAAGGATCATTGTATTCCTGGTCCATCTCTCTTTTGTGTGTCCATAAGTCCATTCTATCCTATTTCTGCATTAATTTGAATTTTTTTAAGTCCATCAAAAATAATTTTTGAATGTATTTTCCCCTCACCAAGCACACATTTCTAAACTTATTTTATCCTTAATAAAAAAAGTATATTTTGGGAGTAATGTTTGGTTGAACTAATCTCCTGTCCTGTCCATATCCAAAATAAAAAAAATACCAAAAAGGTCTTGTCTTTAGCTGTTTTAAAGGATTCCTTTTCTTTCTTTTTAATTTCACAGGCTAGTACAAGTCTGCATTAGTAACAAACAGTAACAACTGAACTCAAGATAGGGTTTAACACACCCACACCCACCCATACCCACACTCACACCTAATTAAGTACAGATTAATTAGTCTGGATTATTTGTCTATTTGTGTATCTATTCACAATTCAGACTAAGTTAGCTGTAGAGCCTGGCATGCTCTGGTCCATGGGGTCACAAAGAGTCGGACACGACTAAACAACAACAAGCTGTAGAGTGGTACCTCGGGTTAAGTACTTAATTCATTCTGGAGGTCCGTTCTTAACCTGAAACTATTCTTAACCTGATGCACCACTTTAGCTAATGGGGCCTCCTGCTGCCACCGCGCCGCCAGAGCCCGGTTTCTGTTCTTATCCTGAAGCAAAGTTCTTAACCTGAAGCACTATTTCTGGGTTAGCGGAGTGTGTAACCTGAAGCGTATGTAACCTGAAGCGTATGTAACCTGAGGTACCACTGTACTTAGTTCCATTGAAACCAATTTTTCACATAAATTTCAATGGGACTTCAGTGGTGCCTCGCAAGACGAAAAGAATCCGTTCCGCGATTCTCTTCGTCTAGCGGTTTTTTTGTCTTGCGAAGCAAGCCCATTGACGGTTTAGCGGATTAGCGCTATTAGCGGTTTAGTGGCTTTTAGCGGCTTATCGGTTTATCGGATAAGCAGATAAGCGGCTTAGAAAAAGGGGGGGGGAGGGGAAAAAACCCACAGGAACTCGCAAGACATTTTCGTCTTGCGAAGCAAGCCCATAGGAAATTCGTTTTGCGAAGCACCTCCAAAACGGAAAACTCTTTCGTCTTGCGAGTTTTCCGTCTTGCGAGGCATTCTTCTTGCGGGGCACCACAGTTTAGAGTTGTATATTTAATTGGTGTCTCTCTGCTGGCAGATAATTCTTTGATCCTTCATCACCTTCTTTTTACCCAAAGACGGGTAGAACCAATCTCCAGTGATTCCTCCTCTGCCCTGTACTCCCACAAATCTTCTATAGAGAGTTGCGGGGGGGGGGGGGCTCTTTGGGACAGCACAGAAAGTGGTATGTGGGGGGGGGGGGGAACGAGTCCCAAAGGTCCATCAGCTGGGAGACAGCAGTTAGATACTGCCTGGCACAATTTCTTCAATATACCAAATTGTGTCTGAGGTTCTCAAAGAGCAAAGCAGTTCTAGACCACCAGATCCAAGAGAAACAAAAAAACAGCATATGCTGGAACAACCTTTCCCTGCTTATGTATTTTTTAAAAGTGAAATATGAATTAAGGTCAATTCTTAAATGATGCTGCAACTCTGCTTTGAGGTCTAATGTCAAAATCTTTTAAACATTTTCCTCATACTTCTCTGCAATGAGGACAATGTAAAACTTGTCCTGTTCAAAGTGTTGGCTGTGACCTCTCAAGCCTTGAATGTCTCAGGACCACAATAACTCAAGGACTGCCTCTTTCCATATGAACCTACTCAGACCATGAGATCATCTTCTGAGGCCCTTCTTCGTGTGCCTCCTCCATGAGAGGTCCGGAGGATGGCAACACGAGAACGGGCCTTTTCCGCAGTGGCTCCCTGCTTGTGGAAAGCTCTCACCAGAGAGGCTCACCTGGTGCCTTCATTATATGCCTTTAGGCGCCAGGCAAAAACGTTCCTCTTTAACCAGGCCTTTGACTTTGACAGGCCTTCTGAAGAAGTGTGCATGCACACGAAAGCTTATACCCAGAACAAACTTAGTTGGTTTCTAAGGTGCTACTGGACATTTTTTAAAAAAAATTCCGACTGCGTCA
Organism: Podarcis cretensis; assembly: GCF_951804945.1. NCBI lineage: Eukaryota > Metazoa > Chordata > Lepidosauria > Squamata > Lacertidae > Podarcis > Podarcis cretensis. The sequence continues at coordinate 40,201,826 of NC_137181.1, forward strand.
GATTAACACGGCTACCTACCTGAATCCAGGCCTTTGACTGATTGACATCTAAGGCCCTTTTAAAATGTGTTGGGGAAGTGGGTGCTATGAGGTTGTTTTTGCTTTTATTTTTATTATGTATTTTGTGTTTATATATTTTGATTTTGATATTGTGATTTTTATGTTGTAACTGTTGGATGGTCACTTTAAAATGTGAAGGTTCATTATTGCTTCACAAGTTGTGTATGTCTTTAAGGGCCAGGGCAAGTAACGAGACCCAGTTTTACAGCTGTGAAACATAGCGGGTGCTGCTGAGTTGTGTTAATCAAGCTGTGTCAGCAATTGGGTATAGTATATAAGGAGCAGCACCTAGCTCTCCCATTACCCTGGGGGATGGGTTGGTGGTTGGGTCTGGTTTGTTGTTGATGTATTTAGTGTATAAGGAGTTTTTGTTTTTGTTATTAAAACCTTGTTTAAGTTATTTTTGAGTCCCTTTTTAATGCATGGTCTCCCCAGCAAGCTCTCTGTATTGCTACTAAACTGCAAATAGCCAACAGTAACTGCCCTGAGACCTGCAGGTGTAGGGCAGTATACAAATTTAATAAAATAATAATAAATTTAGACTTCCTCTGACATAAACAATTAAACTGGTCCTTTCAGTTGAGATCTATGTGATTTAACTCTAGTTCCTGTCCTTTCCTTCCACCTTCTAGATAATGCAGTTTCTCTGCATGTTCAGTTCTTTGTACCAGCCCATGTACAAGGATGAAGACAGGAGTGCCTGGCGTGCTCTGGTCCATGGGGTCACGAAGAGTCGGACACGACTAAATGACTAAACAACAACAACAACAACATGTACAAGGATGACAGAGCAGAGGTGTTGCAAGGTTGGGGAAACAGATGTGTCAGACCCAGTGCACAGCTCAGGGAGCATTCATCAGTGCTTCTCCTTGGAGCCTGCCATAGCCCCTTGTGAACTGAACTCTCCTTCAGTTCTAATAAGCAAGCAACTGTTCTCTGGTGTAAAAATCAATCGCGTCCCATAGGGGTATTAGGTATGCCTGGAAACTGGGAAATGAGCACTCTTAAGTAGCATTGTGATGTAACTTGCACACTGGTGTAAGAACTTGGATCTTTTTAATCCAATTATTTGCGTTTAAGGAAGCAAGGCAGTGCCCTTATGTACTATGTATGTATCTGTCTGATTTCCCTCATTCATCAAAAGATTAGAGCAGTTGGGAACAGATTAAACAGACAGACAATGTATAACATGCAATTAAAACCCAATTAAACCGCAACTGATGTGAAGTACCTGAGTAGTCTACCGTATTTACCTGGACTTTAAAAGGCAGCATCTTATTGTGGTTAGAGTGTTGGACCAGAAGTAAGGAGAGTTGGGTTTAGAAGGGCTGCAGTTCAGCAGTACAGCAACCGCTTTGCATGTAGAAGGTCCCAAATTCAGTTTTCGGAGATCTCCAGGTAGGACCTCTATCTGAAATATTGTAGAATTAGTTGACGACAACCCTACGTTCCCAGTCAGTCATCAAACTCACTGGGCAACCCTGGGCCAGCCACCGACTCTCAGCCTAAATTACCTCACACAGCTGTGTGGTTAAAAAGGACTAACAGGAGGAACCTAGTGCTTCTTGGGCAAAAGGCAGGATTTAAATGTAATAAATAAAACAAATGCAGAATAAAACCCAATTCAAAAATAAAGCATTTACAGCATCCTACATTTGGTACGTCATGCCTTGCCTAAGATAGCAGTCCTATGTACACATCAATGGGAGTAAGTCCCACTGAACCCAGGGCAGAACTAGACCCCTTCCCTCCACCATAATACTCGTGAGTAAACATGAACAGGATCAGGCTGTCATTGTGGAATGTGAAAGTTGCAGTTAGTTTATTTTTTAAAAAAATCATTCCCTCTCTAGTTATACTCTGCCTTTTGATCTAGACAGCACTCTTAGTTTATCAAGCAGATGGAAGGCAATTATGGGCTTCATCTGTTATAACCAGCAATTTAGAGAGCTTCCTAGTAACTCACCCACATCCGCCAGTCACCATGTGCAGTAAAGGTAAAGGTAAAGGTAAAAAAGGTAAAGGACCGCTGGATGGTTAAGTTCAATCAAAGGCAACTATGGGGTTGCGGTGCCCATCTCGCTTTCAGGCTGAGGGAGCCAGCTTTTGTCCACAGACAGCTTTCCAGTTCATGTGGCCAGCATGACTAAACTGCTTCTGGCACAACGGAACACTGTGACAGAAGCCAGAGTGCATGGAAATGCCGTTTACGTTCCCGCTGCAGTGGTACCTATTTATCTACTTGCACTGGTGTGCTTTCAAACTGCTATGTTGGCAGGAGCTGGACAGAGCAACGGAAGCTCACCCCATTGTGGGGATTTGAACCACTGATCTTCCGATTGGCAAGCCCAAGAGGCTCAGTGGTTTATACCACAGCGCCACTCGTGTCCCTACATCCATATGCAGTACCACATACGCAACACAGTACAGTAGCCTATCCAGCTTTTGTTTATCCCACTTTTAATCCACCGAGGTCAGGGCACCTTGGGGCCACTCCTTTATATCCCAGCAACACGCTTTAGAATAAGCGTGACAACTGAGCAGGGACATGAACTCAAATCCCCGTCACCAAATCCCAGCACGATACACTAGTCTCCTCCAGAGTTTTTGGGCTACAACTCCCATCAGCTCCAGCCAGCAGGGCTAATGGTCACAGACGATGGGAGGGCACCAGTTTGTAGCAGGTTACGATAATTGCCCTTCCGGCATCTTTTCACCTTCAGTGGTGGTTAGGTGAGCTCACTGTAGGCTCTGATGGTATTTCACCCCATCCCCCCCTTTAGATGCTTATATCTATTACGTCGCTTACTTTCAACAGTTGGAAACCAACTTTGGGGCACTCTCCTATTCATTCTTCTGAATTAAGCCCCAGACTCCTGCCCCACGTCCTTCCACATTGACACCACTGCCATCCTTGGTGGTTGGGTGTGTGGACAGAACATCTAATGCATGTACAACAGCACAAGGGAGTGTCATTATTTTTAAGACAATCTATTGAGGTAATGTTCTGGTAAGTCTAGTTAAATCAGAAAGAGTTTATTCTTGGTTATTGGTTCCATCGAGACGACATACTTCATTTTTGATATAGTTCTGCCCAGCTCTCCAGATGCATAATGTCTATAAGCGTGTATTATGTCTTCTTGTGCTTCTCTGTACATTAATAAATCCACCAGCAGCGAAATACTTGTTCATCACGAACAGCAGCAATAATAGCAAAATCGCAGGAACAGAAAAGAAATCAAGTGCTGTTATAAATCTCATGACTGGATGGGTCCAGCAAGAGTTTAATAATCAGTTACATTCCCCAGGACCTGTTCATTCGTGCCTTTGCCTGGTAAAAAAATTATTGAAACACTTTTTACTCGCAGATAAAGCATTTCTTCCTTGATCAAATGGGAGATAATAACAGTCTTATTGACTCAAACCAGTCAGTGGGGTTTTAGCATTTTGCTGTTTTTGCTGTCTGGCTCCTTCATCCAGACTTCGTCGTGTGTTAGTGGGCCTCTAAAATTGTGCTGGCTACAAAATGAATGTGTCCTGAGACAGAGACTCTTATGCACAGACACGTGTGAGAAGGTGCTGTGATTTGTGAATGGCTGTTACTGATTTAGAATGCAGAATAGTACGGGTGAAAAGCCATTTTTGCACAGAGAGTGCAAGTAGATAAATAGGTACCGCTCCGGCAGGAAGGTAAACGGTGTTCCCGTGCGCTGCTCTGGTTCACCAGAAGCGGCTTAGTCATGCTGGCCATATGACCTGTCTGTGGACAAACGCCGGCTCCCTTGATCTATAGAGCGAGATGAGCGCCACAATCCCAGAGTCATCCGCTACTGGACCCAACGGTCAGCGCCACAACCCCAGAGTCGTCCGCTACTGGACCCAATGGTACCTTTACCCTTTACACACGTTCTGCATCCCAAGACAAATGGAAAAAAACTATCTCTGCATGATGTAGGGTCAACAGAGGATGCCATGGATAGTGTTAAGCCTAATTTGTGTCCTGCATTAGATCTGTATGGGTAGGTCAGCTTACCAGTTGTGCATAACAAAGTGGTAGGGTCTCAACAACAGGAATTAAAGAAGCTTAAAATATATTGGTAGACCTGATTATGAAACCGATTCTTCCTCCACTGTCGAATAATAAGTAGGGCAGCCACCAGGGATGGGAGAGAACCTTGATTCAGTTTCCATTTAAAAGCAAACAGACTAAGTTTACATTTTCCAAAACAGTGCGCAAACCAAGGTACCTTTGGGAATTTGCAGTCACCTGAATTTTACAGTGCAGTTCTCCAACCATACGATGTTTACAAAAATGCATACATTTGGGGGAAGTGTGCATAGAATGGAATATATTAGTGAAAATAACATATACCGTAAGAATGTATTATATTAGGGGAAATTGGTTGCAAAAAGTGTGTGCATTCATTAAAACTGTGTCTTGTAGAAGAAATTTGCACTAAAATGCTGATGAATTTTCATGAGGATTAAAAAAAAATAAAGAAATCACAAATTGCAGCAGAAATGTGGGGAACGGAATTTAAGATGGGGGAAATGAGAAACTGAGGAAACCAAAATTGACAGATTTGTCAATCTTAGTGGCCTTAGCTACTAGTGGTTGCTTAGTGGCCACTTACACATTGCCAAAAATGAGGAAGGAATAAAAAAAGGGATAAAAATAGGATACAAATTTCTGTAAAACTGCATATAATTTAGAAATAATTATTGTATTTTATTTCTGTTTAAATTATATCCCACCCTGCTATGAAAGACTGTAATCAGATGACCCATGAGTCTGCTTAATCTGTTGTCCTGGTGCTCTTCAAGGCTCCTGCTTCTTCCAAGACTTGAAAACCCACACAAAATGCCTCTTTTAAGCTTCAGTTTATTGGCCCACATCCACTGCCTTCAAGCAATGGTCTCAACAACCTCCCCCAGTTTAGGTGGAACAGTGCTGGGTGCCATCTGCACATAGATGACACCTCATTCCAAATCTCCTGATGATAGCTCCCAGTTTTCATATAGATTTTATGAGGGACAAGATGGAATCCTGCAGGACACCACAGAAAAGCTCTCACGGTATTGAACGGTGCCTCCTATAACTACTTTCTGGAAATAGCCTGGAAGTAGGAGTGGAATCACAATGCCCACAACCCCCACACCCCTAAGAAGATGCTGAAGGTTCAGCAGTATCAAAAGACATCAAGAGATGAAGGAGATAAAATGATCAAGGAGAACAAGCAGGGTTGCACTCCCCACATCTCTCACCCCACAAATATCCCCACATCTCTCACCCCACAAATATTACAGTGACCAAGACAGTTTCAGTGCCATGGTCAGGTCTGAAGCCAGACTCAGTTTTCTTCAAGCATGACTGAAGTTGGTCACTACCCTATCATGCACAAGGGGATATTCCTCACTGGGGAATAGTCGTTTAACCCTTCTGGGTCCAGGGAAGTCCTCTTAAGGAGTAGACACACCTCCTTCAAGGCAGGTGGTACTTTGCCCTCCTCCAGTGAAGCATCAATGGACTCATATTGTCGACACCCTATGGCTAGCTCCAAGAAGTCAGGATGGGCGAGCATCAAGGTGGGCAGGTGGTTGGCTGCATTTCTTGAAGCTGGTTGTCCACATTCACAGGCTGCAATAATTGAAAATGATCCAATATGGATGGGACAGTGCTCTGGACACTTGCATTGAACTTGGACTAATTGTGGCATCCAACTTCATACACATCAGAGTAATTTTGCCCCTAAAGTGCTCCACAAAATAGTTGCAGTAGGCTTTTAAGGATGTTAAAGCAATGAACTCTTGGCCAGGTGACAAAAGCCCATTCACCACTTGGAAAAGCTTGCCAGATGTCTACTTGCAGCTCCAATGGTAGTGGAGAAGTAAACTTTATTTGCTGCCACCACCGCAGCAATGCAACTTCATCCATGTTCAGTCAGGTTTGGATAAAGATTTACAATACTTGCACTCTAGCATCTGATTCTCCTGTTTCATCATACACAGTTCACTAGAGTACCAAGATGACTGTGTGCTCCACAGCGACGTTGAAGGCACTGAGGAACAATTGTGTCAATAGCTCTATAAAGGTAAAGGTGGTGCTGTGGTCTAAACCACTGATCCTCTTGGGTTTGCTGATCGTAAGGTTGGCGGTTCAAATCCGTGCGACGGGGTGAACTTCCATTTCTCTGTTCCAGCTTCTGCCAACCTAGCAGTTCAAAAGCATACCAGTGCAAGTAGATAAATAGGTACCACTGTGGCAGGAAGGTAAATGGCCTTTCTGTGCACTCTGGCACTCGTCACAGTGTCCCGTTGTGCCAGAAGCGGTTTAGTCATGCTGGCCACATGACCCGGAAAGCTGTCTGTGGACAAACGCCAGCTCCTTCGGCCTGAAGCGAGATAAGTGCCGCATCCTGTAGTCACCTTTGACTGGACTTAACCATCCAGGGGTCCTTTACTTTATTTTACCTTTTGCATCAGCCAGGACTTTGGCTAATTGGTATCCAATACCCTTTTCAATGTGTTGGGGGGGGGGAGACTATTGGTTTGTTGTTATTTTTTTTATTTTTTTATTTTGTAGTTTTTATATTGAAATTTGACTGAGATCTAGAGATGGATGGTAGTATACAAATTTAATAAATAATAACTATCATCTCACAATTCCATAGCAAGTTGAGAGCGTTGATAGGAGTGCCAGCCATGTAAGATAGAAAAATCCCACAGAACATTCAGGAATTCCTCAGATTCCTAAGTCTCCAAGGGGCAGGCCTTCTCATTGGGTCCCGTACCCCTGTGGAGTGGAGTAGCTACTCCTTCATTTTTTAAAATTAAATTGCCCTTCAGATATTATCAGTTGCACATGATATTGTTAAAGTGCATCTGGAAAACAAATATTGTTACACAGAACTGAATCCCATGCATTCACAGATCCCAAACGTGCAGCTGGATAAGTTGCTAATTAGTTCTGTGCCATGATCCAAGGTGTTGGCATTAATTATAAAGCCCCGCACAACTTTGGTCTTTAGTTACCTGCAAGGCTGCCTCTGGAGGGGATTGAATTAGCAGCTTCCTGCTTTTAGTCATGAGAAAAAAATGATGTCTGTGGACCTTTCGAGGGGCAAAATGCACCTGAAGACTCAGTAATCACTCAGTGGTCAGCTTTTTTTTTTTTTAGATGATCCATTATTTTCATCTAGTCTTAAAGCTTCTAATCGAACCTCTCCATTTCTACCCTCCCCAGTTTCTCTGTCTTTAAAGCTTAGATATATGATGATCAGGAATAAGGACATCTGTCTGGAGGTGCTCCATTTATATTATTTATATACTGCCAACTCATATAAAATCTCAAGGTGGTATATCTTACTATATAATAAAAATTTGAGAGTGTCATCAGACTGCAGTTCCCTTGGATGCTATCAGGGCGTCATTCGCTTCTTCATCCTCAACCCCTGCTGTTACTGTGGGGAAAAAGAGAAAAAAAGCCTGCATTTTAAAGACCGCAAAATTTCTGCTGGAAGAATATTCTACAGCAAGGAGCTATTATTGGTGGCACCAACTACCCAATTTCTAGTTGAAGCCTGTCACACTTCTGTAACACGAAGTACAATTATTAATAAATTAATTAAATTTGTATGCCACACTTCATCTGAAAATCGCAGGGCGTTTCACAACATAATCACAACCAGCTTGGACAAAAGGCTTCAAGTAGTCCTTAAGGTATTATCTAACAACAACAACAACAACAACAACAACAACAACAACAACAACAACAACAGATTTATATCCCACCCATCTGGCTGGGTTTCCCTAGCCACTCTCCCAACAGAATATTATTAATAATAAAAAAAGATAAAAAATCAAACATTAAACACTTCCCTAAACAGGGCTGCCTTCAGGTGTCTTCTAAAAGTCAGATAGTTGTTTATTTCCTTGTACCTCCTCCCAGTACCAGTACCTCCTCCCACCAGTACCTAAGTGTCAGGGAACTGCCATCGGAGCCAAGGGTGGTGGTAAGGCTCCCCGATGACCCTGGAGAGGGAACCAGCAAGGAGAGAGGGAGAGCTTCCGCTGGGGAAGGAAATAGACGTTACACCAGGGAGGAAGGGGAGGCTGAGGGAGCTTCGGAGGGAAGGCTCCGGGACTGTTCCAGCGAGACCAGCGGGGAGAGCACAGGACCTCCCCTTGGGACGCCCACTCTGCGCAGAAAGCTTCCGCGCAGGGAAGCTAGGCGGCGACTTGGTGTCAAGGAACTTTTATGTTGGAGGAAATTCAGGAAACACCCATTGACGGATTCTGCCAGTGATTGAGGCAGTCACGGAATACTGACTGTCCAGTCAGGGGAAAGTTTTAACCAAACTACTCCGCTTGGAGCAGTTTGCCCCTTACGCACAAGCAACCCCAAACCCCATTACACTAAGTATGTCACTTTCAGTTGCTATTTTGCTTAGAAAGATGGGATATAAATTCTGGTATAAATAAATAATACTCATTTATATAAGCATGACTCATAAGTGGAGACGTCAAAGCTCTTGAACCTGATGTACTCTTCTGATAAGTGTTCTCAGCGAAATGCCTGAACTATTTGGTTATTTGTCATTTACTTTGTATCTTAGTTGCATTTGAATCTGTCTACATAAAAATCATTGAAGATGAAATGGGTGGAAGGAAGCATCTTGGACTTGGGAATGGCCAGCAGAATCTGCTAAACAGCTTTTATAAGAAATAGAACAATTTACTCACGACTGAAGGAAGACGATTCACTGTGCAGAGGCCTCATTAATCTATAGGCTTATGAGTATTTGAGGTGTGCTGGTTTGTAACTTTATTGGAATAGGATATATCAGTTTCATGTTGTTCTAGGCTGAATCCTTTATCTTGAACATCCAGGACAATATACACAACCCGTTTAAATAGAGGTCAAATGCTACATTACATTCTTTTTAGGATTTTTTCTCTTTTGAAACCCTTTCCTATCTGCAATCAGTCACATAATGTTTAGGCAGCAATGAATAAAAGGTATGTACAGTAGCTCGTGGTGAGTCATGCATGATGGCTTTCATTTGTTTCATGCTCCAAAAAATTCAGTATTAATAATAAAATCTGTTTCCCTTTTTAGCTATTTTAGTTACATAACATAAGACATTTTCTCTCCTAAAATATTGCTTGAAATCCACATATGCCAGTAAAAACTTTACCAAATAATGAAATGGCAGCAGCTGGATTTTGAAACATCTCCCCCTACACACACACACACACACACACACACACACACACACACACAGGAATTAAGGAATCATAGTGAAGAAAATGCACAACAGCCATAATGGTGGGACTTGAGTGATAGCCTGAAAAGGATAGAATGCAATGCTCCATGAACATATGGAGCCATGGAAGGGGGAAAAAAAGGTATTCTAAGAGATTAATGGAAGATTTCCCTTATTTTAAATGATACCTTATTATTGCCCTTTTCTTCAAAATATGTCAGCTCTGTACAATATTATTGGTGTCCCTTAATTCAGAGCACTATATTGCTGTATTGACTAGAATAAATGCCAGATATCTAGAGTGCCCCATATTTTTAAACTTTGACTTGGCAAATCTATAGTGTGATTGAACTAACTGAACATTAGTGGCATGTTTTTTTTTAATGGCTGATGAGCCCTGAGAGCCTCAGAGATAGTCTGTCCAGTCTGAATTAACACTCGGACATATGGATTCTCATCTGAACCATCTGGGTCTACAAAACCAGCTGGAAACTCTGCCTGAATGCCATAGGCAATATTTTTGTTTCAATTTGTGGTTCAAATTAAGCTGTAAATAAATTGTAAGAAGTCAGAAGGTCAAGAAGTATAGTAGCGCAGGATGGAAAAGATCAATAATATTGCTGTTTCTCATAACACTTCTGTTTCTAACGAACAGGAACAATCTACCATCAATATAATAGAATCATAGAATTGTAAAGTTGTAAGGGACCTCAAGGGTCATCTAGTCCAACCCCCTGCCTACCTAAGACACTATGCTCAAAAAGAAAAGAAAATATCAGCAATAGTACTTTAGTGATACTAGATGCCTCCAAATCATCTATGGAGTGGGGAACAATTTTGGAAACAGGCCTTCGGAAGCATCCCTGAGGAAATCTTTGTATCCAAAAATGGTGTGATCTTTTGGTGCACACTTTCTGAGTACGGTGGTACCTCTGGTTATGAACTTAATTTGTTCCAGAGGTCCGTTCTTAACCTGAAACCATTCTTAACCTGAGGTACCACTTTAGCTAATGGGGCCTCCTGCTGCCGCCACGCAGCCGCCACATGATTTCTGTTCTCATCCTGAGGTAAAGTTCTTAACCTGAGGTACTACTTCTGGGTTAGCGGAGTCTGTAACCTGAAGTGGTTGTAACCCGAGGTACCACTGTACAAATTTGCCTTGCCCATTAGTATCACTGGCTCTGCTCTGAGGATGACTAGCATGGGATGCAACCCACAAACCGCAACATCTCCAGGAAGGCTGACCTGAGCAAGACTCCATTTTGAAATCATGGAGAGAGCTGCTGCCATTCAGGGTAGACAATACTATGAGCTGTATGGACCAATGATCTGTCTCATCTTCCTTTGTTCCTTTGTTGGGTTCCTTTGTTCATTCACAGAATGGAGTAGGAGAGCTGGTCTGCACAACTCTGCTGTGGTGTCCCTGACAGACCCCTGAACGGTTTCAAACCCTGAACATGCCTCACTCTCTTCCTCCACGTGATTGTTTATTGTGTGAATGAACACCAAGCATGGAACTGAAACTTGACGGCGGTAGCTATTTGGATTCAACAGCAGTAAACGTTCCAAAGTGTTAACTAAATTCTGTTTGTTCTACTCTTAAGTCTCTTGTGCCCTCATTTTGCAAAGTCCGCCGTGGCAAGTATTGCACACCTGCCCTAATGATGATGGGCATTGTGATAGCACAAGAGAACAGGCCTGTTCCTGCAGGTCTTTTAAACTCTTCAGAACTTATGAAGATATTACAGAACTTGTTGCCTAGCAACAGGTGCCTGGCATAGCAGCTGCGGGAGCCTGCCAGCACCTAAAAGCATCGATTGTGAGCCCCTGTGTCCTCTGAAATATGCTTGTGGCCTATTTTAAGTAGCCAGCATCCATGTAAACCAACCAAGGGCCTGGAATTTAGGTGGAAATTTGAAAAGAGTGAGGGACGAATTTCTAGAACAGAGTGACAAAACTGAGGTAGCTGAGGAGGTAAGTGATAAAATTATTACTAAGCTCTTTAACAGTTGAAGAATTGACTGAAAGTTGCATGCGATAAAGCTTATTGATGAATAGGACATTTAATTCATGAATAGAATCGTCATTTAATCCTTCAAAACTCTTCATGCCGTTATTCAAAGATTATTATACACCTTTTCTTTGTTTCCGGAGTGCAATTACTCCTGAATCTCCTTTTTGAGTCTTGTCAGTTGAAGCTGAGGGTGAGTTAAGATCCCAGGCAGTTAACACTCACAGAGGTGGGTTTAAGGGTGCCCACACTGGGCGCCAAGCTGAGTGGGTGCCACAATGGGTGCTGCAACAATGCCAAAGGTGAGAGGTGGGGGGGGGAGGAGGGAGCCAAATTTTGGCACCTCGCAGGGCGCCACTGAAATTTTAAAGCCCAAAGTCTGCCATTAACACTCATCAGAAAGGTACAGCTGGTCAGGGTTCCTTGAAATTTTTATTCTTACAGACAGCAAGGAAGATGGGGATTTGTATCCTCTGGAGGAAAATGTATATAATTTCAAGACAAAGGCCAAACTGAATTGTGATGTTGTGTGACCTAGAACTTATCACTGTAATGTATAAGTGAGTGTTTGTGTAGACCCAGGCAGGAGCTGTCTAATGCGTACTGGCTGACAGTCTGGTTATGAGATTCTGTAAGTTAGTAATCCTTTCCCTCACAGAGGCTCCCATCTGTACCATACATTGAAAGTAGCATCATACCACTTTAAAAAGTCATGGTTTCCCTCAGAGGATTATGGGAACTGTAATTTGTTAAGGATGCTGAGAGTTGTTTAGGACAATTGTGGCCCTCGCACAGCTACAATTTTCAGAGTTCCATCGGATGAAGGATGAACCACTCTATAAATGGCAGCTCTCTGAGGGACATACGAGATAACCTAGCAACTCTTAGCACCCTTAACAAACTACTGTTCCCAGAATTCTTTATGGGAAAAACCGCGACTTTCAAAAGTGGTATGACACTGCTTTCAATGTATAGTGCAGACGAGGCTGTTTAAATGAATCCCCAAGAGACAGATCTCTGAAGTGAAAACAATACAACTACAGGAGAGGTATTTAGGATTAAATGAAATAACATGCACTAGCAGTACCACAAAGCCATTCTCTTATATGTTACATGTCTCATTAAGTTCACCTTTGTGTATACTCTAGGTTGTATGCTAGCTTGCCATGCCAGGAGCTGCCTGAGTCAGCTCTGAGACTGTGCTTTTAGTTTCAGTTCTGCGTTACAAGCAGCAGTTTCCTGCAAATGTTCTTTCCCCCTCCATAAACTGTTTTGCACTAAAGTTGTTTTGGTTATGCATCCTCTGTGTGGCCTCCTCTTTACGTCACTTGAGCACAATTGGAGGCTTTTGTGGGGTCATGCTAACCGGTGGCAGCTGGTAACATTTTTATTTGACATGGCTGCAAGTTTTAACCTGGCTGTTTTCATCACAGTAGGACTTGTACAGCACTTATTTAGGAAAATGTGTCATTGTGCATGTGCAGAGTGTCATTGTGTCCTCACTAAAAAAAACCCCAACCCAATTATTTTCTGCACATCTATGAACAGAGGAAGAACATCCTTATAGAAGGGTCGAAGTATATGATTGATTCTATACCTCTTGTTTATAAATGAAGCCTTATTACCTGACATTTGTTACGGAATTTGTGCATTTATTATACCTAGACATCAACTGACAAAAAAACTGAACGATCACAAACTTTTAATATGTGAGGAAGTTTCTTCCAGTTTCATGCAGCTGCTCTCCAGGTTTTGGGGAACTAAAAGCCCAATCATCCCAGAATTTTAGCCATGCTGGCAGCAACTGATTGGTGTTGTGGTTCAATGTGCAGGGCACCATGTTGGTTACTCTTGGAGAAGACAATACAAGCCTATGTGGACCAATGCCATATAAGGAGTTTTGTTTGTCCATGATTTGCATTACATGGAAAGCTCTGCCAGGTCGAATTCCTGCCCCTGGTTCAGCACTGTCGTTTGAGAAAGCGTGTTCTCCTTCAGGGAGAGCACGTGTTGCGGTGGGGTCTACTGAGCCACCCCCTTTGTTGCTGGGTAAGTTCTCCAAGAGGGACAGGGGGCATTGATTGGATTGCTGAGTTGCTGGGGCAAAAGTTATGTTGCAATTTTGGTGGGAGGGGTAAAAGGTTTAAATACTCTGCACGCAGCCTTGTACTTTCTCTTTTGCTGCGTGCAACGGATCACCCGCCCACCCGCCCTAGAGTAAGGGGTTGTTGCGTTGACCTTGCTATGCCTGTCATGGGGTCGTCTGCCTTTGAGCAGGGGCCTGGTAGGAATTTTTCCACCTGGCAAATTGGCTGGCTGGGTGGTTTTTGCCTACTGCGTAGCAAATCGTCACAACTTGTAAGGTTGTGGTTAGGCATTGGTTATAAATCTGGTGGAGGAGGGGTTAGGATAGGCTGGGCCTGCCCCTCCATGGTTGCTGCGGAAAGGGAATTCCGTTAAAGGAATCCTGGGGCTTGCCATCTTTTCGTCCAATCCCTGGAATGGGACTAGGGCTGGCAAGCCTTCGGGGAGCAGGCGGGTGAGAGTTGAGGGTCTGTGTCTCAGCTCCAATTCTTCCCCGACTTGCTTTCCCCCGCACTGTCTTTCGGTGGTGCCCGGAAGTCAGTTCTGTCCCCAGGCAGGGGGACAGATAGTCTTAACCAATGCCTAAACAACCACTCAGTTTGTATTTTAATAAAGTTGTGGCCAAAATCGTGCCAAAAATCTTAAACAAAAATTACGTGTCCGTTGTGAGTTATTTTGGGGGGTGGATTGGGGACCTCAACACGCAAACTGCATTTGCCAGAACTCCTTTATTGATTGCTCTGTGTGTGCTCATTATTCATTAGCTAATATCTGCGCAATTAACCTGGATGAATGGGATTGGATATGAAATCACAAACATAGCAATGGCCTTATTGTAAGTTGTGTACAAAGTATTATTACTTCGTGGTTCAAGGAGAAAAGAGTAGCTGAGCAGAGTTTCTATACAGAAGCTTACACATCTTGTAAGATTTTGAGAGGTACAAGAAAGCTGGGGGGGGAGGAACTTTGTGGAGAAATGGAACTTATTTGTAGAACATTGGAACACTCAATCCCAGGAGAACTTAACAATTTTTAAATGAAGGTTCTTTATTAGGAATTATAGAGGGATGCAGTTTGGGTTGATTATTGCACTTTTTGACTATGGTTTATGAAGTATGATGTATCATTTAAAAGTTGGGAAATCAAATAAACAAAATAATAATAATGCAACCTTATAAGGTAACAGAGGAATGGCTATTGAAGGCTTGGTATTAATGGCAAATATTGCTTCTATAGTACATCTGGATATTCTAGTATTTGTCTTCCTCCCAAGTGCACAGCAACTTCATTTGTTCAAAACAAATAATAAATTCAGTTGTAGGGACTCCAAAACATGCATTTTCTATCTATTAATAGTACACTTCCTTTCTGTTGGCACAGGAAATTACTCAGAGACAAGTACACCGATAACTGTGATAAACAAACTAGTGTAGCACTTTTTTTTCTATTCTCAGCAGTCTTTCAGATCACAACATAATTCTAAGTTAAAGAAAAGGGAGAAGGAAAAGTAAAAAGAAGAGGATTCAATGGCTAAATGAGTCACTTGTTTGATTCTCAGTGACTCTATTAATGAGCTAAAAAGGTCTGCATATAATTTATTAAAATTGATGGAATTCAGGGGAAAATAATGTGATTTTGAGCCATAGTTAAGTGACTAACTAAGACTGCAATGTTTTGCATGCTTACTTGGGGAGAAAAATCCCATTGCTTTTCAGTAAACATGCATATTATTGCACTACACAGAGCACAGTTTATCCAGAATATGTGTAAATCACAATAATTTGTGGAGATACAATAATGCATTTCCCAAAAGACCTTAAAGTCAGCAAAATATAAGCCAACACTGTTAGTTAATCCCATGTATCCTGTTTCTTTGAATATCTGATTCTTATGCCATATATGAAAATGGATTACACAATCTTATTCCGTATTCAGAAGCATATTCAGGAAGTTTTGCTGGTGATCCCATCACAGAGTGAAGTTTGCAGGCGAAGGCTGCCAAGGTTTGCATTGCAGGGCTTTCTCTGTGGTGGCCCCACAGCTCTGGAATAGCCTCCTCTCTGAGATGTGTTATGCCAATGCATCATTTTAAATCAAATAATAAGTAAAGATACACTGCTTTGCACAGGCTTTTGGATAAGGACAAAGTGCACAGTGATATTTTATTTTCACTTCTGACACCTGTTTTATTTCAAGTTGTTCGAGTCATTTCATTTTAAATTGTTATTGTTAATTGTTATTTTAGTGTTATTGTGCATCGCTCTGGGACCCTTGAGTGAAGCGTGGGTTACAAATGCCTCAAATAAATAATAAAAAATAATAAAAAATGATAAACTGGAAGCAAGAATCTTCAGTTTTGTGGTATTGATTACTGGGGTGGCATACGTGTTCAGATGTCTTTACCCGACACTCAGTTTCTGTACTATAAGTCTGTCCACTAGTCTTGTAACCCTTTCCTGGGAGTAAGCCCCATTAAACCCAAGGGGATTTATTTCTGAGTAGATGTGTATAGAATTCCATGGTAAATCGCTGAAAGTTTGCTTGTTTAAAATATTTATACTGCATCTTTTCACCTACTAGTAAGGTACTCAAGATGGTGAGTCTCAACCAAGATTAAAGATGATGAATGCTGATGAATTTTGCACACATACTCCTGCACAAAGCACACACGCTGAAATTTAGCCTGCTGTGTGTGACTCCTGAAATCTGAAGTGGTTCTTCTGCATTCCACCAATTATTGGGTGCTGATAGGTAGATGTGGGATGTCTCTATGTGGGACAAGAAGCTACAGTTAGAACTGGATATGGAACAACTGATTGGTTCAAAATTGGGAAAGGAGTACGACAAGGCTGCATTTTGTCTCCCTGCTTATTTAACTTATATGCAGAATTCATCATGCGAAAGGCTGGGCTGGATGAATCCCTAGCCGGAATTAAGATTGCCGGAAGAAATATCAACAACCTCAGATATGCAGATGACACAACCTTGATGGCAGAAAGTGAGGAGGAATTAAAGAACCTTTTATTGAGGGTGAAAGAGGAGAGTGCAAAATATGGTCTGAAGCTCAACATCAAAAAAACGAAGATCATGGCTACTGGTCCCATCACCTCCTGGCAAATAGAAGGGGAAGAAATGGAGGCAGTGAGAGATTTTACTTTCTTGGGCTCCATGATCACTGCAGATGGTGACAGCAGCCACGAAATTAAAAGACGCCTGCTTCTTGGGAGAAGGGCAATGACAGGCCTAGACAGCATCTTGAGAAGTAGAGACATCACCTTGCCAACAAAGGTCCGTATAGTTAAAACTATGGTTTTCCCAGTAGTGATGTATGGAAGTGAGAGCTGGACCATCAAGAAGGCTGATCGCCGAAGAATTGATGCT
This sequence comes from Podarcis cretensis, assembly GCF_951804945.1. Lineage (NCBI taxonomy): Eukaryota > Metazoa > Chordata > Lepidosauria > Squamata > Lacertidae > Podarcis > Podarcis cretensis. The sequence continues at coordinate 40,218,629 of NC_137181.1, forward strand.
TTTGAATTATGGTGCTGGAGGAGACTCTTGAGAGTCCCATGGACTGCAAGAAGATCAAACCTCTCCATTCTGAAGGAAATCAGCCCTGAGTGCTCACTGGAAGGACAGATTGTGAAGCTGAGGCTCCAGTACTTTGGCCACCTCATGAGAAGAGAAGACTCCCTGGAGAAGACCCTGATGTTGGGAAAGATGGAGGGCACAAGGAGAAGGGGGCGACAGAGGACGAGGTGGTTGGATAGTGTTTTCAAGGTTACCAGCATGAGTCTGACCAAGCTGCGGGAGGCAGTGGAAGACAGAAGTGCCTGGCGTTCTCTGGTCCATGGGGTCATGAAGAGTCGGACACGACTAAACGACTAAACAACAACAACAAATAGGTAGATGCACTAGATGTAACTGAAAACACAGACAAGTTGTTAACATGTTGCTTGTTTTAAAATGCCTCAACTGAGAGATCAGATACTACTATTTTAATACTGAAACGAACTATTAAATATATATAGCTCTGTGCAGACAACTCCAGAATTTTGACAGTTAAAATATGGCATTAAAAAAGGTTGAATTTTGAAAATTATAATAAAAGGCATGCAGGCGATATTTTGCCGGAATTTCTTTGAATGTAAAGGGGGGAATGTTGTGCTGCTACTTCTAGATTGTTTTTTCATTATCTATATTGTGTTGTTGCTTTTTGTTCTTATTTTAATGGAGAAGGTTGTTCTGTGTAAAATTCAATATTGATGCTGGTAGAAAAAGCCAGAGAGAGAGCTTTTCTTGAATGTTACAAAAATAAATTAAAAATAGAAGTAGTATCGCTAATGAAACCTCAGTGATGTCATTTCTGATCAGACTGCAATTGTAGTTGCTGATGCTGTGATAATGGAGCTTACTTTTTAAAAACCCCTTTCCTGAATTTTCAAGGTTAAAGAGTAGAAGAAACTATAATAGGAGATTTGTATATCTGTATATATATCCTAATTGGCACATAAAATAATAAAAATAACAATAATGAACCTCAGTTACTGTCAGGGATGTTTGAGGATTTCATTCAGTCTGGATTTTTCTCAGTGATTTGGCCGGATTCTCACCTCAGTTTTAACACTTCTCTAAATGTTGTGGCAGTTTTTGGCTCAATAAAACTTACCAAACTGTGTAAAATATGCATCCTTTAGATTAAAATGCTTGCCAAAATGTATATTTTAGGATAAAAAGTATCCAAAAAGGCATATTTGAGAGTTAAGTACATATGTTGTGTAAAACTTTACCTCAGTTGGTAGAGCATGAGATTCTTTAATCTGTGGGTTGTGGGTTCGAGCCCCAAATTGGGCAAAAAATTGCAGGAGGTTGGACTAGGTGACCCTGGTGTTCCCTTCCAGCTCTACAATTCTATGATTCTACTTTGAATAATAATGTGAATTTTCCTTTCTTTTCCCTTTTACATTGCATATTGATACAAAAACAGAATGGCACAGACTTAGGAACGAACACAAGTGAAAATTGGCACAGGCAGGAAATAAGACTATTCCTGGCTAGTTCATGTTCTGTGTATGAAATTCTAAGTATTATTTGAAAGCAAATTCTTCTCAAAGGGTAAATACCCCTTCATGTACACAAATCCATGGCTGTTCAATTTGCAGAAATACATTTAATACTAAATATTAGAAGTTCCACTTCTATGTAAGCACCGTGTTATGTCCAGCTTCTCCCAGTAACTGTAATGCTGCTGTTGGAATTGGAAAAGGTGGATCTAGAAGCAGTGAATTCAATAGGACTTACTTCTGAGTAGGCATAGTGTGGTTTTCAGCCACAGACGGCTTTGTGGTTCACCATTAGCCACTTCAATACCTTTGTCCTTAAGGTGTTTCAAGGCTCTTTGCTGTTGCTACTGCATAAGACTAGCCAGGCTATCCCTCTGGAAATTAAATAAAAAAATTCCTTCTACTAGCACCTTAGAGACCAACTAAGTTAGTTGGAAATTAATTAACTTTGGAAGAGAATGTATAGGGAAGGTGATTTATTTGTAAATATATGGACCGCTGGGATAGCTCAGTCAGTAGAGCATGAGACTATTAATCTCAGGATTGTGGGTTCAAGCCCCATTGGGCAAAATATTCCTGCATTGCAGGGGGCTGGACTAGATGACCCTTCCAACTCTACAATATGGAGAGGTAATGAATCTGTTGATGGCTGAGATATGCATGCTGTGTAAAAAAAATACGTTAAAGCATGCGCGTCTTTCTGCATGAGCACACCATGAAAAGGGGAACCGACTTGTCCAAACTGAAGCAGAATAGAAAATGGCATGTGAAAGTACAAATGACTATTGGAACAGATTGAGACACGTTTGTACATCTGTATGTATGGTATCAAGGTCTTACGCTGTTCCCATTTGTCTTGTTGAAACTTGTGTAGCAGAGCTTCCCAAGTAATCGTACTCCATCTGATGGAAGGGGTAATGTTGTTAAAATTTTATGGAGAGGCAGGACAGGGAGAACTCTGGGACGAAGCAGGTAGTACTTTTGCCATATGTGTACATTGAGCCATCATGTAAATGAAACATCAGACACAATCTTATATTGACCATTGTTTCCTGTGCCTTGATAAGGAATGGCTTCAATTAAAAAACAACAACAAATCAGGCGAATAACATATAACATTTTGTAACCACCATCTTGATTCTTGAACTGATTGCTTAGAGCTGCTTCATTTTTTGTGTGAAAATATTAGGTGAAATGATAATTCTGTCATTTTAATTTCTCATCGGGAACTCACCTGCACTCTTGGAAAACATATAAACGAATACTTTATTGCCAAAATCACCCTTTTGGAAGCATTGCCGACAAAATCTTTCTTCACAAAACAATTCACTCTGAGTGTTGCTCGTTATTTACATAACATCTGTCTTTCCTATTATAGAACAGATTAACAATTAAGCTTTTTCTGGTGTTTTTTTTTTTTTAAAGACAACACACCAGAACACACACAAAATGTGCAATTAAAACCTCAGTGGTTCGCCTGGGGTGCTACATGTATGTCAGATGGAAGACCACTCTCGGTGCTACTGGGGAAGTTTGCTCTATGGCTGCTTGTTGTTTCAGAGAATACCATATTATTCCAATTACAGAATTATTCCCTAGAGGGGATAAAAAAACAAAACAAAACCCTTCCCATTTTTGACACATGCAAAGTTATTTTCTTTTTTTTCTGTTTAAAAAATGTATTAAGCTCTATAGCAGAAGGACTTCTTTAAATTAGTGTTTTGTTTTGGCAGCGGTTGCTGATGTGTACATGTAATACAGTTTTAATCAAATCCCAAACGCTGAAGACCTTTCAGCTGTATCTTAGGAAGCAGCGTGCAATGCTTATTCCACTTGAAGTGGTCACTGGGGAGGTACAATTAGCTGTTCCCATGGAGAAGTTTGTTATAGTAATAAATAATAAGTAGTGTAGGTAGAGATGGAATCAATTAAAGATATTTTTGACGACCCCTAATGGTTTATGGGAATGCTAAATAATTGACAACAACAAGTTTTTGACTACCAGTTCCATGGCGAGTTCCGTATGCATGTTTCATTGTAACTAAACTTGCAGCAGTGGAACTAAGAGGGCCAAAATGATGGCAGTGTCATAAAGGTCAACCTCTTTTGTTAATGCATCGCAACCCACAGGGGTGGTGTTAGAAAACAAATCAATTCCTGCACCAGCTGTCCTGTCCGAAATACATTTTGCAAGGGGGTGAAAATATAGATAAATGCCCTCAATATCTGGACCAAGTCGAAATCACCAGTCTGGTATTCTTCCGAAAACAATTCCTGAACTGTACTAGAAAAACATAGCTCTGGCTAAGTATGCTATTACCTAGCATGGGACATTACAATGGACCCCAGTGGTGTAGCGTGGATTGCCAGTGCCCGGGGCCACACAGAGGGTGGTGTGTGGGAGGGAAACAGATAGAGAAGCTGTTTTAAATGGAGCCCAGTGACTGAAGTGTGCAGCTGTATTGAGGCAGCACCGGGTGTTGAAATTTTGCACCCCTAACCATTCTGAGCCCAGGGCAACCGTCTCTGTGCCCCCCCTTCACTATGCCACTGATGCAGTGGCATAGCGTGGGGGGTGCAGGGGGGCCGGCCGCACCGGGCGCAACATCTGGGGGTTAGGGTTAGGGATAGGGTTAGGGGGCGCAAATCCAGGGTTAGGGGGCGCAAATTACTTGCCTTGCCCCGGGTGCTGACAACCCACGCTACGCCACTGCACTGATGGACCCTGTCACCATGACGCCACAATTTTGTACTCTTGCAGGAACAGTGCCCATCATGCACCCCCGTTTATTTTGATGGAAGCAGCAACATGAGAAAGAGCTCAGTCTGCATGTGGGAGCACATGTATGAATGTAGTTCAAGGTAGTTGTGCTGAGTTTGGGGTGGTTTGAAGCGTATGTAACCCGAGGTACCACTGTAAGTTCTTAACCTGAGGTACCACTGTATATGGAAGTGAGTTTGGGGTGGTTTGAATGAATGTAGCTCTATTCCCCACACCCCCAGCGTAATATGCTTTACGAATATCTAGGAGGAGCTGAAAGGCACACTTTGAATGTGTGGGTAGGTGAGTGTACAAAATCATTTACATGAGCAGTCCAAAATGAATTCTGGCCACAATGGAACCAACTCTATTAACAAATACACATTGCCCTGCTACTTAGTTGTAGTCAATCACAACTCTATTAATGTGGCATGTGAGTTAAAAGGAAAAAGGTGTCCCACTTGCCACACAGAGGATGCCACCCTCATGGTGTCTGGTGATGTTTGCTAGTGATGCATACAAGGCTACAAAACAGGTTGTTTGAGGAATGATCTTCTGAATGATTGGGCTAGTGCAGGCATGGCCAAACTTGGCCCTCCAGAAGTTTTGGGACTACAATTCCCATCATCCCTGACCACTGGTCCTGTTAGCTAGGGATGATGGGAGTTGTAGTCCCAAAGCATCTGGAAGGCCAAGTTTGGCCATGCCTGGGCTAGCGTGTCAACTACCCTGAAATATATGCATACTATGAATTCAGCAATGAATTCATAGTATGGCTTAGCAACCAAGGAATAAAAACTAAGAGGTGCACACAAGAGTCAATAAGTTTCTCTTGCAGTTCTTTTGGCGTTTTTTTTTGCAGAGGGTGGGGGATGGGTGCCAATAGTGTACAGAACATACACACTGTCTATTGCTGCATTCTGAAAAATGTAAAGCCTGAATTCAGAATGTTTTGTTTGGCCCTGTGGGTTTTTAAAATAAACGGTCACCATCATGTTCCCATTAATAGCCTACAAGAATTCCTAGAAAGTAGATGGAGAGCATGCAGTGTGTCCTTTAATGTTATTTGCAGGGTCACTGATCAATGAGCAAAGTTGAGGATTTACCTAAGAGACCATAATGACTTCATCAGATGTGCCTGGATTAATAATATGTGTTCTGAAAGTTGTGATGGGCACCTTACGTCTGTTTACCTGATGGACCAAGATATCCACTGGCTAAAAGCATTTTTAATAATCATAAATTATTTATTAGAATTAGAGCTTTTGTACATTTGTAGCAGCAAATGGCACAACTGCTGTATCCTAATAAAAGTGGTCCTTTTAGTATTGAAATGTGCACATTGCTACAGATAAAAACCTGGAAACTTCAGCAGAGTGAACAGTCCACTTGCAAGGGGGCAGCCCAGTTAGTTAACCCTTTCATTTCCTATATGTAGACAGAGCTACAAAATGGATAAACTGTCCTGATAAGAAAACTGAATTGGGAAGGCCTACCTCAACCAAGAAGGGATGCAGGTGGTGCTGTGGGTTAAACCACAGAGCCTAGGACTTGCCGATCAGAAGGTCGGCGGTTCGAATCTCCGTGACGGGATGAGCTCCCGTTGCTCGGTCCCTGCTCCTGCCAACCTAGCAGTTCAAAAGTATGTCAAAGTGCAAGTAGATAAATAGGTACCGCTCCAGCGAGAAGGTAAACGGCGTTTCCGTGCGCTGCTCTGGTTCGCCAGAAGCGGCTTAGTCATGCTGGCCACATGACCCGGAAGCTGTATGCTGGCTCCCTCGTCCAATAAAGCAAGATGAGCGCCGCAAACCCAGAGTCGGTCACGACTGGACCTAATGGTCAGGGGTCCCTTTACCTTTACTTTACCTCAACCAAGAGTTGGTTGGCTGCATGGAAGTGAGGACATGGTGCATGCAACCTAGGCAGGATTAGACTCACCTGTGTTTCACAGCCAGGGAGGAGGTACCATGTCTACTCCTGTTTCAAGGGATTCCCTCACAGCTGGTCAGGTTTTTCTACAGATCTCTGTTAGTTAAGTGAAATAGAGCTGCGGTTCTAAGCTCACCCGTCACTTGTGTCACATCCCTTTACTCCAGTTTGTGGGTGCAACTTGCATACTGCTTTGAGTGCCAGAAAAAAGAGTGATATATAAATATTTTGAAGAAATGAAGGAAGAAAAGTGAAATGACTTATAAAATAGTCTCATTGAGGCAGCAATCCTATGTACACTTACCTGTGATAAATTCACATTTTGGGAAAGGGGAGAAAATCAAGTTTAGTTAGGATTTTTAATTCAAACCTACCTAATTTGCAATTTCCGAAACAACATGTGACCCGAAATGCAGCCATATATGCTACTTTTCAGGATTTTGTGATGGAGTTTCCTAACCAAATAATGTGCACACAAATGTGTATATTAGGAAGGAGGTTGCATAAAATGCACACGTTAATGAAAATAACATGCAAAGGCATTACAAAGGGGGAAATTGCTGGTAAAAATATGAATATGAGGCAAATCACATTCAAGGATACATAGATTAGGATGAATTTGGGGTGGTGAATTTTCATAAGGATTAAAAAAATCATGAACAGGTTCAGGAATGTACAGAATTGAATCTAAGAAATAGGTCCATCCTTGGTCTCACTGAAATCAATTGGACTTATGTCTGAGTAGAAATGTATAAGGTTGTGCTGTAAGGCAATAAAGAATATCCAGAATCACTGGCATGAATATGGTCTTTGCAAGAAACTATGGAAATGCAAATGATACAAAGAAAGCCCTTATGCGATTCATATTGATATTTGGGAGCAACCTGTGGCCTCATCCATTTAGGACTCATTTGAATGAATTTATTATTTCAGTCACACATCAGTTCCAACTGATACATTTGAATTTGCAGTTAGGCATAACAGGGACAATGGGACGTGGGTGGCACTGTGGGTTAAACCACAGAGCCTACGACTTGCTGATCAGAAGGTTGGCAGTTCGAATCCCCGCAACAGGGTGAGCTCCCGTTGCTTGGTCCCTGCTCCTGCCAACCTAGCAGTTTGAAAGCACATCAAAGTGCAAGTAGATAAATAGGTACCGCTCTGGCGGGAAGGTGCGCTGCTCTGGTTCGCCTGAAGTGGCTTAGTCATGCTGGCCACATGACCCAGAAGCTGTACGCTGGCTCCCTCGGCCAATAAAGCGAGATGAGAGCCGCAACCCCAGAGTCGGTCATGACTGGACCTAATGGGGTCCCTTTACCTTTACCTATAACAGGGACAATACAGATATATCAACAGTTAAAAAATATTTAAATTAAAACTTAGTCACTAACATATAACCTAAAATTATCATTTAAAACATTAATCATTATGATAGCACATCTTGCTCCCTAAGTTTTATGGCAATTGCACAGAATTTGGCTACCCTTAACTCATTTGGAAGCCTGATCTCACTTGCCAATAACACCTTTTGAGTTATTATTGACTGTGAGGTGCCCCCCAAGGCAGCTGCTGTATCGAATTATTTGTTAGGTTTTGTTGAAGCTGCTCAGCTCTAAACATCGTGCATGAAAAGGCCCAGGCATCTGACAAAAGGAAGTTGAAAAAGAATAATAATTAAAAAAGAAACAACACCTCTCAAATGAGTCATGGAATTATAACTAAAAGCAGCCATTGCAGTTTGAGACACCTGGAAGAATAAAAATGGAGTTGAACCTGGCTTACCAGTTTGACCTGTTAGACAGACAAAAACTAGTAAAAGCTCAAGAGTCAAACTTCACCTGTACATGGAGCCTCACCTTCAAAGAGGTATACTGTGTCTCCATCTACTGGTCAGCAGCATAGTCCTCTGGTGAATGAAGGACCTGGGAATGCAAGCTTAAAGCGGCATAAATTTTTCATCAGGTCCTTCGCTATCGGTAACAATCCATCTGAAGACATTGTCACCAAAAGCACCTTCTAGAGAAATGCAGAGGGAAAGGACCAAGACTTTACAGCGAAGAACACACACAAAGCTTTTATGAGTCACCTTTAAAGAATGGTTCATAAGCCTCAGTGTAGTATATTTCCTAAAAAGAAAGAAAAATGAAGCAAGCATAGGGAGACGGGCAGCAGCCAGTCTGAAGAATCAGGTTAGGGACACTGTGTTCAGCTGCAGAACACATGCATTGCATGGAAAAGGTACTATTAGTTTTTACATTTTTTAAAATACTACATTTAAATTCTCTGGTGCATTTTTATGGGAGCAAAGTACACAAAGTCTTTACAGTTATTAACATCTGCTAGCAATGCTTATTTAGCAACAACCACCACCAAATTATTAGGGCCATTTGGACACTTTTAATAAAGGCAGATACAGTGGTACTTCAGTTTACGAACTTAATCCTTTCCGGAAGTCTGTTCTTAAACCGAAACCATTCTTAAACCGAGGTGCGCTTTCCCTAATGAGGCCTCCTGTTGCTGATGTCCTTCCACTGTTCGGATTCTGTTCTTAGACCAAGGTAAAGTTCTCAAACCAGGACACTATTTCCGGTTTTGCAGAGTTCATTCTTAAACAGGACTGTTCTTAAACCAAGGTACCACTGTAGTGAAAATGAATTGCATGAAGGCCTGTGACCACCCTGTCATGGCCAGGGCTTTTTATTCAGATCAGTCATTCCATTTATATCCTGCTCCTCCTCCCAAAGGAGCCTGGGGTTCTGGGTTCCCTTGCTAATCTGTGTAAAGCACATATGCCTGCCTGCCTGCTTGTCACAGAGGCTCCTAGTAGCCCATAGGACCCATAGTAACCCAAGTGCTGTTGTGCTCATGTTCAGCTTGTAGACTTCCCACAGGATCTTCCCATAGTCAGCCACTGTGAGACCAGGATGTGGGGCTAGCTGAGCCACTGGCCTGACCCAGGAGGCTCGCCTTATGTTCTTAAACTTTGGGATTAATGCTGCCAAAGACAATTGTAACTTCTGACAGGGGTTGCCAACCTGGTGCCTGCGGGCACACATGTGCCCAAAGAGGCCTTTCCTGGTACCCACAGGGCCACCTCCCCCCTGTAATTCTATTGTAGCCACTGGAATAGGTTGTAGTGTGTGCCTTGTTGCTGTGTATGGGCCGTATCTGATGCTAGTTCTACTAAGAGCAGACCCAGTGAAATTAATGAAGATGACTAACTTAGGTTTGCTAATTTTAATGGGTCGGACTAGCATTGGATACAGCCCAGTGTGATACCCATAACTGTTTCTCTGGTTTGCAGAATGGCCTACTGGCTAAATCAGATTGGTGGCCTCTGGGTTATGATGACCAATTCATTGGACCACAGTGAGTGGATAGTGAGAGTGCCATGAGGCACTATCAGTGCAAAAATTTGTGCACTGAGCTGGATAAACCTGGGTTTTGGTAACTTTTCTTAAATGCTGGAGTTGAGGCATGGTTAATAACTGTGAAAAAAAAATATAGTCAGAATGGTCTTCCTTGAGCTGTCAAACAGTTTCTGATTAACGGCAAAACTATATTTGCAACCCATTATCTTAGATTATTTTTTGAACGAGAGTTGCTGCTAAAGCAAAGCTAATCTGAACTGAATTAGATTATTATTGGAGCCCTTATGAATGGGGATTTTAAATTATTCTGCATTGTGGTGAAATTACAATACATTATCGGGATATTGAAAGCAGTTGGTAGCACAATGATAAAGCAATACTTTTCCATATTACTGGTTGGTGTCATGTTAAATCTTTGTTTTTTGCACATCATTGGTTTCTGGTCAATTGGCCTAATGAAATATTTCAATACTTTATAAAGATTTCATATTACCAGGATCTTGACAGTTTGTTCAAGAAACAACAGAACCATTTACTAAAATTAATAGAATCATAATAATTAGGAACATGGGATGCTGACTTATACCAGATCAGACTGACTGCTTTCACCTCTGACCCCTCCAGGGTCTCTGGCAGAATTTTTGCCCATCACCTGAGCCTTTTAATTGGAGATATCACAGATTAAACTTGAGAACTTCTGCCTCTAAAGCATGCACTCTAAAACTGATCTGTGGGCCCCTCCAAAGCTTTGGATGATGTGTTGCATTCAAAGAGATGGCTATACCATTGTTCTTTTGCTAGAGATGCACATTTAAGCCATGATGAATAGAATATAGTAATCTGGAACAACCTGGAACAATCTACAGCATTTGTTGTTGTTTAGTCATTTAGTCATGTCCGACTCTTCATGACCCCATGAACCAGAGCACGCCAGGCACTTCTGTCTTCCACTGCCTCCCGCAGTTTGGTCAAACTCATGCTGGTAGCTTCGAAGACACTATCCAACCATCTCGTCCTCTGCCGTCCCCTTCTCCTTGTGCTCTCCATCTTTCCCAACATCAGGGTAGTCTTCTCTTCTCATGAGGTGGCCAAAGTATTGGAGCCTCAGCTTCAGGATCTATCCTTCCAGTGAGCACCCAGGGCTAATTTCCTTCAGAATGGATAGGTTTGATCTTCTTGCAGTCCATGGGACTCTCAAAAGTCTCCTCCAGCACCATAATTCAAAAGCATCAATTCTTCGGTGATCAGCATTTAGACTACAGCATTTAGACTAAATCAAATTCTACTGAAGAAGGGCTCTTGCTCAGCTTTCTGTGGAAGGAGGGGTAAGTCTGGGTGATGGGATGGACCAGCTATGAGGACGCAGTAGCAGCATGTGGCTTAAAGGCCAGCTGATTGGCAATGAGCTTGTTGTATGCCCATACCCTTCAGGCTTCCCTAGTGTCAGGGACACGCCCAGCAGAGAGGAATCTCCAGAGGAGGAGGAATTGGCTGCACCTGAGTCACCAAAAAGTAGGAGGCAAAGCAAGCGATTAGAGCAGAGGCAGGCCAGCAGGAGGCAGGGAAGGACGTGGCATATATCTGGCCTTGGGAGGGGTCAGAAGCCAGTCGAGTCAACTGACTCCGACGGCGAAGGATGAGTTGTGGAAGCTTGGACTGCCATAAGCCTGTTATTGAGAAATAAACCTCAGCTACTTAAACTGCCAGCGTTCCGTGTCTTGTGTGGGAGAAGTGCTAAACCTGCCACCTAGGGACGCGGGAGGCGCTGTGGTCTAAACCACTGAGCCTCTTGGGCTTGCCAGTTGGAAGGTTGGCAGTTTGAATCTCCGGGATGGAGTGAGCTCCTGTTGCTCTGTCCCAGCTCCTCCCAACCTAGCAGTTCGAAAGCACGCCAGTGCAAGTAGATAAATAGGTACTGCTGTGGAAGAAGGTAAACAGTGTTTCTGTGTGCTCTGGCTTCCATCACGGTGTCCCTTTGTGCCAGAAGCGGTTTAGTCATGCTGGCCACATGTCCCGGAAAGCTTTCTGTGGACAAATGCCAGCTCCCTCGGCCTGAAGTAAGATGAGTGCCGCAACCCCATAGTCGCCTTTGACTGGACTTAACTGTCCAGGGGTCCTTTACCTTTACCTTTTTACCTTCAGGCTTCCCTATTGTTGTGGCGCCTCCTTGTGCAGATACAATGCAAGGACCACCCATAGAACTCATTGAGTTGATCATCCACCTTATCTCTGTCTTCATCCAAGTTTGATGTTTTTTCACTGGGACTGAGAATTAGGCACCCCAGCATCTTCCAGGTTTCTTGCAAAAACACACAGACAAAACCAGCACAATCAACCACTCTGTGAGAAGGATTCCAGGGCTGAGAGAGGGAGGTGGGCAGGCCAAGGCCACCTCAGGGTCTGACCCAGATAAACTATCTGCTCACCACCCAGCACCAACAGTGGGTGATCTACTGTTAACCATCGTGTGGGAAGGATCTTCACATATTTTTCAATGCTAATAATTTTATTAATGAACATGCCAGGGAGAGAGTGGGGCCATGGATATTACCACCCTTAGATACCTTTCTGCTGACCTCTGCAATATTTTTTCCTATGGATTTTGAGAGATTGCGGCTTTTGCAAATAAAAATAAATACAAGGGTGCCTGGTATCTACTCTGCCAAAATTAGTTCATTTTGACTGTGGAAACAAAGAAGATACAATTATCAATTATTGTGTCTTTTCGCAAAATGCTCATGATGCTTAGAAGACTATTTAATCCGCAAATCTTTCACTTACCCAACCCTCCCTTTGCTCTAGCCTATGGAAAACACATGTCAAATACAAAGAAGCATTATGAATGCTGTTTGTTTCACATCACAATTACCTTGCAAGTAAGTATGGTAATGTCTTCTTCTAAGCCTTTCCTCTCCTTTTTAAAATAAGTGAGTTGCTCAGGATGTCTGAAGTCATAAGATATGAATACAAAACTTCTTAGCACATCAAACCGTGGCAAAACCCCCCCACACATTTGAAATTCCATTGCGAATACCAGTCTAGGTTCCCTATAATTTAATAACTATACTAAGCAATGTCTTTGATCTTAGTGTTTAAATGTCTCTGAAGAAAATGTTGCTTAGTTGGGATCTTTTTATCTATTCTTGAAGCTGTTCTTTGTTTTTCTGCTCATGCTGCAAGACAGGTTTCACGTGATTTTGGATAAGGCATATGGATGCCTGATCTCTGCTTTCCCCAAAGGTTGCTAGACAACATGACACCACCCCACACTGTTCAGCTCCCCTTAAAGGTAAAGGTAAAGGTACCCCTGCCCGTACGGGCCAGTCTTGACAGACTCTGGGGTTGTGCGCCCATCTCACTTAAGAGGCCAGGGGCCAGCGCTGTCTGGAGACACTTCCGGGTCACGTGGCCAGCGTGACATCGCTGCTCTGGCCAGAGCCAGAGCCGCACACGGAAACGCCGTTTACCTTCCCGCTGGTAAGCGGTCCCTATTTATCTACTTGCACCCGGAGGTGCTTTTGAACTGCTAGGTTGGCAGGCGCTGGGACCGAGCAGCGGGAGCGCACCCCGCCGCAGGGATTCGAACCGCCGACCTTTCGATCGGCAAGCCCTAGGCGCTGAGGCTTTAACCCACAGCGCCACCTGCGTCCCTCAGCTCCCCTTAGCTATCTCTAACTGGCCTTAAATCTGAATGGGGCAATGCTAGGCTTGTAATGTCTGAGACCCCTTGGTTTTACAGAAACAAAGCTCCTGGAAACCTACTCCAGAGGGCCAGGACAATCTTAGGGAAGGTCATCAGAGATAGATGGAATTAAGGAGGGGAAATAAGGAGGATATTTTTATTACATGATGCTCACGAGTCAGGCAGAAGGCTGACTCTGAAGCTAATGGTGTGGCTTCAGAAACCAGTACCTGTTGAAAATCTCCCAGGTCACTCTTAATGACCTTAAAGTAGGCATTCTTAAACAAAGAAACTTCACTGGGGAACTCCATTGTGAAACTGCTGAATTACACCGTAACAAGTTGCTCATTTTGTGGGATTCATCCAATTGCTACTGTGTTTGTTTTGCTTCCTGCTGGCATGTGGAGCAAGCAACTACATAAGAGGGGGGACTCAGGTGAATGGGATGGTGAGGGCAGGGTATGGCAGCCCTTTCTTGTTTCGGCTGCATGCCACATATAGCAAAGTTTATTCCAATGCCCGGCACATGGGGGCGGGAGGTGGGGAGCCCAGTTCAGAGGCATCATTGTCATCTCCTTTCCCCTTTATTTCATTATTATTATCACCATCTCCTTATACACTCCTAATTTTGCTATTGTTGTATTTCTATAGGTGAACAAATAGCGTTCCCCCAAAGGGTTGCACATAGGGCCTCACAAACCATAAATCTGCCAATGGAGATCAGTGTTGTAAATACGCCTGCTGTGACTGATCAGGATGGGGGAAGGAAGAGCAAAGCTATACATCTCATCCTATACAGAATGGAAACGCAATGAGCAAAGGACCACTTCCTGGCTGCTGGAGGGAGGCAGCGGTTGTGGTCTGGTGAAGCCATGGCACTACCAGCTTAGTCTTGTTTGTGATTGCAGCCAGTTGGGTGGTTGTTAAGGCCTTTGGGTTGGATTCTTAGTCAAGGTGGATATAGGTTGGTTGGGAGCGGCCCCTCCACCCCGGTCCAAGGAATCAGGGTATCCCATTAAGGGGATCCATGGGGAGGTGCTTCTGTACAGATGCCCAGATGAGGGCTGATGGGTCACAGCACTCCTTTAACCTTGGTTAACCCTGCCAGATAATCAATCAGCAGTGGGTTGGTTGATACTGGACACACGCCCAATGCCTACGCCAAACCAGCTGACATTGGTAATCAAGAAAGTAGTAGCCTCTGTTACCCCAGAATAGTTGTATGGTGTTCACTGCAACTTCACCATGCCTTAGCCCCACTGCCCACAGCTTTGCTGCACCTGGAGCAGCAAGCAAATTTCTTAAGAAAAGGGTAGTGTGAATTGTAGAGCTTTGGAACACAACTGCGTTCTTTTTAAAAAATTTCCAGTATTCAAACATGGATAATTAACACTGTTGTAGACTGATGTGTCTAAATGTTCAGCACTCACTAAATCACAGCATTTATATTCAGTGTTTAAATGGCCTACAAGTGTCACAGCAGAGAGGTCTTTAGATCAAATGCTCAGCAGTATCCTGACCAGAGTAATGAATAAACACTTACTGAATACTGAAATATGAGTCCAGCATGCCAGTCTCTAGTGCAGTCTCAAATTTGACCAAACCTAATTAATTAAGTATAATTAATTGTAAAGAACAAAAGTGTTGATTTCCCCCATATTGTTTCTTCTTTGGTGTGGTAATGACTGTGTGGCTGAGTGGGCTGCTAATTATATATTGACTCAGAAGTCTTCAATATAATCTCTGATTATTCAGTTTTCCATTTTATTTTTACAGCACATCAAAGTGGAATTGCACTATCTGGCACTTAGAAATTCAGCATCAGTAAATGGATGTGAACATGATAGGTTTATTAATAGGTGTAAGGTCACATTCACATTATTATAATAATTCAAATCTAACAACATAAAAAGTATTATAATGAACAGTTCTGATGTCACACTTCAGATTTTACTGCCCTTAATCAGTTTGTTCATATATTTAAACTGAACCTATTTAATGTGTTGAAGTATTACAACTTAGGTCATGATTATGCAGTACATTTCCCCTCCATTATAGCATTGTATCAATGACAGAGCAGGCTTGTTCAGGTGCTGTGAATGGGGAAAGAGTCAGTGTAGGAAGGGGGGGGGGGAGTTCGACAAGCCCCACCCACTCCACCCTTCACACATTGGTAAACAGGCCTGCACATGAAGACTTTTTGTACAAGAAAAAGTATACAACGTAACATAATCACACAGCTTGTGAGTACTTAGGGGCTATGACAGGTCAACATGTGCAGATTGGGGGAAAGCCAGTGGCTGTGACCCTATTCTCTCTTTCCTGCACTGTCTGCAAGCATGTGCTTAGGATTTTTCTATGAAGGCAATGGAGCTTTGTTCAGTCCCATTCACTAGCTCATGCCCACAGTTTTACACAGTCATACTTAAATTTAGACACATGCATAAATGCTGTATGTTGCTATATGGATCTCTGATTATTTAAGTGTTATATTTAATTTCCCACTTGGTGCCTAGCTGAGGCAAAATGAGTGCATCCCATAAGAAAATGAGCCTCTTCTGAAACTAGTCTATGAAAACTTATGGAACGCACACACAATCATATAGACATTTATTAGGGTCATACAATGGCTCTATGCTGGGGCTTAATAATGAGGTGAATGGGGGTCATTTTATTTCTACCTGATTCAGACCACACACCTAGTTGAATCCTCAGGTTGCTTGGATTTTCTGTACTCTACTTTTCTGTGTACTGCTTCTCTATGTTTTTCTATGTCTCTGCGGCCATGGGCTTTGCAAGAAGTGAGGCTGTCTACATGCTGCCTTTGGAGTGCTGATGAGTTCTGTGTTATTACTACTTCTGTTTAAGCAGAGCAGGGGAGGATTTTTGGTTTTGTTTTTTTTAAATGCTGTGGCTGTAGAGAACAATACAGGAGAGGCATGTTTTGTTGCAGCTGGGGCACATGAAGGCGTCTGGGTGTGTAGATGAAGCAAGTGCACCATGGCATGTCTTCTCTCTGGGTATACATAGATACATACAGTACCGAAGTGAGAAAAGGCTTCATGCAATTTGTTTAAATGTTGCAATAAAACTTTTCATTCTAACAGGGTGCATTTCTTGGAAACAAGAACTATTGAGTGTCAATTTATTTTGTGTTCTACCACCACCCACAGTCTCCACAATCCTTGGGGAGAGGCAAACAATGAAAACTCACAAGCAACTCTCTCTTAATGGAAGCTTTGAGGCAAGGTATCAGAATGAACTCAGTGACCCAGGTTTTACCTCCAGTGGCATGTTTCCAACTTCTCAGTGAGACTTGCATTCACCTGTAGCAAAAATAAAATTAACACCAGACCAAAAAGCCAAGGAGCGACTAAGAGAATCACCAGGAGAGAAATGAATTTAGACTTTAAAACCCAAGCAGTCCCCAAAGTGTCTAACAATCCAAAATGCCAAGCAAAACAAATGTATTAACAATGCTCCCGTTACTCACAATAACAGAACAGCAGCTTTAATAATAAAAAGCAACCACTCCCTAGTTACTTAAAAGTGAGAGACAGGAAACAAAACTTGAAAGAGTCACACAGAATTGGGATAAGTTTATTTGAT
This sequence comes from Podarcis cretensis, assembly GCF_951804945.1. Classification (NCBI taxonomy): domain Eukaryota; kingdom Metazoa; phylum Chordata; class Lepidosauria; order Squamata; family Lacertidae; genus Podarcis; species Podarcis cretensis. The sequence goes on from NC_137181.1 coordinate 40,235,513, forward strand.
TATTTTCAGAGAGGTAACCATGTTGCAGTGAAAACATGAAAGAGTCTTGTGGCACCTTAAAAACTATCAGTCTGCAGTGTTGTTTTATTTAAAGAGCATCCTGTCTATCTAGGGAGCAGGCTAGAGATCAGGTCTCCAACTGTGGTTTGTGGGGAGATGGGGCTAACTTGATTTTAACTGGGACTGTTGCGTGAGAGGGAAGTGTTAAATCCCCCTCACTATGTGCCAAGGTCCCAGTCCATTTTGGGATAAAATAGGTCACAACTGTATTGATTACAGATGTCAGCAGGTTTTGGTGTAGGCATTGGGTGTGTGTTCAGTATCAACCACTGCACTCTATGCAGTGGAACAGACTCACTTGGATGGAGGTTCTCCTTCATTGGAGGTTTTTAAGCAGAGGTTGGATGGCCATCTGTCATGGATGCTTTAGCTGAGATTCCTTCCAACTCCACAATTCTATGATTTTGTGATTCCTGAATGGCGGCCCTGTGCTGCTATTGGATATATTTTTTTTAAGCTGTTATGTACTGAGTTGAATAGGATCCAAAATGCAGCAGTCTGATTGGTCCTAGAACAATAGGATTCAGAATGCAGCAGTCTGATTGGTCCTAGAACAATAGGACCCAGAATGCAGCAGTCTGATTGATCCACAGCAGCCACCCAATCCAGCTCCAGGTGGAAGTGAATCCGCAACCTGATTGGCTTACAGGAGAATCCCGGAATTAGCCAATCATGTGGGGCCCATTGTGCAAATAATGTGTATAAAGCAGACATTCTGGGGGAACTTCCATTCCTCCTCACCACTATGAGCTGAATAAAGAGCATGAAATCCACTCTTGACCCCGAGTGTATTTCAAAAGCCAGTTGTACTGCTTCAGTTGCCATTCTTTTTACAGTGTTGTCACGGTCTGGTTTATAGGCGGTCGAAGTCCTGGCTGAGGACGTTGGGACCGGGGGAAAGATGGTGGGGTGGGAGCAGGAACGGGAGTCCGGAAGTCAGGAAGCCAAGGGTCCAAGGTTCAGGAAACCAGGAGCCAAGGGTCTGAGGATCAGGAAGCAAGGAGTCAAGAAGCCAAGGGTTTGAGGATCTGGAAGCAAGGAGCCAAATGCAGCAAGGCAGGAAGCGTGTTGCTGTGGCAAAGAGCCAAAGGGAAATGCTGACCTTATATCCCTTCCCGGCTCTTGCCACCAGGTACTGTGAGTTACCAATCAGCCGCGCATTGCCTCTTCAGAACAAACTTAGGAAAGCCCCAGTCCTTCGAAGCCCTACCGGTCATAGGACCTGGCTCCTGCATGCGCTCCTGACAAGTGTCATCGACCGACCTTGGCTGATAGGCAGCCACATTTAGGAGCAGCTGAAGATTTCGAACTTATTTTCAAGGGCAGTTCTACAGTGCAGCACGTTGCATCCAGTTTGGATCTTGATGTTTTCATTAATTTCTGTGCCTAAGCCATTGGTTCCCACTGTCAAGGCCAGACTGTCCCTTGTAAATAATGTATAGAACCCAAGAGGAATAATGATATGGAGTTTAAATATGGACATAACCTATTAGAGTAAGCAGACTAGCTAGTGCAGGGATGCCTTCTAATTGCTTTGTTCAGGCTCCTTCTAAATCTCCTAATCAATGCAATAGCCATCGCTTCTCTAAAGACGGTACCAGAGACTAATACATCTTTCCATGATGTTCTTCTCCTTGATAATTGGTATTTGTGGGTTTGACCTAAATGCACAGAGCAATCAAAACCCACATTGCACTGGACAATCAACCCCCCCCCCATCTCCCCTGGCTAAGCTGACCTCCTAGTGGATGGGAGTGCAGTCCTCAGAATGCCCATCAGTGGTACCCAATGGAAGGCCTTCAGGTGGGGTGTCCTGGAAGTGGGGAGAGTGCAGACCTGTGCTGGCCTGTGATCCTTTCATAGCTGTCATGTGCAGCCACAATTTGTGCCTAATCTGTGTGCCTGTTCCAGGCTGACATGATGTTCTTATAGCGCTCTATCTCCTGATCTGGTTGCTACAGGGCTACAATTGCAGCAATAGCTCCATCACTCCATAAAGTCCTGATCAGGAGAGGAAGGTTTTAGTCATGTTTTATTCTAATAAAAATCGAGAACTTGAGTTAGTCATGAGTCCTATTCCTTTCAATGAGACTAAAACACAACCATTTCCAGTTATTGCATCACGTAGTAAACTTGAATATTTCTTTCTCATTACTGTTTAGGGTCTTCAAATGTTTTCTGGAATTGGATATCCATTTAGCACCTGTCTCCCCACCCTCCATCTTCTTGGCTTCTGAATGTACTGAGAACATCTTGACGCATATATAAATTGCTTGGCAGTAGAAGATTTAAAAATGAAATAGAATGCAACGTGTGGTGACCTGCATCTCTATGAATGTGCCCAGGGAAGGAAGCTTTAGAAAATGCTTTTAGAACATCAAATTTCAATAGGAAGGACATGTAGAGAGAAAGTCACGTTGTTCCTACCCAACTCTGAAATCCACTTATTGGTTAATTCATTCAGGTCTGGATATGATCTACTGGAAATTATGTGAGGCAGTTTCTGCTTAGCCAAACATTTGGTAGTACACATACTTTTAATATATATGGGTGGTGGTGGTGGTAGGGATAATCTTTGGCTCTCAAAATGCTACTGGAGAACAGGTCCTATCATACTTGACCACTGGCTATGCTGTCTGGGGCTGATTCCAACCACAACTGAAGAGCTACAGGTTCCCTATTCATGGTTCACACACACAAATACACACACAAATTGTTCAAAGTATAGCAAACTAGTCTAAGCCTTAGTGATGGGAAGAGAGGGTATTTAAAACTTGAAGTGTGATTAAATGAATACTTCTTTTGTATTATAGGCCATTAATTGTCAGGTCCACTGTGAGGAGAACTGTGTGCATGGAAGAATGTCAGAACTATCTGAAATAAACTACAAAGATAAGAGAAACTTACTAGGAGCCATTAAGCCAACCAAAAGCATGGCCTACTCATATCAGACTTGTTAAAGCAACACCTCACCAACCACATTGTTTCTTCATAAGTGATTACAGTGTGCTTTCCAATGCAAGCTCAAAGACTTATAAGGAAATAAATAATGCTGAAATTAAAAATGACAAGTCTGTAGTGATATGCTGCCCTTAGCATATAGATGATCTAATGTGAACACTTGGAAGCATTTATATTGGCATTATAGACAGTTACCCAATGGGGGATACTCAAGTTCTGGACTATATTCCTAAATCTCTTTTGACAGGTTTTGAATTCTGTGTAATTTCAATAATGCCGCTTCTGATGCTGTAACCGTTTCGATGCTACTTTCATTCCACGCTTTAATTTTGTTTATAATTGCTTTTGTATAGACAGTTTTAATTCTTTCTTATCAAAAACAATGCGCTGTTTTCCTGTGTAGGTTTATATATGAATTTCAATGTATCCATGTGCTCAAAGGCCACAAAACCATATGCTTGCATCCTTAGGGTATGGGAGAAATAACAGTATTTTTTCTTTCCCTCCATCTCTCTCCTCCCGCCTCTCTCTCTCACACATCTTATTACTTTGCTGTTTTATAGATTAGAGCAGAGGTTTTCAACCTTTTTGAGTCCATGGCTCCCTTGACCAGCTACGTTCTTTCTGCAGCACCCCTGTGGGGCTCAGGAGCCTGGTTGTGTCACCCCTTGCTTGCAGAGCTGGCAGCTCCTCACCCCTTTTTGAACACCCTCCCTTGTGGAATGTTCCCTCAGCCCTCCTCTCCACGCTCTTTGGAGTCCTCTGGGCAGCCGCAGCTGCTGACCCTGGTCTCTGAGCTGCCCAGCCGCCTCCAAAAGAGGTGTCTCCTCCCACTGCCCCACAGGGGTCTGGGAAGCACTTCCTGGCCAGCCCCAGAGGCACCATTCACCTGGGGAGCTTGTAGCCAGGGCTGCTGCAACAAACACCTGTGCAAGACTTTGGGAGGCAGAGATGTGAGAGGGCATCAGAGGAGGGAGGGAAGGAAAGATGGCCAGCGGCCAGTGTTACCCATGGCACCCCTGACCATCATTCAAGGCACCCTGGTTGAAAACCACCGAATTAGAGAATTGCCAGTGTGGTGCTTGAAGGAACTCATGGTTCCATTTAAGGTTCAGCTTCAGCTTGTTGGTTGCTGGGGCTGCATTTAGACCTATTTTCTCCAACTGACAGCCTAGGTGCTGCTCTGAGGTATTCAGGGTTCTACCTGCTTCGCCTGTTTGCCTGTCTTTGGGACCTTAACCTCTTGCTTGCCTGACTTTGCCTTGCTGGAACCTTTCTCTGCTCCATCTGTCTTTGTTTACTGGGTCCTGAACTGAGACTCAATGGTTTGTGACCTTTGGACCCTAGAATATATGCCTAGCACCCACACCCCTTGGGCTGGAATCTTGTCTTCTGGTTGGGGCTATCTCCTGGCACAGGTCAGGTGAAGACTGTGGAGGGTTGTCAGGGAGCTAATGTTTCTGAGATTTCGGTACTCTGAATATCCTAGAAAGGCCATGTTTGTTCCTACCCGAAACAGGGATGGTGGAGTGGGGGTTCATTCCCTGTCATTACCATTGTCCTACGCTGGCTCAGTACCACTGGCACCACCACCACCACCTGACTACAGCTAACAGGCACAATGGCAGTGTTTGCATGCTGCACTGAACCACAGTTTAGTGCAATGTGAAGTAGCAGGAATGAGCTCCACTGAGCCTTTGGCTAATGTGCTCATCTCTGGATGACACAACCACCTGCAATTAAGCAAAAGCAGACAAAGAAAATTCTGAACTCTTCCTTCCATATTCCTTGTTATTGATGCATGGAATCCTTCAGACTTAAGTATTAAAACTAGAAGTAATAACTTAGCACGGAAGGAGACATGCAGCCTTTGCAAACGTTTAAATAGAAAGGAGTCCTGAGCACGAGAGAAGTAGATTTAGCTGAGGTTAATACTGATTCATTTATAGCTACCATTTGGAATTAAAAAGCAGCTCCACTGCCCAATTAGACATGGCAAGTTTCTGTGTAGATGCCAGTGCTATAATTTCTAAACCATTAACTTTAACAACCAGACAAACGGCTCAGTCCTCAATAGTTGGTGCCAAACCCCAGTGTCTATTAAGTCTATGTACAACATTTGAGTAGACTGCATAGCTGAGTGATTGTTGAACCACTCCATCAATGATGCTTAAGGCCAGGAACTGAGGTGGTGCAGCTTACAGAGAATGGAAGATCTCTACACTGCCACTTCTATGCAAAAGCAAGGCCAGGGTGATATAACGGACAGAATGTTGGACCAAGACCTGTGTTCAAATGACAGCTGAGCACAAATGGTCTCTAGCAATTCTCTACCTTATTTATAGACAGAGAAATTGAGGGAGGATAAATTCTCCACACAATTTCTTGAGGGTGGGGCTCGCCATTAGCAGTGACAGTCGCATAGCCATTTCTTGCCCATTTTCTCTTTCACTGCCCCCTGCAGGTGACAGCAGCAACAACTTTGTTGGCAACCTGCCACCATTTTGCATCCACCACAATGCCCCAGACCAATAATTGTTCGAGAGCATTGGGAAGGGAGGGAGAAAAATGGCAGCCTCCCCCCAAAAAAGGTGGAGGATATCCAGAGACAATTATGCCAAGTGGGCTCCTTTCAGGAAGTGGGGGAAAAGAAATTTCAAAAATGTATTCTGAGAAATATTAGTTCAGCTCAAGTTCAAATATATTCTACAAGGTGATCTGTATCAGTTAACATACTTCACAGGGATGTTGTGTGGCTTTTAAAAAGACATACTTTGAGTTCCTTGAATGGCAGCCAGGATGCAAATATGACATATGAAGGCTCATGAGTCACACCTATAGCACTTTAACAGCCATGAATACCCCCCACAGAATCCTGAGAACCCCCCCAGACTTCCGGTCGGCGCCAGCGTTTAATGGCGGTCCGAGCCTCGAGCTCTGAGGCAGGACTGCTTCGCTAGTTCGGGTCTTACCCGCTACGGTGAGCGGGGGACCCCTAAAATCACAGGCGCGGAGCCTGTGAACAAAGGAGATTCGGTGGGCACCTTTTGCGCCCCCTGGCACTGTGAAGGAGCCTTTTTAAAGGCTTCTGAGCGGCATCAGGGTAAGCGCGGTGCTGAGAGTCGTCACCCAGCTAGCGGAGTGAAGCCGCGTCACCATGAACGGAGAGCGCCGATTCCTTCCTGTAACTGGAAATTGACTACAACACCCGTGAGTAAGACTGGAAATTGACGGGACTCTAAAATAAGAAATTTGGCTGAAAACGGGAAAGGCATAAATTAAGGAAGTCTGCCTCCCCGGAGCTGCAGGAGAAACAAAGCAACGAAAAATCAAGCTGCATTTGAAGGGAACCTTTCTTTTTTTTTTAAGCTGTCAAACTGACATCGGACTAAATTTCCCCCCCGAAAGGCAGGAGAAGGGGGGAAGGGATTGGGACATTGTTAATCTGCCGGAAAACGATTGGGAAAATAAGACCTTCCACTGTCAACCCCCCCCCAGGACGGGCTGCCCAAACAAGACACCGGGACATGAACTGTCAAACTCTTTAAAGTGGGGGCTTGTTTGTAACAAAGTTACTGGACCTTAGACTTACCCTGTTGCATTTTGGTTACATAGAAGACAGAGACTTTATGGTTTGGACTTTGGAAATTACTGGCTACTGTTATACTTTCTTGCTTCTTTGTCTTTTCTCCTTGCCATTTGGATACAATTGAATGCTCCCTCTAGAGGGTCTTAAGTGAAAGTGTTGCATTTGGAAAAGTAACAGTGGGATTTTCCACTTGGAAACTAACTCTGTGAAAACGACCTTGAGGATATGAGTGGCCCTACAGAAGAGATAGTAACAAGGCTTAAAGCAAAACAATCCCAGAAGAAAAGGGGCTCCATATCAGGAACTGCACCAGCTGCACAGGAAAAAACAGCAGCTTCTATGGATCCTATGACACAGGCACTCCTTAAAATAAATCAATCTCTGGAAGCATTGACAAAGCTATCGACAGATAACTCCAAAAAATTAACAGAGTTGACAACAAGACTAGATGTTAATACAGCCAGTGTAAAGTCTAACACAGATTCTATAAATAGATTAATCCAGGAGAGCTCTGAAACACGAAAGATTGCAGAAAGTGCAAAAAATACGGCTGAGGAGACAAGGGAAAAGTTTGGGCCTATTATTAAAAAAGTGAATGAGCATGATGCAGCCCTCTCTTTATTGGAACTTCAGAGGAAAGAGAAGAATTTAAAACTTAGACTGGTTCCTGAAGGGGAAGGGGACAACCTTGTGGAATTCCTTACAGAGAACTTTATAGCTTTTTGGCAAGAGGAATGGGCGGAAGATGATGAATTTGAGATAACAACAGCCTTCCGGCTGGGCAGGAGGCAAGATAAGAAACCAAGGGATTGTCTAATTACACTGAGATCAAAAGAAGAAAGAGATAAAATATTGAACTTGCATTATCAAAAAGCACTGGTGATCCAAAACTGTCAAATACAGATTTTTAAGGACATTCCCAAATATATTTTAGAGGTGAGGACCTACTACAAAAGTCTAGCAGACCTGTTGAAGAAAAATACCATACCATTCAGATGGGAGTTCCCACAAGGACTGTCCTTTAACTTTAAAGGAAGAAAGATTAAAATAAAAACAATTCAGGACAAAGAACAATTTCTGGAGAGATACCTGGAGGATTTGCAGAAAGGAACTGCAGAGGAGAAAGAACCACCTGATATAGCAAACTTATCATTTGGACTTTTACCACCACCATCGGAGGAAGAACAGAAGCTTGGAGCAGTTGGAGGAACAGCTACTTAAACACAAAATGTCTCTGCAACTTCTTAGTTGGAACTGTAATGGCTTGAACCTCCCTCGGAAAAGACGACAAGTTTTTCACATTTTGAAGAGAGAACAATTAGATATAATATGTTTGCAAGAAACCCATATTGCCAGGATACACAGGAAATTATTGATAAATAAGAGACTTGGTCAAGAATTTATCTCATCAGACAAAGTGAAGAAAAGAGGAGTGGTGATCTATGCAAAGGAAAAATTGGCCCCAAAATTGATATTTAAAGATGAACAAGGAAGATACCTGGCAATTGAAATACAAATTCAAGGAGAAAAGATTTTGATTGTTGGAGTATATGCCCCAAACGAGGGGAAGGCCGAATTTTTTAAGAAGTTGCATGAGACACTAGTTGATTTTATAGACTATAAAATCGTAATGATGGGAGATATGAATGGAGTTGTCTCAACAAACATGGATAAAGCACAGAGACAAGTGATCTCAAAAGAAGGGAGACTACCAAAGATCTTTTTTGAAATGACTGAAACTATAGACTTGATTGATATTTGGAGAACAAGGAATCCTCTAGAGAGAGAGGGAACTTTCTTCTCTGAGGCAAAAATGACATGGACAAGAATAGACCAAATTTGGATTTCTAGCAGTCTGGCGTCAAGAACAAAAAAAGTAGAAATATGCCCAAAAACTTGCTCCGACCATAATGCGGTGAAGATGGAGATGAAACTAACAACAACTGGATCCTTTAGATGGAGAATGAATGACACCCTATTTAAGGATGAAGAGATCCACAAGAAGGCCCTTAAAACATTAAAAGATTACTTTGAGATTAACAGGAAAACAGATGTGGAAAAGAGAATAATTTGGGATGCAAGCAAAGCCGTGATGAGAGGTTTCTTAATCCAACAGAACTCTATAAAGAGGAAGCAACAAAATGAGAGGAAGGAAAAGATCCTAGAAAAAATAAAAGAAGGAGAGAAGAAATTGAGGTCCAAACCAAAGTCCCATGAGATTTTGAGAGAAATAAAGTTTTATCAGATGCAGTACATGGAGCTCATGAACCAACAAATAGAATGGAAGATAAAGCAAATGAGACAAAGAACTTTCGAATCAGCGGACAAATGCGGGAAACTTCTGTCATGGCAATTGAAAAAAAGGCAGAAAATGAACACTGTAACAAGTCTAGAAATGGATGGAAAAATTATCCACAAACCTAATGAGATAAACAATTGTTTTCAAAGTTTTTTTAAGAAATTGTATGCACAAGGGCCAATTAATGAACAAGAAATAGAAGAATTCATCAGAAAATACGGCTTACCAAAAATTCCAGAACAAAGTAAAAGGATCTTAAATGAGGAAATAACAGAACAAGAAATAGAGGGTGCCATCCAAAATATGAAATTGGGAAAATCACCAGGACCAGACGGCCTTACGGCTAAATACTACAAAATGCTGAAAGAATGGTTGATACAACCATTGAAGGAAGTTTGCAATGAAATTCTGAAGGGGAAAAAGGCACCTGAATCGTGGAAAGAGGCTTTCATCTCACTTATACCGAAGACAGAAACTGAAAAGAACCAGGTTAGAAACTACCGCCCTATATCTTTACTCAATGTGGATTACAAAATTTTTGCAGACATTTTGGCAAAAAGATTGAAAAGAGTGTTGATAGAGGAGATTCATAAGGACCAAACAGGCTTTCTCCCAGGGAGATATATGTCAGACAATGTGAGGAACATTATAGACATTTTGGAGTTGCTAGATGTTGACATTAACAGGAAAGCAGTTCTGATTTTTGTGGACGCGGAGAAAGCCTTTGACAATATCTGCTGGACTTTTATGAAAAAGAATCTCCAAGGGATGGGGGTAGGCCAAGGTTTTGAAAACGGTATAGGTGCAATATATTCCCAACAAAAGGCCAAGTTAATTGTAAACAATGTGGTTACAGAAGAAATACCCATAGAAAAAGGTACACGGCAGGGATGCCCAATATCCCCTTTGCTTTTTATATCAGTCCTGGAGGTTTTGTTAAACATGATTAGAAAGGACCAGTTGGTTAAAGGAGTTCAGGTCGGAGTTAGACATTACAAGTTAAGAGCATTTGCAGATGACCTAGTATTGACCTTGCAACAGCCAGATACTAGTACTAAAAGAGTATTAGAACTAATTGAAATATTTGGTCGAGTAGCAGGTTTTAAATTGAACAAACAAAAAACGAAAGTGTTGGAAAAAAACTTAACAATGGAAGAAAGAGAGAGTTTTCAGAATGAAACAGGCCTGGAAATAACAAAAAGGGTAAAATACCTGGGGTTAAACTTAACATCCAAGAATGTGAATTTATTTAAGGATAATTATGAAAAAAGTTGGGCAGAGGTAAAGAAGGATCTGGAAATATGGTCAAGGTTGAAACTTTCCTTGTTAGGCCGAATTGCTACTATTAAGATGAATGTATTGCCTAGAATGCTGTTTTTATTCCAGACGTTGCAGATTTTGGACAAGATGGATTGTTTCAAGAAGTGGCAGAAAGACATATCAAAATTTGTCTGGCAGGGCAAAAAGCCCAGAATTAAATTTAAGATTTTAACTGATGCAAAGGATAGAGGGGGGTTTGCCCTGCCGGACTTAAGACTTTATTATGAATCGGCAGCTTTCTGCTGGTTGAAACACTGGCTACTTCTTGAGAACACTGACATTTTGGACCTGGAAGGGTACGACAATAGCTTTGGTTGGCATGCATACTTATGGTATGACAAGGTAAAGGTGTACAAAAGTTTTAAAAACCATATTGTGAGGAAAGCATTGTATAATGTTTGGATTAGATATAAAGATCTGCTGGAAAGTAAAACCCCTAGGTGGGTGTCACCAATGGAAGCTAGGGAAGTAAAAAAGCTTAATATGGACTCTAAATGGCCAAAATATCATGAAATTTTAGAATATGATGGTGAAAGGGTGAAACTTCAGAGTTATGAGAAACTAAAGCCTAAGGTTCGAGATTGGTTGCATTACCATCAGATAAATGAGACATTTAAACAGGACAGAAAAATAGGATTTCAGAAAGAGAAGTCAAAACTAGAAACAGAACTGTTGGAACCCAATACTAAGAACTTATCAAAAATGTATAACTTGCTGTTGAAATGGAATACACAGGATGAAACGGTGAAATCAGCAATGATTAAATGGGCACAAGATATTGGTCATGATATTATGTTTGCTGACTGGGAACAGTTATGGACCACCGGTATCAAATTTACTGCATGTAATGCTTTAAAAGAAAATATTATGAAAATGATCTATCGGTGGTACATGACCCCAGTCAAGCTTGCAAAAATTTACCACTTGCCTAATAATAAGTGTTGGAAATGTAATGAGACTGAAGGCACTTTCTACCACCTTTGGTGGACCTGCCCAAAGGTTAAAGCTTTCTGGGAAATGATCTATAATGAAATTAAGAAGGTCCTTAAGTGGACTTTTCCTAAGAAACCAGAGGCTTTCCTCTTGGGCATGGTTGGCCAAGTGGTGTTAAGGAAGGACAGGAATTTTTTTATGTATGCCACTACAGCAGCAAGAATTCTACTGGCAAAGTATTGGAAGACGCAAGAACTACCTACTCTGGAAGAATGGCAAACAAAGGTGATTGACTTTATGGGACTGGCCGAGATGACGGGCAGAATCCGTGACCAGGGGAAAGAGACAGTGGAAGAGGACTGGAAGAAATTTAAAATATATCTTAAAAATAATTGTAAAATTGAGGAATGTTAAGATGTCAGGGGGTAAGAGGTAAAGAATTGCAGCAGTAATCAAAAAAACTAAAGGAATCTTTATGAAAGGGAATTAAGATAATGGACCTAAGGGTTGCTAAAGAACTATTAAACAAGGATGCAGGGATGGGGAGGTATGGGGAAGTCAAAAGAAAGAAGGGTATGAAATGATGAGATTGAAATTATACTGTTTTGTATTGTTTTTGTTATCTATCTGAAAAATGAATAAAAATTATTAAAAAAAAAAAAAAGAATCCTGAGAACCCTTCACAGAGCTATAATTCCCAACACCCTTAGCAAACTGCACTTCCCAAGATTCTATGTAGGAAGACGAGCTTTAAATGCACTCTAAATGTGTGGTGTGGAAGTGACCTGAGTGTAACTGATGAAAGGGCTGTTCAAAACTAATTTTTGCTTTCTTAATTTCCCTTATAGCCTACTTTTGTTCCATGCAATGCAAAGTAGAACATATGAGGTTCCCAAGTGGTCTTCCATTTAGGCACGGACCAGCCCCAGGCTTGCTTTGCTTCTGCAAATCTATTGCAACACATGCCATCAAACCAGGAGCTGGGGATATATAGTGTTAGAATTCCTGCTCCATGATTGCAGTCATGGGATTTTTGTCTATCACATGACAGTGTATGTTTTGATGCCACAGAGTGGGAAGTGATGGAAACAGGATGTTTGTGTTACTGTGTTCCGTGAAGTGGGACTATTGTCCTTTGTTCTTTCTCTTTGCTGTCTGATGCTAGAGAGAGAGGGAGCCATGTTGCAGTGCTCCGTGTGTGTTTATAGGTAAATAAAGTAGATTAGCCAAAATGCTGAGTTGCTGAGGTCTGTTATGCAAGCTGCGAAGACTCTGTGGATCCCTAAGTGTGCCGATGTCTGTTGGCATCAGTCGCTATGATGTTCGGGCTGAAGAAAGCTTTTGAAGCTCCTGAACGATCAACCAGGAGGGAGAGACCATGCCAGTCAGGCATGTGTCTCTGCCAGGGTCCTACTCGAGAGTAGGACGAGCTCCTGACATACAGTAGCTCTGCCAGTTCCAGGATCATTTTTTGATAGGGGTGGGGTCTTGCGGAAGATACCTTTGGTGAGACCATTCCTTGAGTGGGTTTGCTTCCTCTTGTTCCTGCTGCCCGTTCATTTGTACTTTCTCCTTGATCTCAATCCGCCCAGGGGGAGAGCATAAGGCAGGTGGAGAAAGCTTCTCTATCCCATCACTTCTTGCATGCTCAGAGGGCAGGTGAAAAGTCGGTGATGGAAAGGAGCAGCAGTTGGGGCAAGTGGCTCTGAGGGTCAACAGTGAACTCCTCCTCTGCTGCATGTGGGCCCATGACACCTACAATTACTTTATTTTTGACATCATTTTGTCTAACAAGCAGGGGGGACGTATATTGTTGTGTGGCAGCTTTCATCGATTCCAACATCACATACAGAAGATCACAGGTTTGGAAGGGACCCTGGATGTCATCCAGACTAACCCCCAACCCACCAAGTCTCCCACCCAGCAGACCCTGCACACACATCTCATGCACTTAATTTCTGTGTGCGCATAGATGTGTGATTCAAGGAGATTGGCTATCGCCAGTGGTTCTATTTATATACAATATTAGTCATACTCAGAGTAGACCCACAGAAATTAATGGGCTTGAGGAAACCGTCAGACCCTTGATTTCAATTGAATTTCACTTGCATGCCCATTTACCCAGCCATTCTGAATTATTTATTAGACTTTATTCTGATTATACAAGCCTTTTCTTCTTTTTCCCAGGACGCAGGAATAAATGAGTCCGTGCTGTGTCATGTAGTGTGTTTTCTCCCATATCCGTCTAAACATATGCTTTGTACCCTGCTGTTTTTTTGAAAATGTGACTGGATGTTGAACTGTGTGTGGCAGCTAACGGGTTAGTAAATCATGAGGCGCAGATTCTTCAGTGCCTGGAAATCCCCGAAGAGTAAACAAAGTGTAACTGTTGCAAACAATACACTCTCAATATATTGTAGAAGCAATGGCTAATGAAAAGTTATAATGCCTGTAGTTAGCACCCTCTTTAAAAGAATTTACACAGTATATGAAATTAAATTCTATACACAGTTCTCTTAATTTGTCCTTAATTAAACAATACTCCATAAATGGTGCATTCAGTGACCAAATGTTCGGAGACAGCAAAATGGTGGGTCCCAAGCCATTAGGAATGAAATAAAGTCAGTCCCCAGAGAGCCTGCTAGAATCTGGTCTATCTAAGTGACAACTGATGGTTTAGGAAAGATAATTAACTTTGCAATTACAAACCGCAGCTTTCACCAGGGCTGTTTCTCCTGTTATAATCTTGTAAATGTTCTAGCATTTTTATGTGACGGGATAAAATGTTCCCATACAAAAAGAAGAAGAAGAAGAAGAAGTAAAGTGCATGGCATAGAAGATTAATTCTTCTTTGATCAATTTACTCAGAGTATTTTTAATAAAATATTTAGAACAATAAATATTTGGTGGACAGCCACTTTGAAAATGAAATGTCTGTGGTTAAAGAAACAAGAAACGGAATAACTTTATTCTTGACTGCATGGGATGCAAAAGAATAATATTGGAACAGGCACACATTCAAAATAATGTCATTGTACATTGTTTTTTAAAGAAATGTGTGGATGTGAAATTAGGTTTGCCTGGAACCCTTAGGAAGGAACAATCTGTTATACTTAAGTGGTTAGGGCAGAGTCATAGCTCAGTTGTAGATTTGCATGTTCCAGGCTGAATCCCTGGCATCTCCAGGTAAACCTAGGAGACAGTGGTGTAACATGGGTTGCCAGTGCCCAGGGCTGCACAGAGTGGGGTGGGTGGGAGGGAGGGAAACGGATGGAGTACACATACACATTCAACTGCCTAACAGCATCTGCGTTACCCAGAAGACTGCAGTTATCTCTATAAAAGGGGGGGGGGGAGAGATGTTCCATTGTCAGAAGAGATCACTTCCTGGTTTGCACAGAGAAGCCATTTTCAACAGAGCCCAGTGATGGAGGCACATAGCTGTATGGAGGCAGCACCAGATGTTGGAATTTTGTGCACCTGGAGCAATTGCTCCTATACCTCTCCCCCGGCTGTGTCACTGCTAGGAGACACCCCTGCCTGAAATCCTGTAGAGCTACTGCCAGTCAGTGAAAACAATACTTAGCTAGATGAATCAATGGTCTGACTCAGTATAAGGAAGCTTAGTATGTTCTTACATCTCTCAAAGATGTTTATTAAGGAAGATCCAGTCAGTGGCATTCTGCTTTGCTCAACATATACCTTTTTCATTTAAATATTTCTGTTTAACATCTGAGTCAGCAAATGAAGGCTTTTTGAAACATGTTTGGCGCCTTCCAATTGCCAACAAAATAGGCTTAGGGAGAGCTTGTGTGTAATTGTATGTGGCAATTCAAATTGGTGAATTGTATGTGGCAATTCAAATTGGTGAATTGTATGTGACAATTCAAATTGGTGGCAGGAGACTTTGGGCAATCAGTCCCTGCCCTGTGGTTTTGGTCAAATTTGGGACAGGTTCAGTGGTAACCTCGGGTTAAGAACATAATTCGTTCTGGAGGTCCGTTCTTAACCCGAAACTTTTCTTAACCTGAGATACCACTTTAGCTATTGGGGTCTCCCACTGCCATTGTGCCACCACCGCATGATTTCTGTTCTCATCCTGAAGCAAAGTTCTTAACCCGAGGTACTATTTCTGGATTAGCAGAGTCTGTAACCTGAAGCATCTGTAACCTGAAGCATCTGTAACCTGAGGTACCACTGTAATCCCAAATCTCTTTGTGCAACCATTTCTTTTTCTGAAAAATACTGTTTTCCTATATGATTCATCTTCCTCCAAAATTAAAGGGTAGTACACGTGCCCCCCCCCATTTTAATAATTGTGGGGTAGTTTGACTCTGACATAGTGGTTGGCTTAGGTCACCCAGAAGAATCCATGACTGAGTATCATGAACTGGCAGGACAATGGAGAGGAGGAATAGGGTTACGGTGAGGGGTGTAGCTGGGACTGGGGCAAGCTGGGAATGAGGAAGGAGAGGTTGCTGTAGGAAGTATTCACAGGGCGATGGAGGATGACGAGGGGATGGGGGTCAATGTGCAGGAACCAGAGTAGCAGGACCCATCACCAGAGCCAGAGGGGCCCCTGTCTCCATGAAGACAGTGGGCTCTGAGGTATAGGGAGCAGTGGGCAGGCATTCCAGGAGGCTGAGGCAAGCAAGGGCCCACAGCCCAGCTCCTTAGCTGGCAAGTGGGGCTTGCTAGCCCTAGGAGGAGGTGTGTGATTCCCCATCTGAAATAGGCTCAGAGCAGGTGAGGGTCACATGCCTCATCAAGCCCAGATGCTGCAATCAGCATGCAAAGTACATAGGGAAAGCAGAGTTGAGGTCTAGGTCGGCTCAACTGCCCATCTTGATGGTTAAAGCTTGGATGCTTCAGGATCTCTGCAGGATTGTCCTTCTTTTGGATATGTGGATTGACCCTGGACTGGGGACTTTGCCACCAGGTAGGCCAAGGGTTCAGGACACTGAGTGGAGATTGGAATTCAGGTTTTTCTGGTCTAATCCCCTATATCTCACTGCTCATGTACCCTGTGCGTATTTGCTGGTTAGATGTTTATTTGTCCAGACACTATCACATCTTATATTTGCTTGCTTGAGAGTTGGAAGCCATGTTTTTCAGGAAGTTTGAGACAGCTGAAAATTCTTCCTTTTTGAGTTATTGCTTTTTATAACTAAGGCAGGGGTGGAGGCCGCTCTTCTGGCCAGGAGTGTCTGGTATGGGGGCCAGTGCCATGCACCTGGCCTCCTGACTATAGCATAGCTGCCACGTTCCAAAATGGAGAGGGACAGGAAAGAGGCGGTTGGTAAGTCAGCAGCGTGCAGGCACACTAGCCAGAGTGCCAGATTGGATTCAATGGTGAGCTTGGAAAGTGCCAATCTCCCTGCCTCCTTGTCCCCATCCCAGTGGTGTAGAAAGGGGGTTGCGGGGGGTCCAGGACGACCTGGGTGTCATCAATGAGAGGGGTGACAAAATGGCCAACCAGCTGGGAGGCAGGTGTGTCGCTTTCCCGGTGCCGGCACTCGACTCCAAGTGTGCTGCATGCGCGTCTCCCGGCACTACCATCCTGAACTGGGGGTGGCTGGCACCAGTTTGGGGAGGCGTGGGGGGTGTGTGTGAAGCCTGACTCCATCCCACTGGAGATGTGAGGCGGGGGCGAACTTGGAAGCAGAGCCTTCCGCAGGAAAACACAACATGCACCATGCAGCAGTGAGTGTCTTTCAAAACACAAGCAAAGCAGCTGAGCCAGGTGACTTTCATTTATGCTGTGTCCCCACACCGAGCAGCCTTGCAAGGCTCAGATCTGGGGAGGGGGGGTGCCAGAAGGGCGCAACAGCCTCCGCTCGGGGCTGGGGTTGCTTCAGTGGCGGTGGGTGTTGGCTGCGCGATGCCTTTGTTCTCTGCCACTTGCCTCGCCCCATTGCATGGGCAGGTGCCCGCCCTCTCCCGCCCTGGGCATGTTGGAGTCACGTTCCAACGTAGCCCTATCCTTCACACAAAGCAGCCGTGATATCCAGGAGGTGAAGTGCTTGGTGGCAGTGTTTCCCACCAGCCACTCATGTCTGCAGCCTTACAGATGATAATAATAATAATAATAATAATAATAATAATAATAATAATACCCCGCCCATCTGGCTGAGTCTCCCCAGCCACTCTGGGCGGCTCCCAATCAAGTGTTAAAAACAATACAGCACTAAATATTAAAAACTTCCCTAAACAGGGCTGCCTTCAGATGTCTTTTAAAGATAGGATAGCTGCTTATTTCCTTCACATTTGAAGGGAGGGTGTTCCACAGGGTGGGTTCCACTACCGAGAAGGCGAGACAGATGATGTCCCACTACAACTCCTATGATTCCTGACCCATGTTGTATGACTTTGCTGTCATTTTACAGCTGGGAAATGAGGCTGGCAAAATCTTAGTGTGACTCTGTGACTCTGTGTCTGGGTTTGGTGAATCTAATTCCATGTACGTTGGTCTATACCAGCGCCTGAGATTATACTCATACGCACACAACAATTTCGGCATGAGCCATATACTGTTATTTGTACAATTGGCAAATAACACCGCAGTGCCTTGATCCCAGCCCACATACATTTCCAAGAAATACCGTAGAAAAATCTTCCCCTCTTTGGTTTCTCTAAGCATTTGTGTGGGTTGTGTTACACGTTTCCAAATATAGAGATCGCCTTTGCGATCTTTACATCTGCGTATCTATGTGTGCAATTAGCATTACTACAGCATCACCAGTTTGATAGCGTTGGGGATACTCTGCATACCAGGGCCTACCCGGTTGCAGTACTTGTAAGCTGCAAATGGGAAGAATTTAATTGTGTCCCAGCATATGTGCCTATATACATTGTCAGATGGAATGTTATTGCTGATAACGAACAGATTATGGCTCTCTAAATAATTCCCCCCTCCCATAAACATGATTTTAAGGCTTTTTTATTTGCTGTTTTGTCCTGATAATGGCCCCTGGTTTTACTGGTTTAAAGTGATTGTAACAGAAATGTTTTACAAGGGAATTGGGATATTTTCATGGACAGGAGTCAAGTCAACTTAGAGCCATCTGATCATCGACAATGCAAGACACCTTCGCTTCTGTTACCTGAAAAAGCATCGATGGAACCCCTGTGCTTGCTGTTAATAACATAACATAAGGAGAGCCTTCTGGATCAGGCCATGTGACTAATTTAGTTCAGCATCCTGCTTTCACGGTGGCCAATGGGTTGCCTGTGGGAGGCCCCAAATGGAACCTGAATGCAATAGCTCTCTTCCTCTCTGCAGTTTCCGGCAACTGATATTTAGAAGCATATTGCCCTTGACTGTGGAAGCAGAGCATGGCTATCATGACTAGTACACACTGATAGCCTCCTCTTCCATAACTTTGTCTAATTTTCTTCCAGATTGGTGGCTATCCTTGCCTCTTGTAGAAATGAGTCCCGTAGCTTAACTGTGTATTGCTTGAAGAAGTACCACCACCCCTTGTGCGCCAGTTGGGACATTATGGAGCTGGCAAAATGGCAGCTACACTGTCAACATAGTGAGAATCATAGAAGTTGGAATCGTAGAGTTGGAAGGGATCCTGGGGGTCATCTAGTCTAACCCTCTGCAATGCAGGAGGCTGTCATCCATGACAGACGGCCATCCAACCTCTGATTAAAAGCCTCTATGGAAGGAGAGTCCACCATCTCTCTTGGGAATCTGTTTCATTGTCTAACAGCTCTTAGTAATCAAATTTTTCCTGATGTTTAGTCAGAATTTCCTTTCTTGTACTTGGCTTGAATTCATTAGTTTGGGTCTTGGCCTCAGGAGCAGGAGAAAGCAAGCTTGATTCCTCTTCCATGTGGCAGCCCTTTAGATCAGGCATAGGCAAACTCGGCCCTCCAGATGTTTTTGGACTACAATTCCCATCATCCCTGACCACTGGTCCTGTTAGCTAGGGATCATGGGAGTTGTAGTCCCAAAACATCTGGTTTAGCTATTTGAAGAACACAAGTTCTGGGCACCACAATTTAAGAAGGATGCTGAAAAATGGGAATGTGTGCACAGGAGGGCAACCAAGATGATCAAGGGTCTGGAAACCCTTCTTAAATTGTGGTGTCCAGTACTTGTGTTCTCACTGCTATCTCTCCCCCCGCCTCGCCCCTCTCCAGCTTCCTCATGATGTATTGTGAAATCACTTTGATGTGCTTCAGGAGGAAGCGATCAATAACTGGCATAAATAATAATTAAATAATGATGATTCAGAGCAAATATTTCCCCATCTTTGCTCTATTTTTTTTTTTTTTTAAGGAATTGGATTGATTTGGTATTTCCTTACTAGCTGCCCCAATGGCCAAGGGGCCAAAGCAGCGATTCTGCTTTCTTTGGGCTCCCCAAACTTTTTAAAACAAACTTGAATCTTTTTTTCAAGGAGAATGGATCCTTTTGCAACACTAACCTCCTCCGCAATCCTAAAATGCCAATCATCGAAGGAAAGAATAAAATAAGTCATTAATGTGTTTAAAATGGGATGTTTTAATTTTTCGGTTGATTCAAGCTCATTAGTACCAAGCTGCAAAGGAACTCTGGAATTGTGCTCCTATTAATTAGATGGAAGAGCGGAAAGACTCCTTGCTTCTGTTCAGCCAGATGGAGGGACACTGGGTGCTACAATCTATGTTGGGCCTCCACCCAAGGGAGTTCTTTGGTCTTCTTAACTATTAGGAGCCAACATAGGTCCTCTGCCCATTTGCCACTTTTAAATATTTATAGCGATCAGCTTCACAAGTGTGTACTCAAATTACATTCCTACAAAAAGGCTGCACTTTTTGCCACATCGAAGAATTGCCTATAAATAACTCTTAGAATTCCAGAGGGATTTACACGGCTGAATACATCTTTTTGGAAGGAGGAGGGAGGAAGACAGCCTGTTCTTCTTTCTCCTCCACTTCCCTATCAACACGCCACTGTCTTGTCCAATGTATAATATTCTGAAAAACTTAAGTCCCGTTATTAACTGAGGCTGATTTCATTGGTTTTGTTACATAACGGACTCTAAAATGAGCAAGATTTTCGTATGCATTGTTTTAATAGCCGATGCAGAGATTGTCCTGCCTGTGAAATATTTCTCTCTCTATAAAGCTCAATTCTTTTCTCTTCAAAACAAAACAAAACAAAGCTACCTAGCAGAAAAACCAACCCATGAATCACGCCACACACACTAGCCACCTCTCCCCTGAATGGTAGGATGACCACTTAATCATTACAAAAAGGAGAGGTGAAAAAGGGACACATGTTCGCATAACATTTGCATGTATTAGTTTTTACGTCTAGATGCCTATTTAGGAAATACAATATATCTCACCATAGTGAGGAAGGTTGGGACCAGGTGACCTGAGGGCCTGTTCAGTTTGTTGTCGGGGTGCTAAATGTTGATTGCAATTTCAGTGTCTTTGCTCCTTCTTGTGGTTCTGTGTATTTAAAACAGACTTGGACCAGACAGCCTTTATACAGGAAGTGGACTTTAACTGAATATGACAATTGGTCCATGTAGCTCAGCATTGTCTCTTCTTTTTCTTCTTTGGCGATCACTCATAGCCAAGTAAGTTTGCCTCCATGAATATGGTATTAACGGTGCATCGATAAGTTGACTGTGGAGGCCAATTCTGGATCCACACATCCTTCCACAGTGGGGACATAGGTTGATCACAGTGAGGGTTTGCCAAACGTGCCTTCCTCTTAGCACATTTCTCCCTTTTATCCCAAGTTTGTGCATCTTCAAAGTCCATGACACCTTTGGTAAAGGCTGTTCTCTGATTGGAGCACTCACAGGAAGTGTTTCCCAGTTGTTGGTGTTTACACTACATTTAAGATTTGCCTTGAGAAAGTCTTTAAACCTCTTTTGTTGACCACCAGCATTACACTTTCCATTTTTAAGTTTGGAATAGAGTAAACTGCTTTGGAAGATGATAATCAGGCATCCACACAACGAAGTTGATGTTGAAGAATTGTTGCTTTGACACTGGTGATCCTTGCTTCTTCCAGTACACTGGCATTCATTCGCCTGTCTTCCCAAGTGATATGTAATTTTTTCCGGAGGGACCGTTGACGGAATCTTTCGAGGAGTTGGAGATGGCGTTTATAAGTGGTCCATGTTTCACAAGCATACAGGAAGGCTGACATACAATAGCTTTGTAAACAAGCATTTGGTTTCCCTGTGAATGTACTGGACCTCAAACACTCTGCACTTCAGTCGAGAGTTCCCCACACTTTAAACGGAGGATTCTTGCAAATAGAGGTCTGTCAGCCCTCCAAATAGATAATTTCCGTCTGTAAAATAGGGTCTACCCTATACACTCATCCCCATGAAGAACTGAAAATGCCTTTGTCCCCCTGTTCTAGCCTTGCCTGTGGAAAATGCTAGCATTGCTTACTTATTTTTGTATTCAAGACAGTTTTATCTTGCTCTTCAGCAATAAATAAATAAATGAAATGAAAAGCTGTCAAACCAATAACAAATTTATAAGCTAAAAGATATGAATGACCAGTTCTGTATTTGAGGAGAACCTTGGCAGAATGTGTAGGTTCCTTGCTCAGAGTTTGCCTGGCAGTGGATCGGCACATGGCCACTTAAATTTCCTGCATAGCATCTCTCTGGGTCATTGTGGGAAACTGAGGGTGGCCATTTCCAACTTCCACATTATCCTGCACTGGCACTACATTGGGTATATGTTTATCTGCCTCTCTCATAATTCTAAAATCTGGGGCTATTCATTGAAGTCAAATGGTGAGGAGGCTCGGGACAACAGACTGCAGGAAGTACATTTGCACAGCAAAGACGAAACTTTCTGGTCCCTTGTGACCAGATTACGCTACCTGTAATCTGGTTGTTCCAATTCTCCAGTTGTGACAGATAGGATGCAACATGGCTATTTGTGGCACAGCAGAAGCTTAGGATCGGCCTCTTTTTAAAATGATAATTTGACATCTTTGCCAAATGAGAAGTGAACTTTCTGTGTTTTATGAAGGCGTGTGCTTCTCTAAAGCTGGCCAAATGCACTTTGGGGGAAAATATACAGTGGTACTTCAGGTTACAGACACTTCAGGTTACAGACTCCGCTAACTCAGAAATAGTACCTCGGGCTAAGAACTTTGCTTCAGGATGAGAACAGAAATTGTGTGGCGGTGGCAGTGGGAGGCCCCATTAGCTAAAGTGGTATCTCAGGTTAAGAACAGTTTCAGGTTAAGAACGAACCTCCAGAATGAAATAAGTTCTTAACCTGAGGTACCACTGTATATGGAAGTGATGGAATGTGAGAGTGGTCATTCTGGGAATAATGTAAAAGGTCATGGCTCCAAAGAGATGCATTTTTTCAGATCACTAAAAATAGGCCATGCCTTTAAGTACCTTATGAGGCAAAATACCTGACTATACTAGACCTGTTGTCTTATCACATGTTAAAGGAATAAAACAAATCTCATCCTCACTTTCCATTCTCTAAATTATTTTCATTTTGCTTAAATACTCAAACAAAAAAATGCTATGAATACCCATGGATCAGGCCATTTCAGTGTTACGCTTCCATATATTTCTGCTTAATAAACTTCTGGTAGCCTCTAAGACCACAAACTTACACATTTCTGTGGCAATGGAAATGTACTGTGTTAATTCAGTAAGACTTAAGGTTTCCCTCCCCCTCTCTTTTCTTCTCAATATTTTAAAATGCTCATCAGTGAAAGATTTCTACAAGGGTCTTAAGTCCTTCACTGTGAGATGAAGGACCACTTTGTAAAGAGGGCTTTAAAGAAATAAATAAAGCGCATTAATAAATTCTGCAGTGTGAAGTAGGTTGAAAACATACACATTAAATAATGGAAACATGTTTATGTTCTTAAGGTTACAAACACATCTGAAGTTATACTAATTGTAATATTAAACAAATTGAAAATGATGAAGTACAATGTCCCTGAACATCCCAGAGAAGCACCCCTTTTCCCATTTCACTAATTGCTACGACACTTGAAATCTCAGTGTGATATTTTTCTCAGCAAATGAACAAGTGGAGACCATAGCACCTCTTTAAAAAGCAGATGTGGTAAATAATTAATTTATAAAGGGGCGGGGGAAGGGAATCCAGGGGGGAGAGATGAAAGGTGGGTGCTTTGCCTTCCATGAGTGGAAGACAAAGGGAAGTGTTGTTGCCACTGCAAAAAAACATTCACATTGTCTTGATCCTTCAGTGCAGAGTCACGGCAATGGAAGAATAACCGACGAAGCACCCATTTTGTTTGGAAGGAAGAGCACTGGAAATTTATGCTGTCTTTTTTCTTCAGGAAAGGCTGCAGAGTGCTTCTTAGAAATCCCACAGCTTGCCAGCCCCTTACATGTTCCAGCAAGCAGTGTCTGGCCTATATACTTCCTAGAATGCCCTCCTAACAAACACCCACAAAGAGGGTGGCCAGCATCTGACTGCCCCCTTAACTATACCAGGGGCTTGCTGGCTGCAGCCCCCATGTCCCTGCCCCTGATGGGTCTTGTGGGTGAGGCCCGCCCCACCTGGTAGGTCCAGCCCAGCCATGCAGGAAGATGATGGCCTCCTAGGACCAGCTGCAGCTGCACTGTGCGGCAAATACCTCTCCCCCATAGCCCCAGGGGAGCAGATGTTCTCAAACCATGCATATAGTTTTCCCCAGAGAACGCCAGGAACTGCTGTTTGTTAAGGGTGCTCTGCAAGACTAAACTACAGTTCCCAGGCTTCTTTGGGAGAAGTCATGTGATTTAAATGTTTGATGCCTGGCAGCCAGTATGGAAAAGTCGAACCATGGAGCTACCCTCCTGACACCAGCATAACTACAACTTACCTGGATGGGATGGGGCAGAGTAGTGATGAGGTCAGGACTGCATACATGCACCTGTAGCAGTGTCAAATTAGCTCTGCCACTACATCCACAAAGCCTTGACCTTGCTGCCACCCTGACCCACCCAGCCCCGTTCAGGTAAACTTTAGAGACAACAGTGTCAGGATGGTGGCTTCAAGGCTCTGCCTCGTCACACAGTCTGCTACCACATTCAACTCCAGCGCTTGGAGAAGTGTTTCACTTTCCCAGTAGGTAGGGTGGCCCTGTGGGGGGTTTTTTATTGGTTGCCAAGGGCAAATGTCATTGTGTCCAAAGTAGCACACTCTAGCCCATTCAGTCTGGAACTTATTATTGGTCTATTCCAAAGAATATGTTGCAGAATGGAGAGGCAAGCACCTATCAGTGGACACATTCACCACAAACAAACTCCATTTTCTGTGCTGTAGCTTATATTCCAGTCCTACTAAAACTTCACACAATATTTTCAGTGCAGGATGGCCATGAGAACAAGTTAGCCTGCACTGACTTTTCAGCCCTGTGTGAAAAAAACTCTCTTAGGGACTTGACTCGACCAATTCCTATCCTTTTCCTCCATGAAACTCAGGGTGCATTGGATTAGGCCATTTTACCCTCAGCACAGCACACTTCCATGAAGCAGAGTGGGCTGAGACTTGATCAAGGCCATCCCATCAAAAATGAACATTTGGATTGACAAATCACTTACTTGCAAAAGAGGAAGTGGGAAGTGTATAAAGTGGCCATAAGTGGTTGCCCCCCCCCTGCCCGTCCCACTGAATTCTCTTAGTAATACAGCCTTTCCAAAGGGGAGAGCTGAATTTACCTGTTTTCTATTTCAGCCTCCAGAGTGTTATACCCAGTTGCATAGGAAACATCTGGTATGAGCAAAACTAATTTGGATCTCTTTTTTTAAAATGTTAGCAGGATTAAAGGATCAGGTATCTTGTTTCCTTACAAGAATCACTAGAGGGAATCATCTCAAGGATGAGATAAAATCATTAGGACAGCAGAGAGAGAGAGAGAGAGAGAGAGAGAGAGAGAGAGAGAGAGAGAGAAACAGTCTTCACTTCCATTGTTCCTGCATCAACACAGCCTATAAAATGCTATTAGCTTGGAAATCAAGCAAAATGTTTAAAATATATAAGATTTAATGGTTACGTAGACTGTTCTAATTCTATTCACCATGCAGGTTCTAGTAACTAGTTCTTATGCAGGATACATGCAAAAAGATACGGGGTACTCCCAAAAAGATGCAGATGGAGCATCTTTGTAAATAGAGCAGAGTGATTCAGTTAAGACATTTTGTTGTTGTCTATCTCACATGTTTCCTTAGGGATTGTATTTTCATTGGCTACATTATTTCTGAAGCACTCAAAGAACCAGAACTCTTAAACATTTCGTTGTGCCGTGACTAACACATACCTGTGAACACAAATCAGCCTGCTATCATGGGATTGTCGCCAACCAAGTACAACTCAAGAGTAAACCCATTGAAACTATAATAGCCCTATGTTAGCCATGCTCATTCATTTCAGTGGGTCTGCTCTGAGTGAGATCAACATTGAATGCAACCTGTCCAGGCATTCAAAATCTGGGGCAGTTGCTACATGAGGCAGGGCGCTAGAGATCAGGGTGCCAGCTACGCCCCTCAGCCGCCATTTTAGTTGTTGTCTTCCAGTGCACAGAAGGCAACTGCTGGAAGCAGGGAGCATTTTGTCTATGGAGACTCCCAAATATATTTCAAACCCTGGAAGACTAAGGTTCCAAAATGCATGGGACCTCCATGGATACCCAAAGCAATCTGCTTCAGGCGGTTGCCATGCATGAATTGGGAGGCAACAGTGAAAAAGCAATTTGGGCGGGAGTAAGAGAAGAACTGGAACATTTGTCCCTGCTGTATGCCACCTCCCCCAAATGTGGTAACTTTTATAGATTTCAAATACCTAAAGAGGGCTATCTTTTTGTTTTTGTTTTGGGGGAATAATGGCTAGCCATGAAGCTAACGAGATAGTATGCCAACACTTTTCAAATATTTAAAAAGGAATTGGAAGGACTGTGCCCAGAGTAGGGCAACTAAGATGATAGGGTCCCTGCAGATCCTATGAAAGCTTGAAAGCAGTTGGGTATGTTTAGCCTGGGAAAGAGAGCCATGTGATAGCCATCTTCAAACAGGTCTTTGTGTGAGTACAGATATATAGATAGATACAGGCACTTCCAGGTGAACTGTTTATTAGCCTGCATGGAGGCTATTTTGTGAGCATTCTATTTATTTAGTGAATGTTCTCTTTACCTTGATTTGATTGCAATGAGGTTGCATTGATTTGTCTTATGTTGTATTGTTTGAAGGGAGTACTCTATT
Organism: Podarcis cretensis; assembly: GCF_951804945.1. Taxonomy (NCBI): domain Eukaryota; kingdom Metazoa; phylum Chordata; class Lepidosauria; order Squamata; family Lacertidae; genus Podarcis; species Podarcis cretensis. The sequence goes on from NC_137181.1 coordinate 40,261,890, forward strand.
GAGGTGAGCATTCTATTGAATTGGCTATTTAGTGAGCATTCATCCTGATTTGTTTCTGGGGAGGTTGGGTGACAGTTGTGTTCCTCCACACTTTCTGGTGCATTTTCCTGCAACTTTCCTTACTGCAAAAAGTCTAAATCCTAAAAGTGTGTTTGTTGTGAAAGACCTCCCAATCATCTGTAATCGTGCAACCTCAATTGGCTGGCATGTGGCTGAATGCCACTTAAAAACAGTGATGATCTGAAAGCGTTTGTAGTGAGACCAGGTTAGGAGGTATGAGAAAGCACTAAGAGGTGGGTATATTAGGTTCTCCCCTATTCTCTCTCTGAGAATCTAATGTGAGGCAGAGGATGCTTCCTGGTTGGAGTAACCACAGTGCCTCCATACTGCATATTTCTAAATTTATATACAGTGGTACCTCAGGTTAAGTACTTAATTCATTCCGGACGCAAAATTCTTAACCTGAAGCACTATTTCTGGGTTAGCGGAGTCTGTAACCTGAAGCGTATGTAACCTGAAGCGTATGTAACCTGAAGCGTATGTAACCTAAGGTACCACTGTACAGTGGTACCTCTGGATGCGAACGGGATCCGTTCTGGAGCCCTGTTCACATCCTGAAGCGAATGCAACCCGAGTCCGAGCGTGCACGGGTCATGATTTGCCGCTTCCACACATGTGCGTGATGTCATTTTGAGCGTCAGCACATGCGTGAGCAGCGAAACCCGGAAGTAACGTGCTCCATTACTTCTGGGTCACTGCGGAGCGTAACCTGAAAATGCTTAACCTGAAGCTACTTCAACCCGAGGTATGACTGCATTTGCAAATGTTACCAAAAAGTTGTAAGCCTTGCACATGATGCTCTTTGCTGCAATTGAAACCAGACCTGGGTAGTGGTATCCTTTGAACTTCCTGCCACTCCACAAAGTCTCTTAAAGCAAGATCATCAATGGCACCACTTCTAGCATCACAAGCTTAGTCCACTATTCTCTTTAATCAGCACAAACTCTAGGCAAAATAAAAACATCCATCCACCTCTACCACCCACAATTAATCTCTTTGTGGTTTTAGTTTTACTCTGCTAATAATATGTTGCTATCTCATTTGATAGTTATATCTAGAAGAATTATTGTCTACAGTTAGTGTTCCTTTTCAATTTTTCCCTTTTCAGTGAAGTATGTTATAATTAGATTTAGAGGGGGGAAAGCAAGCTGGCAGCATAAACCATCTTCTATCCATCACACCACCTTTGCAGCTGCTCAAAGGAATTTGCAATCTTAGTTCATTATATGGTATGGAACAGTGTTTTTTCTTTCTTATAACACTGCAGAATTGTAATTAAGGCTGCATCACTCTTTCCATTATAACCCGTTATTTTCAAAAGTTCAGTGCTTGGCTCTTAATTTTTACCTCAGAATATATAATATGGCACACTAACCTTTTCCATATACTTTCATATTTTATTTATCAGCTTGGAGAAGATTATTTGGCTGGGTTTTGGATTTGCTAAGATATTACCCTGTGACTCCCAAATGGCTGTGGGAGATTTGGGGACATGTAGACAACATTACTGAGTGATGGGGATAAATGCAACCTAAGATGATAATGTATGTTTCTGAAGACCAAGTGTCAGTACTCTTAAAGAGTTCTTGTGTGCGACTAAATTCCTTCGCTGAATCCTATTAATAAGATTAGGAGTCAATTAGTTCATTTGTCCTTATACAGCAGTGCTCTGGCTGTGAGCATAGAAAAGATTTGTAATTATGGTTAAATATTATTATCATCCCCCATCAGTATTCAGGTATAGGTGCCATTGCGTAAACAGATGTCCTATTCAATAATAATAATAATAATAATAATAATAATAATAAAATTTCATTGTTTATACCTTGCCCATTTGACAGGGTTTCCCCAGCCACTCAGGGCAGCTTCCAACATATATAAAAGCATAATAAATCATTAAACTTTTTTAAAAAAAAAACCACCTTTCCCCATACAGGGCTGCCTTCAGATGTCTTCTAAAGGATGTATAGTTCCTTACTTTCTTGGCTCCTGGGATGTATAACTCCATACCCCTCTATATTTCTCCAATGAAAATAGGGACATCCTACCATACTATCCAACATTTCTACAATGAAAATAGGGGTGTCCTAAGGAAAAGCGGAGGGACACGGGTGGCGCTGTGGGTTAAACCACTGAACCTAGGACTTGCTGATCAGAAGGTCAGCGGTTCGAATCCCCGTAAAGGGGTGAGCTCCTGTTGCTTGGTCCCAGCTCCTGCCAACTAGCAGTTCGAAAGCACATCAAAGTGCAAGTAGATAAATAGGTATCACTCTGGTGGGAAGGTAAACGGCGTTTCCGTGCGCTGCTCTGGTTTGCCAGAAGCGGCTTAGTCATGTACACCAGCTCCCTTGGCCAATAAAGCGAGATGAACGCCGCAACCCCAGAGTCAGCCACGACTTGACCTAATGGTCAGGGGTCCCTTTACCCTTTACCTTAAGGAAAAGTGGGGTGTCTGGATCAAATCAGAAACCAGAACGGCTTCTGCAAATCCGGAACTGTCCCTGGAAAATATGGACAACTTGGAGGGTCTGCGAGGTTTGTAGAGGTATAGAAAACCCTATGGGAAGAATAATTCCCCAAACTAGCCCAGTTGGACTACTCATGTTTAGTGGTCACCCACCAATGAAGACTGAGCATGCTCAGTAGCCCTGGAATGCTGACTGAATGCTGACTGTCATTGCTGTTTGATCTGACATTAAGAGTGATTTTGTAGCTGGTTGTCTGCACTCCACTGTTATTAGAGAGTAAGTGCAGGGTTTTCCACTCCCCACTAATAGCAGGTTGTGCCCAAATTGAGAAAGGTTCCATGGCTGTAGTAACACTCTTAGCGTACTCTTATTTTCCTCCAGCCAGTATAAGAGTTATGAGCATGCACACAGATAAAGCCGTCCAGTAGGCTTCTTGCCAACAGACTAGCAGAAGACCCTGAAATGGGGTGTTTCAAGGGTGGAGCTGAGCAAGGCTGGGATCCATTAGATCCTGAGCCACTCTCACAGCTGGCACTCACCAGTGTAGGGTCTGATCCTGGCCCAGATCTGGTACATGAATTGGGTCCACTCTCTCTGCCCCCACCCAAACTTCTACGACCACTGGGACTACTCTACAAAGCCTTGATGGAGGCAGGATACTCTGTAAAGTAGTTGTGGGTAGCTGCTCACACATATTTCAATGTGAACTAGTATGGATACAACCCTAGATATTTCCTTTTGCAAATCTGTCATCATATGCCATCAATATGTGGGTGTACTCTTTTAAATATTTATGATCAATAGACGTATTAATAGTATTAATGACTGATAGACGTATACATTACAATTTTACTCATGTGCTCAGCTACGGCTTGCAAATGCCAAAGATTTTAGTGGTTGATCTGTCCGGATCAGAATAACAAACTAAGATGTTTGAGGTTCAGATTTGTTTTACTTTCTGTTGCTAAACTGTTTCCCTCTCCTCCTGTCAAACTTCCAGGACCCAACTTTGAATAGGTGCAAACAAAGAGTTATGTCTCTTCTAGAGGCAAAATGTTTCACAAAATATTTTCTGGGATGAAAATAGGGATTTTATAATGAAAAAAAATGCTTCACAGCATTTTATACTGTTCAAGGCTTGTAATAATGGCCTTTAGCAGGTCTTGGAGCCAGACTGCCTCACCCATATAACAGAGGTTACATCAGAAGAGACATTCTTGCAGTCAGCAAGCATATGTTCTCGTGTACCTACTTACCTATTTGTTTTTGTCTGCAAAGATTTCTGAAGCCCATTTTCAGAAAGTGCAGAGTTAATTAAAAAATAGAGTATGTATAATTGAGTAGTTTCTTTTAAAAAGAACCCAAAACCCCACGCTTAGTGGCAAATCCTCTTCTTTTCCCCAACTAGTTGCACATGCTCCGAAGAGAGAGAGCTGCCTTCGTTCTCCTTTTTCTGCTTAGTGTGATTTCATGAGTTGTAAATCAATATTTTTATTGCTTTTTCCATGTAATAATATGTAGCAGCACTTTACTAGTTCATTTTATGGGTTTCACCAATACACAATAAACTTTCACAAACAAAACCTCATGGATCAGGCGTTGCAGTTTGCTGTTGTTGTGAAAACATTAAATTACTCGCTGGCTTTTCCCATAATGCTGACAACCTACAATTTCCTCTTCTACTTTTTTTTTTTAAACAATAGTCTATAAACTACATTGTTAATCAGGTAGTGTAAAATCCAATTAGAGACATTAGAGTCCAGAACTACAAGTGTTAAAGGAATTTATTTCTTGATTGACAAGAAAGCTAACTAGACCCATCTATTTAGAATCTTAGGGACAATTAGCTGCCTTAGTTTCATTTATTGTGACATAAAAAATCTGGTTTATTGGGAGTTCTATGAATAAGATTTCTATGATATGTACCAGGAGAAAATATCTTCCAAGTAAAATGATTGTTTTGCTGTAATAAATTGAACCATATGTACACTGTGTTATTCAATCTTTTTTCTTCAAGGCATAAATTGATATTAAAGAACATTTAAGTCATAACACATGGTTATCCAGGCATGAACGAGGCAATAACCCATATAAGTTGTCAAGGTGAAGCCAAAGCATTTATTAGAGGTTTGTGTTGTTTTTGAAAAGTGCACGGTTGGATAAACATGGATTAGTGCTATTATGCTGCTACGATGACTCAAGTGTGTTTTTACAGTGTCAGTAATTTTTATGTTTAAAAATCACTGGTGCAGTATATTAGCTATAATTTATGTTTATCATCTTGTGTATTCTAATAGGTTTCAACAAACCATTTAACATTTCAGCTTGTGCATATACATTACTTAATAGGTATTTATCTTTTAAAAAGAGATACTTAAACAGGACTTTCAAAGCTTGCAACAGCATACTAAGAGAAAATGCTAGATTGGAGCACATTAATTCCCCACCCTCCACCCTTGGTTGGCATTTAACTTTGAAGAGTGCAACAACACAATTTCTTCTTATTTTTGTTGCCGTGGAACTGAGAAGATCAGTCATCTCCAAAACCCCACTGGCCTGAATGACATCCATATCCCTGACATGAAGTGTCCGTCACACTTAATAAGTAGGGAAGATGTGATAAAGCCAACACAGCTGAAAATGCCAATAGCTCCTTGCGATCAAGGGACATGATAACATTGCCCTTTGAAAGGTGGTGAAGGAAGGAATTAAAGATGGAAATTCATAGAGTACTTGAACATTATAATTGTCAGAGGGTCCACTTTGTATCTGGTCGGCCACTGTGAAAACACAATGCTGGGCTAGAAAGGCCGCTGGCCTGATCCAACAAGGATGCATGCTTTTAGATGTCCTTGTCCCTAGTTAAGCTGGTGAGTAATCACTTTGTGGAGTGCACTGCCTGTTTTTCTGGTTAGGGGGTTCTGTGTATGATTAGCCATTGCAAATATTTATATCTTTGAAACAAACATAGTTGGATATGGATGACATAGTGGCTGCTGCTGCTGCTGCTGATAATAATAAGAATCCTTCTCATCATCTGTTATTTATATGCCGCCCATTTGACTGAGTTGCCCCAGCCACTCTGGGCAGCTTCCAGCAAGTTGTAAAACCGCAGTAAAACATCAAATATTAAGAACTTCACTATACAGGGCTGCCTTCAGATGTCTTCTATTTCCTTGACATCTGATGGGAGTGTGTTCAACAGGGCGGGCGCCACTACTGAGAAGGCCCTCTGCCTGATTCCCTATAACCTCACTTCTTGCAATGAGGGAACTGCCAGAAGGCCATCGGAGGTGGACCACAGTGTCAACTAGGCCAGGCGTGCCAACTCTAGGGGCCTGATATTCAGCCCCCTCAATACTTGCTTGGAGGGGGCACAGCCCCCTCAATATGTTGACAGAGCCAGGTGGACATGACATCAGGGAAGGCATCAGGAGATGCGTGTGACGAGACACACACGTGACGTGAGCTGGGCCCCTCACTCTTGGGGGCAAATCTGCCGCCTCTGAATTAGGCCATATTATGCCACACAGTATTTTAAGTACAGAAGTACAAATGACTTCAGATAAGTCACAAATGGTCCTCAGTGGATCCCAGACCTAAATGGGTATGGGCACATACCTATTCCTTCCCTCTCCTCAGCCCCCTGTTCATTGTAAACCAGCCTTTTAACAGTGCATTCCCTATGCCTTACTTCTCCTATGCATCTTTGCCACAGTTATCTATCCTGAAGTCTTTGCATCATATATTTCGAGGCTCACAAATTATTTTCTCTTTGAGGAAAAAACAGGACTGGACATCATGAAAGAGAAGTTAACTTGGGAGACTTTTATATATGTATTTTTTTTAACTAATACATAATACAGGCATGCTACCTAGCCCTAAGCATGATTACTCAGAGAGCTAAGTTTCACTGTGACTTACACCCAATTATGTGTGTATAGGATAGTAGCCTTCATTTATTGTGGCACAGCATGTGCTTATGATGAAAAATAAAGGTACTGGCCACCCATAACTTTGGGTATCTATAAAGTTTGGAAACTTTAATAATGGAGACCAAGTGGTATTGCTTCAAAGCATTTACTGAGTTGGGCAAAGTGAAGGGAAAGAATACTTCAGGCTAATATAGAAATATCTAATGATCAACCTTGAAAAACGTACTAGATCTATTTACTATGGAGGTCATTTCGTTGGGGGTAAAAAGGCTTTGCTTAGAACTTTGCAAATATGGACCTCCTAATCTGCTCAGCCATAGATTTTTCAAAGAGGCTATCAATTATCCTGACTTATTCGAGCATATCAATTGGCTGACTTGGCAAATAGGGAGAATTTATCACTCACAAGGGGAAAATTGACCAAGATGGACCACTTACTATTGCAAACTACTAGCTGTTAGTAGTAATCTTGCCTTTTTCCATTTAATTGGAGATCACAGGAGTATCTTGTGGATAATTCCAATTAAATGGTGTATTTGCATAACATGTAATTTTAGATATATGTAAGCAGGAAGGACCTTTGAGAAAGTCTTTCATTTTGCCTCTGTAAATTACCTAGCTCTACAAACACCCTTTTATTCACTTTGATTTGGTCATTACAGCTTTAGAGCTGGAGACTATTCCTAATAATACATGGTGTGAAAGCACCATGTACAAAATCAATGTTTATGTTACAGCAATGGGCACAACACCAATATATTTAAAAAAAACCTGAGGTGCATAGAATAGCATTGTATTTAAATTTATTCAGTATCGCCTGTGCCCAATCCAAGCCTATATTGTGGACCTGTAGGGACAGGACTTAAGGAATAGAGAAGATACAGAAGGGTCAGTACTTACCGGTAGATGTGGGCAGCTGAGTATATTGTGCTAAAAACTAATAAGATGAAATACATTTTTTTTATATAAAATGCAAACATTGCCTAGTGATTAACAGTTCTAGTCATCACACCCATTGGCCACAACAGTGTAAGGTAGGGGCAGGTTTCTACAGCAAGCAATTGGCTGGAATACTAGAAATTCAGGAAGAGGACTAGGAACAGTCCCCAAGGGGAGCAAACAGTTATTTGCTACCTTTTTCTTGATGTCATCATATTCTGGGTGATGGCTAATACAGCTTTGCTTAGTTGCTGTGCCAGGAGGCTTTTGAGTATCACATGGCAGGACAGAGTCTCAAAGATGTGCCCTCCCAAGTCCACATTCCCAGCATGTTCACACTCCTGTCTCAGTGACTTCTATGCTGGCTTGATCAGGTCCACAAAATAGCAGCATCCCCAAGGACATGCTCTACAGGGAGCGGGCTTCTGGCACCAGGCCAATTCCGCAATACAAAGATGTCTGCAAAAACGGCATGAGGTCTGGCAACATCAATAATCATATAGTGCTCACCACTGAAGATTATATTAAACAGAATGGTGTTTCATTTTCAATGGTAGACATGTATATTCAACAAATTGGGGAGTGTGCAAAATGTGGTTATTTCAGGGCATTTATCACCTGATGGGCTAGCTTGTGATTGGCTGGGCGAAAAATTGTACTGGACAGATTCCTAAATAAACCAAAATGAAGTTTCTAACTTAGATGAATCTTTGTGGAATGTTATATTCTGGCAAAATTGGATCAATCCAGAAAAAATGCCTTAGATCAGTAGTACTCAAGCTTTTTTTCTCTGGCCCACACTTTCAGAATAAAAATTAGTTCGTGCCACACAAAATTTTTTTATTGATAAGAAATACATTGGAAAACAAAAAGAAACTACTCCTAGTTGTATTTAATTTATAATGTAGAATACAACTACTTTATAATATAATCACGGGGCATCCAGAAAGTAAATGAACCCCCCTAGCGACTAGAGGGCTGTGAAAATTTATGCCCCTGACTTTTTAGACTTGTCTACCCATCTACTAAGGGATGCGGGTGCCGCTGTGGGTTAAACCACAGAGCCTAGGACTTGCCGATCAGAAGGTCGGCGGTTCGAATCCCCGTGACGGGGTGAGCTCCCATTGCTTGGTCCCTGCTCCTGCCAACCTAGCAGTTCAAAAGCACATCAAAGTGCAAGTAAATAAATAGGTACTGCTCCGTCAGGAAGGTAAACGGCGTTTCCGTGCACTGTTCTGGTTCGCCAGAAGCGGCTTAGTCATGCTGGCCACATGACCCGGAAGCTGTCTGCGGCAGCGGCGTAGCCTGGGTTGTCAGCACCCGGGGCAAGACAAGTAATTTGCACCCCCTAACCCAGGGCAAGGCAAGTAATTTGCGCCCCCTAACCCAGGGCAAGGCAAGTAATTTGCGCCCCTAACCCCTAACCCCTAACCTGCCGCTGCTGCCAGCTTCTTGCTGCTGCCTGGGCTGGTCGGGTGTGGTTCTCTCCTGCGCTCAGCGCTGCGCTGGGCGGCCGCTGCACTGTCCCTCCCCCAGATAGCCAGCACTGCAGTGAGAGAGAGTGAGTGAGCCAGGTAGGGGCAGAGAGCTGCGAGTGTGAGCGTCCCCCCCAAATGTTGCGCCCGGTGCTGCTGGCCCCCCCTGCACCCCCCACGCTACGCCACTGGTCTGCGGACAAACACCAGCTCCCTTGGCCAGTAAAGCGAGATGAGTGCTGCAACCCCAGAGTCAGCCATGGCTGGACCTAATGGTCAGGGATCCCTTTACCCTTTACCTTACCCATCTACTATCTGAAACCAAAGGGGTGCACTGGTTGCCAGATGTGATTTTGTTTGTTTGTTTAAGCTCTCCTACTCTAATTGGGACAGTAACTGGGATATCCCATATCATTTGATTAGGTATACCAATAAGTGGGGGAGCAGCTGCCATAAAATGAGGACCAGTTCTCATGGAATTCTGACTGACACATGAGGGTTTGCTGGGAAGGAGGTTAACACAGAAAAAACAGATGGGAAGCCGAATGAAATGGATTGGCTGGACTGGAAGGAACACACACACACAAATCATCTCAATGTCTGGAAAGGCCATTTCCTGGTTCACACTGAGAAGCTATTTTAAAATGTCTCCAGAGACAAAAGTGAGAACTGCCTACAGAAGTCAATAGAGAAATCCAATATCTTAATGCTGGTGGACTTAGGCACCAATGTGTCCCGTCCCTCCACTGCGCCAAATGGTAACAGCAAAGGTTATTGTCCCTGCTCTTTCTAACTAGTTCTCATTTAGTTTGAAGCACTTCCTAAAAATTACCCCATGAATGCAAATCCCAATGCAAATATAATTCGTTGTATTTGTAGGCTAGAAGGTGCTCTGAGTGAAAGAGAGTGGTTCAAAATAGGCCTGCTGTGCAGTTCACACGGGACACTGTGGGTCAGGGAATGAGTGGTTTACAAGAAGCCTGCGGTGTTGCCCAGAGACCATATAGCACCGGTCCTGAAAGATCTTCATTGGCTCCCAGTCCGTTTCCGAGCACAATGCAAAGTGTTGGTGCTGACCTTTATAGCCCTAAATGGCCTCAGCCCAGTATACCTGAAGGAGCATCTCCACCCTCATCGTTCAGCCCGGACACTGAGGTCCAGCTCCGAGGGCCTTCTGGAGGTTCCCTCCCTGTGAGAAGTGAAGTTTCAGGGAACTAGGCAGAGGGCCTTCTCAGTAGTGGCACTCATCACCCTCCCATCAGATTTCAAGGAAATAAACAACTATCTGACTTTTAGAAGACATCTGAAGGCAGCCCTGTTTAGGGAAGTTTTTAATATTCTGTTGGGAGCCTCCCAGAGTGCCTGGGGAGGTCCGGCCAAATGGGTGGGGTATAAGTAATTAATAATAATATATTAGATTCCTACTGAAGGTTTGGGTTTCAGCTGAAGCTTACAGCAACCCTGCAATGTGATCCATTGTTTTTATCCCCACATCACAGGCTGGGATGAGAAACTGTGATACAACAACCCTGCAGTGTAGTTCACTAGAATAACCCTATATCAGATTGAAGGGCTGTTCTGAGTGAGAGAGGGTATAGCAGCCCTGAGATATTGTAGGCCAAAGATTTCTCGGTTGCCTGCACATGAAATAAGACCCAAGTTAGAGAAGGGTTTCCTATCTTTGATGTTAATTCTACAGCCTCACATTCTACACACACACACGCGCACGCGCGCACACACACACACACATACACACACATGGGATAAGGTGCAGCATTTGGTTGCAGGGGCCCTCTTGTCTTTTACTAAGCTAAAAATGGTAAAAACAACAACAACAACCCCGAATCCTTTCTATGAGAACCTGGGTTCAACAGGAGGACACTGAACATACACAGCACTTGTTTGACTGAAGAAATATGGAATAATGAGCCATTTTGCAAATTTAGGCAGCCAAAGAGCATAAAGCAAACTCTATAAGTTAAAAGTTCAGAGCAGCTGAATTTAGCAGCCGAATTTTGCATTTTGGTTCCCAGTTGTAGATTTCAACTTGTGTATATTAATTCTACAGTCAAAGTTTAAAATATTTTCTAAACATATAGTTAGGGCAAACTATATGAAGTAAGGAACTTGCAACCTAGCTGAAGCAGTCCTCACAAACAATTATTTTCATTTTAGCACTGACAATTATGCAAATGTGTTTGGAACAGCAATGGGCACCTAATTATGACACCTAATTATGCCAATTTATTTATACACCTCCTTGAACAACATTTTATTTATAACTCTCCTGCTCATTCAAAGGCAAGACAAAGTAGAGAAGAATTTCATAGATGATTGCCTCGTTATTGAAACATAAGCAAAATATGAACTATTTGAACTTCACAGGCGCTCCACGTATACATGGATTCTCCTCTTCTTGATTAAGAAGGAAACTTTGTCAACATGTGACATCTGTGACTTCATCTGACCACTGAAATGGAAAGAGAATCATTCCCCCGGGTGACCTAGCTCTCAGTAGCCCTCTCCCAGCTTCTTGTGTCCTGAGTCATTTGTGCTGTGCTTTGCATCTGCTTTGCATTTACCTTGCATGTAGAAGGTCCCAGGTTCAGTGCTCACTCCTGGCTGAAACCATGGAGAGTCGCTGTCAATCAGTGTTGACAGTACTGAGTTTGATGGACATACCCTTACATTTTCAGTGAACTTGAAGGATGAAACCTGTCCTTCAAGGGTGCCATCTAGGCTGCCATGTTACTAAGTACTAATACCTGACTAAAAAAGGTAAAGGGACCCCTGACCGTTAGGTCTAGTCACGTACGGCTCTGGGGTTGTGGCGCTCATCTCACTTTATTGGCTGAGGGAGCCGGCGTACAGCTTCCGGGTCATGTGGCCAGCATGACTAAGCTGCTTCTGACGAACCAGAGCAGTGCACAGAAATGCTGTTTAAATTCCCGCCGTAGCAGTACCTATTTATCTACTTGCACTTTGATGTGCTTTCGAACTGCTAGGTTGGCAGGAGCAGGGACAGAGCAATAGGAGCTCACCCCGTTGCGGGGATTCAAACTGCTGACCTTCTGATTGACAAGCCCTAGGCTCAGTGGTTTAGACCACAGCGCCACCTGCATCCCAGTAATACCTGACTACCAAGTCCTATAAAGCTGCAGTCTCAGAACAGAGCATGCCTCCTTTCATATGGATATATGGAATGTTTTGAGGCTAACCTGCTGCACTTTCTCAAGGTTGGGGCAGAAGAGGGTTGGGGAAGGAAGACCTCCCTAGTCACCATAAGGTGGGATCTAGGTTTTGGGGCTATGTATTATTATTATTATTAGTGGTAGTAGTCACCTTATTCATAGAAGTGACTCAATGTGACTTACAAATACCAAGATGATCAAGGCAACCAAGCCTTATGAGGAACAGTTGAAGGAGCTGGGTATGTTTAGCCTGGAAAAAAAGGAGATTGAGAGGAGATATCCTAGCCATCTTCAAATATCTGAATGGCTGCCACATGGAGGATGGAGCATGCCTTGTTTTCTCCAGCTCTGGAGAGTAGGACTCAAATCAATGGCTTCAAGTTACAAGAAAGGAGATTCTGACTAAACATCAGGGGGTATTTTCTGGTAGTAAGCTGTTTGATAGTGTAACAGACACTCTCTTGAGAGGTTGTGGACTCTCCTTCCTTGGAGGTTTTTTAGCAGAAGTTTGATGGCCATCTGTCATGGATGCTTTAGCTGAGATTGCTGCATTGCAGGTGATTGGACTTAGATGACCTTTGGGATCTGTCCCAACTCTACAATTCTATGATTCTATGAAATACAATATTGAAACAAATTAACTACACCAAGGAAAGTTTATGCCTGGCACCTAAAACCAGACAAAGATACCAGGCCATCCTTCCCGGGGAGAGCATTCTACAAGTGAGGAGCCACTACTGAAAAGTCCCTTGAACTCACCCAGGGTTGATGAAGTTAGCTTCCCGCACTTCCCATTGCCTCTGCAGATACTGTGAATAATTGTGGCTCTAGTTCAACTCATAGTATATGTCTCATCTCTTTGTTCCTGGGTCCCGTCACAAACAATGCCCTGGCTGCTGTCTTATCTCTGTTTACTTCCTCTTGCTAAAACGCACACAAGTCACACTACTACTTTGGAGAGAAATACTGGTTTCTGCCATTACTGAATACCTTCAACCTCAAACAATGTGCAGATGATCATACCAGGGAACTAATGTTTATTGTTTGACTTTTAGATGTACAGTGCAAGATTCACCATCGCCACGTATTATCTAGAAATGCTATATTTCTACGATTGTGTTTTGGAGGCTACAGTGAGATAATAATTGATTCTGTGACAGGGAGTGGCTAATTTGCCAACAATATAGTATAAAACACATTTATACAGTCAATTACACCCAAGTGCATGGCCTATTTGCTTTATAATTTCATAAACTTGCCAGCAACTTAAATAAAAAAAGTTCCATTAAATTATCATATCATGTGATAGAATGATATTGCCAAGTATATTAAACCATGTGTGTTCAGCCAGAATTAATTAAATATTATTACTTTTTTTCTTATTAACATATTGAACTTACCCTTCCCACTCACTACTAGAAATAGAAGCCGATTAGCAAACAAAGCAAACTTAAGGCCAAAGTTTAAAGATTTTTCCTCGGGGTGTTTCATTAAGATTCCTAAGTTCTTTTGTTTAAACATTTGCTCTTGGCAAATGGGCTTGTATTGGGAAAATATTGTTGTGTTCTTAGATATGAGTACTGGAAATCAGGACGGGGAGGGGAAGCTTTATGGCCTGGTTCTACGAGCTTCTGCACCAGCAACTAAGTGTTTCAGATTCAGCACAATGGTCTGCAGGGGGATTCTCCCTGTGTTTGTTTGAATGTCAGTGGAACCCTCTGTGCGACTCGAGAGCCTGCTAAAGCAAGGTCCGCAACTACATGGTAGCTACTCTTTCTCACCTGTGACCACACAAACACAAAAATATATATTTGTACTGCACCTTGTTCAAGAAATTGTGAGCACAAGCCCCTTGCAGACCATCCACTTCAGCACACAGAAGGTCAGGGACATTGGGGTGTGGGAGGCAGGTGGGGACATTGGGGTGTGTGGCTTCTATTACCCTGTAGAGACAGACAGACAGACAGACAGATCATTTAAGCTGAAACCATTTCACCCCTTTTTGTGATGGTTTCAGGTCACTTCCAGTTTTGGTGCACCACAAATGGCCACTGCCTATATTCACAATCCTATATAAGTCCACATCAGAAATAAGCCCCGTTGATTTCAATAGGAACACAGGAAACTATCGTATACTGAGTCCGACCACTGGTCTTGCTCCACAATGCCGGGCAGTGGTTTCTCAGGGTTTCTGAAAGGAACATTCCTTTTCCTACCCGGATATGGTGGGGATTGAACCAAAAACCTTCTACTACTAAGCTGCAGTCCTTCCCCCTAAATCAGGTCAGATTGTCTAGAATTGCAGCCTCCTTTAGGAGTAAAAAGGTAAAGGTAAAGGTACCCCTGCCCGTACGGGCCAGTCTTGACAGACTCTGGGGTTGTGCGCCCATCTCACTTAAGAGGCCAGGGGCCAGCGCTGTCCGGAGACACTTCCGGGTCACGTGGCCAGCGTGACAATCGCTGCTCTGGCCAGAACCAGAGCCAGAGCCGCACACGGAAACGCCGTTTACCTTCCCGCTGGTAAGCGGTCCCTATTTATCTACTTGCACCCGGAGGTGCTTTCGAACTGCTAGGTTGGCAGGCGCTGGGACCGAGCAGCGGGAGCGCACCCCGCCGCAGGGATTCGAACCGCCGACCTTTCGATCGGCAAGCCCTAGGCGCTGAGGCTTTAACCCACAGCGCCACTTGCGTCCTTTAGGAGTAAGACCCATTGAATCTGTGCGATTTGGTCTGGAGTAACCATCCGGTTCACCAGATTATGAGTCCACTGCTCTTAACCACTACACCACACTGGAAGCAACCATACACAGCCACTGGAGCTGACACAAGTCTTGCCCATCAGCTCATGGTCTGGGAAGTGGCGTGCTCTTAAGTCCCTTTTGGTATATTTTGAATTTGTATAGTAAATGCAGATTGAACAGTAAGTTGTACTTCCACCGGAGTAACCCTGTGAAAAAAGGAAGCCTGTTTCCTTTGCATGATGGTTATCTGCAATAGTCTTTCCAGCACTCAAAGCCTCTGCATGTTAAAAACCGCCACAGAAGATCCCCCCCCCCCCCGCCCTCAGAGTAAAATTGTTTTGGTTTGTTTTTGTAAAAATGACTTTTTCATGCAAAATAAACCAGCACTATTGATTCTGTGGATTTTCTGCTTTAAGAAGACTGAACTGAATGATAAGAATTAGCCTTTTCCAAATATGGCACATCATTCATTCCTGCGAAGCATGAAAGGGTCAAGCACTACTTGACATTAATCACCCCCACAGAATTTATTTATTTATTTGAAACACCCAGTTCTACACATTTACCACCTCTTGCTTTCTGCACATACAATGATTTTGCTGCCTCCAGCTTTGCAGCCACGTGGGATCATTCTAGAGAAAGCTTTATCTTCTATTCCTTTTCAAAATACATTTAGAAACCTCCAATTTTTTTAAAAAAGTGCTGCCTTATAATTACCAGCATGCATATACTCTAATAAGATAGTATGGTTGAAAGTGGATAAGCATATCTTTAGCAGCAGTCTGCGAGGAATCAGCAGAAATAATTACCATCAAGATTTAATTATGTCAGACAAGAGTATCTGTCCTGAATAACAGTGTAGACACTGCAGAACTGACACTGTTGCAGATTCCAGCCTGCTCCCTGTATACTTCTGTTAATCACAGGGTTAGTTGCTCTACTGTGGCCAAAGATGAATCAGGCTTGGGGCTGATAATGGCACGCGCCAGGGAGCAATGCAATACTGGATGTAAGATAGAGAGGGCTGTGCGGATGTGTGTAGAAACTAGCCTACCACACAGAGGTGAAATTAAGACTGATTGCTCCATCCACATTGCCTCTGGCCCCACCCACCACTGGCATGTGGCCTCTGAAAGGTTGCCCAAAAAGGAATGTAGCCCCTGGGCTGAAAAGGGTTACCCATCTCAACTCTAGATAGACCATTAATCTGACCTGGGACAAGGCAGCTTCTTATGCCTAGGATGATCAATATCTGCTTACAAGTCACCCCTTCTTTTAATTTCACTCTTGAAACAGCCCATGTGACATCACAGAAAAATCATACCATGTAAATATTATGCAGATGATTTGCAAACGCCGTATGCCATTTAGATCCACCTCTCCATATATTACCCAAGTAGGGCTTCAACAGACTGCAGTGTCCGCCTCTTTCTGCCGTGAGTGGACTCTACTTTTGCTAAATTCTCAAACGTGTAGGGTTTGGTTATTCTGCTGAATGGAGTTTTTAAGCAAGGCAAATCTATAATCTGGGTAAATATTATGCACTATTATTAAAATAAAAAAAACACAGAAGGGAGAGAGGGAGGGAGGGAGGGAGGGGGGAGAGAATTGTGCTGAGTTAATTAAGGCTTCAAGAAATGCTTGCTTTTATTGGCAATTTTTTTGTTGCAGGAAGAAAACTAAAAATTAAGAGGATAGTTGGCAGCAATATTGATATGCTAATGGATAAACATGCTAATTTAGAAAAAAACTAATCAGCAAAGACATTACTAATGGAAATGTACTGGAAAATGGCTAATGCTGTATACAAACCTGGCATCTACAAAATTAAGAAGAACTTGCATTGTATTTATAATTGTGACTTGAGAGCAAAGCTTAGGATTTAAAGACATCTCAACTGTCCTATCGTGGTCCCACAAAATCCATTCAATGGCTGTACAGTTATGTTGTATTGCTTGCCCCTTTCACCGAGATAGGAACTAAATATCCATGTTACTGTTTCATTTACTAATGCCTACGGAGGGGGAAATGTTGCAATAGGGTATTGTGACAATGCATTGTCACATTTGAAGGGTAGAAATATAATGCAAATCTTGTTGGGAAATAACTGGGGAATCCCAATTAATCCTGAAGACCCACATGTGTGGGAAACTACAAAAGAAAAATGCCTATCTGAATTCACCCTGAAAGTCTGGTTCTCATGCCCTACTACAGGACATGGGTGGCACTGTGGTCTAAACCACTGAGCCTCTTGGGCTTGCTGATTGGAAGGTCGGCGGTTCGAATCCCCGCGATGGAGTGAGCTCCTGTTGATCTGTCCCAGCTCCTGGCAACCTAGCAGTTCGAAAGCACGCCAGTGCAAGTAGATAAATAGGTACTGCTGTGGCAGGAAGGTAAATGGTGTTTCCGTGCGCTCTGGTTTCTGTCACAGGGTTTCATTGAGTCAGAAGTGGTTTAGTCATGCTGGCCACATGACCTGGAAAGCTGTCTGTGGACAAACACCGGCTCCCTCGGCCTGAACGTGAGATGAACTCCGCAATCCCATAGTCGCCTTTGAACCATCCAGGAGTCCTCTACCTCTACCTTTTACCTTACAGGTTGCAGCAATTGATAATTTAGGCAGCAATCCTAACCCAACTTTCCTGGGAGTAAGCCCCATTAAATTTGACTGACTTCTGAGTAGGCATGGTTAGGCTAGGCTTGCAGCCTCAATCCGACATATACAGAACTAAGTTCCACTGAATTGAGTGATTGAGCTTCCTCCAATAGCTTCGTATTAATAACCAACAGCCCAATCCTTCAGACAGTTGAGTGCACCTAAATTCTACAAGTTTCCTTGTATCACGAGTAGAAGGAATATGGGGAATGAGATATTTGTGTGTTTGGAACAACTGCTTCGCTCTATGAAGGCCTTGGGGTCTCGACTTTCAGCGACACCCTATGCAATACCAAAATTTTCCCCACCTCTCCTGTTCTATTCTAAAACATAGTTGCAGCCTCCCCTGCTGTGCCCCCAAAACTTTGCCCCCAGTGTGACCGAACTGGTCATGCTCCCCTAAATCCTTAAAATCCTGTAGGTAGGTGTATGAATGCTGCCCTGTGTAAGATGTTTTAAGGCTTTTAGTTTTAGCAAGAAATAAAAGTCCTCAATCTAATTTCTCTCTCCCCCCCCCGCACATATCCTTTTCAATCAGTGATATTGAATCTCATCTATAAATATAAACTGCTGATGTGAAATGGAAAGTGGGTGGATGAGTAGGGGGGCCCAGCCCATGTAGTTGGAAGTAGGCATAGTTAGGGACGCCATGTTGTTCTTCGCCTCAGGTACCAAAATGTCTTCAGCCACCTCTGACTCCTATTTTAGTCTTTCCATGTGCTTGAAAATTCCTTTGGGGGCAGAAAGGGTTAAACCAGTCACTATGAGGATTGACAAGATGATCCAATGGGAAGGAGATTAACCTCCCAATTATTGACATGCACGCAAATGTAGTAGTTACTACTCTGCATGTATGCTAATATGTGACTTCACCTGTGGATGTGACCTGGATATTGGACCTGCAGGAAGGAAGCAATTCCTTTCCAACTTTCCAAACTGAATTAGCATAACAGGAAACAAGCAGGAAAAATGAGGTGGAGGGTGATCTAGTGCTGCCATGTACAAACATATCCAAACAATCTGTTTCCAAATCAAATGTGATGTATCAAATATGGAGCAGGTCACGTTAGCTGAGCACGCTTAAAACATTCAGCTAATTTCTTGCATGCAAACATTCATTCTCCCCCTAGTTCCATATGATTTGGCTACGGTTTCTTTTTAAAACACAACTTAAGAAATGTGGCACCTAGCATTCCATGCAGAATTCCAAATGGGTCATAGCAATAAGTATTATTTTCCACCTGTTATATGCATTGGTTCTCTTAAGGTTCTGCTTATATATATGCTGTTAGATTGCATTAGTATTTTGTTCTTTATGTAGCATCATCAATGTACCAACAAAAATGGCTATCAGAAGGAAAAGCTGTCAGTTCCAAATAGCTCCCTCGGATAATGCTGGTGCAGTTCAGTGAGGACAATTAAACTGTTCAGGCTACTCCCGTGGGATAAACACTGTGAATGATTTCTTTTGAATGGTGTATCAGGTGGAATGGACATATGTAGGATTATTCCTTTGCAGATATTTACAGCCTAAATTTCCTATTCAGTTACATTCTAGTACAGTAGATAGAAATTTTAATTTCTGGATTCCTTCCCACCACCCCACCACAAATGTTAAATATTTACTGTATTATAATAACCAGTCACACAAATATCGCTGTTCTTAACATTGTAGTCAAATGCATATCTGCTCAGACATATTACATTGTATGGAATGGACCCCCTGATAAGATCTGCAGGAGGCCATCGCCTGCAGAGCACAGTGCTCAATTGATTATATAAGGGGTGAGATGATCTTTTAGGTATCCCGGTTCCAACTTGTATAGAGCTTTATAAACCAAAACCAGTAACTTGAACTTAGGCCAGGAGCTAATTGGCAGCCAGTGCAATTCTTCCAACAATGGGATAAAATGCTGGCAATATCCTGCCCCAGTGAGCAGTTGAGTTGCTGCATTTGGCACCAGCTGTGGCTTCTGGACCACCTTCAACTGCAGACCCACATAGAGTGGCTTTCAGTAATCCAACATGGAGGTTACCAGTGCATGGATGACAGTGGTCAGGCTATCTTGGTTCTGGGGGGAAAGGCGAGATATGAATAAATACCATCATCAAATGATGAGGGTGAGGACGATATACTTTGGTATCATGGAGAACTATGCATCTGTACCACTAAGACTAAGGGGTCACCCACAATTCCATTTGCCCCACCGCTTTCCTCTGGAGAAACTCATGGTTTAATGCTGCATTGGAGGAAAAGGCAATTGAGTTTTCTGTGGAGTGCCATTTGTTCCGATTTATCATTGAAGAGTGGGTTTTCTGGGGGAAAGCAGCAAGGCGAAGACACCCTTCCCCCAACTGTGCCTAGAAAGCATGAGCCAAGCATGGATAATAAGTGTGGATGAGCCTAAGCTACATTGCTGTCACATCCCTTCTATTCCTTATGCAGAGAATCCATGACAATATTATCTAGGAAACCTTTAAAAATAATCTTTGGGTTAAATATCAGTATGCTGCACGAAATGGTGCTCAGCACATGCCTGGCTGTTCCCAAAGTCTTACCTTTACGGGTGCTTAACTTTTATGGGTGGTTAAATTGCTCTAATCCTTTTAAGTGAAAAGAGTTTGGCAGGGAGGTGATGGAGGCACACGTATCAAAAACATCAACAGTAAAAAAAAAGAAAGAAAAAGTATAAATACCAGTAGATGTTTATGCCTTTTACTGTATATTAGGCATTCTAACCTTTTTAGAAAATGGCTATAATTTGAAGACAAAACTGAGTGTTCTTAATGTTACATTAATTACAAGCAGGGCTCTATTTCATTCCATTTTTGGAGACTCATTTTGTGTTTTTGTATAAGAAGTTGCATGTAATGTTGTGGCAATAATGAGCTTAATGTAAATGGAAGCTCTCAGAAGACATAATGTCAGAATTTCAAATAGAAGTGTATCTGAATCTCTCCCTCTCTCACACACATCCTGGAATCTCTGCTTGTTGCTTGCCACTAAGTGGCACTATATTATTTCTGTTACACTGTTTAGATCCCGTGGAAAATAATCCCAGTCAGTCACAGAAGTTAACTTGAGACAATGCAGACAAAGTTGTAGCTGGACTTCTCTTTGCTTGAAATCTTATAGTCACCAAAGTGTCAACAGCACCGCTTTCAAAGTTGCCTTGCAGAAGCTGACAGAAAAATACAAGACAGTTTATTTGCAGTATCAAAATGCCTGACCCTTTCATCTTCTCCTTTGTCCTTTCACAGTATTTTATTTTTACCAAATCATCTTTCGAAATCATCTTTCCTATTTCGGTTAGCTGCTCTGTGAATTCTAATGGAGGGAAATTAATTTTCACTGTAGTGTTTAAGAGAGGGGAAATAGGAAAGCTGCTATGAAATGATAGTTTTAACGACAGAAAATTGCTGGTAAAACTGTGAGTCACTCACTTTTATAAGCACAACATAAATTGCGAATGGGTACTATGTTAGCCTCAAAAGGTCCTATCAATTTGCTTGAGAAAGATTAATTAAAATGGCCATGCAGGAGTAGCCAATTGTAGAATCACATGCAATACTCTCCAATCATTGTTGGGCTCCAAGTTGCATAGCCAATGGACAAGGATGGTTGTGCATTAGTGTTGTGGCACAAGGGTTAAGGAGCTCGCTACTAAATGAAATCAAGCTGACACCATCTATAATAAAACAAACCAATAACCCCCTCCCACAGACACAGTTAAAAGGCCATATAATGCTAATCAGTCAAATGCATGGTTGAAGAGGAACATTTTCTCCAGGTGCCTAAATATATGTAAGGAACGCGCCAGGCAAGCCTCCATGGGGAGAGCATTCCACAAGCAGGGAGCCACTGCAGAAACGGCCTGTTCTCTTGTTGCCACCCTCTGGACTTCTCATGGAGGAGACGCACAAAGAAGGGCCTCAGATGATGATTGCAGGGTCTGGTTATATATGGAGAGAGGCAGTCCTGGATGTATTGTATGGTGGTTCTGAGCCATTTAAGGCTTTATAGGGCAAAATCAGCACGTCAAATTAGGCCTGGAAACTATGGTAATTGGCAGCCAGCGCAGTGGGGCCAGGATCAGTGATATGCTCAAACCATCTGGTCCCAATGAGCAACCTGACCGCCGAATTCTGCACCAGCTGGAGTTTCCGATCCGTCTTAAGAAGCAGCCCTGTGTAGAATGTGCTGCAATAATCTAACCTAGAGGTTATCCCTGCCCAGATAGGGTGCAGTTGGGCCACCAGCCAAAGCTGATGGAAGGCACTCTGCACTACTAAGGCCACCTGAGCCACAAGCGACAGCAAAGGTTGCAGAAGTACCCACAAGCTGCATACCTGCTCCTTCAGAAGGAGTGTAAACCCATCAAGAAGTATCACAGACATTACATCAATTGTTACTTTCTAAAAAAAAAAAATCCAACAAATTTCATCTTGCTTATGCTGTATGAAGGCACTTCATGTTGTAGGCATTATCTTAATCTGTGGCATAGCATGCATTTACCTTGTGGTTTGTACGTGGGCAGAGTTTTGCAGCAAAGAACCTGTATCTTTGGTTTGTTTGTATATCTTGGAGAGCAGACTGCCAGCCTACGATGAGAGATGGAGTGGTACCCATGATTGGTGCAGACTGAGGTCTCTGCACACCTACAGTTCCTCATATTTACAGAGAAACCAAAGCAGCTCAACAAAGTACCCTAGATTTGCCACATATAGGATATTACTGCAAGCTTTTTCAGACATTTGAAACCATGCTTGGGTACATGACGCTTTTGTGCTTGGCAATTCAAACACAAGACTGCTTCACATATGCTTATCTTCTGCATCTGTGCCATAACCTCTATACATGCCTACATAACCAACAATGACCTACATACATCATCACAAAGGTTTCTGCGTACGCTACAACGAAGACAGCTGCATACCGGTGCCCTTTGCTCAAAGACTAGCTTCTTGAGAAACCTGCCTGGTTTCTTCTTCTTCTTCATTTGTTGGTCTCTTTGTTCTTTTCATTGACAAGACCTGAGAAGGAAAAGAGACCAAAATTAAATTTTTGCTCTATGGTGGTTAGTAATGTGAATTGCTCCCAAAACTACTAGGGAAAACTAGATGTTTGCTCCTCAGACAGAGATCATGGCAGTCACTTGAGAAAATTTACTTTATTTGTAAAAGGTCTCCAAAGTAATATGTAATGTTCCAGTAGCTGAAAGTAAGAAAAAGTGAGCTTCACCATGTTGTATCTTCCTATACAACAACAACAACAACAACAACAACAACAACAACAATAATTTGCTTATTTATACCCCACCCATCTAGCTGGGTTTCCCCAGCCACTCTGGGGGGCTTCCAACAAAGTATTAAAATACAATAGTTCTTAGATATTAAAAGTTTCCCTAAACAGGACTGCTTTCAGATGTCTTCTAAAAGTCTGGTAGTTGTTTTTTTCCTTTGACATCTGGTGGGAGGGTGTTCCACAGGGCAGGCGCCACTACCGAGAAGTAAATTATACCTTAGTGTGTGTATGTATTTAATCCCTACATATACAGTTTTTGTTGTTTTGATAACACTGTGTACAATCATTTCCATGGTTGGAGCTATGTGTAGTGGTGGCACCAAAAAAAAAAATGGTAATGGGCACAGAAGGGGCAAAGTGTATTTCTGAAGGGGGTAAGCTTTGTGTCCACATAGTAATGGAGGGGGGCGGGAATGGTTTGGTTTGGATTTGAATGTGAACGTACCTAATTTGTACTTTCTGAAATAATATGCAAACTGCAGCATAGATTGCCTTCAAAATTCAGATTTTTCTGAATCATGTGGTGCAAGATTATAAGTACTAATATGTGGATATTTGGGGAAAGTGTGCACAGAAATGTATATATTGGTGAAAACATTTTGGGGGAAATAGGTGCCTTCCCAACAAGTACCACCGTGAACAAAAATGTTTTAGAATTTCTCCCTCTTTTCACAATAAAATAAAATCTTGTAATAAATAGGGCTGTAGAAATAGAGGTATGTTTATCATGCAGCACCTAGTATAAACAGTTGCAGGAACTGCTCATTCTTCTGGAAAGACTTATCAACCGGAATATAGTTGAGGTGAATTTCAAAGCCCCCAAACATCAGGGAATAGCGAATAAGGGCAATGATTCACTTTTATGGCATAAGTTTTTGTTTATTAGTGGTGTAGGCATGATGCCATCTATTTTTAAATCATTGCATACATATTTTCCATACTCTTTAATATATTCTCTTTGGGATGAAATTGGCTTTGCCATCTTCACATCAGATGTTTTCTTTGGCTTTTAAAGATGTATTTCTCTTACACTATTTTATAATGGTAGGATCATTTATCAGATCAGTAGCATAATTTTGACTTTTGCTGAGTTATATAAATAGGATACAGAATACCAGTGAGGAAAATAGCATATTATCCACCCACAAGGTTCAAAGTCTATTGATCAGAATTTTTCAGGTATTACAGTTAAGTGGGGAAATATAAAATACTTCGTTTTTGTTTCTGGAGATACAGCCTGAATCTCAAATGAATGGCTTTGCTTCTGTCTGGCTTATCCTGAGCTTTAGGGATGTTCACAAGTAGCATTCACCTTCTCCCAGACAAAGAAAAATAGAAATGAAAGTTTTCTGATTTTGAAAAGAATGAAATGAGGCATGCATGCATCTGTTGTTGTTTTTTTGAAGAACAAAGCAATTCAAAATACTGTAAAGAAATAAAAAAAAAAAAACAGTTCACTCTTCAACACATTTCCCCCACAAAGTGGCTTACAACTGTATCTAAAGTTTAAAAAACACCTTACGCACGAACGCACGCATGCGCTGTTCAGTAAAATTAGAGTAGTGTCATTGAATGATTTTTTCATTTCTTTATTCAGCTATTTCTAGACCACGTTTTCATTTTAAAAATGCAGAAAGGCGGAATGCAACATACAAAACTACAGTAAGATTAATCAAACATCAATTAAAATTAGTTGAGAAAAATAAATTCATGTTCCAAAGCCCTTCTGAGTAACAGCTTTCAGTTGACGTCTACAATTAAGCTGGAATTATTCCTGCTGAGACTCTAGTGGCAAGGAGTTCCACAGAGCAGGAGCTGTCAAGAAATTAAGCCAGCAATAAAATCCAAAGAGACATTATCTGCTAAAGGCTGCTGGAAAGAACAGGGCCTACTGTGCTCTCTTAAACATTGCAAGGGATCAAATTTGCACTGCCAAGTTTTCCTTTCTAAACACACTTGCAGCCCACACCACACACATTTATTCAGAAGTCTCACTGTGTAAGTAGGCATATGACTTCAACCTTAAAGGAAATAAGACCATATGGTATGACGGGCAATATCTAAATTATTATTGAATACTGTAATCTCCAGTACATTTAGTTCTCTGTTTGCTCACCCTAGAAAAATACTGTGTTTCCCCTTACAATAACGATGCTTTCTAATGACAATAGGGTGCCATAATTCATGGAGGGGATGCCACTTAGATGCTGTGTGTGTATCATGCAGCTGCCACCATATTCCAATAGCGCACAATGCTACTGTGCCATGAATTATGGTTTGCCTATGAAACACTTAAACTATATTTAGAGGCGGGGAAACTACCTCTGCTTGCAAAGAAGCAAAGGCAGCGCTAGACTGACCATATTGCACACTGCTTTCCAAGTTGCAAAATAATTCCTTGTGGGACTTCGGAAGTCAGCTTTTGCTTCTTAATTTCGTAATTAGCAGGATCATCTTTAACTTATATAGGTGCCTGAGGTATAGTGCCTCATTGCGTTGGAATCACTCTTAAAGCTTTCTTTGTTCACTGGAAGTTTAATAAGATATTTTTTTTCCTCCAGAAAATACTGAGTAATAAAGTTTGGGTCAATCAATTATTCATTCGCTAGCTAAAATTTCAGTTTAACAATCTCTTCTCCTAGAGTTTGGCTGTGTGTATTCCTAAAGCTGCAAATAGGAAAATAGGTGAATCGGGTAACTAAAAATATAGTAGGCAAGGATAACTAAATATCTTTATTATATTGCATATGTAGAAAGAGAGCATAATACTGCTCATGATAAATGGGGCTGTGAAAGTGGATACTGCAATCTTTACACTGGCTTCATACAAAAGTACAAAGGATATCGTCAAAGATAGAAATAAAATACAGTGGTACCTCGGGTTACATATGCTTCAGGTTACAAACGCTTCAGGTTACAGACTCCGCTAACCCAGAAATAGTACCTTGAGTTAAAAACTTTGCTTCAGGATGAGAACAGAAATCGTGCTCCGGTGGCACAGCAGCAGCAGGAGGCCCCATTAGCTAAAGTGGTGCTTCAGGTTAAGAACAGTTTCAGGTTAAGAACGGACCTCTGGAATGAATTAAGTACGTAACCAGAGGTACCACTGTATCACGCATGCACATTTTATAAACATCTGGTCTCTGCAGTAACCTCACTATTAGCTTAACACTTGAATTCACTTTAACATGGTTGCCTAAAGAGACGATTATCAGTTGGGAGTGGGGTTGCCCACAGATAACTGAGGGCCCCAGAGATTCAGGAAGGCCCCTCATCAACCAAATCTGACTATGCCACCACTGACCACCCTCCTTGCTGGGTTTCTGAACAGCCATTTTAGCAGTGGCTGTGCTTTTCAATGGGAGCAAAACATGGCTTACACCTGCCATTTCACCTGCTTAACACAAATCTAGTAAATGCATGTACGCCCCTGTAAAATATTCTGCAGTCATGTCAGTGAGCAGTTTGGTGAGAAGCATGGGGAGATGATTCATCCCAACTCCTGCAAAGCTGATCACTAAGATCACAGGTTGTTCAACAGCGCTGTCTGCTGGCTGGATGTATGGAATTGCTTAGGCGGAGGTTATCTTATGTGCACCTTTGGCCCCAGATGAATTAGGCTCTGCATGTATATGTGCATTGCTGGCCAAATGAGATGTCTTCAGTGCTTGATTGCAAAAATGGGCAAAACAAAAACAAAAAAACCTCAATAACCTTGGCCAAAAACAACAACAAACTCAACAACTAATGCCACCAAAATTGTGGTTTTAAGCTTTTTGAGCTGTTTCTGCTGCTTTTTGAGCTGTTTCTGCATTGCTGTACATTTCCAATTCAGCAAAAAAATTCCTCTCACGCAATTTTTATACCCGAAAAGGACATGTCAGGAATTTTCCTGACATATGGCAAGCCTAAAATAGGTAGCTACTTGGAGAGAACCTGGTGCTGACTGGGAATTTGAAGAAACAACAATAAATTGGTTTTTTCATGGATAGTACAATTTGTGAGTTTTGGTGCTGTACACACACACACACACAAACAAACAAACAAACAAACACATACCAATCTGGGGCTTCGACCTAATTTGGGTAGCTCCTGACCCAGCCCTGAATCACTTTTGTGGGGTGGAGGTGGGAGCTAATGTTTTATAAGGGTTTATTTGATCCACCATGTTGATTCAAAATGGTGCCAGGCTTCCAAATGTAGATGAAGACTGCTGCCTGCACCTCAGGAACCCTTGTGCTGAGCTTGGCGACAATATCTTAAGAGGCATCAGCTCAGTTTGTACTTGTCATGCCCCGCTCCCCGAAAAACTTTATTGAGTGCCACATTGATTCAAAACAGCGACTGGTTTCCTAACATTGATGAAAACTGCTGTTCCTACCTCAAAAACCCTCATGCTGGGTTTGAAATAGGCACAGTTTGGACCCAACACACCCAAAATTGAAGAAAGGCACACCAAAGTCATATTTCGTACCACCATCGTGATTCAAATAGTGGTCCAACATCAATGAAAACTGCTACACACACACCCCACCTCAAGAACCCTCTTGCCGAGTTGGGCGACAATATCTTAAGAGGTGTCCGAATGCATGGAGAACAAACAGACAAACGGGCAAGCCATTCTCCAAAATATAGTTAGTATAGTATGATGTGATGGTTCAAAAAAATGGGATTTGGGACCCCACACTTTTCAATACTGTCCTGTTTATAATTCTGCTCTGCTCTGCATTTACTAATCAAATTATTTAGACTCCAGATCTTCAACCATATGTGAAATCAAATATCATCTTCACAATTCCATGATTTTTTTAGAGCACAATTCTCAGTTTATTCTTTTTTTATCCCAAGACTTAACGATCCTCCTTTGCATACTTCAATATTTCTGTTTTGTTATCAAATGTAACCTTTAATTTGGCTCAATATTGTACATAGGGGTTTTCTTGTGCTAAATAGATGGTTAATTCCTCCTTCCCAAGTATCCTGAGTATTTGCAGCTGGTTTCAGTATCCATATTTTTCAGAAATTAATTATTATTGCCCAAGGTCTTTTGCATTCTTTTGGTTTTAATTGCTGTGAGTGATGAACTCTTCTGGGCCTGATTATCATTTACACTAAGGCCCCTCTATACCACTTTGGTAGTTTAAAGAAGCCTTTTGGTGGGTGTAAATTACATTTAAGACCACTCTAAGACCCTTTCATGCACATAGACAGATGCAAATGAACCGTATTGTAAATGAGAATATATTTTTTCGACTTCAGCATGATATTGTGAGCGACTGTATAATCCACGAGAAAAAGCAAGCACAAGAAAGGTTCTGTTCTGCCAAGATTTATGACAGGATTTCTTAAGGAAAGTCTTATGAGGTAACTTTTAGGACTACCAGTTTCAAAAACAGATTGCTTGGTGTGCAAAAAGCAGTAAAGGACATGACAACCTTTTGAGAGAAAAATGACCACAATTTTATTGATTACAAATGTAAGAAGTCTTTGATTTAGACATATTTCCTGGGTTTATTTCCTGGATTAGCCAGTCTGGTTGCTGGCTGATAACTTTGTCAGGGTCATTCCTGAACTAAGGATTCCCATTTGATGCACATCAAATACGGGTGAACCCTCCAAGACATATGAGCCAACTCCTAGAGGGTGTGGGGGTTTTGCCCTCCCAATAAAATATTTGAGGGGGCTGAGCCCCCCCCCCAAGTGATAGACATTGCCATTCAAATGATGTGCGTGCACCATGTCATGTGATTGATTATGTGGAGCAGGGCTTACCTCCCCTCCCCAATATTTTATTCAAGTTGGCACCCCTACTCCAGGATGCCAATTGGAGAGTTATATGGCCCACCATCAGGGCATACTGACAGAACCTTCCCTTAGGACCTCTTTACCAGGGTACCCTGATACTTTCATCCAGAGGAGAGGGGATTTTGGCTGCTTAGAAGGAAGAGCAGGACTGGGATTCCTTTTAATAGGCTTCACAATCCTTTCTTCTTGCATAGGGGTACTAATTACAATCATACAAAAGGACCCAGGCCTCTGAAATGGCGCTCCCGCCTCAACAAGATGGCGCTCCCGCCTAGGCAAAATGGCGCTCCTGCCAAAAACTGTCCCTGCAACCTAAAATGGCGGCCGGAATGAAACAGGGTCCCCCCCCCTTAACAAATACCCGACTAGGCTAAAATAAATGGGGGCACAATCAAGGCAAGGAGAGGGAACTCTTGCTGCAGTGAAACCAAAAAAGGACTTAACAAGCGCTAATCGAGCAACAATCACAATTGCCCACAGTCACGTATTAAGCAGAAGGCTGCTGCTGCAGCCGGAACACCAGCCGCTACAATGAGAGGGAGTGATAAACAGGCAGCAGCAAGCTCCTTCAACTGGATCACCCCACTAGAAGGAAGAGAAAGGGAAGGAAAGGGGAAGAGGACAACTCAAAAAGGAACAATAAAAGGCAATAACGAAAAGCGGGGGGGGGGGGGATGGAAAGAAATCACCGAGACGATCCATCGAAGGTAAGTCTCTCAGCTGCACGGAGGACACGCTGTTAGCTTGTTCCAAATGCACGAGCCGAAAGAGGAAGCTCTGGGTCACGTGCATGGGTATAAATAGGTCCCTCGATCTGTTTGGACTGCACCCCATTGGTCAGATTGAACCCAACATCGAGGGACCTACCAATTGGGTGTTGTGGCAAACGAATCCAACCCACCCACAACACAGGAGGTCAGTCTCCAGGTCTCACTGCAACACATCCCCTCTTTTAGGGAGGACACGATTTATTATCATTACTAGTTACTGAGAAAGAGTTGTGCCCCAGCAGTGGTTAAATTCCAAGCAAAGAGCTAGCAATGAGAGCATTCTCGTGATCTTGACTAAACTTTCAAGGCTCATGGGCTACTTTTATGCCCTGATGCAGTGACAAATAGATTTGATTTGATTTGAAATGATAAAGCTCATAAATGTATGTAAAGTCTAATAAAAAGGATAAAGTTGTTGCCATTATCATTAAAAGTAGATTTTGGAGACTTGGCTGAACTTATTGCTTTTGACAGCCCGTAGGATATTTATATCTTCACTGAACTTTCTATACCAATTGTTTATCACTAACCTATTTACTCTTTGTGGTGTAGCTGGATTTTGACTCCCATGATTGTTCATAAGGGAAGAAGAAGATGGTGTTATATTTAATATTCATTACTCCTGTGAGTATGAGTGGGGGGCAAAATAGATGCTTCCCAAGATGTATTCTGCTCATATCACATTATTTTAATTTACCTTTATCTCCTTAACTCTGTATTTATTTGTTTTTATTAAAAACATAAAATAAGGTGCCTTCCCTTCAACAATTCAACTAGAATGTTTAAAATACAAATGACAGGAAACAGGGATTCAAATATGAGAAGATGCTTTTCTGGGTGATGAGCTTAAGATATGCTAACGTACCCAGTACATTTTTCCAGTTGCCACTGATTCTAGTGCATGTCCTTAAACACTAATAAGAAAAGGATGCTGAAGGCAATCTGGACTTGAAGTTCGGAATGAAGCATGCCAAACATGAAAGGGAGATAGCAGATAGCAGCACAAACACAGGGAATTTCAGCAGGACTGGTATAGGTCATAGCTTGTGTGTGTGGCCTGAGGGACGGATAGAGCAGCCTGCAGGGATGCATTCCCCCCTCATACCCTAGATACCCAACCCCTAAATTACAGCATTCCATTCTTCCTCTATGACCCCTCTCACTTCTGAAAGTGTACACTGGTCTGGTTGCTAATGGTGAAGAGGACTATGTGGTTGCTAGTGGGCTTGCCGACTTGGGGGGATGGGAGACAAGCCAAAGTTCTCCTTAGCACACCTTGAAATATGTCTGTGAGCAATGAAATGGCAGCATGTGCTACTGGGCTTTGAAAATAAGGGGGGCGGGCAGATGGATGAAACACTTCCTAAATCTCCCTAAGCATCCATTATCTTGCATGGGCAAGGGATGCTGGAGGCAACACTCCCCGCTCCCAAACTACTCAGATTGCAGATCAGTCCTTTCCCAACCCTGCCTGGAGAATAATAATAATAATAATAATAAGAAGAAGAAGAAGAAGAAGAAGAAGAAGAAGAATTTTTTAATTTATATCCCACCCTCCCCAGCCAAAGCTGGGCTCAGAGTGGCTAACAACAGTAAAAGTAATACAGTTTACATAAAATCTCAATCAATTAATTGAAATACATTCTAAAATCAATTCATTCTAAATTCAATTCAGAATCAAATTAATGGCAACCATTGGGCTAGAGTTCTATGAGGATTACCAAAGGAGGGGGTCAGACTGTGCCTTGGCCAAAGGCCTGGTGGATCAGCTCTGTCTTGCAGGCCCTGCGGAAAGATGTCAGGTCCCGCAGGGCCATAGTCTCTTGTGGCAGAGCATTCCACCAGATCGGGGCCAAAGCCGAAAAAGCCCTGGCTCTGGTTGAGGCCAGCCTAATCTCCCTGTGGCCCAGGACCTCCAAGATGTTTTTGTTTGAAGACCGTAAGGTCCTCCGTGGGACATACCGGGAGAGGCGGTCCCGTAGGTACAAGGGTCCTAGTCCGTATAGGGCTTTAAAGGTTAAAACCAGCACCTTAAACCTGATCCTGTACTCCACCAGGAGCCAGTGCAGCTGGTATAGCACCAGGTGAATGTGATCCTGGTGAGAAGTGAGGGGACTTTCTGCATGTAAAGCAGAGGGGGTAAGGACTGAATATCAGAAACAACATAGGGTTGGAGGACCTGGAGCTGGCATTGCCAAGCAGTGATCAACTGACCAGTTTGCCACCCTCATCACCAGTTAAGTCACCCAGCAGCACCCAGGTAGGTGCATAACACCACTGGCAGGCCAGGACCAGTTTTGTGCAAAAGCTGGCAGAGTATTATGCGGAAGTGTTTATATTGGATTGTTCAGTGATTTAACATTTATTCAGCAAATCTTTGCAGTGGATGTCTTTAGTGTTTTATCACTCGCTCTCATCACCGAGGAGAGGCAATAATTCACGGTTTACATGCCTAGTCACAACTCACTTGGCACAGCACAGATTGGGTGGCTAAAAGAATATTAAGTGTGAGGGCACGGAGGGATTGTACGTAATGTGCCTTCCATGTAGATCTATACCTGTTAAAACCAGCAGGGATCGTTGGCTTCTGCTTCCATGGCCTTTTATTTGTAGGTTTCCAGGGTGTACCTATCACTTGAATGAACTTAAAGGCACAGCATCATTAAGAGAGACTTTGCCGGAGACCATCTTGTTGCAGTATAATGAAACAGTTTGCAGCACATTCCCCAAACTATTATCATTCAAAATTATGTGCAAGCAGAAATGTGGCAATAAAGATGGTATTAAGGAAACATTGGGCACCACCGTAATACTTTTAGGATCATAGGAAAGCTGCCTTATCCCAAGCCAGACTGTCGGTCTGGGTAGCTCGGTATTGTCTGTCTAAGGTGACCACTTATAAACCACCAGAAAAGAGGGCAAAAGAAGGCACAGATTTGCATGGAATTTGCACACATTTATTTGTATAGATACACATAAATCATGACTTGAACATTGCTATTAACACACATGTCGACCTGGACTACATTACAAGAATAAGTAACCCCATGCCCTCCAAATTTCTAAAGACATTTCAAAGCACCTTGTGAATGAGGCAGACAAGAGGAAGCATCTTTAACAAGGAAAGAAAAGTTTTGCAGAACTGGAGAGCTTTGAGCACAGCGCTATAATGCAGTAATCACTGCTGCTGCTCTTATTTCCAATTCCTGATCAAAGGGGTAGGAACGAGTGCAAGGCTTCCAAGGCTTAGCAGTGCCATACATGTTCAGTGAACTGAAATTTTATTGCACTCCTGGTGGGTGCCCCCCCCAAAAAAAAATTCCCTTGTTATTGTGCATGAAAGGCGGCATAGATATAATTTAAGAAATAAACTGTGGTAATTGAATCAGACAGAAAGAGTGTTACAGAACCAGAAAGATCAATTGACAACGTGAACAACAACCTCAGGTTCCGGGCCTTGATGTGCAGCAATGGTATTGTTATGAGTTTGTAGGTGACAGAGTTTGTGGCAGATGAAACTGATGCAGTATGCGGAAATGGCAAAACTGACAGGGAAGACTCGAAACCAGAAAGATCAAGTATTTTCTAAAGACTGGAGTAAATTTGTAATTTACTTAAAAGACCACTGTAAACAGTTAAAATCTTTGGCAGGGATGTAAAGACACTTGTGGAATCGTTTTAATGGTAATTATGGTTATATAATAGCTAGATAAGGGTATAAGATGCAGTAAATTTAATCTTAAAGATGGAACCCGTGGAGGGAGGTGTCAGGGAACTGACATCAGAACGAGAGGGGGAGGCAAGGCTCCAAAGCGATGCAGGAGAGGGGACCAGCAGGGGGGAAGGAATTCAGCGTAACACCGGTAGAGAAGGGAGGGAAATGGAGGATTCGGAGAGAGGTCTCCAAGACCCTTCACCCGAGACTAGTGAGGAGAGCGCGGACACGCCTCTGCCTTCCCCTTACTTGCGCAGACGAGTTCCGCGCAGGGAAAGTAGGAGGAGACTTGGCGTCAAATAGCTCTTATGCTGGAAGAGGTTCAAGAAACGCCCACTGACGGATTCTGCAAGTGACTGACCGGCCACGGAGTGTGAGCTGTCAGCCAAAGCATGGTTGGCCAGGCAATCTAACCAAAACTGAAGGCAACTTACGCACAAGTAACCCCTTACAACCATTACAGGAGGGAAGGAGGTTGAAGGGTTTGAAAGAACTTTGTATTTTAATGTTTGAAATCACTATGTTTTATATGTATAGATTTTTTCCAAAAACTTAAAATAATAATAATAATAATAATAATAATAATAATAATAATGATTCTGTGCCAGCTGACAAATGGGTGAAGCCCCTCTCAAGAGTCCAGAGTTAGGTAGAATAACAAAGGGTAGTAGTAGAGGTATAGGATTACAGTTCTGCTGAAATGTGACGTAGCTGAAAAGTTTCACTCTGTTAAACAAGGCAAGCTGGAGGGGGGGCGGTGTCAGAGCACCATGTGGGCTGGCAGTTTGAATCAAAGGACTGTGGCCATGGGAGTGTAATGCTAGAAGCTACTCCATCATAGCCTCAGGTTGTATGTATGTGATAAATAAACCATATATCAGAAAGACACCACTGTCTCTGCTGTGCCTCATTGCCAAAGGAAACATGAACCCTGGGTAAGTGTCTGGACCTCTAGAGTCTCGCACTGTTGTGGAGACTGGTGGCATGTAAAAATATATTCTCAAACCAAGTCTGGGAACATGTGGTCCTTCACAGGCTGTTGGACTACAATTATTGTCATCCCTGACCATTGATCATGCTGGCTGGAGCTGATTGGCAGATTCCAAAACTCTGGGAAAGCCACAAGTTTCACACCCCTAGGCTAGAAGTTTCTAGGCAGTGCCAACTCTTCCTGCCATACACTTGCCAGCCTAGATCACGGAGTCTCAAAAGCTGGCCCAATAGTCCAGGTTTTGCAGGAGTCAATGGCATCTCTAGTAGAAGCATTTTGGTGGCAGAGATGCTTAAGGAAATAGGAGGAATGCAACACTGACTGTATCTGTAATTTCCTAACCCTTCTTTACATTAGTATAATTGGCTTAGTGATAAGTACTTCATTGATTATATGTCTTTGCAGATTGCTTCTAGAAACAATGCTATAGACTTCATAAAAGCTACTTCAGCAAACAATAGATTATACTCCACTAGTCTGAGAACATGTGTGTGTTAGGACATTTATGTCCTGACTTTTTTTTTTCATTGGGGGCTCTTAGTCTGTTTCCCATCCAGACACTGACCAGTACCTGGACCCACTGAGCTTCTGCATATTGGCTGTAATATGTACTCTCAGACAATACCCTGGGAGTAGAACAGCAATTTGATGTAAATTTGTGCTCCCTTAATCATAGCATTGTAACTATGCTCCCGTTATAGCTTTGCATGGGTATCGGTGAAGGCAGAAACTCTCTGCTGTGCCACAATGACCACAGTATACTGAACAATAGAGCCAGATTGAATGTGGTAATAAATCTGAAGCAAAATGAAGATGAAATGGATCTATGTAACTACAAATCCATAAGCTTTTGATTCATATGATGAACACTAGTGGTAAAGTACTTCAAACAGCTCATTAAAACGTAAAATTAATCATCTTCTATAACCACCATAGTGCTACTTAGGTCTTTTAAACAGGTAACACTTGGGGCTGATGCTTTGGAGTTTTCTCCATTAACCTCCATAACTATTTTTAAAAGGTTCCTATCCAGTTTGATATTGACGCTGAGTTAGGGTATACACTGCTTTGCTCAGGAACAGCCTTTTTCAAATTCTGTTTAGAGGCAGGGTTGGACCACCACATTTTGGTCTGTGGATCGCCAGGGATCCAGATGCTGATTTAACACACTGCAACAAATCTCTCTGAAGCATTTGCAATAGCATGCTGAATTGGTGCCTGGGCATGTGTTGGAGAGCTTTGGTGACTGCTTCACTGCCTTGACATTGAATCTAGATTGATTAAGGGCTGCTGTCTGAGTCCCAAGTATTCTCTGTAATAAGGTTGGAGAACCTGTGAGCAAAGGCTTGGTCCGTACTCTTGAGTATGATGAGGAAGGCTCTGTTTCTGCTTCAACTGCTGCCACTGGAACAAATTATATTGCAATTCTATTGCAACAGTGTTCTTTGTTTTTTTTTTTTTTTAAATATTTATTAGCATTTCAATAATACACATAGACACACACAAAGAAAGAGAAAATAACAAAAAATACAAAAATTTAAAAAAAAGAAAACAATTAAAAACAAATGAAATTTCAATTGCTTATTTTCATATAACTTCTTTCTTAGACCTCCTCTCCCCTCCCCTTCTTGTATTCCAGTTCAAGTTCTTAATCCTGCAAATCCTTATTACTTAATTCTCAACCTTAAACTTAATGATTTTAACATACTGTAATTTTACCTTTCCTCATTCTTCCATTAAATTATTATTGCATTCCTCATTTTCATTTCATTTTAACCATTTTAGACACCAATTTTAACTTATCTAATCTTAAACATCTTATACATCATTTCTTATTCTTTAACATATTTCTTAAAGTCAATATTTCCCTTCCATGGCTTTCCCAACTTCCAAACAAATATCAAAACAAATTAAAACAAAGTAATTAATAATTCTGTACCCTTTGGATTTCCAAACTCCAACCCCCCTTTCCCGGTTTGGTCCCCAATAAATGTTCATCAATCAATACTGTTTAACCTGGAGATCTCACGTCCGAGGCTCTCAAGTCAACCTCAGTTCCTCTCTGCCGGCCTCTTGGATAGTCCTTTAGGTTAAGCCCCAAGGCTCGAAGGGGCTCTGACCCAACAAGATCCATGATTTTTTCAGTTGGCCCTCCATATTTAAGATTAATACTAATGAGGTGCTCCACTCTCGAATTTGCAATTTCCAACTCAGTCCAAACTTTCCACCTCAGATTTTTATTCTCCTTTGTTGTCTGCATGCCAGGCCCCAAACTGTAATTCTCCCTTGACATCTGCAAAATTACCAGTCCACCTTCCTTTTCCTCAAAATCCATAGTCTCATGGCTCTCAAATTCCTCTTGTTGTTGGTATGTATAAACTTCCTGCCTCCACTCCCTGTCAGCTTCAACAATGTTGTTTACTGCCAGGGCCAGAGTGTTCGCATTTGTAGTCAAAACATCTGTCTGATCTTGTAACTTTCCCAGGAGAGCCAGTATTTTGTTGAGTTTAGTCTGATTTTTGCTTCTTTCAGCCATTTTTGTAGTGTCTCTCAGTTTAAAAACCAGTCAGTAAGTTAATTTGTAGCTGCTCTCCCTTATTTTCCAGAAGTTGTAACAAATATAGCCAGCAGATGCAACAAAGACAAAGTTCCCTTTGTCCTTTCCCTTTGACAGCTATTTTGACAGCTGTCAAAATCTTCAATAGTTCCTCAACAGGTTCTCTCGCAGGACGCCCCCGGGTTCTGGGGGGGTGAAACTTTAGCTCCTAACGTTAAGTTTATCCTCCAGTAAAATTTATAGCGTCAAGCCGTGAAGGTATTTTTTTTTTAATAAAAAAAAGAGTTCTCTCGACCTTAAGTTGCAAGCTCTTTGCGTTAGAATATCTACTCAAAGGGGGGGGCGACTTCCTTTTTGACCCTTCCCCGCTCGTTCCCAATTCAAGAAAAATTTGTTTAAGTTCCAAATTCCATATTTACTCACGGGTTCTTGTTTTTAAGTCCAAATGTTCCAAGGAAAAAGTCAGCGCTTCTCCGACAATGGCATGCGGCTTCGCTCCGCAGAAGGAGCAATCGACTCACAGCACCGCGCCGTCCCCCGTCCCCGTTCCTGAGCCTTTAAAAAGGCTCCTTCGCGGTTTGGGGGGGCGCAAATGGTGCCCGCCGAGTCACCACGTTCACAGGCATCAGCGCCTGTGATTTTTAAGGGTCCCCGCGTCGCCGGCGCGGACAAGACCCGATCCTGCGGAGCCGATTCCCTCCGGAGCTCGGAGAGAATCCGCCATTAATCGGCAGCGCTAACCCGGAAGTCCTGCAACAGTGTTCTTTGAGTGCTGGTTCTCAGGTAGACAAAACAGCACCATTCATGCACAAGAAGAAGGTACCACCAGCAGACTAAGAGTTGCAGAAGTGTTCAGTGGCCACATAAAGGTGTGTGTCTGCTGGAGGGGAAAAACAGAAAACTGGAAGAGAGGAAGAACTGGATGGAGTACCACAGGAAAGGGCATGGCTGGCTTTCAGAAACACTAAAAAGAAAAAGAAAAAAAGGTTTTTCCAAGCAACAACCTCTTTTTTGCACCAGTTCCCCAATTGTGCAGAAGAACATAATGTAAGGATATAAGAAGAGCTGGCTGGATCAGGCCACGTGGCTCATTTAGTCCAGCATCCCATTCTCAACCAAAGGCCTGGGTGCAACAACACTCTCCCATCCTGCTGATCCCAGCAACTGATATTTAAAAGCATACAGCCTCTGGCTGCGGAAGCCGAGCCGAGCCGAGCCATTGTGGCTAGGAGCCACGAATAGCCTTTCCCTCCATGAATGTGTCTAATCCTCTTTTAAATCCACCTACCTTGGTGGCTATCGCTGCCTCCTATGGGAGTGAATTCTACAGTTTGACGATGTGCTTTGTGAAGTACTTCCATTTTGTCTATCCTCCAACATTCAGCTTCCTTGGATGTCTGTGAGTTCTAGGGTTATGAGAGAAGGGAGAAAAACATTTCTCTATCCACTTTGGGATGCTGGTGGCGCTTTGGTCTAAACCACTGAGCCTCTTGGGCTTGCCGATCAGAAGATTGGTGGTTCGAATCCCCTTGCTGTGTCCCAGCTCCTGCCAACCTAGCAGTTTGAAAGCACACCAGTGCAAGTAGATAAATAGGTACCGCTGCTGTTTGAAGGTAAACGGCGTTTCCGTGCGCTCTGGTTTCTGTCATGGTGTTCCATTGTGCCAGAAGCGGTTTAGTCCTGCTAGCCACATGACCCAGAAAGCTGTCTGTGGACAAATGCCGGCTCCCTCAGCCTGAAAGCGAGATGTGCGCCGCAACCCCATAGTCGCCTTTGACTGGACGTAACTGTCCAGGGGTCCTTTATCTCTTTCTTTTTCTTAACCTATCCACTTTCTCCATGCTATACATCATTTTATAAACTTCTATCAAGACGCCTCTTACTTACCTTTTTCTCTAAACAAAGAGAAGCCTGAATGTTGTAACTCTTTCCTCATAGGGGAGTTGCTGCATCCGTTTAGTCATTTTGATTGCTTGCTCTTTCCTGAGCCTTTTCTCTGTAATACCATCTTTTCCCCACCTTGTTCCAATTTTTTTGGCTGGGTAGGTAGGTGCAGTGCTATTTTTTCCAGAGAAAAATGTGCCAGAACTCACCACAAACGCCTCCCTTGTTCTCTTATAATGGCAATGGTGCCCAGCTGAGAGGTGCCGGAATTGAGTTCTGGTGAATTCTGGCTGGGGGAAAAGCCCTGGGTAGGTGAAAGTTGGGAGAGGCACATTGTGAGGCAGAAAGTCCAGTAGCTCAATCATCTGAAAGGCCCTCTGATTATTTAAAGAAATATATACTTCCTTGTGCGAAGATCCGGAGACTCTAGAAATCTCGGATCATGCCATACTTCAGTCATCAGGCATTAGCATCATGAACTATTTCTGAGATAAAGCTTGATGGGTTAAGTGTCTTTTATTTATTTTTAATAAAAAGGGGGGGGGGAACGGTAACAGAATTGAGCGAAATCCTCTTTACTTAACGTGGACCCCTGCCTTTGGCATGCAAGTCCTCTGTGTCCAAAGATAATTAGCACTTTATAATGCTAATTATTATAATTGTGTCTGAGAAAAAAAAATCATTAGGGGGTATGTCTGTTCAATCATTTTCAATTGCTCCTTCTATTCAAGAATAAAGTCATTTTTCGATTAACTAGCTCTTGGAGCTCAAAGCTCAGAAGCATAGTTACAGAAAACCCTTTGATTGTTTATTTCCTCATTTGCAGGATCCCATAAGCTCCTCCAAGTGCCCATGAAGATGAATAAAACTATATGACTATATGCAATACATTCAGGCATCAGGATGCTGATTATGCTTTTATCACTTCACTTGCCACACAATCTATCCTATGCCATAGTACTTAAATTACACCTTCTAATAAATTTATTTCCCTGCATTTAGTGAAAATACTTCAGCTTGGGAATAGGCAACGTGCAGGGTCACTAGCAAGTCAACCAGCAATAAAGATGGACTCTTAGGAATTATTAAGGTGTTTCTTGCTGCAGATTGTGTCTTTTGATCTGATATACCGGTACATTTGCCCCCAAGGTAGTGAATTTTACATTCAAGACAGTGACATGCTTGCAATATTTCTAAATCTTTGTGTGTTTTTTCATACCAACGTGAAGCCAGATCAGAGTGACGGCAGGAGCAGGGAGCAATGCTTCCTGCCCTTACTCTGGAGTCCTTTGCATCAGAAGCATTGAAGAAAAAATAGTGTTCGGCAGCAACGGGGACTCTGAATGCTGCTTGTTCGAAAGTGGGATAGAACCATTTGCCCCTGTTTCTACCGACGCAACAGTTGCTGAAATGGTTCTCACCAACTCAGCCTGTGAGCAAGGCGGCAAACTTTGCATCTGAACATATTTTGCTTGGATACCACATCGGAAAATTTGTCTCTCTGGTCCAAAACTAGAGCATATAAAGTGGTACCTCGGGTTAAGTACTTAATTGGTTCCGGAGGTCCGTTCTTAACCTGAAACTGTTCTTAACCTGAAGCACCACTTTAGCTAATGGGGCCTCCTGCTGCCGCCACGTGATTTCTGTTCTCATCCTGAAGCAAAGTTCTTAACCTGAAGCACTATTTCTGGGTTAGCGGAGTGTGTAACCTGAAGCATATGTAACCTGAAGCGTATGTAACCTGAGGTACCACTGTACTCAGATTGGCAGCAGCTCACCTGGATCTCAGGCAAGAGACCTTCCACATCAACAGTTGATCTTTTTTTAAACAAATCTGGAGGTGTCAAGGATTAAACCTGAGACCTCCTGCATGTTCAGCATGCGCTCTACTGCTCAGCTGCCGTCCCTTCCCACAAGATAATAGCAGGATGAGTGTGCAGATCCTGACAATGATGTTGCTAACATACCATTTCCAACTGTCTTAAAAAAAGCTATCATCTGTCTTCAGCCTCAGGATGAACTGCTGGATTTTATTACAAGGGCTAGTGATGAATCATATTTTCAGGATTAACTTATCCTATCTGATATATTGCAAAGTACCCGTTTTGCATGAAACGCAGTTGCTCAAAAGAGTAGCAAAAGAATTCCCTCTATATTGATTCTGAGACATCTCTCTGAGGAGTTTCTCTCCCTCCCAGACACAGGCACACTAAACAAATGCAGGTGCGTAGAAGCAGCTTCAGCGAAACTCCCGTGACTTTGATTACCTTTCCTCCTTGAGTCGAGCCATTTACAGAACTCTAGAGGCTGCCCCTATTAATAAAGGGGAAAGTTATTAAAGAGGAAAACATTGCCCTCCCAAGGTTGTGGAGAAGGAAGATCCTCCACGATAAGATCTCCAGGCGAAAATTAGCCCTTCACATGTAATTTGACATCTTAAAAGGAAAATCTTCCCAGGAGGAAGCAAGCTCCCTGTTAAAGAGATTGAAACAGAAAGACTTCAGTGAGTCAGGAGACAACCGGCATTTTCTATGACTGGAAACTGGAATTCCCTCCGCCTCAGAGCAAAAGTGAAGGAAAAACCAGGCATACAAATTTTTAGAAACCTTTCCCTCCATGAATATATTTGAACAAAGGAAATGCAACTGCCTCAAAATACTTTACATATTTGGTATTATTACAATAATAAGCTGGACATGTTGAAATAAAAGCATTTTAAAGGGCCTACAAAAAAACACCTGTTTTGAAATGCCAGTTTTCACAGAAGAAATGGCAAGAATGTGCTCCAGGGTTTCACAAAAGACTATTTGCACCCCCTGAACTTATCCTACAGGTCAGGTGGTTCTCCAGATGTTGAAGTTATCAATCCCAGGGCTCACCATACCATTAGCTAGAGTGAAGCAGCTATCTTGGGCAGCAGAGGTTGCAGGTAGTGGGTATAGGTCAGGGCAGGGAATAAGGTGTTAAGAGGCAACTGAACCGCCCATGTCACTTGTCCTGTCCTGTACCCCCTAAACCAGTGATGGCCAAACTTGGCCCTCCAGCTGTTTTGGGACTACAACTCCCATCATCCCTAGCTAACAGGACCAGTGGTCAGGGATGATGGTAACTGTAGTCCCAAAACAGCTGGAGGGCCAAGTTTGGCCATCACTGCCCTAAACTAACCTTCTGCTCTCAGATGTACTGACCCCTTGCTAATGTTACAGTAAAATTCAACTGCTGCCTAGTCTTCTTCTGGGTTTGGAATGAGAGTGGAGTGGAGCACCATCTTGTCCTTTGCCTCAGTCATCAAAGTGTCTTGGGTTGGTCATGCCCAGATAGCATGGTCAGTGGTTTTAGAATAATAGAACCATTGAATTGTAGAGTTGGAATGGAATCAAATGGATTCATCTGACCCCCAAGTCTGACCCCCTCTAATGCAAGAATCTTGCCTAAAGCATCCATGACAGATGGCCATCCAACTTCTGTTTAAAACCCCCAAAGAAGGAGAGTCCACAACCTCCTGACGGAGACTGTTCCACTGTTGAACAGCTCTTACTGTCAGAAAGCTTTTCCTGATGTTTAGTCGGAATCTCCCTTCTTGTAACTTGAAGCCATTGGTTTGAGTCCTGCCCTCCAGAGTAGGAGAAAACAAGCTTGCTTCTGCTTCCATGGGGCAGTCTTTGATATATCTGAAAATGGCTATCATATCTCCTCTCATGGATGATAGTTGTAGTCCAACCCATCTACCATCACCTCTGCTAGAAATACATTACCTCCTGTTGGGATAAAACAGTGCATGATACTGGCAATCTGTGATCACATCT
Source organism: Podarcis cretensis (assembly GCF_951804945.1). Taxonomy (NCBI): domain Eukaryota; kingdom Metazoa; phylum Chordata; class Lepidosauria; order Squamata; family Lacertidae; genus Podarcis; species Podarcis cretensis. The sequence continues at coordinate 40,304,188 of NC_137181.1, forward strand.
TCTGATGTGGTACTTTCAAGCAGCTCTGGGTGATGGCAGGGATGGTGGAGAAACTGAGCACAGTTCACACATAAACCTAAATATATCAAATTCACACTTTCTAAAACAATTTGAGAACCATACCGCAGCCATCATTCGCAATCTGCGCTCATCCAAACTTTGGTGTGCAGCCATCAAACCAAGGAATGTTTACAGAAAATGCATATATTGGGGGATAATAGTGTTATAGAAAATAACATACAAAACACATTATTTATTTCATAAAATTTATATACTGCTTGGTTGTAGGGGCAAGAAACCTCAAAGACTTCTTTAAAAGAAGAAAACTCGCAAATGGCTGCCGAAATGTGGGTAATGAATTTAAGGCTGCAAAAATGAGAAACTGAGAGAACTGAAATTGATAAATCCCTCCACCCCTAGTGAGTGGGGTCCAAACCAGGTCATTGCGCTGGGGAAGGGGGTGTTACAATATGCCATTTTTAAAAACACTAAGGCCCCATATTCTTAGTGACTTGCTTCAGGCTGACAGTGACATAAGATGACTCTATCCCAAATAGTTGCATGTGGGAAGGGGAGGGATGACTGCCCTCCAGTAATATAAGGCACTGCAGGAGGAGGTCTTGGTTGAGAAAATATGTGCACTAGTCCCTTCCCCACTCCTGAAAGTCTCATTCCTGACCCCTGAGTAGTACAACAAAGACCATGTTGCAGGCTGGGAGGGCTTAAACTTCTTAAACTTCTTCTTAAACTTCACTGCAGAACCCACTTGTGTTCAATTAATAGTTGTGAAAGTGGAGATCCTAGTCATAACGTATTGTTTTAATATCTTTTTTTTAAAATCGCTTTTAAAAATTCATCTGCTGTTTTTAAAGGTTAGCTGTGATGAGCTTAATCTTTTGGCTTGAATGGGTGTAGGGTCCTAGATGTCAGTGCTAATGTGAAGTTTGCTAGCTCTTCATATCCTTAGGCCAAGTGCCCCGTAATTAATAAAGCTGCTAACTGTGTCATGCCACCATATCTCAGTTTTCACCCGCAATTTCATCTGAGAACTGCTTAAGGAAACTCTCCATGCCGTAAAGATGCCATGTGTTTGTGAGATGCTCTCCTGGGTTTTAAACTGAAGGCCACCCAAGACTTCCTCCTCTTCCACAGTGACCTACGTAGGAAGTGACACAAGATGTGCAACAATTTAATTAGCAAAATGCTGGCTTTTGGGTTAATAATATAAATCTCTTCTGTCCTTCCAAATTCATATAAATATATCTCTTTGAAACTGTAGCTCCATATGGCAATTAGAAATAGTTGTCACATTTCTTCTTAGCTAGTCTCTGGGTTCTCCTACCCCCCCTGCCACCAACAGCAAAACCATCCACTTCACAATATTAGGGAGCCAATATATTAGCCATGGTTCAGATAGGGTGCAGCAAGGGGGATAAACTGAAAACACCGTGGAAAATGGGAGGGGAAGGTGGGAAAGAAACCCCCAAAGAAAAATGTATTATGTTTTGGAGTGTATATGTGATTTTTTTAAAAAAAATAATAAAATATCACACACACACATTAGCCATTGTCATCAATTTATCTCCATCATTATCAGTGGCATCAGTTCTGCAGAACTTGCACAGGAAGAATGCACCAGGTTTTAACTCATTTTCCTTTGCAAAACATTCAGGCTGAGAAAATGATGTCCAAGGTTAAGCTCCAGGAAACTCCAATGATGTTGGTGTGGTTTCAGTTTCCTTGTCAGTGCCGCGCCATGACAGCCTCATGAAATAACAGTTGCATTTGGACATAACACCGCTGTATGAACAGCCTTGGGGTTTTGCATCTCTCCCTCCTTTCCCTTCGTCTGGTGCGAAGCATCCGCTTCCATCTTCAACTAACTGCAGTTTGTCATTTCATCCAAACCAGGGCAAACTCCAGATAGTGTCACAACAGCTGGGTGCCTTCTCATCACCCTGCAAGACTCCTGAGGGTTCCAGGCACTCTCCCAGGGTCTGTGTTCCTTTGGAGAATTAAGACACGGTGGAAACTGCTGTAGCTTTAAGCAGTGCTTTTTTCTGGGAGTACGCAGGGGTACGCATACCCTTAAACATTTTGTGAATCTAATGGGAGAAGAAACTAAAAATGTTAAATTTTCTAGTTTCTTCTCTAGCACGGTGAATTGTCAGTTCCGTTGCTACCCCCGATGGCGGCCTCATTTCCTGTCATGGTGTTTCCTGAGTCTCAGACGGAAGCGAGTGTTTAATGCGTGAAGTAGGAGTTGGAATCTAGCACGGTGATTGGTCAGTTTCGTTGTTACCACCTCCGATGGTGGCTTCTTTCCTTCCCTGGTGTGTCCTGAGTCTCAAACCATGTATCCCGAAGTATTTTTGTCCCATTCACCCCGAAATCACATAGCAACGTTGGTGGGCAGACTTATTTCGGGCATGCGCTGGCAAACCACGTATCCCGAAGTATTTTTGTCTCACGCACCTTTTAATAAAAAAGGAAAGGGGGAGATGAAGGAAAGTTTTGTTTCTGCACATCATTGTTTCTGCGCATCACCCTAGAATGTTCAGATCACCATGAGTTCATGAAAACATTGCATTCTGACTCGTTCTTAGTCTGACCTGTTCTTAGTGCTTGGTTGACCACATTTACGGATGAATGCTGTATATTAATCACTAGTAATAGTTTAATAAGGAGGTTTCCATGCCTGTCCAATTCTGTGTTCCCTTTCCCAGCCTTTGGTCTATTGATGATTGATGCCTACATGCAACCTTTGCTTTGTACTTGTGTTAACCAATCAGCAACGAGCACATATGTAGCAATGCTGTAATATTCAATAAAAGGGACTCCCCGAGACATGCTCAGGAGATGCCTCCCAGATGACACCTGTCACTCGTCTGTCGTTTATTTCAACCCAACACATGTTCTTTGTACTTTTGTCCATTTACTGTCTTTCTTTCCCCCGATTTGAACTATAAAATGGTGGTTTTCTTGAGTCAAAATGAGAGTACTCCTAGACTTTTTTTTGTTTTTTTTAGAAAAAAAAGCACTGGCTTTAAGAAATGGTTTATTCACCTATTTACACCTGCAGTCTGCATGGAAGGTGTCCAGATCTTACAGCATGGTTATTTCAAGAGGGGCTCATCCTCCACAGTAATGCAGCCAGCATTCAGCCAGCCAGCCAAGATGGATCCTAGTCCTTCCTCCTCCTTTCCCCCAAACACCTTGCTCAAAAACTCCCTTTTCCTGTCACCAAAAACACACACTCCATCTCCCCGATTCCTCTCAGGTTGCCTATCAGTACCTTTTGCAATGTTAACAGATTTGCTCTTTACAAGTTTGCATCAGCCAGCCTAGCGATTCCCTGTCTGGCCCAACTCTGCAGCTTGTATTTTCATCCATATTCCAATTAATCAAAATCCTACCATTTAATAGTTTCTAATAGTTTCTAGGGCTTGGGGGGGGGGATCCCCCCCGAAATCTATAACAATAGTTTGAACTATGGTTTGACCAAACAAGTCAAGATCAAAGCATGGTTTCAGATCCTGGTTTGTTCAGGTACACAGACTCTCCTATGTCCTTATTTTCCAGGGACATCACTAATTTAGAAAAGGTGTCCCGGTTTCTGATTTGATCCCAGAATGTCCCACTTTTCCTTAGGATGTCCCTAATTTAATTGGAGAAATGTTGGAAGGTACAGAGTTATGTGACTCCTGAGCTGTCTGAAGGCAATCCTGTATGAGAAATATTTTTTTAATGTTTGATGTTTTTTGACAGAATTACAAGCCTGGTAGATGAAGGGAATGCAGTGGATGTAGCCTACCTTGATTTCAGCAAGGCATTTGACAAGGTGCCCCATGATATTCTTGTAAAGAAGCTGGTAAAATGCGGTCTTGACTATGCTACCACTCAGTGGATTTGTAACTGGCTGACTGACCGAACCCAAAGGGTGCTCATCAATGGTTCCTCTTCATCCTGGAGAAGAGTGACTAGTGGGGGTGCCACAGGGTTCTGTCTTGGGCCCGGTCTTATTCAACATCTTTATCAACGACTTGGATGATGGACTCAAGGGCATCCTGATCAAATTTGCAGATGACACCAAACTGGGAGGGGTGGCTAACACCCCAGAGGACAGGATCACACTTCAAAATGACCTTGACAGATTAGAGAACTGGGCCAAAACAAACAAGATGAATTTTAATAGGGAGAAATGTAAAGTATTGCACTTGGGCAAAAAAAATGAGAGGCAAAAATACAAGATGGGTGACACCTGGCTTGAGAGCAGTACATGTGAAAAGGATCTAGGAGTCTTGGTTGACCACAAACTTGACATGAGCCAACAGTGTGACGCGGCAGCTAAAAAAGCCAATGCAATTCTGGGCTGCATCAATAGGAGTATTGCATCTAGATCAAGGGAAGTAATAGTGCCACTGTATTCTGCTCTGGTCAGACCTCACCTGGAGTACTGTGTCCAGTTCTGGGCACCACAGTTCAAGAAGGACACTGACAAACTGGAACATGTCCAGAGGAGGGCAACCAAAATGGTCAAAGGCCTGGAAACGATGCCTTATGAGGAACGGCTAAGGGAGCTGGGCATGTTTAGCCTGGAGAAGAGGAGGTTAAGGGGTGATATGATAGCCATGTTCAAATATATAAAAGGATGTCACATAGAGGAGGGAGAAAGGTTGTTTTCTGCTGCTCCAGAGAAGCGGACACGGAGCAATGGTTCCAAACTACAAGAAAAAAGATTCCACCTAAACATTAGGAAGAACTTCCTGACAGTAAGAGCTGTTCGACAGTGGAATTTGCTGCCAAGGAGTGTGGTGGAGTCTCCTTCTTTGGCGGTCTTTAAGCAGAGGCTTGACAACCATATGTCAGGAGTGCTCTGATGGTGTTTCCTGCTTGGCAGGGGGTTGGACTCGATGGCCCTTGTGGTCTCTTCCAACTCTATGATTCTATGATTCTATGATTCTATGATTCTATGATGTTTTATTACCGTATTTTTCGCCCTATAGGAGGCACTTTTTCCCCTCCAAAAATGAAGGGGAAATCTGTGTGCATCCTATGGGGTGAATGCAGGCTTTCGCTGAAGCTTGGAGAGCGAGAGGGGTCGGTGCGCACCGACCCCTCTCGCTCTCCAGGCTTCAGGAAGCTATCAGCAAGCCTGGGGAGCTGGCGGGAGTTCCCGCAGGGCTCCCCAGGCTGCGGATAGCAGCCTGCCACCCAGAGGGCGGGGCGCCCTGGAGCGCCCCTGGCGCCGGGCAGACATCGGCCAGCCCCATAAGCTCGGGGGACAGCGGGGAGGCGCAGCGCCGCCATCCCGCTGTTCCTCAACCTGGTTTTGGAGGGGAAATAAAGGAATTTTTTCCCCTTTATTTCCCCCCCAAAAAACTAGGTGCGTCCTATGGGATGAAAAATACGGTATGTTTTTATATACGTTGGAAGCTGCCCAGAGTGGCTTGGGCAAAGCAGTAAGATGTGTGGAGTATAAATAGTAAAGTTATCACTATGGAATGGGACGTACCTATTTTCATTGGAGAAATGTTGGAGGGTATGTAGTTACTATTTAAAACATGGGGCGTGCGGGGAGAGATTCAGTTTCTTCAAATTATACAACCCTTAAAACTTAATTGTACTTTCTGTCTCGGAGAAAACAACAAGGTGGGGTGAGCTGAAAATGGAAGCAGATGATTCTAATCCAGGGAGGGGAATCACTTTCAGCTCAAGGGTAAAAGTGGGCAGACCAACAAATGTTGTACAGTACACTGGTTTGTTACACGCTCATACACCCTTCCGTATTTCCTCCGTTCAGGCAAGCAAGAAGCAATATTATCAAGGACAAATTCCAGTCAGGCAAAACCATTCAAGGAAAGTGCAAAATGCAGCTTGTGCAAGGTGTGACTCAGGGGGTATGTGGTCTGGGTAGAATTCCAAGGGCCACATAGAAAGGTCTGCAGGGCCACATTTAATCCCTGGGTCTGAGGTTATCAACCCTTGTTCTAACCTTTGTGGCTGTGCCAGGGGAGGGGAGAGTAGGCCTGTGCATGTAACACTGGTGCATGTAAGCCCGCTCTGGGGTTTATGAAATGAAGTGCGGGCAATACACGTTATCAATAAATGAATAATAAAATAATTCTAATCTATGGTTTAACATTTCCTCCAAACCATCACAATTTCTCCGTATTCCAATAGCAGTTGCAACCCTCTTTATAGGGTTGTACTGCTTTAATTTTTCTTTTTTTCATGCTGCCCTTCAGGAAATAGCATTTGAAAAGGTTCCAGGGTGGTTTGTATTAAATGAAAAGTCAGTAATGTTTGTTTCGATGTTACTCTTTGGGCATTGAATATATATTTCTTCAGCTCTTTGACAAGTCATTTGCAAAGATGGTTGCTTGGTTGCTTCACCTGCTTATTATTACATTTTGATTCTGTTGCTCATTTACCGTAAAACCTTCCCTGGTTGTCTGTAAAAAACAACAGGGCACAAAACTGGTTAAAGGAACCTGGCTGCGTGAGCAGCAACATTTGGGATGCTGTCTGACGGCCATTTTGAAATCTGTAACCACTGTTTCTAATGAGGCTGCTGTACCCTGCAGGGGTCTGTTTAGAAGAGGAGGAGGAAGATGGCAGCTTGCCATCTGTGTTTCTCAAATGAGCACAGTTTAGAGAAAGAAGAATCTCTCTGAGGATTTGATTTAGGTTTGCCTGGGCATCTGTAAGTAACTCACAGTGTGCGACAAGAATTTGCAACAGGATATGTTTTCAGATATTCAAAGTGGAGGGGAAACGACAAGCAGCAAAAGAGCTGCTGGAAATGGCTTTGAGAGAAGAGCCATCACCTGTCTGGCTTTTAAACATGTACCATTGACCATTAGTCTGAGGAATACTTCTGTGTTGCTCTGGAAATGGAAAATTCAGAAGGGCTCTAGCCAGTCATCATCATCATCATTTTATTTGTATGCCACCTTTCCATAGTTAGAACAATGCTCAAAGCGGCTTACGACATGACAAGATTTACATAATTACCAATATAACAAAAGTCATAAACAATAAATAAAACACATCAAAAGCTACACAACCAAATGGAAAACAATTTCCACATAAATAATAACATCTAAAACTAAAAATATAACATTAGTATCAACAACAATTTAAAATGACATTAAAAAAAAAAACAGTTTTAAAAAGGAGCCCTCTCTATCGAGCAGCAGCAGCAACAGTCAGGCCTCGCCCCAAGCCAGGTGGAGAGAGGCAGGGCAGGGCCCTTCAGGCTCCCAGCAGGTCAGTCCTGGGCAGCAGCCAGTGACCATAGTAGAGCAGTCTGCAATAGCCACCCAGCACTTGAGCTGTTGATTCTCCCTCCCATCCCATTCCATCCTGTGATCTATCAGATCTGCCCTGCCAGGGTATGTCTCACATACCCCGCTATTTCCTAGTCTGCTATGGGCAAACTCATTTGATTATGTCAGCTCTACCATGGATGGCTCAAACTATCTCCTTTTTTATTAATACCTCTCCAGCCAGTGTGGTGTAGTGGTTAAGAGTGGTAGACTCATAATCTGGTGAACCAGGTTTGATTCCCCGCTCTTCCACATGCAGTTGCTGGGTGACCTTGGGCTAGTCACACTTCTCTGAAGTCTCTCAGCCTCACTCACCTCACAGAGTGTTTGTTGTGGGGGAGGAAGGGAAAAGGAGATTGTTAGCCACTTTGAGACTCCTTAGGGTAGTAATAAAGTGGGATATCAAAATCCAAACTCTTCATGAGCCTCATTCTCTAGCTCCAAAAGTGTTCAGACTGAAGAATGCCTTCTTGGCTAGAGATGAATTAATCTGTCAATTTCAGATTTGTTCAGTTTCTTGTTTCTCCAATCCAAAAGTAAGCTGTTCCCATTTCCACAGAAATTTGTGGGTTGTTGGCTTTTTTTAAACCCTCATGAAAATTCATCTGCATTTTAGTGCAATTTTCTCTTAGTGTACTCATTTTGTAAGCAATTTTGCCTAATAAACATATTTCTGAAAACCAGTCTTACCCACTATCACACATATTTTCACTAATGTATGCACTTCAATACACACTTTACCCTTATATATGCATTTTTGTATGCATTGCCAGCAAACTATTGCAAAGCCGGGAAACAACAAATTTGGAAGGACAACTGTGATTCAGTTCTGTATTTAGTAATTTCTCATTAAAATGCAAGCAAAATTCTTGCCAGAGTTGGAAGTAAGATTCAGTTGCCAGTCCAGTGAGCTTCTGTATGTGAAATGGGAGGGAGGTAGTATATTGTCCTTCACCTTGGGCAGAATAAAGTCTTAGGCTATCGCTGGTCTAGCTGTAGGGTTGTGAACTTCTTAATGTTTATCTAAGGCAGACTTCCTCAACCTTGGCCCTCCAAATGTTTTTAGCCGACAACTCCCATGATCCCTAGCTATCAGGACCAGTGGTCAGGGATGGTGGGAAATGTAGTCTCAAAACATCTGGAGGGCCAAGGTTGAGGAAGCCTGATCTAAGGTGAGTCTTTCCTTGCTGCCACTTTGAATCAGCTGATATCGTATGATGTTAGGTGATTGATAGGTGAATGACTCTGCTCATCCCCCAAACTGAGTGCTACAATTCCCAGAGTGGTTTAGCAATGAATCTCTCTTCCCAGGGAACTAAAGGAATTCTGGCTCTCCTAGGGGAATAGGGGTCTCCTAGCAACTCTCGGCACCTTGAACAAACTGTTGTTCCCAGGATTGTTTGGGAGATGCCACGACTATTTAAAGTGGTAGTATCTTGCTTTTAATGTATAGTGCAGATGGAGCCTGCCGTTGGGTTCATTACCTGGAAATTGGGCTCATTACCTGGAGACGCAGTGATTGAATGGTGGACATTGTGTACGTCTTTATTTTAGCTCCTTCACGTAATCCAGGGATGAACATGGTGCTGCATACATTGTTGGACCAAAACTCCCACCACCCTTGACTATTGGCCATGCTGGCCGGGGATAATAGCAAAGCCACTCCCGACATGGGGGGGGGGTTGCGGGCTCATGACCCACCTACATCCTTGCGGGGCTGGCTGCAGCCCCGCATGACTTGGGGAATCCCGGGATTCATTATTATTCATCATTCACCGCGCCAGCCAATTGGCTGCCGGCGGGGGCGGGATTAATTGGGTTCATTTAAGGTTGGGGCAGCCCATGCTCGCCCCTTTCTTTTCTTACAGCCAGCTGCGGTTTCCCACCCACCCACCCTCTAGGTTGCATTTGGACTTTGCTATGGGCTTTGGCTGGTTGCCGCAAGGGGCCTGGTAGGAGTTTTTCCACTTGGCTAATTGGCATTATTTTGGAAGCCACTTGGTTTTTTCGCCTACCTCGTAGCAAAACGTCACAACACTTTTGGTTTGGGCGGTTAGGCATTGGCAGGGGTATTGTTATGCAAATGAGTTGGGGGGGGAGCGCCATCACCTCCCCCAAATGTTGAAGGGTAGTCCGATAAAAGGCTCCGGGGGGCGTCGCCTCGTCCGAAACCTATGGAGGCTAGGGCCTAAAGCATGCTCCTGAGCGGTAACCCCTTGGGGAGTGCCTAGGGATGTGCATTTCGGGGGCTCCCCCTATTGGTGCTTAACCCTTCCCGGTGCTATGCCGGTTAGTCTGATAGGGCCAATGCCTAAAGCCAATACTGCTCTTACCTGTAATCAATAAAGTTGTGGCCATTTTTTGCCCATTAACCTAAATTCTGGTGTCCAGTGTCTTTATTTATTCCAACTGTGGGAGGGGGCGGGAATTGCCACGCAACTGTGATTCAGCAGCATTTGGAAGGCCACAGGCTCCCCAACCCTCACTTATGTCTTACTTATTACTAATGCAATAAAATTGGGTTTTGGCTCCCTGTTTCATATTAAAGTGTGCTTTAAATAGAGGAAGCAAAATTAAAGAAGCATTCATTTCCAATCCAGCTTTATGACCAAATGAGCGGGACTTCAACTAATGTGTAAACTTTTCTTTGGAAAGTGATAAATATTTACAGTACATAATGAAATTTCATGTCAAAAAATTGATGGAATTTACTGTGTTTTAATAAAAGCAGGTTTGAAAACATTAGTTTTATTAAACAAAACCCCAACATATTGTTAAAAATATTGCTATTTTCATATTTGTTTCTCCGGCGCAGACCTGATAGACAAAGGCAGCTTTTCAGCTAACAGCATTACTATGGAAATTAGTCCCAATATAATGGAAATAGTACAAAATAATACAAGCCCTAATACATCTTCACACAATCTATTATTCATCTATCAATTAACTTCATTTGAATGGTGCTTACCATTCCTGGGTTAGTTGTTTTTAATAGCCATAAATCTTCATTGTCCCCCCCCACCCACCCCCTTTGGTTCATTCCCACACATCCAAGGACAAGAGTATTTTAAAAGGCCTCTTGGGACTAGGAACAAAGAGCTAATTTACACCCTGCCATATCAGTTGCACACCCAGTGACGTGTATGAATGAGTCTAGGGCTCCTATATCCCTTCACTGCATCACACAGAGTAGTATATCTCTCACAGTGCTCCCTAGACAGATATTTGACACTGGGCATTCTTGCATGTTTCCATACACATGGCTCATGTGATCCAGCCACCTCCATTTTGGTTTATTGATTCTGTTAACAACTGTACGCATGTAAGTCATTGTTGCCTCTCCGTGTTGGGGAATCCTAACTTACTAGGGTTACCAATCTCAGGGTAGAACCTAATCTTCTTCATTTGAAATCTCTTAGAACATGGGTAGGCAAACTAAGGCCCGGGGGCCAGATCCGGTCCAATTGCCTTCTAAATCCGGCCCGCCGACGGTCCGGGAATCAGTGTGTTTTTACATGAGTAGAATGTGTCCCTTTATTAAAAATGCATCTCTGGGTTATTTGTGGGGCATAGGAATTTGTTCATCCACCCCCCCCCAAAAAAAAATACAGTCTGGCCCCCCACAAGGTCTGAGGGGCAGTGGACTGGCCCCCTGCTGAATAATAATTATTATTATTATTATTATTATTATTATTATTATTATTATTTATTTGTACCCTGCCCATCTGGCTGGGTTTACCCAGCCACTCTGGGCGGCTTCCAACAAAGACCAAAAATACACTAAAATGTCACACATTAAAAACTTCCCTGAATAGGGCTGACTTCAGATGTCTTCTGAATGTCAGGTAGTTGTTTATCTCTTTGACATCTGATGGGAGGGAGTTCCACAGGGTGGGCACCACTACCGAGAAGGCCTTCTGCCTGGTTCCTTTCAAAGTTTGCTGACCCCTGTGTTAGAAGTCCATTTCAGACCTTTGCACAGTGGGACATTGGGGGCAAGGTTTGCATGTAGATCCCTAACTCTTCCCTAGTTTAAGTGCTCACATATTCCACAGAATGCCTGAACAGGGCTCGTGTGTGAAGCCTACATGCCATGACATGGACTCAACGCCGTTCAGTGAACGCATGGCAGAAGCTAAATGCACCTCTCAAAGGTTCATATCTAACACAGTACTCAGCTGATCTCATTAGTTGAACAGTGACCTCTTTCTGATATGAAAGGATATTGCTTTCAAATTTTTCACCTTAATGGTTCTCACATAAACCCAGCCGTATTTACTCCATGAGTGCAGGCAGATGCGAATGCTGATCAAGGAGCTGTGACTGCCCGAGCTGCCTGAGTGAGTGCGCTCGGGGAATGGGGGTCTGGGTAGCCAGGGGGCAGCTGAGGGAACTGGGTGGAAAGGACGATGTCTGGAGTGGGGGCTGCTGGGGGGGGGGAGTACCAGGGTTTGTCGTGAGGCCAATAGTGAGGGGAGGCTGGAGGGGGGGGAGAATATGGATGGTGGCATGTATTTATTTATATATTTAATGGCAACATTCCATTTATAAGACGACCCCCCCCCCAATTTTAAACTTAAAAAATTTGGGGGGAAATATAGTCTTATACATAGAAAAATATGGTAACTTCTGGATCCAGTCATGAGAAAGGCACTCACACCATGACGCAAAGGTGGTGAGAGAAACTCCCACTGAGTCTGAAAGAAAGGTTCTGTAAGGAACTTAAGGCATTGGATGTCCCTAATGTTCACGCTTAGTCAGCTTTCCTGGGCAAAAATGAAAATAACACTTAGAGGCACATTCAAAAGTATGAACATATTGGTCATACAGTGGTACCTCTGGTTACAAACTTAATTCATTCCGGTCCGTTCTTAACCTGAAACTGTTCTTAACCTGAGGTAGCACTTTAGCTTATGGGGCCTCCTGCTGCCGGCACGCGATTTCTGTTCTCATCCTGAGGTAAAGTTCTTAACCCGAGGTACTACTTCCGGGTTAGCAGAGTCTGTAACCTGAAGTGTTCGTAACCCGAGGTATTTGTAACCCAAGGTACCACTGTACCCTGCTCTTCTTCCCATTTCCAGCATCTCCATGGCTGCTGCTTACTTAAAAAACCCCCACAAAAAAACATTTACACAAATACTAATTGTGCCAATGGTGTTATAGCACGGTTTGTGTGCCTCACAAAGCAACATTGCAAAGCTTTCGCACAGAATCATTTAATTAAAATAAAATAAAATGATGATTGTTACTCTATTGAGAGAGTGGGTCAGAAGTGAAGCCAGTCAGGCATGGGCACTTACACTATAATAAATTCTTTAGGCATAGGTGTGTAATGTACACAGTGTATAATATAATATTTCCTTTGATGTTCAGTGTTGTGTGAGTACTTTCCCTGTCTTTTCCTAATGTGAGACTCTCCCTTTCTTGGCACCAAGCCAGTTTTGTTCATTTTCTGCAGCTGGCATGAAAGTAAACTCATTTTTTACAGAACTGACCCCCATTATTTCATTTCGGCTAATTCTAAATGCGTTGATGAGCTACAACGCAAAGCAGCACAATTAATTTTATAAGGCATGTTCTGTTAGCATGGCATTGGTGATTGGCAGGTGAGGAGGAGGAGAGGGAGGAGTTAGTAGGCTCTAATGATGAAACAAACATTTCCTAGGAAATTAATGGGAGTTGAAAAGGATCGGGAAAAGCCAGTCCACATAGTTGCAGAAGCAAATAGGAAACAAAGGATATCCTGTGAGATACGCGCGAGGAGAGTCCATTTATTTTGTCACTGCAAAATCATACACAATGCATGCGACAAACCATTATGCACCACATATCATCCCAAAAATCAAAACATCCAAAGTTGCATGTAAAAGAATTTTCAAAGCTACTTTTTTTGTGTATGTCTGATGAGTAGGGTTCATGTTTTGGCTGTATGACAGTGCACAGATTGCACAGTCCTCTTCGTCGCAGCGCTAGATGAGGATGGTTTGCATTTGTCATCAAAGAGAAAAGGATCTGGGGCCCCTGTTAGGATCTAAAGCCCAACTCATGTGGTTGAAGTGGTGGTTAATGGCCTGTCATTGCAACCACCAATCATGTTCTGAAAACTGTGTTGTTGTTTGTTAAGGAAGAATAATCTTAACAAGAAACATTGCCAGGATTAGAGTGAACTGTGTCAGAGAAAACTGAAAAATTAACTGGTTCAGACTCAATGCAAGTACAGTGGTACCTCGGGTTAAGTACTTAATTCGTTCCAGAGGTCCATTCTTAACCTGAAACTGTACTTAACCTGAAGCACCACTTTAGCTAAAGGTGCCTCCTGCTGCCGCCACGCCACCGGAGCACAATTTCTGTTCTCATCCTGAAGCAAAGTTCTTAACCTGAAGCACTATTTATGGGTTAGCGGAGTCTGTAACCTGAAGCATATGTAACCCAAGGTACCACTGTATCAGTTGCTTCTGAGTTACTACTGGTTTATAACAACCTGCACCCTGGTCAATATTCATTAGAAGCATGGGCCAAAGAGCTAGAAGAACTAATTTCTGTCACTACAGTGGTTGTTTAAGCCCGAAAGCAATAGGTGATGCATCTCTTTAACAATAATCAATTTCTCAGATTTCCATGAGAGGAAAGAAAGCAGACTATTTGCAGGGTGGGGCGAGGAAGCGAAACTATCTGTGCGCACAAGGAAAGTGAATCAAAGCCCCTTCCCCTATCACTGATTACAAGTTATTATACAAGCCGAGCCCCATATTGTGCACTTCATTTACAGTAATTGTACAACAGCTGTATAATAGGTGTAGTTTAAGGTATGAGTGTTGCTCAGAGTGTAGCTTAAATGTCCACTGTGAGATGTGAATATGAATATGAATAGTCCTGACTGCATAGTAATTGGTAGTATTACGGGAGAGAATGGGGAAGCTACATATGGATGAATGGGTGAGGCCCGGGCGGGGTGCAGCACAGGAGACTAATGGCAGTTTTTATTTCTTCTTATAGATGTCTTTTACTTTAAATAATTAGCCAGGAGCAGAAGGGGGAGGTGGAATGAAAAGTAAGAAAGGAAATGAGTTTGGCACAAGATAGCTATGTATGAATTGTGCTAATTTGGTGTGTTTTTTATTTCACTCCTGAATCCAAACGTATAACCTGAGTGCTGTGTATGAGAGCCCACAATAGGTATACTACAAGATATTAGAAAACTAAGCTTCAGGTGTTGTTTATGTGATCCATTCTCCTTGAACAAAACCTCTTAACTCAAGACTAAACAAATCAGTAGCAGCAGTAACAGCCTCCACATAATGAGGTGCAGTTTCCTTGTTTATTTCACCTTGTAATTCAAAACCTTGGAACCAATGAGATAGATTCAGTGCTTTTTTTTTCAGGAGGGACACAGGGGTACGCATCCCCCTAAACATTATGTGAATCTAAGTTTGGCCTCATTGAGTGGCAGTATTTTAATATGAGTAGGAAAATGAGAGTACCCCTAAACATTTTTTTAGGGGGAAAAAGAAAGCACTGGATAGATTCAAACTTAGTAATACTTAGTTCCCACTGAAACCAACGAGAATTTGTTAGACTGATTTGTCCGATTGATTTCAATGGGATCAAAGTGCAATTTAGTTACTCTGGATTCAACCCATTGTCATTGCCCTAGTATTAATTTTATTTACATATTTGTAACACATTTGTACACTAGTCTTCCAAGCAAATATTACCCAGGGTGGTTCACAATAAGAATTTACAATAAAACACACACATATAATGAAGCAAGAGCACTTTCCAAACTCATCACAACTTCAAAACCAATGCACATAGCAGAATAAATAGCTCAATTGCCCTGTTTCAAACTTAGCTTCCTTTTAAATGGAAGGCAGCCCTATTTAGGGAAGCTTTTAATGTTTAATAGATTATTGTATTTTAATATTCTGTTGGAAGCTGCCCAGAGTGGCTGGGGAAACCCAGCCAGATGGGTGGGGTATAAATAAATTATTATTATTATTATTATTATTATTATTATTATTATTATTATTAATAGTTGTCATTATTTACAGTGGCAGAGTGAATAGAAATGTTTTTAACAATGTAGATGCAAGGGAAACCTTCCTGGGGAGGGAATTCCACAGCTAATGCTTCACCTATACAAAAAAAAAGTTGTGTTCCCAACTCACTCCAAAAAGAACAGTGAATAAAGATGGAGGATGGGGTAGACGTAAATGGACAATGCTCCCAATGGATGGAATTAAGAAGATGGGTCTCCAAGGACCAGGACTGGGACTTGTCCCTTTAAACTTGTTCAAACACCCCTGGAGTTAGGGGTGACAGTGAGGTGGTCAGCTTTGCTGACAACACCAAACTGTCCAGCAGGGAGAGAACAAAAAGGGGCTTTAAGTAGCTCTGGTAAGGAAGAATCTCTCCAAACTGGATGAAAAGGGAGAAAGCTATGCAATGCAATTCAGTATAAGCAAGTGTAAAGTCATACACATTTGGGCAAAAGATGCTAACTTCTGGCAATGGCTCGCCAGGAAAGAAACCTTGGGTGGGTGGCTCAATCAGGAAGTTGACACAGTGTATAGCAGCTGTAAAAAAATAAAAAATAAAAGAAAGGTGAATTGCAGGTTAGGGATCATTTTTGTTGTTGTTGTTTAGTCGTTTAGTCGTGTCCGACTCTTCGTGACCCCATGGACCAGAGCACGCCAGGCCCTCCTGTCTTCCACTGCCTCCCGCAGTTTGGTCAAACGCATGCCGGTAGCTTCGAGAACACGGTCCAACCATCTCGTCTTCTGTCGTCCCCTTCTCCTTGTGCCCTCCATCTTTCCCAACATCAGGGTCTTTTCCAGGGAGTCTTCTCTTCTCATGAGGTGGCCAAAGTATTGGAGCCTCAGCTTCAGGATCTGTCCTTCCAGTGAGCACTCAGGGCTGATTTCCTTAAGAATGGATAAGTTTGATCTTCTTGCAGTCCATGGGACTCTCAAGAGTCTCCTCCAGCACCATAATTCAAAAGCATCAATTCTCCGGCAATCAGCCTTCTTTATGATCTAGCTCTCCCTTCCATACATTACTACTGGAAAGAGGTAAAATAAAACTGCCACTATCATCATGCTGCTACACAACTCTGTGGTTCAACATCTGCACTTGGAATATTGTGTTCAGTTCTGGTCACCACTCCTTAGTTCGCCATAAAGCTGGAAAGGGTCCTGAAAGGGAAAGCTGAAATAATCAAGGGTCTGGAGCATCTCCTCTATGAGGAAAGTTACAAGATTTGGGGGCATGTTTAGTATTTAATTTTAGGAGAGAGGCAAGAAAGGTGGGGCATGACAGAGGTTGATAAAGTTATGTTGTGGTGGGAGGAAAGTGAAGAGAGAGAGGTTTTACTCTCTCAAAATACTAAAAGCTGAGGCCACACAATGAAGATGAATGTTGGAAGTTTCAGGACAGATATAGCAAGTAGTTCTTCACCTGGCACAGAAGGAAACGATGGAATGTGCTACCACAATATGCAGTAATAGTCATCAATTGGGATGGCTTTACACAGGGACTTGTAAGTTCATGGAAACTTCCCAATGTGTTCCATCCCATGGTTTAAAAGCAGCCAAGAGTCTTGAGGCACCTTAAAGACTGTTGGCTTCTGTCTGTATCAACAGAGGGGGTGAAATCAAATGGCACCAAAGGAAAGCAGATCAATACGTTTGACACCAAATTGGCTGCAGGAGTTGCCAGAAGGAGGCGTACAAGACGCTATCCAACCGTCTTAGGTATTGCACTCTGGATTTGTGTACAGTTTACTCCTCAGCCTTTTCTTCTCCCAAGGTTATCCCGCAAGGCTGTGGAGGTTTAGGACCAGAGTTTTCCTTCTCCTAGAAGGAGAATGTGTGGGCCACATTGATGAGCCCCATCTGCCCCTCACTTCCCTCTATAGCATGTGCAGAAACCACATTCTTGACCATTGGACCCACTATTGGTCTCATCCGCTCAATCCACTGGAGTCTGCCTTGGCATGCAGGCAAAGTTCAACCATAAATTAGACTAAGAGATCAAATTTGGCATAAGCTTTTGGGCACATCTGATGAAGTGAATTTCCGTCAATGAAAACACATGCTATGATAAATCTATTATTGGTCTTTAAGAGACTCTTAGCTTGTGTACACACTTTAACTCACATTGAAAGTACATTCTTTCCCTCAAAGAATACTGGGCACTATAGTAACAATTCCCAGCAACCCTTAGCAAACTACAGTGAAATCTTTAAAGAGTGAAATGTGCTTTGACTATGTTTTCAGTGTATAATGTGAACACAGCCTTGGTGCTTTTCTAGAAACAGATGAATATGCCTATCCTTCCATTGTCATTCAATTGTTCAGGTACACTAGAACAAAAAAACTACATACAAAATGTCTAATTGCAATCCATCCTCCCCTCTAACCCCAAAAATTCCCTTTTAGTTTATTCAACTCTGAAGTTTTTATTCAGGTACAGGGGCTAGATTTTCAAATGAGCAACATTCAGAAACATTGTCACCACCCACTTAGTTATCAAGATACCAAGATATGTAGAGGCAAAAAGCTCTTTAATTTTAATTGAACAGCAAGGAAAGTCCCTTGTTGCATAATAAGATCCCCTCATTATTTACAGCCATCTTCTGCCAGTGTAACCAGCCATATGAACTTGGGCTGAGTTGCTTACTTATGAAACTCCATTGCTCACTTATTTTGCCTGTGACTTGGCTGGCAAAAAGGTATGCGAAATTAAGGCAAATATAGAAAAAAATCTACCAATGTTTCTAATGCTGTCGGCTCTGGGGAGGAGCGGGTTAAAGAATTGACTGGTTGATTCTTTAATTTCTATACCGCTTAATATATTAAAAAATATCTCTAAGAGGTGCACCAAATACTGAAGCAAAAGCAGACAACATAATCAAAATATTACAAAAATTCATATATAGATAGAAAAAAGTTACACTGATACAAAGTTACTAATATATCTAAATCTATATCGGTTGATTTTCTTTCAAACACGCCTCTTTCACCCTCCTGGTTTTGTTGTTGTTTTTACAAGTCCTTCAACCAGATTCAGGTGCAAAATCATGTCTTTAAGAGGCAGAAACAGATGAAAAAGTTTTATTACTGCAAGGTACAGTGGTACCTTGGGTTACAGATGCTTCAGGTTACTCTGCTAACCCAGAAATAGTACCTCAGGTTAAGAACTTTGCTTCACGATGAGAACAGAAATCGTGTGGTGGCAGCAGTGGGAGGCCCCATTAGCTAAAGTGGGTACCTCAGGCTAAGAATAGTTTCAGGTTAAGAACAGACGTCCAGAATGAATTAAGTTCTTAACCCGAGGTACCACTGTAAAAGGTAAAGGACCTCTGGACAGTTAAGTCCAGTCAAAGGCGACTATGGGGTTGCAGTGCTCATCTCACTTTCAGGCCAAGGGAGCCGGCGTTTGTCCACAGATAGCTTTCCGGGTCATATGGCCAGCATGACTGAACCGCTTCTGGTGCAAATGACCACCATGACGGAAACCAGAGCGCACGGAAACACTGTTTACCTTCCCGCCGCAGCGATACCTATTTATCTACTTGCACTGGCATGCTTTCGAACTGCTAGGGTGGCAGGAGCTGGGGCAGAACAAGGGGAGCTCACCCCATTGCGGGGATTCAAACTGCCAACCTTCTGATCGGCAAGCCCTAGGCTCTGTGGTTTAGACCACAGTGCCACCCGCGTCCCTCTATTACTGCACTCCATAAGCCATACCCTGTGATACATTGGGCATCAGTACCCAGCACCTTGGGGTATCTGCTAGGGCCCCAGCAGAGCCTACCACTGAATTCTGCCCAGAGTCCCCCTTTAAATGGTTTCCCCCAGGAAACAATTCCCCCATCTTAACAGTACTGAAGGACCACTGCCATGTGGTAATGTACGCAGGAAGATAAGATGCTGCCTTAGACCTAGTCACACCATTGGCCTACCTAGCTCATTACGGTCTACAATGACTGAGAGCAGCTCTCCAGGGTTTCAAGCAAGAATCTCGCCCAGCCCTACCAGGAGATGCAGGGAATTTAAACTGGGACGTTCTGCATGCAAAATAGATGCTCCACCACTGAGCTATGGCCCTTCCTGTTAAGCCTGCCAGGGCCCACCAACAAAGGAAGGTAACTTGGCATGATCTCTTCAAACCCGGAGCAGCCTTGCCTTGGGATGACCTTCATTTCCCAGTGTGAATCTGCATCTGAGTTAATGCAAAGCAGGGATCCTCACAGCCTAGTTCACAGGAGGGAAGGAGTCTTTTTGTTGTTGCTATTATGAAACATTATTGGGAGGTGCAACTCTTGCTGATCTACTGCACATCCAACAGTTTACCTCTAGATCCAGATCTGCCTGCTCCCAGTTTATTCCTTATTTAAGGGTGAGCAGTTCCCTTGGGTTCTCGAAGCTACAAACATGAGTCTGACCAAACTGCGGGAGGCAGTGGAAGTCAGGAGTGCCTGGCGTGCTCTGGTCCATGGGGTCACGAAGAGTCGGACACGACTAAACGACTAAACAACAACAAGTTCCCTTGGGAGCAAGTAGCTGGGTGCTACTTGCTTAGAGGCAAATTTTGGTCAGTAGTCCTTGCCTCCTTCCATATTTGCAGACTTGGGACCAAATAAAATCATCTGACCAGGATGTGGTTTGTCCTCTTTGACAAAGAATCTGCCCCAAAGAGAAGCTAGGGGAACTTTGTAGAATGGTTCTGATTTGGCGAAAAATGCCTTGGGTTTATTATTTTGATTTTCTCTCTGTCAGTGGAACATCACAATCTCTTTGTCGTGCTAGTTATTATGTCTTGTTTTGCCGGAGATAAGTACTCTCTAAAATAATAAAGCGAATATGACACAGAACTGTACCTATTTATGAATTCTAAGGAATAAATGCAGCAAAATCAATTACAATTATTCATGTTGTTCTTGAAAATGACAGTACATGAAAAGAAAAGGGGGGGGTCACTTACTCCCTCTTGTTTTAAGGCAGGTTTTGTTTACCTAGTCCCCCAGTGTTGAGAGGTTGCATGGTACATTTGCATAGGATAACTAACGCAAACAAGCCATTTTCACGTCCGCATGTACACGTGAGTAACAGTAATTACACGTGACACCAATTACTCTATTACTTTGTATTAAATTATAATGGAAAATTCCACTAGAGAATTGAAACCTAATTGCATCTTAATTTGCATAATTTTGCATATTAATTACATCTCAGATGAATAATAAATTTCAGCAGATTTTTAATTTATGCATAGACACAAAAACAAGTGGAGAAATAATTTAAGGGAGGGGGGAAAGAGAGAAAAATACCAGCAACTATTACTTAGGGCATTCAACTAATTTTGCTTAGTTTAGCAAAACAAAACTTGGTTTGTTTAATACAGCATCTTTAGCCTGATTGCTGTTTATTTCTCATTTCTTCAGTCTTGAAAGAGACACGGAGATTCATTTTCATTCACAGCTTTTTAACTGTAAGGATATTAAAATATTTCAAGTAAAATGCAGATTAGCTAATTTGGGCATTTGGATGTAGCTGAAGGACATGCATATTATGTAATTTCACCAGTCTCATTTTATGGATTTTTGCAAAAATAGTATGAAAGACAACATTTTTGAATAGATTCTGTGATGAAACACCTTTCTTTTGACTCAAGATGATTGCTTAGGAAATATAAATTGTGTTATCTATTAATTTTGATGCAACCAAGGCCACGAAACCATGTTTTTTAAAAAACATGTTTTTAAATAACTGCATATATTTAATACTTGTAAAGATGAGTGGCAGATATTTGCCTGGTCAAGTGTCTAAAAGGTATCATATTGATGAAAAAACTAACAGTTGTAATATGCAGTCCTACAAGCATAGCTTTAAAATCAATCAAAGAACAATCTTATTGAATTAAATAGGACTACTCATGTGCCCCAATTTCTAAAACTTACAGGTCTCTATAATACATAAATGCAGTATGGAGCTTTGAATGTTACCATTTCTTAATTACAATTCCCACTCATATTCGTTTCACATTCCAGAAGAGCATATTGGTATGCTTGCTGTGACAACAAATTGGGAAATAATCAGGTACATGCAAACAGCTCTGCCTTGTACTAAAATCTTTCTGACAGAGGTAGCGTCATGCTGCTAGAATTTACTCCCAGGACCGGCTATCATAACTGTCAGCGCACTTATGTTTCTGCAGTCTAGCCTCTGAAAAGCGGAAGTCCCCATTCTGCTGTTAATTCACCTAAACCCCTAATCTGGTATTATTCCCTTTTATACATGCTGCCACCGACAATCTGCAAACGCCTGCGTCGAGAATAATGCGATTGATCATTTGCCAAACGATACAAAAGGAGTGGTTTAATAAATCAGGAGACTGCCAAGATCAATAAAGGTATTGCTCAACTGTGTGTGCTTGTGTGCATAAGGCGGCGATTGCGGGGGGTGGGGGGGGGGAGAAAAACCATCAACCCTACAAGATGCATATATTTTCCAGTGTGTTTTGTAGTTCTGTCAGTGTATGAGCTGGCTGGGAGCCAGATGCTTGCTCCGTAATCTCTAAGAGGCCATTTGATATATCTTTTATCATATTTTCCTGGTGCCTTCTCTTTTTTTCACTGAAATGAACCAGAAGACAGTAAACAAGAGTGCTACATGGCTCATTGTTTCTACAGTTACAGATTATCCTCTTTATTTATTTTTTTGCTAGCCTGGCATTCACTGGGTCAGACGGGCTCTCTTATACAGCAGAACATCTGAAAGGAGTTACACTTTGGAAAACTTTTCCTCATTTGCAAAAAAGAAAAAAGAAAAAGTGCCATGCAAAGCAAATGAAGTGTATCGTCGTTCTGTATTATTATTATTATTATTATTATTATTATTATTAAACATAATTTTAAAAAATGAAATCCATTAATACTATGCGCCTGGTTCTCCTAGCAGGCTTCTGTCACAGTTCCTCCAAATATCACACTAAATCCCATTAGTAGCGTCGTCGTTTTGTCCCCTTCTCATGCCAAAGTAGAAACAGTCGAGCTTTCAGAACTTGCATTCTAATGAGCATCCCAGACCGTCCTTTTACTTTCTGAACGTCTAATGTTACACTGGAAACATCTGATGGTATTATAGCAACAGAAACAAAGCGGCAACTCTTAGCCAATGGGTCCCTCTCCTGGCCATGGTTAAGCTCTGCAGTGCAGAGAAAAGTTTGCTCTTGTTTTGCCTTTCATTTTCATAAAGCAGCAAGCAGGAATCACAATCGGATCCATTGGGAATGAACGTCCCTGATCCTCACGTGGAGTCAGATTCTCTGGTTTAAGAGCACATTGTCTTTTAAGGTTACAATTAGCAGCATAAAATGTTCCCAAAGCCAGTACTTCTGCATGATGTTTTGCCTTCTCATCTATAGTAAAGGTAAAGGTAAAGGGACCCCTGACCATTAGGTCCAGTCGTGGCAGACTCTGGGGTTGCGGCGCTCATCTCGCTCTATAGGCCAAGGGAGCTGGCGTACAGCTTCCGGGTCATGTGGCCAGCATGACTAAGCCACTTCTGGCGAACCAGAGCAGTGCAAGGAAACGCCGTTTACCTTCCCGCCAAAGCGGTACCTATTTATCTACTTGCACTTTGATGTGCTTTTGAACTGCTAGGTTGGCAGGAGCCTCATCTATAGTAATGATAGATTAATTCCATATTTCAAGTGTAGCCAGTTTGGGGGTCCTCCCATCACCCCCTGCCATTTCTTACACTTCCCAGAGCCCAGCATCTGAAAGGACCCTGTTGCTTACTCCTGCCATATTTGAAATATAGCATGGGGGAATTCATAGCACAAGGAGCAGCACAAACTCAGCCTCTGCTAAGGTGAGTGGCATTTGAAATAGGAAGATCTCCAACTCAGGTGCCTGAGCCTGGCATTAACTGGGGCTATGGTGGCTGAAGATCCTTATCCTGGCTCAGCAGGATATTTGCCAGTGTAAGGCCTCCATCCTGGCTCAGGTAGATGAACCAAAGCCAGCTGAGCTGAGGCTGTGGTTAGCCCACAAAAGGAGCATTCTGGGAGTTACGGGGCAGTGTCATGGCAGGGGTAAACTGCACCTGTTCCAAATGCTGTTCAACTCAGTCCCATGACTTAACAAACAATAAGAAGTTATAGTGGTGAAAAGGTCGTATAAATTCTGTTTTAAAGGTTTGTTTTCCCTCTGGCTGGATCTACACTGATTGTAAAAATGCTGCAACCCTCCCCACCCCCATAACAATCACTCTCAATGGAACTTCCCATTGAGGGCAAATCACTGCTCTATAGCGCCCTCTGATGTCGGATTATAACTGATCAGTGTAAAAACCTAGGATAGAATAAATAACATTAAAGTCAAAATATGCTATAATATGGCAGTGAATAACGGATGAGAAATAGAAGTAAGGAGTAGACGGGAAGTCAGCTATATAGGAAAAGTCATTTTTATGTTAAATGTATTGTGAGCAATATTCAATGTATTGTTGTTTTTTGTTTTTCTTTCTTTCTTAGTTGTTAGGAGGTGATGGATATTTGTGTATCTTCATATTTTCTTTTTGTATGTGGTGTATTAAAAATGAAATTATATATATAAGTGATCAGTGTAGATTTGCCCTTTGTTGGGGGTGGAATAGCTCCGCTCCCGAAGAGAGTAATAATAAATTACACTGGCATAACTTACCCTGGTGCAACTTACCCTGGCTTCCTATAGCTTTTATTGCTCTACTTCCTTGTTAGCTGTATCCTGCGTCGCTTTCAGGGAAGTTAAAAACTGTACTGGGCCATGGGAAGGGGACTTTAGTACCTGAAACTCAGTGAGTTTAGACCGAGCCCAATCTGCAGACCAAGCTGCAGGCCAAGCAACAGGTTCCCTGTCTTCACCATAGAATATGTTGAATTTAAAGAAAATTGGAAGGACTTCATTACATATATACAGAAGCAATGTACACAGGTCAATACATTAGCAGGATTCTAGAAATACTTGTAATGATATTATGAATGGACAATAAGTAATTTCAATGTTTTTTAAATTTAAAATGGACATGCGGCATGTTGATAAACAATGGAACCAGGGAAGGGATTGGGGAGAGACAATTTTTCTTCTTCTTCTTTTCTTCATTATGTTTGATTATGAATATGTATTGTTGTTTTTTGTTTTTGGAAAATTAATAAAACATATAGTAATAATAATAAAAAAGAATATGTGTGAGAAATAAAACGTAACTTCATCAGCTGTTACAGCTACTGTTTCCCTCAGGAGTCATGACTGGGCTATCATCTTCCCCACAAAGATCAATGAGAAGCTAAAGGAGAGCAGGGTAAAAAGGTGAAACTTTCTCATCTGCAGTGATAATTTCTTTGCAGCTCTTTATAGAGTCCTGGTTCATCTTGCTTAAAAATACAAGTGTTGGATGAGAGAAAATTTTATC
This sequence comes from Podarcis cretensis, assembly GCF_951804945.1. Lineage (NCBI taxonomy): Eukaryota > Metazoa > Chordata > Lepidosauria > Squamata > Lacertidae > Podarcis > Podarcis cretensis. The sequence goes on from NC_137181.1 coordinate 40,328,978, forward strand.
TCCTCTCCTTCCAAACTTGCAATTAATTTCTCCATTGCCACAGTATTCCAGCCTGATCTATGGAGTGTGCATATATTGATTTTATTAATCTTTATTGGTTTACAAATAATTTGATTGTTGTTGGAGCAAACTGCCCAAACAAGAAGGGTATGTCCAGAGCTATTCAGAAGCTACCCTATAAGTGACAGACTCATTTGACCAACTAAAGTGAGCAGCTTCCAAAAGCACAGTATTTTTTTAATGGTACACCATTTCTTAAATCAGGTTTCAGCCAGTCTGGTGATCAGATGCAAAGGAAATTGGTTTCTAGGACCTTTAAAATCCACAAGAAGAATTTTGGATGTAGTGTATCATGGAGAGAGAGAAACTCATAGGAAGCCTATCCTTTAAGTTTAGTCTGAACCTGTTGACAGGCTTAAGATCAGATATTTGTCTCTTCCAATTGGAGTTTAAGTTGGATAAGTATACATGTATACAATTGTTATATATATTTCTAGGAGAGTTCCATAAGAAGGTGGGTGGTGCTGTGGTCTAAACCACAGCCTCCTGGGCTTGCTGATCAGCCATTCAAATCCCCACAACAGAGTGAGCTCTCATTGCTCTGTCCAAGCTCCTGCCAACCTAGCAGTTTGAAAGCATGTCAGCTCAAGTAGATAAATAGGTACCTCTGTGGCAGGAAGATAAATGGCATTTCCGCGCGCTCTGGTTTCCATCACAGTGTTCTGTTGCACCAGAAGCAGTTTTGTCATGCTGGCCACATGACCTGGAAAGCTGTCTGTGGACAAACGCCAGCTTCCTTGGCCTGAAAGCAAGATGAGCGCTGCCACCCCATAGTCACCTTTGACTGGATTTAACCGTCCAGGGGTCCTTTACCTGGAGGAGGACAATTGTGATCAACTCTTTCAGAGAGATTCTGAAAGAATGAGCAAAGATGAGAATTGTTGTTGTTGTTTAGTCATTTAGTCGTGCCCGACTCTTCGTGACCCCATGGACCAGAGCACGCCAGGCACTCCTGTCTTCCACTGCCTCCCACAGTTTGGTCAAACTCATGCTGGTAGCTTCGAGAACACTGTCCAACCATCTCACCCTCTGTCGTCCCTTCTCCTTGTGCCCTCCATCTGTCCCAACATCAGGGTCTTTTCCAAGGAGTCTTCTCTTCTCATGAGGTGGCCAAAGCACTGGAGCCTCAGCTTCAGGATCTGTCCTTCCAGTGAGCACTCAGGGCTGATTTCCTGAGAATTAGCTGATCTGAAACTGGTACAACACTTTATTTTTTGTTTCCTGAGTAGCTTCCTGAACTTTTTAGTCTCCCATATTGCAAATAAAAAGAGTGTTTTAAAACTGCAATTTCCCCCCTCAAAAACGCCTTTAAAAGACTCCATTACTTAAAGTGATTTGGATAATTGTGTTCAATGGTAGCCATTATTTAAAAATATAATTAGTTGCTGAACTCAGAGAGGGAGGGAAATTTTTTGCAGGTGTTTCTCATTATTTGCTGTGCATACAAAATACCTGCATAAATTACCTTGATGCCAAACGCATGCTAAAAGACAATGAAGCCTTAGCAGACAAAGAGAAACAGTGTTGACCCACAGTCTGGCGTGGCCTCGTGGCAGAACCATGCAGGTGGTTTGCATACATGTGTGGAAGAACATTTAAGACTGAAGGTTGAAGGCAGCACCTGCAGCCATGCATTTAGTATACAACACAAGTCCAACCAGAGAGATATTGATAATGCACACAGTTCTGTAGCAAATCCCAGCATGGAATGCTTGTGAAAATGTCTTGATATCACCTGGGAAAAGATGACTAATGATGGGCTGAATTACTTTTTGCACATTATTATTTCATGCAAGTCATGTTTTCCAGGTAAAACCATTCATGGCTTTCTCTTAGAATACAGAAAATGCGGCCCATTACCTACCGAGATGAGGACATGTGCAATCACTCTCGAATATCCCAGACTAGCATGGTGACTGAAATAGAGCTGTATGGGTTCATGTGCTACGTGCGTGAGTGATGTCAGCATGCCGGGGAGGTGTGGTGACTTAGCGCGCATGCTCTGCGATGTGCCCCCCAGTGACAGCACATGGCCCCAGGCACCTGCAGCTTGGGGGGCAAGACGCTGCTGCTGCTCCCCAGTAAGATTTACTGATATCTCACCACATTTTTGCCTCTGCTTCCTGAGGTCTGAGAGTTGCTAGGAGACTCCTGTTCTTCTCACAGAGCTACAATTCTCTGAGTGGTTCAATAAACCACTTTCCAGTGAACTCTGGGAACTGAAGCCCTGTGAAGGAAATAGGGGACTCCTAACAACTTTAGGGATGTGGGTGGTGCTGTGGTGTAAACCACTGAGCCTTGGGTTTGCCGATCAGAAGGTCTGTTGTTCGAATCCCCGTGACAGGGTGCGCTCTTGTTTCTCAGTCCCAGCTCCTGCCAACCTAGCAGTTTGAAAGCATGTCAAACTGCAAGTAGATAAATAGGTACCACTCTGTCAGGAAGGTAAACAGCGTTTCCATGCGCTGCTCTGGTTTTGCCAGAAGTGGCTTAGTCATGCTGGCCACATGACCTGGAAAAACTGTCTGTGGACAAACGTTGGTTCCCTCGGCCAATAAAGTGAGATGAGTGCCGTATCAGAGTGCTCTAAATATATGGTACAGATGGGGTCTTTAGAGCATTGTTGCAAGGGTTAAATAGGGTTTGGGTACCAGATCATGTACACTGCTTTGAGCTCCTTGGAAGTAAAGTGAACTACAGTTGTACCTCGGAGGGTGAACGCCTTGCAAGTCGAACGTTTTGGCTCCCGAACGCCACTAAGCTGCAAGTGAGTGTTCCAGTTTGCAAACCTTCTTTGGAACCCAAATGTCCGACATGGGTTCTGCAGCTTCTGATTGGCTGCAGGAGCTTCCTGCAACCAATCAGAAGCTGTGCCTTGGTTTCCAAATGTTTTGGAGGTCAAATGGACTTCTAGAATGGATTCCGTTCGACTTTCATGGTACGACTGTATAAACAAACAGACCAATTCAGAGATTTGATTCTGTGAACCAGGGTCAGAACAGGAACTTCCTCTAACAATAAAGAGATCAACAGAAATATCTGTGATGACGTAGGCCTTCACTTTCCTTGTGTACAATTTGTGATGTGACTGTCATTTTAACTATTTAAAAGAGGGGGAGAATAATGATAGTTTGTATGGGCTACTTTAGTGCCCTAATCAGATTTGATACTGATGATTGGAGTCTCTCAAGAAATCCTGATCTTATAAGTAGTTGGGCAGGCTCGTTACAAAACAAGGAAGAACTGATAGACTCATTCTTTCTTTTGAGATTAAATGTAATTGGCTTAAAAAGATAATGGTTCCTTTTGTCTGATTTTTATGCATTTCTTATGAAGAGCTAACACATTTTACGATAGTCTGACAAAGTGCTGCCTTTTATCCTCATTTCCCAGTGGATAAATACTTTGTTAATTAATAAAGTATTATACTAGCAGTTAGCGTCTGCATTTAAACATGGAAGGGTTTTATTCAGATTATGTTAATAGATTGTTCACCCTCTTTTGGCATTAATTACAACCTTTTATTGTGGTATACTCAGAAGAGAATTGTTGCTGGGAATAGGGGTTTTTCTTGGATTATATTTTGTTTCACTACTCTGTAAAAAAAAAGTATTGTTCATACTGAATGTGAAAGCTGATGCTGAAATATTTACTGAGAATAAAATTAGCTGCTTGTTTTGTGTTTTTCATGCTTCAAATTTATTACGAAGTGATTACTCCAAAAGACAACGGGTTGGATCCAATGTTCGTTCTAGACAAATTGAAATGAATGGACATTGTTATCTTAGGCCTGTTACTTTTAGTGGGTCTACTCTGACTCGAAGCTGCCAGCATGAGTTTGACCAAACTGTGGGAGGCAGTGGAAGACAGGAATGCCTGGAGTGCTCTGGTCCATGGGGTCATGAAGAGTCGGACACGACTAAACAACAACAGCAACACTCTGACTAGGACTTAGTTGGCCACAATCCTAAATTAGCTGCACCAAGATCCCACCATACTCAATGGGGCAACTTAGTCATGATTTCACAGGAGTCCCATTGATTTCTGCTTAATGTATTAATGTATATGAATCAACCCTGTGTTGAAGCAACTCATTGCTAAAAGCACAACAACCCTTACTTTGTCCAGGAAAACTCTAGAACCTGCAAATTCTGGAAAATATGCTGACAAAATGGAAATGCGCAGAATTTCACACACATTCCAGAATTGATGGAAGGACCATAATGCCAGCCAGACATTCATGAGAAAGTATGTATCTGACTGGATGGTGATATCCTCTTATGACTCCTGTCATCCAAATTTGGAAATAATCCCTAGGCGTTTTGTTACCTTGCCTAATACAAGACTGTAGACCAGCCTTACCAGTCTAGTGCTGTGCTGACTGAGGTATATGCAGGTTGTAGCCCAAAGCATCTTGAGGACATCAGGTTGACGGAGGCTGTTGCAGGGTTTTGCCGTGGTAAATAATTGTAACTAATCCCATGTTTTCTCAGCCACTAGTCAAGCCACCTTGGGCAGCTTTGCATCTGTATAAATTCAGTGTAGGTCGAGTTTCAACTGCATGTTTGACAAAGCAATCACATGATCAACATCACCACAAGCTAAATTTCAGCTCAGATCCCCAATACTGTGAAAATAGAAGCAGATTTTATAATACATATCCATCTGGAGGAGAGAGCTACTCCAATTTAGATAATTTTAAACTAACAGGAGCAAGTGGAGAATATTGTTATGAGTTTGTGGGTGCCAGACCACTATAATCTCTGGATCAAGCTAGTGTTAGAATTTAATTAAGGCTTGGGGTGTTAAAACAGGGTGCCAGACACATGTGTATTAAGTTGTGTGCTAGACACTCCTAATTCCCTGGAATTAGCAGGTTGTAACAGCTAATTAAGACAAGCTAGTTTCCTTTTGAGGTGAAGAAGAGAGGAAGAAGAGTTTGGATTTGATATCCCGCTTTATCACTACCCGAAGAAGTCTCAAAGCAGCTCACAATCTCCTTTCCCTTCCTCCCCCACAACAAACACTCTGTGAGGTGAGTGGGGCTGAGAGGCTTCAAAGAAGTGTGACTAGCCCAAGGTCACCCAGCAGCTGCATGTGGAGGAGCGGAGACGCGAACCCGGTTCCCCAGATTACGAGTCTACTGCTCTTAACCACTACACCACACTGGCTCTTCCCTGGGTGAGAGCCTGGGGGATGGGTCATTAAGAGAAGAAAGCATAACAAAAGGATCTGGTGTGAGACAGCAAATGGTTGGGGCCTCACTCCCAACAGATAAAGCCAGTGGTTAGGTTAGAGAGGTTAGAGTTAGGAATTATGTGACAGAGGAGCAAAGTTGCAGGCAGACCATTATGTCTGGTCTCTGTTTGAATACAAGGCTGTGCCCATGGGGAAAGCAAGACCCTTTAGGGGTGATTATGCTGTGAACACCTCCATCATAGGCTCAGATTGTAGATATGTGTAAATATTCCATATATGATAAAGAAAACACAGTCTACAGTGTGCGTCATTTCCAAAAGGAAACATGAACCCTGCATAAGCGCCTGGGACTCAGCTACATTAGTCAAAAAAACAATGTTTTGAATGTGTTATAAATATGCAACACCAGATGTCACCAGAGAGCAAAAAAAATCAATGTGATTTTTACAAAGTGTTTTTTATACATAGTCTTTTGTTATAATGATTTAATTTCTGACTTATTTATAGCATTCCCCCCCCCTTCATGTATAGATCCATCCCAGGAACCCCTGGAATTTTGCACTGCTCAGACATTGGGGTGGTGTGCAACACTATTTTGTATTCATAGACCACCCATTTCCAGAGAAACTACCTTCACACACATTGCTGTAAATGTGTTAGTAAATACTTCTTCAGCTGGTTAACAAGTGACTTATTCATATGAACACCATTAAAGTATCTTCACTTTTTAAATAAATAAAAAAGCCTCATTCCTAAATCTGCTATGCAAAACTCATTAACATCATAGTCTCCATCAGTAATTGCTTGAAAGTGAGCACAGAGCATTAGGGAAAAAACAAGGAGCTTGAATTACCACTTAATGAAAAGCAAAGGCGACAGACAATTTAAATAGGCTGTTTGTCCGCCACGCAGCAGCCACTCCCCGATTTGAAGCAATTACTTGACAAAAGTGTTTCTAGCTTCAGTGTAGTATTTACAGTTTGAGGGAAAGCTTTTACAGCTCAGAGTCAAAAAATGTGGAAGCGAAAACCAAAACATTGTTTTCCATTTTAAACGAAAGTGCCATTCAGCTGCTGACAAGAATTATTCAAGGAGCAGGGGTGCTGATAATCACCTATATTCATACTGTATTTTGATATTTTAATGCTTATCAAGAAGTGGCATTTCTATCAGATGCATGTTTGTAAAACAGTGCTCAGACTGCCTCAAAGGGAGCTTCTTGTTCAAGGAATCCGCTGTTCAACCCTGCAACACAATTGCATAGCTGCAAAGCTTGCAAAACCAAAAATACGAAAGGAAGTCAGCAGATTTAACTCTGAAGATTTTAGACTTTACAGCAAATTCCCTTGCTGGTTTTGCCACACTGCCTGGCATCCTACCGTTGGCATCTTACCTGTGTGAACACCTGGCATCCGTGAGTAGCTGTCAATCAACATTAAGTCCTGGTGCCATGTCAGTATCAGACCCATCTGCTATCCTGTCTGTGATGGCCTGGGATTCGGACTCGGAGGCTGAACCTGAGGAATCCCAGCCTGCACAGGAGTCCCCGCCTCCAGAACCAGCTGAGCCGGGGCTGGGGCTTGAGCCTGAAGGGTCCTCACCTGTGCTGGATCCTCAGGTGCAGGCATCAGCTGAGCCTGCTCTGGCTCCTGAGGTGATGGAGGACCCATTGCCTGCAGGTGCTCCACTCTCAGCCCCATCAGAGGAAGCTGAGGTTGCCTCTGGGTCCGGTAACCCTCCATCCTCTCCTGAGCTGCAGAGGCTCAGGGCAGAGAGGTGGAGGTAACTAAGTTCCCGCAGGAGGAGTGCTTGCCTCCAAGCCAGGAGAGGCGAGTCACCAGAGGATAGGGGCCGCCCTATGCCTCGGGGCAGATAAAAACCCACCAGCACCAGTCCCAAGTTGCGGGAGCAACATTGTTGGCAGCCTGTTCCTGCCTGCACCCTGTCCTGCTCCTCTGCCAGAGTTCCTGACCTCACCAACTCCCTGCCATGGACCCAGCTTCAGCTTTGATGGACAGCCTCCATACCGCACCCTCGACCTCGGACTGGACTTGGACCTTGCCGCACGGTTAACCCTCGGGACCAGCACACTGTCTCTTGTTCTACCTGGAGGTGGCTGCAAGCTGCTCACCATATTAAATTCTTGCAGTGGCACTAGGTCTGCCACTACCCGAAGAATTAAGCCCCTCTGCTGCCCACCATCACTTATTAAGCCCACCAGAGGGCTGGATGTAGCTGTTGGGTGAGCTGCAAACATTGGAGGAACCACCAGATGGCGCTTTACTGAGTGCCTCCTTGAACCTGGCTCCGCATTACAGTAGTTCCATCTTGCTTCCCTCAACCCAGCTGTAGTGCTGACTGGCAAGAGAAGGTGCGTAAGTGCCTCTTTTCATTGGCACCTCAGCTCAACAAATGTAGCTTCTTCCCACTCTGCTCTGGTAATTTAAGGACCTCGAGATCACGTGAGAGGGACTGCATGAACTTTGCACATGAACATGGCTGCATGTTCTGGAAGGGGTGGGAAGTAGCCACATCAGTGACCTTGGGAAAAGTCCCATCACCGGAACAGAATGAGGAAAAGTCTTGCTCCACACCCCGGGATAGGTGGGGCTAGTGTGAAAAGAAGCTGGGTCATCGATTCCTCCTGTGTGATCTCAGAATAACCACTTTAGTGGAGCATTGTGGGGAAAAGAGTCAGTCACTTCTGAGCTGCTGAGCGAATTAAGACTAAGCTCTAAATCACATTAAGAAGTGATTCGCGGGAGATTAAAAGGCAATCTCTGCAAGGACTGCGAGCAAATTGTTTTTAACATAAAAACGTAAGAGGCTTGCTGGATCAGGCCAAAGGACCACCTAGGATCCTGTTCTCACAGTGGCCTATACTAGGACGCCAGCACGGACAACTGTTCTCTGCTATTGGAATTCCCAAGCAACTGCTTTGCAGAGGAATGTTGCCTTCAGCATTGTAGCTAATAACCTTTGATCGTTGTCTCCTCCAAGGGTTTGTCTAATCCTCCTTTGTCTAATGGATTCATCTAAGCTTCTAAGCCATTGCTACAGTTTGTGGAAACAAATTCCATAGTTTTGACTATGCACCGTGTAAAGGAAGTATTTTATTTTGTCTGTCCTGAATCTCCCAGCATTGATATTCATCGATTTTCCCCAGGTTCTAGCAGGAAAAGAAATGCTCTTTCTTTTTCCCTTTTCCAAACCGAACATAACACCGGTCCTGAGAGATCTGCATTGGCTCCCAGTAAGTTTCAAAGTCGTGATCACTGCAGATGGTGACAGCAGCTACGAAATTAAAAGATGCCTGCTTCTTGGGAGAAAAGCAATGACAAAGCTAGACAGCATCTTAAAAAGCAGAGACATCACCTTGCCAGCAAAGGTCCGTATAGTTAAAGCCATGGTTTTCTCAGTAGTGATGTATGGAAGCGAGAGCTGGACCTTAAAGAAGGCTGATGCCAAAGAATTGATGCTTTTGAATTATGGTGCTGGAGGAGACTCTTGAGAGTCCCATGGACTGCAAGAAGATCAAACCGATCCATTCTTAAGGAAATCAGCCCTGAGTGCTCACTGAAAGGACAGATCCTGAAGCTGAGGCTCCAATGCTTTGGCCACCTCATGAGAAGAGAAGACTCCCTGGAAAAGACCCTGATGTTGGGAAAGATGGAGGGCACAAGGAGAAAGGGACAGCAGAGGACGAGATGGTTGGCTAGTGTTCTCGAAGCTACCAGCATGAGTTTGACCAAACTGCAGGAGGCAGTGGAAGACAGGAGTGCCTGGCGTGCTCTGGTCCATGGGGTCATGAAGAGTCGGACACGACTAAACGACTCAACAACACGTTTCCGAGCACAATTCAAAGTGTTGGTGCTGACCTTTAAAGCCCTAAATGACCTCGGTCCTGTATACCTGAAGGAGTGTCTCCACCCCCATCGTTCAGCCCGGACACTGAGATCCAGCGCCGAGGGCCTTCTGGCGGTTCCCTCATTGCGAGAAGCGAGGTTACAGGGAACCAGACAGAGGGCCTTCTTGGTAGTGGCGCCTGCCCTGTGGAACACCCTCCCTTCAGATGTGAAGGAAATAAGCAGCTATCCTATCTTTAAAAGACATCTGAAGGCAGCCTTGTTCAGGGAAGTTTTTAATATTTAATGCTGTACTGTTTTTAACATTTGATTGGGAGCTGCCCAGAGTGGCTGGGGAAACTCAGCCAGATGGGTGGGATATAAATAATTATTATTATTAGTAGTAGTAGAAATTCCCCACCCAGTTTTTAGACAGAGAAACTAGGGGATAATTTCATCAAATTTCTCCATAGGGAAGAAACTCTCCAATGCTTTCTTAGGGTGGGGATTCCCGTTAGCAGTGTTGGCAACGCAGCATATTTCATTTTGCCTAACATTTTGTGCTGGTTTTTTTTTTTTTTTTTTTTTTTTTTTTTGCAGCCATTGCATGTAGCAGCACCAGCTATAAATCCCCCACAATGCCCTATTGTGCCAGGCCATTATATGGAAGAAAATAGCAATGATTAGCCATTTCCCTCCCAAAATGGTAGAGAATATTTAGAAAACATTCTGCAAATTGGCCTTCTTTTCCTTTCGGGGTGGAGGGGTGGGGAGAAAAAGAAAAAGTCTCAGAAATTTGATCAAAAATGTCATTTTTTCCCTGAGAAGTTTCAGCTCATCCCCAAGATTGTTAGCGTTGCTTGTGCAAATGCTCAGAATGAGCTTCCGTGCACATGATAGTTTTCTGCGTCAGAGCAGAACAAGGCAGGAGCTCATTTATGGCGCCCAGTTCACTAATCACGGGACAGCTGGGAGGTGAGTGGATGATTTGGTAATTCCATAAACCAAGATCAACCCTGACCACCTGCTCCCCAGTTTGATTGCCAGCTTCTTACATTACTTTTGATGAACACGGATAGAGCTGCATTAAAAGATGTGACACTCTGCCGCTAATTTATATTTCAAACAAACAGAGCCTTTAGTGAATCTATCTCAATTTGTCAGCACGCTGAGCTCTGCCAGTGTAGGATTCAATTCAGCTTGCATATACCTGTTCATTTTGTGACAGTTTGGTTGTCTTAATAAAGTTATTGCCCTAATGTGGATATTGGAATTTTTTCTTATGGGACAACATGACAACCTTTGTTTGTTTTTTAATTATCTTTTAAGTTATTCTTTTTATGAAAGTGGTAGGTGTAATACCCTACATGGTGCACTAGGTGGTGGTCTTGCTACACGAGCTGTACTTTTAAAAACCTGCACAAAATACCTGGGCAGGAAAAGAAGGGGAGCAAAATTCCTTTTCTTCATAAAATTGGTGTGGCAGATTTAACAGTACTAGAATTAACAGTACTGGAAATCGGCATTCTGGATAGGAAGAGAAATGCATGTTGGTTTCATAATCGCAGATCTGAAGCAGCTGATTTCTCCCAACCCTCATAAAACTTACTTACACTGCAATCACCGGAGCAAGTTGTTCTTCCCTGTTTCTTTATTCCCTAATGAAAGGTATAAAGTGCAAGAGAATTAATGGCTTTGGAGAAGTAATTCGTGACCTGTGTTGATTTGCAGCTGCACTGGACTTGTCAAATGTCTCCTTTAACCATTTGCCTTTCATCATTTCAGTTGCTCTCACTGTACTCTCAGTGTGCAATTATTTAAAAAAGGATGAATAAAATCAGTTTTTATTCTAATGTTTCCTCATTTCAACTTACAAAATGTGGGTGGATTTAAGGAAGTGGGATAAGTTTGGCCCCCTGGTATGTCCCCCTGATCTTCCATTGCCAACCTACAAGAGGGGAAGATGGACTTTGCAATCAGAAGCTATCAAACCACTTGAGGGAATGTACGTCCATCACTGGCTTCTGAAATTCCCTTTCAGGAAAACTAGTTGCTAGCCTTTACCTAAATTCCTGATCCACCCTCCTTTCTGAACAACATCACTGATCCTTTCTCCTTTTGATCCCACTCAGTCCTGGATTTGCACACAAGCTAAGTCAGCCACAGTTTAGGGTCTCCGTTTCCAAGGGGCCTATAAATGCAAATAAATTGGTAAATGGCAATAACTGATTAAAATATAGATAGGCTTACTGCAAATTTTAGTTGGATCCTTAGCGTTTTCATTGCATCCTTGCCTTATGTACATATCATAAAATATGCAAATTTATATACACATAGACATGGTATATATGCAAATATGAAACTTTACTATTTCTATGCTTATTTTCCTTTCTGTTAGAATAATTCCCCCCTTTTTTGTTAACCCTATGGGGCCTCCCTCAGCAGGTCTTAATCTGGCTCTTTGCCATGCCTTCCCCCTTATCCTTTCTCCCAGTTTGCTTTTCCCTGTTGACAGTCATCTAAGATAGCCATCTTTTAATTCCATTTCTATTTATTTTTCTCCAGTGCTAAGCACAGTTTCATTGGCTAGGCTCAAGGCGGAAAACCACCATCTCGCCTGTATTACCATATTTGTATATTAAGGTTTCTGTGGATCCCACAGGAAAAAAATATTTACATTATCAATAAACAGTAGTCTTCTGAGGAGCCACTCAGACTGTAAAAGAGTTGTGGTTTTTTATTTTTTGGAAAATAATAGCAAAAGCAATTTAAAATCTCCCTGGTGTTCCTCTTCTGCATCGTCATTCAACATGACCTGCCATAATAGCTAAGGTTTAACACAAGAATGTGAGGAGCGCTGTCCGCTGTTTCCAAATAATTTCATTGTGCAGGTTCATATAAATCTTTGAATCTTTGGGGGTGGGGCGGGGCTGTGTCCAGTTAGAGGAGCTCATACATCAAAAGGGTTAAGGGGAAATTGTATTATAAGGACTTTCCTTGTGAACTAGAGTCATTCCAGATTGCTCACATATTCGTTAGGTGATCTGGGTAGAGCAGCAGCGTTGCGATGGAAAAGTAATTAGCCACTCTCCAGATTAGATCTGAATACTGTTAAAAGTATGACTCAAACCAATAAAAGCAAGGAAATTCAAGGATAATTTTGTTACCATGTTACATTTGTACAGCAGAGGGCCCTTACTGGAATAAGGAACTTATGGTGCTTAGAAGGGCAAGGGCTCCTGAACAAACCCCATTGCAAGGAACAGGATCAGCAGGCCAGCATGGTTGTGATATCCTAAGGTTGCCATCCTATGCACACTTATTTGAAAGTAAGCCTCATGGGGTGCAACGGAGCTTATGCCTTAGCAAATATGCATAAGGTTTGGGTTATAAGTGAATTTAGGGTTGTGTGTGAACTTTGGGCTTCTCTGGACGACGTATTTATTGCACACTCATCCTGATTTGCTTGCACAAAGCTTATGCGGAGGTTAGATTATGTCCAGTGTTTGTTGCAGATTTGTCCATGTGGTGATATGACAATGGGCATTCATCCTGAATTCAGCTTGATTTTCTTGCAGGGTGTTTATACATATTCCTGTTAACCTTTCTTGCTTTTTAATGCATCCCCCCTTCACTTTACTAGGTGGAACATGCCCATTCCCTTTTGAAAGTGGAGTTGTTGTTGTTGTTACATTTATAACCCAACTTTACTTCCAAGAGCTCAAGGTGGTGTACATGGTTCTTCCCTTTCTCATTTAATCCTCACAACAACCCTGTGAGGTACTGTAGGTTAGGCAGAGAGAGAGAGAGAGAGAGAGGGAAAGAAACTAACCCAAGGCCACCCAGTGAACTTCATGGCAGACTGGGATTTGAACTCTGATCTCCTTGGTCCTAGTCTGGCACTCCAACTTGGCAAATTATTCGTTGCACTAGGATGGCAAAGCACATTAATTGCACAAACCTACATTTCCAAATATGAACTTGAATCCCCATCACAAAGCACTGAATAATAATAATAATAATAATAATTTATTTATACTCCGCCCATCTGGCTGGGTATCCCCTGCCACTCTGGGCAGCTCCCAACTGAATATTAAAAACACGAGAAAACATCAGACATTAAAAACTTCCCTAAACAGGGCTACCTTCAGATGTCTTCTAAAAGTCAGATAGTTGTTTATTTCCTTGGCATCTGAGGGGAGGGCATTCCACAGGGCGGGCGCTACTACTGAGAAGGCCCTCTGCCTGGTTCCTTGTAACCTCACTTCTCACAGGGAGGGAACCACCAGAAGGCCCTCTGAGGTGGACCTCAGTGTCCGGGAAGAACAGGTATACTGAGCCGAGGCCATTTTGGGCTTTAAAGGTCAGCACCAAAACTTTGATAGTCTGGGGGCAACCTTAATCAGAAGCTCAGTTGAACAGATTGCTTCCAAGTGAACATCCAACCAGCTATCATAGAATCATAGAGACTTGGAAGGGACCTTAAGGGTCATCTAGTCCAACCCCTTGCAATGCAGGAATCTTTTGCCCAACGTGGGGCTTGAACCCATGAGCCTGAGATTAAGAGCCTCAAGCCCTACTGACTGAGCTAACCTAGGAATGGACTGTGCAACCTTTACGAGTTGAAGTGAATTCCCAGCATAACAGCTACTACTCTTGTATTTCTAGGCAGTCAGTTCTGAGCTTTGGAAATAACATGTTCACTTTCCTTCTAACCAAGCTTTATCTTGTGAGAAGGGAGCAAACTGGCTGCATGAACATGTTTTTTCTTCCCTGAAGGACTTTTTCAGGATTGGCAGATCCTTCAAGGATGAAACAACACTTTCAAAATAAAATTTCTTAATATTTTTAAAAATCATAATCCTTTATGGGGATTGAACCTGCAACCTGGGCATTATCAGCACCAACCAACTGCAGACCTCCTAACTGGCCCATCATTTTGCAGGATAATCCAGCATTGATGTAGAAATCCTTCTGTCGTCCATTAATGAGAAGGAGAGAGTGACCCACAAATATTATTTATACGTACTGGTGCCATGACCACAGAGGACAGAATTATGCCAGGTGGTTTCACCCCCATAGAAGAAAATCTTTTTAAAATTAAGGCTGGCTTTAAATTTATGCATTTATTTAAAATAGTCCCAAACCACATGAAAGATCTAGAACTAATATATATAAAAAGCACCTTAATATTCATTTCCCAATTCCGTTTCTTCATATGTTTTGAAACTCTATCTCTTGCTAATCCAATTGTAAGTCAAAATGCTTGTTAATGTTTTATTCCCCAGCTTTATAAAAGGACGGGAGGGTAACGACAATAAAAGGGTAATGTACTGTGAGTAAGAACAAAGAATAATCCCAATCATATATTATGTTCAGACCAAGTTAACGACTGCAGAGAGTTTCTGCTGGCTCCTATGTTTCAGTGGCCTCGTGAGAACGAAAAGCTAATAAAGCCATTACTCAGAATGGAAGGTAGCTGGTGAGTTAGAGCAAACTTCAGAAGCAGATTTTTCAAAATTAAGGATAAGCTATTGTTGCCCTGCTCAGGGTGCATCTGTGTGTCTTATCTCACCAGTCTCTACCTATGAGATGCACATAGTTATGTAATATTCAGGGGAACTCTGGTTCTTGCTTTTCCCAGGGTGGGAAAATCAAAGCTGATTTAATGAACTGGATAAGGAAGAAAATGTGATGTGCTTTATAGCATCCCCAGGCTAAAGAAATGAGTGGTGTTTCTCAAAGGAGACACAGAGCAGTAAGGAGAGAAGGGTGATGGAAAAGGCTTATCTGATTCTGGCTATCTTGGGCTCCAATTACATGTTAGGCAGAGTTCTGTGATATTTTGCTCCACTTTTTAAAGCACACACACACACACACACACACACACACACCAGCCTTTGGTAGGTTGAGGCTGAAGGGAAGACGGGTAGATGGTTCCTTGACTCTTATTTTTTATCTCAAAATTGCACTGCTCAAACTGCTGTTTTACTTACAGACATGAATGCATTTAGTTGAGATTCCTTCATTGCAAGGAGTTAAGACTAGATGGGATTCAGGTCCCTTCCAACCCTACACTTCTGTGGTTCTATGACGCTATGAAGATACGGGGAATGTATTGTCCCCCATATCTCACACATGGGTGGAAATGTTGCCCATGGAAAAATGTTTTTGCCCAAAAGTGGAAAGAGGATGAGGTCCTGACGAAAGAACATTGGATACAGAAACTAACGGAGTATGCACAGAAATGGCGAAACTTACCAGAAGAATAAGAAATCAAGATAACAAACTTTTTAGAAAGGAATGGAAGTGGTTTATTGAGTATTTGGAAACAAACTGTAAACACATTAAGACATTGGAGGATTATTGTAGAAGCCTGCAGTGTGTGTGTGTGTGTGTGTGTGTGTGTGTGTGTGTGTGTGTGTGTATGACTTATTCTTTTATTCATCTATTCATATATATATATATGAACAGACAAACAAAAGAATATGTCAAGATAATTTGGAGTATGCAGGAAAGGATGAAAATAAATGTAAAGAACCACAGAAATAGGGGGTTAGGGAGTCAAAACTGAAAATGTTAAAACTTGGCAAAATAATTGTTGTGTATGAATGACAATTATAAATAAAAATTTAAAAGGAAGAAAGAAGATGCTACTCAAGGATTTTGAGCTCACAAAGGACAGATAAACAACTTTTTTTCTCACATCTTCTTGAGCAGGATCAGACTTCCGGTTTCCCAGTGCTGCATCCCAATAATATAAAGCATGCAGAAGAAAGAATAATTGAACTCTGATTGACAATCCAGTTTGAACCTATAAGGCTGCAATGCTAAGTGCTTTTTAGGGAGTAAGTCCCACTGAGCTCAGTAAATGTGCTTAAGATTGTGCTCCACTGAGCTGGATGAGCCAGTTGTCAGACTCAGTAGAGAGAAATTTCCTATGCTCCCTATTTTATTGCTGCTATTTCTAAATTGAGACTCCGTTACCAATCTACTGCAAATCACCCAGAGAGCTACTAGTATATTCCCAATCTACTTTCTGATCACCCCTGCTCTAAACCACCATTCAGACATGAAAAGTGAAGGAATCTGATCCTATTTTTAACTATTGTGCGTGAATAACCCATACAAAAACACAGTTGTTCACCTATTTGGATGCTTGATAATGCTATACAGTACTATTCAGTTACTGTTTAAATAATGGACATTTTATAATGTTTTTGTTTTTTATTTGTATCTCCTGCATTTTTGTTTTATAATTTTTGTAAACCTTTTTTTGCGTGGACAGGCAGAGTCCCCCCAACCCCAGGTGACCCCCGAGTGGAATAATGACTTAAGACAACGTGCTCTGGGATTAAAATTGGCCACAACTTTATTAAGTTTCAGATGTAGGGAGACCTTGGCTCAGGCATTGGGCGTTTATCCTTCCCAGTCTCCAGCTGGGGATCTGGGGAACTTCAGGGTTATCCAGAATGTGTGGGGATTGGGCTGGCTCTGGAGAAAATATGTTCAAGCAGAGAGCCAGCCCCCTGTTTTGCCGCTGTCACAAGGGAAAGCAATGACAACCTTTCGGTGTATGGTCAATGCCTCCCCTCAAGACCCCTTTAATGGGGAACCCTGGGATCACCGCTGCAAAGGGGGCATGGGTCAGCACTTCACCCCCCCCCCATTTAGGGAAGATAGACTAAAGGATTCCGCCCAAGGCATGAAACCCCAAAGTTGTGACATTTTGCTAGGGGGAAGGCAAAACTTGCCAATGCAGGAAAATTCCTTTCCAGCCTTTCAACAGCAACCATGACGTAGCAGCGCCCGCATACATGTGGAGAAGAGGTTAACCTGCAAAAGAAGGCTTAACTGAGGGAGGGCAGGGTGGGAGTAGCTCTGGAGCCTACTGACACTTTGCAGGTAAGATTTGCCTTCTGTTGTGTGGGCAGGACAGTCCCTCCCCTTACCTGGCTGATCCCCTGGCAACGTCTCCCCAGGTGGGATTGGGCGATTGGTTGAGGTAGGCGGAGACCTCCAGGTATCCAGCCTGGGGAGGGCAAAGCCAGCCCGTACTATGGGAGCCACATTGGGATCCAGGGGGCTGCATGCAACGAAGCAAAAGTCACCCCCCCCCATTTGATGTGGGGAGCGGTCATTTTGATTTATTTATGTTTTTGCCAAAAATGTTAAGCGGTATACAAAATGTTCTTGATAAATAAATACACATAGTAAATTATCCTTGGAGAACGGCTGGGAAGTTAGTTCCCTTCTATCGATGTGCAGCTTAGCTAACCTTTTTTTCTTGAATACTATGGACATAAAAGTGACTAAATCTTCAGCCCATTTGCACGGACATTCCAGTTCAATGATGATCATATTTAAGACATCCTAATGCAAATACAAGCGGGACGCGGGTGGCGCTGTGGGTAAAAGCCTCACGCCTAGGGCTTGCCGATCGAAAGGTCGCGGTTCGAATCCCCGTGGCGGGGTGCGCTCCCATCGTTCGGTCCCAGTGCCTGCCAACCTAGCAGTTCGAAAGCACCCCCGGGTGCAAGTAGATAAATAGGGACCGCTTACCAGCGGGAAGGTAAACGGCGTTTCCGTGTGCGGCTCCGGCTCGCCAGAGCAGCGATGTCACGCTGGCCACGTGATCCGGAAGTGTTTCCGGACAGTGCTGGCCCCCGGCCTCTTGAGTGAGATGGGCGCACAACCCTAGAGTCTGTCAAGACTGGCCCGTATGGGCAGGGGTACCTTTACCTTTAATGCAAATACAATTTGTAGCCTCGTGCCAGAAAATTGTGCAAAGATGCGGTTAGAAGTGTAACATGCTGATGTTTGTGCAAGTGTTAATTTTTGGTAACTAGAGGGCATATTATATTTGTGGACTACTATGGCACACATGGCCTTGATAGAAGACAAGCCTCCCAGAGTCTGATTAAAGCTACTATGTATTGAAACTGAAAGAAGTGACTAGAAATTGTTGCCTTAGCACAACTAATGATCTATAGTTCTCTCCTCTCCTCTGAAAAAGCAAATTGCCTCCTTCTGTAATAGTCTATCATAATAAAAATAATCTCAGGAAATCATTGAGGTGCTTTGATGGCAAGAAAGTGATATAGAAATAGATCTGGACTATTACAGTGCAATGGGTATTCCTTATCATTAGTATACAGTACGGTACCAATAGTTTACAACTAGAGAATAGAAGGCCTGAACCAGAGAACTATAAAAGCAGCAGGAAGATTTTGCATATTAATAACTAGCCCTGTTGCTGTATTTATATGCTGCTGGTTTTACAACTACAAGACAAATGCAGTAGACAATAGCTGGGGTTGGACTAGATGGCCCTTGGACTCTTCCAACCCCACAATTGTATGATTCTATGTTTGGAGCCAGCCATCATCCTGAAGCTGACACCCACAGCCACACTAAGTGGGAAATTCTACTGTCAAGGTTAGTTTTCATGCTTAATTGCTATGTTCTGTAGTTATCCACATGCAAGCAGGCAGGCTCTGTTCCTGACAAATCCTTGCAGATCTTGCTGTGGGAGGAAGAAATTGATAAATCTGTACCATGGAAGGATGTGTTGGGAGGTAAACAGCTAAGTCTATATCTGGAACTGCGCTTAAGTGTGCTATATCTGTTTTGAGTTCTCTAGCTCTGTGTCACTATCTCAAATTACAGGGGAAGCCCTTACTGCATTGAGTAATACTTTCCCCCTGAAAGTAATTCCACGTGCTTGGGGTTTTCTCTCTCTCTTTTGCATCTAATTATGGTGCAATTTTTGTTCAAATAATTGAAACTGAATTTGTGATGAAATATTACTACAAATGTGGATGGTTTTTTAAAATTAATAATAAAAGGTGTGTACCTTAGGACAATTGTACTTTTATTCATCATCCTAACTTTCAGAATTCTATATCATAAAGCAGAATCACATTACTTCAAATCATAAAGCATCACATTTTATTGGCCCAAACCCGACAGGCTCTTGTTTACAAAATAAGGAGCAAACAGTTGTACTGATAATTCGTAGCTCTCGTAAGACCCAAGACATCAGAAACCACAGCCATACCATAGTGCTGACAATCTCAGAATTGATATCAGTTCTTGATGGTTACAAATTCAGAGAGAGGCTGCAAACCAGCTAAAGCAAAGCGTCTTTAAGTCCCAATGGTTTGGAAGGCTGAGCAAATGCTTAACACTGTCCCACTGAAATCAGTTGGACCTAAATTTAAAGTGCAATTCTATGAACTCAAACGTATGTTTGTATAGGCGTGCATCCAAAGTCCTGTTGACATTATTACTTTCATTGCTCATCATTTTTTTACTTTTCAGCCTGTTGTGTCATGACCACCAGGGTCTTGTCAAGAATTAGGGCATGGACTGGCATGATCAGACAAATGAGAAGGAGGACAGTGAAGGAGAAGTGTGTGTGTGTGAGAGAGAATTGTGGGAACCAGAGATAGTGGACAGAGTTTCTTCCCTTTTGACTCCAGCCACTATGGGGGAGAGAGAAGGAACGCTGGTTTTCTCCTCTACCAACTCTCCCCTCTTGATCAGCTGCTGGGGGGCCTGGGGTTAGAGAATAGAAATGACCTACTGTACCCCCACCTCCCAGTTGCTACCCGTAAAAGTGATGTGTTTGTCAAGCAATTCTAAAAAGCAGCTCGGAAGAAAAGTTCATTTGGAGTCAACTGTTCATGTATCTTGTTATTCTCAGATCTACTTCCCATCATTCATTGAACTTGGGTAAAAGACCATAATGTGTCAGCAGGCAACATGACTTTACACAATACAGTTCCTTGCCTTACTAGAGTCTAGAAACTAGAGAAAAAGGGGGTTAAGGGAATACCCTCATAATTGCCATTACAAAAAGATTTAGTCGACTTTCTGATGTAAACATTGTACATCGGCTCTATGGGTGGGCTGAATAATGAGGCAAATCTGGGTGATTTGTAAGTCTCTGCCTCTGAGTTAAAGCACAAAGTCAATATACCCTTTAGTTAGTTCAGGCCCCCCTCAAAGTCTTGTTTCTTCCTGTCACCCTGTTGTTTCTGTACCTTATAGTTTCATGGTTTCCTATATCTCTGTGTTTCCCTAGCTTGATGCACTTCACAAGAAGCGAGGCTTTGGAAAATGTTTCCTGCAGAACACTGAAGAGCTCTGGATTATTATTTTTTTTTGGTCAAATTGCAGCAGTGAAATAATTTCTTAAAAAATTATTTAAGAGCTTCATTTGAGGTTTTGTTTTTTTTATTAAAAAAAAAACAACCACCTACATTGCTCTGCTTTAACAACAAAGGAAACAGAGCTCTTCAGAATTTTTCTGGCAACGTTTTGGACAGCCCTGTGTTGTAGGCACACAAGCCCCAGAAAACAAATGGCAGTGTGAAGCTGCAAATTTATTAAAAATATACTTACAAGAGTACACACCACTCAGGTACTACTTAATTTTTATTTTTTTTTGAATATTTTTATTGAGCTCTTTTTCATAAGAACAAAAACAAACAAAAAAAATCAAATACAAGAAGAAAACAAGAAATAACAAACAAAGGTACCATATGGCAAAATTACAAAACCACCGACACATACAACCATACAAAAGAGGAAAAAAACAAACAAAAACAAACAAAAATATACCCACCCATCCCAAAACAGTGATCGACTTCCCTTCAAAACGGCTTGAGTTGAGGTACTACTTAATTTTTTTAATGTAAGGAAGAGCAAGAGACCAACCCCAATTATGGTTATGTAAGAAAGTGAGCCCCTTTTATTTTCTCCCAAAAAACAAAACAAAACCCTGGCCTTTTTGTCTGCACTTTGGCAGACTTAATTCATTCAGCGAGTGGGAGCAGCTCCTGTGCATATAAATTTATCTACTTGAGCTCAAAGGGGGAAATGTTGTAGTAGCCATTTTTATATTTAACATTATAGTGAATGGGGCCTCAGAGCAGCTCAGAAGCCAAAACACAGAATGAGGCCAAAAGAGCACGAAACAACTCAGAAGCAGATTGATTTTTTTTTTTAATGCACAGACTCAGATACAAAGGGAAACCTGCCCCATGCACACCCCTACTAAATGCGGTTTCTATCATAACCACCACAGAAATCTGATGTAGTAAAATGATCTCATTGTGATTTTTTCACATCAGACAAATTCATGTGAATCTGCCATGCATTGCATGTTACACTCCTTCTTCTGGATGCCATTTCATGCCATCGCAACACACGTAGTCCAAGAGTTTGAATTACATGGAAATGGCAGGTTGTCGTTTCACTGATAGGCGATTATGATACACAGAACGGTTTAAATGCAATTATTCCATTTTATCATTGCAAATAACTACTGCTGATTTTTTTTTTTAATTAAAAAAGAAGAACTGTAGAACTCCAGCATTCATTTAAGGGAAGAGTTCATAGTGCTTTCAGTGATCATTTCCTATTCTAAATAAGTCTTCTTTGCAGATAATATTTCATATTATATTAGCTCTTTCATAAGAGATGAACAGCAGGCTGCCACTGTCTGCCCTTTCCAATATCGTTTTTTTAAATATTATGAACTTCTTTAAACTTCAGGGGAGCTCATGTTAACAAACAGGTAAGGAAGAAGCAGTTTCTTAATTCACCAAAGGAGGCCTTGAGCATTAGCAATTATATTTGCTTGGCAAATTGTTTTCAGTTGCATGACTGCAGCAGTCGGTAAAGGTCAAGAAGTTTGAACAGTGGGATTAGAAATCATCCTCATTGATTAGTTTGTTCAAACATCTTAAAAATTCACAGTAATGTAGATTGTGCTTCAAGAAAGCAAGGCTACCTCACAGAGTCATTGTTGAGACACACAGCTTTCTTAGAAGACTGGGAGAGCACACTTCACTCTTAGACAATAAAAGGCTTACTTTCAGAGTGTTTAGAAATAGTGATGTACAACCGTCCCTTTTCTTCATCCCAAAGGGAATAACCCTTTGCAAATGGTCCAAGTGAGCGGACACAAAGGACTGACATTTTTGTGCATACTCCCAAGTGACCACATGCAAAACACTAGCAGGCGCTCAGAGCATTCCAGCACATTTGCCAACACCTTCTTCCCCTTACCTGCTTCCTAAGGCCCTCAAAAATATTACCTGGGGCAGAAGAAAAGGTAGAAGGTGACAGGAAGGCTTCTTGGCAGAACATTGTGTCCTCACTGAGGAGGACACTGGGAGTGGGATTATACATTGCAACATTGTAATACATCAGTTTCTTCCAAGGATTGGTTTATGTCCAGATGTGCTGGGACATAAACTTCCAGTGCCCTCTTTAGTGTAGATGTCTCTCCCTTCTTCTGTCCCTGGTAGGTTTGGGGACCATTGAGAGGGCAGGGAAGATGGAGATGGAAGTGGGAATCAAACAGAGGCACTATTTTTTTCATTTTTATGATCCCCTCATTTTGATTATCCATAGCATCTTTGCTTAAAAATACGAATTGCTTGCCCTCAAAGGATCGGCCACATTTGGCACTTTTTCTGTCTGTTTCTGGATTGGCTTCGTGCAGAGATGCAGCAGACAGCACTTTCTAATGGAAACATGGGAGAGCCATGTTTGTCTGTTGCAGCAAACACACAAAAAAGGAGTCTTGTGACACCTCGAAGACAAAATAGATTTATTGTGACATAAGCTTTTGTAGATTTGACTGCATTTCATCAGAATGCTTGAAGTGTGAGTTGGAACAGGGGAGAAAAGTATGAAGCCTTGGGAATAATTAGGACGCTGCCTTATACAAATTCAGACTATTTGTTCACCTAGACCAATATATCTGATTGGCTGTATTTCTCCAGGGTCTTAAGCAGAAGTTTTCTCCCCACATGCTACCCAATCTGTTTCAGTGATACTAGGGACTAAACCATGTGCTCTATCATTGAGCTTTGGTTTCACCTCATAGCTAAGTGGCTTGTAATTAAATTATTATCCAAGTACTTAAAATACAGAAAAGTGATAGAATGCACCCCAGTGAAGGTTCACTGGAAAAAAGGCAAGATCAGTCTGGGAATTAGATGGAATAAGAGGAGACCAAGAGGGGAGATGATAACCATCTTTAAATATCTAAAGGGCTATCACATGGAAGATGGAGCAACCTTGTTTTCTCCTGCTCTGGAGAGCAGGATCCAAACCAACATATCCAAATTGCAGGGAAGGAGATTCTGCCTAAACATCAGGAAGAACTTTCTGATGGTAAGAGCTGTTCAGCAGTGGAGCAGACTCCCTCAGACGGTGGTGGACTCTCCTTCATTGGAGGTTTTTAAGCAGAGGTTGGGTGGCCATCTAAAATGGAGGTTCCTGCATTGTAGAGAGTTGAACTAGAGGACCATTGGGGTCCCTTCCAAGATTCTATTAATTTTACAGAGAGGGAGTGCACTGCATCTTTTGGGTGTTCCTATTTTGTCAGGGCTTTCAGATTAGCAATTATCAGACTGTTGGGCTCATCCATATTTCTATTTGTCCTGTGATTTCTTCCAAACTTCAGTCTGGCTGACATTTGTTCTCATTCACAAGTAAACAGTGGGTTTCCCCAAGGAAATTGGTGGGACAAATCAAAACCTCTCGGACAAACCCTAAACCCAAGCATTGCTCATTTCAGTTAGATGCGTCCTGCAAAAAACAGGAGGGCCTCATTCATCAATTGCCTTCTTTTGAATATTACTTTAGTAGTGACATTCAGTAGGTGTGGATACTCAGAGCTTTCCTTTTTATTGTGCCATGAAATATGGCAAATATTGTGACTGTATTATGTATAAGTGTTTTGCAGGAAAATGTTATTATTGAATACAGTGACAAAGGACTGAAGTTTTTTGTTTTAATGCTGCCAATACAAACAGCCCTAAAATACCAACTACCTGACCCTGTTGAATGAATTATTGGCATTGTGGAAAGTCTCACTCCTCTCGGCTGGGACTCCCAGGTGTTTTTGCATATGATCGCATCCTAAGACTTTTATGATAATGAAGAATTAGATAGCCTTTCTCCATTTCTTTTTTTGGCAGTTGGTGCCAGGCAAGCTATCTTATTAAACATTTCTTTAATTGAGAATTTATTTTAAAAGATTAAACTAACATAAAATAAAAATGGCGCTCATGAATATTCAACACAAAACTTTTTGAGATACTTTGCTGCTACGAGTCTGAGGTCATATAGTCCCCAGCTTCTAGAGTTCATAATGGGTTAGCTACTGCCAGTGGCGTAGCGTGGGTTATCAGCACCCGGGGCAAGGCAAGTAATTTGCGCCCCCTAACCCATGGATTTGCGCCACCTAATCCGTGGATTTGCGCCCCCTAACCCGTGGATTTCCCTAACCCCCAGATGTTGCGCCCGGTGCGGCCAGCCCCCCTGCACCCCCCACGCTACGCCACTGGCTACTGCTGTTGTTTTTCCCCGAGTAAGTAGACCTCTGAGGAGAATAAGGCACCACAAAACCAAGCATCCTTGATGGGCTTATATATTTCCCAATATATAAAAGTGGGCGTGGGAAGAAAACATCTCCTCAAGGTGCTCTCCTTTCCTCATTAGTATTTCACACGACCCACATCTGACCCTGTGAGGAATGGGGCTGTAGATACTATGAGGTGACTGATATGCATTTGCACACATCATCATCATCATCATCATCATCATCATCATCATTATGTTGTTGTTGTTGTTGTTTTGCTGTTTCACATGGTCTAGGGTGTGAGCTCTTGCGCTGAAAACACAGTCTTTGCCTTCGAATATATTTTGCCCTTGGGTATCGCATGTGGCGATACCTTTGCTCCCCGCTCCCCCCGAACCCCCTCAGTAGCAGCGTGAAAAGCCCGCCATTTCTCCCTCCCGCCAAAACCCGGCGCTTTGTCTGCTAGCCAATGGGATGTCCCCGCCAAGCCGCCCGCGAGGGAGGGAGCAACAAGGCTCGCGGCAGGGCTGTGAGGGGTGGGGGGGACTCGTCGAGCGCGCACGCGCAAAGGGGTCTCTTTGGCTTCGCGCGCAGGGCGCCTTCCCCGGGTCGGCGAAAGTGGGCAGGAGCGGCGGCGGCGAAAGTAGCATCCTTTCCCTATGCCCGAAAGTCCGCGGCGGCGCTGCTCCTCCTCCTCCTCCTCCTGCTGCTGCTGCTCCTCGCCTCCTCCGCCACCAGCGCGCTTTGCACTTTCTTCCCCGCGACCCCATCCTTCGCAAGGCAAACTTTGATGGAGAATTTCACACCGCGCTGGAAAAATGCCTGTTATGAAAGGATTACTGGCACCTCAGAACACCTTCCTGGACACCATCGCCACTAGGTTTGACGGCACACGTAAGTCTCGCCCAGGCAAGGCGCGGGAGGCGCTTCTCGGGCTTGCGGGGGAAACTCTCCATCCCGTCGCCGGCGCTCTTTTGGGGAAGGATGGCTCGGGAAACGGCTCGGATCAAACTTTGCAGACCATTTCTTCTTCAACATGTGAATTCTCTCGTTTTTTAAAAGAAAAAACGGGGGGGGGGGTGCTTTCCATTATTGCCCATCCAAACATCATTATGATTGTCACTTTAGAAACTTTGGGTATCCAAAGAGACTTTGCGATCAAAGATGATTTGATACCCGTTCCCCGTCCAATTTCTCCCTTGTGGTTTAAGATCTATTCGGAAAATCTCCTCGGAAGTAAGGGACCTGGGTGGAGGTGGGAGGGACAGAAACAGGCAGACCTCGTTCTCAGAATGGAGCTTTGATTTTTATTGTATTTTTTTTTTTTTTAAAAAAAGATCTCTTTAAAAGCTTAATTCCGGTATGCCAGGTTGTGTATTGGCTGGGCAGCTGTTGTCTGAGGTTACTGAATGAAGTCTATATCCGTCCGATTAATGAATGAGTTTATTACGGCAGCCGGGAGAAAAAAGGGAGAAAGGTTAGCTTTTCAGGACCCTGGACAGATCCAATCGTTCTCACCCAGAAGTCTAATCCTAGATTTCTCTCTGAAGGGTTGCGTGCGTCCCTGATGGCCTGTTTTTTCTTTTTTTAACGTTCCAGCTGTTCCTTGTGTTTGTGTGTGTGTTTAATAGGAAAAGAAAACCCAGTTAGAATACAATTTCCCTCCCTTCACAGGACACACATGGCCTTCCTGCTGCTTCAGTAAATCCCTGTTCAATGGTTCCCTTGTGATATATTGTATTCACATAGTAGGGGTGTGTGTGTTTGTGTATGGGGTGTGTGTATGTATAATTGAACACATGCACATGCGGCAACACACACACAAATACACACCACCTGAAGGATTATTAAAGAGCCTGTTAGTAGACTTTCTTTTTTGGAAGAATGTTGCTATTTGCCCTGATAGAGGTAGAACTGTTTAAATATTTAAATAAAGGGAGTACATAAGGATCATTCAGCAAAAGTTTATTAGCAGTGGGAGAATGTCAGTATTTCTGTGAAGTCTGTAGCTGCTTTTAGGAGGATTACCACGAATCAGTTCTTTAAAGTGTTGACAATTCTTGGTTGTTGCTTCCACCCCACACCCCGTCTCCTATGAATATTGCGCTAGTCAAGACTCTGGTTCAATGCATCAGGGTGATACAGTTGCATCTTCTTAAATTGTAAGATGTTAATTATAGTCTATAGCTACAGTAATGACTTATAATAAATTGTAATGCTGAATTAGATTGTGTCATACACTGGGACCAGGTTAGTAGGATTAGATGAAAATGTTAGGCTTTCATTTTGGCATATTTTTTTCCAGTTTTCCAGCTCTATTCTATGTTAGCAATTTCAAGTAATTTTAATTTGAGAAATTAAAAATACCGGTAAATTAAAAATAAATATCCAGGGCAGGTGCTTCATACTGGAACATGGAACCAAGTGAAAGCAGAAGGATCCCACACACCCCATTCCCCCCCCCCCCCAAAAAAATGATGACGTATATTCTAGGTTGACTTATGTTCAAGCATTTTTTTAACCATAGAAGTAAAATGTCATTTGGTTTAGCTTTTTAAAAAAGACCCCTGCACCAAAAAATGGGTAAAGAAATATACCCACCCTTGAGCTCAGTTGGACTTCTGATTTTTGGACTTCTAGAGGAATGCAGGTTACATCACAACCAAGCCAATTTGAAGTACATGTGGGCAAAGGATCTAAATTTGGGCTAAATACAAGACTCTGTTGGGTTGTGGCAAAAGCTGCCAATCTTTCCTCAAATTTCAATGTTATAATGTTATGTTCAAAGATGGCACATGACTGAGTCAAGGCATGCACTTGCTTAACTCTGTCACTAAAATTAATGAGACTGATAAATACTCATTTTTAATAGACCGTGTCCTTAAATATTGCACAGTACAATTTACATAAACCATTTTGTCCTGCAGACCCCTTTGAAAGTGATATTATGGTGTTATAAATGTTGAGCCCATGTTTTAACATAGCAACATTGACTGTAGCTAACATAGCTCCTTTTATTCTAAATCTTTGGAGAGGATATATTTTGTTGTCATCAGTAAGACTCTTATCCAGCAATACATCTTTAATCCTGTGGAGAATTAATTCTAATTCCGGGCAACAGTACAGGAAAGGATTCCTGATCATGTTGGGAAATATGTTCTGATTTATAAAGCACTCTCATTAAAGCATAATTTTTTTTATCTATTTCATCTTTAATCATTGAAGTTTACATGTGACAGAGAAACTTGGCAGACTGAATCACCTCAAGTAAAAAAGAAAACTTTGCTTGGGTCTTTATATGCTTGTACTTAAGCAATTTAGAGGGAGGCAAATTTCATCAACTGAAGTGTCTCCATAATAGTCTTCTAAGGGTCTTCTCTCAAACAGTGGCCAGAATTTGACTGGGAAGTTCACAAGCAGGGAATGATGTTTGCAATAGTGACAGGCAACCACATTTCTCTCTACTTTGCTTAGGAACACAATGCAGTTTGGATTTTAATTGAGAATTATTTGTACATTTTCATGATTTCCCAAACTGCATTCATGGTACACATGAATAACATGTGCAATATTGTTATTCAGTGTCACAATGGCTAGGTTGAAGTATGCCTCTGAATACCACTTGCTGGGAATCAGAACTGGGCCAAGAGCTGCTGTATTGGGGTCCTGCATGCAGGCTTCCCATAAGGCATTTGGCTGACCAGTGTGAGAAGAGGATGCTGGACTAGATGCTGCCGTGCTCATCTAATGTTTTTATGCAGTTCCGTCACTCACCAGGTGCTACACCTGAGCAGTAGCATACACATCTCTCCAGATAATATTGGGAATTGGTGTGGAAAGGAGCATACTAGTCCTGTTGGAGGCACTGCTGTTATGGCAATCACTGAACACTGTTAAAGAGGAGAAATAGGTTGTATTTCATCACTAGCATTTGTTCTGCAGCACAATGGGTCCCTGCATAATGTTAGTGATAAATGCTCAAGCGTTTAGACAAACATTATGAATTGAAACACCCCCTTTTCAAACTGATGGTTGCAGTTGACAAGAGACACAAAAATACAATTTAGGATGTCTTGCTTGAAATTAACTCCCTTCCCCAGTGTTGTGTGATTCAGAAAAGAGCAGATCTCGAATATTGGTCTCACTTGTAGCAAATGAAAGCAGCTGGGATATCAGCACAGTTGGCTATCTGAAGTGAAATTACTGAATAAATAAAGACTCATGGATTGGTTTGGATATTACCCTTCTGGAAGTATGCTACATTTGCTTCATTACTGGCTATTACCAGCAGTTTATATGAATTTAAGTAGCCTTAAAGTACTCAAGAGGTAATCTTACACGTTTTACTTTAAAGTGCTCTTGTTTTTAATAGATGTTTTTATCTAAGAAAGTGTGCTTAGAATCATAGCCTAATGCACTAACTTGGAAGTAAGCCACCTTAGAATCAATGGTACTTATACTGGAGTAAACATGATTGCTTACGATGGTGTTGCAAATCTTCAAGAGCACATTTTGAAATGCAAGTAACGAAGAAGTGGGGCAGCCTGAAGTCCCAAGGCCATATGCAGCTCTCAGCCAAATTCCATGTGAGTTGCCAGGAGTGAAATAATGGGTGGTAGAAGAAAGACAGAGAATGAGAAAGAGAGTGACTACACACTTTTAGCTCTAGCCCACTAGTGGCTCCACCCATGTCCACCACCAGTACGCAGCTCTTGAAAAGATACTTTTAAGGAAATCTGACTACTGAAGGAAAAAAGTTTCCTCACCGGTGACATAATGGATGGGAATGCTGCAATGACTTCTAGATCTTCTTTAAACCTTTGTGGGACCCCCCATGCTTTCCCCATTTCCATGGCAGCTGGGGTATAGCTTCCATCTCCCCAAGGACAGCAGCTTTTGTGCTCATTGGCCCATTGGCAGGGTGATGTACTTCCAGGGTGCTGTGCCACCATCTATTTTATCTGGCTGTGGCTATCTTGCCATTGCCTTCTTGAGGGATAACCTGTTGGACACATTCGTTCTGCCTCTTGGCTTTTCCAGACTGAGAAGCACTCCTTAGACTTCAGCAATTTCTTGAAATCATTGTCACCATCCATTAAGCAAATTCCCTCTACTAGTTAATTAGAAATAAGAGTAGCAGGAGAAAGAGATATGCATTCAGCAATGCAGGGGCAAAATAGGTAGTTGGGGGGGGGGGAACCACCAGTGATTGCTTTTCTCATAAAATTTCTGCAGGGAAAAACAATTGTATATTTTTAAAGAAATCCTTTGGCGGTTTGTTTTTTGCTACATATATCTGCAATGTTTAAATATGTAATTACTAAAAGCATAGAAAAAGTATTAAGGGTACAGTGAAACGTAACATAAACCAATACACATGTGATTAAAAGTGTTATCATAATGCTGATATGGTTCAATATACTGTTACACGCCTTCCCAATCTCTGCAGAGTAGTGCAAGATTCCAGAGGTATCAGAAACACTAACCTGGGTCTGTGTTCCCTTTTGGGACAGTGAGGCACAGCGGAGAAAGTCATGTCTTTATGATAGATGGCTTATTTACACATATATACAACCTGAATCTAGATGAAGGGATTGCAGAGCATTCAAATACCTCCACTATAAGATTCCAAATTCCATTGGATTCAAGGAACAGCAAAAAGCCATGCTCTGTGTCTCTTTTGTTTCAGCCTGTCACCGTCGGTCCACATCGTGTTCTACTCATCATTCTCTGCTTCCCAAACTGCTTGCAAAACTGACACTTTTTTCTTGTTTGATTATGTCATCTACCCTGAAACCCTCACAACCAGAGGAGGGTTCTCTCACCTCCTTGTCCAGCAGTCTGGCACTCTCTCTTGATGGTTTCCTTGATGGGCCATTACTCTGCTTTGTTCCTTAATGGCTTACCCTCAGCTAGCCTTGCCAGGCTAGTCTGGCTTGTTAGCATAAACAAACCCCCGGAATTTCCATGTTTAGTAGACTTTAATCAAGCCTTGATTAATTCTAACTCTTACCAATTTTAAGAATTATGGGTGCCTTGCACTCACATAATTCTGGCACCCCAACACATACAATTAACTGGTGTTTATGTGAACCCTTTATCCTGTGGGACTTCACGAGTTCTCTGACAATAAATGCCAAATTTGGAAGTGGTCTCAAATCAAGAAAAAGATAGGCTAGGAAAATGGAAACCAAAGGACAGTTTCCAATATGAGTTCTGGATTGCTGATAAGGGCGGAAAGCATTTCTGTGCAATCCTAATCCCGTATATTGATGTCTGGGGACAGTGTGGGTTAGGATTGTGTTCCTGTTTCCCCAATAGGCTAGTGGAGACGAACACAGCTGATTGAGGATAGGCAGGGAAAGGTGTTCTGCTCCACCTGCAGCCCTTGCTTCACTGGAGTGATCAAAATGCCCCTTCTAGCAGCAGGTTCCCTAATGGAGCATTTCCTAGCAGGGTAGCGTGCCAGAGGTTCTGGATCTGCTGGATCCCCAAAAGGCCAATCATTGGGCCCTTCTGCTACTGTTCCACACTCCTGCTCTCTAGCCCCATTTAGGATTGCTGCACTGACTTACGTGTGATTTCAGTGGTACCTCGGGTTAAGAACTTAATTCGTTCTGGAGGTCCATTCTTAACCTGAAACTGTTTTTAACCTGAGGTACCACTTTAGCTAATGGGGCCTCCCGCTGCTGCCGCCGCACGATTTCTGTTCTCATCCTGAAACAAAGTTCTTAACCCAAGGTACTATTTCTGGCTTAGCGGAGTCTGTAACCTGAAGCATCTGTAACCCAAGGTACCACTGTACCATCTTAAATAAATATATTTATTTATGTTAGAAAATTTGTTCTGCCTTTTTCTCTGTTCAATGTGACCAAAGTTCACAATACCTATAAAATATCAAGGTACAATAGAATATAAGCAGGATAAAGTCAACATCAAGAGAACACCACTCCCCCCCAAAAAAAAATACCTCCCTCCAAACCATAAATTAAGTTACAAAAGCACAATGTAAAAAAAAAAAAAGTCTCACTTGTTTATAATGTGGTACAGAAGAAGCAGCCAATGCAGTGGCATCCTCATGTTTTGAACCACAATCCTCATCAGCTCCAGCCCACATGGCTAATGGTCAGGGACTATAGGAATTGTAGTCCAACAATATCAGGAGGCAGCTATATTGGCTCCAATTGGGGTTTAGAGCAAGCTTTTCTAGGAAGTAATTTCTATATTTAGGGCACCAGAGCAAAGAAGGCCCTTCTCAATGTGCAGAAATAATTAAATTTATGAACATGTAATAGACAGAGAGGGATGCGGGTGGCACTGTGGGTTAAACCACAGAGCCTAGGAGAAGGATCAGAAGGTTGGTGGTTCGAATCCCCGCGACGGGGTGAGCTCCCATTGCTCAGTCACTGCTCCTGCCAACCTAGCAGTTCGAAAGCATGTCAAAGTGCAAGTAAATAAATAGGTACTGCTCCGTCGGGAAGGTAAATGGCATTTCCGTGCGCTGCTCTGGTTCGCCAGAAGTGGCTTAGTCATGCTGGCCACGTGACCCGGAAGCTGTATGCCGGCTCCCTCGGCCAGTAAAGCGAGATGAGCGCCGCAACCCCAGAGTCGGTCACGACTGGACCTAATGGTCAGGGGTCCCTTTACCTTTAATAGACAGAGAGGGTTGTATGGGAAAAGGTACTGAGGTACATTGGATTCAGGCCTTGTAAGGCTTTATATCCTATAATCATCACAATGTTGAATGCACCCAGAACTGGACAGGCAACTAGTGTGCTTTGAAAGGTCTTTTCTCTTGCAGATATTTTACATAGTCTTCAATGGCTCCTTTTTGTAAAGTTCCATACCCTCCCATTTGATACTGTTTGGGAGAGTGAGGGCAAAGCAATATATTATCATGTGTAAGAATAGCTTACAAGTTCCAGGATGAAATTATTACAAATGTTTAATAAAAGACATATACACCCAGGCCAATAGAGTAATAAATTTACCTTTACATAAGAAAAGAAGAAATCTAATAAACTGCAAAATTAAAAAATTCCTTCCAGTAGCACCTTAAAGACCAACTAAGTTAGTTCTTGGTATGAGCTTTCGTGTGCATGCACACTTCTTCAGATACACTGAAACAGAAGTCACCAGACCCTTCTATATAGTGAGAAGGTGGGGAGGGGTATTACTCAGAAGGGTGGTGGGATTGGGTGATTGGCAGATAGCTATGATGAGCCTGTTGACGACTCTTAATGACTGCAATAGGTCTTACAGGAAAAAGCAAGGGGTGAGAAGGTGAAAAATGGCTTTGTCATGTATAATGAGATAAGAATCCAATGTCTTTGTTCAGACCAGGTCTCTCCATGGTTTTAAGTTTGGTAATAAGTTGCAATTCAGCAGCTTCTCTTTCCAGTCTATTTCAGAAGAAGGTTTATATATGAATTTCCGTTAACTAAGTAAGCTGCAAGTTCTGTTACTTCTTTCCATTGGACAAAGAAAAATATCAAAACAAAACAAGACAAAACCACAACTTCCTGGATTTTGGTTTCCAGCACTAGGTTGCACATTGATATGCAAACATTAAGATAGTTACATTACCAACACTGAGGGACCTATAGCAAATGTCTTCGTTTTGTTTTGTTTTGTTGTGTTGTGTTTCATGATGGGCGTAAAGCCGAATAAACATTTTGATTGATATAGCAAATGTTGCAGGCCCCAAATGTTGGATAAGAACATGTACTGTGCATAGTTACACTCACATGGTTGGTTCACATGGGGAATATGAAAAAGGAGGGCAAAGAGGCTGAGATAAGATGCAGTTAAGTAGTGGGGAACAAGAGCCTTGGTTGTTGGAAATGTAAAGTATGACTGTTGCTCTCTAGCAATGATTTAGGGGGTCACAGTTTCAAAAGACAAGAATGAAATAATTGTGTAATTTAGTTTAGAGTGAAATATGACCGTGCAATTTTAAACCAATTTCAAAAACTGGGTTACCCTGAAGATATCACTATAAAGGCAGGAAGAAAGGTTTTTTAAACATACAAACAAACAACAGGTCATACTGTTTGATGACATGATTTTGTTTATCTCCATGTTCGATTCTGCCTTAAGTCCACATCAAGTGTTCCCTTTAAACCTCTCTCTGAGGTTCCTATAGCCTTGTTCCTGTCTCTCATCTGCTCCATCCTTTGCTCATCTGTTTGGATGGTATTCAGTTAAGTCTAACTCAGAGTACACCTATTACTGTTAGTGAACCTAAGTGAGGCATGCCCATTAATGTCAATGGATCTGCTCTGAGCAGGATTAGCAGTGAATACAACCCATTGTGGCCAATTGTTTCCCCTGCCCAGTCTTACTCTCTTCATGTTTCTGTCAGCATTTTGTTGGGTGGGGGGATAAAGGGGAAAGGAGTTTGTGTAATTGCCTCTTTGTTTCTCAAAGACATGGTTGGGAATTACTGTAACCAGAAAAGGGAGGAGTTGTGTCATTGCAGAGGAATATGGTGGTGGATTCTACATGGTCAGTAAATCTCATTAGATAAACTCTTTTCTGCAGTTGTGATTCAGACATTTTCTAGGCAATGGTGAGGGCTAGGAACATACTTGTAAAGTAACATTTTCAAACTCAAAATATGAGATACCCAGTTTCGTGCAATGCCGATTTAAAGTAATGATCCATGTACTGCTTGCAACATTGGCCTGGGCTGCACGCTAGTTTAAAGTGCATTATGTAATAGTCAGAGAGTGCCCTATCCACTGTTGTTCACTCCATCCTTCTGGCTGTTACAAAATGAAGACCACGGTAGTAAATTAAGCATGTTAATAATGCATTGGGTAGGGGGCAAAATACTGTAATCCCTTTGTTGTAAATCTGTAACCTGCAATGTCCTGAATATACTGCTAAGATGTTTCTTTAGTTTATTAGATTCAGAGGGCTTGAAAAGAGAATGGAATCCACATTTAATGGAAAAGAAATGTTTTATATTCTGAATAAAATAGGTTACAGCATTTACCTTCTACAAATGGGGAAGGATTTTCCAAATACACCAATGAAGGGTTTTATTTTTATGCCTGCACAACTGTACAGTTGGAATATTATTGTTGGAATGTTCCTATTAGATAACTGAATTCAGGGCCTTCTTAAGCATTTCTGGTGCTGTGGTGTAAAGATCCCTCCAGCCCCTTCCCTTTTTTTAGGGTGCTGACACCACGCTTACACATTATTTCTGCTTGGGGGAAAAAAACAGGAAACATAAACAAAATTTTAGTTGCTCATTTATTAACAATGCACATATACAGTATACGACACCACCACATTGATTTTGGCAGATTTAAGACAAATTATCTTCTTATGTAACACCTTGTTTTTAACAATGTTGATTTCTTTTTAAATTCAGAATACCTGAGTTATTCATGTAAAATAGTTTGATACAGTACATTGTATGGTATAGTTTTTCCTCACATTCTAAGGTTCTCCTAACACCTTAATCCTTTGCTTTAATAAGGGAGACCTTAAAACAATGTGCAAATGTATTTTAAAATAATTGAAATTTGAAATCCACTACATCAAGCCAGCTCTCAAAAAATTAACACATACTGTATGCGTCAAATACCAGTTAAGAGATTTTGCATACTATTGTTAATGTATTAAAGGGAAAAAACAAGGTCAGAATATGTTAAGATTAATTACAGGACAGAAAACAGAGGAAGATGGAAAGGAGTTGCTGAAACAGTTAATTGAAGTGGAATACAAAAAGGGAGGTGTGAGGAAGTAAATGAAACAAGTGAATGAAAGATAAGCTTGAAAATATTGGAAGTGTTTTTAATTGTTCTTGTTTTGTTTTGTTAATTCAATGTTTTATGTAGTGTTTCTGTTTCTGTTTTTGTATTGTATTATATTGATTTGTTTAATTCTTTTTCTTTCTTTTTGTAATCTTTAAACTCTTAATAAATATTATTTTTAAAAAAGAGAGATTTTGCATACTGTTGATCAGATAACGTTGTTAACATCAGTAGAATTCACAACAAGAAAAAATGCTTGCCCCTAGCACATTTCACAGCTTCAGACTGTCACTGAAAACAATACATTGGTCAGTCTGAACCATGTCAAATAAACTATGGAAGTAGATATCCACAACACAAACTGTGCTTGTACTTTCTTTTCAAGTCTGAATTCCATAATGGGTACAATCTGAGGGAGCCACTACTCCCAGCCTGTGAAAAGTAGTGGAACTTGGCTATCAGACATTTTGAAAATGTGATAGTTTACAGTACATTCTTGCAGCCCAATGCCAGGTTCTAGGCATTACAGTGGGTTCGACTAGATGACCCTTGGGTCCCTTCCAGCTTTACAATTCTAATATTTAATAAAAGGTCCTTACAACATAATGCAATTTAGTCCCATATGCTTAAGCAATTATAAATAAATGAGCCCCCCCCCCACTCTGAGAATAATGCACTCAGGTAAACTGGTTTGTGCAGATATTTTTGGGCAAGATACTTTGGTCATAACAACAGGCTACATCCAACTAAATCCTACTTAGGGCAGACTCTTTGAAATTAAAGTTTGGATTTTTAATTCATTTCAGTGAGTCTGAGTAGGACTAGCACCTGACGCAACTGTGTGTGTGTGTGTGTGTGTGTAGGAGGGCAAACGAGCACTGACAGCAAATCTAAAAAGGATGGGAAAGCTGCATATTCCTGCAATGCAGAGGGTTGGACTAGATGATCCTCAGGGTCCCTTCAAACCCTACAATACTATAATTCTAGGGCAGGAATGTCCAATATGTCAACCTGGTCCCTACCGTCCACTAGTGGGTGTTTCAGGATTCTAGGTGGGCAGTTGGAGGTTCTACGGCACAAGCTGAATCCTCCTTCCATCGAGCACTGGTGGGTGGTAAGGAAATTTTACTATCAAGAAAGATGCATTAGTGAGCGGTAGGTATAAAAAGGTTGATTACTCCTGGTCTAGCCACTACACTGCACTTATTCTCTGGTTTTTATATTTTGAGCCAGAGTATATTTGTTTTGGGATGCGGGTGGTGCTGTGGGTTAAACCACAGAGTCTAGGGCTTGCTGATCAGAAGGTTGGCGGTTCAGATCCCCGCAACAGGGTGAGCTCCCGTTGCTCGGTCCCTGCTCCTGCCAACCTAGCAGTTCAAAAGCACGTCAAAGTGCAAGTAGATAAATGGGTACTGCTCCAGCGGGAAGGTAAACGGCGTTTCCATGTGCTGCTCTGGTTCGCCAGAAGCTGCTTAGTCATCCTGGCCACATGACCCGGAAGCTGTACACCGGCTCCCTTGGCCAATAAAGTGAGATGACCTCCGCAACCCCAGAGTCGTCCACGACTGGACCTAATGGCCAGGGGTCCCTTTACCTTTACCTGTTTTTGTTTAGCAGTTGTCAGAAATCTGTTTTGGCTCTAAGTATTGTGAGAGATCAAAATAATTTTCGATACCGCCTGCACCGAAGATGCAAGAAGAAGACATCTCTTAAAATTGTTCCAT
The DNA here is from genome assembly GCF_951804945.1 of Podarcis cretensis. Taxonomy (NCBI): domain Eukaryota; kingdom Metazoa; phylum Chordata; class Lepidosauria; order Squamata; family Lacertidae; genus Podarcis; species Podarcis cretensis. Next base: position 40,365,960 of record NC_137181.1, read on the forward strand.
TTGAATATCATCCTTCATTTGAAAATGCAAAACTGTACAGGCACGTTTCATCTATTTCAGTTAATTGCCATTGTGATTACTGCAGAAAGCATCTACTGTGTTCGTGGCATTAACACTAACTGTAAAGCATCTGAAATGGAAACAAGTGCTAAAGTGATGGGAAATGGTCTTAAAATGAGATATGTAGGAAAGGGGAAATGGAATCGCTTGACAAGTAACAGCTTCCACAAATGGATGCTACTAGTTTGCTAGCTACAAAAATACTTGCATTCCTATACCATACATTTCCAGCTGTATCTTGAAGACCATCTTTTGGTCAAAGACTTGCTTGTTCTTACTTCACTTCATCATCAATAAATTTCACTTTTCCCTGCTTCTGCCAAATTTGTTCTACCTTCTCGTTTAATAATGGAATGTAGGATGGGGGGGGGGGATCTGTTGCTTATGTTTTTATCACCCAGAGATCCATTTTTAAAGAATGAAAGAAGTCCAGCATTTTCCTTCTTATCTGGGATGCATTATCACAATGCTGTCCTGTTCTAATAATTTGTTGCTGGAAGAAGGTAAAGAAAAGGGGAAACTTTTAACATATCTCTCCAAAGAGCTGAAACTGACTCTAGAAATCTGAATCACTAGAGAATAATTTGCTATGCTCCATAAGGGTACATAGCAATAACAGTTTCAGTTAATCACTCGCCATTGAAACCAAGAATTAGGGGGGTTCTTGTAAATATAGTTTGTTGTTGTTTTAATAGCATGGCAAACTTGTCTCTTCTCATGATATGCCTTGGGTAATTCTTTTCAGAGTTGGTTGGTGGTTGTTGTTTTTTTTAAAAAAGCATGAAATGTTTCCTGCAAGACTTAGTCACACAATGGAAATCACAGCCAACAACTTATTGCGGCAAAAATATAAACCTTGCTATTCTTCTGGCACATTGCTACTGTCACTGTTGGGAAATTATGGTACTCAGCCCATTTTGATTTCCTGACAAGAGAATACAGAGTTTCCCCCAAGTTATTTCTGCTTGCATGTAATTAAAATAGACATAATCATAACAATTACCCAAATGACAATATTTTTTTCCTAGAAATTCAGTTAAGGATAAGAATTCATGCAAGGGCAGTCTTTAGTACTACAGTTGCTAGATTTCCAGTCATTAAAGCTTAACACATTATTGCTGATCACAGCAAAATGATTATCTTTTAATTTCCAAATTATTGTACTAGTTTGCGTGGTGCTTCAGTTTTTTACAGTTCATTTACCATGGCTAATCTGCGGCTTCCAGCAACAGTTTGTAAATGGCACAATTAACAAAGAAGACACAATAAGAGAATAGATTGCTTTAGAGACTGGTCACTTGCTGATACTCAGGCTTCAGAAATATACACCAAACAAGACTTTCTAGGTGTTAAGTATCTCAGTGCTTCAGAGTGAGCTCATACCTTTCTGAAAGTGGACTTCAAGCTCTAAATTAGATGCCAAGCAAAGACATTTTTGTTCACTAAGGCCTTTGGTAACTAAGTTGGCCTCTACAGTGCTTCTCATCATTTAATAGAGTGTTGTGGGATTTGTCCCTTTTATTTTGTTACCCTATAAGCATTTTTAGGTGTTTTGTACTGAAAATTGTTTAAATTTTTTTCTGGCTTTTCATTGTTCTCATCTGTTTGTATTTTATCTGTTTTTAATCTGTTGGGAGCTGCCCAGAGTGGCTGGGGAAACCCAGCTGGATGGGCAGGGTATACATAATGAGTAAGAATTGTTGTTGTTGTTGTTGTTGTTGTTGTTGTTGTTGTTGTTGTTGTTTTTATGTCATCACTTTTTGTACAAAGTGATTAACAAATGTAATTAGTTGTAATTAAAATTCAAGGCCTTGTGCTCAGGTTTTTTTTATTGAGGATTTTTGTATGGCCACAGCAATGAAATATTTAGCACATGCCCTAGGGAAGTCCAGCGGAAGTTGATGGAACAGCTCTGGGTGTTGACTTGAGTCTTATTGTATTTTTAAAATCCCTTTTATCCTATTCTCCTTCTTCCACGGGGGTTGATTCCAACAATTTTTATCCATTGCACAAACAAGTTTTGTATCATATTGAAAATGTATGTGGATTGTGCAGGAAATACATCCCCACTGGATTCAAAACCACAGAAACTGCTTCCCTTAAAGATGTTCACTTTATTTCTGCCCATTTTAACTTGCAGTAACTTTACTGCATATAAACCTCAATGGCAACACACTTCAGAACCAAGAGGTTCACAACTTGCTAGAGGGAAAATACTGGTTAATTTATTTTTCTCTCCCTGCTATTTCCCACCTGTTATTTGAATGTGCCCCAAACAACTGTGTAGGTCTCTTGACTCCTGCATTTACTGTAAATGATACATTTTAATAACAGTTTAGCAAACCGAGTCTGACATCACTGCTACCATTATCTAAATGTAGCCACAGCGACAATGTAAATTACCCTTTAAGACCTTATTCTGAATGCGTAGTTGTGAGTACTTTGCAGTTTGGGGCTTGGGCATTCCTTGTACATTTGAGCACAGCCAAGGGAGAATTTGGAAAATTAGCTTCAAAGGTGGTATTACAAGGGCTGGGTGTTACTTTTAAAGGAAGCAGGACATGAAAGGATATTTCCATTTATTGGGAGGCAGTGTTTCACTTAGCTAGCACTTAACCATCTATTTTAGGGGGGTAAGGTGTAATGGGATTCAGCAGACAAGAGGTGTTATATGGCCTGGGTGTTCTGCTGTTTTCCTGGAATGTGACTAATCCAGCTCACTCTCAGGATGTCTGGGTCAGTTTCTAATTTGCAGAAAGCTAGTTTATCGGAAGTGTACTGCATTACAGATTTATCACAGACTATCTACAGACAGCTGTTTCCAGATGCCTGGAGGTAGTGTTTGGAGACCTCCCTTGCATGAGAAGACAGGCTCCGGCACATTGAGTGGACAAGAGCAATCATGGGTCCAACGGTCAAGAAAGCGGTTACTGCATATGCTGTAGAGGGAAACACAGAGGGAAACGAGGGACTAGGTAGCAGTGTGTGTGTGGCTATTGGATGCATTGGCAATGGGCCAAGCATGTGCAATCCCACACACCCTACTCATGTTCTTTGAATGAATAGGTGTGGCATCTAAACCCCCTATAGTTATTGCTCGTGAGTCCACATTTGCTTATTGTGTTCCATTACCATCCCTTATCAGGGACACGGGTGGCACTGTGGGTTAAACCACAGAGCCTAGGACTTGCCAATCAGAAGGTCGGCGGTTCGAATCCCCATGATGGGGTGTGCTCCCGTTGCTCGGTCCCTGCTCCTGCCAGTTCGAAAGCACATCAAAGTGCAAGTAGATAAATAGGTACCGCTCCGGCGGGAAGGTAAACGGCATTTCCGTGCACTGCTCTGGTTCACCAGAAGTGGCTTAGTCATGCTGGCCACATGACCCAGAAGCTGTACGCCGGCTCCCTCGGCTAATGAAGCGAGATGAGCACCGCAACCCCAGAGTCGGCCACGACTGGACCTAATCCCTTATCAAGTAGGCTTTGTTATAGGTGCCTTTTTTGGGGGGGGGGGGGGGAATCCAGTAAAATCGTGTTGTGCAATGTAATTAATATTTTTTGGGGTGGGGTTGAAGTCCAGATTCAACCAGGATCTGCCAACTTCCACTCCAACTTCAATAAATTCCATAATAAATGCCACTCAGGTTGTCCATAATGGCTCACAGTAAAACTTCAACAGAATATGTTGTTTTCTGTAGCTGAGGCAGGAAGCCTACTACTATAGTTTTGTAGATCCTCATCCCTCAGGGGAAAAGGGTGGCCAGATGGCTGACTCAAGAGTATTATAGAAGAAGTGTCCAAAAGTTAATCTAATTTTTCAATCAACCTCCAGTCACTTTTCATAATATGTTTTGCAAAGACCAATTAGAAGACAAACAAACCCATGTGTTCATTTTTCACACAGAATTCTAATGATCTCTCTCTCTCTCTCTAACATTTATTTCTTACGTCAGTTACTAGATAGTTTAATTTACTTGACAAATACATTTTTTTAAGTGTGGGCAGACCATATATGCAAGCAATTAGTCTGCTGCCTCCTTTTTTATTCTACTGTTTTTTTAAAAATAAATATGAACATACATTAAAACCATTTTATTTAAACACAAACCCAAAAGGTATCAAACAAGTTGAGCTCAAATATGAAGATAACAATTTTCATAACGATCAGTTGCATCTTAGCCCTGGGTGCTATTCTACAAAGTTTTTTTCAGAGTAGACCCACTGAACTTAACAGGCCTAAATTAGTAATGTTCCTACGAAAAACATATTTGAATACTACCCAGCACCTCTACAGTGGTACCTCAGGTTAAGTACTTAATTCATTCCAGAGGTCCGTTCTTAACCTGAAACTGTTCTTAACCTGAAGCACCATTTTAGCTAATGGGGTCTCCCGCTGCTGCCGCACCGCCAGAGCACGATTTCTGTTCTCATCCTGAAGCAAAGTTCTTACCCCAAGGTACTATTTCTGGGTTAGCGGAGTCTGTAACCTGCAGCGTTTGTAACCTGAAGTGTACGTAACCCGAGGTACCACTGTAGTTTCTCTCCATTCATTGTGCCTGACCACTTTCATGTTAAAGCAAAAAAGTACCGTACTTATTGTCTAGGAGATGTCAGTGGAGAAAACCCCTTCCACGTTCACAGGCAGTGTGCTGCTGGATACCAATAGCACATCCTTGGAGTCAGTGCCGGATTTATGTATGGTCAGGCCTGTGTGATTCACAACATCTGGAGGGCACCACATTAGCTACAGTACTTCTGGGTCACATGGTAGAGAAGGAAAAACATTGGCTGATGGGGTGAAGTGATGGAGTCTGGATCTCATTACACTCTCAAGAGTGAATGGGGGAGAAGGCTGCAGACATTCAAATGAGGGTCTGTTAGATGCTATGCAGGTTTCAGGTTGCACCTAGAATTTCTGGGAAGAAGGAACCTACAATGTCTGATGCCCCACATTTGAAAATATAAAATCCACCTGTCAACTAGGTCTGTCTCTATCCTCAGATCTTAAAATCTATCTGCCTTGCTACATTTCAACCTCCTCCTTTTTCTGTAAAGCTCTTCCCAGCTCAGGCTTTATTGCTCTGCCAGGGCTCGCTCTAAAGTGAAGCCATTTGTTCAACATTTGAGTGGCTGATTGCTCAGAGCAATCCTGCAAACACAAAGACAGCCTCACACAGCGGTCTGCAATACAGTATTTCATGATGAATCCATTATCTCTCCAGACCAGGCTGCCTGCCTTTAACAATGACACAGAGAAGGGATGGGGATGCTTTTTATTGGAGCAACTTCTGTCTGCCAGAGTACAACACTTCCCAGCAAATGTGGCTTTATTAAGAGCTATATGTTGGGGTATCTCATGATTCCACTTTGTATTTAAGGTTACAAGCATCTGTCCCGAGTTTTTGTGTGTGGTGATTTTAGGCAGAGCCCCTGTGCCTTTAAGGATGATGCTTTTAAAGCATCAACATGCAGCAAGGCACCATTTAACTGAATGATCAGTTAGAGCTATCAAATAAAAAAATATTATAATCTAAAAGATCTGTTTGAAATAGCTTTTCTAAGATGGTGCCCACCATAAAAACCATGTATACCATCTAAAAAATAGAAAAAGTAAGCTTCTTATTTCACAAATATTGGTTTTAGCCATATGCAAATTTAATCAGTAATAGAGTAATCAAATAATTGACTAAAACTCATATGTTTTAATAGCCAATGGCTGTTGCTAAAAATTGGTTTGCAGAACCAAAATGCAGTGTTGTGAGGGAAATGTCACATAATTTAAGACTCATAAGAAGAAGGTTGGAGTTGGCACCTACTGATTTTTCCACCATTCATCCAAGTTGTTTAAGCCCAGGTACAGGAACCCCTGGGGCTTATTCCCAGGTAAAGTGGCACAGGATTGCAGCCTAAGCAACTCTTGTTGAGACCCATTAAATAAAAAATGGCGCTAAAAGAAAAATACTGCTTAGTCTCTTACACGTTACATGAAAGTCAGCCCCATTGATTTCAGAGGGACTTGGTTCCAAGTAAGCTTTATTCCTGGGACATTACAGCCCTCAGATACCCTGCTTCCAAACAGCGACGCTTCATTCCTACTGGGGATTAAATGTTGCTGCTGCTGCTGCTATTTAAAACCTATAATACTGTAAAACATACACACCATCTATTTTTAATAATATGATTGCCTAGTAAGTATGCCTGTCCGTGCTATTTTTCTTTCTCCAAAGGCTTTTAGGGCAAGTAGTGCAATAAATTACAGAGCATAAATAATCTATCATTATACAACCAATTCATAAATAACACATGGATTTTGACGTAAAAGACAGCATGGAATGTCTCACAAGGTAGCCTTTTTAAACTGTTGACAGACGCAACAAAACTTTTAAAGTTTTTGATTCTTACTTTTGCAATATTTAGAAGCTTGTGTCATCGGCAGATGAAGTGAATGACAGGGAGGTGTGAAAAGAGATCACCCTAAGGCACTACCTGCATAGTATAATTTTAATTATTCCTTTGATACTGTAGTCTTCTACGTGAGATAATTGAGATACACAGGAAATGTGCTTAAGCTATGGGCACTTGGATATACAAAATTTTTCTGTGTATAAGACGATATATTTTCCTCAGAAATAATAGGCAAAAATTGTGGGTCATCTTATACACAGATAGCAGAGGCGGTTGGTGGCAGCAGCCAGCAGGAGATTGGCAGTGGTGACTGGGTGTGTGATTGGTTGCTGCGGCAAGGCCTGCTGCCGATTGGCCATGGCTGCGGCAATTGGGCGGGTTATTTATGGCAGTGGCAAGGTGTGCGTGCAATCGGCTGTGTTTGCGTTGAGTGCACAGATGGGCTTTTGATGGCGAGCGTGCTGACGATTGGTGGTCGTGGCGATATGTGCAATTCGGCAATTCTCTCCACCTCCCCATTTTTTTATATTGCGGTCCCCAAAAATAAGAGTCATCTTATACACGGGGGCGTGTTATACACGGAAAACCACAGTATATATATAAAGCTATAGTCCTCTCTAAAGGTTTACTTGTGAAATTATAAGGCATGAAAGATGAAAGCAGATCAAACATAAAAAGAGACATAGGGAGACTCCAGCACAAAAATTCTCAGTTTGAATTCATATGCAGATGTTATGGTAAGTGAAGGGGGGGGAGTTCATGTAAGGAAAGATCCCTTCCCTCCTGATTTTGGATGCTCCTGACCTGCCTCAGCAACATCTCTCTCCCCCCCCCCCCAGCAATGCTCCATCTCACACAGAATCATAGAATCAGGAGGGACCATGAGGGTCATCTAGCCCAACCCCTGCAATATAGGAATCTTTTCCCCAACTCTGGGCTTGAAGTCACTGAGATTAAGTGTCTCATGCTCTACTGACTGAGCTAACATAGTTCAATGGGGGCCCCAGATGCTTCAAAAACGCTTTTCCCAAAGAGCAGGTGGCTGCAGAATAGAAGAGGTGAGAGGAAATTTTCCTTCTGGGAACTTCCAGGCCCATTTTTAGCATCCAAGCCTGTATCTATCAGTCCATATCTGCCAGCTGTGGATAACACTTCTTCATCTGACAAAGTGGGTTCTGATCTACAAAAACTTAAAAATGAAAATTTTAAAGATGTCACAGGGCTCTGAATAATTCCAAGATATATTGGGGATAAATCAGAAGAACTGTATGTGTTCTAATGGAAATAAAGGTGTGCTTTACATAATATATTCATTGAATTGCTATGGATCTTTCTCTGCTTGGAAACAGAACTTACTGAAATTGGCTAGCTTCCCAATGCATGGATGTATCATGACATATTGCTCCTGGTACCATTTTCAGGCATTTAAATACATAATTTCCTCTTCACCAATTTAATTTGTTAGAGATCATGGCAGCCTTTATTATTTTGTATTTTTAAATTATTCCCCTTTCAGCTGCATGCAGTTAAAGATAGTTTTATTCTGTATTTTGCGTATTTAATTTTTTCAGCGTTCCAGCTCAGTATTAAATATCATTTTCTTTAATGCTCTTTGCATTGTGCAGTGATGGGATCTAGCCAAATTACCAGTTAGTTGCATTCAGCAATCAACAGTAGTCAATAGACCATTTATACTTTGAATCACTATTAAAGGTGCATAGATATTTTCAAGCAGAATGAACAAAATGAGGGTAATGTACCCTTATAAATGTATAAGGGTAGAGTTCTCCATGCTTTAATTTACTGAAGAACCAATATAACTTTGAGCAGAAGTTTTTTTTTTTTAAAAACTTGTCTGTTAATGGATAGACTTTGTCATGCTCCCCAGACTTCAAGCCCAGGGGAGGCAAAAGACAGGAAGGAATAATCTCTTGAAGAGTAACCATGCTCTACTCTGAGACTTTCCAGGTCAGAGGGTATTGCTTAAACAGGTTTCTCTGCTTCTTAAGACTCATTTCCAGGGCAGCTACTTTGATTTTCATTATTATTTATGCTGTTGTTGTTACTGTAGATTATCATTATATTTATTAATCACTCTTCAGTCACTTTGGGTCACTTGTTAACACAATACTAAACAGTAAAACTAATTACAACAATCAATAGAAACAAACAAATAAACAAAACTATACAAACAAGACAGGCATCACAGATCCTGCCCCACTAAAAGGGGCCACAAGTACCTAAAACCCTTCAAATTAGGGGCTGAGTGAAAAGGAAAGCTTTTGCTTGGTTCCTAAAAATAAAGACTGCACAAAGTGAGCCTTGCTGGAAAGAACATTCCATAAGCAGGGAGGCACCCCTAAAAAGGCCTGCTTTTATGTTATCACCTTCTGGACCTCCCATGGAAGCAGCACATAGAGAAGGGCCTCGGAATACAATCATAGCATACAGATTGTTTAACAAAAAGAGATGGTTGATTCCTTGAGGAATGTTGGTCCTGAGGTGCATGTGCCTTTATAGCATTTTACACAGCTGGTGGTGGTTCAAACTTGCTTTCTTTAGGGTTTAAGTGTACCAGTCAATTACATTTTATTTTATTTTTTGCACCAGCTTGTACTCATGATGTAGCACCCTGCTTGTGGTTAACGCTTAGCTGGAATGAAATATTCAACGCAGCAATAGAGAAATTAAAATAATAATTTATTTGTCAGACAAATAAATGAGAGGCACAGTGGTATATGGTTACCAAGCTCTGGCCTGCCCTCCTGCCATTCTGGCCAGCACTTATATTTCCTTAACCCAGCCCCCTTGCTCCTCCTGTGGCTGCCTCTGTCCAATCAGCCTGGTTGAAATTCCTATTGGCTGTTTGCTAGAACCAATCACAAAAGATACACCCATTTCCTTTTGCCCTTTTATGGGAAACAAAAAGCTATATATTCTTCTATCTATAAATGACAAATAAGTAGTAATATATCTTACATGTGTCTCAACAAGGAACCTTAATTACCAGCTCACCTCTTGCCCTCCTTGCCCTATTGCCCTCCAAAACAAATGGTTAATCTTAAATTTTTATCTTAAACAGATGTCAAGGATCTTGAGTTCACATCATCATTGAAAGATCTCCTTCTTTTGGAGGTCTTTAAACAAAGGCCTGACAACCATATGTGTGCTCTAATGATGTTTCCTGCTTGGCAGGGGGGCTGGGCTGATGGCCCCTGTGATCTCTTTCAACTATATGAAATAAGAATCTAGCATAAGGATTTAACATTTCTTAGCTTCTAAATCCTTTGCATAATTACATTTAAGCCAATATATTTAATACATAACATAAATAACCTTTTAAAAGGAAAAGAAATCTTAAAAGGATCTCAGTTTAAGAAAGAAACAACTTTAGAAAAAGACTTCCCAAAATACTCTCTTCCTTTCTGCCAGCCAGATGCTCTTGGCCTTTTAACCTTAGGAAAATATGGCTCAAGTTTAATGGGAGGCACATGGTTTTATTTTACTATTTACCAACTCTTAATTTAACCACTCTTACAGCTTAATTGTACTTTGCAACATGCAAGGTCAGTGTCCTCGCTCTCAGCCTGTAATTCCCTTTTTACGACTTTGAGAATTGTTTTCTGCTATAAATCAGGGGGGCCCCTTGTCCAGGAGAATAAACATTGCCAAGGTTCTTAGGCAGCTGGTCTTCTGCCTGGCATGAAACATTTGAAAATCTTTAAGCTCATCTTAATATACAGGCCTTAATCAAAAATATAAGCTTCGATAAAAATGCAGGCTTATGATTAGATGCCTCAATGACAGCATGCTATTTGATTCTTTTGAATTCCTGGCTTATTTAAAATGCTTATGTATTATATGTTTAATAGGTACTAATTGGTATTCCTTGATAATGCTCTGCAGTTCAATTAATTAATAATTTGTTAGTTTAAGAAGTGTTTCATGACTTACATTTAATAACAATTCAATAACTGCTTAATTTTACTGTGCTCGTTATCACTAATAGAAAAAGTGCTGTAATAGCTGTTGTCCATAGTTGTCTGGTAAAGATTACAGTAGGCAGTTTTCTGCGATAATGATACACATGCATACATAATTTTATCAGTATGCCGCCTCAAGGAGGCTTACAACATGAAAAATAATACACAATTATAAACATAACAAAAGTAGTCATAAACAATAAAAACCCATCAAAAAGTACACAAAATGAAACAGTCAACATAAAATGCAACATCTAAAATAAAGATACATAATAATAATAATAATAATGATGATGATGATGATGATGTCAATAACAGCGACAACCTGCCTGCCCTCAACAAAAATCCCTAAACAATACCCCAGCCCAAAAGTGTGTTCAGCAGACTCCGCTTTTGCAGCTGGAGTCAGTCAGGGCTCTGTCCTCCCAGGCCAGGTGGAAAAAGGCCTGCAAGACAGGAAGCAGGTCTTCCAGGACTCACAGCCAAGATGTCATAAAGCTTTATATTAAGCTACTCAACTTGTTTTATTGTGTAATGGTACAAATGGTGGGAAAAGTTGAGCCCTATTTTAGTGTTATGTCTTAGATGGGTTACATTATGGAGAGGCATCTGTGTATGGATTTCAGGCTGTGAATACATTGTATAAATTAATCAAACTTGAATATAAAAATATTATATCATTGCAATGCATTAGTACTGCTCAGGGCAACAAAATTGCCCACAAAAGTAAAACAACTGCATAAAAACAGCATATAAAAGCTTTCTGAAATGAGGGTATGCATTGCCTAGCAAGGCAATGGCTTGCCAGAACAGGATGGTTTTAACCAGCCAACAGAAAACAGAATGGGAGGGAACTAACTGATCTCATGGGGTTAATCCTGCATAATCTGGGACACTCTAGCAGCATATCTCTCCAACAGATTTTAGGGACTGGCCACAGTAGGAGGTAGTTCATCAGGTGTCCTCAATCCAAGCCATTTCAGGCTCTGAATATAATCTCACCAACATTTAGAATGCTGCAATGTAACATGGTGCCCACCAAAATTCTTGCAGCTGCATTCTTGACCAAATGAAGTTTCCAAAAATTTCCTCAAAGTAGTTCCATGCAGACAGCATCAAGGTATTCCAATCTGGATGTAACTAAAACATGTGTAACTGTGGTTAGGTCTGATCTTCTCAGGAATGAGCACAGATACTGCACTTGCATGGACTGGGCAAAGGCAATCCCGGCCACAGATGCTACCGCAAAATTGGATCCAGGAGGACCGCCAAACTTTTACAATGGAAGTGCTACCCCACCCAAAAGCAGCTGAATCCCTCTTCCTCCTGAGCAGTATCACCTCTGTCTGGATTAAGCTTCAGTTTATTAGCCTTCATCCAACCTAATTCTTCCTCTAGGTTGTGGGACTGCAATGTTCATTGGCCATTTTGGCTAGGGCTGATGGGAATTGGAGTCCACCAATGTCCAGAGAGTACCATGTTGGCTACTCCTGCAATACTACATTATAAACAAATGAAAGCTTTTAATATATTGTGTTAATTTATGGTTAGGGGAGAGTGGGTTTTTTTTTAAAAAAAAATAGTGTTCTTTTGATGTTGATTTTAGTTTGTTTTTTTTATTTATTTCTACTCCCCTCTCCCAGCCAATATAGCTTTTTGGTCTAATCCATTAAAATAATTCTTAAAGCTGTAGAATCGCTGTAGAAATGAAACCACAGACACTAACAACCAATCTGATCTGTAACCCATTTGCCTCATTCCCCTTAATTAGCTAGCTCCTGAGCATACAAACAAGACTCCCATTCCAGACCTCCAAGAAATATTGCCCCTTTTAAAACAGTCCGTACATGATACAAAGTACTTTTTAAGGGCTGTGGGAATTAATTACACTTGCATCCTGTTGCATGGAAAGATATCATGTGAATTTTCACTAAGTGGATTTTTGTTTTGATATTTTTGTCTTCCCTGTTGCTTTGATCCTTTTCTGCATTCAAGACCCATCTCTTCTCTGCACAATTACCCTACTTCCATGGCTGCTTCTTGAGTTGTAACTAATCAGAGCCACAGAAAATTGCTTTATGAAAGCTACATGCGGACTTTTTATACTAATCAACCTAATTAGGCAAATTCTAATTTAAAACCACAGGTCTTATTGCTGTTCTTATTGAAGTCAGTGGTGAAGCTTCCACTAGACACCTTTAATAACTCACAACATCGAATACACTTTCAGCTTGTTAATTAGGAATTTATTATCATTCCAACATTGTTACATTATTCAGATATGATTCATATACCCAGTACTTTAATTATTAGAGAAGGTGTGCGGATGACCCTGTGCAAATAGTTTCTAGGTACCGAAGGCAAAAGGGATAGAATGGGGCCTGCTCTGCTGTCACAACCCAAATCTGTGTACTTGTTTCTGAGCAACAGTCATGTACTCACCTACCTGGGAATCATCTCCATCGTACCCAGTGGAACTTATTTCTGAGTAGACATGTAGGTATGACCTGATCAAACAGGTGTGCTGCATTTAGATCAGCTTAATACATTACAGTAACATTACAAAAGCATTCAAAATTCATTGTGGTATTTTAGATGCAAAGTTTGTTCAGTGGCGTGATTTCTTTTTTTTAAAAAGAATTATTTTAAATAGGTGGCATAATGATGATGTACATGCAGCAAAGCGAAAATAAAAGTCGAGACTTGCAGGGGAAATAGGGTGGGTTCACTCTGCGTCACTCCCAGTTTGCAAGATTCAGATTACAGCAGCTTTAGCCCAAAGGGTAGAATCTGTTCACTTTACATTGCAGCCATACCTGTTTGAAAGGTAGCTCCTAGGTTCACTTTACATGACTACAGCTCCAGTTTGTAAGGGTAGCCCCAGGATTCACTTTAGGTTACTGCAGCTCAGCTGTGTCAGAGGTGAAATGCAGCATCTGCAGCCCTGTCATCCAGAAAAATTCCTTCCTTCCTTAGCTGTCTAGTACAGAGAGGGCACCACCATCCTCTTCTCAGGGTGGTGTGTGAGTGCATAGTAAAGGACCACAAGATCCACTGGAACTACATGGATTCAGCCAGGGTGAACAACAAGTCATTCAACTCCAACATCTCACTGATGTGGTTGGTGATCTGCATTGGAAACTTAACATCTTGTGAGCCCATTCATCCCTCAGCCCAGTGTCCCCAGCCTAAGCTGTTTCAGCTTTTGGAGTTGACATGAGAGGTGTGTGAGAGGAGGACTTCACACTCCCACTCTGCCCTGCACCCCTCTTACCCTTACTCCCCAACCTCCAGATGTTTTGAGACTACAATTCCCATCATCCCTGACCACTGGTCCTGCTAGCTAGGGATCATGGGAGCTGTAGGCCAAAAACATCTGGAGAGCCGATGTTGGCAAAGCCTGCCTTACTGCTTTTCTTCTCTGAGCTTATCTCACCCAACTCACCTTGGAAGGGACTTAAGTTGGTCTCTTCCAGAGGAGAGGACTTTGGATCACCTGGACTCGAGAGTCCAATCTGGAGTGGGTGGACAGGACTGTGTTTAGGGCCCCTCTGACCCTCCTCAGGGACAGCTCTGTCTGTGCAGGTGCATTCTAAAGCGGCTGTTGGTGTAGTGCCATGAAATCTTCCCCCTGCTCAGCTGCTTACTGCAGTACAGGCAGGTGTCATAGCTGGATCTGCTACCACTCCAACGAGATCCCAAACCATGCTCTGCTGCTTCTGTGAGGACCAAGAATCTCTGCCTTTATTCTGGCTGACCTCCGCAGGATATGTAGTTTTTCCTTTGCAGGGTGTGCTCCACCTTTGCACCAGAATGCTGCTCCCTCTTTCAGGGAACTGTGAGGAGGGCTGTTCGAGAGATCCCTCTACTCAATTGAAGTGTCCACCAGATCTCTGCAATCTACCTCTCAGTCTCTATATCTAATAAACTGACGTCCCCTCCAGTTTCAGTCAGAGAAGCTGCCAGTGGCAAACAACAACAATTTATTATTTGTACCCTACCCATCTGGCTGGGTTTCCCCAGCCACTCTGGGCGGCTTCCAACAAAGATTAAAAAGACAGTAAAATATCACACGTTAAAAACTTCCCTGAACAGGGCTGCCTTAAGATGTCTTCTGAATGTCAGGTAGTTGTTTATCGCTTTGACATCTGCTGGAAGGGCGTTCCACAGGGCAGGCGCCACTACCGAGAAGGCCCTCTGCCTGGTTCCCTGTAGCTTTGCTTTTCGCAATCAGGGAACCGCCAGAAGCCCTTGGTGCTGGACCTCAGGGTCCAGGCAGAATGATGGGGGTGGAGAAGCTCCTTCAGGTATACTGGGCCAAGGCAGTTTAGGGCTTTAAAGGTCAACACCCTTTAAAGATCAACTGCTCTATGCACTACAAAAAGAGCTGGAGGAGAAGTGGACTTGCTCTTGCTAACCCCAATAACCTCAGAGAATGGGGTAACCTGCCACTGCATATCATTGCTCCTCATGTCTACAGCAGTGAAAGTGCATTTCAGTTAGGTTGTGGTATGGAACTCAGATGGCCTATGGCAGTGGTGGCGAACCTTTTAGAGACCGAGTGCCCAAACTGCAACCCAAAACCTGCTTATTTTTTTGCAAAGTGCCAACACGGCAAAGTCGTCGAGGTTTTTTTGGGGTGGGGATTGCACAGGGATCTGGACCTTTTTTAGGGGGGATGCAGAAAATAACTAACACCGTTAAAAATGCTGCAAATCGCTCGCGTCAGCACAGCAAACATGTGTCTACAACTCACCAACAGCACACCGCCAGCTGGTTCACAGGCGCAGAACTTCAAACAATGCTCATTCTATGAAACGTTTAATGCTCACAGCGGCGTGCCCCCCCCCCCCGCAAAAACTCCCCCCAGCACCACTGCGGGCAAAGCACACTCTAAGGAGCGCTTCCTACCCGCACTGGCGTGGGGAGAGCGGATGGCCACTGTGCTTAATGGGCCAATGGCTTGCATGCCCGCAGAGAGGGCTCTGAGAGCCAGTGTGGTGTAGTGGTTAAGAGCGGTAGATTCATAATCTGGGGAACCGGGTTCGCGTCCCCGCTCCTCCACATGCAGCTGCTGGGTGACCTTGGGCCAGTCACACTTCTCTGAAGTCTCTCAGCTCCACTCACCTCACAGAGTGTTTGTTGTGGGGGAGGAAGGGAAAGGAGAATGATAGCCGCTTTGAAACTCCTTCGGGTAGTGATAAAGCGGGATATCAAATCCAAACTCCTCCTCCTCCTCCTCCTCCTCCTCCTCCTCCTCCTCCTCCTCCTCTTCTTCTTCTGGCACGCATGCCATAGGTTCACCATCTGCTTGTGCCTTTGCCCCCACCTCTGCTACTGAGGCTGCCACACAGCTTGCTATCAGCAGCACCATGTATATATAACTGAAGATTAGGTGCAATTATGGATTGTTTACAATAGGAGGGTGTCTGTAGAATAATAATGATAAGAGTGATAAATGTGTATTGTGTGATTGTTATGCTTATAACAGTGAGTGTACGTAAAATAGCATTGCAGTCCAGTAGAATAGATGGGCGGGTGAGACACACACACACACACAAAGACACTAAGATTTAATAACAGAAATAATAATAGTAATGCAGACCATGGCTGATAAGTAGAAAAGAATTAAGAACTACGTGAATACACTAAATTAACTTCTACTACAGTGCAACAAGCAGTAATGTGTGTGTGGCTGCTTTTCCCTGCCACACACAGAGAGAATTTAATAATACACACAAAGAATTCAATAATAATGACGAGGCAGTCTATGACTAATAAATCAAATCACTTGAGACAGATTAAATAAAACAGACTGCACATGGAACTGAAAGTGAACTCCTCGGACCAGAGCTATTCTTAGGGGAAGAAAGATCACTGACAGACAGCAGGATTATATCAAAAGGAACAGTAAGGATGTTAAGGTTGGTAAATAAGGGACTGGACTGGAACGACATAAACTGGTACTGGTAAAAAGGAACACATGGGCTAAAGAAAAGCCTGAAATAGTAGCACCTTTAAAACATTACTGGTTCACAGAGACAAATCTAGCATAGAACAAGAAGCACATGAAAGTGAAGTTACTTATTTACTTCAACTCTTAAAGTACTGGGATTGGAGAGCCCTAGTTAAATAATTCTCTCTGATTGCAAGTTAGACCTGTCAGTCACAGAAGAACTTTCCCTTCTTTCCCCTTTCCCTACCCTGGTATTTTCTTTATGTGGTAAGCTTATGCTTACCACATATGCTTTTCAGTTTTAGCTGATGCTTGTCTGAAGTGGTTTTTTATATCTGAAACACAGAGGTGTCACAAAGTGCTTTCAGGTGCTGCTTTGACTCAGGCATATCAGGCACAGCCCTCTTTGCCTCAAACCATCCCAGATCCCCTCTGAAGTTTCCTGATTCAGTTGGGGATTCATCAGAATCCTCTGCATGACCCGATTCTGCAGCCCTGTCTAAGCCTATTGATATAAGTTACTCAGTGTACTTTTGTAATTTCATGGGAGAGACGCTCATTAAAGCTTTACACACACACACACACCCTTAAAAACCCCCACACCTGTTGTATTTCCTGTAGCTAACCATGGTTATGGGTACATAAGTAAGAAATCTGCTATATAAGTGTACCCTGTAGTACCATGTCTTGTTTTCATCAGATGTACCATGCTTGGCTGTGAGGAATCAGGAGGCCTTTGTAACTGGCCAATATCTTTGTAAGAGACACGTCCACAAGAAGAAGAGACATGAAGCCATTGAGGGGCTGTCATATTTAATTCTGATTACTCTTTCTCATCTGCCACTATTCTAAATTATGTTGGAACAGTGCCAGCTAGTTCTCTCATTGTCACTCTAATGGGATTTAGATTGGTTGTTCTGATTGCACGTTCTCCTCCTCCTGTTTATGCTGTTTTAGATCTTGTAAGGGATGTATCAAATAACTATTTTAAGTGCTCCTTAGGGATAGAGCAGAACTGACAACATGCATGTGTGTGTTTTAAAAAGCAAACATATCACTCTTTTGTACTGTTGAATCATTGTGAAGCAGCTTTCTAAATGAAAGCAGATAAACACCACCATTTTGCCTTTGAATATCCATCTGCAAATATAGCTATCTTTCTAGCTATTCCTTTTTTATTTATTAAAATATATTTATATGCCACCCTTCCATGCAACTTGCAGGGTGAATAATTAAAAACAACAACAACAAAGTAACTTAAAAATCAGTATAAAAATAAAGCAATACAAAATGAAAAATAAACAATTACATTTGCTTGCAACTGACAATACATCAGAACTGGTGCCAGCCTAGCGTCCCTGCAGAGAATATTCCATAAGGTATATAATGCATTATATTGTATTGCTTAGAGACAACTGTAATTAAGGTGTATAAAACAACTAAGTGGGGTGCTATCTATGTACCTAATCTATCAGTGTATCAGAATCATAAGAGTCAATGTCCAAATACACATTGATTAATGAAAAGTAACCTGAAATGTGTAATTGTTACTGTAAAAGGTTTCTGTCAAGATTTTATTGAAAGTCTTATTCTTCTAATGTTAGACTTGCCTGCAGGTGGTAATGTGAGGGTTACCCTCTTTTCCTGTGAATCTGAGAGCCAAACTACATGTGATGCTCATGCAGCTTTACCTACTATATGAATTAATGAATAGCAGCTATATCAGAAAGGGGCTTATTGACAATGGAATTTATGGAAGCATGCAGAATGGAATAAGCACTTAACTGGCAGTATATTCCACTGTATTTCTGGAAGTGGCTTTTTATGTTGTGTGAAAGTTCATATATAATGTGGAAATTCGTGGTTGGGGAAGAGTGAAAATGGATTAAACTTGAAACAGTACATTAGGATGCTGGGACCATGGTGAGGGCCAAAATACCTCTAGCAGCTACCTAGGTATATTTACCCCATATTTGAGTCAGTCTGGGAGAGAACTGCTTTCAAGTAAGGAGGCAGAAAGTGTGGAGTACATGTCTTTGCCCTACATACTCCTTTTCACATCTTCTCCCTCTTTATAAGTGAACAGGGTAGACATGTGGATGCAATACTTAACAAGTCTCCACTCATACTGTTGCATGGCACCCTAATTTCCGAGTGGTGCGATATTTCAGGGGTTCCAAGTGCTTAACCAGGGTTCGTATTTCCTTTTGGAAATGAGGCACAGCGGAGACTTTGGTGTCTTTATGATATGTGGTTTATTTATACATATATACAACCTGAGCCTATGATGCTATGGGTTCACAGCATTATGCTATGGGTTCACAGCATTAACACCCAACAAGGGTCTTGTTTCTCCCCATAGCCACCACCTTGGATTCAAGCAGAGATCAGGCATGTCTCTCACTCTTGGGTTTCTGTCTGCTTCTAGCCCAGCTCACATACACTCAGGGTTTTTTCAGGGGGAACTTATAGGAACTCAGTTCTGGCACCTCTCAGACGGATTCCAGCACTTCTCAGGGTGCCATTGCCACTCTAACAGAATGAGGGAGGTGTTTGTGGTGCGTTCTAGCACATCTTTTTCTAGAAAAATAGCACGGCATACACTCAACTCTGGCTTTTGTCTTTCTAAGTGCCAGCCAGATGAGGAAGGAAGCCCACCCATTTTCTTTCTGGCACAGAGCAGCTTCCTTTCTTATACGAATGACTCATACTTAGAACCATTACCAAGAAGCTGGTGTGGCTATTCCTACGGTAGAATCCTACATTAGATTTTAACCCTTGCTGGATCCAGGAATTAGAAGGCACTCAGACATACAGCCTAACCATTGTCTACTCTCCCCCCACCTGTCCAAACCTCCCCCTCACAACATAATGTTTGTCATCTCTCATAAATGTATGGCCCATGAAGTACCAGGAGTTGGAAGAGAGCTGATATGTTTCAAAAAAGGCTAGTTTGATAGCATCATATTGAATTTCTCAGTATGGTTTGGAATTTAGATATAAGCCTAGGACTTGGCTAGCACTTTGGTACTGTATTAAAGATATGGGGAAAGAATGAGAAATCATTAAAGGGTTTTAGGCTATGATTTTAAAGCTATGCTGCCTGCCATTTATTCATCTCCGTTAGTACTGCAGAGGACTTACTTGAAAAGCTGTGGCATTAGACTGGATGAATTAAGGCAATCATACTAACCACTGCCTTTATATTCTTAGTCCTTCAGTCCAAAGGTTCTTTCTTTCTTTGTTCGGAGACCATTTCTTCTTGACAGGATTAGCCATCCTTAATGAGACAGAAAACCCCTCTTGGGGTTTGACAACTATTATGTTTGCCTTTTTCTTCTTCCTATTGAAAGGAGACATGTTAGACATGAAGGGAGAATGTAACAACAACAAAGGAAGGGAAAATATATATCTGCCGTCATCATCTGTGTTTAGTTTCCAAACAATTCTTCAAAAAAAATTATAGATATGAACTACTCATTTACCCTTTGTGAGGTCTACAGGCTAGCTTCATTGGTTGAAATCATGGCTATTACTGGAATGGCATTATGAAAGGTGAAATTGTCGCCACTGACTAAGCTGGACTATTAAACAGCAGGTGAAAAGCAAGAGATGGGAAGAGAAAGCTGGTAGCACAATGATGTAAGAGAAAGCAACATCAAGGGTGTAATGACAGTTCAGGATTCAGTGTCAGACGTGATGATGTTCCTTCATTCTACTTTCACATGTATTCTGAACAGCCTTCAAGAATGTGATGACTATCAGAGTTCTAGGAAGGTTGTGCGTAAGGTAAAAGGTAAAGGTAAAGGTACCCCTGCCCATACGGGCCAGTCTTGACAGACTCTGGGGTTGTGCGCCCATCTCACTTAAGAGGCCAGGGGCCAGCGCTGTCCGGAGACACTTCCGGGTCACGTGGCCAGCGTGACATCGCTGCTCTGGCCAGAGCCAGAGCCAGAGCCGCACACGGAAATGCCGTTTACCTTCCCGCTGGTAAGCGGTCCCTATTTATCTACTTGCACCCGGAGGTGCTTTTGAACTGCTAGGTTGGCAGGCGCTGGGACCGAGCAGCGGGAGCGCACCCCGCTGCAGGGATTCGAACCGCCGACCTTTCGATCGGCAAGCCCTAGGCGCTGAAAACATTAATACAAAAGCTGCATTCTTACCTACACTGAGGTTTGCAATGCTTGAGGTTTCTGATTATCTCCAGAAAACCAACTTTTTCCCATCAGAAGCTCCTAGATAGTTATCACTTTATCATTTTCTAGCTCATTCGCTGACACTGTATATAGTGCATGAATCTCGTCTTCTTGCCAGCTTTCATTAGATGCTTTTTGTTTCAGAAAGGTCTTATTATGCTGCTTGAAGTTTTCACTGTATATATTTTAATGGTGAGGTGCACCTAAGGTTGTTGGGTTTTTTGTGGTCAATTTCCTTCCTTCCTTTTAGCTTCCCTTCCTTTCTAACAAACTGGGAGCCATTCTTTTGTGGATGCTGACAGATTTGTGTGTGTTCAATGGGTCTTTTTTTACTTTCATTTCTGAAGAGCCAACGGTCCCTCTGCTTACTCCAACTGTACTTTTAGCTGGGGCCAGATAAGCCAAGGGGAGCCTAAAGGCATTTGCAGTACAGTGGTACCTTGGGTTACATACACTTCAGGTTACATACGCTTCAGGTTACAGACTCCACTAACCCAGAAATAGTACCTCGGGTTAAGAACTTTGCTTCAGGATGAGAACAGAAATCGTGCTCCGGTGGCGTGGCAGCAGTGGGAGACCCCATTAGCTAAAGTGGTGCTTCAGGTTAAGAACAGTTTCAGGTTAAGAACGGACCTCTGGAATGAATTAAGTACTTAACCTGAGGTACCACTGTACATTGTGTGAATTTTGAAGGATTTTAATTTAGGGTCACCTATCTGGAGGTGTGATATTAATGAAACAACCAAACCCAAGATATATTTTTCATGCTCTGTCAACAGAATTTTTGCTGGATAAAATCGCCAACATATTTTTAAGAAAGGCTATGGTGCAAAAGGTATCATAGATGACTTAATGAATCCTTTCTCTCTTTTTTTGCTTTTTCACAGTATACGTCTTTCTACCTGACAAATAAGGCACCTTTTCCCAAATATGCTTTGCAATGTTGTGGGTTGTTTTTGCATTTTAAGTGGGTAATGCCCGGAGGCAATCTTGTTCAGCCCAATAATGTTACTTCTGAATGCTGAGCTGGCAATTTCATTTCTGCTTTCAGCTAAGCTCAACCAATAGCTTTCTCCCAGACTGCTTAATTCAAAAAGTAGGAGTGAATTTTCAATCCCCAGAGAATTTTTTTCCCATCTGCAACTGCTAATGGAAACATGCCTCAGAGGCAGTATAGCACAGCTGGGAATTTAGGCTTGTCTTCTCAAAGAAATCTGAGTACAAACCTATTTAGCTCCACACAGCATGTTTACTAAAAAGCATTGTGCTGCCCACAATGCAAAGGAATGTATGTGGATGGGCAAGCTGGAAATTACTAAATACAAAAACCCTATGAAAAATAGCAGTGTAAGCTAATAAGGATTGTTTTGTATGTTGTTTCAGGTGCTAAAGCTGACCTTGCAGTGAACAGTAAAAAAAGGACATAACTTTTATTTATTTAGAGAATTTATATTCTTTTGTTTGTAAGTGTGTTTGCAATATGAGGAAACATAATTATTACACCTTTGCATGGAATAACACTGTTTTGGTTTCAGAACTAAAATGTTAGTTATGTGTTATGGTTTTGCTATATACAGTGGTACCTCAAGTTAAGTACTTAATTCGTTCCGGAGGTCTGTACTTAACCTGAAACTGTTCTTTACCTGAAGCACCACTTTAGCTAATGGGGCCTCCTGCTGCCGCCGCGCTGCTGGAACACAATTTCTGTTCTCAACCTGAAGCAAAGTTCTTAACCTGAAGCACTATTTCTGGGTTAGCGGAGTCTGTAACCTGAAGCGTATGTAACCTGAGGTACCACTGTAATTGGTCCGGTTCATATTTCTGAAGCAGCCAAAGAAATATGTATCCTAATACATGACAAACAATTCTGAGTAGAATAGAGTTAAACAGGGATATGGTTTTCCAGATATTGTTGAATTATAGCTTTGATCAACCCTAGCCATTGGCCGTGCTGATTGGGGCAGATGGGAGTTGGAATTCAGCAACATCTGGAGAGCAACAGGTTTTCCACTCCTGGACTAAAAATGGCCCATGACTCTTTTACACCAGGCAAGGAGAGAATGAGAGGGAGGGAGATAAGAGAGAAAGAGAGATTTTCTAAGAGAAGCAGATTAAAAAACAGAATGGATGAGAAGCAGTATCATGGAAACAGGAAGCCAGATCATGGGTATTATAGGTGAGAAGAGATAAAACCTACCAATGTAAAAAGTGAAAATTTTCATGTAACACAATTTCTTAAATATTAGAGGAGCAGCATAATGAGCCATTATATAGAGGTGAGGATTAGGGATGTGAATCCTTGTTCTGAGCTTATTAAACCACCATGCAGAGAGATACTAGAGTTGCCTCCATTCTTGCTGCCCTGATCCCATTGCCAATTGTAGAAAATAAATTTAAGGAATATCTACAGTGTGCTAAAGTAGGCCAGTTTAAAGAAGGATAGCCCTCATGGAAGAAAATAACATTTTACATTTACTGTTGGGCAACCACTCCTTCACACCTTATCAGATCTTCTGAAATCTGGCAACAGCTCTATCAAAACTGTTTCCAGAAAGTGCCAAGGAAAAATCCCACATGAACCTGCAGAGGAAAAACCAATTTTGGAAGAAGAAGAACCACCACTCAGAAACAACAGTGAGGTCCAGTTTAAGTTACGCATTGCAAATACCCATGTGCTTGAAGATCTCCTGTTGTAATAAATGAGATTGAAAACTGCTTGATTTCAGTAGGATCATGCCCAATGTTAATTATAATTATTGTCATCAACATGATCAAATCTATAATCACTGGGGGGAAAGTACTGATTCACTAAATCTGAAGTGCTTGTTATGTATCCCAAACTGGTGATTATAACCATGATGTTCTGTCACTGAACATTACATAATGTCAACAACAACCTTCAGAAAAGGCAATAGCCATGTTATCTTAGGCCTCTCAGTCTTTTTCAACTAAGAAGGTTGAGTGTTTGCTTTGCATGCAGAAGGGTCTAGACTCTAGGTTAGGGGTCAGCAAACTTTTTCAGCAGGGGTCCGGTCCACTGTCCCTCAGACCTTGGGGGCGGGGCGGACTATATTTTTGGGGGGGAAATGAATTCCTATGCCCCACAAATAACCCAGAGATGCATTTTAAATAAAAGCACACATTCTGCTCATGTAAAAACACACTGATTCCCGGACCATCCGCGGGCCAGATTTAGAAGGCGATAGGGCCGGATCCGGCCCCCGGGCCTTAGTTTGCCTACCCATGCTCTAGGTTAATTCTCTTGTTTAAAAGATCACAGGCAGCCAAGCAAAGAAAGACAAGGCCTTGGAAAACCACCGCTAGTGGGCTACATGGATTAATAGACTGATTTAGTGTAAGGCACCTTCTTATATGTTCACAGTGCAATAAATTCTGTGCACTGATCTGGACATCGAAAATTGGGAAAAGAAAGGCTTCTGTGTTTGTGTGTATAACTTTTCAAGCAAACCTCACAAAGCAGTTTACATTAAAATGACAAAACAATAAGACCTGGTTTATAACAATATCATCTACAATATAGTTTGAAAAGTTGTTTGCTTGTTATGCCAAATTTGCATTATGGTTCCTGAGATCAAGAAGCAGGTTTTCATCTATGTTTGGATACAACTGGATGCCGTTTTGAATCAAGATGGCAGACCGAACCTTCCCAAATTGCATTGGTTTTAACCATTGATGTGTGAATTATTGTTGTTGTTTCTTGGAATGCTTGACTAACAGTAAAGGTAAAAGGTAAAGGTACCCCTGCCCGTACGGGCCAGTCTTGACAGACTCTAGGGTTGTGCGCTCATCTCACTCTATAGGCCGGGAGCCAGTGCTGTCCGCAGACACTTCCGTGGCCAGAGTGACAAGCTGCATCTGGCGAGCCAGCACAGCACACGGAACGCCGTTTACCTTCCCGCTAGTAAGCAGTCCCTATTTATCTACTTGCACCCGGGGGTGCTTTCGAACTGCTAGGTTGGCAGGCGCTGGGACCGAGCAACGGGAGCGCACCCCGCCGCGGGGATTCGAACCGCCAACCTTTCGATCGGCAAGTCCTAGGCACTGAGGCTTTTACCCACAGCGCCACCCGCGTCCTGAGTAACAGTAGGCACAGGCTATAAGGTGGGGAGAAACTTTTAGAAGCTAGCACTCCCATGACGGGACTCCCATCAGGGCAAGATGGTTCATGAGTAGCCCTATGGTGGCAGTTGAAGGAGGAATAGACCACCCTCAGTTAGAACATTTGGGAATTAGATGGTGGGCAGCTCTCCAGTCCATTCTATCTTCTCTTCTTTTCTCCATTCCAGACACTTCTACTGGAGCTAGACTGAAAATAGCTACATATACAGCTTCTCTCTTAAAGTAGATTTTCTTATTTTTGTATGATGTGAACATGGTGTATTTATTTGTAAAATCTTTATACACTACCTTCCTGCCTTTAAATGGGGGCACCAAGGCAACAAATACCTTAATAGTGCTTGAGAGAAAAAACATCTTAATTATTTCATCAAAAGCAGAGGATTAAAGCCTCATTTTAAAACCTGCAGAAGTTCAGCAGAATAAAAGTGTCTTGGCTGCCTGCCTGGAAACAGTGAAGGACAGGGACAGCAAACCCTCCCTCGGGAGAGTGTGTCTTAATAGGAGTGCCGTCACTGAAAAAGTCCTGCTTTGAGTCTCCTCCTATGGCAGAGCAAGGCTCCAGATAATAGGCTGGTTCACATGGTATATTTGTAAACTGCTTTGAACTTCTTTTTACAGTTAAGTGGTATATAAATTTTATGAAATAAATAAATAAATAATAAGAAAATATTTGCAGCTGAACCTGCAGTAGAAATTATCTGAATTATGATGACAAGTATAATAATGTGCAAAAATTTGTATTCTGTCTTTGTCTTTAGCTTGAACCTTTCATAACTAATTAAGATAGTAGGGAATTCTAACAGTATCCTAATGAAGGAAGGGTCAACATTAACAATGATTCATAGCACCATGTCTCTGCAGTGCCTTTGATCTTCTGAGCATGTCTCAAATGTTAACTAATCAGTTAGGGTACTTTAGGATCATATTTGCAGGGGAGCTAAGAAGTTTGAAAATATTTTGACGCATATATTATTTATCATTATTACTTACCTGCCCTTCACCCTAAGGTCCCAGGGCAGCTTAAAACAATTTAAATATAGTTTTAAACAGTTTTAAAAGTTACAATTAAATATACAGTTTGAAAAGAACAACCATATGAAGTTGCTTTGATAAAAAATTAAATTGCAAAATCTATATTTCTGGTGTTATAGAAACAAACCCTGCTCCTTTTCCCTTATGGGGTATCCAAGAGCCCATATAAAGTCCTTAGGTGGGTTTCCTATCAGTAGGAGAAAATAACAAGAGGCCAACCAGAGTATATTGAGAAGCAAAGAGGCTAGTAAGCCTGATCTTTATTAACTGTTGCAACAGCGTCCCCACTCACCACACGCAGGAGGGAGGAGAACGCAGAACAATGGTGCGCAAGCCCTTATATAGACTTTTGAAATTGCCCACTCTGTAGCTCAAGACCACCCCCCAAAACATCATACATACATCACAGAATAAATCCTGTCTGCCAGGATATCTGTTAATGCTCAATGATTGCTTTACCAGGGCATCCTGTCCATTCTTTTGTGATGGTAAAAACTTTTACTTCCTGAATCCAGGTCACAGGCTCACCCTATTCACACACAAATATGCCCTTAAGACAGGATTTGTAAGTAAAAAGACAAAGGGAAGGCTTTCCTCATTTCCTCCCTCCTTAAAAGAAATATACTGTATTGAGGTCAATTTGGGAGAGTCAAAATCAGGGGTCGGCAACCTAAGGCCCATGGGCCACAAGCAGCCCATGGGGGTTGTTTAACCAGCCCATGGACCCCTGCCGCCCACTCAGGGACCCCAGACACCCGCTTGGTCAGCTCCTGTGCGTCATGCGTGGAGCAAAGCGTGGACCGCCTTCCGTGATGCTGGCTGGCTTCCCATTGGCTGCAGGAAGCCCCTGCAGCCAATGGGAAGCTGTGCAAGCCTCCTCTGCGCTGGGAGGAACGCCGGAAATAGCGTTTGCGCATGCAAGCATGCGCATGCACACACTCCGGCCCACCGCGGTGTCTGTGGGACCGTGAACTGGCCGAAGCCACAAAAACTTTGCCGACTCCTGGTCAAAATGGTTTGGGAGAGTCAAAATGACTTCAGGATTGCTCTCTTGTACTATTTCAGACATGTGGTTTATATACTTATGTATGTGTTTGCCTTGTACATTTATGAACATTTATTTTAAACTTTTTTTTGTAACATGAAATCATTCAATAAATTTTTTTGGGACCTTAGAATTCTTATAAC
Organism: Podarcis cretensis; assembly: GCF_951804945.1. NCBI lineage: Eukaryota > Metazoa > Chordata > Lepidosauria > Squamata > Lacertidae > Podarcis > Podarcis cretensis. Next base: position 40,392,919 of record NC_137181.1, read on the forward strand.
ACTGGGAAACAGAAATCTAATGGGACACTCTTTAAAATTCATTTTTGCTGTTATACAATAGCTTTTTAAAAAATGAGAAAATGACTGAAAGCTCAGGTTTATCTAAAATCTAAAAGCATAAGGATCTCTCATTCTTGCTGGAAAATAGCCTTGTGCCATACCTAATGCTTTTCTGAAACAAACAAACAAAAAAAGAGGAGAGCAGAGCAGAGTGAAGCAAAACAAAACAAAGGCTCAGTTTCCAAGAAGGGCATTATTTACATCCCAAGTTTAAAAGATATGTAGCATTGCCTGGAAAATAACTAACCCATAAGTTTATTTTAGAGAAAATAGTAGTTTTAGACCTTGCTATTATTCACTGTGTGTGTCTAGACCACAGAATAATACCTCAGGAATGCATCACATAAATAGCTTATCAACAAGACCAGAGAAAAGAAAAAGCATTAACCTACATGTTATTGTGCAAATAGAACCACAGTCACAATTCTTTGCAGTATTTCTAACAGGAACTCTGAATTGCAAAGACAGATTAGTTAAGTCCCGAAGAAAAGAATTGTTAGAACGGGAGTTTTCGCACACTTCAGAATGCAATATTTAATTGTAGCATGTATGAAAAACTGTACCAGAACTAGTTTAACTACGGACTAGTCTATATGTTACCTTCATCAAATAGGGACTATGTCAAATGGCCTCTGCATGATATTTTACGAACACAGCAGTGGAGGCAGAAGCTGCTCTGCTTTTGCTCCCATAGGTTTCCCAGGACAGGCAGTGGCAGGGATGGGCAGAGGTGTTCCGCAAAGTGCTCAAGACAGCACAAAACTGCCAGGTGAAACAACTGCTGCTATTCCCATCTCTGCTAACTAAGTAACAGAATGCTTCTGGGTCCTACTATGTTAATTGCAGTTCAGCGTTCTCCGTATTGTCTTCCTATATTCTGTTTCGCTTTTCAGTTACCTGAGTTGTGGCTCCCCCATTCCACTTCCACACCCCCAATTAAAAAGAATTGCAGTAGCATAGTGAGTACAGAAAAGTACTACTGAAACTTTTAACGGTTCCTGTGCCTTTAATTAAAAGTCTACCGTTGCCAGGCCTTGACCTTTCTATTGCTTTGTGTTGATAGTGGTAGACTGATTAGTGATAGTTTCTTAATTGCCCCACTGTTCATTCCTGTTCCTCTTGGGGACAGCACTCTCGCTATTAGTTCCTTAGCATTCCTTTTTTCTGTTCAGTTTCAGATCAAAATTTACTGTAAAAAAATGCAAAGAGATAGAGATAGGAAATAGCCAAGTACGGTGGTACCTCAGGTTACATACGCTTCAGGTTACAGACTCCGCTAACCCAGAAATAGTGCTTCAGGTTAAAAACTTTGCTTCAGGATGAGAACAGAAATTGTGCTTTGGCGGCACGGCAGCAGCGGGAGGCCCCATTAGCTAAAGTGGTGCTTCAGGTTAAGAACAGTTTCAGGTTAAGAACGGACCTCCAGAACGAATTAAGTACTTAACCCGAGGCACCACTGTAAAGCTTTTGTTACCTCCAGAATAAGGGGGCGGGGTATTCAAGGGACATTTACAAGACCATTCATCACTAATTCTGAAGCCTTCATTCACAGGAAGCAACAGAAGGAGCAGAACCAGTAAAAAAGGAATATATTTTTAGAAACTGCTCCCCTCCTTAATTTCTGAGCAATATTATCAGTAGAACAATGCATTGTTTAATATTGAAGTGTTTAAACCACCAGCAGCAACTGCAATTCTGTTTTCTATTTTTTAAAAAATGAAAAGGAGAAAATATATTTAATCAATATATTTAATCAAACTTAAAATAACAAAATAAAATAACGGAGTAACTTTTTGGCAGTGGCAGAGACAGGTGGAAGGATACCTCCACATCTTCTCCAGAACAGCAAATTAGGAGGTTGGATTGCTCTGCGACACCCCATCAACTGAGTATGATGTAATGAAGTCTTCAGTGGGCATGTCTCAAGAACAATTCCCAGTCATAATTAACATTGGGCAGTACCTTTGCTTAATGGACATTATTTGTGAGTTATGATCGCATAAAGATCTCAGCCATGGGGAAGGGAATTGCTGGATAATGTAGTGCTGTGTGGAAACTCCATTTCACTTTCAGCCAATTAAAGGGAAAGCTGCAACCACAGTAATGACTGGTATCATGAATATTGGGGTGGAGGGGGAATGGATTAATTGTGATCCCAGTCTTATCTGCACTAGTTCTTAATGAATCATTTCACTACGTTTAAAGTGAACTTTGTAAATTATTGCTGCCTAAAGAGTTTTACTGGTAATCTTTGCTTCATGATTGAATTATCAATCCCATAGAACAAAATACAGGCGCGAGCGCACACACACACACACACACACACACACACACACACACACGCACAGTTTATTTGCATTAGCCACTAGCCATAGCAATAAAATAAAATGTGATATACTGATGATGGAGCTAAATGCTTAGCCATACAAAATGTGTTCCAGAGGTTTACATCAATACAAATGACAGAATTGAGACACCCCACCCCACCCCCTTGCTCACAACTGACTTGCGTGCGACTGCATATATACGCAGCATCAGGAAACAATTAAATAATTTAGTTCATACCCAGAAATGGAGGGGGAGAGCTGGAGAGTCCTTGCACCTCACAGGGAGACCCTTCCTAGAGCCCGAAGAGGACTTCAGTGAGGGCCGAGACTGGAGGTACAGCAGGATTTTGTTTAGGCTGCTCAGCCTCCCCGCCTAACAGCTGGTGTGTGAGATAGCGCAGCAGCAGCAGCAGCCGCTTTCCTGTGCATCCTCTAGTCTCCTGCTAGCCCTAGAGCTTCACTTCCAGTTGTGGATATCTTTCGTGCAGTATTTTTGATCTGGATTGCAGAGGGAGAGTGGCAGAGAGGGGCATTTAGGGCTGCTTCCCCCCTTATGCAATTTTCACTTCTGCTTGTGGGGTGTTAGAATGTAACCTCTGTGTAAATGGGGAGTTGCCTGAATGAAAAAGGAAGAAACTGTGTGTTGTTTTTCATATGAGATAAATAAGTTAGTAAATCAGGAGCCTGAACTAACTAACTTATTAAGTCAGGCTCCTGATTAGGACCATATCTGCTAAATTTCAGCATCAGATGTTCCTGGACTGTATACCTAGGATCACAGGAAGTTTCCGAATACCTAGTCAGACTATTGGTCTATCCAGCAGTATTGTCTACACTGACCGGCAGTGGCTGTCATAGGTTTCAGACAAGACTCTTTTCCCTAGAAAATTAATCCTAGAAATTAATCTCGAGCCTTTTGGCAAATCACCTGCTCTGATGTTGAGCTATGACTCTTCCTTTGAAATGATGCTGTTTCCACTTGGTCTAGAATCATAGAATCATAGCATCATAGAGTTGGAAGAGACCACAAGGGCCATCGAGTCCAACCCCCTGCCAAGCAGGAAACACCATCAGAGCACTCCTGACATATGGTTGTCAAGCCTCTGCTTAAAGACCTCCAAAGAAGGAGACTCCACCACACTCCTTGGCAGCAAATTCCACTGTCGAAGGCCATTATATTAAATGCAGGTAATGCACACAGAATTGTTTACATTTGTGGCCCATATATTTTATTTTCTTCAAGTGTCTAATGCATAATGCATGAAATGGGCGGGGGATCTTGATCTTGAATTTTATGCTTATGTTATCATAGATTTTTCTTCTTCCTGTGGCATTGAAGGCTTTTATCATCCAGCACCAACAAGAAGAGAATAAGGCCTCGGGAATATTTAGAATCACTTCAAAGACAACAAGCCCAATGTTTTAAGAAAATTGAGGCTGACATAATTGCTGTAGGCAAAGGCAAGAGCCAATGAAGTGTTGGCAATACTGCTGAACCACCAGCAAATTCTGCGTCCTGAGAAATGCTTTGATAAACAAATTTGGAGAATACTCTTTCCTCCTGCGCATTTGTTTTATGGCTGACAAGTAGATGCTCTGTGTGGAAAAGTCCATTATTGAATGCTGCATCCCTTCCATAGACACGCAGCCACCACTCTACAAACACAATGCATTGCCTGGAAATCATTTGTTAGGTGAGGTTTCTCATAACGAGTCAATGATTTCCATTTATTCCTACAGGAAGATTTTCTAATGCATTCCCCACCATGGGATTTTGAACCCAAAATGCAGGGAGAAGCCCAGGAAAATCCCATTAAGAAATGCTCTCTGGTTTGTCTGATTGCTCCACCTCCCTCTCTCCCTCTGTTCCTCAGCCAATCAGCAAAAGGTAAACTAGGAAGTAAAAAATGTTTTCTGTTCAGACATCTGAATCTGCAGTGTGTATCTTGAGATTTGGGTCCTGATTCTTTGGAAAAGTGATTTATTTTTTTTGCATAGCAAACCTTTATAAGGCAGGACCTATGTATAGTTTTGACAAACCTAGACAGCATCTTAAAAAGTAGAGACATCACCTTGCCAACAAAGGTCCGTATAGTAAAAGCTATGGTTTTCCCAGTAGTGATGTATGGAAGTAAAAGCTGGACCATAAAGAAGGCTGATTGCCAAAAAATTGATGCTTTTGAATTGTGGTGCTGGAGGAGACTCTTGAGAGTCCCATGAACTGCAAGAAGATCAAACCGATCCATTCTTAAGGAAATCAGCCCTGAGTGCTCACTGGAAGGACAGATCCTGAAGCTGAGGCTCCAATACTTTGGCCACCTCATGAGAAGACTCCCTAGAAAAGACCCTGATGTGGGGAAAGATGGAGGGCACAAGGAGAAGGGGACGACAGAGGACGAGATGGTTGAATAGTGTTCTTGAAGCTACCAGCATGAGTTTGACCAAACTGCAGGAGGCAGTGGAAGACAGGAGTGCCTGGCATGCTCTGGTCCATGGGGTCATGAAGAGTCGGACACGACTAAACGACTAAACAACAACATGTATAGTTTAAACTTTGACACCCGCCTCCTCTGGTTTTTTAAGAACATTCAAAGGGCTGTTTCACGCTCTATCGACAATCCTTCCCTGTTCATTGTGGAGGAGGAGCAGATTTGCCTCAGCTGTTCAGTGTAAAGGCTGAAGACTGGCAGGAGCTCCAATGCACCAGAGTTGCAATTTCAGCTGAGTTTGGGGGAACCGCTTGAAGTATCCATTGTGTTGAGCTATTTCAATTGCTTTTGTTTGATTTGCTCATTGCAAACAGCTGAAAGTCTGTAAATTTTGCTAATAAGCCTGATTTGCAATGGAGGTTCAATAATTTCAATTGCAACTGTATTTGCTGTACATCTTTTAATATGTAATATATGAAGCAATGCCTAAGACTTCAGACTTACGTTCATTCACTGTATACATTATGAGGTCCACTTGCACAGTAAAGTCAGTCTAGCATCCTTGCTGATATCTTTTAGGTGCCAATTGTAGACTTGCCTTTCCCTAGAGGCCTGAGCTAATTCTGTGCTGTTGTTGGTGTGCTTCTGAAGCTTCCTATGGCTGTTATGTGAGGCTGTTTTTGGTACAGCATATGAAAAAGCACTAAAGTTTTAGATGATATTTTCTTTCCCCTCCCCATATAGAATTGTAGAGTTGGAAGGGACCCTGCGGGTCATCTATTCCAACACCCTGCTATGCAGGAATATGCAGCTGTCCCATACAGGGATTGAGCCTGCAACTTTGGCATTATCAGCACCACACTCTAACCAACTGAGTTATCCAGGTGGTATAATGTATTTATGTTTATGTTTTTAAATGTAAGTGGCTTGGAAACCTTTTGGGTAACAAGCAGCTAATAAGTTTAACTCATGATAATTGAGTCACTTTGGGTTGCCCTGGGCAAGATAAAGTGATTAGCAAATTTAATGAATAGTAATAATTAGACTCTTAATTTCAGGGTCATGGGTCCCAGCCCCATGTTGGGCAAAATATTCCTGTATTGCAGTGGATTGATGACCTTTGTACAATTCTATGATTCTAATTTATATAGATAACGGTAAAGGTAAAGGGACCCCTGACCATTAGGTCCAGTCGTGACCGACTCTAGGGTTGCAGCGCTCATCTCGCTTTTTTGGCTGAGGGAGCCGGTGTGCAGCTTCCGGGTCATGTGGCCAGCATGACTAAGCCGCTTCTGGCGAACCAGAGCAGTGCACAGAAACGCCGTTTACCTTCCCGCTGGAGTGGTACCTATTTATCTACTTGCACTTTGACGTGCTTTCAAACTGCTAGGTTGGCAGGAGCTGGGACCGAGCAATGGGAGCTCACCCCGTTGCAGGGATTCAAACCGCTGACCTTCTGATCAGCAAATCCTAGACTCTGTGGTTTAACCCACAGCACCACCCGTGTCCCTTAATTTATATAGATAGATGATAGTAAATCCCATTGAATACAGTGGGAGTTATTTCTGGGCACACGTGTATAAGACTGGCCTTCAGGAGAGAGGGTAGATCTTAGCTACAGCAGCTTGTGTTTTGTGTTTTGATTGAAGGAGACTCTAGAGGGCAGTTCACTACTATTAAAATACTGTGCAAAACAAATTTCCTTAACTTTGCTACCGTTGTTTATTATTAGAATAAAACTTGTGGATTGGAAACAATTTCTAGAAATATGAAGACATGCAAAATAAAAACTATTATCACATTTTTATTAAATAATGTCTGAATCATTTAGCGTAACGGGTAGAAGCAGAAAAATTACCAACCATCCAAAATATTTCATTCAGTTCAAATCCATGCTTTTTAAAGCATGCCAATCAACAATACTACGTTGGCATTTTAGCAAATAATAATCTTTCCCTAATCTTTGCAAGCCTGAGGACAGGAGTTGTAACTATTTTTGTTGAGTGCTGAGTTTAGCATGTTAAATAAATAAAGCATCCTTACAATAATAGTTATTATACACATAATCAACATGCTGGTTCTTGAGTGTGCTGCTCTCCAACCCAACATCTGCACTAAGAATGTGTACAGATAATTCAGATAGCAGATTCCGTACTTTGGGGGTGGCATTTGGTCAAAAGGGAATTAAGCCCACTACAGAGCACATATTTATAAAAAGAAATATCTTCTTTTAGTGCTAGTGTAGCAGTGTGGAACTATGAGGACTGCACAAAATCCACTAAAAAACCACAGTATGAATATGTTGGGGGACAGGCAAGGACAAATCACTGCAAGACAGGGTATTTGTCTTTGAGAACTGGATAACCTTCAAGACTACCATCTGGATATAACCAAGGGCTGTTTGGGGGTCAGGCACAGAGGGCACGTGGTTGAGAACTATGTCTTCTTGTTCCTAATAAGAACAAGTAATCTTCACTGCCTTTCTCCAGTTTGCATCAAACTAGAATTGAGTGGTTGGTGAAGATGAGCAGGTGTCAATCTACTATGAAACTAATAAAGGTTAAACTTCAGGGCCCCTAATCCTGAGAGGGTCCCAGAAGAGACTTTAGTCCACATTTTGGGGTCCAGTACACCCAATCTGAGTCACATAACTCAAATTGGTGCTCTCTCTGTGTGTATTTCAACAATCCCAAAGTTTGAGTCAGTAGCACAGATGTTGCAAAGGTGGAGTGTCACAGTAAATTATCAGTTCAAATAATATTTGCACCTTAGGAAATCCCAGAACATAGAAGAAAACATACCACCCAAAATGCAATGTGTATAAATTCTTCAGCTTTTTTGTGAGCTAAATGAAGTGTTCCCCAATAGGCTTAAGGTGCCTATCACATGCTGAGAAGCAGATTTTTCAAAGCGTTCTTTATAAAGAACAAATTTCGGTCTACCATGAATAAAGAATACTTAAATTCTTTATGCATATTGTCTCTCTCTAGAAAATGACATTGCAAGGAAGCTCTCATATGACGAAACTGTACATGAATATGCTGCTTGAAAAACTAGAAAAAATAGTATTTTGAAAAATGTGCTTCATGTAGTATGTGTTCTCATAGGTGTCTAAAATAAAATATTATATTGACTGCGGTCTTTTCTATCATTTATTTCATCATTCTGTGATGCATATATATAACATTTCCATAATTTTCATCTCCAAAAGTCAAAAATTATAAGGCATAGGAATTTTTTATTCACACCAGTGACTTTGACATGTGAGATATGTGAGATGTGCAACAATTTTAATCAAAATCTGAGATGTAGCGGTTAAATATATATATATACGGTAAATGTGGTGATCTGTTGTAGAACAAGCCCATTTAAGAAGTGGTTACCCAGATCTCGTTGCTAGTTGCAAAGAGGCCACCATCTTGGAGAAAAGATGGGATATACAGTCGTACCTTGGATCTCAAACACCTTGGCTCCCAAACAAATTGGCTCCCAAACGATCAAAACGCAGAAGTGAGTGTTCTGGTTTTTGAACGATTTTCGGAAGCCAGACATCCGGCTGCGCTTTGGTTTCTGAATGTTTTGGAAGTTGAACGGACTTCCGGAATGGATTCCATTCGACTTCCAAGGTACGACTGTAAATGTAAAAATAAATATATTATATAAAAAATAAACTAAAGCTTGTATCAGCACTGGTCAGCATGGCTAGTGATAAGAAATAATGAGAACTGTAGTCCAAGCAGCTAGAGGGCACCCGATGTGGGAAGGCACGAAGAGTGATTAATAATGGCTTGCCTAAGGCCACCTTGGGAGAGGCAAGATTCAAACCAAGGACTTCTTGATTTGTCAATCAGCCACTGCACTAACTTGAATAAGATTGTCTTCTCAGAAGTACGATATTTAATACCAGCTCTTAACAGAACACTTGACGAAGCTGACATTGCAAAAATTGCTGATTCTACCACATAAAAAGATAATTGGGCCCAATGAAAGTTTTACAATGTAAGAAAAGAGGCAGAAGAGGATTCATCAAGCCTCTTCTTGTGGTGTGTGCGTGAGTGACAGCCTTGTTTAGGTGTCTTGAGTGGAAAGACTTAACTAGATTAACATGAATTGTGAAGAAAGGCTTTCTGTTTCCTTTGAGCAAGTCTCAGCCTGTTCCTTTATTGCGGTGTTGACCCATTATTGATTCGCTGGATAATTACTTTGATTAAAGGCAGTGCTTCCCTACCTCATCCTGAAGAATGCTTTCTCTCTTACTCCTGCTGTGGTCAGTCGATCTCCTCCCGATAGGACGCCCACACAGCCTTGCTTGTTCCCCTGGAAAAAAAACACACAGCAGAGAGTGAGCGATTTCTCTTCTCCACTTCCACCAAATGCCAGGTTATTGCCGAACAATGTAGGCAGCAAGAAATGTTATTTTGCTGTTGATGGGAGCCCAAGGATGTCAAATTGTTATGGGCTTGTTTGAGCATTAAGGCTTAGCTTTCATTATTAGACAGTAATAATGTGGCTCCCAAGGCTCCCATTGTCTTTCTTTCATTTTGATAAAAGCTTGAAGAATCACTTGGCTTTGCCTCATTCCAGCTGTGGTTTCCTGCCTGTTATATTCTGTGTAGCTCAGGCAATGACCAGGGATGATGGGAGTTGCAGTTCAGCAGCATCTGGAAGGCCAAAGATTCCCCATTCCTCTGCACCATTGGGCAGCTTCTTCTGATCACTCAAGGGCTCTCAACATAGGCTTGGGATTTGGAAAAGGGGGCAGCACTGGGAGGAGGAAATCACAAAAATGGGTGGAAACACCTTGTACTGCACTCCCATCTATTATTAATTCTTCTGTGAATTCTATTATTGCATCGGATTAAACTGGAGAGAACTGCCCAGACTTGTGGCATTAGAGATGTAGACCTCTGCAAGATTCGTTTCTCCTAAATGTCATTTAACATTAAAATGTCAGTTGCTATCCTTGTAATATTAACCAAATCAAATTGAAGTCAATAGTTAATAATTATGATAATAATAATAGCCACCTCTTAGATAATACCCAACTAAATCTTACTCAGTAGACCTGTTGAAATCAATTGAGTTAGGTTATGCAAGTCCATTGATTTCATTCTAATCTAACGTTTCCTAATTCTGTCTCTGATATTTCTGCTTGCAGAAATACTGATTCCCTCCCCCCAAACATTTATTAGATGTGAAATACATAAGAACGATAGAATTGTACATACTCCACTTTGTTCACGGGCTAGAGCTGTGGAAGAAATATCTCACTTGCCCACTAAATCTTCCACTTTACTCACAATCTACAGCTTTGAGAGATATGCAGTATTCCACTTGCTCATATCTAACAGCAATAAGAAAACATTGTCATTTGTCTGTGATTTAAAAGTGCTGATGGTTACCAATTAGCACCTATGGAATAAACATTATATTTTGCCTGAAAACAACAGCTGTAAGAAAGAAGAATAACTGCAAAAGAAATGTTGAATAACTGCATATAGCTGTAAAAGAAATGTTGCCCACAATTAACAACTTTGAGGAACTATAGCAAATTTCTGACAGCAGTTGTAAAAGAAATGCCACACACTATAGTTGTGAGGAAAACGTTGAACAGCTATATGATTGAATTGCATCTTAGTTTACTGCTATATAAGGAAAATTATATTATATATGTGTACTGCTCTACACTTTGCATCAATATTTAACAGCTGAAAAAGAGTTTCACAACCACCCAACTGTTAGCAACAAAATTATGGAACAAAATTATGTAATCAAATTAGCAGCTCTAATAGCAGTGTTGCCATTCATGAAAACAAACTGGCATCTAAAGAAGAAAGAGAAAAACAAATGTTTTTATTCTAGGATTATTTAAGCATTAAGTGATGCTCAGAGAAGACCCATTGAAATAAATGGATGTAAATTAATTCCTGGATGTAAAGTTCAAGTGTCTCAATGGGTTCTGAGTATTATTTGTTTAATAGTGTGAGATACTGTAGTTTTCTAACTAAAATCAAACTTCACCTGCTAGTAAATATCATGATTAACTTATTCCATAAATAGTTCAGAAAGAAACAGATTTGCACAAAATTTATGATCTTCCTAGTTAGCAGTGCTGCTGAGTGCATTTTTGAAACTTCACTTCCTTTGTCATATAGCTTATCTATAACAATGCTGGATGGGGATTATGGGAGTTCATCTGGAAGTCCAAAACATCTGGAAGGCACTAGGTTGGTGAAGGCTGGTTTATAGTAAAGATTGGTAGCTAATGATAGCTTTAATCCCATGGTGTGAAGTTTGAATGTACAGTGGTACCTCGGGTTACAAACGCTTCAGGTTACAAACACCGTTAACCTGGAAGTAGTAACTCAGGTTAAGAACTTTACCTCAGGATGAGAACAGAAATCGTGCAGCGGTGGCGTGGCGGCAGCAGGCGGCCCCATTACCTAAAGTGGTGCTTCATGTTAAGAACAGTTTCAGGTTAAGAACAGACCTCCAGAACGAATTAAGTTCTTAACCAGAGGTACCACTGTAGTTTAAAAAGATTTATTTCAAATTTTATAGTCATCATAGAACCTCAGTTATGCAGGAGATTCAGTGTACTAAAGTATGGACTTATGGACTTATATGTGGGTTGGAGCAAGATTCTCCCCTTAAACTTTTCTTTACAGTTTTTTGGTTTCTGTTTAATGTTATTCCTGCGATATCTGGTTTCATTGGCTGGAAAATTGTAACAAAATTTTACATAGCCGGTACAGGAATTTTATTTGCATATAAAAAATTTACTGCTATAAACATATATAATTCTTTTTTATTGTTTTAAAAGACACACCAATGATTCAAAGCAATGTTTATCACGGTTGCCTCCATCCTTTCTTTCCCATTCCAAATCCCTCTCCTAAACTGGGTTCACCTTTATCCCATATAACTTTTATTGAACGAGCAGTTAGGCCCTTAGGTATATTTCCCACAAAGATGTATAAGTTTAATTTTAGACAGTGCAATCTTCTTAGAGGAAAAGAAATTAAGCATCATGCCAAGTAAGGCCAGATATTTTAATAAAACAAGCCTTATATTTACATTTTCACAAGTCCTGTAGGTAGTAGTGCTTAATTACCATGAATGCTATCATTTATTTAGAGCCTACAGTGTGCTAGATGCATTAAGTATGTATTACGAATGAAATTGAAACCAAGGAAGCCTAGCTCTGGAATCTATGATAGGGAAGCAGAGGCAACAGCCTAGGGAAGGCCATAAAACAGCTGTGGGGGGAAGGAGTGGTCCTCTGGCATTGTTGGACCATAACTCACCATCCTTATCCATTGGCCATGCCAGCAGGGACTGATGGGAACTGGAGATCTATCACCTCTACCTTAAAACATGCAAAAGAGGTTGGATGTGTTTGTTTCTCCAGTTCATTCTCATTTATGCCACTTTTTAAACCTTTAAGGGGATTATAAAGTCCTTCCAGTACCCAAACATATTGTAAAGAGGCAATCTATAAGTAAATAACATTTCTGAATTAAGTTGGTCACTTGGCACCTCATGGTCTTTAGGAAAAGGGGTAATCTTGGCCCTCCAGATGATGTTGGGTTACAAATTCCATCATTCTTGCCCATCCATGCTCACTGGGATTGTTGGGAGTTGGAGTTCAACAGCAACTCTCACAGGCCCATGCCTGGTAAGGGGATGGTTGGCCCCAGCTTATTTACTAAGACATTCAGAATCAGCAGCCACAATTTTGCCCATACATACAGACTTTTCTGTTTGTATCCCTTAGACAGGTCTTCCATGGCTCTAGAAGGCATTAAAATCTTTTTGCAGCTAATTAGCGTGGCCCAGAATCCCCTTTTATCTATTCAGTGTTCCTTTTCTGCTTCATGTAATTCACATTGAATTAGCTGAGAGGATGAATGACTCTGCAGTAGGTAATTGTATTTTAAACAATAAGAAACCCAGGAATAAATTAATTTGAAGGCTGCAGATGCTTTTTAGATACATGATCATTAGCTTTTATACAGAGGCAACATCATCAATTTGCATGGCAAGCATATGATTTTAATTCTTTTACTAGTAGGGGAATCTGATTTTGTTTTGACAGCAGAATCAGCACACAAAGACATAACACTGGTAATGATATTCATTTTCCATTTAGTTCAACAAAAGTGGGAGTTTGAGGAGTCAAACAATTGCTTGAACCTAGCTGGATTGCGGATGTGAGGTGAACAAATAAAATCTATTAGGAAGTGTTATGAATAATTCCAGAAACTGCTTTAATTGGATAAGGTCAAGCAAGTGAGCTCACAGGAATTGAAATATAGTAAGTCTATTAAAGTAAACTTCAGCACTTTATTAAAATGATGGGAGCCTTATTAAAAATAAATCAGTCATGCATATTAATACCATCATTCCCATCCACCCCATGTCCTTGTGACTTCACTTCTCTTATGCACACATACCTGAAAAAAGCCCTTTTTTATATTTCTGCTGTTCCGTAATTTCCACTTTAGTTTGCAAGAGAGCAATTGTATATTAGTGTCAACACACAACAGTGCTCAAAGAGCATCCCTAAAGAAGGTACGCAACCCATCTCTTAAATTTAAACTTCTCCAACCCAATGTAGGTGAGAGAGGGTAGCAGGAAAATGTCCATTACATTGTGAAGCTTTATAAGAAGACAAAAGCAGGAAGAAGATTGCATGTACTGGAAATCTTAAAAGATACAGCATATAGGACATGGGAAGTTTCACAGAACTAAAGAAAGATAAACAGCAGCTTACAATTATCTAACTAAATTATTCACTGCAACATAATTCAGAAACCATACATCTCCCTTTACTGCTTATAAGACAGTCTATTTGTTTGCTGGAATTTAACAATAGCGTATCTGATTGACAGGGCCCTATTTCTTTCAGATGTCACTGTTTAAGACTGAAACTCACAACCACTAATTTAACTAAAGTCCAACTTGTAGCGTTAATGAGAAGAAAAAAGTCAATATCTTGACAGGAAAATCACTACTTGTCAATCAACCTGACATAGTTCATTGCGTATGTAACATCGATAGAACCTACTTATGGACCTCCAATGATACATACTGATTTGTGGAAATATACCTTCTAATAAAAACTGAAATTAAAAGAAGTTAAATGTAATTAAATTAACATTTGGTGCTTCTGGATGGGGGTGGGGGAAAGGAATGTTAAAATAAAAAAATCAGCTGTGGATGAATCTCTTTTTATAACTGATATAACAAATAAATAAAAAAATCACAATGCAAAAAAGTCAGTATCTTTATATTTTGTGGTCCAGTTGTCTCTTAGAAGTAAAGCATATGATCTGATTTACAGTGGTACCTCGGGTTACATACGCTTCAGGTTACAGACTCCGCTAACCCAGAAATAGTGCTTCAGGTTAAGAACTTTGCTTAAGGATGAGAACAGAAGTCATGCTCCGGCGGTGCGGCAGCAGCGGGAGGCCCCATTAGCTAAAGTGGTGCTTCAGGTTAAGAACAGTTTCATGTTAATAATGAGCCTCCAGAATGAATTAAGTACTTAACCCGAGGTACCACTGTATATGGATGTTTTCCACCACAATCACTTTTTATCAAATGAATCAGCCCGAATATTACACTGTACTGGGAACAATGTGATCCATTTTATAAATGTTTTGCTTCCATGTATTTTTTCCTCCCCTACAGATAGTAACTTTATCCTTGCAAACGCTCAGGTGGCTAAAGGATTCCCCATAGTTTACTGTTCCGATGGCTTCTGTGAGCTTTCTGGATTTGCACGAACGGAAGTCATGCAGAAGAGCTGCAGCTGTAAATTTTTATATGGTGCTGAAACAAATGAGCAGATGATTCTTCAAATTGAAAAGTCACTGGAAGAAAAGATAGAATTCAAAGGAGAAATCATGTTTTACAAAAAGAACGGTGAGTATTATTTCATTCATCAGACATGCTGTGAATGTAGCCATTATTCAGTGGTTATGTAACAACCACTATTTATTTTGCATATGAATGTTCAGAAGGCCACATATATGCATATGCATGAAAGTACACTCTAAAGTTGTGAAACTTATTATGAGTTTTTGTTAAATTCAGTTTAAAGTAGATTATTTTCCACATTGTCCATAATTAGGGATTGTATTCAAATACTAACCCATGATTATGGTAACATGTAGCTTGAACTCATGAGACAAATTCACAATGCACCTGATTCAATCTGTATTTCACAACTTGATTGTGCACCATTTGAAATTGTCAGCTGAGCTTGGGAGAACCCTCAGTGAGAAATATTGTACTGGAGGTGGATGATGCAATATGAGCGGTAGTGCTTGATCTGTGAGGTTCTTTTCAAACATGATAATTATCATTTCAGTCACAGAGTTATGAAGACGCATGTTTGAAATGACCTTTGACACCCATGGCAAAATATACCGAGGTGTGTTACATGCCTACACTGAAATAAATAGGTGCTAGATAGCTCTGAACTTTGTGCGATAAGTCTTCAACCTGCCTGCACTTTAAAGCAAGGTGAAGGACCCCTGGGGGGAAAAAATTACTTCTTGCTCTTAAAAGATCTGATTGCAGAGCCCACAACAAGCAAGTCTTCAGAGCTAATGGACTGCAGGCAACACCACATCTAGCCACAGGAATGCTTTATTTTTAAATTTGTAGTTGTCTCTGAAATTTCAAAAGTTGATTTGGAAGTTCCTGTTTGAAATAGTGGGGATTTTTTGAGGAATTTCAACAGAAGCAAAAGGAGTTTCAGTAAGGCTATAAAAACTCCTGAAGGTGGCCTCACATGTCTATACTGATGACACATAGCAAATGTTATTTGGAATATTTTGATGAGGAAATGTGTCATTGTCCCTTGAAGAAGCAAGCTAGACATGTGAGGCTGATGGATAACAAAAAGGAGGAAGAGACTCTGTTCCTATTCCTGGTTTGCAAGTGAAAAGGAGATAAAAAAAGAGGGTAGCAGCAATAAGCAGGGAAAAGAGGGGAATCAACTTCTTTGCTGTGGAAATATATTTCAGATCAGAACACAGCTCTTATTTGAAGGGGGGGGGAAGTATGTTCTGGAAACGTTTCCCCAAGTTTTATACTCATGGAATTCTGTTAATTCTGCTGGTGCTGGGAAAAGGGGATGGGTTGATAATTTTCACTGATTCCTCCTTTCTGCATGCCTGTGTGCCCTACTCTGGCAGTTTGTGGGACCCTTCAAAACAGAAGGTGGCCCTGAGGGACATGGGGGAATCAGGAACTGGCAAAAATCACTTCCCTATCTCTTTTCTCCAACAGGAAGCCTCCATTGGTCCCAGTTCCCTGTGTGAATGGATAGAGGCATTCTGGAGGCTTTCTGCACAGGAGAAAATCTGACTCCAAATTCATACACTCCAAAGAGAGAAACAACACTGTGTTTATGGTACTAGAGAATCATCTCTCTCCACACACACACACACACACACACACACACACACCATAAAGGAAAAGGCACGAAGTTTAGCGAAGTTGCCAGGACGTTAATGGAGTATACCTTTAAAATGTAGCATTGCAGGGATGCTTCATGAAAATTCAGCAGAATCATGCCCTTTGACAGCATTCGCATTTGAAGGAAGACGTGCCACTGCATCTCTAAACCATATTCCTGGAAAACTGATGCAAGAAAGATAATATGTAGAGATAAATAATTTACAAATACCGCCTGAATATGAGCAATCCTCTTGCACCAGTAGTTTCAGAGCCATTATGCATGTCAATGACTAAGCATTACAATATGGAAGGGTAGACAATCACTACTATAACACAACTCTCTGTTCATTTCGGTGGGGGCTGGCCAGCGAACTAGGCTATACAGCAGCAGGAGAGCTTGGTGAATGGAGGAAGCAATGCAGTAACGTGTTTACTTAAGCATTTCTCAAGTTTTCCAGTTCAAAAAGGGGCGAGCCCACTGTGTGTCCAGAGTTTTTGAATTGGGGAAAAAAAACCCAGAAAGACCTAGTGCTTAGCCTTTGTACATTCACCCACCAGTTTCAGCAGGTTAACAGGTTAACTGTTACTCAGTTGAATACTTCCTGATTGTTGCAAAGTATCAAGTGGGTCTTTCAGCGTTCCATTTTTAGATGGAACGATAGCATTTGTACACAGGTTGAAAACAAGTAATGGTTCAACATGGAAGAACTAATTTCGCTGAACAAACACAGCCTCTTCTTCCTTTCAGCTATAAATTTGCTGTTGATGATGCAAAACGAAAAGAACCAAAGTTGTTTGTTAATGACATGGAGAAATAGAGATTAGAAGCAGGAAATGGGTACGACCTTTGGAATCTGCTTCCCAGGTTGTTTCATGGTACAGTCAGAGTGTTTGGAGCCAGATTTTCCTAATGATACAGACATACTGATCTCCTTTTAATATATGCATTTCTTGCAGGCAGCATGCTTGGGGCAGAAGTGTCGTTAAAATTAAGGTGATAGGATAGCTTTCCAGTATTGCTCTTACCTGGCAAAAAAAGCAAATGAACTGGGGGAAAGAACTATTATTTACCTTTGTTGTGTCTCCTGTAATGAAACTTGGGGAGGTACAGTATAACAGTAATGGATGTAAGTTTTCATATGCAGTGGTGTTATTATTTTAATACATTACATGAGCTATTTTAGAAGCAAAAAAGCCTTGGGACATAATAGGAAAAAAGTGAAATATTGTGAAACTGTTCTGTAATTTTAAACCTAGAATCAGGAGGAAGTTTGACTTCTCTAATTGACAGCCCTGACACACTTTCAGTACAGGCTTGCCTAGAGACCAAGCAGTGATTTCAGGCACATATCCGAATTTATAATACAGAGCATTTTAAACACTGAATAATAAGCACAGAACTGAGCTAGGTAAAATGCTATTAGGAAATATAGTAAGTATTTACTATAATGGCTACATTTTCTTGATATATTTTGTTTCTATTAGATATTGAACAGATATTCTAAAAGTGCTCTTTTATCTGGCAAGACAAAAACTAAAAAGCTTAGTTTGAAAGCTCAGTTATATCTTTGCCAGTTGCTTTATACCATCAGTAAATTGCAAGTTTTTTTTGTTTGTTTGTTCACATTCTGACCAGGTGCTCATCTACAGCTTGTATTGCTTTCATCCCTGGTCACATCCACACCACTCATTTAAAGCACTCTTATACCACTTTAATAGTCATGGCTTCTGCCAAACAATCGTGGGAACTGATGCTGAGTTGTTTGGCATCCCTTCACAGTGCTGCAATTCCCAGCACCCTTAACAAACGACACTTCCTAGGGTTTGGGGGGGAGAAGGCATGGCTGTTAATGCTGTACAAGTGCCTGGTGTGGATGTGATCTATGTCTTCATTCTAGATTAAAAGGAGCTCAAAATAAGGCACCTGCCAACTTCTGAAAACTCAGGTAATACACAAGTAGGTCAGAATCAAGAGAACAACACAACTAGTTCCACTAGCTCAGGAGGGTTTGGGTCTACGCTGGAGTCAGGCAGGCGGTTCCACCTCATCATCTTCTGTAAACTCTTAGCTTTTAAAGTTCAGTGTGGATTTTCATTGTGTACAGGGATCATAGAGAGAGTGGTCAATGGAGTGTCGTGTGCTAAAAAGGGTGGATTTTGTTGCAGTCAGGAGTGTTGGGTGTGGGTGTTTTGCAGACCATAGTGAGATGGCTGCCTTTGGTAGCTGATTTTGTGCATCATGAATGGGCAGGAATTTATTGTCGTTGATGGTTATTGTTGTTTTCACCATCATTTTGCTGCCAGGTGATGAGGTGCTTATGGGATTTTGTGATTCAGACGGCAAAAATAATTTGATAGGCTATAGGTCCTAAGCTTAGGATGGCCGTATCTTCTTCTTTACACAGGACAGTCCTCTGCAGGGCTCTTGGTGGATAGTGGTGGGGGAAATGTGTTTGCATGTAAGTTTATAGATATTTCTTTAATACATGTACCAGATTTTTCTCTCATATTGGGTACACACACACACACACACACACACACACACACCCTACCATTTTTAAAATGCTCTTTAAAACATGTTTGTAGCACTCTGTTTATAATTCCAGGGTGATGTACATACAACACAGTGAGTTAAATATAAAATGCAACACTAAAACATTGGAAAAAACCCTTACTTTTTAAAACAAGCAGGAGATTGCATGAACAAAAGTGTTTCAGCCTAGCTCCAAGAAACCAGCAGCGTGCTGGCCAAGCCTCTGTAGGGAAAACATTCAATAAATGGAGTAAACTGCTAAAAACGCCTGTTTCTTTGTTGCATATCACACCACTAATAAAGGGCTTAATAGGAAACCAGAGGCAAGGGGTGGGCTCCATTTGTTCCCCACTGTAATTTTATCTTGGGACATGGTGTAAAAGTACTATACAATATGAATGATAGTAATAATTAGTTGGGAAATGCATAAATCCACAGAGGATTTCAATAGGTATGGCATTAGCCCAGGCGGTCACCAGGCTGCCAGTCCTATCTGTTGAGTTATAATGTTTGCCAATTCATTCATTCTCAATGAGGGTTTCTTGGCTGTAATATCATCGGACTGCAAGCATTACACTGTCAAAACATGGTTGTTGTTTTTTTTTTTTTGTTTAAAAAGCATGCTGTATTGATGAAGGAACAGTCGAAATGGCATGAGCTAGGAAGTCAAGTCTTACCCAGTGCTTTTTTTTCTAACAAAAAATGTTTAGGGGTACTCTCATTTTCCTGCTCATATTGAAATACTGCCCCTCAATGAGGCCAAACTTAGATTCACAAAATGTTTAGGGGTATACGTTCCCTGCGTCCCCCCAGAAGAAAAGCACTGGTCTTATCAATGTATTTGAGTCCTTACGTTCTTATGATTTACTTACTTGGGCTTTAAGTGAGCTTTTTGCAGTGTGTGCCAGCAAAGGCTTCTCAGCAATTTTAGCCCTCTTCAGGATTGATGCCAAGTTAGAAGGACCTCTGGACAAGTCTAGCTTTTAATTCCTTTGCTCTTAAGATCTCTGGCAGAAATATTTACAGATAATCTATGAAGCAAGCAGGCTGATAACTTATTATATAATGGTATTTTCTTATGAACAGTTTTACATAGTTAGTTGCCCTGAGTCAATAACCCCTTCGTTCTCTTGTATCTTGGATTTTATTCCTCTCTTACATAATTGCTCCCGAACAATTTTACATTTCAGAGATAAAGAGGGAGACATAAAAACAAGCAGAGAGAGAATGCAAGAGAGAGAGAAAGTTATTTGTATCCTATAGAATGGATAGAAATGAGTAGGAATGATGCTTGCCCCTCCTGACAGCCCCCCAAGTAAAATTGAATTCTTAATGTTTATACTGAAAGCCAGTGTAGTGTAGTAGTTAGTGTTCTGGACTAGATGGGGGGGAGTAATGTACACCACCCTGATATTCTTGGAGGGACAGGTGGGATAGATAGATGATAGATAGATAGATAGATAGATAGATAGATGATAGATAGATAGATAGATAGATAGATAGATAGATAGATAGATAGATATAGATAGATAACTCAAGGAGCTTTCAAATATTCCGTATTTATACATAAAAATCCTAATTTAGTCATTGCCCCCCCTCCTGCAAACAAAAAAAAATACCTTTGGGAAGGGTGCAGTTAGAATCATAGAATTGCAGAGTTGGAAAGTTATTGATTTTTTTCAGCTAGTACCTCAGAGGTTTAATCTGATTTCAGCTTGTTGGTGAATCTGGTATCTTCTCTCTCTTACATCATTGATGTTGGCTTATATTTAGGATGTATGTTCTGTATTATTTTATTAATACTATTGCTGCAAGTTCATCATGCTATGAACAAAATTAAATAATAATAATAAAAATTCAGTGCCTTGAATCATGACCTGGCACACGGCTTGTGGACACATGCTTTCCTAATTGATATTGCAGCACAGATAAAACAAGAATATAGGAAATGTTGCCAAATTAAGGTTGGTTTCAAAAAAGATCAATACAACAAGATCCTAATGCCCTTTCATCCATCAAAACATCTGTGAGCATTTCATTAAATTTAAAACTTTTCATGAACCTTACTTTTTATAAATACCATACTTTTCCGTGTATAAGACTGTTTTTTTACTCTAAAATAATGTTCAAAATCTGGGCTCGTCTTATACATGGATAGTATCTCCCCCCATTTTCTTAAATTGGAGTCCTCAAAAATAGGGGGCGTCTTATAGATGGGAAAAATACGGTGTACATTTCTAAAGAGATCTCGGCATGGAGTAGGTGCAAGTGCAGATGCGACATTAAAAGCATTGGATTGGTTTCCATGCAGCACCTGCCCCACCCCGAACTCCCACTGCCTCATACCTTCCCCTCTTGGTTGGTGCCAGCAACCCGCCATATTCCCAAGCTGCAAGCAAGGCAGCCTCCCCAGCTGCTATGGTTATAGAGGAGCTCTAAATAAAATTAAAGAAATGGCAGGATGTGACATTCAGCTTCATTTGAAGATAACTCTTTTGGCATATTTAAAAGGAGAGACACTGACACTGATGATTTAGAATTAATTGCTGCTGCAAGAACTGAGTATTCCAGAACACTAGAAATCCACACAGACAATCCAGACTGGAAAAATAATAATTTGGAGACATTGAATTGCTCAGTTTAACATGCATCTTATTTAGCTACAGTCCTAGTTTAATGTTAGTTTAATGTTGGTGGTTTATTTACTTTTGCTGCAACTGACTGTTTTATTTAAACAGTGTTAACTATTACGTGTTTCATTTATGTGAAACAAGTCAGTGATTATAATAAACCCATTCATTCATTGCTGGTAAAATTTACTCATTTCTCAAGAAGTAACTCGAGGAGTAAAATTAAGAGATTTGTTGAAAGAGTCTCTTTTTATTGTTATTTTTTTGGAATAATAATTTTGAAGATAAAATAGAGGCATATGTTTTCTTCTCAGAGTTGTAAATAAACGCTGCTTCTGTTTATTATCATTATTATATGGTCAAACAGTTTGTGTTGCCAAGGTATTGAATCCTAATTTGTCTTCTGTTTGGTCCATATTTTATTATGTTCTAAATGCAAACAGATATGGAAATGGGAAGAACTGAACTGAAGTCTGAAAAAATGAGAAACAGAGAGAAACATAAACTGATGGGTCTGCCTATACTTAGTCTATGAGACCTTCTTGTGTATGGGCAATGGAGCAATCCTCTTGCTAGGAGCAATCCTCTAGCCTAAAGTCTAGCACTCTATCGTCTCTCAGTCTGCTCCCACCTTTAATAATAATAATAATAATAATAATAATAATAACAACAACAACAATAATTTTACTCCCCATCTGACTGGGTTGCCCCAGCCACTCTGGTTGGCTTCCAACACAAACACAGCATCAAACATTAAAAGCTTCCCGAAACAGAGCTGCCTTCAGATGCCTACGAGAAATTACCGTATTTTTTGCTCCATAAGACGCACCAGACCATAAGGCGCACCTAGTTTTGGGAGGAGGAAAACAAGAAAAAAAAATTCTGAATCCCAGAAGCCAGAACAGCAAGAGGCATCTGGCTTCTGGGATACCGTGTGGCTGTTCTGGCTTCTGGGATAACCGTGCCAAGCCTCTTGCAGCGGGATGAAGGCTCCCCCTGCCCGAAGAGGCTGCGCACGGCTAAGGCAGAAGCCAGGACAGGCACGTCGCCCCTTCAGCAAAGCTGGAGAAGGAACAGAAGGAGACCCTTCTGTTCCTCCTCCGGCTTCCAGGACAGCCGCGTCACTGAAGGGGTGCTGCACAGTTCTCCCTCTCTGCGCAGCGCGTCTCCTGCGAAGGGTCTCCTTCTGTTCCTCCTCCAGCTTCCAGGACAGCCGCGTCACTGAAGGGGTGCTGCGCGGTTCTCCCTCTCTGTGCAGCGCGTCTCCTGCGAAGGGTCTCCTTCTGTTCCTCCTCCGGCTTCGCAGGACCGCCGCGTCGCTGAACAGAAGGGGCTCCGTTCCTCCTCCCGCTTCGCTGAAGGCGCACTGCGCAGCTCTACCTCTCTGCGCAGCGCTATTCGCTCCATAAGATGCACTCACGTTTCCCCTTACTTTTTAGGAGGAAAAAAGTGCATCTTATGGAGCGAAAAATACGGTATATAGTTGTTTAACTCTTTGACATCTGCCAAGAGGCAGTGCTGTGGATGCCCCTAAGAAGTCAAAATTGGGGTGCAGAGGGGGGCTTGCAAATTATCTCCTAATAAGTTTTTTATTTCACCAACCAAAAATTTAAATAAACCTAAACAATATTATTTGATCCGTTGTCATGGGGCCCCTAAAAGGCGTAGGGCCTATAGGCTAGTACCTAATCTGGCACTGCCAGGAGTGCATTCCACAGGGCGGGTGCAACTACTAAAAAGGCCTTGTGCCTGGTTCCCTGTACCTTCACTTTTCACAGTGTCCAGATTAAACAATGGGTGTGGAAAGGTGCCTTCCATGCCGCCTGCACTGGAAAACTGACACTGGAGTATGTGAAACCCCAGGTGTAAAGGTAAAGGGACTCCTGACCGTTGGGTCCAGTCACGGATGACTCTGGGGTTGCGACACTCATCTTGCTTTACTGGCTGAGGGAGCTGGTGTACAGCTTACAGGTCATGTGGCCAGCATGACTAAGCCACTTCTGGCGAACCAGAGCAGCGCATGGAAACGCCGTTTACCTTCCCGCCGGAGTGGTTTCTATTTATCTACTTGCACTTTGACGTGCTTTTGAACTGCTAGGTGGCAGGAGCAGGGACCGAGCAACAGGAGCTCACCCCATTGCGGGGATTCGAACCACCGACCTTCTGATTGGCAAGCCTGGATTAGTGCTTGTTGCTAAATTGTGTGTCTCTGGATCCTGGGAGCTCTAGTTCAGTGTCAGAGTCCCAGTTCAGCATCTCCAAAGGGTGCACCACTGGTGTTCCTGAACCAGCTGGTTGCTCCTTCTTTGGGTCAGAATCCTCATAGTCCAGTGCTATTTTTTCTAGAAAAAGAGGTGCCAGAACTCACTATGAACACCTGAGAGGTGCCAGAACTGAGTTCCAGCTGAGAAGAAAAGCCCTGCCAAAGACTATCAGGAACATAATACCACAGGAACACACAAATTACTCACCTGAGGTTAAGCGGGGGGGGGGGGGGATTTTACCCTGAAAAATCCCAAGGAGCCCTGACTGCATTTTATTATGATGTATTATTGTTGCTTTGGGAGACACTTTCCAAAATGTGTGTCCAGTAGTTGTGTATTCAGACCCGATTTCCTTGGTACGTGAATTCCATTTACTTCAACACACGAGGCATATTGTTGGAAATAACTAGGGAGTGTTGTCATTTCCTCCTGCCGCATAAAATATTTGTGTGAGTGGCAACTTGCTACGATTAATCATGTTAAGTAGTAGCATGTAGTATGACTATAAAAATCACAGCCAGCGCATTAAATACATCATACTCATTCAGGATAAAAATTAGTGACTTTAAACACATGTAATTGTATGCATTTTGAACTAGTGTGTTTAAACAATCCTGCCATGCTGCCATAGTGCAATTAACACACTGCACAGAAGACATTTATCACAGTAATTTCCGTAGGCAGAGGGATATCAGATATTCTCCTGTGTAGAAATCAAGCATTTAATGAGTTTCAACTTGCCTGTATTTAACAGCTGAGATTTGAGGAGCTGTGCTTTAGTTTCTATTTTAAGGCAGAGTGTGATTAGTTTGAATGTCTTTGAAACAGTGGAGTCATATATTAGACGCCAGGAATGTAACCAATGCCAGGGGGAGGGCAAGGAGGGAGAGATGGTATAATCTTAAGTAATGGCATTTGATAGTGAATAAAGGAGGTTAAGAAGCCAAAGTTAACATACTGGGGAGGGGGGCATTTCTTTAAAATAGGAAACACAGGCCAAGTTAAAAGGGAAATACCATGTAAGAAAAATAAAAAGCTTCATTAGACTATTAATGATCCCAGTAGATGCATATTGCGTTTAAATTAATGCTTTGCTTTCAGAGGAAGCAGAATTACTGAGCTTCAGCTGATGATGCAAAGAGATTTACAGGAGCTGAACATCTGTGATTTCCTGACTATTGACCCTTTAGATAAGTTATGGGTATTTTGGTTTGGTATTTTTTAAAATTGCATTACTTGTAATTTTCATTCTTTAAATATATTTTTCTACCAAAGAAGGGAAAAGATTGCTGTTTGAATTAAATATATTATTTTCCCCCCTACAGGGTCTTCATTTTGGTGCCTATTGGACATTGTCCCTATTAAGAATGAGAAAGGCGATGTAGTTCTCTTTCTATCCTCTTTCAAAGATATAACGGATACAAAAGTGAAGGTTTCTCTGGAAGATAAAAAAGAAGGTTCGTATCATTTCCAGAATAAAAGGGGACATGTTTTCAGAGAAGTGTGACATGAAACAAGAGTGAAAAATGTACATTACTGTAGAAGTGACTAGGCTCTAACTCAGTGGAAAAGGTATGTCATGAATTTATGTCATTTGCAGTGTTATAACCATATTGAGCCTAGAAAATTAGAACTTTACTGCTTGTTTACTGTTGGAATTGCAGGAGACTCTGCTCCATGTGTCACAATTGCTTAGTTCACATGTGTCCAGCAGTAGTTCCGTACTGAAATCACACCATAATTAATATTTAGTACGTTTATATCCCACATTTCCCCCCATCATGCAACTCAAGGAAGCTTACATGGCGTTCCAAGGTGGTTTCCTATTCATCACTGAGCAGACCCAGACATGCTTACCTTCAGAATGTGGCCAGATCATGTGTCCTCAGACCATGTTCTGGACACCAGTAGGGCTGGCATTAGTTTTCATCTGTTTCTGAAAGTAAGTGTGACAGAGGCACCAACTATAGGGGGCAGAAGGGGCTTCAGCCCCCTCAATATTTGTGGGTAAGGGGCTGAGCCCCCCTCAATTTGGAGCAGACTGCCATCCTCCCACTGCGCGCTGCTGCTGGGCACCACTTGCACGCCGGGCAGGGGTGGGACACATAGAGGGAGCATGACATGCAAATCATGTCACACAACGCAGGGTCCCCTCAATGTGAGGGGCAAGTCAGCGCCTTGAAGAAGTGGGTAGCTACTCTAATTCTCCTGGGTGCAAATACTTGGTGCCTGTAAGGACTATGGTGCCCTTGACATCTTTCTGCAGCATCAGTGAAGCCTCTGAACCACCCACACATCTCCCGGTCCCTTTATTCATGAGCTGGTTATTGATTTTCCCTTGAAAAACCCATAGAGCTGAAGGAGGATGTCAGAAGAGTAATTCTCTTTCCTACTTCCTCTTTCAACTTTGTATGCTTTTTCAAGGCTCAGATTAATTCTACGGGATCTGACTTTTACCCAGATCTCTTGAAAAGGCATCCATCTCTTAGGAAGGTGATCTAAGGGAGAGGAGAGGTGATAAGAGGGGATGGTGCCCATAGTACTTGCTCAAAATGGTTGACATTCTCTGAGGTAAACGGAAACATCATAAATGTTTCTTTAAAATGGGGAAAGGGCCTGAGAATTCACATATCATATGAAAGATGGAAATAACTGCAATGATTATTTATAAGGTTTAAGGAAAGCTTCCTATTGATTCAATGTCAAAAAGTATAAAACTTTTTACAGGCTAAAATATATTAATAATCTGGAGGTATAGAGATCCTTGAGGTAAATGTTAAAAAACACAGAGGAATTGTGAAACAGTTAAATTATTTTGGAGATCACTTATAAGAGTCTTTTGAAAGTTGTTTTTAGCTGACACTACTCATCTAGTGCACTTTGAAGCATTAGAGTCATTAAGGCCTATAATAGTGCATTAGAGACTACAAAAAGTGAGATGCCCCAGAAACATTTAGCATACCTAATTGTTTATGTCTCTTTACTGCAAAATGTAAACAGTTCAGTAATTTACCACAGCAAACATTTAGAAATGGAATGGCTGTTCTAGAGAAATAAAAAGGCATTTTATCCAAGAACAAAAATTAGCAATATTAGAAATGGGGATTTTTCTTATTGGATTAATCTTACGTGTCAAATTCATGGCCAGTGGTTTTCCAGGTGAAACTGATCACTATGAAGTCACATAGAGCATGAAGGCAGATGTCCACATATCTGCTAAGTCTTCATACACACCAGTTGTGATAGCCCAGTGGAATTTGTGACTTTTCTTGTACAGTTTGGGCTCATGCTACACTATAAACTGCTTTTGAATCCTCAGTTACAAAGTCTGCTTCAGCACCAGGGAACATGCAACTGTTAAGATTCCTGCTCCGTGATTGCAGTCATAGGATTGTAGTCTATCACATGACGGTGTATGTTTTGACTCCACAGTGTGGGAAGTGACGGAGACAGGATGTTTGTGTTACTGTGTTCTGTGAAGTGGGACTATTGTCCTTTGGTCTTTTTCTCTTTGCTGTCTGAGAGAGAGGGAGCCATGTTGCAGTGCTCTCTGTGTGTTTATATGTAAATAAAGTAGATTAACCAAAATGCTGAGTTGCTGAGTTCTGTTACGCAAGCTGTGAAGACTCTGTGGATCCCTAAGTGTGCTGATGTCTGTTGGCATCAGTCGCTGTGATGTTCAGGCAGAGGAAAGCTTTTGAAGCTCCCGAACGATCAGCCAGGAAGGAGAGAACATGCTCTGCCAGGGTCCTACTCAAGAGTAGGACGAGCTCCTGACAACAACACCATTTTCAAGAAATGCAGCAAAAATATCCCTTGGGCTCATGAAAATAGTTTAATGGTTCTTTGGACCTTTGCCAATATTCAGTATTTTCAGTTGCATGCTTATAAAATACAAGGAGTGCCTAGGAAAAATAGATAGAATTGTGAACTACAGAATAGTTTAGAAAAGAAAATATTATCGTCATTTTCCAAAGCCTTATTTTTCAGATCTGTAATGCTAGCCAGGTAAATTCAGTTACACATTATCAAGATTTCTGTAAATATTTATGGTTCTACTATGTACCTTCCGGGTTTTTGTTATAATTATTATTGCTGCTGCTGAATTTCTATTAGGAGCAAAGAAAAAGCTAGACAAAATTGATTTCACAAAGCAGCAATACACTGGGGAGAATAATTCCATGGGGATAATAGTTAATAAAAACTTTTTTAGGGTTGCCACAGTAATCTGCCAGCTATGATTACCGATGTGGATATTATTATTCTGGTGGAGACTCTTCATTATGTCTAAATCCTATGCCTATTTATTTTCCCACACCATCATAGTTGTTGATGAAACATCATCCTCACTCTTCCAACCTTTTGCCTAATTTACTCCTGCCATATTCACTGTAAAGTACTGAACTTTACACTTGGCTACTAGACAACAAGACCTGGCTTGCAGATTCCTGGTCCTACAATTCTAAAACCCTGGTACCAGTGATGCTTCAAGAGAAAGGACAAAATTGAACTGAACCCAGACTTTCACAAAGCCTGCTGTGAATTACAGGGCTATGCTTCTTTGATCCCATGAGCTGCCAGAACCTTGCCGTAGCCGAAGGCCCAGAAATTTGAAAAAGGGGAAAGCAGTAGCACTGGGCACTTCTAAATTCCAGTGTAATCTGTCCTTACCCGATGCGGCTGAGGACTACAAGTTCCAGAAATCCCAGCAGGAAACTGACAGAATACCAGGGATTCTGGAACTTGTATTACCAGTATGCAATATAGGAAAAGGCACTCTGTTGGGAAGGTCTGATTACTTGTCTTCAGTTAAGTTTCAGGACAGGTTAAGGAAGAGCTAATGGTGGATGCTTTGACCTTTAATGAATGTCCTAAATAACTTGGGTCCGTGTTACTTGAAAATATTGCCTTCTACAGAACTGTTGTCCTGTTCAAGCATGACTAGATGTTGAGCTCCTCTGGAGTCTTTTTCTTTCTGTCCTGCCAACATTTGGTGCGTGTGCTTGGCTGGAACTTATGAAAAGGCCTTCAAGTCATTTGTGATCATTTTATCGGAATACTCAGACATGGCTGTGGTCCAACATCTTCAGCTTCATTGGGTGCTCATGAATTCTAGTACAGTGGTGCCCCGCAAGACGAATGCCTCGCAAGACGGAAAACCCGCTAGACGAAAGGGTTTTCCGTTTTGGAGGTGCTTCGCAAAATGAATTTCCTATGGGCTTGCTTTGCAAGACGAAAATGTCTTGCGAGTTCCTGCGGGGTTTTTTTTCCTCCCCGCCTTTTTCTAAGCCGCTAAGCCGCTTATCAGCTGATCCGCTAAGCCGCTAAACAGCTGATCTGCTAAGCCGCTTATCAGCTGATCTGCTAAGCCGCTTAACAGCTGATCCGCTAAGCCCCTAAGCAGCTAATAGCGCTAATCCGCTAAGCCGCTAATGGGCTTGCTTCGCAAGACGAAAAAAAACGCAAGACGAAGAGACTCACGGAACGGATTCTTTTCGTCTTGCGAGGCACCACTGTATTATAAGAGAGGGAGGAAAACTTTTATTCATCCATTTCCTCCATGCAATGCATAATTTTATAAACTGCTTATTCACCTTACCCTTGGAGACCTTGCAGTCACGCAAACAGCAATTGAGAC
This sequence comes from Podarcis cretensis, assembly GCF_951804945.1. Lineage (NCBI taxonomy): Eukaryota > Metazoa > Chordata > Lepidosauria > Squamata > Lacertidae > Podarcis > Podarcis cretensis. The sequence goes on from NC_137181.1 coordinate 40,422,275, forward strand.
TCAGATTTAAAAGACGAACTGGGCTGGGTTTAATCAACAGTTGCCAATTATGATATGAATGTTGCGAAAGCAGCAATGGGAGAAGGAATTCTAGAAAGGTGGAATTGTACAGCTAATACATCCTCTACAGGGCCCCCTACATTCACCATAAAAGTAGTCTACACACAGTTGACAAAACAGCTCATATATTCAGTACACTATTGGCATGGTAATCATTTTGAAACAGCAAATTTCCACAAGTGATATTTAAATTTGTAACTTTTAACGAGAAGCAGTAAATTACTTTTCAATTATCCACAAGTTACACTGCTAATTAGGTTCCATACAAAGAGTTTTCCATAACACTCAGTGTCATGCATTTTAAAGTCAATCAACCTTCTCTCTCTCTCTCTCTCTTTCTCTCTCTCTCTCTCTCTCTCTCTCTCTCTCTCTCTCCCCGTCCTTTTAAATCCTCTAATCAAATACTGCTTTGAAACACTATTCGTCGCCAGATTTAGCATAACCTGACTAAAAAGGATGGTTCTTCCACAGCATGCAGAAAATGTGCTGTGCTATTTTAGTAAAAGCTGTTTTGCTTTCAAAGAATCAAATGAAAGTTTAGCAGTCACCGCCTGGCAAGGGTTATTTCAGTCCCTTGCATTATGTTGAGTAATGTATAGGAATGATTCTAATACTGGTTACGTCTTTGTCAACTGTGTTCACATTCAAAGTAATCTTAGCTGAATCACCAAATGTATTAATTACTTCCTGATCTTATAGATGAACACTGGCAACATCTTTCCTTGATCTAATTTAGCCTGCTGTTTATATGTTTGTGTGGGCCAGGCTGAAAAGAGCAAATAAATGGGGAAATAGACATATAATGCCTTGCATCCTAGACCACCTATTCATCGCCATCTCTCATCTTGCCTAGGATCCCAGGCTTCCCTTCCCTTCTCTTCCTGGGCCTTTCTACTTATTGCTGACATTCCTCTAGTAATTGCCTGCTCTTTTACCCACAGTGTTCAAAAATATCCACCATTACGCATAGTAATAATAAAAATAAAAATCCTAATAAAAATGTTAAAGCATTTTAATGCAAATTTCTCATAATATACACATTTTATATGCAATTTGCATGATAGTCACCTTTTTGCAAACAATTTATCCTAATATAAAGCACTTTATGTTATTTCACTGATATATGCATTTTGATGCACACTTTACCCTAATATACACATTTTAGAAAACCTTATCACAAAATTTGGAGAAGAGTAAATATTGAAGGAAAGCTATTTTCTGTTCACATATTATTTTGGAAGGTTCAAAGTAGGTAGGTTCACATTAAATCCTAACAGAACCGAATTTCTCTGCCATTCCTAGTGTTAATTTAAATAGATGCCCACTCAAAAACAACAATCAAACCCAGATATCACGGACACAATGTGGTTCATGAGATGACAGTACTTGAGAAAGGATTGGGGCATAATCTATAAATAGGTTAGCAGATGAAGCTTTAGGTAACCATCATCCACTTACTTGAAGGTAAAGGGACCCCTGACCATTAGGTCCAGTCGTGTACGACTTTGGGGTTGGGGCGCTCATCTCGCTCTATAGGCCGAGAGAGCCGGGGTACAGCTTCCGGGTCATGTGGCCAGCATGACTAAGCCGCTTCTGGCAAACCAGAGCAGCGCACGGAAATGCTGTTTACCTTCCCGCTGGAGCAGTACCTATTTATCTACTTGCACTTTGTGCTTTCGTACTGCTAGGTTGGCAGGAGCAGGGACCGAGCAACGGGAGCTCACCCCCTCGCGGGGATTTGAACTACCGACCTTCTGACTGGCAAGCCCTAGGCTCTGTGGTTTAACCCACAGTGCCACCCACGTTGTGCATATCCACTTACTTACATAAGAATAATTATTGAGATAAGGGGCATTCTGCAGATACCAGAAGGCCAGTATCTTGTTTCCTAAAGTGGCCAACCAGACACCCCTCTGAAGCCCATGAATGAAGCACAAAGGTATAGCAACTGACATTCATAGGTGAACATCTGCACATCTTGGACAATAAATTGCATGGGTTTGCCAATTCATGCTGATTATGAAGTTCTTGGAAAGATGCTTAGCCTCTGTGGCACAGGTTTTTATAAAGACTTGTTCACCCAATTATTGTGGCAGATTCTTCCCAAACCTGCATCACTATGGAAGATCTCATCTGTGGCAATAGACTCACCTGCATTGCTTCAGCCCTTTGAGACCAAGTGAGCCACACTTATAAGATGTGAGATTTCTTAGAAAAGCTGTCAGCAAATAACTATTATTGAATGCCTGGCTTTGCTCCTGAATTATGGATAATCTTTTTCATCTTCCAGGGACTAAAGTTTCGCTGCAGGATAGAAACATTTTCTCAAATGAGAAAGGTCACTTAATAAACAGAGGAATATACTCAAGAGCTGAACCAACTGTATGCAAAGACACAGAATCTGCTCAATTGCAGCAGCATTTGTGCAGAGAAAATTCATTCAAGTCAAAGGAAATTCTTTGCACAGTGAAAAGCATGATGGCAGGATTTTGCTGCAGCATTCAAAGACTGACAGAATGTAGAATCAATGCAAATATTTCATCTTCTGAATAAAATATAGGCCTGGTGTTGATGGCTGGTAACTATTCTGGCCATATGATTATCACCATGGCTACTCTATAGCCATCTGTTCTCAATCACTATTATGTGCCAATGACACCTACATTCTGGACATAGAGTAAATAATGCAACAGTATGTTGTCCTGTGCTTTTATTTGGCTTAGGTTTTCTTTTGAGCTTCTGAGGTCCAGGTTTTCACAAAATTTGGAATGTTGGGCAGAGGTTTAGAATGCGGCAGAAAATTGAGCTTGGTGCAAATTTCAGTTATGGGAATGCTGAGAATCTCAATTTTGGGGGTGCATTTTTTCAATCCATTGAGGATTTAATAGAGTTTAAAAGGTGTGATCGATCTCAGGAACTTGTGTCAGAGCTGAGCCATAGGTTTCTTTGGGAGGCAGGAGTCTGAGCTGAGAAGTTTGAACTAGATGATAAACCCAGAATCGACTTGGATCAGCATTGCCTGATCCTCATAAGCAATAAGGTATCCTGTACATTAAGTTTAGTTTCATTATTTCTACCAATACATTTCCAAACATCTTTCCAATGAGCTAAAACTTTGTTTCTGTTTGTTTGGGTTTGGGGAACGGTATTTAGGATGATGATGACAACGATAGTAATGATGATGATTTATTTTATTTATACCCCACCCATCTGGCTGGGTTGCCCCAGCCACTCTGGGTGGCTTCCAACACATATAAAAACGTAATAAAATGCCAAATATTAAAAATATTAATGTTTTTTTTAAAAAACATTAGGACATCACCACACATTGTGTAAATGTATATAAAAATAACACCTTGATGACTTTTCAGGTTTCAAACTTGTGATTGTGAGTTCAAACAATGCACCTGGAAGAACTGCTAAAGCAAGGAAGGCGCACAATATTGGTTAAAGGCACAAACTGAGTTAAACTAACTTATTTTGCTACCTGACAGAATAATGAAAGTGCAAATCTACCATATTCAAGGCAGACCTAATTCATTAATGATTGCATGAATTATTCATGCAAAGTATGAACAGGGCTACTTTGAGAATCAGTTGCTTAAAACCTATGTGGCATTTGAAGAAACATTTTTGGAGTCTTTCTTCATATCTCTGTGTTGAAAGCAGTCTAAATAGAGAAAATCTTCCACATAAAAGCACAATAGAAATAAAGGAACTTTTTTTTTTAGACCTGTCACATCATGAGAGGCAGATATTGGCCCGTGAAACACAATTAAAATCTGTCAGATAAGACTACCCACTAAAATACAATAAAAGTAAAGCATAATATCCACCAAAGTATTGAGTTGCATCTAGACTAAGGGATTGTACACACTTTCGCTTGTCCTGCCACTTCCCCTCAGGAAAACTAATCGTTTACCACTGAATTGGAACAAACATCTTTAGATATTTCTGTGAATTGATGTTTGTTCCAATTCAGCGAAAGCAGCTGGTTTTCCTGGGGAAAGTAGCAAGACCAATGAAAAACCGCTCAGACCCACAAGACAAATGGAAACCTCTCAGATATGTGCTTTTTGGGCACAGAACAAGCGGAACAGTGGACGAGCCCTATGTTAGTGGTACCAAGTTCCCACAGAAATCAGTGAAGCAACAAGCTTGAGCTGCAATCCTATACCCTTTCCCTCTAGGAATAAGCAGCATTGAACTCAATGGGACCACGTTGCACATGTTTCTAGAAAATTTACTGATAACAGCAGGGCCTTTTCAATAAGGCCATGCAACTCTAGAATAGCTTACTGAGAAGTCCATTTGCAAGCCTCCATGTTGATGTTTCAAAAGAAACTCAAGACCTTGTTTGTCATTCAGTTCTGACTGTACTCACATTGGTAGGGTTTGAACCCTCACACAGCATTATTATTATTATTTTTTTAAAAAGACTACATTTTAGTGCACTTTTCTGGATATGGGTGAGGTTTGGTTCTTACTCTGTATCTCTGGTATTCAAGAGGCCGGGAGTTGTTGGAGTCCAACAACATCTGTAGCATCACAGATTCCTCATCCGTGCTCTAGGGTAAGGATTCTTCCCGCTGTTTGGTTAAGTCTTCAGACTTGACCCGGATCCACTTGGGCCTCACATACACTATTGAGAGCCACATCAGTGATGCTTTATCTAATCAGAATCCATTGTGCCACCTGCACCTATGTTTTCACAAAGGGTCAAATCTGTGATAAAAGCACAGGAATTTTCCTAGGTGAACCAGTCCAGCACATTTCCCTTTAATAATCTGAGCCAAGCCTACCATTAGGCTGTGTGAAGCAACCGCCTCAGGTAGCGGATGCTTAGGGCCAGTGGTAGCAATCTGACCTATTCCTACTGAGCCACCAGCCATTGCCCTTTGGCACCACATGGTATCTTCTGGCTACCCTAATCTGGCTTGCTGCTTCAAGGTTTGGTACTGAAGTAAGATTCAACTGTTGGTCTTGGAGTATGCTTCTGTAAGTAGAATTAGAGGAGGCACTTCTTGTTCTTTGCTTCAGGCACCAAAAGGTTTTAGGCCAGTCCTGCTAACCACAGGCAGTCAGATGCCTCCAGAAGCAGGACGTTATGATTTAGGTGGCAGCCCTGAGATTGTATCCAGGAACCACAAGTATAATCTATCTCTTTTTAGACTTAGTATGTGGACTAAATGAACATAAATAAGCAGAGGAGAGGGTGGCATTCTTATACACATTCATTTTCCAGGAACTCCCTTCATGGTTGAGAAAGAAGCCTCTGGTCTCAATGTCTGTCCTGTGTGCGTGTGTGAAGTATGTTTTCTGTTTTGACTTAATATTTATGGCTGCCACCTAAATCAAGAAAACTATTAGATGCACACTGTTGCAAACTAGCTTGAAAATATGCCACCATTCTTCCCAACTGTTGTATAAGATTTTATATCAGATTTATATCGGTTTCAGATTTCCCTGACACCTGGCCTGCCCCTTAAACCATTTGTTTTGAGTAATGCAGAGATAAGCTGCCCTAGTTTTTGTAGTCTGCGATGCAATGCTCTTTATTTAATCATATCTGCCTGAGATATATTAGAGGCATTCCTCAACTGTTTTCTGCATAAATGTGGCTTTCTGGAAATACTGCAAAATCCCTCTTTTTCCTCTCTTGTATAGCTCTAGCTGATTGCTGCAGCATAAATCACAGAATTATGTCGAGTTACTTCACTGTGTTATTCCAGTAACTATTTGTATCATTACAGGTGGGACTTACAAGAAAATGTTGCTGCATAAAGTGTTCCTGTTCCTGTTCCAGCTGACTGGATGGAACCCTGCCTGTTTCTAAGATATTCCCAGTGCTTTTTTTCTGGGTGTATGCAGGGGTACGCATATCCCTAAACATTTTGTGAATCTAAGTTTGGCCTCATTGAGAGGTAGTATTTCAATATGAGTAGGAAAATGAGAGTACCCCTAAGCATTTTTTTAAAGGAAAAAAAGCACTGGATATTCCATTCTGTTTCTCTTGTTCCAACAATTAGTCAGCCTTCCGTGGCCTTTAACCACAGAAGCAACTTATGTGCTGGTAACAGTGACAGATTAAGGACCACTTCCCAGGCTATGAACCTGCTTCTTCTGGGGGAGTTCAACGCTATCTAGCGCAGGATTGCCACTGTGTCCTTCAACATTACTTTAGCCTGGCATTGATGGCATTGATTTAGCACTCCTGCTGCTTTACCTTCAATTTGATGAAAAAGAGTAATAGAGTTAAGTATCATCCACTTATTCATAACACTTCACCCCAGGTCTCTGGATAGTCTTTCTCAGTGATTTCATGCAAATGTTAAATAGCATGGTGGACCAAATGGAACCCTACAGAGCCCATGGCATAATGCCAAGGATCTGAGAAGGAGTCTTCCAGAACCACCTTCTGGGATTGCTTGAAACCCCTCCCTCCGTTGAAATGGATCTGGAAACTCAGGCTCATCCAAAGAATGCCTGGACAACTACCAGCCTTTCAAACACCTTGTCCGTTAGCAACTTCCTGATAATTGTTAATATTGTCTGGTTCCAGAGCGGGTTTTTGTTTAGAGGCAGCCAAAGCATTTGGTCTCTCAAGAAGACATTTATTTCAAGAAGAATTTATCATCTTCTGGACCCAGCAAGCCAGCATATTTTATCCCAGTGTAAATTACATTGGATTCCTATGATTTGTAATTCTTTGTGTCTTTCAGCAATGAAATAAGCTGCCTATGGAAGTTAGTGAATTCCTTTTTTGGATGCTTTTGAGGAAAGAGAAGAAAGACATGGGTTAGGGGTGATTCTGATAGAATTTAGCCTCTCTTCTTAATCTCTGAGTGGCCCTGAAAGTTAATAAAATGTGTGAATTCAGGAAGAGTGTGCCAGTGCTTTCTCCAATGTGAGAATTCCATCCAAATACCTCGTATTTAGAGGTGGCTTATAATGATTTGAAGATTAGGATGTTCATTCTAATGCAAAAAAAAAGCTCTAAAAATAAAAGTCAGTGCATTCAAGTAGATGGCATGATGCTAGAAAAGCCTTTGGGGGTTTCACAGCAGTGTTAAAAAAAGGCTCCTTAGCCAGCTCTGCAGGGTGAACAAAACATGTCCAGAATCATTTTAGGGAGAGGTGATTGCCCCTCTGTGTTGCCTCACTAATGGACTTGCTTTCCGTTTAAGCCTTCACATCAATCATGTAGGCATCAAGTCTCGCTGTTTCCTTTTTTGCAGACGTCAAGATGCACTTTTTATCTATTGCTGATTTCTTGCTGTGCTAATTGGGTTTTCTTCACCTCATCTGTATATTTGGCATTGATTTTAATTACGCTTGCTTGATGGACAGCTTAGTTTGAAGCTCCCAAAATTCCTTTTCTCATTTCTAGCAACAAGTTTAAGTTTACAATTACTTGAGGAAAGGGTGCAAGACTTCATTAAAAATAATAATCATCAAATTGTTCCCATTGTACCTGAAATGCTTTTATTGAACAAGCCTGGACATTTGTAGGTGATTACCTACTTCATGAGATGCTAAAGTTGGAATTGTGAGCAGCAAATCAAATAAATCAATTAATGTAATAATTACACACAATCAGTGTGTGAACAGATATATATTCTTAAGGCTGAAGTTCTGTATCCACTTCCCTGGGAGCAAGTCCTGTTGAACTCAATGAGACTTGCTTTGGAATAGACATATTACAGCAGAGCTTTTCAAACTGTGTGTCACAACACGTTAGTGTGTCGGATGCAGTATGTAGGTATGTCACATGAACACTCCCTGTGCTCTTCCCAGGGCTGGAAAAGGGTTAGTTTAATCTCCGCTTTGCTTTTGCACGTCTAAAAAACATGTCACCAACATGAAAAGTTTGGGAAGCTCTGTATTACAGGATTGCACTGTTAGTGTGGTATAAATTGTTTCTATACACATTTATTCCAATCCACAGCATTTGTTTTCAAGGCAAGTAATGTGTTTTCAGACCCCTTCTGCGACATTGAGGGTCCCGCCAGGTGTTCAAATAGAGGAGCATCACAGATGATGTGGACAGAGTTGGCATATCCTCTGTGTTGATTAATGGGCAATAGGCAATTCACAGCCCAACTCACATTGAGTTCCTTGGTGCCTTCTGCGCAGATAACTGAACTCTTGCAGTCACAGTGTTTTACACATTGTTGTAACTTGATATGATTCATGATGATACTCTCATTCTTGGTTAGTAGCTTTATATTTGTGGGGTTATCTGTATAGCAGCAACTATCGTCTTTCCGAGAGCAGGATCATTCTCCAGAACAGGTTGTAGGTGTGTGTCATGCTGTGTCACAGTACGTTCAGATGATCCCAGCATTTTATCGAATATAGGTCAAACTCTGCTCTAATTTATACAAGGATAAACCCAGAGATACTCTACTGAAGCTATGGCAACTGCATTGAATGGAGGGCAGTATAAATAATACCTCAGTTGGCCATTGTGTAAAATGAAATAAAAAATCTTAGTTTAAATCAGCACCACAATTAGAAATCTGAAAGCTGGAAAACAAGCGGATGCTGAATTCTAGCCCTCATGGATTGCCTGTACTAAGATAATAGCTACAGGAGAAGAAAATGACATTTCATTTTTCTGAACATACAGAAACATTGGTGATCAGCTGTATACTTAAATATGATTCCGTACAGATGAACTGTTGGTCCACTTCCCAGGATTCATGAGGATCGGGGAATACATATGTGGACACAGAAGTGATTTCTGAGTTGATGGTGGTTTGGAGGAGCCGATAAGGACTGGGAGGGTGTCCAAAATTTGGAGGTTCTATAAGGATTAGTACACAATGGGAATATTAGAAAGCACTGGATCTGTGACTTTTATGATTCAGTCATGGGGGACATATGTGGCCTGTGATTTAGCGGTGGTGGTGTGTTGAGGCACCTCGGAAAACAATTATGCAATTATGCAATTATGCTCCCCCTTCCCTTCTACCCTTACAGTCTAACCACTATACCACAGTGTCTCTTTCTGTTGAATTGGGGTTGGTGCCTTCTATGAAAATTAATTCAATTTTAAAACGGAAAGGAAGCAAAACCAAAACAAACAAAACGAAGCAAGTAAACAGCCTTCTGGGGCTTAGACTGCCAAAGTGGTGAAACTTGAAATAGCAGTGGTTCAGTGTCCAGAGGTCAAAGTGCTGTCTGCATTGTTTAATATTGTCTCATCTTTGTTCTTCAGAAAAATTCAAAGGAAGAGGGAGAGCAGGATCACATTTTGATTCAGCCCGCAGACGGAGTAGAGCAGTCCTTTATCACATCTCTGGACACCTACAAAGAAGAGAAAAGAACAAATTAAAAATTAATAATGTAGGTGTAGAGTACTAAGCTTCTTTTTGTGTGGTTATTTGTACAGTGAATTTTCTTCTAACTCAGAAGAGTTTCTCTAATGGGTACTACTAATCATTTGTAATTTTATTTGTAGTACGTTCTTGCTCTCAAGTTTCTTTTCAATAATGCAATATGGAAGGTCAATATATAAAGCAAAAAACTATGCCAGTATAATATTTTTATAGAGAATGAATTGAGCTATATTACAAGACAAGGACAGAACACAATAGAGGCTGTCTGGGACCTTGGCTTTTCATATAGGTGACACATAAGCTTGCAGATCAATGCCATTCATTTTCACAGCTGCAAGCTTCTTTATGTTTTCTTTTCTCTAGCAAAGTTCTTAAAACTGATTCTAATGTAGTAGATAAGGAATTTCCCTGCTGGATGCACACAATCTCCAAGCTTCTCTGGATTTTGAGCCAATTCAGAATACCCTAATCCCTTGTGTTAGGAATTTGATTGTTTTCCTTCTCCTAGAAATGTTGTAGTATTGTTGAAACTCCTTTGGACTTCCTTAGTATTCTGCAAAAGTTTCATATGGAGGAACTTCCATATTAAGTAGGAACAGCCTAGGGATGTGTAGAACTCACATAGATAATGTAACCTCCGGTAATGTCAGAGGCGTGCTCTCATATGAATGGTACCATTTCATATACAGTGGGTTCAGAGTCCATCTCTGAGAGCCAAACTAGATGCGATACTAATGGTGTTCCCACTATTAACAGGAGTGAAATTGCTGTACCAACCCCTTACCTGAATGAGACCCTGAAAGGAATTTCCCAAGGGGGGGGGCAAATATGTGACCTGGGGTGAGGTGACCAATCATGGGGGAGTGGACCAGGCCAGTTTTAGGGCTACTCCAACCCCTCCTTGTCTTTTTAGATCATCTGTGGTTGGGTGGAGCCAAACAAGTAGAAGCTGATCACCTTGGGTGGTCAGTGAAGGCAGCTGAGAAAATAAAGATGAAATCCTATGCTACCCTGAGGCATTATAGGGTTGTGGGTTCATAGGAGCAATCAACTATAGCCCCAGGCTAGGGGGAAGTGGTTTCAGGGTGTCTACAGGGATGGGCCGGGACACTTGGATGAATGTTTTTTTGTACATGTTTGGTCCTCACTCCTCAAGGCTCATCTAGAAAGAAGGAGGGATGATGTACCCTTAATGAAGTACCTTTTAGAAGACATCTGAAGGCAGTCCTGTTTAGCGAAGCTTTTAATGTTTAACAGACTATTGTATTTTAATATTTTGTTGTACCCCAGCCACTCTGGGTGGGGTATAAATAAATATAATAATGATTATTATTATCACTGAATGGCATGCTCAGGGGATGATAAAAGGGGTGCTCTCCTCTAAACAATGAATGAACTCCCTTGCCCTCACTTATTAATTGGCTCTTGATTTGCAGATCATCTCGCGTTATATTTGAATAATATACTGGCTCTTGAGTCCTCTTCACAGGTGTTGGGGTGAATGCATTGTTAGCAATTGAAGAGCAGATTTGATCCTTTCCTCTATCAACGTCCTAATAAAAAAATGCCCCCCACCTGTGCCTACTACTAGGCTTGGAAGGAAAGGTCCCATTGGTACCAGTAGAGGCTACCACTCCCATGGAGTGTGTGTGGGGGGGGATTTTAATTTGGACTACAGTGAGGGAGGAAAGAGTTAAACCTGCTAATGGGCTCTTTGTTTATTTTATTTTATTTTAAAAAGCATAGACATGATGGCTAACAATACATTTAGCATCATATACAGTTTGGCTCTGAAAAGGGACATAAGATACTCTTGCAGCATTCGACATTTCACTTGCTTTTCTCCCATTTTTTATGCCTGTGTGCTATGGAAAGAGACAGTGTCATACTACACACCCATCCTGCCAAATGCAGGGCTTCTCATCATCTTGTTGATTGATACTTGTGGAGGTTGCCTTCTTCCCACCCAACTCCTGCTTTAACTGTTGAGCCACATGCACAAAATAGTTTTCACCATGCATGTCGGTTTGGCCAGATACGCAGTTTGCCCTGAACCAGGGCAGCAGCATTTAGAACTGGAATGTTTTAGCATAGTTGCTCATATTGCCATTGCAAGTTTAAAGCATGAGGTATTTTTAGTAATTCATTACTTTCAGTCTCCCTTTAATTGGCAGCAAGACTTTGAATCAAATCATTGCTGTTGTAAATAAAACCTAGAAGCTGAGGAGATTTCTCCCTGGATTTGAAATGGATGTGTGTAGCTTGGTAGAATACATAAATCGATCTTCTTGTGCTTTAATTGCAATCATAGTCTCTGCTAAGGCTTCCATGATGCACATCTCTAGGTAACCACAGCTGACAATTAAGCCTACAAAATACACTTGCTGTTTTTGTAGGCTGGTTTCTTTTGCCACCAGACCTTTGGACTAATGCTTCTACAAGATGCCCTAATGCAATCTCAGCTACAAGTGGATACAATTTTAATTGTGTGCATTGATTAACACATTACTTTGCTCTTGCGTCCCCACTTTTTGCTTGTCCTGTACTCGTGTTTTGCTTGTTTTAATCCACATCAAGCTGGGAAGGACATTTTGGCAACCAGGAAGCCATATGAGTTCATGTCTTGAAAATGTTTTTTTAAAAGCTTGCATGACTGAGAAGTTGAAATATACTGGATGCTGTGGTCAGTTTCTTGCCACTCTGTTGCTCCTTGATAAAAATCCTGCCATAACACACAAATTTTGTGCAGCAGCAATCAAAATATGACATATAATGATCAGCACCCATTATATATTAGTATAATATATAATATATTGACCAATGGACACTTCTAGGTCAGAAGTCCATTCTGACAGATAAATGACCACCCAGAACTGCTTTTTTATGTATATGTGATTTTATTTCATTTTATCTTGTTTTCAGCTTCCACAAAATTTTAATTGGCGTTTTGCTCTTAATACTGGTCATTGAACGTAATAAAATGACTTGTAGCACACTTCTCAAATGGAGGGTATATTGAGCCCGGAGCTCGTTGGAGCTTGTATTTTGTTGTTCTCTGAATTTTAATTTTTAATTATGGTGAGATGATCCTGGGAAAGAAAGGCTTGATATTGAATATGTAAATATTAAGTGTATTTAATATTTTCTGATGAAAATAATAATATAATGTAAACATATGCTTAATCCACCCCTTGGAATTTATGAGATGAGCAGAACAATTCACGCTGAGATCAGAAAGCAGCAGGGCAAGGCAGAGAGTTTTAGATTCACTGCCACATCTGAAACTATTAAACATGCACCAGCCAGGATGGGAAGTGTGATGGTGGGCTTTTATTTTTATTTTTTGCTATGCCAGCTCCAGGCTGGTGTCACTGAGGAGCCCTTTAGGGAATTCACAGGGCTTTAGATTCAGAAGTCTCAAAGCCACTGGTCACCTGCCTCCAGACAACCTATTTCTGGGTTTTCTGGGCTCTACAATCAGCATGCCACTCCCACAGGAAGCACCATCCCCATCCTTGTTCTTTTTATTATAGAATCATAGAATTGTAGAGTTGGAAGGGACCTTTAGGGTCTACTAGTCCAACCCCCCTGCAAAGCATCCATGGCCACTCAAACACTGCTTAAAAACCTCGAAGGAAGGAAAGAGTCCACTACCTTCTAAGGGAATCTGTTCCACTTTTGAACAGCTTGTACCATCAGAAAGTTCTTCCTGTTGTTTAGTCTCCTTTCTTGTAACTTGAATCTGTTGGTTCGGGTTCTAAGCTCCAGAACAGGAGAAAGCTGGCTTGCTCTATCTTCCATGTGACAGCCCTTTAGATATTTGAAGATGGCTATCATATCTCCATTCAGTCTCCTCTTACCCAGGCCAAACATACCCAGCTCCCTCAACCATTCCTCATAAGGCTTGGTTTTCTAACTTACCACCTACTTGGGCAAAGCGTGGGACTTTACTAAACTTTACTTAACTTTGGTTAGATTGTGTTCATACTTAGCAAAGTACTCTGACATCAGTGCCTACAGTTGAAACAACAACACACAAAACGATTTACCCTTTTTTGCAGCTACGACAATAAAGAGACAGAAAGTATGGCTTTAGTGTTGTATTGCCAAGCATTATTTTTTAATACCCAAGGTGGGAAAGTCAGCCAAGAATTATTACATGAAGAGTCAGTTTAAAAGGTCAAGAGTTCTGTAATGGATGCTTCAGAAATGGCTGTAGCTAAACTGAAAATGCCAGCTTATGCTGGTAACAGCACATCTCAGGAGCAGCACCATGCATTTTCTCTGGATTTATAATGCAACAGCCGCTCTCTTGAGCACTTTTGGCCTCTTTACTGAGTTAGCATCGAGGATTTTCCCTTTCCATTTCTGGCAGAAAGTGTTTCCATTCTCCTCCCTTACGGTTAAAATAACCCTGCAGTACATTAATGTGAAGTGCGATTATGCTGAGCCCATGGAAGGAGGATTAAAGGAACAATATCGGCAAATTTAGCTTTGGTGGGCAATGTGTGGGTGGGGGAGGGCAGCTTTTACAAAGTTGTAAGACTACCAAAAAGTTTTCCATTAGTTGTCAAATAAGAACTGATGCATTGTATATTGATTCTCTTTCTCTCTTTCCCTTCCAGAATGTTTTTGTAGATAAACCAGCATTTCCAGAATACAAAGTTTCAGATGCAAAAAAGTCGAAATTCATACTTTTGCATTTTAGCACTTTCAAAGCTGGCTGGGACTGGCTTATTTTATTGGCGACGTTTTATGTTGCCGTGACTGTACCTTACAATGTTTGCTTTATTGGCAACGATGATCTATCTACAACCCGAAGCACAACTGTCAGTGACATTGCAGTGGAAATTCTTTTTATCATAGGTAAGACACACCTCTTCTCTTTCCACTTTGCTCATTTCGTGGCTCTGAAAATAACTATAGGTTTTTGACAAGAAGAAATAATGCTGCATTCAAATATCTGTATTTATTTTCTGGCATGGCTGACCATACTGTTAGGCAGAGCAAAACAGACCGTCTGAGACAGCATATTTTGTCGTGCCATCAAAGGGAAGCAGTTAGTGATTTAGGCTGTAATCCTGTGTACACTAACCTAGCAGAAAGCTACACTAAATTCAGTAGAACTTAACGGCTAAGTAGAGGTGAATGGAATTGATCTGTTGATGAAAATAAGAATAATAAATTGTGGCAGGGGAAGGGGGAATGAAGGCGCCACTTGGATTTCCATCTTTAGTCATCAATATATATTGGACTGTTTCTGTTTTTCTGGACAGCTCATTACAAAGTACAGATGATAGATGCCTGTCAAATTACCAGGCATCACTAACTGACTGACAAGGCATTTAAGCTGGTGTACTTGCATTTTAAGCCATCCCTTCCCTATTTAGAGCATATGCAGAGCACCTTTCCCTCTGATTAATTTCAGAGAAGCCTCACATATTTGGGAATTCAAGCTTTAAGGGTATGGCTTCAGGGAAATCCCGAATCTCCTTTTGAAAGTTATCCATTGCATCGACTTCAGTTACAAAATGATCAGGGTCCATGACTATGAAAGGGGTCTGTGAATCATTGTATCAGTTTGATGTTTGTATATCAAGGCAAACTTGCACAAGTGTCAGACAGTAGTCATGGAAACCCTTACTCTGTGATAAAAGCCACAAGTGGATTAAACTCACTTGAAGCTATCTTTGGTCCTTCTGGCTCAACATGATTTACACAGGCTGGCAGCAGCTCCCCAGGATTTGATCAGAAGTCTTTCCCAGTCTAACCTGGAAATCCTGGGGATTGAACCAGTGACTTTTTTGAATGCAAACAAATGCTCTACCACTGACTTTCCTTGACAACAGTCCTTCCAAGTGGTGACTTCTATGAGCTTCATGAATGAACATGTATTTGAATCTTGAGTTACCCCACATCCAAGCTCTGCATTCTAGCCATTATGCTGCATAGCTTATCTGATTTATTTAACGTTATAGTTCTAGCTGCTTTTACTAGGGAGTAAGAATTTTACTAGGGAGTAAGAGTTTTACTAGGGAGGGACTTGGATGGTGCCATGGGTTAAACCACAGAGCCTAGGACTTGCTGATCAGAAGGTCGGCGGTTTGAATCCCCGCGACGGGGTGAGCTCCCGTTGCTCCTGCCAACCTAGCAGTTCCTGCTCCTGCCAACCTAGCAGTTCGAAAGCATGTCAAAGTGCAAGTAGATAAATAGGTACCGCTCTGGTGGGAAGGTAAACAGTGTTTCCATGCACTGCTCTGGTTCGCCAGAAGCGGCTTAGTCATACTGGCCACATGACCCGGAAGCTGTATGCCGGCTCCCTTGGCCAAAAAAGCGAGATGAGCGCCGCAACCCCAGAATCGGTCATGACTGGACCTAATGGTCAGGGGTCCCTTTACCTTTAAGAATAGTTCATTCTCCTACATTCTATATCAAACCGAGGCTGAGGATAGAATTCGGAATTCTGATTACTAGTTTTTACTTTTTTAAAAAAAAGCGCCTCACATTTCCTATCAACACCTGATATGAACTGAGAGAATTAGCTGCATTATTCACAAATTCATCCATTAAATCCATCATTGACTTTGTTGTTGTTTAGTCGTTTAGTCGTGTCCGACTCTTCGTGACCCCATGGACCAGAGAACGCCAGGCACTCCTGTCCTCCACTGCCCCCCGCAGCTTGGTCAGACTCATGCTGGTAACCTCGAAAACACTATCCAACCATCTCGTCCTCTGTCGCCCCCTTCTCCTTGTGCCCTCCATCTTTCCCAACATCAGGGTCTTCTCCAGGGAGTCTTCTCTTCTCATGAGGTGGCCAAAGTACTGGAGCCTCAGCTTCACAATCTGTCCTTCCAGTGAGCACTCAGGGCTGATTTCCTTCAGAATGGAGAGGTTTGATCTTCTTGCAGTCCATGGGACTCTCAAGAGTCTCCTCCAGCACCATAATTCAAAAGCATCAATTCTTCGGCGATCAGCCTTCTTGATGGTCCAGCTCTCACTTCCATACATCACTACTGGGAAAACCATAGCTTTAACTATACGGACCTTTGTTGACAAGGTGATGTCTCTACTTCTCAAGATGCTGTCTAGGCCTGTCATTGCCCTTCTCCCAAGAAGCAGGCGTCTTTTAATTTCGTGGCTGCTGTCACCATCTGCAGTGATCATGGAGCCCAAGAAAGTAAAATCTCTCACTGCTTCCATTTCTTCCCCTTCTATTTGCCAGGAGGTGATGGGACCAGTAGCCATGATCTTCGTTTTTTTGATGTTGAGCTTCAGACCATATTTTGCACTCTCCTCTTTCACCCTCAATAAAAGGTTCTTTAATTCCTCCTCACTTTCTGCCATCAAGGTTGTGTCATCTGCATATCTGAGGTTGTTGATATTTCTTCCGGCAATCTTAATTCCGGCTAGGGATTCATCCAGCCCAGCCTTTCGCATGATGAATTCTGCATATAAGTTAAATAAGCAGGGAGACAAAATGCAGCCTTGTCGTACTCCTTTCCCAATTTTGAACCAATCAGTTGTTCCATATCCAGTTCTAACTGTAGCTTCTTGTCCCACATAGAGATTTCTCAGGAGACAGATGAGGTGATCAGGCACT
Organism: Podarcis cretensis; assembly: GCF_951804945.1. Lineage (NCBI taxonomy): Eukaryota > Metazoa > Chordata > Lepidosauria > Squamata > Lacertidae > Podarcis > Podarcis cretensis. The sequence goes on from NC_137181.1 coordinate 40,439,279, forward strand.
CCCATTTCTTTAAGAACTTGCCATAGTTTGCCATGGTTGACACAGTCAAAGGCTTTTGCATTGTCAATGAAGCAAAAGTAAATGTCTTTCTGGAACTCTCTAGCTTTCTCCATAATCCAGCGCATGTTTGCAATTTGGTCTCTGGTTCCTCTGCCTCTTCTAAATCCAGCTTGCACTTCTGGGAGTTCTCGGTCCACGTACTGCTTGAGCCTTCCTTGTAGAATTTTAAGCATAACCTTGCTAGCGTGAGAAATTAGTGCAATTGTGCGATAGTTGGAGCATTCTTTGGCACTGCCCTTCTTTGGGATTGGGATGTCGACTGATCTTCTCCAATCTTCTGGCCACTGCTGAGTTTTCCAAACTTGCTGGCATATTGAGTGTAGCACCTTAACAGCATCATCTTTTAAAATTTTAAATAGTTCAGCTGGAATACCATCACTTCCACTGGCCTTGTTATTTGCAGTGCTTTCTAAGGCCCATTTGACTTCACTCTCCAGGATGTCTGGCTCAAGGTCAGCAACCACACTACCTGGGGTATATGAGACATCCATTTCTTTCTGGTATAATTCCTCTGTGTATTCTTGCCACCTCTTCTTGATGTCTTCTGCTTCTGTTAGGTCCTTTCCACTTTTGTCCTTTATTATGGAAATCTTTGTACGAAATGTTCCTTTCATATCTCCAATTTTCTTGAACAGATCTCTGGTTCTTCCCATTCTATTGCTTTCCTCTATTTCTTTGCATTGCTTGTTTAAGAAGGTCTTCTTGTCTCTCCTTGCTATTCTTTGGAAATCTGCATTCAATTTCCTGTATGTTTCACGATCTCCCTTGCATTTTGCTTGCCTTCTCTCCCCCGCTATTTGTAAGGCCTCATTGGACAGCCACTTTGCTTTCTTGCATTTCCTTTTCATTGGGATGGTTTTCGTTGCTGCCTCCTGTATAATGTTACGAGCCTCCATCCATAGTTCTTCAGGCACTCTGTCCACCAAATCTAAATCCTTAAACCTATTCCTCACTTCCACTGTGTATTCATAAGGGATTTGACTTAGATTGTATCTTACCGGCCCAGTGGTTTTTCCTACTTTCTTCAGTTTAAGCTTGAATTTTGCTATAAGAAGCTGATGATCTGAGCCACAGTCAGCTCCAGGTCTTGTTTTTGCTGACTGTATAGAGCTTCTCCATCTTTGGCTGCAGAGAATATAATCAATCTGATTTCGATGCTGCCCATCTGGTGATGTCCATGTGTAGAGTCGTCTCTTGTGTTGTTGGAAAAGCGTGTTTGTGATGACCAGCTTGTTCTCTTGACAGAACTCTATTAGCCTTTGCCCTGCTTCGTTTTGATCTCCAAGGCCAAACTTGCCAGTTGTTCCTTTTATCTCTTGACTCCCTACTTTAGCATTCCAATCCCCTATAATGAGAAGAACATCCTTCTTTGGTGTCACTTCTATAAGGTGTTGTAAGTCTTCATAGAACTGGTCAATTTCAGTTTCTTCAGCACCAGTAGTTGGTGCATAAACTTGGATTACTGTGATGTTAAAAGGTCTGCCTTGGATTCATATCGAGATCATTCTATCATTTTTGAGATTGCATCCCAGTACAGCTTTTGCCACTCTTTTGTTGACTATGAGGGCCACTCCATTTCTTTTACGGGTTTCTTGCCCACAGTAGTAGATATGATGGTCATCCGAATTGAATTCACCCATTCCCGTCCATTTTAGTTCACTGATGCCCAGGATGTCAATATTTATTCTTGCCATCTCATTTTTGACCACCTCCAACTTACCCATGTTCATGGTTCTTACATTCCAGGTTCCTATGCAATATTTTTCTTTACAGCATTGGACTTTCCTTTCGCTTCCAGGCATATCTGCAACTGAGCGTCCTTTCGGCTTTGGCCCAGCCGCTTCATCAGCTCTGGATCTACTTGTACTTGCCCTCCGCTCTTCCCCAGTAGCATGTTGGACGCCTTCTGACCTGAGGGGCTCATCTTCCAGCGTCATAACTTTTATATGCCTGTTGTCTTTGTCCATGGAGTTTTCTTGGCAGGGATACTGGAGTGGCTTGCCGGTTCCTCCTCCAGGTGGATCACGTTTGGTCAAAACTCTCCACTATGACCTGTTCATCTTGGGTGCCCTGCTCGGCATAGTTCATAGCTTCTCTGAGTTCTTCAAGCCCCTTCGCCACAGCAAGGCAGTGATCCATGAAGGGGCAGTGATCCATGAAGGGGCTAATGCTAATGCTTGACTAATGCCTTAGAATTTGCCTTCTTTCACCAACCACAGATGCTATCCATCTAATATATTATTCTCCAGTACACATAACTTGTACAGGGTGTAGAAAGATGTGTTCTTCCCTGTACAACACCAGGCTGGGCTGCTGTGCATACAATTTACTAGGGTTGTTGCTATTGCTATGCAAATAGAGAATAACAATGAAGGATAATGAAGTTAAGCCTATGCTGATGTAACATTTCATTATGTCTTAACTAGAGTTAAAATTGGGAGGGCTCTTTGAAATTAATGTCATGCCTGGTTTGCCCCTGGGACCTTCTGCATTAAAAACTGATGCTCTACCACTTAGATCCCCCCCCCAATTTTGGGGTGTATTTGTTTTGTGACTTTCTCTCCTCCCAGTAACTCAGAGCAGCTACCAATAGCATTTGAAGAAATGTTTCTTTGAGTGGAAGGCTCAAAGTCCAATACACACACTATTGATCTGATGTATCATTAAGACAGCTTCTTCATAAAGGCTGCTTCAGTCCCAGGTAAGCTAGTGGAATTTATTTTAGAGTATTTTAAGGGAAATATGCTATTGTGCAAAGCAGCTATGAACAAACAACAAAGATGGGAGTCACCTTAATTTTTAACTGAAGCCACAGAGAGAAAGTATAAGAAATTACTGGCTGAGATATACAGACCCACCACTGATTTCTTCTGCCACATGGAGAGGCAATTTAACACCACCCGCTTTCATTAATTCATCCATGCACAAATTTCATGGCATTTATGACAAGGACATAAAGAAATGGACATTCTTCATCTCAGCTCTTTCTGTCTGTGATACTATTGCATCTCATGCCTGCCTTGTATGTGTGTGAATTATTTTGAATGGCTGTACGTCAGAAATTTCATTGCCTTTTCAGGCCATGTAGACGAGAAAGTCTGAGGCCTGCAGGTAAGCAATTACGATGGCCACTCTGTAAAGCCAGAGTCAGCAGAGAGGGAGACTGTACAGAAGAGATGCACAGGCAGAGGTTTTTTAAATCATTCAACATCTGTGCATGGCCTAGTTGACAGATGCCAGTGTTTTAACTTTGGTAGCTTGGTACATGTACATTTATAATGCAAAATAGGCTTATAGAATCAAAGAATCATAGAACTGTAGAGTTGGAAGGAGCCATGAAGATAATCTTGCCCAACCTTCTGCAACTGTACTATCCCTCATCTTACCACCTTTCAAATCAGCATGTTTTCATTAGGCATTTTGAGATGTATCTCACAATGACAGTCTTATGGAACGTTAAAAAATTATTTCAGATCTGCTGGAAGTTAACATGGGAACTTTTAAACTTTTGGAAGGCATTCACAAGTCACTTAATGTGAGGTGGAATTTTAGAAAATGCAGATGGGTGGATTGATTTAAAATGACCCCCAGTTTCGATGGAAGAAGACTGGAAAAAATTTAAAGATTATTTACAGAAATATTGTAAAATTAATAAATGTTAGAAAAATGATGGAATGAAGTTATATGGCTTTAGCAGAAATGTTATAAGGAATTAGGTACAGACAGATTGTTAATGTATTAAAGGGGGGGAAGGTTAGAATATGTTAAGATAAATTACAGGACAGAAAACAGAGGAAGATGGAAAGGAATTGCTGAAACAGTTAATTGAAGTGGCATACAAAAAGGGAGGTGTGAGGAGGTCGCTGACACAAGCAAACGAAAGATAAGATATTGTAATTATTGGATGTGTTTTTAATTGTTTTTGTTTTGTTTGGTTGATTCAATGTTTTAGGGTTCATGTTGTGTGGTGTTTTTGTTTTTGTTTTTGTTTTTGTATTGTATTGTCTTGTTTAATTCTTTTTCTTTTCTTTTGTAATCTTTAAACTGCTAATAAATATTATTTAAAAAACAAAAACCAAAAACAAAATGACCCCCAGTTTTCCAGCCTGAGACATGCACTATTAGGAAACATGATACGTTAAAAATTACCTATGAATGTGAAACTGATTTTGTAGTTGTTTTTCTTTATCCGCATGTGTTGCTTACCTTATGGAAGGGCTTTAGATTCCACTCCACCCATCTGTATCATCATACCTGAAGAATGGGGAAACATAACTTAAAAAAATTAAAAAGAGGGCTGTCCAAAAAGGATAGCCATTTTGGACACGATATTGACTCAACTTTACTGGAGCAACTTCTTTGAGGTCAAGGGTTTCAGCATGAATCCACATCAGGAGTATTTAAAAAGCTCAGAATCGTCGTAGATTTAAAAGCAGAAGTTCAAAAGCTTTTGTTTCTGATCTGTTTTTGATCTGTTTTATATTTGTTTTATGGTTCTCTTTTGTAGGCTCTCTTTTGGAAATCTAGATTAATAAAATTATGGCTGTTGGGGTTTGTTTGTTTTTTTTAAAAAAGAATTGTTGTAGATTGAAAGCCTTAGTAAGTAGAAAGCAGAAACAATGAAAGTGTTTATAATCCCTTATAATTTTTATGAATGTTCCCTTCTTCTGTGTTTCAGATTACATGGATGTTTATTCAGGAGCATAAGTGCAGGAACACAGCCTATTCAGGAACATAATGACTTCAGGAACATAATTATCACAATAGTGGGCAATCAAATGTGGACTTTGAAGTAGGAATACAGAGAGAGAGAGAGAGAGAGAGAGAGAGAGAGCCATTTTGAAACAGGGAAGTGGGGACCATAGAATCATAGCATTGTAGAGTTTGGGAGTACCTTGAGGCTCATCTAGTCCAATCCCTTGCAGGAATTGCAGCTAAAGAATCCCCGGCCACCCAAGCACTGTTTAAAAACCTCCAATGAAGGGGGGAGGGTGTCTACCACCTTCCGAGGTAGTCCATTCCACTGCGAGACTCAGTGTCAGGAAGTTCTTCCTAATGTTCAGTTGGAATCTCCTTTCTTGGAAATTTGAATCCAGGAGAAAATAAGTTAGCTCCATCTTCATGAGACAACCCTCCAGACATTTGAAGATGGCTATCATAGCTTCTCTCAGACTTCTGTTCTTCAGGGTAAACATGCCCAACTCCCTCAACTGTTCCTCATAAGGAAGGCTTGGTTTCCAGACCCGTGATCATCTTGGTCACCCTCCTCTGCCTACATTCCAGCTTGTCAATATCCTCCTTAAACTGTGGTGCCCAGAACTGGACACAGTAATCCAGATGGGATTTGACCAAGGCAGAATAGAATTATACTATTACTTCCCTTGATCTGGACATTACTGTTGATGCAACCAAGAAATGCATTAGCTTTTTTGCTGCAACATAACACAGTTCACTCGTGTTGAGATTGTGGTCTACTAAGACCCCTAGATCCTTTTCACGTGTACTGTTGTCAAGTCAGGTGAACCTTATATTTGTCCCTACCAAAATTGATTTTGTTAGTTTCAGCCCAGTTCTGCAAGGTCATCTTGAATCCTGATTCTATCTTCTGAAGTATTAGCTACTCTTCCCAGTTTGGTGTCATCTGCAAATTTGATGAGCATCCTATCAATTCCTTAATCCGAGTCATTTATAGGTCCCAACCATGCAGGCAAAATAACTTATAGTTAGTAGAGCATGAGACTTTTTATCTCAGGGTCATTCTGCAGGGAATTGGACTACATGACTCTTTTGGTCCCTTCCAACTCTACGATTCTATGTCTACTTAGAAGTAAGGTCTATTGAAATCAATGAGGTTTACTCCCAAGTAAGTGAAGTTATAATCACATTCTATATATGTTTTGAAACAGGTCAATAATAATAAATTACTTTTTGTGACTCTTAGTTGGCTTTTACATTTAGAAAACTGAATCATGGCAGCTCAATAAGTAGATAGCTATCTTCTAATCTCTTGTTTAGGTCTGTTGTCATGTTTTCCATTACTAGAATAGACCAAAGTGGCTATTTATCTATTTCTTCTCAGCAGGAATGGTCGGGCTTTCTCCCTTTCCTTGTAATGAATGAGAGCTCCTGATTTGTAGGTTTAATCTGGTTGATAAAGCAGGCTTTGAATGTTGCCCCAATTTTATTTCTAAACAGGCTGGAATACTGTACTTTAATTAAGAACTAAAATTGAAAATTATTACTTAGGGGTGCTTTTTTCTTTTTCTTTTTTTTACTGTGGAAATTTTATGGGAAAATCTGTCAAAGTCACCACATCTTAAGTGTCTGAAAAATAAAACAAAACAAATAGCAACGAGACCAATTAAATAAATGTGCAGCTTTTAGAAGGTCGGGAAGTAAAGCCTAATTAATCTTCTCTGGATGTGACTTTTGTAGAATAATGACTATTCAGTGACAGCGAGAAAGAAATGTAGGGGGGAAAGCCATTGCTGAAGAAAAGTTTAAAATTTGCCAGAATTGCCTGATTGAGTAAAAAGTCAAAGGGGTGAAGAACAATATGCCCAGTGAAAATGTTCCAGTGCTTTGATTGCTTTTCATCAGAAACTCTTTAGTGGCAACACTCTGCAGGCATAATAGTTGGCCACAAAAGGAACTGGGATCTTATGTATATTTATAAGCAAATCAGGAAGTAGGGCTGAGAAAAAGCAATTATGAAACCTGACATGCTTGTCACAAGCCATATTAGCGTTAGATGCTGCATGTGCACATTCAAGGATGATATTTGCACACTTCTGAGCACAGAAGCTAAAACAGCCCATCTATTTCCAGCTTAATGACCTAGGCAGAACCTTCAGTCGCATCCAGGGTTGGCCTAGCAGGACTTCCTTGAAAACCTCGGTGTGCAAATTGGAGTCTGGCACCACGCGCATGCCTCACTGGAGCAAATTCCTTCCCCTGCTGATATTACCCATGATAGAGAGTTATATGGTCCCCAGTTTATAATCTAGATTATATTAAGAACCCAAAGTGGAAAGGATTAGCATTATTTTACTTTAGAAAGTTTGTGGGGGGGAATTGTCAAAGTCATCTCACATTGTCAGTCCTATCATGTCTGTTCCCAGGGATGCCAACTGGACTAAAATGTTTTTTCTTGGGGTGAGGGATGGGGGCGGTAAGCCCCAACCCACACAATCAATCACATGACATGGTGCGCACACCCCATTTGAATGGCAGTGCCCATCAATTTCAGGGAGGGCTGGCCCCCTCAAATATTTTATTGGGAGGGCCAAAGGGACCTTAGCCCCTAGGAGTTGGCTCCTATGTCTGTTCCTTTCACCTGCTTTAGTTCCTATTGAGATGGGGAGATTGATGCCTGAATGTTTCAGCAAAACCTTTTCAAAGCACTGCCCCTAGTGGTGGCCCCTCTTTATTCCTATTATCAGTAGGCTATATAGAAAAATTCTGCTGACAGTATCTTCACTAGAGGGGGAGGAGTGTAAAAAATGTGTGGTCCAAAGGGAAAAGCGTCTCTTTGGAAAAGATGGAACTGAGCATGCTCTAGGCCTGTGCTTTTTGGAAATGTTTCCAAGGTGGATACCAGACTGAGAACTATGTAAAAAGAAACCCAGAAATAAACCATTTATTATTTCATCTTACTGGTGTAGTCTGAACACTATAGTGGAACTTAAACTTGGGCTCCATTTCAGGCAGCAAAATGTCTTGGGCCAGCACTGCATCTACATGTCATTCTAAAATATGATGAACAAGAAGGTTTTTCCCTGATCCATAAGATTGGACCTTGCTATTCCCAATTCCTATTTTTACCTCGTTTTTACCTTTACTGTTTTTATTAAACCCTTTTACTGCCTTTTGTGTTATTTTTGTAGCCTGCCTATTATTGTTTTTGTTTTTTAAAAAAATTAAAGCAGTTTAGAAATGCTTTTAAATTAAACAAACAAGGGGAATAAAGGGAAATCTAGCAGACAGGAAGAAGGAATTGAGACTATGTAAATATCCTAAAAGTTGGCTGTATTTTGTGGTTTTTATATTGTCATTTATGTTTGGAACTGCCCTGAGTTCTACAGATGAAGGGAATTATTATTATTATTATTATTATTATTATTATTATTATTATTAAAAAAATGGTGATTTGTGAGGAATTGTGCTACATAGGCTGGACATGTCCTGACATTGTCTTGCGAAGCCTTTCCTTTTTTCCTTTTCTCTCAGGAAAAAGAGAGAGAGAGGCCATGTGCCACTTTAGAGCTGAAGTGTAAAATAGTGCAAAACCTGGCAGCTTGTCTGTCATATTCAGTCACTTGTGCCTTTACAGAAAGAAAAAGGAAAAAGTTATAGAGAGCAACTGTAAGATGGCAGTGGAATATTTTCCCTATTGTGGCTTGGAAGCCTTTACAACTTTACTGAAGGTGTTACAAAAAAACTGTTAATGGTGTGGCCCAGGGGTCAGCAAATTTTTTTAGCAGGGGGCCGGTCCACTGTCCCTCAGACCCTTTGGGGGGCCAGACTATCTTTTTTTGGGGGGGGGGGAACGAACGAATTCCTATGCTCCACAAATAAGCCAGAGATGCATTTTAAATAAAAGCACACATTCTACTCATGTAAAAACACCAGGCAGGTCCCACGAATAAGCCAGAGATACTCATGTAAAAACACACTGATTCCTGGACCATCCGTGGGCTGGATTTAGAAGGCAATTGGGCTGGATCTGGCCCCCGGGCCTTAGTTTGCCTACCCATGGTGTGGCCTGTCTCTACACTGCAACATGATATATACAAGAAGACAAAGGACCATTTCAAAACATTTCCTCCTCTTTGCTGCCCTCTCTCCTCTTTCAGAGCTAGGTGATTACTAACATTTGAAAAGGTTCCGGGACTAATTAACCCCTGCCTTGTGCCAGTTTTAACACTACATTGAACCGCTGTTAGAGTCAAATGGTTTGCTGGATTAATGAATGCACCAAGAAGAATACATTTCTAGTGTAAAGCACAAGCTCTAAGCATCACTCAGTACTATGCACCCTTACCAGGGATTCCCACCGAACTTACTTTTGAGTAGATGAGCAGAAGTTTTATACTTCTGAGTAGACTCACATAAGAACATATTGCACATTTTAGACATTTTCATGTTAAAAAATGGCTAAAGCATGGTTCATCTTTTTATAGTATTTTTTTAAAAAAATGCCTAAAGACAATAGGTCCTTGTGGTCCTCCAGATGTATGGTTTCTGTTCACAAGCGATATAGACTGTGATGTACCCAGAAGCCAAGCTATAGCTCTTGATAGTTGCATGTCACTACCAGATGTTATGTACTGAAGTTCTCACCCTGGGCCAGCAGGAGGATACTGTAGATAGTTTTCACTCAGGTCCACATATGCAAATAAGGAATCGAAAGTGGCGTTCAGTGATTGGATAGTTACAGAAAATGATTACTGTTGCGTTGTACTGGAGCTCTATATAAACAGGCTGGCTGAACCCTTCAGTTCTGTTCTGTTCTGGCCTATGAATAAACAAGAGCTGTTTGAAGAATCGCTGTGTCGTCTGATATGTTCACCCACAACTTAACACCAGGGACTTCACACTGCCCTGTGGAGTTTCCTGTTTGCAGAACTCCTGCTGCACATCCAGGGGCTTCATAATGCCAAATGGCTCTAGATCAGCGGTATTGCATTTAAGGCAAAAATAGCAATGTGTGTGGAGTTTCAGCCAACTTCAGCATGACAACATTTTCTCATGGTTTCTTTTCAGAGGCCATACATTGCAGTCTCTTTCTCACACACACACATTTTGCAAAACAGATTAAACAAAAACAAAAACCCTCTTGCATTCTGAGTTATCTCAGGAAAAGGCAACCACTGCCCAGCCTGGTCCATGGGTGCTATTACTGGGGGGGGGGGGGGAATGGTGCAAATTGAATTGCAGAGATACAATTTCTGATTGAGAGGACATGAATTGAAATGGTCAGATACAAGCAAAGCATTATATAAACTCTGTGCAAGTTTTTGATAGAGGGAAAATAAAATAATGCTAGGACATGCAGCTTCTAGCAAAATTCTTTTGACATTCTGTAGATGTTAGAGCAATGTTCTCCTTGACACCAGTAAGAGCTTTATGCCTGAGGGCAATATATGGTCCTCATCTTCTGGAACATGATAATAATTGAGACAACTGCCAGAATCTGAACTTTTGTTTGGATTTTAACATGCTCTAGCATGCCACATCAAAAGCATTTCTCATGGCAATAGGCAATGCAGCCATAAACTAATACAGAAACATATAAACTGTGCAAGTCACCATGCTGCGATTCTTAGCTTTGATTTGTTCCCACCATCTCTCACCATTCAGTTACTTTCAGCTGACTCAGCTTTTCCATTCTGAGCAAGTCTTCACTGTGTTGTGTGGAATGGCTTGCTAAACATCTGAAAAATATTTGCCAAAGTTGTTTCCCTCCCAGGTTTTTATTGTGAAATAAAATAAATGAAGAAAATTGTTTGTTTTTTTGCCCTCTACTTATCATTTAAAGGAAAAAAATAGCAGCCTCTGACAACTTGTTTCTTTCTCAAGCAGATATTATTTTAAATTTCCGAACAACGTACGTCAGCAAGTCTGGCCAAGTAATATTTGAAGCGAGATCTATTTGTATCCACTATGTGACTACCTGGTTCATCATTGATTTAATTGCTGCACTTCCTTTTGACCTGCTTTATGCTTTTAATGTCAACGTGGTGAGTATGGCCTTTCTATCCCACTTTATCTCTACTATTCTCAAGTGTCTCTTTTGTGAATGAAAATATTGCTCTTCACAGGCAAAAGAAAAGCACAGGGCCAGTTGTGTGTACTGTACCCTCGAGTGCAGCTTTTTATCTCTTCCAAGTACATGAAGTGTTTTGTCTTGAAGTGCAGAAGAAAAGATGTAGCAGTTAAAGCAAAACCTTAGGTATCAAACTAAGGGGAATCCTCTGGACCTATAAAGTCTGCTGTACTTCATGCACATGTAGTCTTTTTTTCTTTTTTTAAGGTTCTCCATGTTCAGCGGGGCGCGGGTGGCGCTGTGGGTTAAACCACAGAGCCTATTACTTGCTGATCAGAAGGTTGGGGGTTCAAATCCCCGCGACGGGGTGAGCTCCCGTTGCTCGGTCCCTGCTCCTGCCAACCTAGCAGTTTGAAAGCACGTCAAGTGCAAGTAGGTACCGCTCTGGCGGGAAGGTAAACGGCGTTTCCATGTGTTGCTCTGGTTCGCCAGAAGCGACTTAGTCATGCTGGCCACATGACCTGGAAGCCGTACGCCGGCTCCCTCGGCCAACAAAGCGAGATGAGCGCCGCAACCCCAGAGTCGGTCATGACTGGACCTTACTATGTTCAGAGAAATCCTTCCAAAACACAAATGTCTAAGGGGAATTTGGGCCAATCTTCTACTGCCACACAGACATGGAATCTGTGGTCCCCTAACTCTGATCTCCAACTTCCTCCATCCTTCCTGCTGGTAGAAGCTGGAGTTCAAGTACATTAAAGATGGGGAGGGGTGTCACAGGTCCTGCCCTGCCCTGAGTTATGTAAGCCAAGTAGAAATACTGGGGGGCGGGGATATTGCTTTTAAAAATACTGTATTTTTCCGTGTATAACATACCCCCATGTATAAGACTCAAATTATTTTTGGGGACTCAAATTTTAGAAAATGGGGGGAGATGACCCAGAATTGTTGAGATTTTTGTCAGAAGGATTGCCCAGAGTTGTTGATCTTTTCTTGGGGGGGGGGGGAGAAAATCACTAACCAAATTTAAAAACACTGACCACTAACAATTGCTCACATCTCTGAGCAGCAGCTGGAAATCAAACGTCCAGTTGCCGCAGTGACAGCCAATCCACAGCAGCCGTTAATTCAGCAACCTATCACCCAACCAATTTGTGCAGCAGCAGAAAATCCAAAGCAGAACTTTTAGCTGCCAACTATCACACACCAAATCACCACTGACAAGCTCCTGCTCGCAGTGGCGACCAATCACCCGTCACCCACATTCACTATCTGTGTATAAGACGAGGCACGTTTTTAAGATTAATTTACGGTAAAAAACAACCTCGTCGTATACACAGAAAAGTACGGTAATTGAAAATGCTTTTGAGATCAAGTGTGCTATCCATTATTTTTTGGGTAATGGAATTACTGGAACATATTCGTGGCAACTAACTTAAGAATTAATAATTTTAATTATACACACAAACATACAGAGTTAACTTTCTTGTACAGTATCAGTTATCTCCACCCCAAGAGATGTAGATTAGGGGGAATTCAAGTATTTCTTCTTTATTGTCTTAATACTCTCCTGTCTCTAAAGATCTTTATGCACAATGCAACGACGTTGATTTACTCAGAAAATTATTCTGCCTTAGGCGGCCATGAATGTTCTGCACATGCATTAAGAGTTTCATAAAGATTTTACTTGGGGGGGGGGGGAGTATTTGGAGATACAGATGAAAGCCTTGTGAATTGTTGGATTGTTATTTAATTGACAGTCTTATATGTAAAGGAGTCAACAAATGCTGATAGAGACTTCTTTATTTTTAATTATGATTGTGATGTGAAGGATTTCTAAGCATCTAACTACTTCCTTAGCAATAATTAGCACAGGGGACGTACTTTCATTTGTTGTTTTTGTTAAAGCAGAGGCTGGAGAAGACTGTACAGCCTTCTGACAGCATGCAGTTAGGCTGAAGTCTGAAATTTCAAAAGCATTGAGATACCTAAGAGCACACAAGGTCTGCTTACTTTGGTACTGTGGCTAAACTGATCTCTACCCATGGAGAGGTCAGCACTCCTTCTCTCTTACAAGGCTAGGTAGCTATAAATTCTTCTTCCTTTTAGATTCTGCTTTCAGTGAGTTCAAAAGCACACAAGTTCTGATCACAATAAGAGCTAGGATCATTTTATATAATTAGTAAATTGTGCAGTAAAATTTTTCTGTGGCTGTCTAGGGTGCAGCTGGAAATTCTCTAGTGGAGCAGTGGGAAACCTCATCCCAGGCAGCCCTGTAATGGGAAGTTTTTAATGCTTGATGTTTTGCTGTGTTTTTTATATTTTGTTGGAAGCCACCCACAGTGGCTGGGACAACCCAATCAGATGGGTGAGAGATAAGTAATAAGTTGTTGTTGTTGTTGTTGTTGTTGTTGTTGTTGTTGTTGTGTGAGGTATAATCTCCGTTCTGGGCCCAATAAGCACAGGATGCCTTTGCCCAGCAGCACTGTGGCCCATAGATAGATTCTGGGCAATTATCACTTGCCATGCCATCTCCAGCCACTTTTTTAGTTTTAGCGTTGCGGTTTTTAGCAGTTTAGATTCTTGCAGTTGCTAGGAAAAGCTTAACCTTACTAGTCTAAATCAGTTAGCTATAAAATGAAATTCGGCTGGCTTTGCATACGTGAGTAATCAAATTTAGCTAGGCACAGAGTAGGAGTGCTGACTCCTCATTTTGTCTTTCTAAGTTGTGAAAATACTGTATCTACTGTATATGAATTTCAGATCTTACAGTGACAAACCGAACACTGCTAAAGGATAAAATAAAACATTTCGAATGAGTAATGAGAAATAATTACACATGATTTATTACACTCATTTGCAAACCTATTATTATCACATAATTAAAAAAATTGGAGATTTCATTTAATCCATCATAGAAAAATGTAATGTGAGCTCAAGTATATATAACTGATATAACTTCCCTTTAAAGGAGTATATAGAGGCCCCTCCTTTCCGATAACTGTCTTCTCAGTGGCCATTTTGCCTTGTACCTGGATTTAGTCTTCCCTCCCCAACTTTTTTCCTTTTGTAGTGTGTTTTTTACATTACTGACCTGGAAGTAAAGCCCATCGAAGCCAGTGAGACTTAACATCTGATAGTGTTACACACTACCCCAATCTCTGATTGTGAGAAATTCCAGGGGCTCCAGGCAGGCTTACCCAGGGTCTGTGTTTCCTTTTGGGTATGAAGTACAGCAGAGACTGTGCTGTTTTTATGATCATGGAATCATAGAATTGTAGAGTTAGAAAGGACCACAGGCTTTATCTAGCCCAGCTTCCTGCAATGCAGGAATCGTTTTGCCCAATGTGGAGCTCAAACCCACAACCCTGAGATTAAGAGCCTCCTGCTCTACCGACTCAGCTACCTTTTAAAGTTGGTACATGGTTTATTTACACATATGTACAACCTGGGCCAAGGATGGAGGGGTTCATCGCATCAGCACTCCAGGAGCATCTTGCTTCCTCCACAGGTGCATCCCAGGTTCCAAGCAGAGATCCAACATCATACTATCTCCCTGCTGCTTTGCACCTCCTGGTCACATAACTCCTTACTCTTAAGCTGTTGGCTCACATAGCTTCTAGCTCTAGTTTCTCTCAGTTGTGGCTTTATCTTCAAACTAACTTGGAGTTGAGTGAGGGGGCCCAACCACAGAGTCCCTTTGATGCTTTGTCCTTTTAATGGCTTTGTCACCTCTTGCAGAAAGCTTAGCCAACCTAAGTAGTGCCCAACACTTGACTTAATTAAAGGATTAGCTGGGTCTAGCACAACTTAATACCACAACTTAATACACACAGTTTGGGCTTAATACATGCTGGCTTAATACATATGGGTCTGTCACCCAGTCTTAACACTCCAAGCATTGATGAAATTCTAACACCTATTGGACTCAGGAATTTAGGGTGTCTAGCACCCACAAACTCATAACATTAATATGCAGAGTTTTACACTGCTAGGATGTAAGCCTGAGGGCAAACACATTTTAAAAAAATCTTTGTATAGTGCCCGAGAAGTTTAGGTTCCTATTATTATTATATAACTAGGAGCATTTCAGGTTTTCCATACCTGGCTATGTAACTCACCTTCTTGCATTCACCAGGTATGTGCATGGGCACCAAGATCCACCTTGTATGTGCATCTTGTACATTTTTAAAAATTCTGATCTGTTTCTGAGTCACTCTGCTCTCCCACACTTTGGTCTGTTCCAAGGTTTTCTGTCTAAAATGGAGCTCTGTGCTCCTCATTCACTATAATGGGAAACCAAAAATTGCTGTAATATTTTCCCGTTTTGTCCAATGTGGGTAAAATTAACAGGCACATAAGCCTCTTCAGAGTGGATTTAGTCTGCCAAATTGCAGGCAAATAGGTCCAGGGACTTTTTGTGGGGAAGGAAGGGGGATTCACTTTCAAAAGGTGTTGGAGTGGTGTATATTCTTGCTTATACATTAAAAAAACCATGTAGCTTCAGACTGGCCTTTCGTTTCTGGTGCTTGTGTCCTGCAATAGGCTCACAAAATGAGGCTAACAAAAATGTTGAGTTCTGAAGAGCTCTGGGATTTGTTTTTGTTTGGTTAAAACACAGTGGCATAGGGCTTTTTAAAAAAATTTCAATGGAACATTTAACTTTTGAAGAAACCTTATGCTGCTTAAAAAATAAAGAAAATAAAATCCACCATGGTTTGGTTGGTTGAGGGGCATGGATTGGCTGTGCCTGCCCCTCTAATGCTGCTGCTGCAAGGGATTCCGTTAAAGGAATTGGGAGATAACTATTGCTTGTCCACTCTGACAAGGGGGCTCGGGCCATAGCAATGAGCTCCTGGTTGCATTTGGGGTGAGGGCAGATTCCCTGCTCCACATAACCCCCAAGTGTATTCCCCCATTCTGACTTTCGCATCGTGTGGAATGTCAGTCTGTCCCCCATGGTGGGGGCAGATAGTCGCAACCAATGCCTACGCAACCCCTCACAAATTTGTATTTTAATAAAGTTATGGCCAAAATTATGCCAAAAATCTTAAACAAAAATTTCTGTGTGATGTGTGAGTTATTGGGGTGGACCTGGGGACCTCGACACGCAAAAGCATAGAAATGAGACAGTAACCTGAAACACTTTCCTGTATGGAAAGACGGCTGAATATTACTTTCCCTTCTCACCCTTTCAGGTGTCCATCGTTCACCTTCTCAAGACTGTACGATTGCTGCGTCTTTTACGTCTTCTTCAGAAGTTGGATCGCTATTCCCAGCACAGCACTATCGTTCTGACACTTCTTATGTCTATGTTTGCGTTGTTAGCTCATTGGATGGCTTGCATTTGGTATGTCATTGGAAAGAAGGAGATGGAAAAAAAACCATTCACTTGGGACATAGGTACATGCTTTATTTCCCCTCACAGACTGACAAGTTATACTTTAAAACATCAAAATGTTGCAACTTAAGGGGAGGGGGGCACAAAAATTGATTTGGTGTGATGTAAACTTCTGGCTTCTACGATCTTCTTTTTAACCCATTGGACTACAGAGTGAGGGCAGGAAAATGTTGCCTCACTCTGAATTAGTTTCATGCAACGTTTCCCAAAACCAAATGAGAGTGAAGGCAATACTTACTGCCTCACACTGGTGTGTTGATTGATTGATTGATTGATTGATTGAGTATAAAATAATGAGACTGACATCAGCCAACCACCAGCAAGACTACAAAAACTTCCAGATCATTTGTAATTTAAATATATTGTATAGGTTTAAACTGAATTTATTAAGAGCATATTCTTTTCTTATAAGGAGATTTATAAGAACTGTAGCACAGTCTTCTCAAATTTGAGAACTTATCTGCCCCATTGTTTTCCCTGAGAGCCATTTCTCAGAGCTTCTCATCAGGTTAATTTTTCCACTGGCAATGAAACTTGACTTCATTGACCAAGGGCTCTGTGCATTACCTCTAGGAACTTTTAAAAAAAAGCAACAGCATTTTAACCAAATGTGCAGGAATCTCCTGAAAACCCATGCATTCAGTGGTGTAGCGTGGGGGGTGCAGGGGGGGCCGGCCGCACCGGGCGCAACATCTGGGGGTTAGGGAAATCCACGGGTTAGGGGGCGCAAATCCACGGGTTAGGGGGCGCAAATCCATGGGTTAGGGGGCGCAAATTACTTGCCTTGCCCCGGGTGCTGATAACCCACGCTACGCCACTGCATGCATTTCAGTTCTTTGCTTGCAAAAGTATAGCTACTGGTTTTATATATATATACAGTATATAAATCTCTCTAGACTAATTATTTGTTCCTCACTTTCTATATTCCGTACTTCCTTTGGAGAAAATGAAATTAATTTTGAGTCGACAGTGCTTTTGGTTACCTGATTCTTTAATATTTTCAACACCAATTTTAGGTCCTGATTTTCTGTGGGCTTAGGGCAAATCATAATAATATTTAAAAATTCTTTATAGTTTAGAGAGGTCTATTATGAAAGAGATTCCCTCTGAGTTCTTAGATGTATATGTAAGTGCTATTTAGAACTGTGCAGACAAGAAGCAGATTACTCTGAAAATCTTCTTGGCTGCAAAATGTATTCTATATTTTGGAACTTCATGATCTTGTAGAACTGGACAGCCGTGGATAGCAGGTTAATAGGAGGCCAAAAAGTCAAGATGCGTCTTCCTTGAGTTCATCAAAGCTGCCATAAATTATTTGTGCAAGAGTCTTGAACAAATCTTCCACCTGTCAGATATAATTTCAGCAGCATCATAAAAGAGAAAGAAAAACCAATTCAAAACTGTTTTGTGTATAATGATTAAAGGAAATGACTTCACCTTAAGCAGTAAACTAATTCCATTTACTTTGAATAAGCCTACTTTTGCCTTCTCCAGTCACTGAAATGTCTGCTTTTTACACTTACTCACCAAAGTGCATTGCTTTATGGTTTGTTTTTGTGTCTGAAGGGAGGTCATATTACATGTGCCACCTTCAGTATGTTTGAACCAATAAGTGGTGGAACTTGGGAGTCTACTGACCTTTGGTCCCATGCTTCTATTTTAATGGTGCAGTACTAATTGTACAAAGTTTATTGTTGCATACTTGTGCTCCATCAGCGTCCTCAAGACAGCCACTAAGCTAAAATCTTTTCCATGATCATTATCGTCACATACATCATATTCTGAGAATACTGACAGAAAGATTTTAATAGTTGGGAAGCTTTCCCGGGCTGATGCTAGTGGAATCTGAAGCATTCATCATTCTCTTCATTAGTGCTTCTGCGGTCACCAGAAATTCTTGTCAGCAGCTCTGGGTATGCATTTTGAATATATCCTTGAGGGCATATATCTACCTCGGTTAAAATTCAAGTTATGAGTTTTTTCCTTCCTCAGAAACAAATTACATTATTTAGGTGTAACTAACAAAGGCAGTAACAAAGGTGTAACTAAAGCTCTCAGTCTTTAAATCTGGAGTTATAATTCCAGTCTGCAAATCTGGTACATCTGAATGTTTGCAAATTAAGCTGACTTTGGATCACTTCTGATATTACTTTCTCAAGATACATTTACATGCAACACCTTTAGTTTTTTGCATGTGTGGCTTTTTTGGTGGGGGGAAACCGAAGCACACTTTGCTCTTGCTGTATTGTTGCATATAGATGTGCCCATCTGTCTCTTAGGGCTGGTTTCTCAGGTTTAGAAAATGAATGCTGTACAACCCCTCTGTATTGCTGTTTAGTGCAAGAATAGTGTTGCATGGTTTGATTGTCATTCATGTCAAAATTCCCTGCCTGTGGAGACTTGGCACACCAAAGAGAGAGATTTGTGTCTAGTCTTCTTACCAATGTGCTGATTTTCATGTCTAGGGAGCTTATGATGCAAGAGGATTTCCCATCCACTTTTTGAAGGGGCAAACTTCCAGTAGGGCTGTTTCACACCATGTAAACAAGGGTCTAAGCTATTGGGTGAACTTTTCCAGAGATCAGAGGGCAGGGTTGGTGTCTGGGCCAAGATTTCAATACAGGCATATTTTCACTCACGCACCTTCTTTGATCGCTTAGCATTTGCAGTTACGCTGATTGCCTTGCTCGACTGCATCTCCATGTAGGGTTTTCTTAAACAGCAAAACCATCTTTTGCCATCTTTTTGTAAGAGGGAATTTGTGAGGACAGTGGTACCTCAGGTTGCGAATGGGATCTGTTCCGGAGCCCCGTTCACAACATGAGCAGAACGCAACCTGCGTCTGTGCGTGCGCAGGTCGTGATTTGCTGCTTCTGCGCATGTGTGTGATGTCATTTTGAGCGTCTGTGCATGCGCAAGTGGCGAAACCCGGAAGTAACCCTTTCCGGTACTTCCGGGTCGCCACGGGATGCAACCTGAAAAAAAATTAACCTGAAGCAAACATAACAAGAGGTATGACTGTATTATTGATGAGGCATTTATATTATAATATATAGGATTTATACTTTAGGAAAGTTATGTGACATCAGAGTGAATTAGGCATCAGTCTGGGAATTTCAAGGCAACCACTGTTTTGAGTCATAGAGGAAGATTTCAGTGAAGCAGACATGAGCTCATGGGACTGTTCCTCCTGGAGCTGGTTGGACATAAGTAGAGCCTGCTAGTTCAGGCCAATGCCCACCTGCATAATATTTTATTTATAAAACACCTACAGTTACTGGCTGCTGTAAAATAAAAAAATGACAATTCTCAGCTCACATGTAACCAATATAATTGGAGTGGTAAGGGAACAGGCATGAAAAGGGGAGGTGGACAGCAGTATGAAACAATAGATTCTGAATTTTTTAAAGCATCGTAAGAGTTTGCAGAAGAAAATGCTGCTCAGAATTAATAGTTTCCCATAAGCTTTTTAAAAGATAGATACTAAGAAGCAGCGGGTTCCAGATGTAGGGACAAACCTGAACAGCTGGTAAGTAATAGCACAAAAGAAAATAGAAGCCTTGCAGAAGATGAGCATGTCATATAGTATGGCTTGAAGCTGGCTTGTTTTTAAATAACCATAGTTATGGCAAAGCACAGTTTGTCTGGTGTTGAATGTCACAGCAAGCTGTGGTTAGTTTAAAGTGGAAGGGAAAAGCTTCAGTTGTACTTCGAGCTCCAAAATCCATCCCGAATGGAAATAAAGACACAGTGGAGACAGAATTTAGTTTAAATGTTAATGGGCAAATTTTGGCCACAACTTTATTAAAATAAACAAATGCGACTGGTATTGGCTTAGGCACTGGTATCAAACTATATTTGGCTCCTGCCCCACCCTGCAGGAAGCCTGGAAGGGTAAACAACCAGAAGGGGGATCTCCGTCAGTGTATATTGACTAGTGCTCACCCCTGGGGTTCCTGGGGCTCCTGGCATGGCCCTAGCCCCTCTCCGGACTTCAGATGAGATCCAGACCCCCGGATTCCTTTAAAGGAATACCCTATTCATTGGAGGGGCAGGTGATGGCCGCACCTCCCCTCCCCACATTCCCCTAAACCAATGCCTAACCACCAAACCTTACAAAGTTGTGATGATTGCTAAGAGGTAGGCAAAAACCAAGTGGCCAAAGCCAATCTGCCACATTGGAAAAAAAAATCCTACCTGGCCCCCATTCCAAAACAGGCAACCAACCAAATTCCAAAGCAAGGCCAAACACAACCTAATTAACGGGTGGATGGGTGGGCAGTTGTTCGGCAGTGCAAAGCAAAAGGAGGTCCCTAAGTCGTGCTGTCGAATAGATACCCCCAACCCCCAACCTTGCCATGCTGCTGATTGGCTAAAGGCCATTGGCATAACTGTGGCACCACCAGCTTGGAGCGGGGCAAGCCCCGCCCACAAGCCGGTTAGGGAAGAGTTTCAGGGTCAAGCACAACAAGGACCCTCTGTTAGGAGGATCCAACTTCTTACACCTAAACAGGAAGAAAGGGAAAAGGGGAGGAGAAGTTTATATCTTCTAGTCTGACTGTGGCTTGTCCGCATCACACCAGAGACAAAGCTAGGGGTTGGAAAAACTGGCCCCTACTGGGGGCCCAGGCCCAGGAGGGGCACAAAATTCACCTATCAAACTATGGAGTGTATGTTGTATGGAAAGTATGGCGCCGCACCACTGCTATCGCAGCAAGATCAAACATGGGAGAAGCTTCCCGTCCTTCTTGCACCGTAGCACAAAGGTGTTTGGTATTGCAGTAAAGTGATTTTTCGGTGTGTGCTGATACAGTGGTACCTCAGGTTACATATGCTTCAGGTTACATACGCTTCAGGTTACAGACTCCGCTAACCCAGAAATAGTGCTTCAGGTTAAGAACTTTGCTTCAGGATGAGAACAGAAACCGTGTTCTGGCGGCGCGGTGGTAGCAGGAGGCCCCATTAGCTAAAGTGGTGCTTCAGGTTAAGAACAGTTTCAGGTTAAGAACGGACCTCCTCAACGAATTAAGCACAACCTGAGGTACCACTGCATAGCTCCTTGCCAAGGGTGCAAGGCACGCCTCTGTACCACACCGAACAGCCATTCAGCATTTTGTGAGAAAAAGGCCAATATATCGAGAGGAGCATGATAGAGACAATGTGAGTCAGCAGAAGAAGATAAAGGCATAAATGTTGGACCAGCTTTTCAGTACCAGATAGATTCTACTTTGTGGTCAATCAGAAATAAATGATGAGACTGCCTTTTCTTTACCTACGTACCTTTTCTTCTAAAAAATGGTATTCAGCATGAATTAACATTTTTAACTCACAAATGCCAGATGCAAAAAAACAGTTCTAAGCAAGCAAAAAATCGCATTTGGCAGTTTTCAACCCTTGGGCGATCTAGCTTGAAGACTCACACCCCCTTATAACTTTTGGAAATTGTCAGTGTTAAAAGGGATTGTGCTGATAGTTTGCCCAATATATTAACATTCCAAGTGCAGCTGAAGCCTGTTGGTCAGTTTCCTTGGCTAATATGGCTGCAGGTGATATTTTCTGCTGTTTTTTAAAACCCATTTTGCATTGTAACCAGGGAAGTGCGTGTTCGCTTTGGCAAACTAGCAGCAGGCTCTTTGGATAGCAACTGGAGAATCTTACGTGGAAACCTGTAGCTGACCTACTTCTAGCTTCCTTTTATTTAATTTCACTGTCACCGCTTCAGAGGAGGGCTGCCATACATTAGCAGAACTGGCACCCAGAATCACACTTTACCCAAAAGAGTAGAGCACAGCTGAGTTTTTACAATACAAATGCTTGGCAGGTATCTGATCTTTCTCTCTGCTCTAGCTTAGTGTTTCTGTTCTCAATCATTTTAACAGGCACAGAAGTGGAAATTCTGTTCACATTTACCTGGAATAAGTTCCATTGAGCTCACTGGGGCTTACTTCTGAGTAGACATGAACAACAACAACAACAACAACAACAACAACAACAACAATTTATTTATACCCTGCCCATCTGGCTGGGTTTCCTCAGCCACCCTGGGCAGCTCCCAACAGAATATTAAAAACACAATTAAATATCAAACATTAAAAAAATTCCCAGTACAGTGTTGCCTTCAGATGTCTTCTAAAAATCAGATAGTTGGGATGGTGTTCTACAGGGTGGGTGCCACTATCGAGAAGGCCCTCTGCCTGGTTCCCTGTCACCTCACTTCTCTCAGTGAGGAAAGTGCCAGAAGGCCCTCGGTGGCTGAGGAAACCCAGCCAGATGGGCAGGGTAGAAATAATAAAGTTGTTGTTGTTGTTGTTATGATGATGAAGATGATGATGAAGATGATGATGATGATGATTGTGCTTGTGCCAGTGGACCAGACAGTGTTGTTTATTTCCCAGCTTTCCATAGCCTTAAAAAAAATAAATCTCATCCCATTGGTCTAAATGGGAGAAAAAGGAATACACCAGCCCAAGAGCAGGGTAACCCTCTCCCTTCCCACATTCTGGGAAAATGGTAAGGCTTTAGACCCCATAGATCCACAGCTCCAGTGATCCACACCTGACATGCCCCTGTTTCCCCCCTCTTTGTTGTGGAAACACTGACAGCAGAGAATAATTCTGGGAGTTGACTTTCCTCTTTGAGGGCATAGATCCCTCTCCATCCACAGAAAGAGCTCCACCAAATCCTACGAGACACCCTTCCAGGGACCATAGGATTGGTTCATCACCATTATCCTGATTTATAGGCAAGACACATCTTCATTCTTATTTATGGGCATAGCCTCCATAAGGCACCTTGCATAGTCATTAAATAAAATACATTTAAAAATGAGAAAATCAGCATTGGAAAACAGCATGAAATTTTAAAACAGGTCAGTCAATTTAAAATATAAATGGATTAGGCAGCAAAATATAAGCCAGCAAAGTAAATTAGCAGTATTGGTCTATGCAGATTGACATGCTGATTTACTATATCAGTGAGAACAAGGACTAAGTTTTACTTGTTTGCAAAGAAATGCTTTAAGACAGTTGCAGTGTCCTATAAAGGCCGAGTATCCAAAATAAAACGATGCATAGTTTGAAAAGAATAGAATAGAAACTCATTATTTTTAAGCTAATCACAATATCCCGAAGAAATCTGACATGGTTCTTGATGTTCTGGGAAAGGCAACCCTGATGTTTTGCAAATAGTAACAAGGGGAAAGACCAATTAAATTGATGGCAGTTTGTGGCAGCAGTTAATAGTGCTACAGGCTGGTACAATGTAACTTCCATGGAAAATACAGTCTAGCAGTGGCAGACCCAAGTTTCTTCTGGTAAAAAAGGTAAAGGGGCCCCTGAACAGTCCAGTCGCGGACGGCTCTGGGGTTGTGGCGCTCATCTCGCTTTACTGGCCGAGGGAGCCGGCATTTGTCCACAGACAGTTTTTCCGGGTCATGTGGCCAGCATGACTAAGCCACTTCTGGTGAACCAGAGCAGCGCACGGAAACGCTGTTTACCTTCCCGCTGGAGCGGTACCTATTTATCTACTTGCACTTTGACGTGCTTTCGTACTGCTAGGTTGTCAGGAGCCGACCTTCTGATTGGCAAGTCCTAGGCTCTGTGGTTTAACCCACAGCGCCATTTTGACCCTAAACTGTCTGCTTAAACAGAGGATTCTCTGCTAGTGCTGTATTTTAAGTGGCCAGTTGATACACAGGCAGATTTATTGCAAATTTATTTTGTAAATTTTGTAAATGTGTAACTATCTTGTGTTTATTAGATAAAGCTCAAAGAAGGGGCTGCAATTCAGGACCCCTTGCTCGTGACTATGAGCCCACTGAACACATGTGCAGAATGACATTGGAGATTAACTTGGTGTGTTGTGGAGTCTTTTGTATGGTTTGTGGTAATTTGTATGTTTGACTGTTCCCCTTTGACGGACAGGTTTTGCTTTTAATCACAGTGACTTATTTTATGAGGCTGCTCCAATCATAAAGTGATTGGGGGAGGGATAATTAAGGAAACAAACAGGATTCTTCTCATGGGTCTTCATTCTGCTCTTTGCGGATGGCGCTGTAGTCTAAACCACCAAGCCTCTTGGGCTTGCTGATAGTAAGGTCAGCAGTTCGAATCTGCACGACAGGGTGAGCTTCCATTGCTATGTCCCTGCTCCTGCCAACCTAGCAGTTTGAAAACACCAGTGTGAGTAGACAAATAGGTATCGCTGAGGTGGGAAGGTAAACAGCATTTCTGTGTGATCTGGAATTCATCACGGTGTTCTGTTGTGCCAGAAGCAGTTTAGTCATGCTGGTCACATGACCTGGAAAAGCTGTCTCTGGACAAATGCTGGCTCCCACGGCCTGAAAATGAGATGAGTGCCGCAACCCCATAGTTGAATTCGACTAGACATAACCTTCCAGTGGTCCTTTACCTTTACCTTTCATTCTCCTCTGAGTTTGGAGAAGTGTTCAAGTTAGACTATTGGGGTGGCCATATTCCTTCCTAATCATTCTTTTTCCTAACAGATCAGAAATCATAGGTGACTCTCTCTGTGTCTCTGTGCTTCATGGTGAAAGCAGTCATGCTTTTTCTGTGTTGTTCCCTCAAGAGTTTTGGAACATCATCATGTCTGATCACTCCCCGGGGGAATTTTGCTGTATTTTTGTCTTCACAGCATGCGGCAGCAAGGAGCCCACAAACTAGCCACCCCAGGATATGGGTGGTTTGATGCCCTATTTTGATTTTTTTTTAATTAAAAAACAATTTTAAAGTAATGAAGCAGCTCACAATACTTGGACACCTAGTAAAGGGATTCTCCAGAGTGCAGACTCTGAAGTGGACTCGTGATAATATTCGTGTCATTATCCACCCAAATCTAATCAGGCAAATTTGCTTTGGAATTTTTCTAAGATGCCTTCCTCATTGCTATACATCCTTCAAATGCCCAAGCTAGTATTCTGTAATCATTGCACCATCAGGGAAAGAAGACCTATTGGACCTTCTGCTCTATTACATGGACCCAGCAACTAACAGTAGGATTACTGCACATTGGTTACTGCTGTTGTTTGTTTGCATCTTGTTGGGCCTAGCCTTCTTGTGCCATATATAAGTGGATGCATGCAGCAACACGTAGACAGATTGTGATTTAAGAATGGGGGAGGACTTGTAAAATGTGAGATATTTGTACTGCTGGCTGTAAGTGCTACCGTCATCACCTATCCCAGCCTAGAAACACATTTACATTTTCATCTAACACTGGAACTCTTCCCAGAAACGGTTAAACAAAACACGGTGTGAAATCATCCCTCTACCTACAATTCATTTTGGATGAGATTTCCAAAAGGTCATAATATGAGTCCAGTAATCCCCTTGATTTAGAGAAGCATTTGTGCACCCACCTATCTTTTGTGCTTGTTGATTAATAACTGTACGCACTTTAATTACATTGCCATTTTGAAAAACCATCTGAGAAATGGAGTGAAATAACTTTAAGGTCTGGATACAAACCATGAAGGAACACTGAGATTCAAGGAGGCCTCTTCTTTCTTTTTAACTGCTCTAAAGTGGTACCCCCTCCCCTCCACCTTCGCAACTCAGGGTGTGCATGTCAGGTTTGCTTGCTGAGTTCCTGAAAAAAGAACACAGAGGACAAGGACCAGATGGGACAGTCTAAATGTGGTAGATGTGCTTAACACCTTCTCTGCCTGACACCAATTGCCCTGGAAATCTGAACACAGTGTGTTCAAGTCATTCAAGTTAGAACTCATCTATCTTTATTTCAAATGTTATATGCATGAAGTGGGGAGGGATCCACACAACTAAAAGGGTTGTGAGGCTGTGCTACTGGCCTCACTCTTGATGAGATACAAATATCCCTGGTGCTGCCCATAGTGACTACCCATTAACGTTGATGTCTGCAGGGGGGAAGATCTCTATGCATTTTTACAGGAACTGGAACCTGCTTATGGAGCTCTCTCCTAACTGATATCGTCCCCCACACTGACAAAGTTTAAAAAGGTAAAGGGACCCCTGACCATTAGGTCCAGTCGTGACCGACTCTGGGGTTGCGGCGCTCATCTCGCTTTATTGGCCGAGGGAGCCGGCGTACAGTTTACGGGTCATGTGGCCAGCATGACTAAGCCACTTCTGGCAAACCAGAGCAGCGCACGGAAACACCGTTTACCTTCCCGCCGGAGCGGTACCTATTTATCTACTTGCACTTTGACGTGCTTTCGAACTGCTAGGTTGGCAGGAGCAGGGACCAAGCAACAGGAGCTCACCCCACTGCGGGGATTCGAACAACCGACCTTCCGATCGGCAAGTCCTAGGCTCTGTGGTTTAACCCACAGTGCCACCCGCATCCCTCAAAGTTTAGGCGTCACCTTAAAACATACCAGTTTTGCTAGGCTTGTGGTGCTTAGATGTGTATTAGAACAATGAGAGTTTTAGCACCAGCCATTGGATTTTAAAGGTTTTTATTAATCTAGTATAATTTTGACAATAATTTCATGATACCTGTGTTATATTGTAAGATTGTTGTTAGCTGGGCCCAAGTTTCGCCAGAAGGAAGGTGTGGAATGAAAATGATAAGTGGCATCATAATAATTAATTATAACCTGAGTGACCAGGGAAGTCTTGTTGTGTAAAGCTCTATGAGCCTAGACTTTCCTTTGCAGACATCCACAGTGAAGACATGGATGTCTGGTGCAGAAGAAGCAGCATGACATCTCTGTACTGTTAACTAGTAATAATATTAATAATAAGTTATTATTTATATGCTGCCCATCTGACTGGGTTGCCCCAGCCACTGTGGGCAGCTTCCAACAAATTAAATCATCAAACACAGTAAAACACCAGATATTAAAAACTTCCCTGCTTTCTGATGTCTTCTAAAAATCAGATGGTTGACATCTGATGAGAGGCCATTCTACAGAGCGGGTGCCACTACTGAGAAGGCCCTCTGCCTGGTTCCCTGTAACCTCACTTCTCGCAATGAAGGAACCGCCAGAAGGCCACTTGGAGTTGGACCTCAGTGTCTGGGCTGGACGATGGGGGTGGAGACGTTCCTTCGGGTATCCAGAGCCAAGGCCATTTAGGGCTTTGAAGGTCAGCACCAACACTTTGAATTGTGCTCGGAAACGTAGTGTGACGCCAATGTGGTGTGGTTGCTAAATGCTGGACTAAGAACTGGAAAATCAGTTTTCAAGTCCCACTCAGCCATGAAGCTCACCGAGTGTCCTTGGGGCAGTCATTGTCTCTTTGACTAACCTACCTCACAGGATAGTTGCGAGGATAAAAAGGAGATGGGCAGCACCTTGTGAACCATCTTGAGCTCCCTAGAGGAAAAGTGGAATATAAATGTATTGAAACCAAACACCCATGTGTACCCCCTTCCTACTTATAAAGTGAGGATAGACATCTAAGGTACCATCTGCACTGTGTATTTAAAGTTACAGTGGTACCTCGGGTTACAGACACTTCAGGTTACAGATGCTTCAGGCTACAGACTCCACTAACCCATAAATAGTACCTCAGGTTAAGAACTTTGCTTCAGGATGAGAACAGAAATTGTGTGGCGGTGACACAGTCACAGTGGGAGGCCCCATTGGCTAAAGTGGTACCTCAGGTTAAGAATCGTTTCAGGTTAAGAACGGACCTCCAGAACGAATTAAGTTCTTAACCCAAGGTACCACTGTATACAACTTTATAGACAGTCATTGCTTCCTCCAAAGCATCCTGGGAAATGTAGTTCCTTAAGCATGCTGAGGGTTGTTAGGATATACCTACTCCCCTCACAGAAATACAATTCCCAGAGTTCAGTGGGAAGATGGATTGAGTTAAACCTCTCTCTCTGAGAATTGTAGCTCTGTGGGGTCAAAAGAGGCCCCCTAACAAATCTCATCATGCTTAACTAGAGTTCCCAGGATTCTTTAGGGAAAGCCCAAATCATTCCAGAGACCAGTTCAAGGACATGCTCTGTCATTTATTCAAGATGCCATCAAAGGGTCTTGCAGCTAGTGGTTTGGTTTCCTTCACTTCTAGTACTTTTATTACTCCAAATGTAATTTTATTACTCCAAAATGAACAATACAGTCTATTAGCTTATTTACAGACTGTTTTAATGAAAACTGAAACCAATGGGGTCAGTACAAGGCAATAAATGTCAAGGAGTGCAGGAGAATATAGATGTAGTCTGTTCTGTTCCCTGGTCTCAAGGATCTGTTTGCTACACAATGACAACGCTGACTTTCCCTTTAGTCATTGCTCTTAGTCCTCTGTGGTTTGATAGGCCAGCACATAGCTCTCAGGAGTCTTTGGTGCCTTCTGTTGCCCTTGATAGAGGGTCACATGCCCTGTCTTGCTCCCATAGAAGTTTACATCGAGGCCAGAATTCAGCATTCTCAGGGTTTTGTGTGTGCATACTCTGTTCTTTAAATGTATTTCACACTTGATCAAACTATCATATGTAGTTAATAATGAGCTTTCAAAAAGTTAATAATGAGCTTTCAAAAAGTATGAGGCATAGACAGGAATCGAGGCAAAGCTATTCTAGGGCAATATGAACACTATTTCTGTAATATT
Source organism: Podarcis cretensis (assembly GCF_951804945.1). Taxonomy (NCBI): domain Eukaryota; kingdom Metazoa; phylum Chordata; class Lepidosauria; order Squamata; family Lacertidae; genus Podarcis; species Podarcis cretensis. The sequence continues at coordinate 40,468,068 of NC_137181.1, forward strand.
TACTTTCTAACTGTCATGTGGTACAGCTTGTTAACAAATTACGCATGTTTTGTTAGAACTCAAGTGGCGCTGTGGGTTAAAGCCTCAGCGCCTAGGACTTGCCGATCGAAAGGTCGGCGGTTCGAATCCCTGCGGCGGGGTGCGCTCCCGCTGCTCGGTCCCAGCGCCTGCCAACCTAGCAGTTCGAAAGCACCTCCGGGTGCAAGTAGATAAATAGGGACCGCTTACCAGCGGGAAGGTAAACGGCGTTTCCGTGTGCGGCTCTGGCTCGCCAGATGCAGCTTTGTCACGCTGGCCACGTGACCCGGAAGTGTCTCCGGACAGCGCGGGCCCCTGGCCTCTTAAGTGAGATGGGCGCACAACCCCAGAGTCTGTCAAGACTGGCCCGTACGGGCAGGGGTACCTTTACCTTTACCTTTTACTGTATGTATCCTGATTTACAAAAAGAAAATATACTCTCTGGTCATTTAAACTATTATGAGTTGTTTTATCACAAATTTACCGCCTGGTGTTTCAAATAGAAGAACTTTGTTCACTTTGTAAAAGAAATATTGTAAGGAGCTTTTGCGAACAGACAGAGTAATTGTAAAGAGCAGTGTTTTTAAACTCTAAAGCTTTCTGTCTTTCTATCTGTCACTGTGCTTAAATCAGCAAATTCAAGCTTTATGCCAGGTCAAAAATAGAAACCCCATGCAGGAAAATCCCACAAAGATTTGTTCGAAATAGGTCAGAATACCAAATTACACTTCCATTGTGTTATACTCGGAATCTTAAAACTTCAAAACACAAAAAGGGAGCTGCTCAGAAGAATCAAATTGCTCCCTAACAATGGCTCATGTTCTTAAAAGACCCCTTCGGTTTTTTGATTCCTTTTCATGCCTTTGCTTTCCTTTGCAATACCACCAACCACCTTACCATTTAAGAACAGACATAGAGAAAAAGAAATAATTACTTTTAGCAAAATTACTAAAAATAAAATAAAATGCAACTTCAGTGCAATGATGGGAGACTGTCTAAAAGCGTGTTCTCCTTCATAGAGAGCACGTGTTGCGGTGGGGGCCGCCAGGACACTCCAAAGTTGGGGGGCGGGCTAATTGATCGTTGGCCACTGATGCGATTGGGGCTTCCCTTGTTGTTGGGAAGAAGTTAATGTTGCCATTTATTGATTGACAGCCAGAAATAGTAAAACTCCTTGCACGAGGCTAGGGCTTCCTCTTTTCGCCCGTGCATTGGATTGCCCGTCCCTCCCTCCCTAGAATAGGGTTGTTCGCTTTGACGTTGCTATGCCTGTCATGGGGTCGTCTGCTTTGGAGCGGGGGCCTGGTAGGAATTTTGTCCATCTGGCTGATTGGCTGACTGCAACAACTGATTGGCCTGCAGGAGAAGACCAATCAGACTCCAGGAGGGAAGCAGAAGCAGCCAATCAGACGGGACTTATTGTGTAAATAATGTATATAAAGGCCTGAGGTTTGGGGGGAAATTCAATCACTGTTTTACAAGCTGCAATAAAGAGCATGAAATCACTGCAGGACTCCGAGTACAGTATATTTCAGACAGTCTCAGAATTACAAAAGCCATCCTGGCTTCTGATTTGATCCCAGAATGTCCCTATTTCCCCTGCCAGTGATGCCTCCGCCAAGCTTAGGGGGGAGGATGAACTGGTGCTTACACTGAGCGTTGGTGGCAGTGGCTATGAGGGAGCATCCCATTGTCTCTCCATGGCTGCTGCTGCCCTGGAAAGAATTGTGCTGTGTTCCAGTGGTGGCGCCCACCCTTCCACTGGTAGAAAATGCTCGGGGGGGGGGCTGGGGGAGCCAAAATATGGGGGGGTGAGTCAATGAGGACCAGTTGTCTGGGAATTAGTAACTCCAGCGGAGCCAGCAACAGAAACACAGAAGCCAAATGTCTCTATTTTCATCTGAGGAACATTGCAGGTTATGGAAGACTGGGGAAATGATCTGGTAAGATGCAGGCCACATGTCAAATAACAACTCCCCCCCCCCCCCCAAAAAAAATGCCTTCTGGATTTGAAAGTATTTCAGTTTTGAATGCTCTTTCCTGTAGACCCAAGCCCTGCAGATGGAACAGTAGAGCAGGGAGAAAGGTTCTATGCCAACTCTTTGGTTACTGTGCTGTTTAGTTTTTGACACAGAGGAGCAGTTAAGAATTTGACCATCTGCCTGCAGTCTGAAGTGCTACCATCCGTTCTATGAGCAGAACGCTTGAACATTTCCACTGGAGAGGTGGGTTTTGATAGGGAGTTTGAAGGAAAAGTGGGGTGTACATGCACTTACCATTTTGGTAGTCAATCTGGAACATCCTACATCAGTACAGAGACTTGTCTCATGAGCCAAGGCAGTAGAATTATGTTTGTTTGTTTTTAAATGTGTCATCTTCATAGTAGAAATGATTCCTGTGTCCTTAGCTAGTATATCAGCCTGCAGGTGACTGGTAAGATATTTGAAAGTGGATGCACTTAACTGTTTTCAGAATCAAGTAGCAAACATCCTATCTTCTGGATTCAAGGTATTATGAAGCAGCAGAATGGTGGCTCCGTAGAGTTTGATCACAGGCTATGTTTCTTTGACTTCAGGTTGGCTTCATGAACTAGGAAAACGTTTGGAGTCTCCCTACCTTGGCAATAATACATCAGGAGGCCCATCCCTCAGAAGTGCCTATATTGCTGCCCTCTACTTCACCCTCAGCAGCCTCACCAGCGTTGGGTTTGGTAACGTCTCAGCCAACACTGATGCTGAAAAGATTTTTTCCATTTGCACAATGCTGATAGGGGGTAAGTAAACATATTAAGTGCAGAAGGGAGAACCTGGGGTGGGGGTGGGGGTAGGAATGCAGTAGTTCAGAACTATGGTGCATGCAACAGCACCGTGAAGGGTTAATAATTGTAGGAGCAGCCATGTGCCTTCCAGAGTCAGCATAGGAAGAAGAGCCCTTAGCGGTTGTTATTACTAGTGATAGGACTGGTTGAAGTCATTTTATTGAAATTCCATTTGTAAATAGCAGTGTCTGTTCTTATTAAAAGTCTGGGAACAACTCTAATTTTCTATTAAAGTAACAACATTGGGCTGGGGGTGAGGGAATATTTTCAGTTCATACTTCAGTACAAATTAAACCAAATTCTAAATAGTAAACTAATCAATGATGCCTTTTTAAAGCAAGGCTGAGGTTCGTCAGAAAACATTATAAAAAAACGCATTTTGTTATGTATTAGGCTGTAAGATTGACAACATTGCAGCTTAACTAATTAAGCCATGCAAATTTCACACCACACAGCTGTGATTGTTGTAGTTATTGTCAAGTGAAGCATTAATATTCATCGTGCAGCACAGAACTTTAGACTCCATCCTTGAAAAGCAAGAGTTTGGGGCATGCTACAGATAAACAAGTTGTTGTTGTTGTTACTATTGTTAAGTAAATTTCTATACTGCCCTTTATCCGAAGATCACAGGGAAGTTTGCAATACAAAAACACAAACATACATTTGATAATAAGAAAAACAAGAGAGAGAGAGAGAGAGAGAGAGAGAGAGGGAGGGAGAGAGTTAGTTTAAATGCTCATAAATTGTTTAATTAGCCAAAAGGCCTCGTGGAAAAGGAAAGATTTTGCCTGGTGCCTATAAATATGTAACAAAGGTACCAGGTGGGCTTCTCTGGGGAGAGCATTCTACAAGCGTGGAGCCACTGCAGAAAAGGCCCATTCTCGTGTTGGCGCTCTCAAGACCTCATGTGGAGCAGGCACACAAAGAAGGATCCCAGATAATGATCCCAGGTCCAGAACTGTTCATATGAGGAGAGGCAGTCCTTGAGGTATTGTGGTCCTGAGCTGTTGAGACTTTATAGGTCAAAAGGAGCACTTTGAATGGGACCCAGAAACTAATTGGCAGCCAGTGCAGTCTGGCCAGCATTGCTGTTATATTCTAAAGCCATCTTGCCACAGTGAGCAGCTTGGCCACTGAATTCTGCACCAGCTGAAGTTTCCAAACCATCTTCAGAGGCAGTCCACATACTACATACTACAGTAATCTAATCTAGAGGTTATCAGAAGTTAGGCTATCCCTGTCCAGACAGGAATGCAGCTCTGCCCACCAGCCAAAGCTAACAGAAGGCACAGAGGTGATCATACAGGGTGACCAAAGCAGTTTCTGTGCCAAAACCAGGCCTAAACCCTGATTGAAATGGATCTAGAAAATCACTTTCCTCCAAGCGCTCCTGAACTTGGTCCATGACCACCAGCTCAAGAACCTTGCCCAAGAAGGGGAGACTGGCAACTGGCTGATAATTACTTAGATTTTCCAAATGCAGGGAAGATTTATTGAGGAGTGGAATTACTACTGCCTCTTTCAAGCAGGCAAGGACCACCCCCTCTCGCAAGGAGGCAATCACCTCCCTAGCCCAGCTTGCTGTCCCCTCCCTCCTAGTTTTTATCAGCCAATAGACACAAGAGACCAGAGTGCAAGGTGCAGAACAATACAAGCACTGTGTCCACATCCTCAAGCCTTACTAACTGAAACTCATCCAACACAACATCCCTAATACTGATGGGTCATTGCCCTCTTCTCAGCACCTGTACCCTTAAATTACATGTTGTTGTTGTTGTTTAGTCGTTTAGTCGTGTCCGACTCTTCGTGACCCCATGGACCAGAGCACGCCAGGCCCCCCTGTCTTCCACTGCCTCCCACAGTTTGGTCAAACTCATGCTGGTAGCTTCGAGAACACCATCCAACCATCTCGTCCTCTGTCGTCCCCTTCTCCTTGTGCCCTCCATCTTTCCCAACATCAGGGTCTTTTCCAGGGAGTCTTCTCTTCTCATGAGGTGGCCAAAGTATTGGAGTCTCAGCTTCAGGATCTGTCCTTCCAGTGAGCACTCAGGGCTGATTTCCTTAAGAATGGATAGGTTTGATCTTCTTGCAGTCCATGGGACTCTCAAGAGTCTCCTCCAGCACCAGAATTCAAAAGCATCAATTCTTCGGAGATCAGCTTTCTTTATGGTCCAGCTCTCACTTCCATACATCACTACTGGGAAAACCATAGCTTTAACTATACGGACCTTTGTTTTGTTCAGATTTTGCTTTGGAACCACGCTGCATGGCTGTGATCTTTTAGTTCAGCAGCACTCATGTCCCCACCATGAGTAAAAGGAGAACCCAGCAACCTAGAGCTTGCTGAATACAATAGAAATATACAAAAAGACAAAACAAACAAACCTGAGTTAGCACTGGAAAAGAAAGTTACTGCTATCAAATATCACACTGAAGTAATCTACTAATAACCTATTATGTAAAGCCGCTTGTGATATTGAACTGATTGTCCTAGATTTGGTGCTGAATGTTTATCATTACCTAATGTTCACCCCAGACCTAGGCTGCATGGCTGTTCTCTGTTATAACTTCCTCATTAAGAAGGAATTGAAAAGCTGACAGTGTGAGATATTCACAACACTGAGGAAAATATTCATGCAAAAAGGAGGGGGGCTGGGGAATGAGGAAAAACAGTCTTCCTTCCAGCTGTATTAATATCCCTGTTCTGTTTTGAAAACAAATAGCTGTGATTATAATCAGCTGAAAGAGGAGCAGTGTCTTATTAATTAGATGAGTAAACTTTATGTGGTTTACTCTCATAATTAGCTAAGCAAAACCTATAATAATATTAATGTAAGGTAAGTGAGCAGAATGGAACTGGTCGCTGGGGACGTAGTTAGGAAATATTCAAGAAGAAATCCAAGTTACTCTCAGGTACATTTTCTGACTGGATCTCAATGGCAAAACTCACATTAATTCTAATAGGCTGAGATCACTGTTTAAAATGCCATGGAGTGCAGCTTACTAAATTAGAAATAACCTTAATTCTTTTAGCTATGGATAAGGAACACATGTTATGTTGTTTAAAATATTAAGGTTTTTTATTTTAAAAAAACAATAACAATATTCTAGGAACATAAAATATATTCTTTCAGTTTTAGTTCTCTCTGTGGACTACAGTTATTATCTGGGTCAGGAATGTAATGTAGAAACAAGAAACAATTTTCATTTGTTGAAGGGTGGTGAAGTAGTGGTAGCATATGCCAGGAAAGAGAAAGATAGTTTGAAAAATCTTTATGTTATAAGATTTGGAAAAAATATTAGCTCTTCAATGTATCCACACAACAGATCTGGGGGTTTAGATTCTGCTGCCCAACATTTCCAAGTAGGAACTGTGCAACATGCAGAAGTACCAGCATAAAGACAAATGGAAAGTTTTATTACAGGTTCAAATTATAGGTGGCTGAGCAAATGTATACGTAGCATATAGCAGATTTTAATTCTCCAGCCTTTATTTTCATTTTGCTCTCTTCTGAGACAAATTTGCAAGATGCATTCTGCATATACTGACTTCCTGGTGTTTTAATAATATTCATGAATGTCCTCTGGTTTTTAGTATGTTTTAAACTGAAATATCACAAAAGCATTTATGAATCTCTACATTTTCCAAACTGCTTTCTCAGCAGAGCAGAGCAGAGCCAGTCATTGATTTTCACTATCAAACTTACTTTATTCATTCCAGTTCATTTGCTGCTTGCCTTTTATTATGTTGCCATCATTAATGGGCAAGTTCTTTCTTTCCTGTAACTCCAGCATCAGTTTTGGCAACAGTGGGGTCTCTTTTCTGCTTCAGTATGGTTTCTCTCTTTTACAGCTTTGATGCATGCCTTGGTGTTTGGTAATGTGACTGCTATTATTCAAAGGATGTACTCCAGGTGGTCTCTTTATCACACAAGAACCAAGGACCTGAAGGATTTCATAAGGGTCCATCACCTACCACAGCAGTTAAAGCAAAGGATGCTTGAATATTTCCAAACCACCTGGTCTGTCAATAACGGAATAGATTCCAATGAGGTAATCAGGGTCTTTCTAGCTATAAATTCTTAAATCAACAATGTTGGTGATGTTTTATTTTGCCATTTGGTGACATTGTATTTCTGGAACAATCTTACTTGTATGCATAGGGTGGTATCCAGCATTCTCTGTCCACTAGTGAGAGGGTTAGGTGACAGGTGAGTTTTAATGTTGCGCAATTGAGGAATTCAGCGCGACAATTGTGTTAGCAGAAGCTCACTGTGGGATAGATTAAGCAACCAATTGCGTGAACCAATTAGGGAAGCTTTTAACCAATTTAGGGAAGCTTTTAATGTTTTATAGGTTATTGTATTTTAGTGTTTTGTTGGAAGCCGCCCAGAGTGGCTGGGGAAACCCAGCCAGATGGGTGGGGTATAAATAAATTATTATTATTATTATTATTATTATTATTATTACCAGGTGCCTCCCGCAACCCATGACAGTCTCCCCGATAAACATACAAGACGGCAATATTTGGGGTCAATTTAGGCCACAACGTCATTGATTATGGATGTAGAGGTTTGGCATAGGCGATAGGTATAACCGTTGAACCACCAGCCCTCCTGCTGGGGAATACCTGTTAAGGTATCTACCTGGGACAAAGGGGGCCTATGACACGCATCAAGTAGGGACCCCTCATGGGGTTGCTGCTCTGAGGAGTGCTATGGCCCTAGCCCCTGCCTGGGCATCTGGACGGAAGTGACTCCTTCTGGATCCCTTTAACAGGATACCTCTGAATACATTAACTTGTGAGTACAAAGCTAACTTTGTTGCACAGGTGTCTTCAATGGTTGGGTGCTTTTGTGGAAGGTGCCTCAAGCAAGTTCCATGATCTAGCCGGGAAATAGCAGGTGGATTGGGGTGGAGCCTGAAGGCTACTCTGCCCCACCTCTGGGATGGAGCCAGCTGATTAGCCTGCCCATGATAGGCCAATTATTGGGCAGGGTACTACATATTCAGTTTCCAGGCCAGCATGAGGCACGTTTGGTGGTCAGCTGGCCTGGGGAAACCCCTCAATAGTTGCTCTTGGCTGGATCATGGAGCAACAAAGTTAGCTTTGCATTCACAAGTTTATGTATTCTCTTGCGCAAACAGTGTTCTGTCCCATTTTAGCTCCTCGAGCTGAACTTTTTCAGAAACTTTTTCAGCTCTGTATTTTGTTTAAAGGTGATGTGACCACAAACGTACACAGTATTTCAAGTGTGATCGCACAGTTGACTATGTGAAATGACAAACAGAGGAGCTAAATGGATAAAGGTGTAGATTTACTGAAATTTAACAGGAAACTTTCTCTCCCTTTCTGGATAGCTTTTAAAGGATTTTCCTGATGAGCTGCGCTCTGACATCACCATGCACTTGAACAAGGAGATTCTGCAGCTGTCCCTTTTTGAGTGTGCCAGCCGCGGGTGCCTCAGGTCTCTGTCTCTGCATATCAAAACCTCCTTTTGTGCTCCTGGGGAGTACCTCCTCCGGCAGGGAGATGCCTTGCAGGCTATCTATTTTGTGTGCTCAGGTTCCATGGAAGTTCTAAAAGACAGCATGGTGCTGGCAATTCTAGGTAAGTTCTTGGATGTGCTCTACTATTGCCAGACGGAGAGTGAAGTTAAAGAAATATATGGGTAGAGCAATCAAAACTATACAAAGTCTCCATGATATATATACCAAGGTAAACTATGCTGCTGTGACTTACTGTTCCAAACTCTGTTCAGTAGAGGGTCTACTGGTGGTTGAGGCAGCCCATGCCAGATTTTAAAACAGCATGATTTAGACATTTCACCAAGACATTTCACCACCCTTTCTGCCAGTATGGCTCCTGCTGGGTTGCTAGGTCATGTGACCAAGCTGAATGGAGTTTGGAATAGGATTACATTTTCCCCTATACCATCCTATCCTTTAGAATGCTCCTTTCTCAGGATGAGTTGAATGAGCCCTGGCTGAGCCAGAATTCAGGATTTACATTGGCGTATCTCTGGCTGAGCCCAGACTCATCCAAAATTTGGCCTATTCCAAACTCTGCTCATCTTGGCAGATCTTGGGTTCGGTTGCTCCTTCAAGATACCCTTGATCATTGTTAGCTGATAGATCAAGTTGTGTCCACTCTAGTAAGAGCAAGAACTGCTGTGCTGAACCTGTGCCCAGGTAAGTTTGGCTTCTGTGACCTTTGCAACCCATGCCAAATACAAATAAATGGTAGGTATGATTCATACTACTGTATAAGGACTTTTCATTGGGATACTAGTGTCCTTTGGCATTTGTTGACTGCATCCGATGAATTTAACCTGCAGTTGCAATAAAACTTACCTTGGCGCATGGGAAACAGCAACAGAAGTGTTGGGTGCTCTCCAAGGCACAGTAGAACTTCCTTCCCCAGTGAGGAAACTTCTCCCCTTCAACTTCAATCCTAAAAAAAGGTCAACAACTTTGGGCGGCCCTTTGGGTGGCCCTCACACATGTTCACTTCATCAAATCTGGCCCTCCTTGAAAAAAGTTTGGATCCTCTAGTTCACAAAGTGTGCATGCATTTCCCAGTCTCCTGTGCCCCCCTCCCATTTATTTCAGTGGATTTGGGCCAATGTGAGCCCCATTGTGTGTATGTATTGGCTCATTCCATTGTTTTGAACGGGGGAGATTGCACATGCAGGTGAACCATGTTTAAGTGTAAGCAGGTGTGGATCTAGATCACTTGTTAAAAGTGGGAAGGTTTGAATAGGGAAATCCTTTCCCCAGTCAGATATAGAGTGTAATTCTTAGAATAACTAATAATTTCCAGAATTACTTCAAGCACACAAAAAATGCTTTATTCTTACGGTATTTTATATTCTACCACCAAACAGGGAGTATATACGGCAATGAATACAACACCATGCTATACCAAACCATCCCCATATAAAATGTCAATATGATTTTTGAGCAAAATTCAGAATACTGAAATTTTCTTATACCTAAGAATTTCTGCTTTGGTTATGGAAGAGGGTATTTAATAACAGTTAATCCGTGTTTCTTTGCAAAATGCCTTTCTTTCAGTCGAGGTAAGGAAATCAGAGATTTAAAAAGTAATGACAGTTCCAACTGCAAAGCAAAAAACATGGCATTTCAATTTATTTTACACTGATCTTCAACTAGATTGTAACAGGATACACCTGAGTGAAGCAATTACAAAATTTCTTCTTTGGCTATATTGGAACCATTAGTGTGTGCACCATAGGAGTCAGCAGCTTTGTGCTGTTCATATTATCATCCTTACTGACTCCTCCCATTATTATTAATTACCGGAATTCCCAGAGCCACTAGTTTCAACTTAGTTACAGAAGCTTAATAGTTCTGAATCTTTGTATTTGGGTCCCTGTGTATTCCGCACGATCTGTTTAAGCTGTTCTCTGTTTCTAAGCAAAGTCGAAAATTCGTTCATGAATAATTATTGCTCTCCTCTTTCGTATTTTCCTTTAGGTAAAGGAGATTTAATTGGAGCAAATCTCTCAATTAAGGACCAAGTGATTAAAACAAACGCTGATGTGAAAGCCCTAACCTACTGTGACCTCCAATGTATAATTCTCAAAGGACTCTTTGAAGTGTTAGACCTTTACCCAGAATATGCTCACAAGTTTGTTGAAGAAATTCAGCATGATCTCACATATAATCTTCGGGAAGGCCATGAAAGTGATGTAAGTAGATTTAATAGGACTACAGTTACTTCCAGCTTTAAAATTAGCTCTTGTGTTTCAGCAGTTCTCCTTCATATGTACATCAGAGTAAAAATATATGTATCGTGTTCATTTTCAAATGAATTCTGCTTGGGTCCAACTTAACAATTCAGATACAGCTTAATCAAATTATTGATAATGAATTATAGGTCTGATACAAATTACTCTATGCTTCTATATAAATTATTTATTTGGTGTGGGTTTTGTCCTTGTGTGCTTATATTTTCAAATACTTGCTAGTCCTGCTAAACCTTAATCCAAAGTAACATTAAACCATTTCTATTTTACATTCTAAGTAAGAATTAATTCACACTGCAATTTAATATAGTTTAGAGAGTTGTTTCAGTTTTTAATACAAGAAAATGTTGCCAATGTACATAAACAAGGGAGAATTACAATTTATGATGGCTCTTAAGGTGAAGTGAACTATACAAGCCCTAAAAGACCAAGAGTCTGTTGAGAGTTCTCCACACATGGGCTTATTTTCAGAGCTAAGGTATATGGACTACAACAGTGAATAAAACCCACTAGGCAGAGAAAAGCCATGCATCAAAAGTTCAAGAGTTGTATGCATGCCTTTTATTTTTCATCTAATGAAACTAAACACTGCAATCCCTAGATCTTAGAGATTTCTTCCTAGCGCCCAAGGAATAATACAACCATTTTTCTAATACACTACAACCTGTCAATTCATGCCGTGAAATATTTGGAACGCTCCTATCTGCACATCCTATAAACTCTGTGCTTTCCTCACATTGTGCTTTTTTTGGGGGGGGGGGATTTAGTACAGTTTTCCCCACCGTACCCCATATAGTCCTTAATATAGTGAACATCTCAGGGTTGGCTCTGAGAACAATGTGTTTTTCTGCTTCTGTGGCTTTATTCCTTGCCTCTTTGGTAAATCTCAAACAGCAAGATTGTGTGGGAGGGGCAGATGTCATGATTTCATGACTACCTCCAATGCCAGTGTCATCCACCCCCATGGAATTGTGACACTGGCATAGAAAGTAAGGGCACCCAGGGGCAGGGCTAGCCGCCCGCAGGGGCGGGACGAGCATCCCAGGAGGGTGCCAACCACGGCAAGCATCCCAGGGGGGCAGGGCGGTGATGTCACCCCCTCAGGGATGACACCCAGGGCGAGCCACACCCACCACACACCCCTTCCTCCGCCAGTGCTTAGGCTGCAATCCTAATTCCACTTACCTGGGAGTAAGCCCCATTGAATTCAATACAGCATAATCCTAACCATGAGTAATCAGAAATTAGTCACTAACTTGCATAAGTAAGTAACAACGACCTAGCTCACAGATTTGTTGCAAGGCCAAGGTGTCCTGATATGAGAGCAAAGTTATCTGAGCTATCTATGCTGAACTTTAATTAGATTTTTGTGAAGTTTCCTGTTGTTTAGGTTCCTCTCAGGCATTTGTAACTGAGAACGTATTTGCATAAACTAATTGGCTAGATCAACACCTGTGGGATGCTTCACATGTTACACTTTTAACAGGGGACACATTAAAGACCTCTGTTCGGCACCTGCTAAACCGAAAGCCAGTAAAAGATTTCCGTAGTATGTTTTCATGGTATATATATGAGCTGAGGAAAATATGTGTGCGCTGCAAACACACCTGTATATGCTGCAGACATCATGGTTTAGGAGGCGAGTGGCGCTGTGGGTTAAACCACAGAGCCTAGGACTTGCTGATCAGAAGGTCAGCGGTTTGAATCCCCGCGACGGGGTGAGCTCCCGTTGCTTGGTCCCTGCTCCTGCCAACATAGCAGTTCGAAAGCACGCCAAAGTGCAAGTAGATAAATAGGTACCGCTCCGGCGGGAAGGTAAACGGCGTTTCTGTGTGCTGCTCTGGTTCACCAGAAGCGGCCTAGTCATGCTGGCCACATGACCTGGAAGCTGTACGCCGGCTCCCTCGGCCAATAAAGCGAAATGAGTGCTGCAACCCCAGAGTTGGCCATGACTGGACCTAGTGGTCAGGGGTCCCTTTACCTTTAATGTGTGCCCATGAAAATTGTAATGTGTGCCCATAAAAACCGTGGTGTGTGAAGCAACACAAAGTGACTATATATCAATATGATTTGATGATATTGAGCTGAAATATCTCAGAAGACATGGTTCAGGAGATGCTCTTAATTCAGCCCCACCTCCTGTTTATTACATACACATACCTGAAATTTCCCAGAATATCTTCAACATTTCTTTACGGCAAATACCATTTTCCAATCCTGCTCCAATGACCTGGAATGATACTAAATCTGGGGCATCACGAATGATTCAGAATGGTGAGCAGACTGGCAGGATAATTGTTGTTGCTGCTACTTGCTGTGATAGCCCCCTAAAAAAAAAAAAAAAAAAGATTTCGGGGAAAAAGAAGGAAGTTGGGCTGCTACTACTGCTTGTGATTAGTCCAACCCCTGTGAAATTGTTAGATATATTTTCCTCCCCTTGGAGAAATTTGATGAAAGCTGTCTCTTCCAAAAAAAAAATAGGGTGGAGAATTTTGCACACAGCTCCCAACACCAAGCATAGCTGCTGGTTTCTGAGAGGCTCAGGGAGTTTGGCGCAGTGCAGGAATGGTGGCAGGAATGGAGGATTGGCTCTGCCACTGTGCTCACACCATGCTGAGAGCTCTTCCCTTCGACCCTCTAAGGAACCAGCATTCATGCTCAACCTTGGAAGGGCAGATAAGCAACCCCATTGACCTCTACTGGTTCATATATGGTGCATCCAGGGGCAGACATGCCCCAGTGGAAGTTCCCAGCATATATAATAGGAAATGACAAGTGAGGACAACTGGTTACTTTTTAAAGGGGCTAAATAAAATGTTTCATCTTATTTGCAGTTGGATGAATGGGAAGGACAGTGTCCAAAGTCCTTTTAGGGGGCTTAATTCAGCCCACCAGTCGATTTAATTCGGCCCCCATGTCAGTATATGTTCAGGGGTAAAATCCTAAAAAAACTCAGCAACTTTGGTCGGCCCTCACGCATGTTCACTTCATCAAATCTGGCCCTCTTTGAAAAAAGTTTGGGCACCCTTGGTGTAATAGCACAAGAACCCTAAGAATTGGAAATCCACCTACGGTTGCTTCAATATTTAATAAAACTAGAACAATCTGTCTATCTAGTGTTCTGCAATACACAGTAGAGTTCTAATGGATAGTCCACGTAGTCTTTCTGCTTCTTCTCTACTCCTAAATCTAACTCTTAATACTACTTCCTTAGTATGCATACAAAAAGAACAGTCATGTGCACAACAGCAGAGACAATTACCCCATGTAGTATAAATATGCAAGAGAAGAACTCATGCAGCCTATTTTTACTTATTTAGTAATAAACTTAATTCAACTGAGTAGACATGTATAGGACTGCACTCTAAATTGTATATTTTGCAGAATTCAATGTTAAATTGATTTGCAAAACTCCCCAAAGAAGGCAATTTTGCTGCATTTTCTCCAAATATTTTCCACCAGTTTGCACCCTGGAGCAAGTGCTTTGAGTCCATTTTGAAGGGGGATGCCTCAGAAGATATGGGCAGAGAGGAGGGTGGTCCTCTTTCCTGATGACTTTCTTGTTTGATCCAAAAGGCAAAGTGCACTTCTTGTTGCACTTTTTCTTTTCTTTTCATATGCTAGTGCAATGTAAGAAAACTATTCAGCTTTTCTGCTTCCTAGGACTCCTCGCCCAGAAACCTCCAATTATAGAATAGCCTTGCATGAACTTTATTATTTCCTCCTGTTTCTTTTGATCAACCCCTACTCGCATGAAAGACAAAAATGAGTGCTGCCAGATGCACTTGGTTATATTTGTTGAGATTTCATGAGTAAGCAAAATGGGAGAACTCCTGATCAGCACTACAGGGCATGTTAACTTGCAAGCAGATACTGACTAGAGTGTATGAAGAATATTCTGTGGCACTGATTATCTAATGAGTACTTGGAAAAAAGCCATCTCATTAATGGTCATCACATTTAATCACCAGTCTTATGGCTTGGAGTTTTTATGACAGCCCTCAAAATAGATTAGATTATTTAGCAATTGTTCACCAGGTACATATAATATCTAGTTGTGTGCATAACTTTTCACTGGATATATATAATACCTATAAGCTATTTATGATGGTTTTCCTCATTAAGATCTTTTCTTCACCAGTGTTTTGGTCCAACATAGGTAATCTTTCCTTTACACAAAAAAATAAGAGAATTTTGGCTAATTCACATATAGTAATCGTGTTGGGGCTTGAGTTTCTTTCTATTTCATTTTCCCCCCAATCCAAAAGGAGATCTTTGTAGTTTTTGTGATATGGAGATTATCTCTCTCCATGGAAAATAAGCAGATACGTGCTGTGCAATCCAGTACCTCAGAAGTAAGCCCCATTGAGTTCAATGGAACTTACTCCAGGTAAGTGAGAGTGGGATTGCAAACTAAGAAAAATTAAGAGGACTATGCATGTTAACACTGAAAATCTGAAATCTGTTGAATGTTGACAGTTACATAAAGTATTTGTTACCACGTACTGGTGAGCGAGCAGTTAAGTTAGATGTCTTTTTTGGGAAACTCAGCTGAGATTGCAAGCATTCTCTTGTGAGTGTGCTGGTTTAGATAGATAGATTTTAATGTGCCTAGAAAGGTAAGAAAAGATGGAAAATAACAGAGAGATTATTTGGTATCAGCCTCTTGGGGAAGAGTAACAAAAATGGCAACATGAATTGAATGCTTCAAGGGACCCTGATGACGCTGGCAGAAACATCAATGCCCAAGTGGCTGGCAGTGTTATCTGAAGCTGGTGAGGTGTGTACCTATAGTCTAGCACTGTTATTGTGCTTCTTTCCCTGTGGATTATTGGAATAGTTCAAGAATGCAAAAAAGAACATCTCTTTCCCTCTCAGTTGCATGCACAAACAAGCTTCTATATCATTCCTTTAAACTAAGCCCGTGTGTGCTTTGCCAACACAATGCTTTCTTTTATTTTGTTTTTATATAGCAATTGTCTTTATTAAAGGCTTCCATTGGTGCGTCTCTGTCATTTGCAGATTGCTTAAATGCAGTTACATGACAGCTTAGGAAACCTTGTTAACATCCACCCTGCATTCTTTACATGGATTGCTGGTAGAGTGGCAAATTGATTTAACACTAACATTATTGGTTTCTGTATTTCCTGAATGGCATACATCCTAGTTACATTTGAGAGCTGCACCTGGAATTTTATTTTGGGAGTGACCTGTGCCACCCACTGTTTGGATATGTCACTACAATACCTTTGTGCTGGTTGTTGGTCAAGCCTTTGCTGTGGCAAGACCGTACATTCTCCATTGCAAGTGTTTGGATGCAATGCAGCTGTAGTAAGGCTGATGGAGATGACATAGAACCTCCAAACTCCCAAGACCACCTTTCTGACCTTTCCTCAGATGCTAGATCAGGGTCTCCCAATCTTAGGTCTCCATCTCGTCCTGCTAGCTAGGAATGATGGAAGTTGTAGTCCAAAAACAGTTGGAGACCCAAGTTTGGGAAACTCTGTTCTAGACTGATATTCTCAGGGTTGCTGACCTAACTTCCTACTTCCTGTTCCTCGATCCCACACTTTCATTTGTCTCTCTCAACCCTGATTGAAATGGAACCAGAAAATCAGTTTCTTCCAAAAGCGCCCGGATCTGGTCTGCAACCACTCGCTCCACAACCTTGGTCAGGAAAGGAGGATTAACAACTGGCCAGTAGATAGTTAGGTTTTCCAAATCCAGAGAAGGTTTCTTAAGGAGTGGTTTTACCACTGCCTCCTTCAAACAGCCAGGGACCACCCCCTCTTGTAAAGAGGCATTAATCACCTCCCTGGCCCAGCCTAAACTCAACTTCTGTTGATGCATATAAGTTCCAAATGCTGTCATTCTCTCCAGTAATTAATCTTTGCTACTCCTTTAGCCAATGAGAAAAGAATTCAAATAAAATAGTTCCATCTTCTACATACTTTGGGGAGGCGTCCATTATTTGTTCACTTTACCACAGCTTTTCTTCCCTTCCTGTTTGGTCCTTCAGAGATGTAGCCTTTGGAGGAATGAACATAGGCCACCCGTTGGGTGACACTATACTGTACTAGAAACCTCCCTTCCCATATGTCAGGCTATAGCAACATGCATACCCTGCCTCTGCATCGAACGCATTGCAGTACATTCAGCCATTGTCAGGGAATGGAGACAAGTCACCTTGCTGCACCCAAGAGTTCTTGGGTCACTCTCCTCTTATGTAGTTCTGCTCCCAGCAGTGAGGATCGGCTAAGAAGCAGACATGGACAAGGTTAGGAACAACCCCATTCCTTGTGAATCATTGGCTTCAGCTTCAGAGAGCCAGTGTAGTGTAGTGGTTAGGAGCGGTAGACTCGTAATCAGGGGAACTGGGTTCGCGTCTCCGCTCCTCCACATGCAGCTGCTGGGTGACCTTGGGCCAGTCACACTTCTTTGAAGTCTCTCAGCCCCACTCACCTCACAGAGTGTTTGTTGTGGGGGGGGGAGGAGAATGTTAGCCACTTTGAGACTCCTTCGGGTAGTGATAAAGCAGGATATCAAATCCAAACTCTTCTTCTTCTTCTTCTTCATAGCTGTGCATGTAGCACAATAGAAGAGGGTAAGGTCCTTATATATTTAAGTACTAAACTGGAAGGAGTAGAGATGGCACGGATAGAGTATTTGTGATGAGATCTTACTGCAAAAGAAAAGTTAAAGTAAGTTTAAGCCTATGGCAAGATTTGAAGTAAGTTTTGAGAGAGCTCATTGTTGGCTCTTTCTGGTTTTGCCGTGGGATGTGATAGCACAACCATGAACTCATTTGCTAAATGACGCCAAGTGAGATTACTACTGTGCCCCCAGAAACAGAATGATAACACCTTTCCCCTGTAGCCGCAGTGAGATTTGATTCATCTCTTAACACCAAGCGTTGCAGCAGCCTGAATCACTCAGAGGTCTTCTGTGCATTCCACAAACTTTAATGAAGTCCCAGAGGAAGATGAAAACCTCTGAGGGAAGCATGACTTCTCTCCTTTTGGTTCAGTGAGGTACTATCAATATGTGTCACATCGTGGAGAGAAAGATGGCTTGCTTGAATATGTAGAGATCTGTCACTGCAGACAGGATGTATAATTAGCATGAATGCTTTTCCTACAAAGCACTAAAAATAGCACTCATGTGTTCCATCCTGCCCAGCACTGACAAAACCAAATATTTACAAATTGAAAATAATAAGTATTATATAGCCAAGAGGAAAAGAAAGATCCTGGCTGTCTTTGAATGGTTCTCACATTGCATATACAATAATGTGTGCACAAATCTCATTGGTTGCAAGTGAGATTCTTTCACTTTGAAGATGCAGCTGTGTGACTGATGCTTGGTATAGGCTGAAATCCAGAACTCTGATCCTGCATGGGTCTTTCACTGTAGACTATGACTAGGGACGCGGGTGGAACTGTGGGTTAAACCACAGAGCCTAGGACTTGCCGATCAGAAGGTCGGCAGTTCAAATCCCCGCAGTGGGGTGAGCTCCCATTGCTCGGTCCCTGCTCCTGCCAACCTAGCAGTTTGAAAGCACGTCAAAGTGCAAGTAGATAAATAGGAACGGCTCCGGCGGGAAGGTAAACGGCGTTTCCGTGCACTGCTCTCGTTTGCCAGAAGCGGCTTAGTCATGCCGGCCACATGACCCGGAAGCTGTACACCAGCTCCCTCGGGCAATAAAGCAAGATGAGCGCCGCAACCCCAGAGTTGGTCACAACTGGACCTAATGGTCAGGGGTCCCTTTACCTTTATGACTAGGACTGGGTTGATTCTGCTTCTCTCGCTTTCTCATTTTTCCAATCTTAAATCCAGCTCTCCACATTTCTGCAGTATTTTTTAATATCTATTTTTAATCACCATAAAAATTATTCAGCATTTTAGTGCTAATTTCTCCTAATAGACAGTTCTTTTTGTATGCAGTTTCGACTACTGTACACATTTTTTTTTTTGCAAGCAATTTGTTCTGATGCAAAACATTTTTGTAAGTTTTTTTTTAATAGGTTCTTTTTTATGCATAATTTGGAGGACTGCAAATCAAAATTTGGATAAGTGTGTAACTTAGCTAACCTACTGTTTAGTAGGTTTGCAAATTTTGTGCAGGACTCTTCCCCCCAATACTTCCTTGTAATTATTTTATGCTCTCTAGGTTGGCTGGGCAGCAGAGGAGGGTGGAACATAGTTGGCCAGCTTTTAAAACAGATGTTTGATACACATAAACAAATAAAAAATGGAAGTGTTTTGTAATAGGAAGCTAAATTACATTGCCTCCTAATTGTTGTTAAAGATATGCTACTAAATATGCTAGTTCAAGAGTTGCAACCCTAGGCTTTGTGGTGACTGAAAGAGGGACAAAGCTCAACTATTAATTTTAGCTTTTAAACCATTTTGAACTCTCTCCCTCCTCATTCACCTCACTTCCTAGGATTATTACATGAGGCACCAGATTATAAAGCTTATCCAGAGGGTTACATGTTTGGACGAGGGGGGTGGAGATCCATAGTCCAGCAAAGCAGCTTATCTGTGTTTTTAAAATGTGGTGCAAGGAGGTTATAAAGCACTGAGCCAAGTAGCCTTTCGGCCAGAAAAACCATCTTAGGTTCAACAGGCATTTGTGTGAGAGAGTGAGGGGTGTGGGTGTGTTAAATCTAAACACAATTCTGTTCTGATCACAGTAGCCCTGGAAGACTCAAAAGGAGGAATTGCAGTCCTATGCACAAGTTTTACAACAAAAATCATGGGATTATAAAACCAAAGGGCATGAGGGCAAGCTTGTAATCAGCCACTTGCCTGGTTGCCTATAGCAAGTTACAAATGACTCAGAAGTCCAAGAGAATCCCACTTGCACTGTAGTTTTTAGTTTGAAAGAGCTAATAACTTTGTCTTTGAGACAAAGCAGCTCTATCTACATCACAGTCTGTTAAACAGTCATTTGCTTTCCCCTTTTCTATTTTTTTTTTAACTGAATTTCACAAGTTTGTCTTTAAATGCAAACAGAATCAAATTTCTCCCTCACCTAACCATAGTTTGTCCTGGTTCACACAAAACAGTAAACTGTGGTTAGCTGAAAACAAAAGTGAATGCTTCCCGTCTTCCTTGTTGCTGCACTGGAAGAGAAGAGGGGAAGGAGGAACCATGCGAACCCAAGACTCATTAACATAGCTATCAACTATGGTTTAGAATTACATCCAAACATAGCTATTATCTTCTGAAATGCAGTTAAGTCCTAGACTTTCCCAGTGCTGTGCAACAGTTGATAGTATTGGGTTCTTTTCACTTGTGACAACTTGTATTGGTTGGTATATAAACTTGTATTGGTTGGTATATAAATTGTCCCAACTAACAGGAAGCCATACTTATTGACTGCTGCACTGGATTAGAAGCTCCAACACCCAGCTGCTATGAATCATTGATCTCTACCAATGGAGAGACCAGTAGTTGCCAAAATGTCCCCATTACCCCAATTAGCTAGCAGTGGTCAGGGATGGTGGGAATTGTAGTCCAAAAACAGCTGAGGACCCAAGTTTGGAAAGCACTGGTTTAAAGCATTTGGAATTTTGATACATGTTTGGTTAGATGTGTATTTTATGGACACACTATGCATTGCATGTAATGAAGAGCTAACACCATTTTTCTTTAAAGAAAAGTGCATACCCTCCAACATTTCTCCGGTGAAAATACACGTCCCATTCCATAATGATGATTTTACTATTTATACCCCACACATCTTATACTGGGTTGCCTCAGCCATTCTGGGCAGCTTCCAACACACATAAAAACATAATAAAACATTAAACTTTTTTTAAAAAAAAACACTTCCCTATACAGGATTGCCTTCAGATGGTTTGGGGTGGGGGTTGAATAACTCCATAGCTTCCAACATTTCTCCAATGAAAACAGGGACATCCTAAGGAAAAGTGCGACATTCTGGTATCAGATCAGAAACTGGGACAGCTTCTCTAAATCAGTGACGTCCCTGGAAAATAAGGACAATTGGAGGGCCTAAAAGTGCATTAAATCGCACTATGAATGGAAAACCAGAGGGAGAGTGATTAAACCTGGTCTCACTACTGCTTTTCAGCTCAGTTCTCTGCCCAAACTGCTCCCCTGCTGCCCACAGAGTCCCAGATGAATCAAGAGCTCAGCAGCAGGAAGTGCTGTGGAAAATTTGACTGGAAACAATGGCTAACAGGGAAAGCTTTAGACATTTCTGCCCACTACTAAAAATTGATTCTACCACAGCTGTAGTATATATATATACACACACACACACACACACACACACACACATTTCCCACCAAAATTATTGGCACTGGACCCCCCTTCTGCTGCAGCTTACTTTATACTGCAAAATTATTGACTTGACCGTGATGCCAAAACTACTGAGTGTTGCAACAGCTCTTTTTTAAATAGCCATGCTTGTTTGGAATCCAATTTTATTGCTTTGCTTTTAATCTCTTCACTAAACCATCTATATAAATGTCTGCTTTAGAACCAAACTAGACACGACGCAGGAGATATATTAGTAGCATAGGCTTCGTTTTATTTCATTCCTACTTTTTTATTTTGGTTACTATGCAAGCAGCTGCTTGGGGCTTCTAATTTGATCAGAGAGGCAGCCCTGGGAAGAGACTGCTTTAACCCTTTCCCTTACCTAAATCACAACTTTAGCCTGCTGTTAGTTATGTTGCCCGGTGTGTGTGGGGGGAACGACAAAATGTGGATTGGCATAGATGGAGGAGAGATGTGTACAAAGTCAGTAGCTGTCTCTTTCCCCCCTCATACCCCAGATGGAGCTAATAACTATTTCAAATAGGTGCAATTTAGATCCGGGGAATGGCACAGAAGGCAAGGATACTTTTTATTGATTCAGTGCCAGGTGAAAAGTCATCCATCTGCTTGGGCTTTGTGGGGAATAGTAGGAGTTACCGTTACATTGTGCCTGGAAGTGAGCATCCCAGGTTGTGGCTCCCTGGGTATTTTTTATGGGTAGGTTATATTTTTTATGTTCTGTGTTGAACCATTTATTCTAGGGTTGTTTTAGTGTTTTATTGTACTGTAATCCTTCCTGGGATTATATGGAGAAGGATAGGTCAGAAATAAATAAGCAGCCTCACATGCTTGGTTGATTTAAAAAAGAAAAGAAAAGAATAAAGCATAGGAGAGCCTAATCATCATATGTATATCCCATATCAGGTCTTGTTGAGCCCTTATAGCTTCATGTAAGGTAAAAAGCTAAAGGCTAAAGGATAAAAAGCTAAAAAGCTAAAGGATCCCTGGACAGTTAAGTCCAATCAAAGGAGACTATGGGGTTGCGGCGCTCATCTCACTTCCAGGATGAGGGAGCCAGAGTTTGTCCATAGACAGTTTTCCGGGTCATGTGGCCAGCATGACTAAACCGCTTCTGGCGCAACGTGACGTAAGCCCAGAGTGCACAGAAACTCCATTTACCTTCCCACCGCAGTGGTACCTATTTATCTACTTGCACTGGCGCACTTTTGAATTGCTAGGTTGGCAGGAGCTGGGACAGAGCAACAGGAGCTCACCCCATCATGGGGATTTGAACCACCGACCTTCCAATAAGGCTTGGTGGTTTAGACCACAGCGCCACCTGCGTCCCAATATAAGCTCCATATAAACCTTACCTTACATATAAAGATGTGTGTTTCTATCCAACTTTCCCTCTCTCTCCAATCCTGCCGGAACATTGAATGCGAGATGGGGAGCTGAATGGATACAAATACCCCTATTCAGTGTCAGTGATGGCTTGTGTGAGGTGATGAACAAGAGTCTATGTGCATGCAGCAGTGGGCGGGGGGGGGGGTGCCGTTCCAGTAAACTTTCCATACATTCACAACTGTATTTCTGTGGGACCTAACTTTTCTATCCCTGTAAAAATACAATGAATACTGTCAGCTTAGAAGCAGAAGAAACACTTTTTTTTGTTTTTTTGTTACTTATACTACTTTTTCTGCTGGCACTAAGGGAAGTGCTCGAATATTTAGGAGTTCCCTCGTCCGCCAGAGATACATAAAATGCGATCAAACTGAACAGAAGCTGAGCAAGCTGATGAAGTGAAAAATTAAAATTCAGGAGATGTTGGACTAGAAAATTGTCTTGGGAATGTTATATTCAATTATTGAGTTTAGTTACAGTAACAATTATAGCTAACCTAAGAGGTCCTTCAGATTGCATTTGTCTCAGTAGGATGCAATTTGGGGATTTACATATTTCATTCAAAAATAAAACATATATCCTCCCGCTCAAAGGAAAGTAGAGAGAGATGAACATGTATGAGTCACTAAGCTTTTAGGTGATACAGTAATCCCTTGTTATATGCTCACATATTTTCCATTACCACACAGAAAAATCCCTAGGAACAAAGCATATGACATTTGATCTACATTCATATTGCCAACATTCACAAACAGAATTTTGTACTTCTTAATACTAAGCATATTACCATTCCAATTTGAGTGGAAATCCAGTTCAAAGGCTGGGTTAGTGTTTTTGCAAACCCTCACCCCAAATTAGCAGACATACAAAACATAGAACAACTAATTCAGTGCATATGAAAAGGTTTAAATGTCCTTCTTTGTGATATATCCACATTTTCTTTTGGCCTGAATACAACATCAAGATGACCAGCCAAAGCTCTTTCAAATCAAATGAATGAGAACAGAGGGTAATACTTGGGAGGGTTTTTTTATACATAGTAATGCAATAAGAGAAGGGGATGTGGGTGGCACTATGGTCTAAACCACTGAGCCTCTTGGGCTTGCCAATCAGAAGGTTGGAGGTTTGAATCCCCACGATGGGGTGAGCTCCCATTGCTCAGTCCCAGCTCCTGCCAACCTAGCAGTTTGAAAGCACGCAAAAAAAAGTGCAAGTAGATAAATAGGTACCACTCCGGTGGGAAGGTAAACGGTGTTTCTGTGCACTGCTCTGGAAGCGGCTTAGTCATGCTGGCCACATGACCTGGAAAAACTGTCTGCAGACAAATGCTGGCTCCCTTGGCCTGTAAAGCAAGATGAGCGCCGCAACCCCAGAGTCGTCTGCAACTGGACTTAACTATCAGGGGACTTTTACCTTTTAATAATAAGAATATTAATAATAAGAAATGAGCAAAGCTGTTTCAAAATGGATGCATAGCTCTGTCCAATATGGCTGTCGAAGGGCAGAATAATATAATTTGAGTACTCTTTAATATTAAAGATGGAATAATTAAAAAAATTGTTATACAGATTTGTGTCTCTCCCCCCCCCCATTTTATCTGTAGAGAACTAGAAAGGATGAGCATTGCCATTATACTAGTTCATTCCATAACAGGGTTCTCAACCTTTCAATGATTTTTTTTAAAGAAAAGGATATGGGAGTCACAAAATGGACTGTTGCAAGCGGATGGCCATTCACAAAATAGCTGCTCCCACTTTTTCAGGCTCACCCCAGAACTAGCACACACTCACATAAACACACATGCTCGTTCTCCCTAACATATTTTATGACTGTCAGTGTGGACCAAGATACTGGTGATTGCTTTAGTTCTCAGTACCACAATGGCGTCACATGGAAGAAGGTATGAGCCTGGTGAAAACTGAATTACCGCTGAATCATCTCTGGGTTTTAGTTTTCCCCCCTTTCTGTGGAGTCACACATTTGAGTTAAATAACACAAGCTGGTGATTGAAGATCTATGCAAAGGTTTGATAATGTTGTTGCTTTGTGTTTATTTGGTCTGTCTCTCACACTTTTCTTCTAGAATCAACAGACCGATTCCTGTGATCAGAAAAATCAAAGCCTTCTTTTCTCTTTTGATCAAAACATTTCTATCTCCTTCTTGTTGACCTCCTTATTTAGGGTTAAGCAAAGCATCCCAGCATCCTTTAAAAAGTATTAAAGTGATAAGAAATCAGGGCATCTCTGCAGGTCCTCTCACAATTAATGCATCTTATATTAAATACACTAAGAGGCAGAAAGGTGTAACCATGGTTATGTGTATTCTGTGGCCTTAAAATTCACTACAGTTTACTGCGTCTGTCTTTGTCCTTGTTTGTGTCTGTGTGACTGCTTTCTGTTTGGAGACAAAGAAGAGGCAGTAGAGACAAAAGACTTTTACAGAAAACACAGGCGACTATCACCCTTCACAGGGAGCTCAATGAATTCAATATTTTTTTTATATGTAAAATATTCGTTCTCATACTCTGTCCAAATGCTTCACTTATAGAAACAAGTAACTCAGGCTCCATTTCTGCAGATTTTTGAGAGAAATATTTATCAACTATTAATATAAATTCCCAGAGAGGTACAATTTGTAGACATGGAAAACAAAACAGATATGCAGCCTATGCACTTGCCTTGAGGGTCATTCTCATTTATCTCTGTGGGATTTACTTCCAAGTAAATATGTGTAGGATTGGCCTACAACAATACCATCTCAAATAAAATCAGAGCTGATGTGGAGCAGTCGCTTGGACACTACTTACCTGGAAGTAGCTTACCTGAGAGTAACTCCCACAGAATCCAGTGGGACTTGTCTCTTACTATGCATTATAGCATTGCCCTAGAAGGCTGCAAAGAGATGCAACATGGAAAATACACAATTGGGATCGTCTGTGGATTGGTTAGGCTACTTCCAGATGGGTTCATTTGCAAATGGGCTGTTCCAATACAGCAAATGGGTCGTTGACAACAGTTCAGTTTAGGTTAGTTTTTGTTTTATTACTAATCAGATTTCCCCCGGAAATGGTAAATCCAGATTAAATGGGGGAAAATATGGGCTAGCCTTCTGATGCCAGCCATGTTGTGAGGATGCTGCAAAAACTTCCCACAATGAACATCCATCTGAAAGCACCATTACATGTAAAAACCGCCACTTGGAGCACAAATTAAATCATGGCCAAGGGTGCCAGAAAGCTAATGAAGCTCTTCCCTGTCTCATTTTTCTATCTCCCAAGCTGCTATTTGCCCTGCAGAGGAAAACATAAAGGCACCATAAGAGTACCTGTGCATTTCGCCCTGCAGATGCAACAACTTTGAGGAGGCAATTTAGAGTGACTCTTCCAGATGCTTTTCGACTACAACTTCCTTCCTTCTTGACCATTGGCCATGCTTGTTTGGGCTGATGGGAGTTGGAGGCCAGCAGCATCTGGAGAGCAACATTATTGTTATTGCAATTTGATTCTTCATGAAACTGAGCCAACATTTATCATTCCCTTGGTTATGATAGATAAGGGAGCACAAAGGAACGCAAGATCTCTACCAACAAAGAGTATCTAAAGGTGTGAGTCATTGTGTTTGAACGTGTGAGAGGAAGTAGCAACTAATGGTAAGAACGGCTAGATCCAATGGTTCTGTTCAGAAAAGCATCCACAAGTTCAGATGTTTTATTTTTTCCTGCCTGTACCTGTTTCCAAATTTTACAAATTGGAAATCTCACAAGAACTTGGTAGAGGAACAAAATGAATGACTGACATAGCAGATCCACACTATACATTTAAAGTATATCATATCATATCATTTATTTATTGAAATCTATATCCTGCTCTGACCAGGGTGGCAAACAGATACAAAATTTAAAAATGAAAACAAAGGAAAAATACTTAGAAAAGTTCTAAAAACAATACAACTGGTAACAATTAAAAGCAGTGACTCTTAAAAATATCCCAAACTGCACCATTCTAATGGGCATTTAAAGCATGTGACTCTAGAAAGGTGCAATTGCTTCAGATCTGATCCTGCAGTAACATCCACCAGCTTAATTCTCATAAGTTCAAACAAAACACAAAGGTTATATAAAAACAAGGGAATGCATTTAGCTGCACAGTGAAAAGATCAAAGTGTGTACATGCATGCTCAATGCGAAAAAATGCAAATTATACCATATACCAAACCAAAATCTGTTGTTTTTGCTAGGCATGTTCTATCCCATGGCACATTCAGGGATAGACAAAAGATGAAAATCAAATAAGATTATATACATATGGGCACCATGCCATTAAAAAGCTACTTCTTTTTTGTGGCATGGTTCCCTTATGCATCAAAACAGAAAGTACCACATAAGAAAAAATGGTGGGCTTCAGTATTAGAAGTGAATATTTGCTCATATTTTAAGACATTAAAAAATAATTCACTTTTCTCTAAACCGTTTTGTCAACTGATTTAGCAAACAGACATGAGAGACAATTGATTTGAGATTTCCCTTTTACGCCATGCCCTGATCTAAAATTGCTGCTGGAAAAGCCACTATTGTGCAGATTCTGGTATTTGCTACTTCCTCTATTTGTTGTTCTTTTCAGGTAATCACAAGATTATCAAACAAGTCTGCAATCTGTCAGGTATGGTTGACTGATTTTAATATAATGAGCTTAGTTTTAAAATACCTGTGGCTGAATCCAAATTCCTTTTCGGGTCAGAGTGTCACCTTTGGATCCCAACAGGCACTGAGATGATGTACCTTTTTAAAAGGTCCTTGTTTATAATGTGTACAGTAGTGTTGGCATGGATAAACTTGCCTGTTTGCATGCCCAGTTGCTACCTCTGCATTTTAAAGCCAGGCCCTGCATGCACAGTTGCTGGTCTGCGTAGAATTATGAAGTAAAAAAATTGTAAGTCTCATTAAATATTGGGCTGCCTCATATCAAAATATGATGCGTTTTGCATGCTGATTCTAACTTATGTGTGTTGATGCATCTCCCCAAAAGATCACCTTCTGAATTGCAACTCACAGTGACGTTTGAAATATTGATTTCAAAGCAACAGACTTTTACTATGCTTTATCGACGTGAACGTAGCAATTTCAAAATCTTGAAAGTATAGAGAGAGAAACTCCCTAGCCAAATTAGGTTCATGTTAAGACTGAACCTAATAACAAGGGTCCACAGAATTCGCCTATCCGAACAATAATATGATGAGGGTTCGCAAACTTGATTTTATACTTATATGAGTTGTATTCAGCTAACTTTTACTCAGAGTTCACCCACCTAAGTTAGATATGGCCATTAATTTCAGTGCATCTACTCTGCAAAGAAGTTAGTTGAATGCAGCCTTATCTGTTGGGTTGAGTTCAGGCCCATTTTGTATGGTTGCCGTTCCAGAGAAAATGGGGCCCAGTTAACTAGCCCTTTTGATTTTGCATATACATTTGAACATCACATCTCTGTGCAGCCATCCGGTGATATTAGAGGGGGCCAGAGCATGTTCTCACCTTCCTTCATGGGCCAGAGTGGAAGAGAGGTACCGCTAATGTCCTATCCAACCCGCAGCCTCAGTGAATCTACTGAAGAGACTACCCACACTTTCATTCGAAATAAGAATAATACTGGAACTCAAGCCTGTCCTGGAAGTCCTGACTTTTAATTTTAAGTGTAGGGTAGCTTTTGCCAACCAGCTGCCCTCCAAATGTTTTGAACCACAACTCCTATCAGCCCCAGCTAGCATGGCCAGTGATGAGAGATGATGAGAGTTGAAGTCCAAAACATCCCGAGGGGACCAGGCTGAGGAAATCTGGTTTAGGAACATGCTGTAGTTGCTACATGATAAGGAAGGGCATTTTGCTTATGTTCACTGATACTTTTTGTTGTTTCACCTATTAGTACAGATTTTGAGTGAGCCCCTAATAAACCTTGCCACATACTTTTTTTTTTTGTTTTGTTTTGTTTCTTAAACCAAATTCAAAACAGAGGTGAATTTGGGTTGTTCAGCCTATGAACAGGACGCAGGGTCTACATATTTTCTCCCAGATTTATTTTTCATTCTGATGTAATATTGCTCATACTTAATCCTCCATGGACATTGCGCCATGAAGATAAAACTTATGTCACAATGGGACCATACTGTATATGTTCTCAGTTGAGGACAAAATATAGATGAAAATCATGATGATAACCAATATGATATCTTGGTTAGAAGGTTAGGACTAAAAGCTTTTAAACCCTGGTCCAAATTTTTGGTGAGTCTTGAAGTTCCACAAGTTAGCTGTCAAGGTAGTAGCCAATATAGTAGTCAAGTAGCCCTTTCCCCTTGGCCTAGGGGACGAGGTCTAAACTCACCCAGCCCTACAAAGGGCCAGAGGAAGATTGTCTGACTATTGTTTTATTGATTTAACATGCTATAAAGTGCTTTGAGATTTTATTAAAAATATAAAGCGGTATAGAAATTAAAAAATAAATGAATATATTTTATCCTATTCTACCTGTGAGTTGTGGACATAAAATGAATTTTTTTTTTTAAAAAAAATTATATTTATTAAAATGAAAAATTGCCACAAGCAGGATGGAAATAGGATAGAAAGGAAGAGTAGAGCAAGCCAATACAGACCACGGGGCTTGTTAGCAACATCACGCTCATTTAATCTAAATATGAAACTGCATCTGGAATGTACACTGCAACCCACATGGAGTAAGTATATTATGGAAAGGTGTAAGGCTACATGTGGGGGGAAAGTTCCTGATTTTAAACCCAAACTCCAGTTTCAGGATCATTTTCTTTACCGAGAAATGTTGCCTAGTTTTGGTTCTTGCAATTCACACAGTGCCTGTTCTGCTTTGAAGCTCTCGGACATCAATAGTGTTGTCTACCGTTGAGCAACGTTACCCTATTTGGATTCACTTAATTTTAAATGTTCTCCCCTACCTATTATTTCTGCAAAGGCTCTTAAGGCCATTTACTATTATCAGACAACGACTTGCACCCACCTCCCTGAGCCTACACACCTGCAAATAGCATTGTGAAGGCTTTCACTCCAGCTTCCCTTTGCACAGGATGGACTCGCACTCTCTCTCAGCAGGTGTGCCTATATTATCTTCTTCTTTGGCTTAGGAAACTATGTAAGATCTACCTTTGAGCTAGTTTTTAGGGGGAAAGCTGGTCCAGTTCATTTGGAGTTGTTTTATGTTGTTATTTGTCAGTGTGGATTTGTCTTTCTGTTTTGTTTTGTTTTGTTATGTACATTTTAATTTGTTGCCATCCAAGCAAATTTAGAAACATGGGATTTAAGAGATTTAAATAAACAGGTAAATTAATTAGACAACCTATTTATCTATTACACAGCTCTGTATGAACTAAAAATATGGAACATTTCTGGGTAACAAAATGCATTTGCTTACATTTTGCCGAACTGTGTTTATAGACCCATATTTTATAAATCTCCTCACATAGTGGAATCCCATTTAAGGGGCCCAAGAAGCTGCAAAATGTTTACGATGGGAACATTTGTGGTCTTTGGGTTTGATTAAATACTCAAAAGTTTTCTTCCTCTCGGGAAGAGGCTTCCATCTTTCTGTCTAATTCTCAGGGCCCTTAAAAATTTGGGTGCAGGGTGCAAGCTTACCTTGTTGCAAGGTGGCCAAGAGTGGTGTGCCTCTCTGAGTTTTTCTTTCCAGTAAGCTTTCCCCCAGCACTCTGCAGCCTCCTTGGCTGCCCATGCCTCTTGATCTGAAAAAAAGCTGCATGTATCTTCCCATTATAGTGCAGGCACCCCAGAAGGCTACAAAGTGCAGGCTACTGGTAAGATGATGTAGATTGAAAGACAAGACACTCGCAAACACCATTTGGCCCTCCCAAAAGTGAGTTAAGCACAAAAAGCACCTCTGCACCCCACCCAAGAGAAATTCATTGCAATTCCCCCCCCCTTTTATTAATTTTCAAATGCAATTTCTTTCCTCCTGGGAAATGGATGGAAAATATGCGGAAGGAACATTGGATTCTCAGGTACAGTGGCACCTCGAGTTACAGACGCCTCAGGTTACAATCGCTTCAGGTTACAAACTCCGCTAACCTGGAAGAGTTACCTCGAGTTGAGAACTTTGCCCCAAGATGAGAACGGAAATTGTGTGCCGGTGGCGCAGTGGCAGCAAGAGGCCCCATTAGTGAAAGGACGCCTCTAGTTAAGAACAGTTTCAGGTTAAGAACGGACCTCCGGAACCAATTATGTTTGTAACTAGAGGTACCACTGTAGTTACGACATAGCAAGCAGATTTCCATTTTAATTTCAATATGAGTTATCCGCTATTTTAGGCAGACTCGAAAGGAAATGGAAGCATCAACAAGAGACTTCCCTCTATTGTGGAAGATGAGGAAGAAGAGGAGGAGATGGTAGAAGAGGAGGCTGGTACTCTTTCTCCAGTCCATACCAGAAGCACAACCTCCTGCTCCCAGCAGAAAAAGTCAGGAAGCAATAAAAGCTATCTTGGGATAAACTTGAAACAGTTGGCCTCAGGAACTGTGCCCTTCCACTCACCTATCCGAGTTTGCAGTGCAACCTCCTCTAGAACCAAGCATGAAACAGAACTGCATTATTACTCCAAAAGGAGAGAGAAGAACCTGAAGCTGCATCTTTCATCCCTAAACAGCACTGGTCCCCCAGACCTCAGCCCCAGGTAAATATTAGGAACGTCTCTTACAATGGCGCGCACCCAGTTTCTCTTTCCATACCAACATTTTTCCTGTGGATCATAAATGTTTTCCGTTCTTTGATACTGTTGCTAACAATATTGATGCCTTAAAATTACCCACCAATTTCAACCACTTTAAATACAACCCATTAAGGAGTAAATTCACTGATTATCTAAATAATAACTGTAGAAGTTTGAAGACACTAGCAGGATTAAAATAAATCTTATGACAAGGACTTGAATAAAGAGGAAACTGTGAGATGTAGATTGGAAATAGAAAACTCTTGGCGGGAGGGAGGGAAGTCATTGCTTGGCAGAGCGGGGGGAAAGGAGTTGTACAAATGGATGTTGAAATTTATTGTTGTTTGTTTAAAGTGAAAATTTAATTTAAAAAAGTATTTTTTTAAAAAAAATACAACCCGTAAAGGAATAATGGTTCTCTATACAGAAGGGACACAGGTGGCGCAAGGGACACAGGTGGCGCTGTGGGTTAAAGCCTCAGCGCCTAGGACTTGCCGATTGAAAGGTCGGCGGTTCGAATCCCTGCGGCGGGGTGCGCTCCCGCTGCTCGGTCCCAGCGCCTGCCAACCTAGCAGTTCGAAAGCACCTCCACGTGCAAGTAGATAAATAGGGACCGCTTACCAGTGGGAAGGTAAACGGCGTTTCCGTGTGTGGCTCTGGCTCGCCAGATGCAGCTTTGTCACGCTGGCCACGTGACCCGGAAGTGTCTGCGGACAGCGCTGGCCCCTGGCCTCTTAAGTGAGATGGGCGCACAACCCCAGAGTCTGTCAAGACTGGCCCGTACGGGCAGGGGTACCTTTACCTTTACCTTTATACAGAAGGCATTCAGAAGAACTGGTAACTAAAACCAGTACTATGCACAATGTTTAAGGGCACAATAAGACCCTATCCAGCATTCATTATGGGAGACTGAGGCTACAGTCCTCTACTCACTTGCCTGGAAGTAAGCCCCACTGAGTTTTATGGGAATTATTTCTGAGCAGACATTGACAGGATTGCACTGTAAGCACAAAAATCATCCTTACTGATTTCAGTTTAGATTGCCAAAATGCACCTGCATCTTTCAACATCCCTTCAACAGGCCTGCTTTAAAAATTGTCTGCTTTTCATTCAGAGTCCTGGAAGTCAGAAGGATATGTAAAAAGAACACAAAGTATGAGGGGATTTTTTTAAGGATCATTGAAACCATGCAGTCCCTGAGCTAGCCCATAGAGATTGGCTCATGAACGTTTCAGAGCTCTGGAAGGAATGGAGGAGCAGTATGTTTTATTTTATCTTATATAAAAAATTGATACCCTGATTGCAAAATACCCACTCAAGGCACTTTGAAGGGAAGCTCCCTGGCCAGAGCTAAAGCTTAGGCAGAGTCTCTTTATATGAAAACCTTCCTTGCTCATATAACAGGCCTGCCCCCAGCCCTGCCTATGGCTGCCTGATTGGTAGATTTGCAGGGTTTCCCACTGACCATATGCCCCGGACATTGCTGGGATTTCAAAGGTGGAATTGACGTCCAAGGGGAATTTCCGAAAGGCATGGGGTGGATTCCTTAAAAAAACAAAAACAAAACCTGAACAATTTTGGAGATGTCCTGATTTTTACTTTTTGAAACATGGCAACCCTACCACAGGCATTTGACTGGCCACTGTGAAGACAGGGTGCTGGACGAGATGGCATGATCCAGCAGGCTCTTATGTCTTTATGTACAGAGAATACCAGATTTTTTGCTCTATACGACTCACTTTCTCACTCCTAAAAAGTAAGGGGAAATGTGTGTGCGTCTTATGGAGCGAATGCAGGCTGTGCAGCTATCCCAGAAGCCAGAACAGCAAGAGGGATTGCTGCTTTCACTGCGCAGCGATCCCTCTTGCTGTTCTGGCTTCTGAGATTCAGAATATTTTTTTTCTTGTTTTCCTCCTCCAAAAATAGGTGAGTCTTGTGGTCTGGTGTGTCTTATAGAGCAAAAAATACTGTATATAAAGTGATTCTGTCCAAGCTTTGGCTCCGTCAGCTTAGACAATCTCAGGGACTGTGTGGTTCCTTGGAGGGTTGTTCTTTTAAGCAACAACAGCCTTTGCACAGCTGTCTCCCCGCAGTGCAAAAGCAGAGAAACACTTGATTTCTCAGCAAAGTGCTTAGCTGTTTGCTTTAAGGCTCTCTCTTTTGTTGACCCATGCAAATTTTAAGACGGAAGTTCAGCTCCCTTCTCCTGAAAATGCTCACAGACTGCATTCTCACCTTGAAAGGCTTTCGGAAAGACATTAAGCTGAACCCAGTGGGGAGGTCTGCTGCATGAGGTCCATTGAGAGAAATCGGAACAGCATGTACTACTTCCCTATTCATTTCAATTTGGCTTGTGCAGGAAACATCTCAGTGAACTGTGTCCATAGAAGCTAGCTGCAGGAAGGAGTGCCTGAGGAATAAGAAATGGGAGGGGGGGGGAAGGAACCTTCTCCTCCACTGCCACGTTGCTGATTTTAGCTTAGGACGGTTATGAATGAAAGTAATCACCTTTAATAGGTGTTCAGTGACCTTTGTAAAATGGGTTATAGTTCAATAAATCCATTTTCATTCCTTCATGCTGCATTATCACATCCCTTTCATTACAGTAAATTTACTGATGAGTGTTATACAATTGCTAATCTCGCACAGGCATTTATCAACAGAGGTTGGCTGAACAAATGATATTCCCCCATTTTGTATCTCGGCAGCACTTTTTCTTTATTCGAAATGCAGGGAAGATTAGTGATAAGTTAAAGGAAATGATGGAGTGTACAAACATTCATATGACTTAAGGAAAGTTGCCTTAATTAAACAACACCTTGGTTGGGTAGCCGTCTTCCAAACTCTGCCATGGAGGTAGGGTTGCCATATTTCAAACAGTGAAAATCTGGACAGAAAATATGTTTTGGGGCAAAGTTGTTGGACTTTTTTTTACTTTTGCCCCAAGTTGTTGGGCAAAAACGGCACTGCTGTCACGGGCTGCCATATTTTCCCAGACATCTCGATTTCTGCCCGAACGCTGCTGTCGACTGCAGTATTCTGGATGTATGGCAATCCTTCATGGAGAGGGTGGGGCAAAGGGTTCATCAATTAAAAAGAAAGAAAGAACACAGAAATGGAAAACAAAGTATGGATGAAAAACAGGACAATAGGTACAGAAACACAGTCATATTGCCAAAGAAGAAAGCTTCGTTCAGGCCATCTAATGAGAGTTCAAGTGCCTAGGAGCTTAGTACCAGTCCCTGTTCCTGACCTTTATGCATTTAGTATAAAACTTGTGGAGGCATCCCATTCGTGCAACTGTTAAATGTAGAAGGCTCTCTCTGTGTGATTGAGAGCCCACGCAGAGAGGTTCCACTGCATATATTATTATTGACAGAAGGAGCTATCTGCTGATGTTTAAGTGTGTGGTGCAAAGTGGGGTTGAAGCTGGCTGCTTCAGTGCTCCCTCTCCCCACGCCCAGTTTGAAAGTTTATAAAGGGAGCGGAACTTCACAAGTCAGATTTTTAAAAACATTACATTAATCTCTGCCCCTGCCCGAAAAGAGAGCATGTACGACTCCCAGGGTTTTTACAAAACCTCCAGTACAGCTTGCATTATTTCTTGCTAACACAACACAACACAACACAAAACACAAGTTATGTTTCACCATGCCTTTTGGAGGCGGGCAGGGAATGAGAATGGGCATCTATTCAGCGAGCTGAAATTCTAATTTATGGCCATTGTGTGCAGAGGGTTATTTTTGTTTGCTTGCTTTCTTGTGTTTTTGTTGTTGTTGTTTTGTATACACCACAATATCCTACCTCAATCTTCTGTTCCTATATGAAGCAAACATCACAATCTAGTGTCAGGCTCTGCTTGCAAGGAGCACATCAAATCCAAAATAATATTACAGCGGAGCGATCTTTTCCTCTGAACAACAGATTTAATCACAGAAATTCTGCTGCTTTCCAGGCTAAGGGAAATCTCAGATTTCCTCTAACCTGGGGAAGTGGTTTGGACACTACTTTTATCCCTACTCCTCTTCAAAAGTATGAGTAGTCCATCAGGATGAAATGAGATCTGACAAGACAGACAAAGGTTTGTGGTCCTTTATTAAGGAAAAATGTTGTTTAAGTCAGTAACACCCACTTCAGTGTGTTTTCTTTGCAAAGATAAACATAGAATTTTCTATGCCACGTTATCAGTCGACCAACATAGCAGCTCTTTTCTTTTAAGCAATTTTAGGTTCAAATATTGGTAAAGTTCATCGTATGAACGTTCTGTTTCCCCAAAAATGTGTGTATTGTTAGCCATGCACGAGGACAAAGAAGCTTGATTTCTGTGCAATTATTCCAAGATTGTCTTTCCTTTTCAAAACAGGATCGTTGATGGAATAGAAGATGGTAACAATAATGAAGAAAGCCAGACATTTGACTTTAGCTCTGAACAACTCAGGCAGGATTCCAGAGCATCTCCTACCATCAGGGGTTAGTGCTATATTTAGCCATCTTACAAATGATTCATAATGCACCTTTCAGAGAGGGCTGCCTTTTGTGTACTGCACACTGTGAGAGAAATCCTTAGATGTGACTGGATCATCATGGGCAAGAGTGACAGGGGGGTAAAGCGTAGAGCTATTTCTTTCCAGTTATCTGGGCTTCTTTTCTTGCCATTTATCAGACAAGGTAAAAAGATCATGATGCTTACAGGCATTGCTGCTTCCTAAATCAGGGCCCATCCCTGTGTATAGTTCTGCATGCCCCATTAAAGAAGTCGACCCTAATTGTAATGAAGGTAATATTAAGTAGCAAAGTGTTCATTTAAGGTCCAATAGTCTGCAGTCCCAAAGCCAAAGGTGCAATTCTGGCAGTGGGTGGTAAAAGGTAATTGTTGCCAGAGGAGGAGGAGGAGCAACACCAAGAAAAGCAAAAGCTTGAGGTGAGTAGCCATATTAAGCATAACAATAAAATAATTGTACAATATGCTTATTCCGATCACACTCACACCAAACGTTTGAATCACTCTTTAACAGTAATGGCTCCCCCCCCCCCTCCAGTGAATCCTGGGAACTGTAGTTTGTGAAAGGAGCTGAGAGTTGTTAGGAGAACATTTAATGACCTACAGTTCCCATAATTATTTGGAGAAGAGTGTGTGGAAAAATAGCATTCTCTGTGGCTACAGAACACAGAAAGACTATTTAGCGAGAGGGCACAGAAAAGAAGGGGGAGGGGAGGGAGGGGCTGGAATCCTGAACAGCAACGCTCCACACTGCAACATTTTCTTGCAGGTCCCACTTCCTACAGTTTTAAAATCATTAAATATTTTAATAAAATGAAATAAAGTGCCAACTAATTTTACCTGATGCTAGGGAAGAGGGGTTATTGTACATCACATACGCCCCAAATTAAAACATTATTTTTTTTAAAAAAAGTAATGAAAATGGTTGTTGTTGCTTACTTACATACATAAACACACATGCACAAAGCCCAACGATGAAGCTTTTACTGTGTCCCACCCACCTTCCTAAGGGGTTTTTAAGAACAACAACCCAGTTGCTTTCCCCCTAGACAGCTATATAGCAAGCTCACCAGAGAGAACAAAAGCAATCTAGACCAAGATTTTACGGTCTAATGCAGAATAAATCTCAAAGACTTTCTTTGGTGCAGAAAGATGACAGCCTAAAAGTTGGGGGAGGGGGCTGCTAGAAGGGCTACTTGGCTCATTTCTGAATTGTGACAAGCATCATAGCACAAACCTGTGGAATGCAAGCAATCAAACCTTACCCATCCCTTCCTCTCTTTCTTTAGTTGAGCCATTTCAATTTCAGAGGAACTGTGGTTTATTTTTATTTTTTGTTTTTTGATGTTGTCTTTATCCTGAACTCATTGAAGGAAAGGTAGAACTTTACATATTTGAATTAATTCAGCCTTATCAAGAAAAGGTTCTCGATTTGGAACACTTGTTTTTACATAGGCAAATCGTTCCTTCACAAACTAAAATCTGGAAAGAAACTTAAATGAGCAATCAGGTCACAGATGCGAGATTTCAATGACAATCTACTTACAGTATGTATTGTTATGATTACAGAGAATGAAGTTGGCGCCGCTGTGCTAGTCATCAAAGCGGAAGAAGCAAAGCAACAGATCAACAGGCTTAATAATGAGGTATGGAGAATTTCATGTCATTTCAATTGTTCTACTCTTCCTTGTGGAGAAATGAAACTTGTTAGGATCAGCAACACCCTTGAGGTAAGGCTAATTTTTCATGCCTAGTGATAACTGATAAATCTTTAGTTCCAATAGCCTATAGCACTTTTCAGATGCGCTGCTTATGTATAAATGTTATGTGCATGCAGGGCAAATGGAGACAAGTGCGCTAAGCTCCACCACCTGTATCACGATCTGCATTGCCCTCTAGGACATAGAAGGTGACATCTAAGTGGAGACCCTTCTCTGCTCAAAGATACTCCCTGCACGATTTGGAATCCCAATTTTGAAGGAGAGGGTGCTTTGTCCTTTTTATTTTATGCATTGTGACTTCCTGTTGTTTTTCTCGATCATAGTTCAGTCAGTATTTATTGTGATTGTTAAGAGTGGATTTCTGTTTAATTATCATTTGCTGATGTTTAAAGGTAAAGGTAAAGGGACCCCTGACCATTAGGTCCAGTTGTGGCCGACTCTGGGGTTGCGGCGCTCATCTTGCTTTATTGGCCGAGGGAGCCGGCATACAGCTTCCGGGTCATGTGGCCGGCATGACTAAGCCGCTTCTGGCAAACGAGAGCAGTGCACGGAAACGCCGTTTACCTTCCCGCCAGAGCGGTACCTATTTATCTACTTGCACTTTGACGTGCTTTCGAACTGCTAGGTTGGCAGGAGCAGGGACTGAGCAATGGGAGCTCACCCCATCACGGGGATTCGAACTGCCAACCTTCTGATTGGCAAGTCCTAGGCTCTGTGGTTTAACCCACAGCGCCACCCGTGTCCCATTTGCTGATGTTTGGAGCTGTTTAATTTATATTTTTTATAGCTGTTTAAGTTTATTGTGTACTATTATATTCAACTAGCTTATTGAATATTACTTTATTTGATATAAGTCATTTCATTTTTAAGTTATGCTTTATTATGACTTTCTGTATTGGATCAGATATAATAATAAGGTGTGTGTTCTTTGTTGTATATTTTGTTGCTGTAAGCCACCTTGTGTATGGTAATATAGAAAGGCTATATAAAAATTAGAAGTGGAAAGAAATGAAATGGAACTCATGGAGGGAGACGGAGAGCTTACTATGCTTTTCCCTTGTGTGTACGATTTACACATGAGCAGCACAACCCAGACAAAGCGTACGTCTGTGGCCATGACAACATTTCCTACCAATGCATTGGATTGTAAGAGGAGGAACACAATTCCTAGCTTTTCCAGCACCTTCATCTTATTTCTTAGAATACCCTACTCCAGTTTTTTGTGTATTTTTAAGAAGAAGAAAAAAATGAGAAAGGAGGTCATTGGTAGCCAGGAGCAACACATTTCATTAGCAGTCTTTCCAACCGAGATTAAAAAGCTTTCTAGCAAAAGGGCAAATAACTGCTTTCATACAAGGTAATTGTGTTACAGCACTTTACTAGCAATCAAAAAATTGCTACCTAGCTCTCCTTTTGGAGGGGAACTAGTAATTTGCCACAGAGCAAAAGCTACTTGGAGCAGAATGGACCAAAATCAAGCAAACATACTATGATCCTTAAATTTGTGCAGGGGCATAATACAGAAGTGCATTTCACTTCCATAGGAAATGCTTAGCATTCACAAAATTCTAAAGTCTCTTGTTAG
This sequence comes from Podarcis cretensis, assembly GCF_951804945.1. Classification (NCBI taxonomy): domain Eukaryota; kingdom Metazoa; phylum Chordata; class Lepidosauria; order Squamata; family Lacertidae; genus Podarcis; species Podarcis cretensis. The sequence goes on from NC_137181.1 coordinate 40,506,914, forward strand.
CAAAAATGATAATGTCTATAGAGATGCATTACTTTAAAACGTGTATCAGTAGTCCAAAACCCCCTAGCAAATTTATGCAGCTGAAGGCTACCCATGTTTTATTATAGGGTCAGGAGAGGGGCAAAAATAAGGTTTTGCCAATATGAACGTCAGCTTTCTACAGCTTTTAAAAATAATACCTGCTGAGCTGGCAATTTTGAAATTTGGCATGCGGGATCTACCTGAAGAGTTCTACAAATGGGCCAAACTTCAAACAACTATGATCTATTGATTATTATATTTTCCCCAAGGGGCCTAATGTGGTGAGCATGGTCCTCCCCTCCCCATCTTATCCTCACAGCAGCCCTGTGGAGTAGGTTGAGTTGAGAGGCAATGACTGGCCCAAGGTCACCCAGTGGGCTTCGTGGCAGAGTGGGGATTAGACCCCTGGCCTCCTAGGTCATAGTTCAACACTCTATCCATTACAGCACAGGTACATCAAGTTTGAAAGTGCTGAAAAGGGGGCATTTCAACCTGCTGTTCTGCAGGTTTATAATATATTTCCATTTTTGTAGAAAGTACTGGTACACTTTATTCAGGTTTTATTCAGAGAGCATATACTTTCATTGATTTGGTGAAGTTCTGAAATTCAAAGTTAATTAAGATTTTCCTTGTCCCATTAAAGTCTATGGAAAACATGTACTGCCAGATAGTGCAGGGACGCAGGTCTAAAAGCTGCTCCTGAAAACTGGAGAACCCTCTGAAATGGCATTTGAAAGTGTGTGGTGGGAAGGGCCTCTTGGGCTTGCCGATTGGAAGGTCAGAAGTTTGAATCCCCGCAACGGGCTGAGCTCCCGTTACTCTGTCCCAGCTCCTGCCAAACTAGCAGTTCGAAAGCATGCCAGTGCAAGTAGATAAATAGGTACCGCTGCGGCAGGAAGGTAAACGGCATTTCCATGTGCTCTGGCACTCGTCTGGCACTTCTGCTGCACCAGAAGTGGTTTTGTCATGCTGGCCACATGACCCGGAAAGCTGTCTGTGGACAAACGCCAGCTCCCTTGGCCTGAAAGCGAGATGAGCGCTGCAACCCCATAGTTGCCTTTGACTGGACTTAACCGTCCAGGGGTCCTTTACCTTTTTACCTTTGCAGGGCATAGCAGGAATGAAAATCAAAGGCAAAGGTCCTTCCTAGAGTTTAGTGCTTGCAGAGGGATCCACCTAGTGGTTGCAATGTGCAGTGCCTGTTCACTTAGCTACGGAATATAACTGTGTAGTGCCACAGATAGATGAAGGCTTGGTAACATTGCTGAGCCTGTGGGTACATTTGCAAACATGAGAAACTGTGGTGGGTCACTTTCATGCACCTCCCACTGCAAGACCTCAGCCCACACCGCAGACCTATTAGTCCCCATACGGCATACAAATTGGAGAGCAGTGTGGTGTAGTGGTTAGCATGTGGCCTCCCAGGAACCAGTGGCGTGCTAATTTTCCTCTTCCATTATTTGTTCTCTTGACAACCCTGTGAGGTAGCTCACATGAAGAGACAGATATCCGTGTGAAAGTCAGTCACATTAAGGTTGCACAATTAGAGTTTGTTGGCAGGTCCTGCACAACAAGTCCACTTCCCCCTCCCCAATAAGAGTAGTGACAGAAAAATACATTGGAAAGTGTGGAATAACACTTGGTTTAGCACAGCATTGTCTAGCCTCTCCACATAGCGAATGTTGCCTAATATCCTTGCAAGCAAATCAGGATGAACGTTCAACAGTGAGCAGATCATCTGGAAGTGTCTACCTAGTAAATGTATTTAGGAGTGCAGCTTCAACGAATTTCTGCTTCAACTTTTATATATTTCTTAAAGCAAGTGGTAGTGTAAAAAACAAAATAAATGCTGAAGATACAAAACTAACACTGCACCCCAAAATGTTGAGATTTATTATTATCTCCGCTGAAGGCACCTTAAGATGGATAGTGAACTGCTTACCTGTTTGTAATGTGATTTCAGAAGCACTAAAGATTAATACCACAGTCGTTAGGCTTTCCCCCACTTGTATGAAGCCCAACAAACTGGAAGTAGAAATACATTATGAAATAGTATTTCACACAATGGTATGGGGGGGGGGAACAAACAAACAAAATCGTGGAAACTGAGGGTCAACGTGAAATAAAATTAAGATTTTTGTTTGAGCATGACCCGCACTATCCCTTCCCACCATGCACTGTCAAATGCCATTTGAGAGAGTTCGCCAGTTTTCAGGAGCAGCTTTTCAGTCAGAAAGAGAACCTCTAAATGACCACGTAGGCTCTTAGAATCTTAACCTATAATTTCAGCATATCCAATGTATTTTTATATTGTTAATAATTAGTGAACATAGGAAGTTGCCTTACAGAGGCTGGCAGTGTGCTTTCCAGGTTTTCAGTCAGGGGATCTTCTCAGGCCTGCCTGGAGATGCCAGGAATTGAATCTTGACTGTTAAAGTGGCATAAATATGCTTTAACTCTAAGGTGTCTGGATGTGACTTAAGGCTACTTGATCTGCTTTGACTTAACCATGACAGTGTCAGGTGCTTAATTTATAGTAATGAGCAGGTTAAGTTGTACAAGTCACACACTAATTGGAAACGCTTTTAGTTCAGAAAGACTCAAATGCTTCACAATTATCCTTTCCTCTTTCTGACAGGTACGTTTACCCTTTTGAAAACTAATGTACAGCCTCATCTTGCTTTCTGCAAATTACTTCCTCTTTTCATCCTTTTGATGAACCGCACAAGTTTAATTCTGCGAGCACAGTGGCAGTAATCTCGCCTAAAATACATTGATTATCTGCTATTGGAAGCAACGCAGAGCTAATTTTTAATTTTGTACCTTCATTTGCTTTTTTTCCTGCTAGCTACGTACAGTATAATCAAATGGGAAAAAAGAAGGTTCCCTTCAACTTTAATCCACAATTCACTCAGTTCAGTGTGTGTAAAGTAATTTATTTCAGCCAACAATGCTAGAATAAATGGGTTGTATACTACAGCTGGTTACTTTCATTATATAGAGGTATATTCTCCATCAACGTCCCTATAGCAAATTTTATGTATTCCAGAAAAATATGATTACCCATATAAACTATCATGCTGATAAGCCTTCCCAGATGAGTGCTTCTCAAATTATGAATTTTCATTAAAGAAATGGCCATTCTATTGCACAACGTATAATATTAGATAGGGAACACTGTTAATTCTTAGTAGTCGGGCACTTCGTAAACTTGGAAATATTTCTAGTTACAGGTAGGTAGCCATGTTGGTCTGCTGTAGTCAAAACAAAACAAAACAAAACAAATCCTTCCAGTGGCACCTTAGAGACCAACTAAGTTAGTTATTGGTATGAGCTTTCGTGTGCATGCACACTTCTTCAGATACTCTGAAACAGAAATTTAGGAAATATTTCGACAGCATTTCTGTTACATAGAAAGCTTTCAACAATGACATCTTAGTCCCATTGAAATGGGGAAAATTTAATCATGGCTAGCATAAGTCTCATTGATTCCTATGCTACTAAAGCCTTAATTTCCTCCGATCCAATGTTTCAGTTGAGTTTCAGCTGAGCTTTTGCAAACATTTACGATATTTTGGGGGGCGGGGTGGGGGTAGAGAAGAACTTCTTTTTCTCTTCCTGCCTTAATGGAACAATCCTGTACATATCAATTCAAAAGCGCAGCCTATTGAGTTCAGTGGAGCTTTCTCCAAGGTAAGTGATTATAGGATTCAAGCCAAAAGGTTTATTTTCAAAAACAACCCCCTCTAATAATTGGTTTTTATTTCATCATGTTGGAAGCAGATTATTAAAATAGTTTGAAAATATGATTTGAGGAGGCTCCAGCTTGACTCAGCAAACTGGAATGTAGCACCTAGCAATTGGTCCTGAAGTAATTCAAAACTTAGGCTTGGTTCTTGAATCTTCTGATTTGCTCCCCATGCGAGAACTTTGACCCACATAGTTGGTTTTAATGAAAATTAAAATAGGTTATTTGTTAGCGTTTCTGTGGCACACAATCGTGAACCACAAGTGGCACAAATATCAAACAAAACAAGAATCAATGGATTTACCGTATTTTTCCGTCTATAAGATGCCCCCATGTATAAGACGCCCCCCTATTTTGGGGGACTCCGATTTAAGAAAATGGGGGGAGATGTATCCGTGTATAAGAAGCTCCCAAATTTTTGACATTATTTTTTATGAAAAAAGCCTAGTCTTATACACAGAAAAATACGGTATTTTCCTTAGGAAATAAACTCCTCTCTGTTCTTAAAGAGAATTTTGCAATTGGAACCAGAGAGATGGATTAAGTTGTGAAACTTGCCTTCTATGTATTAGATGGGATGCTGTTGGCACTCTTACATTCATGACAGAGCTTTTGATCCAGCGGACAGCTCCACTAATGGAAGAAGATGGGAGGTGATTCTTGCCCATTCACCCTTTCCCTTCTATCACCCCACGCCACCTTCCACCCTGATTTCCAAGGTCTGCAGAATTGGCAAAAAAATATATCTTCCCTTCCTCTTCCATTAGTGGAGGCATCTGCTGGATCAAAAGCCCTTCTGTGAATGCAAGGGCATGAGTTGGATTCCACCATTTCTTTTTCATTTGAACGATGTTGTGTAAATATTTTTATATGTATATATTTTTAAATATATATATATATTTCAGGTCACTTCTTTGACTCAAGAGGTCTCACAGTTAAGCAAGGACATGAAGAATGTGATGCACCTCTTGGAAAACCTGGTCGTGGCACAGAAGTCCCCGGAGTTTTGCGCCGTGCACGGCGCAGCCGTGAGCCCCAACATGGAAAGCTTACAGACTAGAATGTCTTGGCCTCCACACCAGCCGTGTATGCATATGCAGGTTCCGAATGTCACCTGCACCAAAGCACAGCTCTGCCATTCCAATACGATAGCCGGCATCTGGAACATGGATGCAACCTCCGTAGGTAGCGGCCCGCCAAGAACTGAATCCCACCTTCAAAATTCTACGGGTGGCGAATTCTATTATACGTCGAGCCTTGAACATTCCCCCTCCCACTACCACGTGATCCAGAAAGATCACCTGCAGTTTGTGAGTTGCACCTCTCCGCGTTCGGACACCACGTTGACTCCCCTCCAGTCCATTTCAGCAACTCTTTCCTCCTCCATGAGCTCTTCGTCGGATACGTCCTTGCACCTTGTGTTGCCCAGCAGATCCGAGGAAGGAAGCTTTAGTCAGGGAGCGGTCAGTTCGCTGAGCCTCGAGAACCTGCCAGGCTCTTGGGACCTGGAAGGAAATACGGGGACAGCAGCAGCGCAGACCTCAGAAGACTTTCCTCTGGATGTCATGAAAAGTACAGTGGATATTAAAGATAGCAAAGCCATAAACGTATAATGGAAACGGTGACGTGATAACCCTTCAAGCATGCTCCACAACTGCCAGCTTGTAAACTGCATGACATATTATTATTTTTTTGCCTTTTCCTCAGATGCTCATGGAAATTTGCAAACTCAAAAATTGGCGACCCATGCAAAGGCAAAGGTTTGACCAGCGCATATGCAGAGAGGTGATTTCTAGATTTAAGAAGCACATTGAAAAAGCCTTTTATACACAGATTGTAGCTTAACTGGACTGCTCAACAGACTTTTGTGACACTCTGCAGCTCCTGGGGGACAAAGTAGCTGGACCACGAAGACTGAGGAGCCTTAGCACAGGAGGTCTTTGTTGTGCGAAGCAAAGGGTTTTTCACCCCCTTACTGCCTGATTGTTGTTGCCAGACAATATCAGCTTCAGGTGATCAAGGCTCCTGCTAGTATTTATGCCAGTGCTGCAAAGGCGAAGGGACAATAACCACTGCATGTCACCTCCTTGACAATCAACCAAATAGAGCTGGTAGAGAGTGGTTAATTGTTGCACGCTCTTTGTTATGTAAATCAGACCTCTTTATCAAAAATACTATTTTTCTATACTTGGTAAGAAATATGTATTGAAAATATTTATAAGGAGACTAATCAGGATTTTGTTTTCCCTCTTTTTTTGGTAACAATGCTTGCCGTTTTCAGAATTAATGCACTATCATGTATACATTATTATGTATTAGATCGAAATATTATTAGCTTAAAGCGGACATACAGCCCTTCTCTCTGCATGCAGTTTGCAATGAACTTGTTCATGCCGTTAGAATACAAATCAAGAATAGGGTACTGTTTTATTTACAGGAGAATAAAAGCCAGGTGGCTTATACAATGTTAAATCAGAAAACTGTGTAACAACATGTGAACTGTACTACTTTAATCGTTGATAACCAATGCCCTTATTTATTGCTATTGCACATCATCACTTTTATCCTTTATTTTTTAAAGGTCAGGTAACCATTTCAGAGTAAAACCGAATAATCGGAGGTAACGTCTTCAACTAAAACCATGGCCTGGGAGTTATATCTCAGGCTGTAGAATCACAAGCAAATAATTCTGAAATACCTTTTAAAGCAAATACTTAAGCTTTCCCCCACCATAAAAATGAATAGTCATTAAATCAGTAGGGGATATTTATCAACTGGCTTGCACTTTTGTACATAAATTTAACATTAGAAATAATAAAATGGGCAAGTGGATTACCCAAACAGGCATGTAATTGCAATTTATAATATTATAAAACTGAATAGCTAATTTCTGGGGTATGCAGACCAACTCTTTTCAACAGGGAAGTGCATTTTGAATGAAGCCACTGGTGGGAAAGTATTTATTTTTTACAGCTTATGAGCTCATGTCATTTGAAGGGGGAGGGGAATGTTTTCTATCAATAGCAAGCATTTTATTTTTGCTGACAAAAAGTATATATAAATTGGTTATGTTTCACTTCATTTTAAAGAAAACACAAAATATGTAGAATGAAATGAATGGGATCCTTGCACAGTGATCCACTATTGTACATTTGGATCTAGAATAAAATACTTAATGCAAGAAACTTAATGGAGCAAATAAACCTCAGCTGATTTATCATAAAAGCTCTCCTTGATTTTATGTGTATATTTGTAAGCACAGCCACTAACACTTCATGCTCATTCATCTTGGGTGCAACACCACTGAGTGTGATTTTAGGTGACTCTCCATTCCTGGGGGGGGGGGGGGGGACGGCCAATCAGGTGGGGGAAAACCCATGCAGTTGTTCACCTCTGGTTGAAGTCAGTGCTGGATTTATGTATAAGCTAAACAAGCTATAGCTTAGGGCCCCACTCTCTTGGGGGCCCCAAAAAAAATTGTAGGAAAAAACAACAAATGGATGTACATTTCTAAAATATAAGATAAAAAACAAATAAAACCTACATACAGCAACCGTGTTTTGTGTTGTGTAGGCTCCTATGATATAAGTAATGGGCCCCACCTGCTAGCCCGCTCCCTAAAATATTCAACACAAAAAACAACCACAATTTGTTGTTGACAAAGGACAGCTGGACATATTAAGGACCCCATTACCTTCGGTAGATTAGGGCCTCATCAAACCTAAATCTGGCCCTGGCTGAAGTATTTACCGGTACATACTGCATGGGATAACATCATAGGCAAATGGTACCCGTGAGGTTCAGTGTGTGTGTAAAGAGGGCCTTGGATGGCAGAGATTTTGTGAGAGTATAGTTGCAGAGGAGAGACCGAAAAAGGGAAGGCATCCATGGGGGGAAAGGGACACAAACCTATGGACAGAAATGTATAGTGAAGGGTGTTTCTAGCTAAAAATAAAATCACAGGCCACACTGAATTGAGATTTTGATTGAGGTAAGGGAAAAACCATCACATTCAGCAATGCTTCGTGAAGATGGGATATTGCTTAGCAAAGCGGAATATTTAAAGCATCCAAAACAGCTGATATGAATCTTTTTGTAATGTAGCACCACATCCGGGCAGTCCAGCAACAGTAACTGGAACTGGATAGGTATGTAGACATAATCATTGTAAGATCATTTCATATTGTCTTTCTGATAGTTTTGCAATCCAGCTGCCTTTAGAAGCTTATCTCTACCTATAGCTGCTTTCCTTACAGCCATCCCAGCATGGATAGTTTATTGTTTCATTATTTTGTACTATACATTATAAAACTAAAACAAATTCAATTTTAGTATCCTTCGTTGTTGTTTTTAACTTACTATTTCTGTACTACCTTGATTTCTGTTTTTCAGTGTGCTCCCACCTCCAAGATTTATCTATAGATGCAATCATTAATCTTGCCTTTTGCCCCTTTGTCAGTCAATTCCCCTTTCCTTGGTACTCGCACTAATCCTCACCTGTCACAGGAGTGTGCCAGCCAGTAATCACACAGTTCAAAGTTGGTGTTAACTCTTTATTAGCACAAAACACTTTCTCCACAGATTTGGTTAGAGTGTCAGGCCTGCTGAGCAGAGCAGCTCATTCTCAGTGGTCTTACTCCATGAAAATCAGTTGCTGAGACTAAAAAAATCCCACCTCCCTTCCTCTCCATGGCCTTTTCCAAGCAATCGGAGACTATACCTGTGTGCAGCCAACCTATCCACCCTTTTTATGCCTCTTCTGGTACTGGGAGACAAGTGGGGAAGGAAGCTTGTCATAGCAGGAGGGGGAGACACCCATGACTCTTCACCAGCCTGATTCATCTCTGCCTCTTGGTCCGCCTCATCCCACTCTCTTGCTTCAGCTTCTGCCTCTGATTCTGGACTTCTCTCTGCCACAGATTCACCCCAACTCAGTCAGCCCTGTTACCCCTTCAGCTTCTGATACCTCCATAGCTGTCAACTTACAGATTTGAAAATAAGGGACCAGCAGCCTCAAAAATAAGGGATCAGCAGCCAAAATAAGGGACTTTCCAAGCACAGGTATGTTTGACTTCTGAGCCCCTCCGAGCCAAAGGCAGAAAGCCCAGCCAGCAGCCAAACGAAGCCTCAAGCAGTGTTTCCCACAGCGCAGCACCCCGGCAAAGGGGATGCAGCAAGGAAAACCACCGTCACCTCTCCGCTGGGAAGCGCTGAGCAAAGGCGAGTCCCCAGGCAACGCGGCCGATTTGATCGGCACAAGGCATGCAAGCTCCACCCCCCAGTCGTTCTTAGACTCCTTATTGGGTGAGCAACGCAGCCAAGCAACACTGTTGGAGCCTCCCTCCTCCCTGCCAGCAGGGAGGGAAGGAGAGGAGCTGCTTCCTTTGAAACCCGGGAAATTTAAGGAACATCATCAATAAGGGATAGCAGCGGGACATGGCGCTGGGATAAGGGAGTTTCCCGCCAAATAAGGGACGGTTGACAGCTATGGATACCTCCTCTTCCCCGTCTCCTCCCTGTAGCCACTCAACATTGTCCCTCCACCCCTCCCTGGGCTCTGAGTCTTCTTCCCTTGGGGGTTCCCACCATTCTTTGCATCTAACCAGTCCATGACATCACCCCTTTTGTGTTTGGCCAAAGGATGCCCCCAACAACTGCGGTCAAATTACTCCCTTCCTTTTTGTTTCCAGTTCAGAAGGGGAATACAGAAGCATGTTGGAACTGTAGGTGCTTTTTTTGTTGGGTGTTTGGCAATACCACGTCAGATGGCTCACAGGTCTCAAGCATTCGTTCCCCCTTCTTAGAGGTACACATCTCTTCATTAAGCCCTTTGGCTTTTGTTTTGTTTGGAATAAAGCAAGGTTAGAAATCCAAGATATTTATATATATGATGAGCAGGAGAGAGGCTTGTAGAATTACAAGAAGGAGCACATCAAACAGTAAAATGAGAGCAGAAAAGAGGGAGGAGATTCCTTTTCTCAGCCTGGCCCTTTGATCCACTGTAATTCTCAGTAGATGGAATGTATGGGAGGCAGGAGCTGGACAGAGACAGAGAAACCAAACCAAATAGCACAAGGAGTGAAGAGCAGAGTTCAGTCTATTTAATATACAAAATGTATGGTATATAATCGATGTATTTAAATACTATAGCAGCAAGAAGAAAGTACAAGAGCTGAATGAGATGAGAAGTGGCACAGTAGGAAGGAAGATTGGCACCAACACTGCCCACTTTTAGATGCAAGGCTAAAAAAATTATGCTAAATTTGTGAGTAGTGAGTTAGCGGCAGGGGGATGTTGCTTGTTTAATGCTGATATTTTATTGGGGTGGATATGATTTGGGTTTTTAAAAATATTTTTGTATGCACATGCTTAGATATTGTGTTTTCTTGTTGCTTTGTGTACGGTTTTATTGCCTTTTTCATGGCGAGTCACTTGAGACACCCTTCTCTGTGTGAGAAGTGATATCACCATCATCATCTCTGCTATTTTCCCAATATGAACCTGCTACAGACATTTGTATCTTCCCCTCCCAGTAGGCTGCCCCTAGCTTCTATGGAGATGAGGATATCAAGTGAATAACCCACAATTTCTAGCTGAAATGTCACAGAATATCCGTCAGCAAACATTCAGTATCAGTACTGCTGCATTTGTGGCCTAAGTGAACAAAATAGCTTTTCTAACAGGATAACGTATCCTCATGCATCTTTATGCAAGTTAATACTGAAGATTCATTATGCTTATCTAATGCTTCTGCTGTCAATCATTTAACGAGGGAGCTTGTTCCTTATAGAAGCAGTGGATTTATTCCAGCGGCCCATTATTTTAAACTGGATGCTCCAGAGAATTTGGAATGGACAGATTTCAGGGGTGGGGTGTTAACCCTGAAAATAATTGTAGCTAATGAGTCATAGAAGAGTTTGTCAACATATAAATGAAAGCATGTAATCAGTTGCTATAATTATGGAAACAGGGGTAATCATTAAAACATTGGCTTAGATTTATATCTCATCTTGAAGGCTGTGACAATAGTACAGCCCACTCCACTAATGAATTCTGCTTTCCTTGTTGACCAGGCCCATGTCCAATGTTTGGAGGTGCCCACTAAGATACGTAGGGAAGAACCAGCAACTGGGGTTCAAAAATATACCAGGAATTAATATGCTCCAACCAACAGAACAATGCAAACCTCCCGAAGCAGAATGCAATGCATTGTGATTGTCTTCTTCATAATGAAATAAAGCAGGTTTGGCGAGAGCAAATCCTAGGCTGTCGTCGCTCTCTCAACGGCTTTTCAGCCTGCTATTATCCGGCTGTGTTTATGGAGTAATTAACATAAGTTTAGAATGTCCTCACCTGCTCATATAATCCAGAAGGAGATGTATGATCTCTCACTATCCATTATTCATTGGCATAGCCGGCAGATCTATACAGAGGAGACCGGGGGCGGGGGGGGGGGGAGGATTCACTTTGACAGCTCTGTTGTTCCAGCTGCCGAAACACACCTGCTTGCCTGTTGCAAAACCTGCTTTTGCCAAGCACTAGCATTTACCAAAGCCATAAAGAACTATTACGTCAGTGGCAAGGTAACAAGGATCTTTAAAATCTGGTATTTCAGTTTAGCTGCAAGCAGGGGCAGCAACCCCCCTTCCCTTTTTTTTAAGACCAGCAGTCTCATTTCATAATGTCACAGTTTTTGTCTGTCTAACCGAGCATTGCCTTTCACAGACATGCAGTGGTTTTTCAGGATTTCAGACAGGGAGTCTGCCCCAGCCCTGCCAGGGATTGAACCAATAACCTTTTGCAAGGAGGGCCCGTTCTCTAACACTGAGCTACGGTCCTTTGCTTCTGGGCAACTTTCCAAGATGAGCCCAAAGATAGGGTTGGTCAAGGTGCTGGATAGTTTTACAGTTAAGGGCAAGGACTTTGTGCTGGCTATGGAAGGAGATGGGAAGCCAAGTTTTTCTTCTTTTTTGGAGATCACTCATAGCCAAGTAAGATTGTCTTCCATGAACACGGTCTTAACAGTGTATCCGTAAGTGACTGTGGAGGCCAATTCCGGATCCACACGTCCTTCTGTCGTGTCAGGAGAAGCGACAGCACTAAAAAACAGATTAAATGTGAACACACCCATGCTGTGTGTGGATATGGAGAAAGTAATCGATGGAAAAGTAATTCGGTCTGGGATGCCCTCTGTCAGCCAAAGCATAAGCATTTGGGCAGACTGGGGTGATGTTCTTACACAATTCCTGTTCATTGTGATGGAGGTTTATCCCTTTGAGAATGTGAGGAAGGCTATGAAGCCAATACCCAGAAAAGGCACATTTTGCATACAACTCATTTTATTGCATTGGGAAAGGCATTCTTTCACACCCGGTTCACGGACCCCCTGAAGCCCATTCATGGACCCACCAGGAGTGGGAGAGCAATGGCTGTGGTCAGTGGTGATGTGAATACAGTATACCCTATGTATATTTGCTTCTTGTCCAGCTTCCTATGTGTAAGGTTGCCATATGTCCTCTTTTTTCAGGACACATCCTCTTTTTCAGGTCTGGTTGCCAGGTGTTCTCTTTTTCTCCATACACGTCCTCTTTTTCAGGATAAAAATTTCTACCCGAGTGGATTTTTAAATTTTGGCAAAAATTCTGGAGTTTTTTGTTTGTTTGTTTTTGTTTACATTAACCCAATAAAATGCGCCTAGTGATTTAGACTCAAATCTAAGGCACCTGGCTATGCTGGTCTGCAGCAAAGAAGCACAACAGAGCAACATCTTAAACTAGCTACATACTGTATAAATCGCTTCTCTTGCGGCTGAACTAGATCCTGGCTCAGCTACAAGATCTTGGAGGAGGAGTCTGGGAGAGCGAGAGTTAACTTCCCCTGCCCTTAAGGAGAGTCCAAATGTACATGTTAAACAGTTTAATAAATTGTTCTGTGCACACTTATGTTCACAAAGATGTGAACATATGCCCAAATACCTTCATGTCACAAGTGAGGGAGTAATATGTATTATTATTATTATTATTTTGTTGTTGAAAGTTAAGAAGATTGCTATTCACAATATATTACAGCTTCTATAGCCTACGTATAGTAGGGTATTTAAAATGAGAGTTGCCATAATGATCCATAGTTAAAAGTAGAAGTCAACAAATCTATTCTCTTTTTTGCTGTTCAAAATATGGCAACCCTATACGTGCGCCTGCATCCTGCCCAGGACATTCTTGTGCCCATAATGCATCAAGATAACACATTCATAGGCAACCTGCTAAGCCTATGCTTAACTCTCTCTCTCATTGAAGCCAAAGGCACCTAAAGTATATAACTATGCTATTATTCACATGCTATAGGAAGCCGGCTGTCTGCCATATAATCAGCTGGTATGTATTGGCTTTCTATTATTGGGTTAATCTCACCTGATCCAAAAGGCTCTAGGCAGAGTAAGAAGTTCAGAACATAAAACATATATAAAGCATCCAATTAATCTGCCTGTTCTTCTTTAAAATCTCTATTGCTTACAGCTAATATGTGCTGCAGGTTTTTGGGGTTTGATGCTAATAGTTAAGCAGGTATTGTATTTCTGTCTGTCTTTATCGTAAGCTACCCTCTGCGGCCCTGTTGGAGATGTTTGGCAGGATATATAAAAGCTAAAAACTAAAATCAAAGCTAAATGCTGTTTTGCAGGCAGGCAGGCAAGAGAAGGGGAGGAATCTTGATGCTCCTTTGCTCTGTACATAAGGTCAACACATTGCTAAGGCTATCCCCTTTTCACAGAGTAGTGCCTAGTGGGTTTCTTCTAACACGTTAAGATCCTATTAGCAGCTCCCTGTTATCTGTCTCCAGGCATGAACACTTCTCATTTAATACCTTTTCATATCTGATATCGGAGCTGGGCTGGCCTTGGGATAGGAGCATTCAGATGCAACCTCCATTTCATTTTACTTCTGTTTCTTTATTATTTTCCCATGAATGTATATAGTTCTTGCCTCAGCAGGTGTGATTCCCCAGGAGGCCCGAGCCTTCGCAGCAAAGATGTATTGATCCCACAGACACAAAACTCTTTGCTCCGCACCCCTAGAAAACCACTAAATTGAGATAGTGTAGCTCATCCCCACAGATCCCAAAGCAATTAGCCAGCCACCAAGTACAAAGTCACCTCCACGTTGGGGCTGAAAATAAACATTTGGGATGCTGTACTGCTTAGTTATTCCCACTGGGTGACACCCAGCTAAGTCATACTCAAAGTAGACCTGTTGAAATTGGTGCAGCCCCAAGGGGTGTCAAGAAGACCTCACCTTAAGGGTATGGCAGAAGGAAAGTTTTCAAATTGCAGGCCAACTTTACTCTCTGCAAGGTAGACTCACAGTGCCAGATTTACGTATAAGCTAAACAAGCTATAGCTTAGAGCCCCACACTCTTGGGGGCCCCAAAAAATTTTAAAGGAAAAAAACAACCTGGATGTACATTTCCAAAATATAAGATTAAAAACAAATACAGTGGTACCTCTAGTTACGTACTTAATTCGTTCCAGAGGTCCGTTCTTAACCTGAAACTGTTCTTAACCTGAAGCACCACTTTAGCTAATGGGGACTCCCACTGCTGTTGCGCTGCCGCTGCACAATTTCTGTTCTCATCCTGAAGCAAAGTTCTTAACCTGAGGTACTATTTCTGGGTTAGTGGAGTCTGTAACCTGAATCGTATGTAACCTGAAGCGTATGTAACCCAAGGTACCACTGTAAAATAAAACCTACATACAGCAAAAGGCCCCGCCTGCTAGCCTGCTCCCTCAAATATCACTGGTTTGCTCATTTCTGTAGATAGGGTGCCTACATTCTGCATGTGCAAATGGCTTTAGATACCTATTAGGTCCATAAACTACCATATAGCATATATTCAACACAAAAAAGTGACAATTTGTTGTTGACAAAGGGCAGCAGGACATATAAAGGGCCCCAGTACCTTCAGTAGCTTAGGGCCTCATCAAACCTAAATCCGGCCCTGTAGACTCACCAGTCAACAGGCTTAGGAGCTTGATCGAGTCAGGGGATATTCCACACACATGGTTTCATTTCGCCCCTATGTAGTTGCCTATGTTTATTATGTTCCTATGTCATATAGTGCGGGTGGTGCTGTGGGTAAAACCTCAGCGCCTAGGACTTGCCGATCGCATGGTCGGCAGTTCGAATCCCCGCAGCGGGGTGCGCTCCCATCATTCGGTCCCAGCACCTGCCAACCTAGCAGTTCGAAAGCAGCCCCGGGTGCAAGTAGATAAATAGGGACCGCTTACCAGCGGGAAGGTAAACAGCATTCCGTGTCACGCTGGCCACGTGACCCGGAAGTGTCTGCGGACAGTGCTGGCTCCCGGCCTATAGAGTGAGATGAGCGCACAACCCTAGAGTCTGGCAAGACTGGCCCATACGGGCAGGGGTACCTTTACCTTATGTCATATAAAGCGGCCCTATTTGTGCATCCTACTTTTCTTGCCTGGTTATTTCTGGTTTCCTGATGCCACTTGAACCTATTCAAAAAACTACCAGAGACAAATTCTTCTAACTCCTTGTGCTCTTTTCAACTGCCAATCATGTAAAAATAATATTATGTAGATACCCAAGCGCAATTTCAGTCTCTCTCTCTCGTAAGTAGCATATTATGAGTCCCACCCCTTTGGCTCCTGGTAATCACTTATCTGTTGTCTGCCGCCTCTGAAAGTATTCTCAGTCATTCTTTAATGTCAGGTGAAAGATGAGTCAGAAGCACTGAGGGATAAAGTGATGTGCCCAGGTCTATATGGCAGGTCACTGGCAGAGCTAGCATCAAAATTTGGAACCTCTCTCACACTGGCAAGTTGCATCTTAAACTCCAAGTAGCTTCCAACACTACTTAGAGTTTAATTAAACAAAACCTTTAAACTTTCCACAAATTAATTTTTGCATTTATAAATGAAATAGGTGGCAGATGGGATCCTTAGCGCTAAATCCCCCTTTTCAGTTTGTTAGAGCAACCCTGGAGCCTTTCTCTACCCCGGGAGTAGAGTTCCACAAACAACTTTAGAAAGATGCTGTGATCTGATTAAATCAATTATGTTCCTATAGCTCTCTGGCTCAATTTGCACATTTTCTGAAGACTATTTTGAAAGCTGTAACCACCTGCCGCTGTGCAGGCAGCAAAACAAGGGGGGAAGAGGGAGGGAGTGGGGTGAAGAAACATGCTGATTCCCAGGCCAACCTGCAAGCTCTCTTTTTCAAGGCACATTACAAATATGAGGCCTTGTTTACATAGCCACAGATGCCTGCGGTTCTTGGTTCAAAGCAAAATCAGCAGCCTTTCTTCACAGAGGCAAAGGATCCTGGGATATTTTATGAATACTTCCATCTGCTTACTTCCTTAGATTCCTTCTCAGGTTGTTGTGCAATACCCACCAACCCTACTAAGTGGAGATAATGACAAAGAGTCACTTGTCAGTGCCTCTTGGTCTTCCCAAATTACAACAGTTCCTTATCTAAGGCTCCTGACACAGAGACATTTGGTGGAATGATGCAGCAGAACTTGGAAGTCTCTGCCATTTCTCAACAGGGAGATCAATTATAAGATAGTTTGCCATTGTGGGGGAGAATCGAGGTTATCTTTCAATATTTAGGTCATGTCCAAGCACCCCTTTTTATCTACTCTGACCTTGACATGTTACTGAACTTGGTGAGAAATAGTATGCATTAGTACTAAGAGAGTTAAGAGTTAATAATTGTAGGAGGCACTGTTAAGTATAATGGTTTAATTGACACTGAAATGAGAATGCCTAAATGTGTATTGGTGAAAAGGTTTAACATGGGGATTAACACCAAGGAAAGCTCTTGCTGAGTTAATGATTATTTAACTGATCATTGTTCTCTGGTAGCTAGCATGTGAGTGTTGTAACCTTAGATCATGTGATGAAGGTATTGGGTTGCAAATCTCCATTTTGAAGGGAGATGCCTTTGAGTGTTTGTCTCCCAAACTTCATGGAATGAATGAAGATGTAATGAAGCTCTCCTGAAAGGCCAATGAAGGCTAGAATGCAGGCTGTGGAGAGAGAAGGACCTTTGCCTCTAGGTTTTCTAAGATGCTGAGCCTGTGCTGGACAGCACAAGATATTGTATGGATATTTTTGATGTACAGTTGATGTTTATGTTCTATTTTTTGAAGAGTTCTGCTAGTAAAATTGGAATAATATTTTAATGAGTCTGGACAATGCTTCATTTCCAAAAGGAGTCAGTTTTATCAAATCCAGTCGCTTCAAACACAATATTAGTATCTGCGACAAGGACTATGTATTTTTCAAAGCCAGCATGACACGAAGAACCTCTGCTTGCAAGTTGAATCTCGTAGCCAGTGCATACTAGTGCTAGTATGTTAAGTATGGTAATTTAATTCACTGAAATCCTTGTATGCAGTCCTATGCGTTTAAATTGGATTGGTTGGTAACTGAATTCAAGAGATTCTCTAGTAGTTCTCATGTGATTGGCTAATGTTGGCCACCTGGGAGAGATATCGAGTGAAGGAAAGACTACATTTTATGTGAAGCAAGATGAATGTGCTTTAGACTTCACTGTGAACACTGCTAAGTTCAATAAAGTGTTAGAGTGCATCTTCTCTGCTTGAAAGAAAGAGGGCAAAGATGCAGGAGAAAGTATAAGTGGAAATTTCTCATAGGAGCTGCAAGGCATGGCCTAACTGAGATACAGAAGGCTGAGTGATGAGCTCTTGAAAAAGTGGGAAATACAGTTGTTTGGAAGTTGGAAGAAGAGACCGTGGTCCCAAACTTGGAGAAGCATGTGACTGTAAATATTATTCATCTATAACTATACATTTCTGCAAGTAAAGTTTTTGAATGGACGTTGGTTTAATTTCCAAGAATAGTGTCAGTCATATATATGATTTGAGCTTCTTAGCTGCAATTTCACTACTCTTACTTCAACATAGCAGTATTTTTTCTTTCTGTAAGTCTGTGGACCTCCCCTGACTCTCTACTAGTAAAGGTAAAGGGACCCCTAACCATTAGGTCCAGTCGTGGCCGACTCTGGGGTTGCGGCGCTCATCTCATTTTATTGGCCGAGGGAGCTGGCATACAGCTTCCGGGTCATGTGGCCAGCATGACTAAGCCGCTTCTGGAGAACCAGAGCAGCGCACGGAAACACCGTTTACCTTCCCGCTGGAGCGGTACCTATTCATCTACTTGCACTTTGATGTGCTTTTGAACTGCTAGGTTGCCAGGAGCAGGGACCGAGAAAAGGGAGCTCACTCCGTCATGGGGATTCGAACCGCCGACCTTCTGATCAGCAAGTCCTAGGCTCTGTGGTTTAACCCACAGCACCACGCGCGTCCCGACTCTCTACTACCACAGCCTTAAACTCCCATCAGCCCCAGCTAGGCATGGGCAATGGTTACGGGTGCCATGTGGTGTAGTCCAATAACATCTGAAGAACCGCAGGGCCCCCTAATCTGATCTATAGGATGGGAATTTACTATTGCACCACAACAGGAATGGTACAGAATATCCCTGGTTCAAATTTTGGATGGTTCCTGACTTTCAGCAAGAGACAAAATCAGTCTGGTCTTGCTTCAGCTTTCCTTGCATGCTGAAGAGAAAAGAAAGTATATTGGATGCCACAGGCTCCCTCCTGAGCAGCTTGGCAGAAAAGGAGAAACCCCTGGACCCAACTGGGTTGAGAAAAACAGCTTCCATCCCTTTGGCTGCACGGAATGAACAGATGGGCAGAGGAAACCCTTTGAACTCCACGGCTGAGCAGCACCAAAGATTCACATCTTATTTTAAATGTCATATTGCAAATAGAATTTACAGTGTAGTGTTGATCTGAAACAGAAAATATACTGGCTTTATGCTCTGGAAGTACTTCTCTTCTGTCATAGGTGGCATCTCTTGAATTTTGCAGGAAGTGCAAGACATTCTTGAGGATTGGGGAAATAATCCATTTTGGTGCAGAGTCTTAGCAAGATTCTGGCAAATGTCTAGGTTCCCACTGCTCACTAGGCATGTGGTGCTGAGGACCAGACATGACAAGTTTTGTCTGACTCAAGAAAATTAACAGGAATGGGGACTGCACCAGAGCAGGCATCTCAGAAAATGCTGGCTTATTTTAAGTTTTTTTTAAGATGCTCGCAAGCAGGATCTGGGTGCAATAGCACCCTCCCCGCTTGTCATTCCCAGCATCTGGTGTTTGGGGGCATACAGTCACAGTAGGATACAGCCATCGTGGCTAATGAGAGCTCTGTCTTCCACAAATTTGTCTAAGCATCCTTTGAAGCCATCCAAGTTGGTGGCAATCACTACATCTCGTCAGAGCAAATTCCATAGCTGAACTACGTGCTTTGTGAATTATTATTATAACCCCGCTCATCTGACTGGGTCGTCCTAGCCACTCTGGGCTGCTTCCAACATTTATAAAAACATAATAAAACATCACACATTAAAGAGCTTCCCCGTACAGGGCTGCCTTCAGCTGTCTTCTAAAGGTTATATAGTTTCTCATCTCCTTGGCATCTGATGGGAGGGCATTCCACAGGGCAGGTGCCACTACCAAGAAGGCCCTCTGCCTGCTTCCCTGTAACTTCACTTTTCGCAATGAGGGAACCGCCAGAAGGTCCTCGGAGGTGGACCTCAGTGTCCAGGCTGAACGATGGAGGTGGAGATTCTCCTTCAGTGTTATAACCCCACAACATTCCTCCTCACTCCCTATGTGGTAATTGTTACATTTGGACCTCACCTTAGTAAATGCACTTCATGTATTTCTTGTTTTACTATTTCTATAGCAGTTGTAGGGAAAGCAAACGGAATCAGAACCATGGAATATGGGTCCCCCTCCCTCCTCCCAATGACTCCCCAAAGCTGTTATTCACTCTCCACACACACAACATATTGACTACCCCCCCCCCCACAACACACTTCTAGGCCTCCTTTGAGAAACTTGACTTAGAGCATCTATTTATTTTGAGGTTAGCTGTTAAATTACATTCTTCTGCATTCTGTGCAGCCAGTAACTCTGATGAATGCAAGCAAGTGATTTTGTTCAGACTGACTGAGCTATTTCCATGCAAGTTCCCCAGCCACAGAGCTCTGAATAGCACGGGCTTATCATGCTTTATTATATGCAAGATTACTTATAGTGCAGCATTTCTTTGGTATACTGGTCTATAATATTTCCCCCCGGAGCTCAGTTTTGACACAGCTTTAGCACTCTTTTGCATGATTACATGACAGAAGAAGTGCATTTTTTAAAACTATCATTCGGGTATACAAAACGCCCAATTTGAAAGTCAAAGAAGGCCATCAGCATACCTTGCCAGGCAGCACAGTAATCTTGGGGGCGCGGAGGAAGAAAGCAGGAGCAGGCTATTTTTAACTTCAACCAGACTGACAGCTAGTGCCATATGGTGGCTATAATACTTCCCTCCACAACGCTGTGACTTCCAAATGAGGAAGAAAAAGCCCCCTGACTGTGAGACCTTCTCATTGCTCCTGCCTGTTTTACTAATTTCTCATCAGTATCTCTTCAGCTGAAAGGCCCTGCCGTGCAGAGCCTTAGCTGATTTCATCAGTTTTGTTCACAATGCACACAGGCACAGGCACACACATTATATATCACAGACACACTTGCACATATTACAGACCCTCCAAATGTCCCTATTTTCCAGGGACAGTGTCGATTTACAGAAACTATCCCGGAATGTCCCGCTCTTCCTTAGGATGTCCCTGTTTTCGTGGAGGATATGGAGTTATGTAACCCCTCAGCCAAGGAGATAAGTAACTATGCAACCTAGAGTAGACATCTGAAGGCAGCCCTGTATAGGGAAGTGTTTTTTTAATGTTTAATGTTTTATTCTGTTTTTATATATATGCTGAGAGCCACCCAGAGTGGCTGGAGCTACCCAGGCAGATGGGCAGGGTAAAAATAATAGCATTGTTGTTGTTGTTGTTGTTGAATAGGATGTCCCCATTTTCATCAGAGAAATGTTGGAGGGTATAATATTAACTCCTACTTCCATCTAACAATCCAGATACTTTTCTGGAGAACACTCAAGAAAGACATAGTCTCTTTGAACAGCTCACTCATAAACAGGAAGGGATGCATGGTATTCATTTATTTATAATATTTACATTTGTTTTTATAATATTTATATACTTATAAAGCGTGTTCTCCATTAAATGAGAGCGCGTGTTGCGGTGTGGGCCACCAGGCCAGCCCTGCGTTGCCAGGCAGGTTAATGGCTATTGCCTGGTGCATCGATTGGCTGACCGGGTTGCTGGGGCAAATTGCATGTAGCAAATTGGTGGGTGGGACCATAGTCTTTAAATACTGAGGCACTCTGGCTTTTGCTTTCTCTTTAGCAGAGTGCATCGGATCACACGCCCCCCCGCCCGCCCTGTGTTCCGGTTGACCTTGCTTTGCCTGTCATGGGGTAGTCTGCCTTAGTGCGGGGGCATAGTAGGAATTTTGCCATTTGGCTGATTGGCTGGTGCCATTTGTTTTTTGCCTACTACTTAGCAATTCATCACAACTTGTAAGGTTGCTGTTAGGCATTGGTTATAAAAAGCTGGTGGTGGAGGGGTCAGGATAGGCTGTGCCTGCCCCTCCAATGGTGCTGGAAGGGTATTCCGTTAAAGGAATCCTGGGGCTTGCCATGATTTCGTCCAATCCCTGAAATGGGACCAGGGCCGGCAAGCCTTGGGGAGCTGGTTGGGTGAGTGGTGAGGGACTGACGCTCAGCTCAACTGATCCCCAACATTGACTTTCCCTTCAACTGGCTTCCGATTGGAGTTCGGAATGTCAGTTCTGTCCCAGGCGGGGGGACAGATAGTCATAACCAATGTCTAAACAACCACTCACAGATTTTGTATTTTAATAAAGTTGTGGCCAAAATAGTGCCCAAAAACCTAAAACTAAAATTACGTGTCATGTGTGAATTATTTTGAGGGGTGGCTTGGGGACCTACACACGCAATATTTATATCCTGCTTTCCCACTAAAGATCTCAAAGCATTGTATAATCTCCTATCATTTTATCCTCACAGCAACCCTGTAAAGGTTGATCGTCCATGACAGTGTGGAAAGTCAATCATGGATCTTTCCAGTCCAACACTAACCACCACATCACACTCAGTTCTGGGCATGATGTTGCCAAGTTCTGCGTCCCATTCACTCTCACACCAACCCTGTGAGAGTAGGTTAGAGATAGTGACTGGCTCCAAGTCATCTAGTGAGCCTCTGCTGAATGGAGATTTGAACCTGGTGCAAGCCAGACGTTCCGTTCACTATATCACACTGAATATTCTTGTTCTAAATGTTGGTGCAAGGATTTAAAATCACAAAAGCTGCACCAAAGCAAAGTGTGGAAATATAGGCTGTTAAGACGTTTAAGGTATGTCCTTGTCAGTTCCAAAACTCCCCACTTTCCCCAGCATAGGAAAAAAAGACCACATGTTTGGTAAGTTAGAAATTGCTTTACTTACAAACTCTTCAAAGGTCTGGTTCGTGTGCTTTTCCATGCAGCATTCAGAAAGTTTGCACAGGCAGTAAAACTTAGGTGCAAAGTGGTGAAAAATCCTAATTTAAACTCAAGAATGGCTGATGAGAGTCATATGGCTAAGCTCTTCACACTCTGAGGTAGACTGAAGGTTGAACAACAGGCTTGATTGCCCTTTTCCTCCCAAGGTAAGAGGAAGTGACCTTGCTAAGCCTGCCAGGACAGCTTATTCTGTGGTTTTAACCCATAATGCATTAATTAGACTTGAGCATATTGGTTATATGAGGCTAGTTATCCCACACTAAAAGGGTTTCATTGCAGTCTCATAGGCACCAAAACGTATTGTCAGCAAGTACTGTCATTATTTTTCATCTTCATACGTACTATTAAAAAGCAATAGCATTATTTATTGTGAATTTTTCCTGCACATGTCCTATTAAAAATGTGTTATTGGGAAAATAATATTGAACAGGGCTTATGCAGAAGAGATCGTTGATAAGCAGGGCCACGAAGTACACACCACTCTTTATTTTATTGTAAAATAAATCCATTTGGAAATGTAACAGAGAAGCTCCACTAAAGCTATCCACCACTAACATTGCTCACAGCACAAGCAGGCATCCCTTCTGAGACCATTATTATTGTCCTTGGGCTTCAGGATAAAAATAAATATGAGAGGGGCTAGATCTCTGAACTGCATTTGACAGCATTTCGAAAGCTTTTGACTCCCCGAAAGACTGAACAAACGTTGCATGTGCGGTTCCAAACTCTTTGTCATTGCTTTCTGTCAGGAATAATGTGATACGGTTTTTATTTGTTTTTCTGCCCAGAAGAATTTGATTTGCTTTTTACTTCTTATCTGAAGTGTAAATCTCACACAGTAAAATAAATAAATAAACAAACGGACAAAAAGACCGATCACCAAGGTTTTAAAAACATAGCTGTGGTTTTTTTGACAGAAGTTTCATCATATTTTGAGCTGACCAAACTACATCTCAAAGAATTGTGCTGGCATGCTGAAATATCAATTCAACAACTACATTCACAATTTTGGTTACATTCTTATTCTTTTTTTATTAATAGCTGTCTGTACAATTGTCTCAAGGATGACATTCGTTAAAAACAGCAAAAAAAAATATATTTTTTTCAAAGACAGCAAATGCATTTAAAACAAAGCTAGAACCATACAAAGTAGATACTTGTAGTAAAGACCCATCTACCCTGCTAGGAAAGGCTGTCAGAACAAAAATACCTTCAGCTGTTTCCAGAAAGTGCACATTCTGGGCGCCTGAAATATCTCGACAGCAATGCTCTTCTACAGAACAGGCAGCCACACTAAAAAGCCCTGCTCCAAGCTACTGAGGACTGGACTTCTAAGATCTTGCAGGGAAAACTTCCTTACAGACTACAGTTATATTGTTTATCACCACTGTCTCTCTCCTTGAAATGGTCCCATGTCATTGTATCAGAAACATCTAACATTTCTAACCTGCAATCTCATACAGAATCGACTAGCATGAAGAACACAAAGCCACTTTAATCCAGAGTCTCTTGTGAGCAACAAGAGCTTGCCTGGGATTTGCATGGTGTAACTATGTAGAGGGTTGCAGATTTTCATTCTATTCCCTTTCCATTGAAACTCTAGGGAAGCCCCAAAGATAGAATTGGTGCTTCTTTTTTTAAAGTGCCCATCACACAGCTCCTGGTTAAGAAGCAGTACTATCTCACCTTTGGTTATTTGCACAGGAAATTATTTCTAAGGGTTTTTATTCACAGTGCTGTAAGGATACAGGCATTCTCTCATTTTTGAAATAATATCTGACACATTTAAAAGAGAGTCTTTAATGAAAAGCTATCAAGCATGATACAATGAGCCATTTTCTATCCCGCTGCAAGCATGTTCTTGATTAAATCTGAAATACAGTCAGAATTCAGTCAGTTGTAAATGATATTATGTTCAACAAAATTAAGTTAAGATCTGGTCCTTAGCGTACCTACTTGGTACTACAATGGTACCTCGGGTTAAGAACTTAACCTGAAACTGTTCTTAACCTGAGGTACCACTTTAGCTAATGGGGCCTCCTGCTGCCGCCACCGCATGATTTCTGTTCTCATCCTGAAGCAAAGTTCTTAACCCGAGGTACTGTTTCTGGGTTAGCGGAATCTGTAACCTGAAGCGTCTGTAACCTTTAGCGTCTGTAACCCGAGGTACCACTGTAATTAATGTGACCCACTTCCATGTTCTAGTTTTGATCTCTCTTCTCTTGCTGTAAAATACAGTGGTAAAAGGTAAAGGTAAAGGTACCCCTGCCCGTACGGGCCAGTCTTGACAGACTCTGGGGTTGTGCGCCCATCTCACTTAAGAGACCAGGGGCCAGCGCTGTCCGGAGACACTTCCGGGTCACGTGGCCAGCGTGACATCGCTGCTCTGGCCAGAGCCAGAGCCAGAGCCAGAGCCGCACACGGAAACGCCGTTTACCTTCCCGCTGGTAAGCGGTCCCTATTTATCTACTTGCACCCGGAGGTGCTTTCGAACTGCTAGGTTGGCAGGCGCTGGGACCGAGCAGCGGGAGCGCACCCCGCCGCAGGGATTCGAACCGCCGACCTTTCGATCGGCAAGCCCTAGGCGCTGAGGCTTTAACCCACAGCGCCACCTGCGTCCCCCCAAAATACAGTGGTACCTCAGGTTAAGTACTTAATTCATTCTGGAGATCCATTCTTAACCTGAAACTGTACTTAACCGGAAGCACCATGTTAGCTAATGGGGCTTCCTGCTGCTGCCGCGCTGTCGGAGCCCGATTTCTGTTCTTATCCTGAAGCAAAGTTCTTAACCTGAAGCACTATTTTTGGATTAGTGGAGTGTGTAACCTGAAGCGTATGTAACCCGAGGTACCACTGTATATAGATATATATTCACTTCCAGCCAAACATAAAGCTTTGGGCATCTGCAGGGTTTTTTTCCCCAGCCGGAACTCACTTCCAGCACCTCAGAAGTGAGCGCCATTGCTATTATAAGAGAATAAGGAAGGTGTTCATGGTGAGTTCCTGCACCTCTTTTTCTAGAGACTAATAGCATTGGTCATCTGTTCTGGTAGTATGACCCCTCCATGCAGGGCCAGCCTAAGACATTTTGATTCCTGAGGTAAAGGACAAGATTGTGCCCCTCAAAAATACTTCATGCACAAAAGCTGCCTTGACCAGCGGCTGAACCGTCCTTCAACACTGGCCTGAAAGCCACTGGCCAGCTTAGAGAGTGTGGGACAAGCTAGTATATGGCATCCACAGCTCTGTCCTACAACAGGTGGAAAGAAATGAGGGATTCAGAAGGGGCAGCTGGGGAGCTTTTGCCCCGTGAGATGACTGCCTCACTCTGCCCAATGGTAGGGATGGCCCTGCCTTCGAATACCTGCACATCGTCATTTCTGCTGAAGAAGACTTTGAAAGATCATTTGGCTTCCCATGTGCTTGTCCGTACACAAGTCCCTTCACCATGTTCACACATCATCAGAGTTAATGGCAGGTAGCGTCAAGTATAATTGTTTAATTGTACATTGAAATGGAAATCTATGCTGGCATAGTTCTAATCATCTTTCCTTGTTTTCATCACTAATGTCATATTTGTTTAGTAAGTACATATTATATTGTTGTAACCACCTTGTGGTGAAGTGCAGCTTAACCATGTGTATTCTTGACATCTTCGCAACACCTCTGGGCATCAGAGTTAAATAATGATTATTATATGCACATGGGGTGTGTGGGGTGTTCGGGGATGGCTAGTACCTCTGGTGAGGGACACGTCATGGCTCCTAGTTCCTCCACCTTTGGTCCATGTGAAACTGGAGCCCAATCTTTCCCCACACCTTGTCAGGGTGCTGTCAGCAGCTCCCGGCTGGTTGCCCAGGGAAGTATAAAGACAAGGAAAAATTTCTGTTTAGGGAAGCTTTTAATGTTTAACAGACTATTGTATTTTGATATTTTGTTGGAAGCCGCCCAAAGTGGCTGGGGAAGCCCGGCCAGATGGGCGGAGTATAAATAATAAATTATTATAATAATTTATTATTTATAAAATAAGTTGTTGTTGTTGTTTCTTATAGTCCTTTTTTATTTCAAACTTTACAGAGGCTATAGAACCCAGCCTCTTGGATAATGGCATTGTTCCGATGTGAATCTCCACCCACTTCTCTCCCACTTCCTCATTCATCATCGGGTGCTGATAAATGCCCTCTGTCTTCGAACTCTTTGCTCTCCAACTTTTAAGGCTCGCCAGGTTCTGGGAGATGGTGGGTCTGGAATGTTTTCTAGCAACAACTTGTCAGCCAGCTGCTGCTCTGGCTCTACCTGCTCCTGCTCTCCCATTATTTCCCAACTTTTTCCCTCATCTGCCTCTGAGCTGTGACCTGCTGCAAAGCCCTCTTGTAAATCTATACTGTCTTCCTCCTTCTCCTTCCTGGAAAGGTCAGGCTGGGAAGGCGGTCTCCACCACTCCTCCTCCTCTGCCCAGCCCCTGACACATCTTTGTTTTACTTTGAAAGGAAAGGCTGGACACTGAGTATTTGCCACCGAGTTGTGGGTGGCGCTGTGGGTTAAACCACAGAGCCCAGGGCTTGCCGATCAGAAGGTTGGTGGTTCGAATCCCCGTGACAGGGTGAGCTCCTGTTGCTCAGTCCCAGCTCCTGCCCA
The DNA here is from genome assembly GCF_951804945.1 of Podarcis cretensis. Classification (NCBI taxonomy): domain Eukaryota; kingdom Metazoa; phylum Chordata; class Lepidosauria; order Squamata; family Lacertidae; genus Podarcis; species Podarcis cretensis. The sequence continues at coordinate 40,533,872 of NC_137181.1, forward strand.
CCTAGCAGTTCGAAAGCACGTCAAAGTGTAAGCAGACAAATAGGTACCACTCCAGCGGGAAGGTAAATGGCTCTTATTCACCAGAAGTGGCTTAGTCATGCTGGCCACATGACCAGCTGTCTGCAGACAAACGCCAGTTCCCTCAGCCTATAGAGCGAGATGAGAGCCGCAACCCCAGAGTCATCCGCGACTGGACCTAACAGTCAGGAGTCCCTTTACCTTTATCATTATTTTGTTAGAAATGGTCAACATCTAATGAGTCCAGGTGCATCTGGCTTGGCATGTCCAACAGAGAGAGAGAGCGTCCTCTGGCGCTTTCACCATACAAATTTGATTAATAGCCCTGTACTGAGAGCAATTTGGGGCATATTTGTTAAAAAAAATGTGAACACACAGCTGATCTCTCCAGCAGAATAGAAGAACTGAAGGTTAAGCAAGGTTCTGAAACCATTTTCCACCCTCTGTATTTTTATTTGTTTGTTTATTAACAGCCTATATATCTGACAGCCAAGAATGGCATTCTCTGGACCGTGTTCAAACAATAGAATGCTAAAACACAACCATCACAAGTGTACTCACAGTGTTTATATAATTAAGCACAAACAATAGGTCCTCTCACAGTAAAGAAACAGTGTTCAGTGCCTTGTGAAAATTATTCGAGCAGTTGCTTCACTGTCCTGTTCATGTTTGAATTTAATCATTCAAATGAGTTGTTTTATAATCCTTCTTCGTGTTCATTAGAAAATTACTGAATCCTCCTTTGGAAGATGTTAATGCCATTTCCTTTCCAACAGCATCTAAAGCTGTTCCACACTATTGGCTGTTCTCCAGTCGAAATTTTATCCCTGAATTTTATCCATCAAAATCTAGGCCTCTCAGAGGGGCAGCCCAAACCTTTACAACTTTCCTTGCGGGGAAATGAACAAGTATGTTCAGTTGGGATCAAAGTAAGTTTGCGTGAGCCGTGGTCAAAATTGGAGGGGGGGATGCAAGTCTACTATTCGCTTTAAAAAGCAAACAAAACACCCAGCCACACAATTTCTAATTGCAATTGAGATTTTGCATCTTGTCTGGCCCTCACACCCTCTAGCTGTGCAAACAGATTGTGATATAACTGCTTCCCATTGGCATTAACAATGCCATGTATAAAAGCTTAGGTACTAGACAGCGTTTCAGAGACAGTCTCAGCGAGGTGTTTAGCAAGCTTCTGTGGGGATTGCCTAGCCATAGAGACAAACTAAGCCTCTGCCTGGGTGCCAAATCTTTGGGACTGCCCAAGCAGGCCATGTAAATGTCTTGAAGAGACTGCCACTGTCTGCATTTCTGGAGAAGAGAAGAAGAAGAAGCTGAGCAGTGTCTGGGTGAAATTCCCTGCAATCTAATGAACAAGGCACTGTCTCCTCTCTGCTTTTCTGCCCAGGTTAGTAGCCACAACTAGAAAGGGGAATAAATGCAGAATGAGCTAGAAGCTAGAAACAGGCTCTGCTTGAATCCAAGGCTGCGGCTATGGGGGAAAGCCAGACCCACATGGGGTGTTAATGCTGTGAGCCCCACCATCGTAGGCTCAGGTAAATGTGAAAATAAACCATATAGGTGCAAGGTTCCAGGCTCTTTCCCAGGGTTCAGTTTCCTCAGAATGAGGGGCAACAGAGACTGTGGTGTCTTTATGATATATGGTTTATTTACAAATATATGCAACCTGAATATACAGTGGAGGGGTTCACAGCATTAACACCCCAAGCGGGTCTTGCTTCTCCCATAGCCACACCAACTCACACACCTCAACTCTGCTGGATCCAGGAATTAGAAGGGACTACAAAGCCCATATTCGGCGGTTCGAATCCCTGCGGCGGGGTGCGCTCCCGCTGCTCGGTCCCAGCGCCTGCCAACCTAGCAGTTCGAAAGCACCTCCGGGTGCAAGTAGATAAATAGGGACCGCTTACCAGCGGGAAGGTAAACGGTGTTTCCGTGTGCGGCTCTGGCTCTGGCTCTGGCCAGAGCAGCGATGTCACGCTGGCCATGTGACCCGGAAGTGTCTCCGGACAGCGCTGGCCCCTGGCCTCTTAAGTGAGATGGGCGCACAACCCCAGAGTCTGTCAAGACTGGCCCGTACGGGCAGGGGTACCTTTACCTTTACCTTACAAAGCCCATAATGCAGTACAAATGTGAATGAATGTATATGCACATGCAAAAAGGCTTACAGTTTTCCAGTACAACTCTTGCTTCAATAAACAGCCATAATCTCGCAATATTTAGATTGTGTGATCACAATAATAAATCCATGTCTCCATAACTGTTTCTGTTATCAACTGCATATTGGAATTGCAAAACAAGGGAACTCAATGAATCTAAGGAAGCCGGCCACATGAATTTTCCACACAAAACTCTAATCCTTGACCAGATAAAATGTTTCACAGCTGAATTCTAATGTGAAACATATGCCAGTAAGTTAGGTAGGACTGCAGTTTTAAAATGGGCATTTGCTGGAGGCATCTAGACAATGTTAAATATACCTCTCAGCATTTTAGAAGCATGGTATTAAAGAAGTCCTGGAAATTATAGATGCACAGTATCATAATTTGAGAAATACATATTACCATGGACTTGTATAGTCTGAAATGTGCCAGAAAGGAAGAATTTAGATGATGCTCTTCTGAATCGACTATTTTTAGGAATGCTGTTGTTATCAGAAAGGAAAGGAAGAATGATAGGAATAGGCAGAAGCTGACTCAAGAAAAAAAGTCACAATGAATCAAAATGACCAGCATGTCAAGTGAGGGGGAAAAAAACGACAAGCATTAAAGGACATAGAAAAATACTGTACTGTGTTTGTATAGTCACTTGAAAAGTGAAGTCAAAATTACAGTGCAACCCTACAGATCTCTACTCAAAAGCAAACCCCATTGATGCAAAAGGACCTACTCCCAGGTAAGAATGCCCTCGATTAAGGCTTTAGGAAGAAAACTCAGTTGCCGAATAAGAGGGAGTGTCAGCATACTAGAAAAACTAAGTAAGTGCAAGTAGCCAAGATCATTTAACCTTAGTTGACGCTACATAAAACAGTAGAAGAGGAGGATTAAACCAGACAGTGAAGACTAATAAAGGAAAGCCAATTAAATCTGAGGTCAGCTTTTTATGAAGCAGCCCTGAAAACCACAGGCGATGTATTTAACAATGAAATGCTGATGGTGTTGGTAGGCTCAAGGAACAAGTGTACAAGTGGACTCAAGGGCAGAAATCAGTGAGAGGAGAGGGGGAGGGGGAGAAGTTTAAGGAAGCAAGCAGGGAGATTGAACCGTTAATAGGCATGCCATGCAGTACAGTGGTACCTCGGGTTACATACGCTTCAGGTTACATACGCTTCAGGTTACAGACTCCGCTAACCCAGAAATAGTACCTCGGGTTAAGAACTTTGCTTCAGGATGAGAACAGAAATCGTGCTCCGGCGGCGTGGCGGCAGCAGGAGGCCCCATTAGCTAAAGTGGTGCTTCAGGTTAAGAACAGTTTCAGGTTAAGAACGGACCTCCGGAACAAATTAAGTACTTAACCCGAGGTACCACTGTATCTCTTTACTGTATCTCTCAGCTGAATACTAAACAACATAAAGGTGGTGTGTGTGTGTGTGTGTGTGTGTGTGTGTGTGTGGAGGGGGAGAGAGAGAGAGAGCACTAGCTTTTGAAGCAAATAAAGTGGTATTGTTAAACATATGTAGTTAAGCATTAAGTATAATACAGCCCAGAGAGAAACTGGCTTGCAAACATGTTGCTAATATCCACTGCTATTTTTCATGGGAGGTTGCGCTCAAACAAGTGTTGTTTGGAGGTTGCTACATTCCCAATTATTCATACCCACCCTTAAATTCTGAATTCAATTTTTGGGTTCCACCTCACATGTCCCCACTGTCAGGGCTGTTGCCTGGAAAAGTGAAGTGAAAGCGACCAGGAATCATTGGAGAACACGCAGAACCTAAATACAGATACGCTAATACACTTAGAATTGCTTAATTATATTACTTCTTGTTGAAGAATTGTCTGTGAATGCATTTCTGCATATATCCATAAATAAAAGGTTTAGTAGGTTTTTTTGGAGAAAAGAAAAGACAGCTGAACAGACTGAAATGGAGCCTCTGATCCCTTTACAGCTCTGTCAATTCCATTCTTTAGATTGGTATATTGAAAGACCATCTTTAGAAGGGGAAAAACCAGAACACCAATACGCCAGTATGAATGTACACAAATCCCGCCTTAAAATTTATAGTAGAAACCAGTGCTAGTTTACTCATTGCCATTGTTCGATGGGACTTACTCCCTCATAGGATTGCAATCCTGATTTCTTTTTTCTTCTGAGTAAAATGTTTCCAGAATTCTAGCCCCTCCTCTTGGAGGGAGGGCAGAAAGAATGAAAGAAGATTGGAGTGAACAGAGGGAAAGGTGATGTGTTAGAAGCTGTTCCACTAAAGCTCTACTGCGCTTCTGTGGGATTTGCAGCCAGCCCACATGCCATATACTCATATAATTAGTGCAGATATCAAGACCCTGGGTCCAGCTGTCTAGCACAGGCAACACACTGCAAGCGAGACAACTTTATCCAAGTGCTTTCTTATCAATATCAGACAAATGAGACTCCAGTTTCATCTCTTATCGCCAAATTATTTTCATTTACTGCCAACTCTAGTTTCAGTAAAAATAGACCCAGCGGCGTTTTGTCTCCTTCCTTTTTTATACTTATTTTATTAGCTAATAAAGGAGCAGATATTCATAGTGTACTTAAACAAAACAGAGCATGGGTTTACATTTAGAAGTCTGACACTCTTCCTTAACCCTAATAAGGGTAATTGCAACCTGCAAAAATATGTAGGTTTTGCTGCTCTTCATCTGCCTTGTCAGCAACAAATGCAAAAACATTCCTGAATTGTGTGTTTGTGTTGCATTCCTGCATTGCAGTCCTAAGAAAAAGAAGAAGTGCTGTGTGTATTGAGGGAAAGTCAAGAGAATGGTGATTGAGTTTTCTGTAAAACAGCTGAAGATTATGAGCTTGCTCCATATTTTAGGGAGACTTCTTCTTTTACTCAAATGCTTACAAAGACATCTTATGCAAGAATCTCACCTATATAGGTACCAATAGCATGTAACACAAGAAATCATGCAAGGGCACTCTGGTGAGTTTGCAAGCCCAGGAGAGCAGATGATTCTTGCATAAGGAGAAGAGGGGATGTGAAAAGGCAGGAGATAAACAGCCAAGAACAACCTGACGTAGGCTGCATCTACACAGCTGTAAAAAGTGCTCTGAAAATGCTCTGGGGGGAAAAGAGTTTTAAAGCTCACACTGGAAAATTTCATAGATTTCTGATTTCAGCTCTGGTGTCACAGTGTTATAATGCATTTATAATGCTTTATTTTTGCTAATGTAGCTGAACAATTAGCTAATGTAGCTGAACAATTAGCTCTAGTTCTGCAAACAGAAGGCTATTTCTTTCTTTTAAATATATGTCGATCACTTTCCAGGCAAAATGGTTTATATGTATATACACAAACAAAATGGTTTATATGTATGGCAAAATGGTTTATATGTATATACACAAACAGCCCATAATACAACTCGCAATCCAAGTTAAAAACATTACAGCACAAAATATTGCTATGACCAGCATGAACTAGCATGGCAATTGCTTTGACCACACAATGATTTTGCTGGATCAAGGCTTTCGCCTTCATGAACTGCGTTTGGGTTTCCCACAGGTATTTTGTTAGGTAGCTGTGAGAAGCAGGATGCTGGACTGATGATCCGATTCAGCAGCATTCTGTATATGTTAGCATGTAAGTAATTTGAGTCCCCATCTCTTGGTACGATTTTGATGGCAGTGTTCTTTCACCCTAGAGGGAAAATAGTTTTTATCGAAATAATTGTTGGGTTTCTTTCATTGTGGCAGGGGAGTCTTCTGCATGTGTTTTGCTGTATGAATTTGTAGAATTGAATCATAACAAGAAGCTACTCTGTGTAGGGTGTGATTCATCTCACAATCCAGCTACATTCAGGGATTTGTTTAATTCTGAACACACGCTGGAAGATAACTATGAATTACAGTTTAGGACAGTTAGATAAGCTTCCTTTTGACTCCATTCCATTTATTTATAGAAATGTGGTTAATACATCAGGCCAGTATCCACAGGAATGAGCTGTAGATGGAGAATGTTTCTGCATGAGGCCTTACAGTCTCTCTATTCAACTCACTCCTTCAAAGAGAAAGTTAATGTCTCAGTTACAGAGTTTATAAATCAGCAAGATCCATTCTTCATTCAGTTGTATAGGATGTGCTTGCAAATTTATATTTTCTTTTTTTAAAAAAAAAAAAAGACAGGGACAGGTATTTATCACTAAGGGCTCTATATACTCACATTATAAATCAGAGTATCACATCTGATTTGCATATTTTGGGACAGTCCACAGAGTCTAAAACACATCAACATGATGTATGAAATGTGTGTGACCAAGCACATTAACAGATTTCCAGTAGCAGTTTACGTCATCATGCTGATATTTCGCAAACTGCTGATCAGGGATAGAAAAAGTATGCATGCCAAAACCATCTTGTGTGGATTGCAGTTGCTAGCATGCATAACTCCCCCCCCCATTTATATGCAAAGATTACACAACAGGAGAGACAGCATAAGTAACAAAAGAGAGTAAATTAAAAGAACGAAATTAAGAGTTGATGGTACCATGCAGAACAGATAGCATGGAGCAATTAAATGCTACCATTTCCCATGAAAGAAACCACCACACATTAGGATTTACAGAAACAAGGCAGGCAAAGGACTTCTTTATTTCCCATCCCAGAATGTCCAGTAACAGAGCAAGCATTGCGATTCTCCTCTGAAGCACATAGCTGATGCTTCCTGTGTACAGGAGTTATAGGCCAATGCTGTGGCAGTTTATGGCAAACTGCCATCTTCTGCCACTGAACACCACTAACTAGGAAAGGGGAACTGACCTTATTCACACTCCCTGAACATGGGCCAGAACATGGTAATCATTAAGTTGTCACTCGTCTCTGAATTTTGCAATGCAATACTTCTGTAATTTAGGTTAAATTACAGGCATATGAAATACATATTTTTTGTGAAAAATTACACACAAAACAATGCATTTTATCATACTTTTTAATATATATATATATATATATATATATATATATATATATATCACAGATTGATGCAGAAATGGGATGGAAGAGGCATATAAATGTATACATGCGAAACTGACTTGAAGAACAATGATCTGTCCACAACTACCAGAGGTGGTGGTAGAAACAACAGCACTGGTATTTATCAACACATAAGTACATCATGTTATGTATTCAGTGGTCTGTGTTTGCCTGAGCTTGAGTCTGGACTAAGGATTCTGAGTCCCTGTGTTCTGATTCAATACATGATATCCAGTCACAGAACATTTCAGGATTTGGGCCTCTGCCATTGGCCCTTAAACTCTGAGTTATGATTTGTAGCTTGGAAGTTTAAACAGCCAATCACGTTGGGAGTGGGAGCGGCCCAGGCCTTCAGAAATGTATATAAGCAGTTGCTTTGCCCTTGTTATCTAGTTCTGTCAGTTCAATAAAGGTTCTTGCTGTTATCACTGTGTCTTGCCTTGTGGGAACCCCACCTACACTTCACATCACTTCTGGCAGAGTAGCATCACCTAATATCACTGCTTCTTCTGATGCAACCTACTGATCAAAAACAATGATCTGCTGTGAACCACTACACTGGGCAGGTGAGAATGGGCAGCTAAGGTGCTCAGTTAGGAAGGACTCTGCTGAAACCTTGTTGCTTAGGTTAACTAGCCCTTGGCTTGTATGTCAGCACACAGAGGAGCACATTAGTGGAAAAAGTATTGTTACAACTTCTTGCTTGGTTGAAATGCCATCCTTGTTAAAAGTTAATTGCTGGTGAGAGTTCTGGATAGAAAACGTTCTTCAAATGAGTCGTGGCTGTTTCTATTCCTAATTCTGTTTCATTAAATCTTCGGGAGCTCTTTAAATCATTCTGAGAGTTAACAACTTTGCCTAATTGATCAGTGAAAATTGGGTATGAAATTACAAATAATTGCCAAACAATTTCCCAGACATAAGTGTATTAATTTGGGAGAACATGCTCAACATAAATGCTTCAGTTTTACAACCGCACCCAAGAGACAAGCTGCGCATATATATACCGTATATATATTCTCAACATTTGCTTTTGTTGTGATATATATGCTATAATATGTTATATATGTGTGTGTGTGATATATATGCATACTATATATATATATTTATAGATTGGGGGGACCCCCTAAACCCTAGAAATAAATGCTAGGATTTTGATTATTTGGGATGTGAAGGGAGAAATACAAGCTGCAGAGGAATTCCTAGCCTAGCCTAAGCAAAACAACCTGACTAAGCTAGGGCCATTAAGGAACAATATAGGGCCATTGAGGGCCATTGGCAATGCAAGAGAATGGTTCTTTCCCCTTGCCCTAAGGTGGGAACAGAGACTGGGTTTGGAAGGTTGCCAGGGTAACTGTGTGAGAGGTGACCAGAAAATAGAGTTTTGGGCGGCAAGGGGTTCTGGGAGGAAGAAGGAAGAAGAAGGGCTGGGATCAATCTTTGGGCAGGCTGGACTTCAGGGCTACATTGCCGTGGGGTACGAGCCTCTCTTGAAATGACCATTCTGTAAGATTTAGACTCCTACATGCAGATTGAAGGTGTAAATAGGTGAACAAACCATATTTCTTAACAGATAGGTAGCCGTGTTGGTCTGCCATAGTCAAAACAAAAAAAATTCCTTCCAGTAGCACCTTAAAGACCAACTAAGTTAGTTCTTGGTATGAGCTTTCGTGTGCATGCACACTTCTTCAGATACATATTTCTTAAAGCTTCGATAGTCTCCACTGTGTCTCAATTCTACAACGGAACACAGCCCCTGGGCAAGTGCCTGGAACCCCATGGGCTTTTGCCACCACTTGGCAGAGAGAGGGAGAAGAAGAAGAAGAGTTTGGATTTGATATCCCGCCTTTCACTCCCTTTAAGGAGTCTCAAAGCAGCTAACATTCTCCTTTCCCTTCCTCCCCCACAACAAACACTCTGTGAGGTGAGTGGGGCTGAGAGACTTCAGAGAAGTGTGACTAGCCCAAGGTCACCCAGCAGCTGCATGTGGAGGAGCAGGGAAGTGAACCCGGTTCACCAGATTACGAGACTACTGCTCTTAACCACTACACCACACTGGCTCTCAACTTTTGTAACAATATATAGTATGCAACACACAAAGAACAGGGATGTTGAAAATAATAAGACTAGAGGAGAACTAATACAGTCACTTAAAATCCACGCATCTTGACTTGAGGTTCTCATTGTTAAAGGGGGCGGGGGATATTCTAATGCCAAGCCAAGTCAAAGTTGTGTAATGATTGCAGAAGAAAGTTTCACCAAAGACCCCTTTTTCAAGATAACCAATCACCTGTGCTTTACAACAAAGACAATACTTCTTCAAGGACAGATAGGTCAACAGACAGGGAATTCCCAATTCTTCAGCTCCAGATAAAATACTGTGTCTGTGTGCAATAGATCATTGAGGGCACTGAAGAAATCTTAGAGCAATTCCTCATTGTGACTCTATGAGGAATGCAAATAAAGTTGTTTATTGTTATACATTCCTAAATATTGCTATGAATAGTATCCCAGTGTTCTTATTTTTTATTTTATTTTTATAGTTTATTGTGACTAATAGCACTCTATCTCCTTGGAGTCAGTGCAGACTCCCTGATTCCACAGGAGCCAATTTACTGTTTCCATCCACGGTAATAATGCTCACAGTCCACCCACCCATTACAATGCTGACAGAATAAGAAAGTGTTCTGTAGAATAAAAATAACACGGTTATCTTTCATTGTGTCAGAAGTGGAAATACTTCATCAACCCTTCTAAGCATGGATTATGGGGAGGGTTATGTAATTCACTTTTCTAGAAGAGATATTTCAGTTTCTTCATCCATCCAATAGGCCACTCAGACCCATTTTGATTATAAGAAAACAACTAATTAAGGTCATTATTCTTTTATTTTACACCCCCCTCCAACCACAACACATCAAGCAACAATTATAAAATGATTAAAATCAATAGAGGAAATTGTGCTTCTTTAAAGTGAATAGTAAACGTGCAGCAACATACTGTTGGTGCAAGGAAAACAAAAAGTATAGAAAAGGAGAATTCCTGGATGCCAAGATCTAGATTTGGGGCAAGTGCTCTTTGGTGAGAGAATCCCTGCAGAGATTTAAAATCACAAAACATGCAGCACAGTAAAGCATGGAAATATAGGCTGTTAGACCTTTATAGTGAGTTTCTCTTTTTCACTAGCATAGGGGGGGAAAGACCATATGTTTGGTGAGTTAAAAATGGTTTACTTTCAAACTCTCCAAAGATCAGATCCAGGTGCTTTCCCATACATACAGCATTAAGAAAAGGTTGTGCTGGCAGTAAAACTTGGTTTAGTTACAGTGGTGAAAGTTCCTAAATTATTAGTATAGAAAGTCAAGTGTGGCTTGTGAAAGTCATGTGGCTAAGCTGGAGCAACCAGTTTAGCTGAGCTTTTCATGTAGACTAAAGGGAGACAAAGGCTTACCTAGTCCATCCCATGGTGAGCTAAGCCTGGAAGGACAGGTAACTCTATGGTCTTAACCCCTTCATGCAATAATTAGACTTAAGCTTGTTGATATGAGGCTGGTTATCCCACAAATAGATGTGCAGAAGTGCATATACAGTGGTACCTCGGGTTAAGTACTTAATTCGTTCCGGAGGTCCGTTCTTAACCTGAAACTGTTCTTAACCTGAAGCACCACTTTAGCTAATGGGGCCTCCCACTGCTGCCACGCCATCGGAGCATGATTTCTGTTCTCATCCTGAAGCAAAGTTCTTAACCCAAGGTACTATTTCTGGGTTAGCGGAGTCTGTAACCTGAAGTGTATGTAACCTGAAGCGTATGTAACCCGAGGTACCACTGTGTTTTATTCATTGAAAAAATAATTTCTCTGTAGCCACCCAGTGCAGAGAAAGCTACCTTGAGAGAGCTCCTGCATCTGTCAGAGGCTGTCAATGCTCTGTTCCCATCTCCAATCCTCACTGACCACCTCCTGGCAGAATATAAACAAAGCCGGGTCAGAAATTGTCTGGCATGGAGATGAGCATTGGCCTCACTCTTGCTGGTACAGAAACAGCCAAATGAACAGCAGTAGCATCAACAGCCACTATTGGGATTCTAAGCATCCTGAAGAGCACATCTGGGAGCCTTTGTCGCCGCCTGGGAGGAAACCAAAATAGCTGGCAGGTAGGGACTCAGAACTGTGAGTGATACAACTTCATAGTTCTGGGGAGTGGAAGAGGGCAGTGAGAGGGGAAATAAAAACCATTTAAGATGTGATTAGACTAGAAGGAAAATCAACACTGTTTGAAACTGGGGGTTCCGGTCATTAGAAGAGTTCAGGACGTCTTGAAGAAAGTGAGAAAGTGCTTGCCAGGTCTCCTCTAAAATATGGAGTGAAGCTTGGGGCTTGGAATGAACCTAAGCTGCTGCAATTCACTGCCTACCTTCTAAAAGAAAGACTCTGCATCAGCAGCCCCAAAATACTATGAAGGAATGAATGCAACTTTTGTCAGATGCAGTGGGTGGCCCTAGATGGAGTTACACGTTCCCATCGGTGGGCCCCGATAGAAATGTGGATCTAGGTGCACATCTGTATCTATATGCGTGGTTCTGTGGCTGCTACTTCCACATTCCCCTTGTTTGGGTTGTATCACATTTCTGTAATTCTGCATTATCTGTATTATATTTGTGAGCATGGGTGGGACTACTTCTGCAGATGACTAGCCCACACAGAATAAGATCTCCATTGGCTGAGCTCCTTTGTTCTTCTTTCAGAGCAACAGGTAGGGAAAACAACACTCGAGAGATTGTGGGTGAAAATCGTGACGCATTAATTAGCCTCATGTTTTCATAAACCCATGCTGAAATTCAAGAGAGACACAGAAGTGCAGTCAGTAGCATCTACAAGAGACGACGCAGCATATTTTGTGAATAGAGTAAGCTATATTCTCCCCATTTTTAATGGGAAAAGGTTGTTTAATGAAAAGCAGCTTTCCTCAACCAGATGCCTCCCACATGTTTTGGATTATAACCCCATCATTCCCAGCCAGGTTGCGGAGAGGCAAATGTAAAGCAAAAGCTGATTTGTAACCTCACACATGCCAGTTACATAAGACAACAGAAATTAAATTGGCAGAAAATGGCAGCCAGCCTTTAATGTGCAGAAGGAGGAAGATTAGATGAGCAACCCAGTCCAGGTTCTGAACAACTGATTGACAGCAGTCAGCAAGTGGGATTATGAGTGAGCATCGCTGGCTCCTGGGTCGTGATCCTGCATCACTCACATTGGACCATAGCTAGGAGGAACTTGTCTCTGTACATGGAAAGCCCTACCTCACCTAGTTTTGTTTTGTTTGGTTGTATTTTCCATTTACCACTCTTTTATTCTTTTTGTAAACTCCCCTAAGAATCATAATTGCATGGCTGTATAAAATATGTATAATAAAAACGTATAATAAATGGTTCCAATCCAGATACGAGTTGGGCCACTGGCCTGATCCTGCAGAGCTAGTCTTATGTTCTTACAAGCTGGTCCCCATTGAAAGTTTATTGGTGGTCATCACAATTAAATTTCCTTTTTGGTAGGCATGATACCCTGGAGGAGTGACCTAATGCCTGAAAATCTCATCCTGTTTCAATTTAAAATGTAAAAGTTACATTTTTAAAAATATAATAAAGCGTGTTCTCCTTCATGGAGAGCACGTGTTGCGGTGGGGGCCGCCAGGACACTCCAAAGTTGGGGGCGGGCTAATTGATCGTTGGTCACTGATGCGATTGGGCTTCCCTTGTTGTTGGGAAGAAGTTAATGTTGCCATTTGTTGATTGACAGCCAGAAATGCTAAAACTCTTTGCACGAGGCTAGGGCTTCCTCTTTTCACTGCGTGCATCAGATTGCCCGTCCCCCCTCCCTAGAATTAGGGTTGTTCACTTTGACCTTGCTATGCCTGTCATGGGGTCATCTGCTTTGGAGCAGGGGCCCGGCAGGAATTTTGTCCATCTGGCTGATTGGCTGGGGCCATTTGGTTTTTGCCTACTGCGTAGCAAATCGTCACAACTTGTAAGGTTGCGGTTAGTCATTGGTTTATGGTTTCGTTGGTTGAGGGGCATGGATTGGCTGTGCCTGCCCCTCTAATGCTGCTGCTGCAAGGGATTCCGTTAAAGGAATCGGGGGCTAACTATTGCTTGTCCACCCTGTCAAGGGGGCTCGGGCCATTGCAAGAGCTCCTGGTTGCATTTGGGGAGGGCTGAGGGCAGGTTCCCTGCTCCGTTGCTACCCCCAAGTGTATTCCCCTTTTCTGACTTTTGCAGGTGTGTGGAATGTCAGTCTGTCCCCCATGGGGGGGGGCAGATAGTCACAACCAATGCCTAAGCAACCACTCACATTTTTGTATTTTAATAAAGTTGTGGCCAAAATTATGCCAAAAACCTTAAACAAAAATTTCTGTGTGATGTGTGAGTTATTGGGGTGGCCCTGGTGACCTCGACACGCAACGTGATTCTCCCATCGCAAACAATTTCCAAAAACAGCAACTGAAGTCTGAATGACGAATAAACAAATTCAGAACTAAAGGCAAATGTACGTTTTATGAAAAGCGGGAAGTGGCGGCGGCAGTGGCGGCAGGCAAAGCTGTGATGGAGGGGAGAGGCAAGTGGCGGCAGGGGTTTCAAACAGGCAAACAGCAGCAGGATGGCACGGGAGGATGTGGGGCATGGTGCGTACTGGCACATTTTTTTCCTAGAAATAAAGCAGTGTGTGTAAAAAACAACAACACCCATATATTGTAAAGATACCACAGTCGCCACTGTGCCTTATTTCCAAAAGGAAACACGAACCCTGGGTGTGCTTCTGGAATCTCCTGGAAAGACTCTCCTCCCTGAAAGAGAGGGGAGTGGTTGTGGGCGGGAGCCCGAGCACCGCCCAGCAGGGGGGCATTTTCCCCCTGCCTCCAGCTCACCTGGCTGGTGCTCACGCCCCCCTCCTGTGGCCATCCAACCAGGTGCCACAGAGGGGGCGTGTTCAGCAGCCTTTTGCTGCAGCACTAGCCTCTCCCTGGCCTCATTCCTCATCGTCGTCCCGTGGCGAGTCACCCACCCTCCACTCCCTTTTAGTTAGGGCCTAGGTCATTGGCCTTGCTATGGACCTTAGGTTGGTCGCCCTGGTTGTCCGGGGGGCCTGGTAGGAGTTTTTCCATTTGGCATTAGGCTTTTTGGTTTTTTCGCCTACCTCGTAGCAATCGTCACAACTTTTGTGGTATTGGTGGGTAGGTTAGGCATTGGAATAATGTGTTGTGGTGTGTCGAAGTGCTAGGTGTGGCCATCGCCTATGCCTTCAATGTTTAGGGGTATTCCGTTAAAGGAATCTGGCGGTCGTGTATTCTGTCCGATGCCTGCTTGGCGGGAGGCCATGGCACGACCCTCGGTGACAGCAGGAGGTGAGCCTATAGTTGGATCAGCATCAACAGGCTCCACCTACTGGTGAATAAACCCACTTGTTTCTATCCAGTGCCTAAGCCAATACCTTTTCATTGCTGTAATCAATAAAGTTGTGGCCTTTTCTAGCCCATTAACCTTATATCACGTGTCCTTGTGTCTTCATTTCACTTTGCGGGGTTGGGTCCTCGAACCACAATCTTGCACTGCATGGAGATTGGAGTTGCGTACAATGATATGGATTAAGCAGCTTTCATTCTATGGGTAGCTATTTCTACGTGGGTTATCAGAGGACCGGGCGTGCTGAGCAATAGGGAGGTTTTGATATAGTGCCATGTCAAAATCTCATCTCCCATTAATATACTAATCTCTTGCCTTTCATAGAAGAGAATCTGCTCACATATCCCTGGGATATTTCTCTGACTTTGGAAGTGTATAATGAGATAACCACGAGGAAATTTCTTTTCTAAACTAGTCGAATTTCTACAAGACAAAAAGAGAGAGAGAGCCTAAAATAGATTTTTAAATAAAGAAGCTGTCTATTTCCCACTCTTTCACAAAATAAAAGCTTTCCCCTAACCTACCTTCATGAATTGCACTGAGCAAGTCACAAGCTCTCCTCTTACAATAGTCGTGACCTCACAGGACCCAAATAATTTCCAGCAAAATTGCCTGAACATCCCAGAGGAACAACCCACTGCCAAATGCTGAATAACTGGGCATGTGAAGTGACAAAGCTGCAAATCGGGTCTCCATATCCTTAAAATTCCCAGAGGCTGTTTCTATGGGAGACAAGTAATCCTGCTACTTTCTGGGGGGGAAAGCAAACTTTCTGCACTGCTGTGATTTTATAATATTTTATTTTTTAAAAAGCGTTATTACTTATATGCAGTCCATCTGACTGGGTTTTTAAGACCAGGTATTATGGTTTCTTTGCTAATAATTGTTCTAGTGTGGAATGGTATTGAAATATACTCGGAGTCCTGCAGTGATTTCATGCTCTCTATTGCAGCTTGTAAAACAGTGCTTGAATTTCCCCACAAACCTCAGGCTTTTATATACATTATTTATTTACACAATGAGTCCCGTCTGATTGGCTGATTCTGCTTCCCTCCTGGAGCCTGATTGGTCTTCTCCTGCAAGCCAATCAGTTGTTGCATTCTAGGATCCTACCTGCCTATTGTTCTAGGATCCAAGCTTAGTACATAACAGGTATGCCATCTTGTCTGTATTCTAATTAATTCAAGAGAGTTCTGGAAGCTTCTCTGTGTGAAAGAAACAAGCAAAAGGTTCATGATGTTTTGGTTATTCCTTCAGAGAAGCTGAGTACAGAGTGGTTTAAACTGGTTCTCTTATCTCTTTCAGTCAAGGTCATGCTGACAATAAAAGTAAGGCCAGCAGGAGCCTGGGTTTCACTTTCTCTTTCTATCTCTTCCTTCTGGTGTGGTGTTCTGTACATAGTGTTAAGTTTTAGACTTATTATAAGTTATTGTAAGTTTAAGTTAAGTCTGCTGATTTCTTACGGACTGTGCCAATCCTGAATGTATTGTATTTGTGACCATTATGCTCATTTGCCTTCAGTAGCAGTAAAGCTCTGCTGGATGAAATATTAATTGCCTCTGGTCTATTTTGGGGGGAATGCTGCAATGTGTTTTCACTCTGCTAACTATATGCTGGAATCTGCTCTGGATCAATATTGAGTAGAATTCCATGACAAGGACATCCACATCCATCAAAAAAAACAACCACCCAAGCCTGCATTATAAGCAAATTCTCACCAGAGACTTTATTTTAGAATTAGGGAGAGATTGGGGTTGGAGGGGGGCATGGGAGAAGGACTGAAACTGTAGCACCCTGCTTGTGGTTAACGCTTAGCTGGAATGAAATATTCAACGCAGCAGTAGAGAAATTAAAATAATAATTTATTTGTCAGACAAATAAATGAGAGGCACAGTGGTATATGGTTACCAAGCTCTGGCCTGCCTTCCTGCCATTATGGCCAGCACTTATATTTTCTCAATCCAGCCCCCTTTCTCCTCCTTTGTCCATTCAGCCTGGTTGAAATTCCTATTGGCTGTTTGCTAGAACCAATCATAAAAGATACACCCATTTCCTATTGCCTTTTATGGGAAATAAAAAGCTATATTTATAATTGGCAAACAAGTAGCCATTAACCTCTACAAGGCACCTTAATTACCAGATCACCTTTGGCCCCTCTTGCCCTATTCCCTGCAAAACAGATGGCTAATGGTTCTAATTTTATCTGAACAGATCTTTTGTTCACCTTTTCACACACCATCTATGAAAGAGCTCCTTCTTTGCAGATCTTTAAGCAGGGACGCAGGTGGCGCTGTGGGTTAAAGCCTCAGCGCCTAGGGCTTGCCGATCGAAAGGTCGGCGGTTCGAATCCCTGCGGCGGGGTGCGCTCCCGCTGCTCAGTCCCAGCGCCTGCCAACCTAGCAGTTCGAAAGCACCTCCGGGTGCAAGTAGATAAATAGGGACCGCTTACCAGCGGGAAGGTAAACGGCGTTTCCGTGTGCGGCTCTGGCTCTGGCTCTGGCCAGAGCAGCTTCGTCACGCTGGCCACGTGACCCGGAAGTGTCTCCGGACAGCGCTGGCCCCTGGCCTCTTAAGTGAGATGGGCGCACAACCCCAGAGTCTGTCAAGACTGGCCCGTACGGGCAGGGGTACCTTTACCTTTAAGCAGAGGCTGACAACCATATGTCAGGAGTGCTCTGATGGCGTTTTCCTGTCTGGCAGGGGTTTGGACTCTATGGCCCTTGTGGTCTCTTCCAACTATTACTTTCTAAATCCTTTGCATATTTACATTTAAGCCAATATATTTAATACATAACATATATAGTTTTTTTATAAGCAAAGACGTTTTCAAAGTAAGAAAAAACTTAAAAACACTTTCTTCAGAGAGAAGCCCCCCTTTCCCTATTTCCATTAGCTCTTGCCCTTAGGAAAATGTGGCTCAAGTCTCTAACAGGAGGCACAATAATTCTTACTATTTACCAACTTAATTGCAGCTTGATTGTATTCTGTAACATGCAAGGTCAGCGACCTCTCTCTCAGCCTTTTTATGACTGCAGTAAACCAGAGGGCCTCTCTGGCCAAGAGGATGAACATCTGCCAAAATCTTAGCCAGCCTAGTTCCTGCCTGGCATGAAACATTTGTGAATTTTAAGCTAATTTTTAAGATACAACCTTGATCAAATATAAGCCTTGATTAAAATATAGGATTTGATCAGATGCATCAAAACAACCTCACCCTGTGTTTTGCTGAGTACATGTCTGAAAATTCAGTATTCAATGGCATGCTAATACGGACACCAAGGAGCAGCGTAGTGAACGGTTTCTTAGGTGATGGCAAAAAGAATAAGAGATATATCATCCATTACTTGCTTTTCCATTTGATGGATGCCCAGTTCAGAAATACACTGACAGCTCTGGACTCACATCGGTACAGTACCTGACAAATCTATTATTTCTGCTTTCAGAGCTGTCAAGAGAACATATCTTGATAACGAACATAGACAAGCCTAATGCAATATTATGGCAGTGTTTTACATTACAGTTGGAGGAAACACTGTACCATTAATGTTTTCTGCAGCACATGCATAAAGTGTGTCTTTGGACACTCAAAGGTTTCCTTGCACATTTTACAATCTCACTGTTACATCACTGTTTTCTGCAGCAAATGTGGAATATGATGTACTGCTTTAGTGCCTCTGATGTTTATTCTTGTTTGCCTGGTGACAACTATACACTCCTGCTCTCTTTTTTTCCTGGCTGCCAGCTCATAGAAAGAAGTAATTTAAATGGATGCAAAAGACCCAGTGTTTCCCAGACTTGGGTCTCCAGCTGTCTTTGGACTACAACTCCCATCATGCCTAGCTAGCAAAACCAGCAGTCAAGGATGATGGGAATTGTAGTCCAAAAGCAGCTGGAGACCCGAGTTAGGGAAACACTGCAACAGACCAAGGCAATGTGGGGCCCTCCAGATGGACTTCAACTTCCACCATTCCCAACCAGCATGGGGAATGGTCAGGAATGATGGGAGCAGCAGTTCACATCACCTGGACGCTACCATGTTGACATCAGAGCTTTCTATCTTTGAACAAAGGAAAGCCAGCATTAGCAAGGAGGAAACCTCACTAAGCTGGAGAACATCAGGACTTCTTTTTCAGTGAGAACTCACAGGGACTCAGTTCCTCTACTTCTCAAGTAGGTGCCATTGCCATTCTAAGAGAATGAGAGAGTAATAATAATAATAATAATAATAATAATAATAATTTATTATTTATACCCCGCCCATCTGGCTGGGCCTCCCCAGCCACTCTGGGCGGCTTCCATAGAAAGCAAAAATACAATAAAATATCACACGTTAAAAACTTCCCTGAACAGGGCTGCCTTAAGATGTCTTCTGAATGTCAGGTAGTTGTTAATCGCTTTGACATCTGCTGGAAGGGCGTTCCACAGGGCGGGCGCCACTACCGAGAAGGCCCTCTGCCTGGTTCCCTGTAGCTTTACTTCTCGCAGTGAGGGAACCGCCAGAAGGCCCTCGGCGCTAGACCTCAGCGTCCGGGCAGAATGATGGGGGTGGAGACGCTCCTTCAGGTATACTGGACCGAGGCCGTTTAGGGCTTTAAAGGTCAGCACCAACACTTTGAATTGTGCTCGGAAACGTACTGGGAGCCAATGTAGGTCTTTCAAGACCGGTGTTATATGGTCTCGGCGGCCGCTCCCAGTCACCAGTCTAGCTGCCGCATTCTGGATTAGTTGTAGTTTCCGAGTCACCTTCAAAGGTAGCCCCACGTAGAGTGCATTGCAGTAGTCCAAGCGGGAGATAACCAGAGCATGCACCACTCTGGCGAGACAGTCCACAGGCAGATAGGGTCTCAGCCTACGTACCAGATGGAGCTGGTAAACAGCTGCCCTGGACACAGATTTGATCTGTGCCTCCATGGACAGCTGTGAGTCCAAAATGACTCCCAGGCTGCGCACCTGGTCCTTCAGGGGCACAGTTACCCCATTCAGGACCAGGGAATTCTCCACACCTGCCCGCCTCCTGTCCCCCAAAAACAGCACTTCTGTCTTGTCAGGATTCAACCTCAATCTGTTAGCCGCCATCCATCCTCCAACCGCCTCCAGACACTCACACAGGACCTCCACCGCCTTCACTGGTTCTGATTTAAAGGAGAGGTAGAGCTGGGTATCATCCGCATACTGATGAACACCCAGCCCAAACCTCCTGATGATCTCTCCCAGCGGCTGCATGTAAATGTTGAAAAGCATGGGGGAGAGGACAGAACCCTGAGGCACCCCACAAGTGAGAGCCCAAGGGTCTGAACACTCATCCCCCACCACCACTTTCTGAACACGGCCCAGGAGGAAGGAGCGGAACCACTGTATGACAGTGCCCCTAGCTCCCAGCCCCTCAAGACGGTCCAGAAGGATGTTATGGTCGATGGTATCAAACGCCGCTGAGAGATCCAGCAGAACTAGGAAACAGCTCTCACCTTTGTCCCTAGCCCGCCGAAGATCATCAACCAGTGCGACCAAGGCAGTTTCAGTCCCATGATGAGGCCTGAATCCCGACTGGAAGGGATCCAAATGGTCCGCTTCTTCCAGGCGTGTTCCTGGTGAGTTCCGACACCTCTTTTTCTGGAAATACAGCACTGGAGAACATTATATGGCTCCAGGCAACTTGCTTGAGGGTTAAGGGGAAGAAGTGAAGCCACCACCCTTGACATTTGGCCATGCTCTACAACATCTGGAGGCATCACCTTGGCCACCTCTGTTCTAGCAACTTGAAGAAGAAGAAGAGGAGGAGTTTGGATTTGATATCCTGCTTTATCACTACCCTAAGGAGTCTCAAAGCGGCTAACAATCTCCTTTCCCTTCCTCCCCCACAACAAACACTCTGTGAGGTGAGTGAGGCTGGGAGACTTCAGAGAAGTGTGACTAGCCCAAGGTCACCCAGTGGCATGTGGAAGAGCAGGGAAAAAAAAAAAAAAAAAAAACAGCTCTACTTCTGCCTAAGGTTACTGTTTCCTTGGGGGAAAACTGCCCTCCAGCTGGCCCTCTTGCCTTGGGAATAGCTATCTCATTGCTTGACTCTAATAGCAGCATCTGAAGACATCTGGAATACCAGTAACAAAACAATGTCCAGCCCACATCTGCATTAGACTATTTCATTATGCATATTATGTTACATCATATAAATATGTTACTTCGTATTATGTTACTTCATATAAATACCAGGACAGGTGACAACTATATTTAAACGACCAACATTGAAATTTTAAAAATTGTACAATAAAACCAATAAAACATCCCAATTCATTTAGGGACCAGATGTGATCTCATTATTACTGAAAGGTTAGCTACACTGTTTATTTTAACTCCTTTTTATACCTTGGAAAAATGTTTTATCTTCCTCAGTATGGGTGAAAATGGCAACAAATAATATAATTTTTTCATCTCCGCCAAGCTAAGCAGTTGGCTCCTTACCTCTCTCGCCCTGACCTAGCCACTGTGATCCACGCAACGGTCACCTCCAGACTGGATTATTGTAACTCGCTCTACGTGGGGCTGCCCTTGAGACTGACCCAGAAACTCCAGCGGGTGCAGAATGCCACAGCGAGACTCCTTACGGGGTCTTCGCTTAGAGATCACATTCATCCGGTGCTATACCAGCTGCACTGGCTCCCGGTGGAGTACAGGATCAGGTTTAAGGTCTGGTTTTAACCTTCAAAGCCCTATACGGCCTAGGGCCCTTGTACCTACGGGACCGCCTCTCCTGGTATGCCCCACAGAGGAACTTACGGTCTTCAAATAAAAACACCTTGAAGGTCCCAGGCCACAGAGAGGTTAGGCTGGCCTCAACTAGAGCCAGGGCTTTTTCGGCTGCGGCTCCAACCTGGTGGAACGCTCTGTCACAAGAGACAAGGGCCCTGCAGGACTTGACATCTTTCCGCAGGGCCTGCAAGACAGAGCTGTTCCACCTGGCCTTTGGTCAGGGTGCAGCCTGACTCCCTCCTTTGGCAATCTTTACAAAACTTTAGTTTATGGTTGCCATTAATTTTGATTTTAATTAATTTTTATAATGTTTTATAATGTTGTACTGTTTTAGTGTTGTTAGCCGCCCTGAGCCCGGCTTCGGCTGGGGAGGGCGGGATATAAATAAAAATTATTATTATTATTATTATTATTATTATTATTATTATTATTATTATTTCATCCCAAGGTGAACGTGGTGTGAACCACCACCTATATCCAGAATACAAAAAAAGTAAAATAACATGTGTAACAGTGCAGAATCTGACAGCAACAGAACAACCGAAGCCCTATCCTAACAAAATGAAGAGAAATCTTGTCTCAATATTATATCAAACTTTCAAGGGGTGGAAAGATTGTTGTTGGGTTTGGGGTTTTTTTGTAGAAGAAAATGTTCTCAATTTAAATCATTCAAGCATTGCATATGATTCACGCTTAGAAAGGAGACTACTAAGAGAGAGAAACAAAAGAATCAATCAAGATATCTTAATAATATGTCATTGTAACCATTGATGGGACACTCCAGATTTTGCTAAGAGATTCCAAGAAGAGAAAATTGTTCCACATATATTAACTAGGATTTAATACAGATATGGACTGGTTTTTTTCTATTTATTCTGACTACAGTGCTGTGTATACTTACCTGAGAATAAGCACTACACAGTATTCTGAGCTTGATTACCTGGGAATAAACACTAATAAACAGCTGATTCCCTGGTGGTCTGCTGGAATGTGGAGTTAACATCAGAGCCAACTGTCTGGCTCTGAAGTGCCTTCTCTGATTGCATGAAGCTTGGGTGGTCCCATGGTTTTGCCCCGGGGCTGAGGGTGATGAAACAATTGCTGAGATGGCTAGAACGTCGGTGATGAAAAATTCATTCCGAATCAGACTGAACATGGGTTAGAGCTCAACGTCAAGCCAACAAACAGCAATAGTAACGGCAAAGAAGACCTTATTTGCCACTTCTATTGCATCTTTCAGGTGGTTTGTAGTCCAACAGAACCACCTTCGTCACTGAGGGTTGGTAAGGACTCCAACTCCCATCCCACCCACCTCCTAGTTAGGACAAGGGAACTGCCAGTTTCTAAAATATTAAGTTTCATTCTCCACATTTACTTTCGGCATGCCCAAGGGATTAGGTCCACCACTCCCTGTTAAGTATAATTGATTAACTGCACACTGAAATGGAAAATGCTTGTATGTGTATGTGTATTGGTAAGGGTTTAACATTGAACAATTCCATCAAGATATACTAAAGCTAAAGAGAGCTCTATGAGCTTCTAGCTTGGCCAATAATCAACTGTTGATGTTCTCTGCTCTTTCACGTGAGTGTTTAACCTTAGATCATGCCACCCATTTTAAAGGGAGTTGTCTTTGGTCTTTTGTTTCCAGGCACAGTGGGAGAAAGACGTGCAAATGAGAAAACAGCTCCAGCCTGATGGAGGCTGTAAGAAGAGAAAGAGAGAGACTTTTGATTCTAGGTCTGTTTGGAATTATATTGGAATTATATTATATTCCTAAGAAGATGCTGAAGCTTTGCTTGGGCAAGTGTATGTCTGAGAGAACTGTTTGGATGTATCATTGATTGTTTTTGTACCTGTTTTGAAGGAGTTCTGGTTAGTAAAGCTTTGAATCATATTTATGAGTCTGGACAATCTTTATTCCAAAACCTTTATTCCAATCTTTATTCCTTCCAGCTGCACAATATTATTATCTGCAATACCCACTTCCTTTATACTGACAATGCCAGCTCACAAGCTGCCTTTGAAAGTCCGCTCACTTCTGAAGGAGGTTTAACACACAGGAAACTGACACAGCAGTTAAAAAAACAACCCACATCCAAATACCCCTTAGGTGCATGGAACTAGTCATGTGCTTCTATAGATTCAGGATACAATGGGGCTGTTCAGGTGTTCTGCCCATGCACACACCATAAATACAGGAAAAGTGAGACCACAACCACTGACCATGCCTTGGTAGAACATGTATGATTTGTGTGGGTAGGTGGGTGTGTGGGTGTGTGTGTGTGTGTGTGTCCATCCTATTAACCCACACTCCCATCATATACCTTAAAAATGACCACTTCCTAAACTTCACCTCATTATAGCAACATGGTAAATACAGTATAGACAAGAAACAGACCCAAAAGTGAAACAAACTTTAAACAAGAACCAAAGGAATCTTGCAGGATAATATATTGATGTAAGTTAAAATGTTCCCATTTCAGATGTTATGCATGGAACTTGGTATAATACTAAGCAATATAGGGGTCATTTTCACCTAGTTCCTATTTAAATCATGGGTTCAGTTCCGCTCATTTCCTTTCCACCTCAGTCAGGAGAATAAAGTTGGTTTCTGGACTGAAGTATTCTCTCAGAGAGCCAGTGTGGTGTAGTGGTTAAGAGCGGCAGTCTCGTAATCTGGGGAACCGGGTTCGCGTCTCCGCTCCTCCACATGCAGCTGCTGGGTGACCTTGGGCTACTCACACTTCTTTGAAGTCTCTCAGCCCCACTCACCTCACAGAGTGTTTGTTGTGGGGGAGGAAGGGAAAAGGAGATTGTGAACCGCTTTGAGACTCCTTCGGGTAGTGATAAAGCGGGACATCAAATCCAAACTATTCTTCTTCTTCTTCTTCTCCTCCTCCTCCTCCTCCTCTTCCTCAGGTCCAGCTGTTCTCATTCTGCTCCTTATTGACCTGATAGAGGTTCACCCATGAGTGGGGAATTCTTTCTGTGCAATTCTGGAGTCAATGAAATAAAATTAAAGCTAGGATTTAAAACAAGAATGTGATGGTTCATACCAGCTGAGCAGCTTTTTAATTCTAAGAGAAATGCTTCAACCACTGAAGCTCAGAAGCACTTAGATTCTGAAAACTGCAATAATACTTGCTGGAAAGCATTCTGTATTAAGACTATTATTAATAAGAATACAGGACATTTTTAAGAAGGACAGTTTGACCTGGGAATCTAATAGCTATGAGGAATTCAGAGCCTCTCTCTATAACATTCTATTCCTGCATGGAACTCAGGGTCAAACAGAGTGTTGTGTCCTTAAAAGTAAAAAGCATCCTTATTTTATAGAGAAGAGATATGATCTGGATAGAGTTAAAATGAAATGTGCAAAAGTGATTCAAATCCCGCTTTCAGAGGTGAAGATAGTTTTTTGTGTAAATGTGCTTATTTTGCATCTATGTTCCTAAAATGCATTGTTAAGCATGAACTCACTATTTTAGTTTTGTGGTATCTTTATTTTGCAGAGGGTATGATGCCAAAGAATTATGAAAAGTTTCATTTAAAATATAAAGGTACAGGTAAGATAAAGGACCCCTGGACGGTTAGGTCCAATCAAAGGCATTCATCTAGCTTCTGGCCAAGGGAGCTGGTGTTTGTCCACAGACAGCTTTCTGGGTCATGTGGCCAGCATGACTAAACCGCTTCTGGCGCAACAGAACACCATGACGGAAACCAGAGTGCATGGAAACACCGTTTACCTTCCCGCCACAGTGGTTCCTATTTATCTACTTGCACTGGCATGCTTTCAAACTGCTAGGTTGGCAGGAGCTGGGACAGAGCAGTGGGAGTTCACTCTGTTGTGGAGATTTGAACTACTGACTTTCTGATCGGCAAGGCCAAGAGGCTCAGTGGTTGAGACCACAGTGCCACCCATGTCCCTATCTGTTTAAAATATACACTTTATGCAATTAAAGTTCAATCAGATCAGAACCACTAGATTCTAAATATTCATCCATTTCAAATTGACACCTTCTCCATCCCTAGTGTGTGTATATATATATTGCCTTCTTCTAAATCTAGAGCCATTTCCAAATCTGTACACTCTATGGAAAAAAAGATGGTAGGTGGAAGTGTTAAAAATGTGCTATAGACAGAGCTCTTCTGTTTCCAGGAAATGAATATCACAGAAAGGTTTGAGGAAATTGAATCACACATGGCTATCAAACAATTTTAAAGCCAGATACAAGTTTGACAGCATGGCTATTGAACAATTTTAAAACCAGATACGAACTGCATTGCTGTCTTCCATGCATGTACATTAATGCTAGGACAGGAAATCTCTGAAGCCCTTTCTGTGGTAAATGTGATATTGCTCATAATCGCAACTGACCATGGCTGAATTTCCCCCACTGCTGCATTTTGGTGTATTTATAGATTCCCATGCTGAAGTTCTTATTTAAAGCCTCTGTACACAGCCAGAGAAAAGTCTTAAGATTTATTGCCAGGTACTTGTTTTAATGGTTCCTTTGCCTCATTATAGGTGGCTCAAATGGGAATGTGATGAGTTGGAGACAGAGGTAATAGCCAAATATACCTTCAGCTTGATATAATTTCCTCTCATAAAAATGAGAACATCTCCATCACTTTCAGGTTTTATCACTTCTGTAATGAGTGAGATTGTTTTAGTGGCCACTATAGCACACCTTGCCCCCCACCCCCCACAAATGAAGTTGTTCATGTTCAGAAATATGCCTGGTAATAGAATTGTTCCCGGAGAGGTTTTAGCCTTGCTTTAATAAAATGGGCTTGTGATAGTCTCATAAATCACAGCAGCGACAAGAGGGAACTAAATAACTTTCTGTGTTGCTTGTTCTGCCTCAGAAGAGATGCAAGCCAAGCAGGAAGGCTGAGATACGCTCTTCTTTAGTCAGCTTGAAGGTTGAGGTAAATTCTTTCCCACTCCATGGAGCTAAATCTGGTGCCTTTCCTTGTAACCATTTCCAGAGGGTAGGAGTTGGGCAATGTTCTTTTGAAGGGTGAACACTGCTTATTGTGAAGAGAGAAATCCTAAATATTCTCTGTCAAGAGGGGGAAATGTTTTCTTCTGTTTC
The DNA here is from genome assembly GCF_951804945.1 of Podarcis cretensis. Lineage (NCBI taxonomy): Eukaryota > Metazoa > Chordata > Lepidosauria > Squamata > Lacertidae > Podarcis > Podarcis cretensis. The sequence goes on from NC_137181.1 coordinate 40,560,384, forward strand.
TTTTTTAGCCTGAGGGCCACATTCTGTTCTGCCCAAGCTTTCAGGAGCCGCATGGTGGTGGTGGGTGGGTTCACCAGCAAAAGCGGGCAGAGCAATTAATACAATGTTTGCCTTTGTACAGTAGGCTGGTTTCTACAAACAGTCACATATCCCTTTTATTCTCCCTCCAGGTAAGAAGCATTATCAGAATTCAAGGACACATTCACATTCCCTCCCACATTTCTCCAATGAAAATAGAGGCGCCCTATTCAATTGTTGTTGTTGTTGTAGTAGTAGTAGTACTATTTATACCCTGCCCATGTGACTGGGTTGCCCCAGCCACTCGGGGGGGGGGGGGCTTCCAAAATACATAAAACTTAATAAAACATTAAACGTTTAAAACCTTCAATATACAGGGGTGCCTTCAGATGTCTTATAAAGGCTGGATAGAAGCTTGGCTTGGGGGTCAGATAACTCCATACCCTCCAACATTTTTCCAATGAAAATAAGGACGTCCTAAGGAAAAGCAAGGGACGCGGGTGCCGCTGTGGGTTAAACCACAGAGCCTAGGACTTGCCAATTGGAAGGTCGGCGGTTCGAATCCCCGCGACAGGGTGAGCTCCCATTACTCGGTCCCTGCTCCTGCCAACCTAGCAGTTTGAAAGCATGTCAAAGTGCAAGTAGATAAATAGGTACCGCTCTGGCGGGAAGGTAAATGGCGTTTCCATGCACTGCTCTGGTTCGCCAGAAGTGGCTTAGTCATGCTGGCCACATGACCCGGAAGCTGTAAGCCGGCTCCCTCGGCCAATAATGCGAGATCAGCGCCGCAACCCCAGAGTTGGCCACGACTGAACCTAATGGTCAGGGGTCTCTTTACCTTTACCTTTAAGGAAAAGCAGCACATTCCGGGATCAAAACAGAAATCGGGATGGTTTCTGTAAATCCAGGACTGTCCCTGTAAAATAGGGACACTTGTTGGCAACACTTGAAGAGGGGCAGGCAGCAGGGACCCCCCAATGTCACTCTGGGCTCTTTGGGGAGAGAAGGAGGAGGAGAGACAATCTAGTATTCAAAAACTGAAGCGGCATATCATTTTTGAGAAATACAGATTTTAAATGTGGCTTCTCTTCTAGAACCATTTGTTCTCTGGGCATATCATTGACTCTCGCTGGATTTATCACTGAACCTCTCCTCAGTTCATTCATCTAGCTAGCTTTGCTTGCATTTTGGCCTGTCATCTACAATTTCAAAGACTGACCCATTAACCTCTGTTGAAGGCCTCAGAGTAGGGATGTAAATATGTCTGACTAAAGCACAGCAGGCTTTTCTCTCTCATTGTACCTCAACGAACTCTGTAACTGATTAAGCTAGAGAACTCTGCTTTGCTCAGGCATTTTTACAACCCTGCTTCACAGAGGCAACGGCAGGGCTAAGTTGTGTTTTAAATATACTAATTTTGGTGACTAATTAAGATGAATTAAACAGCATACCCTCCAACATTTCCCCAATGTCAATAGGGATGTTCTGTTTGATGATGGTGATGGTGATGACGATGATTTAATTTTTTATACCCAGCCCAGGGTTTTTTTGAGCCAGAACTCGCCGGAACTCAGTTTCGGCTGAGGTGGGCACCATTTCCATTATAAGAGAACAAGGGAGGGGTGCATGGTAAGTTCTGGCACCTCTTTTTCTAGACAAATAGAACGGGGTGTGACTTATATCTTACAGCAGCCTTCCTATGGTACAGTTAGGATTGCTCAGGAAATCTCTCTACCTTTTTTTAAAAAAGTGAATATTGTTATTGTTGCCTTCCAGGTGCCTGTTAGACCTACCTAGCCATAATGGAATTGGTGGTTTTTAATCTAGTTTGACCTCATGAGCTGAGACAGAATTCATCGCACACAGACATTCCTTTAAAAAATTAGCTCGTGCAAGTAGAAGAAAAGGACAACCCATTATTGTCTAGACTGTAGTTGACTGATGATTGTAGTTGGCTGGTCTTCTAAGCCCTGATGACCAGATGGTACCTTCAAGATCAGAGGCAACTGCCCTTACATCTATCGGCAGGCATCCCATTGCCATCTGGTTGGCCTCTGCAGGAAGAGGACACGGGACTTAATTTGCATTTGGGTCTCACCCAGCAGGGCTCTGATGGCTCCTTATGTATCCTTTTATCTAGCATATGCTTCATGAAGTCAAATGAGGGTGATGCCAGGTTTGGGGATTCCTTGCCCCCAGGAGATTCATCTAGCTTTGCGTGGACAGGCGGAGTCCCCAGATCCCGCGTGGTCCCCCAAGTGAGGATTCCCAGGTAAGATCCTCCCTCTATTGTGTGGGCAGGTAATCCCTCCCCTACCTGGCCTGGTCTCCTTGGCAACATCTCCCCCAGGTGGGATTGGACAACTGACTGAGGTAGGCGGAGACCTCCAGGTATCCCACCTGAGGGAAGGCAAAGCCAAGCCTATGCTGTTGGAGCCGCTCCAGATCTAGGGGCTGCGCACGTCCCCGCAAAGGGCGCCCCCCGTTTTAAGCGGGGAACGGTGATCGTCCTTGAAGTATTTCTGTCATATTCTGTGAGGCATTTTTATCCCAGCAGGTAAATATCCCTGATTTATGTTCATGGTCCACCCTGCCTGTTTTCAATATAACGTAAGTTGTTGTTTTTTAAGTTGCTTTACAGTGGTACCTCGGGTTACAGACGCTTCAGGTTACAGACTCTACTAACCCAGAAATCGTATTCTGGGTTAAGAACTTTGCTTCAGGATGAGAACAGAAATCGTGCTCTGGCGGCGTGGCAGCAGCGGGAGGCCCCATTAGCTAAAGTGGTACTAAGAGCCACCCTCTTCCCATTTTTAATATAAGATAATAATGATTGTCTGTGTGTGCACATACAAATAAATATAAATAAATACAGTGGTACCTCAGGTTAAGTACTTAATTCGTTCTGGAGGTCTGTACTTAACCTGAAACTGTTCTTAACCTGAAGCACCACTTTAGCTAATGGGGCCTCCCGCTGCTGCTGCGCTGCTGGAGCACGATTTCTGTTCTCATCCTGAAGCAAAGTTCTTAACCTGAAGCACTATTTCTGGGTTAGCGGAGTCTGTAACCTGAAGTGTATGTAACCTGAAGTGTATGTAACCTGAGGTACGACTGTAAATAAACCCAGCCAGATGGGTGGGGTAGAAATAATATATGATTACTATCATATTTTGCCATTTCTTCGGCTGCCGTTTGATTGAGGCCTCCACGGAATGGATTTCTCTGTTGGCTTCTGTGGGAAAGCCCAGCGAAAACGTGAACCCAGCAGCCCTTTCTTAGGTTGCCATCTTATATGCTTACTGACCTGGGAGTTAAGCCCTGCTGAACTCAAGGTGACTTACTCCCGAGTAGGAAAAACAGACTGCTGGTGCTGCAGACTTTGGATGGCACGCACGAGCCCTCCTCTCCTCCTCACCGTCCCCCACCCCTGGCACTGAAGCTACAGCCCTGCTAGGGCGACGGCACGCATGACATCACCACTGTGCTATGCTATTAGGAGTCATTTTGGATGTTTGAGAGAGAAACTATCCAGAAAAGAACCCATCGATGCACTCAAAAAAACACAGGAGTGGTACCTTCGTGCTTATTAGTTTCATGCATGATTACAGATGGAGCCGAGAGAAAGCACAAGCAAGGCTGATAATGCTAACTTGGTTTTGAATGCACTGAAAGGGAAAAAGCCTGGAGCAGAAAATTATGTAACCTTGCGCACAAAAGTTTTGCAGTGATTTGGAAACTCTTTTCAAAGCTAATGTTGATTTTTGTCCTCACAGCTCCGTCATGACAACTCTGCAAAGTACATGACTTATTCTCATTGTATAATTTGACGGGGAGCCTGCCCTCCTCCCAAGGCCACCCAGCGAGCTTACATCTTATCTGTAGCCAAGCTAATGTTTGTAGTTTTACATTCCAGATCGTCTCCCTTTCCTGCTGGACATTGGTTCTGGTTTTACCACTGGGTATGGTCATGGCGCTGTGGGTTAAAGCCTCAGCGCCTAGGGCTTGCCGATCGAAAGGTCGGCGGTTCGAATCCCTGCAGCGGGGTGCGCTCCCACTGCTCGGTCCCAGCGCCTGCCAACCTAGCAGTTCGAAAGCACCTCCGGGTGCAAGTAGATAAATAGGGACCGCTTACCAGCGGGAAGGTAAACGGCGTTTCCGTGTGCGGCTCTGGCTCTGGCTCTGGCTCTGGCTCTGGCCAGAGCAGCGATGTCACGCTGGCCACGTGACCCGGAAGTGTCTCCGGACAGCGCTGGCCCCTGGCCTCTTAAGTGAGATGGGCGCACAACCCCAGAGTCTGTCAAGACTGGCCCGTACGGGCAGGGGTACCTTTACCTTTATGGTCATGGCGGGTATAGTTTTGATGTGTTTATATCTTTTTAAAAAAATGTTGTTAGCTCCCCAGAGCTTCTTCTGGAGAAAGGGTGAGAAATTTTTTAAATAATAAATAGATATTTGAGTGTACATGCCTATACATGTCTACTCTGGTAGGCAGACTCCTAGGTAAAGTGGGTATTAGGAGGACAACCTTAGTATATGTAATATAATGTTGAAACTTGGCAGAATGTGTCAAGTGTTGTATGCAAAGTTGCTCCCAGATTTGCTTGCTTTGTATAATTTATTTAGGTCACATGATTCAGTTCTATTGGCATGCACAACTTCTTGGTTCACAGGAAATAATTGTATACTTTTGTGCCCACTCTCAATTCCCTCCCCTCCTAGATTTCCATATCAGATTATTCTCTGCAAGCTTTCCTTGAGAGGCAGGGAGGTTCTTATTTATCTCACTGTGACAGAGTACGAAAATAACTGTACAGGGTTTCTTCTTCTTCTCCTCCTCTTTTTTTAACATTGCATTCGAATCCGAAATGGTTGAAGAAAATGCTGCCCTACTTACTCTGACAACTTCTGGATTGTGAAAACCATCTAATGAGGGAAGAGCTGTCAAAAGTATGGCCACTTATATCGAGATCAGAGGTGAACATGTAAAGATACGTGTCTTGTCAATAGAAAGGGTCACGGTGGCTTTGATCATCTTTGAAAATCTGAGATGAGTGTGTGTTTTTTACCACAGTGCAGGCTATGTCAAAAACAAGAAAAGAAGAGTAAAGTGAGGCTATTTTATTTACAGTTAATTAATGCTTTTTCCTAACAACATCAATGCAAAGCTAGAAAAGCACCTCATTTGAGACCCAAAAAGTTAACCAGGAAACCAGGTATTGTGTCTGTGTTAATCTAGTTCTTTGCAGTATGCATTTGTCAATGTATACTTTACCCTTCCAAAACCATCTTGTTTTAAATCTTATTCCACATTGGAATATTGTATAATGAGCGTGTCTTCTTGATTGGCTGTGCCAGCATGTGCTACCATTGGCTGATACACATTATACAAGCTGTAAAGAGGAACCAATTGTGCAGTGTGATTGCTAATTGGCTTCCTGCTGTAACGGACTTTGGTTACATGCCCTCCCGGCCTTAATCATTCATTTGTTCCCTCGAGATTTCTCATCCAATATTCTGTGTCTGTCCTTTGCCTTCAGCCCAGCCCTTATATATATATTTCTGTCATTTTATTTAGCAAGAATCATCCCTGCCTTCTTTCAGATGCCATCTAAAAACTGTTATTCAGACGGGCCTTTGCGATGTCCATTTCTTTTTACCAACCAGTATTCATTCATTGATTGGTTTCTTTACTGATGCTTTCACTCATCTTATTGTAATTTTGTAGGCTGTGGACTGCCTTACTGTATTTTTATACAAGCGCAAGCTATAAATGTTTCAGTAAATAAATAAACATTTGGAGAACATCTGTAGTTCTTCAGCTCTGAGTATAATTTTGCTCACAACACTGCTGTATGTTGCAGATCAGACAAGCTTACCTGTGACCGTTAGATTGGCGTAATTTTGGTAATATGGTTTTTAAAATTCTCACTGTGGTCACTTTAGATGAGGCCATCTCATTTCAAGCAAACACTCCAATAAGGCTAATGTGCTTAAAATAACGTTCAAACAAATTACTGCAGATCTGGCAGAACTTTCTATTACAGCAATAAACATCAAGTTCTCTCAAAATGTAACTTCTGTCCATTAGACAAATATAATATTTTCTACACAGACACCCCACCCCTGCTACTGAATGTGAACTATAATCCAAAATGCAGCAAAGGGAATGTCCACGTCTCCTAATTTTTGTGTGTAAATTGGTCCAGAAGTATTCCAGGTAAGGGCTTGGTAACAATATTGGTACCTGAAGGAGCATCTCCACTGCCACCACTTAGTCTGGACACTGAGGTCCTCCTCCAAGGGTCTTCTGCTCCTCCAAGGGTCTTCTGCTGGTTTCCTCAGCTGCAAGAAGCGAAGTTACAGGGAACCAGGCAGAGGGTCATCTCGGTAGTGGCTCCCTCCCTGTGGAACACCCTCCTTTCAGATGTCAAGGAAAGAAAGAACTACACAACTGAAGACCATTAGAAGACATCTAAAGGCAGCCTTGTATTGGGAAGTTTTTAATGTTTCATGCTTTTTTATGTTTTATATATTCTGTAAGCCACCCAGAGTGCCTGGGGAAACCCAGCCAGATGGGCATGGTATTATTATTATTTACAATACAATACAATACAATACAATATGATGTATATCAAGTACTCTAAACACTTCTCAGTGTTTCCCAGACTTGGGTCTCCAGCTGTTGTTGGACTACAATTCCCTACATCCCTGACCACTGGTCCTGCTAGCTAAGAATGATGGGAGTTGTAGTCCAAAAACAGCTGAAGACCCAAGTTTGGGAAACACTATATTGTGTCCAGTAGCTTTTGTGAGCAGTATTCTTAGTCCAGAGCCTATACTGCGGAGAGGGAGCATGAAGACCAAAACCATGGTTTATTCTTAAGATCACCTAGTGAGACCAATACCTGAAGTGAGAGTTGAAGGAGGTTTTAGTTTATAGCTCACAATCTCAATTACTAGGATGGGCACCAGCACTGGGCATCCTTGGGCAGCTGGGCAGCACCCCAGATCTCTTGCAGGTCCCATTGCTGATGCCTCCTCAGCCTACCCCCACTTCTCTGTCTCAGAGAGCTGAGCTCTCTCAAACATTACAGGCATTCCATGGCACTCAAAGGAATCCTCAGATTTAAGAAGATAAAGTAAGGTTGGGAAAGACACATGTCTGAGCACAGGATTTTGTTCCTGCTTTTTGCTTCAACAAAGTGAACCTAATTTCAGCAGTCAGCGTCAGACATTTTTAGAACATATGCTATAGACTTGGTTTTTTTAAGGACATCCCGATTGTTTCAGTTGACATTCAAATCACAGAAGATGGAAGTTTCATCAATTGTGCTGTGGGATATTGGATCTAAACTTGCTGAGTTTTGAAGGGAACATTTGGAAGAAATTCCTTTTTACAATTGCAAAGATGATAAATGTCCCATTGAAGTTCTCCTGATCTGTTTTAATCCATTTTCAATAGTTCTTTTTCCTCTATCAAAGTGCTGTGGGCAAGTGCTGAAGGTTTGCAGCTCTGCACTGGTAGATTGTGACAGTAAAGCGCTGCGAAAATCTTCAGATTTAAAAATAAATGCCTTTGACGTGATGCTTTCACTTAAAATGAAAAGGGGGAGAATGCCATCTGGGATCCTGGAGGAAGGGATGCATAAAGTCATACTAATGAGCATAAACAAACAAACAAAAGACCAAGTGCTAAGAGTCCATAGAAATGACACACAATCCTTATTAAGAAATATAAGCAACTGAATAAAACAATAATCTTAAAAAGGACTAAAAGGACCACAACTTATGACTCAGGAGCTGGAGTCAAGTGTAGGTCAGCGATAGAAATACCGTGTCAGTGTAGTTAATATTTTATTCAAAGCAACCATAACAGCGCAGTCCTAGTCATCCCAACAACTCTTCCCAGTAGGTCTTGCACCAACGAGGCAATTGAGAGGACTGAAGATCCTTCCCACAGCTGCCTAAGTCCCCTCCTCTTCAGGGGCAGATCAACACTTGTGGTTTATCACGTTAAAAAGATGTTATTAAAATGTGACAACAGAGAGCATTGCAGAGCAGCGACCCACCGGCAAAGAGAAAATGCATGTTAAACGCTATAGAGTGTTATATCTAATATCGTTCTAATAACGTTTAAAAGATCAGTGTAGATCCAGCCCAGGGTTTTTCCCAAGCAGTCGTAGACTATGTCTGTACTCAAGCAATCTCTGCTCCGCTTTTTTCATTTCTCTACATGTTCTGGGAGACCAGTGGGGAGGGGAGCTGGTCTCAGCAGGAGGGGGAGACCCTGGATTTTTCAGCAGCCCGACTCAACTCTGCCTCTTGGCCCCTCTCCTCTCCAATCTCTTCTGCCCCCAAGCCTGTACTGCTCTCTGCCCCTGTCTCTTCTTGCTCACTAAACCCTGTTGCCCATCCAGCCTCCAACACCTCCTCCTCCCAGTCTTCTCCCTCTGACCACTCATTGTTGTCCCACCACCAATCCCCTGTTTCTGAGCTTTCTTCCCCGGGGGTTCCCTTGGGGGGTTCCCCAGCTGGTGCCTCCCACCACTCTCCTGCACCACTCCAAGTCCATGACATCTAGATTGTCCCCCTGAGCTAGACCTCAAGGATCTGACTCTGATCTCCTCTGATCCTGGTGTGGGAAAGCTCTGGCCCTCTAGATGCTGATGAACTACAACTCACCTTGGCCATTGGAGCTGATGGGAGCTGTAGTTTGGCAAAATCAGATTTTGCAGAACTACAACCCCCATCAGCCCAAACAAGCATGGGCAGGTAGGTAGATATATGATTGTAGCCTTAGGCCACAATCCTGTGCACAGTTTCCTGGAAATAAGTCCTGCTGAACTCAATGAGGCGTACTTCTGACTAGACTTGTATAACATTGCACTGTTAATCTTTGGATCAGAACTGCTCTCCTTTCCCTCCTTCCTTCCCAATCCCAGTGCCCTCCTCATTTTCCTTTGGGCATCTGCATTTTCAAGATTATAAGGCTCCAGGCAGGATTCTTATTCTTAATTACAGTGGTACTGTGCCTCTAATTTAGGGGGCTTTCTAAATCAGATGACAGACATCTGCTATTCAGTGTGCATTTCAAAACATTCATTAAACTCCTCCACACTGTGTACATGCTCTCTCTTTTTAAAACATTGTGTGAGCAGCAGTGGCAAGCCAATATAAAAAACATCATGAAAACATTTGAAAGAGAGTAATGAGTCTGAAAACATGAAACCTCTTTCCGCTGCTGACATTCCCAATATGTCGGTCATAAAAATCGTGACTGTTTTGTCCCCTCCCCTTAAAGATCTGGTTGCATGGTCAACATGTATCTGCTAATAAAACAATCTGAAAATCATATAGAGCCCTCAGGGTTGTAACCCAGTGGGGTGTACAGAAATCATCGTATGCAATGATTATGATGGCTTTGATACTTCCTGAAATTGTATCATAGCTCAGGGTTCCTAACAAGTGGCGATCATTTTCTTAAAATATTCTCAATCAGAGCAAGCAGAAAATGTTCCTTGAAAAAAGAAATGAAATGAAATGATGAGTCTTATGGGGCCTTTAGTTTTTAATTCTCTTATTTTTAAAAATCTGAACAGGACCCATAACTGATGTCTATTTTGCATATATTCATAAAGAACGTATGCAAAAAGGGCAAAACATTGCCTTTTCTATTATCCTTATGACCAGATTCTTATTTTATATAAAAAATAGTGAGAAATAATCTCTTGGATTTGTATAAATTACAGGCAACCCCCCCCCCATTCACGCATATTCAATATGCACATGACCTTACATATGTACCTGGAAGTGACTCAAGAACATTACAAAAAGACATGGAATGGGGCAGAATGGGGTATTTTCAATGGCGTTCCAAATAAATGTGATTTCGCTGGCGCGTGAGGTGCCTCTGAACTTAACTCCCATGTAAATGGGAGTTGCCTGTATAGCATTTTTACTTAAGTCAGGGAAAGAGAATTAAACTAACTTCAAAATTGTTGCAACGAAATTTTCTCTTTTGTACTTATATGGCGTGTTAATTTAGCCTAATTTAAATCTTGCTAGGTCACTTCCTCCATTCTTTCAGTTAGTTACTATTGTTGTAAAATTTGACTGGGGTGACAGTCCTTGCTCCCATCTAACACACACACACACACACACACACACACACACACACACATTTGGGCATAGCCAGGGTTTTTGTGGGGTGGGGGCAGGCCTTTTGTTGGTGTGTGTGTGTGTGTGTGTGTGTGTGTGTGTGTGTGTGCAGAACCTCAGTTAGCTATGTTGATTGTCAATGATTGTTATTGATTGGGGGGCAGTTGCCCCTCCTTGCCCCCCTTGGCTACACCCATGCACATACAGAGACTTTTACTTGGAAGTAAGGGAGAGATCTTTATTCAGGCAAGTAATCCCATATATACGGGGTGTAATGGGGTGTTAAGGGAAGTACCTCTGGTGGGGGACACATCATGCTCCTTCTGGGGTGGTTTGTCCACCTTTGCTCCCCGCCTTCCACTCAGCTCTCACCTGTGGCTCCTAGCTGTCAGCATGCAACAGCGGCCACACCCTGAGAAACTGCTTCAACTGGCCAACTAAAGTAGGTGAGGGTAGCCAATGGGTCAGAAGCCCTCAGTGTGAAGACAGACTCTGGCAGATTGAGACCAATAGTGAGTCCGATGGTCAAGAAGGCGGTTTCTGCATGCGCTGACGATGGAAATGAGGGGCAGATGGGGCTCACCAACCTGGGAAGGTAGCCCATCTATGGGAGAGTGGAAACTCTGATCCTTGCGGGATATCTATGGGAGAAGAAAAAGGCTAAGGAGTAAACCCTACACACAAATCCCTAAGATGGTTGGGTGGTGCCTTGTACGCCTCCTTCCTGCAACTCCTGCAGCCAAGCTGGTGCCAAACGTATTGCTCTGCTTTCCTTTGGACCATTAGTGAGGTCGTTGTCTTGGCATCCCAGGGCCTTCATGCCCAGTGCCCAGGCTTGCACCCCAGCAAGGTCACTTCGGTGCTACAAATGCAGCAGTTTGACTTCATCCCTGGGGGGGGGGGAGGCACACTCCATTGTCTTTTGAGATGAACGGGTGCCGTGTGTGTGTGTGTGTGTGTGTGTGTGTGTGTGTGTGTAGGTCTTGGAAATGCCACACTTTCCCTAGGCAGCATTTTTAGGCAACCTTTGTTAGGAAAACTTTTCTTCTGCTATTCTTGGTGCATTTCTTCTGCTTTAATTTAAGCATATGCTTCAGTAGTGGGGTTGAGCAATTCTTCTTTCTGTCCCCCGCCCTCCCCAATCCCACACCGATATAGCAGACTTCATGGCAGAGGCACACATTAAGAGCTCTGAGACAAATTGATTTCTATAACCTGTCCTGAAAATGTGAATTGATTTGAAGCACTACCAGCCTTATTAAATAATGTGAAGTGCTATTAGCCTTAGAAAGCACAGTGTGTCCATTGCAAACTAATCAGAGTGTGTGTGTGTGTGTGTGTGTGTGTGTGTGTGTGTGTACAAAAATCAAGGCTTTTTCATTATATTAAAGAATTAGGAGTATTATTGCCCAGGTAGCTTTGACTGACATTGGGTTATGTTGATCCAGATGCTGGAGCTTTATAATAAAACTTGATTATTCTCAGAAGGCTCATGCAGCTACAAGGCCACAAACACTCAAGTCCCAGTAATGAGAAACACAAGGTATGCTTCCATTAATCAATATATGGAGTTGGCCTATGTAGATTCCCTTCAAAACCCACAGAACAGGAAATTAAAGTAATTAAAAGAAAGCTTGATGGTGAGTAATGAAATACCCTAAAGCAAGGCTCGGTTTATAGTGCCTCTAGAGCTTTTCCTTAATCAGACATTAAATCCTATACTCAGCAGTATACATCTATGGCTAGACAACACCTGGAGCTTAATAATTGGCCAGTTCATTTATTGATGCTTCCGCTTTCACCAAGTTCCTTCTTGGTCTTCTCTGCCCTGTTTGGGTTGCGATGAGGCAATGCTGCAGCGACAGTAGAATCCATATTGAGATTAGTAATATTGAGCATGCAGGAGCCGCTGGATGAACTAAAAGTGACTCTTCTGTTGAAATAAAAAATTCTCCTGTCCAAAACTATGGTTCAAAAGCTGTACTTGCAGAATTCAAATTCAAAACAACTCAAAACAATAAAAAATTACATTCACTTGAACAACTCTTACACTGGTCCCAACAAAAAGGCATAATAACTTAGATTTCAAATATCTTGCATTCTGAGCTAAAATCAAAGCTCCATCTCTTATCCATTACAGCCTCTTTTAGCCTTGGGCTGTTTTGCTGGAGACAGATATTCACGCATCCATTCTCTTCAGTGGCTTAGAAGAAAGAGGCACCACACCCAACATAGATGCATACCAGATTAGCATGTGCAGAGACCTGAAATACCATCAGTTCCATGTGACTCTTAGCAGATCACCCTATGACTGAGCCACAGAGATACAGCCCCATGATACACCTGGTCAGCTCTTCTCTAACTTCATACAATTTCCAGCCATGCTTCACAATATACAATAAAGAGATACTATAGATCTCCCGTTTCAATGTACATGAAACAATTCTACTTAACAATCCATGACTGACAGAAATTCCCTTCCGTACAACTCAAACACTCTGGCAGCCAGTACGCCTGGGATCCTGATCACATGAAGAGGTCCCTCTTCACTTAAGATCTTTACAATGCCCCTCACGCTTGTGTTAATTTAGGGAAGGGTTGCAACTCTCTGGTAGAGCATCTGCTTTGCATGCAGAAGGTCTCAGGTCCAACTAAGTTAGATGGACCAATGGTTTGACTCAGTACTAGGCAACTTCCTTTCTTGTAAGTACATGAAATTTCTCCATAGGCCCATCGGTTCCTGCTTCAGTCCCCTTATGTGCTCAAAGTTCCTTGCAGCACACCTACCATCTACTCAGGGCTCTGATGTCTTAGTCCTATGTGTACACAGTCAGGATGTAACTGAAATCAATTATTTATTGATTCATAAAGCTCAACGGAAATGCAACATGGAAATGGCATAAAATAGAGAATTGTGAATGGTGTAGAAATGTACATACAGAAAACAGAAAATTGAATAAATATAGGAATTAATACAAAATACAGTGGTACCTCAGGTAAGTACTTAATTCGTTCCAGAGGTCTGTTCTTAACCTGAAACTGTTCTTAACCTGAAGCACCACTTTAGCTAATGGGGCCTCTTGCAGCTGCCATGCCACCAGAGCCTGATTTCTGTTCTTATCCTGAAGCAAAGTTCTTAACCTGAAGCACTATTTCTGGGTTTGCGGAGTCTGTAACCTGAAGCGTATGTAACCAGAAGCGTATGTAACCCAAGGTACCACTGTAAGGTAAAACGTGATTAAATGATTTGCAGTTGGATATGATTTGCATATGGGTTTACAAGTAGCAAACATTGACAAAGCAATCAAGGTGTATCACATACCTCCTATCTCCCTGCAGCCCATCTAGTTGTGACATAATTCTAAGTTCCTAGCATATTACAATCATAGAATTTGTACAGTTGGAAGGCGCCATGAGGGTAATCAAGTTCAACTCCCTGCAATGCAGGAATATTTTACCCAACATGGGGCCCAAATCCAGGACCCTGAGATTAAGAGTCTGATGCTCTACCCACTGAGCTATATTAGAGCAAGAAAAATTCATAGTTAACAAATTTAGGGCTGCAGACCAGGTCCTTGGTGTAAGCAAAGCACACTGAGAGGCACAAAGCAGCAGGAAAGGAAAAATGCAGCCATGCTGAACACCCCCCTCCCCAAATAAAGAATGTAGAACAACCTTGGCGGGGAACGAGGATGACCAAGTATGCCTCTGATGTTGACAGAACCTCTCAATTTAAAAAATCCTTCAATCTTATTGTTCATTTATGTGGACTATGAATTACCATACTCCTCAGAGAGGAGGGGGAATAAGCAACTGGGACCCTATTGTATAAGTTGTTCCTCACACAAGGACCTTTGAGACATTTCCAGCATTGGTTTGCAAAAACATTTTATTCTCCCACTCTGTTTTTCTGATTTTCTGCCAAGTTCTCCATGAACCTTTACTGAAAGCAGCAAAAAGGCGCACTCAGGTCCAAGCAGCTTCCACAGAAAGGACCCAGACATAGAATATCCATCCATCATGGCTGCTCTATTGCGTGCATAAAACATACCGTAGCTGCTGTGATGTTGATGATGATGATGATGAAGAAGAAGAAGAAGAAGAAGAGGAGTTTGGATTTGATATCCCACCTTTCATTCCCCTTAAGGAGTCTCAAAGCGGCTAACAATCTCCTTTCCCTTCCTTCCCCACAACAAACACTCTGTGAGGTGAAACAAAATTTTAAAAATCCTTCCAGTGCAACTCCTGGCAGAACAATCACCATCATTCCAGTCGATGGAACACATCCTTATAAAACAGCCCAGAGAAACAAATAAAATTATGGGCTAAGTGCATTATCTATTTTTAAAAAATCAACAACAACAACAACTTTTGAGCCCTGGTGTTTCCGTTTTGGCTACCAAGTGCAAGGACTGTCTGATCTAGCATCCCCTTAAAGGACATAAATAAAGATGCTTGTTTTCAGCTGTGTCTCAGTTCCATGCTGATTATATTTGGAATCAAAGCCTTTCCCTCTCAGTATGCTTTCTCTGTGTCTGCTGTTCCCAGCTGTCTTGCCAGGATGTCCATCAAGCTGGTTCTTCTATATGGCAGCTGGGAGCTACTTTTCATCCAAGCTCCAGCTGAGTTGTGCTCTACCTTCACCCAGCCTTCTGCTTGCCGTGTTTGGTTGGCCAGTCAACACACCAGCAACTGATCATGTTTCCAAACCACCATGGGTCTTAAAGAGGCAAGCCCACAAGGACAGACAGTTCATTGGTGTGTGCCAATATGAAGGCTGTAAGTTTACTCGCTGGCATGATATGGTCCAAAATCTACAGTTCTTGATGATTCGAGAGCCTTACTTAGAAACAGTTGATGCTGTGGGAGCAGGGAAGGATGAAATGCAACTTGGCAGTGGCCAGGCAGCAGTCTGTCAGAGCCTCCATCAATCCAGCCATGCCCAAATCCTGCTCCTTGAGCCAATCAGCTGCACTTTTTGATCTCCTGCACATGGGCTTAGGATCAGACCAGAGGGAGAACCTCTTGCCTCTGATCTGTTCCTCCACTAATCAGATATACGAGGCCAGAAATGGTTTACTTCCTAGCATGATTGCCTGTTCAATCGTGTTTCTTCTCAAATGGCGTTAAATTAGATGAACGCTGCCGGTATTTCTTCATTTTGCATGACAGATTCCTTATATTTATGATACCTGCTCATGCTTCAGACAATCCAGCTTTTCATAGCAGCTCTACAGCATGAAGAACCGATGGTGCAGTATCATAATTAGGCTTGCATGTCACCTATACTTCATCTCAAAAACTGTCTAACAAACATGTTTCCCAAAATGCATAGCACTGTGCAGAAGTTGAAAAATGAGAGATGAGTTAATACCTTGAAAATTAATTGCTGGCAAGCCTCAATATCTATCTGTGCAATCAGAGCCAGAAACATCAATATCTAGCATCACAGGGATACATACATTCTCAGCTGAGAACATAAATGCAAATCATACAGATTTGGGGAGGATGGGTAGATAATCTATCCACATCTGCATAACTACTTTAATATGCATTTGGGGAAAATGTTTATGTTTTGCAATGAGCTGGGAGAGGATGAATAGTTAGCAAGAAGTAAATGCATAAAGGGAAAATACTGCATGCCACAGTTTCTTTTTTTCCCTGGTTTCTAGGCAGTGGCGTAGCACGAGTTGCCGGTGCCCAGGGCCACGTGATGGACAGGGTACGCATGCATATTCAACCGCCTAATAGCGTCCGCATCGTCGAGGAGATCACAACCACCAGGATACGAAGAGTTGTTCCCTTGTCTGGAAAGGCCACTTCCTGGTTCCCATGGAGAAGTTGTTTTCAAGCCAAGCAACGGAAGTGTGCAGCTGTATTGAGGCAGCACCAGATGTTGAAATTTTGAGCCCTTAACAAATTTGCACCCGGGACTACTGTCACTGTGGGTCCTCCCCTCCCGCTATGCCACTGCTTCTAGGTACTGAACAGTCTTAAAAGGACACTGTTAATTTTCATATTTACCTTTCGTTGCCTATTGATACAAACATCTTGAGGCACCCAGTGAAGAAGAGGATAAGGAGAGGTTGCAGAAGTCCAAACATACTTGCTTAATTTTCTGCATAGCTGGAAATGGCAAAAAAACAACAACTCACACAGAGTTCTTAAATTTCCTCTGAGCCTCCGACAATCTATTGATAAGAAAAAGTGAACAGTGCATTACAATCCAAGATATCTACTTAGTATTCCTGATCTGTAGCATTTTAATTACAACCCGACTCAAGTGCTTCCGAGGTTCCCAAAGCTGTTTTGTATTTACAAGTATTTCCACCATAAAACTTTTATCCATGTTACGCAGGCTCTCTTGAGAGTAATTTCAGGTTTGCACGGCAAGCATTCATCTTATCACCATTACCAGAAGAAAATGTATGAACACACAAATAATGTGATTATAGTGACCAGATTCTTACCACCAAAGCAAGCAAAAGGAGCTCGTTAAATCCAGATCTGTTCCAGTTTTGGAAGCCTTTCTGATCAGCTGAAACACTCTTCGGTTATCTTTCTAGGCTAGGAATGAAGAAATGGATCGGCCCCGCAGGCCAGATTCCTAATTCTCCCACCCCCTGCAAGCCATCTTCGGCAGGTGGGCAGGACCACACAGCTGTCCATCACCTGGCATCATGACACCGGGTGCTTGACAACTGTCAAAGTTCAAAGGCAGTTGCTGCAACTGCCAATCAGTTGATCACCGGTTATAGCAACCTTCTTGGAAAATGTTATTTTAGCACCAATCAATTGACTGACACTGTGAACATACATTCCACTTCTCTGTTCTTGGGAAACAACCACAAATCTGGAGAAAGCATCAGAGGACTCCAGGTGCTCAAAGAAAAGAAAGATTCATCTCAGGCCTGACATATTTTGGAGAGATCCTTCTTCAGGAACAGATGTGCTAGCTGGGATATCTCTTTTTCTAGCTGGCTGATCAGTTGCATCGCAGTTTCAAGTTCAGGTATACTCTTATGTAAGCACCTCAAAGGAGCCTGAGAACAATCGTCTGCCAGCTGGCTGATCTGTCTAGGACTGTATGTGTCTAGCGGGAAAGGCCTCCATTTCAAGTTGTTAGTGAAACCTTCTGTACCCATAGATTAGCCCCTGACAACCAGATTAGACAGAAGGTTCCTGAAAGTAAAATAAAAGGAAAATGAGATTGATTGTTCAAAATAGAATATAAATTAACAATTGAAGCTAGAACATCCAAGCACCTGTTTCATTGGATGAAAGTAAAGTAACTCTCAAGATACAAGCAGCCAACAGTGTGAAGGACAAAAATAAAAGTGTCTTGATTGTTACTGCGTCGTGATTTGATATAAAAGTAATGTGATTAGTGGGCAGATACAGGATGAATTGGAAAGAATATGTCATAACTTAATAGTAAAGTGGCATCAAAGTTGTTGTACATGGAGCCAACTTATAATTGGACAAAGAAAAGGAAGTTGGGTCAAAAGAACAAACTAAGGTTAGGACAAGACCCCACCTATTTGAGGTGCAATACTTCCAGTTGAAGACTGAGAGGTCCTATCTAAAAATATAGGCATTTCTAATATTAAAAAAAATTCAGTGGTACCCCTCCCAAAGTAGTCACACTCTGAAACCAAGCCATCTGACCCACCGAAGAAAATGGTCCTTGACAGATTCCCCCCCCCCCCCAAATATCACTGTCATGCTTCCTTACCACATTTAAGTGGCCTGGTAAAAGATCCAGAAAACTATGGGAAATAAATGAGTAACAATATAATATATTAGGGCTGCCATATTTTTAGGAAAGTTGTTGAGCTTTCTTGGGGAAAGTTTTAAAAAGCTGGACGTTTTGCCAATTCCCCGAAATCCCCCCCCCCCCCGCTAATTCCATCATTGGCAACCACAGTAGAATATGGGTTGTAGTGAATAAGACAGAAGCACACTATGAATTGAAACTGCCAGATTGTCTTGTTCAATTAAAATAATAATTTTTTAAAACTGTTTGATTTTCTCACGTTCCAAATTTTCTTGTCCAGATTTCATGGGGAAAGTGCCTTTTTATGAGATTTGAGAATAGAGGGTTTATTTGAAATGTGTCAAAGGTAGAAAGGAAAGGAGACGAGGAAGCAACAGCAGCGGTTGGGCTAGATTTTTAAAAATTAGGAAGAGAAAAAGTGATCAAGAGTAGAGCACGATGTTTGATGGGAATGTTGACAGTGCGAGAACCTTCAGGGTCAGTTCAGGCTCGATGCAGGATGTGGAGAAAACTACTGAAGGGGTTAAGAAATGGAAGTCACATAGGGCAATGAGAGATGAAGATGGGTTTAAGACCAGCATTTTAATTAGACAGGAGGGCACACATGTAGATCTGGAGCACAATAGGTGGCTGCAATTTTAAGGCTGACGGGAAAGGATACAAGGATATCATTGATGCAGAAGAAGAGGGAGATAATTTTAGAACAGCATCACATGATAAATCTCACAGAAGTCTAATAGGTGCAAGGGGGGTTGATGCACGTATGTAAGGAATGGAGGACTCCAGAAATAGCAGTCTGTCTACTGAGGTTGGAAGTAAAACTGTCTATTGGGGTTGTGATTAGCAAAAATGAGAAATGCATTTTCAACGTGTGGCACAGATACATAGGCACATGAAACCTGTTGCTATATGAAGTCTATCCCCTGTATTTTGTTGCTATATATTGCAATGACCTCACAGCCTTCCCCCAACCTGGTGCCTTCAAGGTGTCTAGGAATCCAAAACATCTGGAGAACATCAGGGTGGGAGGGGACACTGGCGAAAAGCATTCTTATTTAGACAAGCCTACACAGATGCTTAGAAAGTTGCAATATTTATAATCTGTTTTAGTATTTTAACTCTTGTAATTTTTTCTTGATTTTATTGTCTTATCTTTTTGAAAACTGCGTTGAGGCGATTTTTTAATTATTATTATTTTTTTACAAACAAGGGTGTATAAATTTTATGAAGGAAATAATAAAATAAATAAATGACCTATGATCACCCTCCAAGTGTCCCTACTTTCCAGGGACAGTCCCGGATTTACAGAAGTTGTCTCAGTTTCTCATTTGATCCCTGCTTTTCCATAGGACGTCCCTATTTTGATTGGAGAAATAAGTAACTTGGAGAGATAAGTAACTATATGGCCTTTAGAAGACATCTGAAGGCAGCCCTGTATAGGGAAGTGGTTTTTTATGTTTAACATTTTTTTATGTTCTTATATCTGTTGGAAGCCATCCAGAGTGGCCGGGGCAACACCGTCAGATGGGTATGGTATAAATAAAATAATCATTATCATTATCGTTATTATGGAATAGGGCATCCTTATTTTCTTCAGAGAAATGTTAGGGGTATGGGGAGAGGCTGTGGCCTGGAGAAAGTCCTGAGGGCCCAATAGAAAGACTTTGAGCTCCTAGGCCTGAGGTTCTCCACCAAGAGTTACCTGGTTCTCTTTATCTTTATACTTTGTTCTCCACCAAGAGAGGTTTCGTTAGTATCAGTAAACAAGTAACTAGGGATCCCTGTATCTGTGTAAAAAGAAATGCCTGCCAGCCTACCTTTGTGTATTTGAAAGCATCCGAGAGCATTTTTTTGGGTGGCTTTTCACAAAGGTCTTGATGCATCAACCCATTTTGCATGAATTAATCTACAGTGTCAGTCTGTCAGCATCATCTGTGTCACCACCATCATATTCTTCTGCAGCGCCAGTGGCAATAGTTCTTGCAGCTGTGGAGATGCCTTTCCGGAATTTACCGTGGCTTGCTGGAACGAAACGCAAGAGTAGAACCGAACCGTTGGACCAAAGCAAAACACCTCAGATGGGTGAATGTTGCTTTTGAGGCAACCCTATTGTCCTGAGAAGACTTTTAGAAGATACCAACACTGGGGCTTTTCTTCAGGGAAGCTGCCTTAAGCATTGTGAGAAGGAAAGGTGAACACAAACCTGCCGACCCTCTATTTTCCAGGAAAATCAGAGAAGCCGTCCCGGTTTCTGATTTGATCCCGAAATGTCCAGCTTTCCCTTAGGGTGTCCCTATTTTCATCGGAGAAAAGCTGGAGAATATGGTAGGGTGTCCCTATTTTCACTGGATAAATATTGGAGGGTATGGAGTTATCCGACACCCCCAAGCCATAATAATATAATAATAATAGTTTATTATTTATACCCTGCCCATCTGGCTGAGTTTCCCCCAGAGACTCTGGGCGGCTCCCAATCAAATGTTAAAAACAGTACAGCATCTGAAGGCAATCCTGTATAGGGAAGTTTAAAAAAAAAGTTCAATGTTTTATTATGTCATTATATATGTTGGAAGCTGCCCAGAGTGGTTGGGTCAACCCAGTAAGATGTGTGGGGTATAAATAGTAAAATTATCACTATGGAATGGAACGTCCCTATTTTCATCGGAGAAATGTTGGAGGTTGTGAACACGATGTCCTAAAATGCTACTCCACCCCACAAATAGTTCTGCAGTCGCATTTGTGGGGAAAGAACAGACTGTCTTTCACTGATGATTGGTGTTCTCATTGGAGATCTGTTAAAGGTTCTGAGACACCCAAGGGCAGGGGGTGCACTTGTGGGGACTGAGGATGGGTGAATATGTCAATTGTGATTTATCTCAGTTCCTTATTTCCCCCCCCCCCAGAATCTAATGTTCAGTTCTCCACATTTCTACATCAGTTTCCAGTCTTTTTTTAAAAAAAAGATCATGAAAATTAATCAGCATTTTTGTGCAAATTTATCCTAATATAGACATATTGTTATGCAATTTACCCAAATATACAGTTTTGCAAAGCAGTTCCCCCTAATATAATGTATTTTTGTATGCTATTTTCACTCATATATGAATCTTATGCACATTTTACTATAGTGCATGCATTTCTGCATGCGTTATTTGGCTAGAACACTGTTGCAAGATTTGGATTCAGTGCAAGTTTTGAAGGATATCTATCTTTCAGTTCTTATTGTTTCAGAAAAATGTGAATTAGGTATGTTCACTTTCAAATGAAAGGCAAATCAAAATTCTCCTCTATCTCTAGTAAGGACCGCTTTGTATTTTACAGGAGAGCCATCAAACAGATCACTATAATAACTCAGCCGGAATGCTAAGAATTAAAAAACAAGTTGTCTCTGTCTGCATGCTCAGCCCAGGAATTTGTGATCAGTGACAGAAGCCAAGTCACAAGTCCTTTCACATACAAATCTGCTTCAGACTTTTCCCAAACTCACTCTCTCTCAGCTATACAGTTGCAAATAAAACGCTTTAAGTGTTTTGTAAAGTGCATTACACAAATGTGACACAAGATGGCGATGGTGAGCTATGGCAAATTCAATATTATTTTTCAAAATGCTTTTTTAAAAGCATTTTTACAGCGTTTTTTTATATGTGTCTAGATTCCACCTCTCTCTCTTTCTCTCTCTCTCTCTCACACACATACACAAATTGGAAGTAGCTTCTCAGCTGCTGTTATTGTTAGAATAACTGTTAGAAGTCAGAAACGCTTGCTGATTGGCTGCAGTTCACCAGACATCTCCTCAGTAAATTCAGATCTACCTTCTGCACACCCCTGACCATGAGTTTCCCAGAGAAATATGTGCAATGATCAAAAGAGGAGAACAACTAACCTAAAATATCATTACTCAGAAACAGGTTACCTTCTAGATTTCAGAATACAAAACCACATCGCTCTAGTTTCAATAGGCAGAATTGCTATTAAATTTTAGTAAGTTAGGAACTGCCTGCCTAAACTTGTGATTGCCCATCTAAACTTGTGATATTTGAGGAGAATCTTTGCAACACAGAAAATCATGTCAGAAAAATCCATCCATCACGTCTTCCTTTTCCCACTTCACTTTCCAAAGGGTTATAGACACATATTCTCCAAAGCACACCCATCGTGCCTGCAAATAAGCATTTTACCACCTCCATTCAGAAAGAATTAAATGGCCTTCTCACAGGAGAAGTTAAGAAGTAAACTCTTGGTTGGTACATTACACTGAAAAGATGTCAGATACAGACATTGAGCTCTGGTGCTTTGCACAATTACAAGGAAAACAGGGGAGATGGGGCAGAAAGCTGTTTGGCTTAATATGAGACATTCTTCTTTTTAATCTCAGTTTAACCTTTGTGCTACTAACAGTGCAATTCTATACTTGTCCACTCAGAAGTAAGGCCCATTGAGTTCAAGGGTGGAGACATCCCTTTCTAGCACCAACCCAGTAGGGTAGGCCACAAGCCATAGATTCATCATCACATTTCTCTTGCCACTACCTGTTAATTTGGCACCAGGGCTACAAGATTACCATTACTGTAGCACCCTGCTTGTGGTTAACGCTTAGCTGGAATGAAATATTCAACGCAGCAATAGAGAAATTAAAATAATAATTTATTTGTCAGACAAATAAATGATAGGCACAGTGGTATATGGTTACCAAAGCTCTGCCTGCCCTCCAGCCCTGATGGCCAGCACTTATATT
This sequence comes from Podarcis cretensis, assembly GCF_951804945.1. Taxonomy (NCBI): domain Eukaryota; kingdom Metazoa; phylum Chordata; class Lepidosauria; order Squamata; family Lacertidae; genus Podarcis; species Podarcis cretensis. Next base: position 40,583,072 of record NC_137181.1, read on the forward strand.
TCCTCAACCCAGCCCCCTTGCTCCTCCTTTGGCTGCCTCTGTCCAATCAGCCTGGTTGAAATTCCTATTGGCTGTTTGCTAGAACCAATCATAAAAGATACACCCATTTCCTATTACCTTTTATGGGAGACAAAGAGCTATATTTCCTTCTATCCATAAATGGCAGACAAGTAGCCATATATCTTACATTTGCCTCGACAAGGCACCTTAATTACCAGATCACCTTTTGCCCCTGTTCCCCCTGCATTCCAAAACAAATGGCTAAAACAAATGGCTCGTGGTATTAAGTTCTATCTAAACAGAGATCTTACTATTTACCAACTATTAATTAGTGTTTTTGCAGCTTGATTGTATTCTGTAATATGTAGGGTCAGTGTAACCTTTGCTCCCAGCCTGTATTTCCCTTTTTACAACTTTGAGAAACTTGTCTCCTGCTTCTGCAATAAATCAGGGGGGCCCTTGTCCAGGAGGATAAACAACTGCCAAAGTACTTAGCCAGCTGCTTTTCTGCCTGGCATGAAACATTTGCAAATCTTTAAGCTCATTTTAAAATACAGGCCTTGATCAGATGCCTCACTACCTTGCCATGGCCTCCTTGGGTGGAAGGAAATCACCACCTGAAATTCAAGGCTGTGTACAACAACACTTAATCTAGAATCCATGGAACCTGGATACTTGGGGTTGTTTTTTTTCCTGTATAGTCAACACACAATCTTTAGTGTACAGTGGTACCTCGGATTACAGACGCTTCAGGTTGCAGACTCCACTAACCCAGAAATAGTACCTTGGGTTAAGAACTTTACCTTAGGATGAGAACAGAAATTGTGCAGCGGAAGCAGGAGGCCCCATTAGCTAAAGTGGTACCTCAGGTTAAGAACGGATCTCCAGAACAAATTAAGTTCTTAACCCAAGGTACCACTGTATTGCATATTTTTTGCCCTTGAAAGTGCTTCTTGAAAAACTGGTTTCATTCTGAAAATAAAAGCTCGTAGCATATTGGTTCTGCATTACCCCACAGTGTGTTCATTTGAAAACAGATGGAGGCGGTACTGGCAATGGGTGTTTGTCCGCAGGTGTTTCTACACCTGATGCAGCAGGTGGCATATTGCACCAGGATTGCAATACCACTATGGGGTTGCGGCACTCATTTCGCTTTTCAGGCTGAGGGAGCTGTTTGTCCACAGACAGCTTTCTGGGTCATGTGGCCAGCAGGACTAAACCGCCTCTGGCACAACAGAACACCATGACGGAAACCAGAGTGCATGGAAATGCTGTTTACCTTCCCACCGCTGCAGTACCTATTTATCTACTTGCACTGGCGTGCTTTGGAACCACTAGATTGGCAGGAGCTGGGACAGAGCAACGGGAGCTCACTCCGTCATGGGGATTTGAACCGCTGACCTTCTGATCGGTAAGCCCAAGAGGCTTGGTGGTTTCGGTGGAGGCAGTAGGGCAGGCAGGGCACCATGGGGGCACCACCTTGTGGTGTCATGACGCTGTCATGCAAGGAACGTCAAGCGTGAAGAATTAGCACTTTATTGCCAAGTGAAGTTAGGAAAAGGCATGTCCATCAGTCCTATGTCTCTCAGCTACTGCTGGATGTACACCTAATAAGGCAGTTGCCGCAACAGAAAGGCCTTGCCCCCAACCTGGGACACACTGCATGCAATGTATGAGTTGTACTACTGAATTACAGGCCTTCCTGAAGTGTAATATACTGAAATATACATTTGTCATCTTTTTAGGAAACAGGCATGTTAAGTAAACTCCCTCCTTCAGTCAAGATACTATTTCTGTTTAGAAGTCTTCCTGTGCTGGATGTTGCTTCTGTGCCTTGTACCTTGTATGGTAGAGATTTAACTGCTATTTTGTGCCAAATGTAGAAATGCTAGACTGCCCTCTACTGTTCTAATAAAGGCAGAGAGCTTTCATCAGCTGCTATGAAACGGGGGGGGGGGGGGGGGATGCATGGACGCAGATAAAACTGCAAAAAGGCTTTCTCACTGGAAACAGATCGAAAAAGATATATACAGTATATAAAAGCAACCCAGTACAATATTTGGACTGGAACTGAACTCAATGTAAAGATTGCCCTGGAGAAGCATTAGAACGGAGAGTTGCATTTCTGGACGATTCCAAGTGAATTCTGAGACAAAAGGTATCATTCTAATTCCCTTGTCAAACAAGCAGTCATGCTTGCCTCTGTTGTTTTTTTTTGTTTGTTTTTTTTAGATTAGTGGAAGAGTACACATTGTAAATAAAGTTTTTCTCCTGATAAGCTGTAAACCATACACACACAAACACCCCAAAGACCTAGGGCTGGGCAAATATTTGCATTTGACAAATGCATTATGTGCCTATAATGTGAAATTTCTCTGCAGAGAAACAGCAAGGAGGTTTAGCAGGCAATTGGGAGAAAAGAAGGAGGGGAGTGGCAGGCAAATTTCAGACTCAGCAGGGAATATCCAGGGGATTAGACCCAGTCATGCCAGTGATGACATCATTGGTGGGAGAGAGCATGGTCGGGTTTGTTGAACCTTAAAGATCTGGTTGCACGGTCAGCATGTATCTGCTAATGAAACAATCTGAAAATCATACAGAGCCCTCAGGGTTGTAACCCAGTGGGGTGTACAGAAATCATCGTATGCAATGATTATGATGGCTTTGATACTTCCTGAAATTGTATCATATTTCAGGGTTCCTAACAAGTGGTGATCATTTTCTTAAAATATTCTCAATCAGAGCAAGAAGAAAATGTTCCTTGAAAAAAGAAATGAAATGAAATGATGAGTCTTATGGGGCCTTTACAGTGGTAAAGGTAAAGGTAAAGGTACCCCTGCCCGTACGGGCCAGTCTTGACAGACTCTGGGGTTGTGCGCCCATCTCACTTAAGAGGCCAGGGGCCAGCGCTGTCCGGAGACACTTCCGGGTCACGTGGCCAGCGTGACATCGCTGCTCTGGGTTAAATACTTAATTCGTTCTGGAGGTCTGTTCTTAACCTGAAACTGTTCTTAACCTGAGGTACCACTTTAGCTAATGGGGCCTCCCATTGCCGCTGCACAATTTCTGTTCTCATCCTTAAGCAAAGTTCTTAACCCGAGGTGCTATTTCTGGGTTAGCGGAGTCTGTAACCTGAAGCGTCTGTAACCTGAAGCATATGTAACCTGAGGTACCACTGTATTTTCCATTTGCTTAGGGGTCAGCAAACTTTTTCAGCAGGGGGCCAGTCCACTGTCTCGCAGACCTTGTGGGGGGCCGAACGAATTCCTATGCCCCACAAATAACCCAGAGATGCATTTTAAATAAAAGGACACATTCTACTTATGTAAAAACACGCTGATTCCCGGACCGTCCATGGGCCGGATTTAGAAGGCGATTGGGCCGGATCCACCCCTGGGCCTTTGTTTGCCTACCCGTGAGCCTTAGACAATTCTTAGCCTAACCTCAGGAGTTGACCCAATTACTAGTTATTGTTTCTTAACAGTTCAATTCCTGACAACTTGAAGCAGGATTGTATTCTCCCTGTATTACTGAACTGTGGTTATTTTGCATTTTTATGAAAACTGTCTTGAGACAAAGGGAAGGATATAAATAGTGCTACATGCCATTGAGAGACTCCAGGGGTTTCAATTATTTTTTCCAGGGTTCAGCCTGCTTGGTACAAAGGTCACTGGAAACTGTGGTGTCTTCGGGATACAAGGATTTATTTACACATATATACAACCTGAGCATAGCATGGAGGAGCTCATAGCATTAACACCCCATCTTGCTTCTCTGTTAGTCAGGCTCCAGCATGGAGCAAAAAAAAACCATGCACCTTTCCATCCTTCAGTTTCCAACATGCTGCTTTCCCATCTTACACACAACAACAATTCTCTAGCTTTTGTTCTTCTGTCTAGGATCACGTGGCCTCCAGCCAAGTGAGGGGACTGCAGGGAAATGCTTAACCCGCTTAGCTGGTTCTTTGAGACGCTGGTGAGGACTTAACTGGGAGTGGCCACCAAGACCGTATAACACCGGTCTTGAAAGACCTGCATTGGCTCCCAGTATGTTTCTGAGCACAATTCAAAGTGTTGGTGCTGACCTTTAAAGCCCTATACGGCCTCAGTCCAGTATACCTGAAGGAGAGTCTCCACCCCCATCGTTCTGCCCGAACACTGAGGTCCAGAGGCAAGGGCCTTCTGGTGGTTCCCTCACTGCGAGAAGCCAAGTTACAGGGAGCCAGGCAGAGGGCCTTCTCAGTAGTGGCGCCCACCCTGTGGAATACCCTCCCATCAGATGCCAAGGAAATAATCAACTATCTGACTTTTAGGAGACATCTGTTTAGGGAAGTTCTTAATGTTTGATGTTTTATCATGTTTTTAATGTTCTATTGGGAGTGGCCCAGAGTGGCTGGGGAAACCCAGCCTAATGGGCCGAGTATAAATAATAATAAATTATTCTAAATTATTATTAACTGGCCAAAGAAAGCCATTACCTTGACAAAAGGACTAGTTTGGCAGGTTCCAGAGCTGCTTCTACTGAATTCTAAACCTCACTGGATACAGGATCACAGGCTTGGAAGGGATCCAAGGATATAATCCAGACAGACCGCCTACCCCCACCCCCCACCCCCAAATCGCTTGTGTGGCTACTCTGTGCTTCAGATAATGCAACCAACGTCAGCCGCCTTGAAATTAACACAAGCTGGCTCCTGGTTTTTTATTTTTCTGTGTTATAAAAATCATGTAAGAAGCTTTTTACTTAGCTTTTGATAACTGGCATTTGGATAATGATGATTCTAAGGTATACCTGTCCTAAAGTGATTGTCTGTGACTGTGGAATACCTGAAGGAATACACAGATGCATCTCCATGACTCTGAATACAACAAATGACACCCCTTAGGCAACTGAGACATTGTTGTGTTGGAAAAAGCTGACAGGCGGTAAGGAAAAAGCCAAATGGCAAAGTGGCGGCAGGATGACAGCCTGCTTACAATACTGCCATTGTGCCTGCCAAATCGAACATCTTTTGCACGTCACTCAGGGAGGAAGAACCTCTCAAAATCTCAAGAGCGCCAAAGCTTCTAATCTCGCTGATATCAGCAGGAGGTTCCCAGCCCACAGAAGTTATTTGGATGACCCCAGAAGCTCAAGCTAGGCCTTGAGTGCTTCCTTGGTTTGAGGTATACAATTAAGCAGAATTTAACTTTCCGGTGGGATTCAGGCCTCATCATGGGACTGAAACTGCCTTGGTTGCACTGGTTGATGATCTCCGGCGGGCTAGGGACAAAGGTGAGAGCTGTTTCCTAGTTCTGCTGGATCTCTCAGCGGCGTTTGATACCATCGACCATGACATCCTTCTGGACCGTCTTGAGGGGCTGGGAGCTGGGGGCACTGTCATACAGTGGTTCCGCTCCTTCCTCCTGGGCCGTGTTCAGAAAGTGGTGGTGGGGGATGAGTGTTCAGACCCCTGGGCTCTCACTTGTGGGGTGCCTCAGGGTTCTGTCCTCTCCCCCATGCTTTTCAACATCTACATGCAGCCGCTGGGAGGGATCATCAGGAGGTTTGGGCTGGGTGTTCATCAGTATGCAGATGATACCCAGCTCTACCTCTCTTTTAAATCAGAACCAGTGAAGGCGGTAAAGGTCCTGTGTGAGTGTCTGGAAGCGGTTGGAGGATGGATGGCGGCTAACAGATTGAGGTTGAATCCTGACAAGACAGAAGTACTGTTTTGGGGGGACAGGAGGCGGGCAGGTGTGGAGGATTCCTTGGTCCTGAATAGGGTAACTGTGCCCCTGAAGGACCAGGTGCGCAGCCTGGGAGTCATTTTGGACTCACAGCTGTCCATGGAGGCACAGGTCAAATCTGTATCCAGGGCAGCTGTTTACCAGCTCCATCTGGTACGTAGGCTGAGACCCTATCTGCCTGCAGACTGTCTCGCCGGAGTGGTACATGCTCTGGTTATCTCCCGCTTGGACTACTGCAATGCGCTCTACATGGGGCTACCTTTGAAGGTGACCCGGAAACTACAACTAATCCAGAATGCGGCAGCTAGACTGGTGACTGGGAGCGGCCGCCGAGACCATATAACACCGGTCTTGAAAGACCTACATTGGCTCCCAGTACGTTTCCGAGCACAATTCAAAGTGTTGGTGCTGACCTTTAAAGCCCTAAATGGCCTCGGTCCAGTATATCTGAAGGAGCGTCTCCTCCCCCATAGGTCTGCCCGGACATTGAGGTCCAGCTCCGAGGGCCTTCTGGCGGTTCCCTCACTGCGAGAGGCCAAGTTGCAGGGAACCAGGCAGAGGGCCTTCTCGGTGGTGGCGCCCACCCTGTGGAATGCCCTCCCATCGGATGTCAAGGCGATGGACAACTACCTGACATTCAGAAAACATCTGAAGGCAGCCCTGTTCAGGGAAGTTTTTAATATGTGACATTTTAGTGTATTTTTCATCTCTGTTGGAAGCCGCCCAGAGTGGCTGGGGAAACCCAGCCAGATGGGCGGGGTACAAATAATAAATTATTATTATTATTATTATTATTATGACTTATTTGTAGCGTGTTTTTTCCCTGCGTGTAGATCCACTCAGGGCTCTCCTACCACCTCTTAACAAACTGCAGTTCCCATTATTCTTTGAAGAAAATTGTTAAGAGTGGCATAATAGCAATTTGAAAGTATGGTGCAGATGTGGCCTAAGTGAGGCTTACTCCAGAGCAGCAGTGTAGCGTGGGTCGCTGGCAACCAGGGTGGGGCAAGTGTTGCACACACACACACACACACACACCGGTAGTGAACTGGGCAGCTGGGCTGGGGGCACAGATGAATGGAGCCCGCCTCCAACAGGCTCCTCACCCACTGCCTCCATCCACTTGACCAATAGACCAACCTGCCTGCCACTGCACCTCAGCTGCCAGGGCTCTGTGCCTGTCTGGTTGAAACCCCTCAAAATTGTGCAACCGGGGCCATGGCCTCCCTACCTGACCCCCACGCTCCAGAATAAACAGGTCTGTGATTGCATGCTGTAAAGCACATTTCAAGTAGGAAGCTCAGCCCTTCGGTTTCTTCTTTCTTTTACTAACCACTTAAGTTGTGGGTGAACATATCAGACGACACAGCGATTCTTCAAACAGCTCTTGTATATTCACAGGCCAGAACAAACTGAACTGAAGGGTTCAGCCAGCCTGCTTATATAGAGCTCCAGTACAACGCAACTGTAACAACTTTCTGTAACTATCCAATCACTGAATGTCACTTTCAATCCCCCTGCTGGCCCAGGGTGAGAACTTCAGTACATAACACCACTGTTTGTCTGACAGCAAACAATTTAACTGCCACAGGTCAAGTGATCTAAAATCATGGCTCTCGGCATGCTTTGCAGGGAGTAGTCTATCAGCCACTGGGTCTTCTGTTTTGAGTTGTGTAGGCTAGAGTCCTATTCCTTCTCCAAGTGAATTGTTTGGAGAGAATTTTCTTTTAGCTCTTGACTTTCTTTTTAGTTTCTGACAGAAGCGAGAATGTGACAGGGAAGAGTAGCAATGATATTCCATTGGAGGCAGCTTTAAAACAAAAACCAAGGGAACCAACTCTGGCGGAGAACATTTGCTTTGACCTTCAGGAAAGAGTTTTGGCATTTGAAGGTGGAATTAGCGCTCCCCGCAGGATGGTTTTCAGGTTCCGAATGTTACCAATGTAAACCTCCTTATTGTTATTTATTTCATTTACGAATTGCTTCCCATAAGGATTAAATAATAATCTCAAAACGATTTGCAATGTAATAAAAACAGATAGAAAACACTTACCTATGTTTAAAAACTGATAAAAATAATTGCTTATATAAAAGCAGAAGTTTAAAACAGCAACAGCACATACGTAGAATCAATACCAACTGGTGTTTTTACTGGAAGATTATACTTGATCCTCTAAATTAGAGCCATGCAGATGTGCCATTGTGAAGCTACAAAGATATCGCTTCATCGGTGATCGATTGCCCATCACTGATGCAAAGCATCAAGGAAGGTGGAGCAAATTACCCATGCTTGTTTCTTTTGTAGAATCCAGCAAGAAAGCCAAAACATTGCTTCAATAGCCTGAAATGTTTACCCTGTTTTTCATCAAAGAATTTTTTAAAAAAATAAATAAATAAAATAGTTAAAAGATTTTCTTCATGAGGAGCCTAGATACCAGTTTCCTGGCAGTTGGTGGCATTCCAGAACTCAGCCCCATCTGTTAAGAGATTGTTGTGCCCACTGTGTAAGTTGATCAAGAGAGATCGGCAGATGGTGCTTTGCCAACCATAAGGCAAGTGTGAAATGTGCACATCACAGCTTTCTGGCAAACACTACGGTCCTACGGTCACGTGATCCATCTCACACATCCGTCATAATGACAGATTAAAATCCAAACAGATCACTTCATCCTTAGCTTTCGCAACAAGCATTTTCATAAACACCAAAGCAAAACGGTGCCCATTTTGGCCGAAAGAGACACAACTGCCTCAGTCGATAGTAGTCATGGGGAAAGCCAGTGCATGATGGGATGTCATGACAGGGCCAGCCATATTATTAGGTAGAGTGGGGCTTGGGATGTCATGAAAGAGGGCCCCAAATTATTTAATAAAACAGTATTGCATTTTCGTTCTACAACCAGGGCAGGGGAGAGGTGCTTGTAGGATTTTTTATTTATTTATTTTGCCTGAGGTGCCAAAATAAAAGCAAGAAGAAGTGGAGTTAGCTAAGGTTATCCTACAACGTCCAATATCAGAGGTGGAATGGCGCCACTGGATATCACTTTCTGGAGAACACAAGTGGGAGAGTGCTATTGGCCTCATGCCCTGCTTATGGGTTTCCCAGAGACAACTTGTTGGCCACATTGGGAACAGAATGATGAATCAGTATCAGAAGAATCTTTTATTTGCATCAGCCACTAGCCATAGCAATAAAATAAAATGTGATGTACTGAAGACAGAGGTAAAAACTTAACTACACAAAATACACTCTAGAGCACGGGTGTCAAACACAAGGCCCGCGGGCCGAATCCAGCCCGCCAGACCTCGTCATGTGGCCCGTGTAGCCGCCACTGGCCGCCAGCCTTCACCTTTTATTCTCGCTTTTTTTTTTTTTTTGACACAAGAAAGCTGCCTCTTCAGCGCATGTGCGGCAGCCTACAAGCCAGAGAACGTCTGCCCTCTAGCGGCGCCGGCCATTCTACACAGGAAACCTCCACTTTACATGCATTCAGGAAACCTCCACTTGTTTTTATATTGAGCGCATGCCATCCTGTGATGTGACAGATCCAACGGCTGCCTGAACCCTTCTCTCCTGTACTGTAAGTCCTACAGATACAACCGGCCCTTTGAGGGTGACCAAACTGCTGATGCGGCCCCCGATGAATTTGAGTTAGACACCCCTGCTCTAGAGGTTTACAGAATTATGAACTGAACGGGCCTTTGGTTTTGCTACCAGTCAGCAGAGATACATTATACAGTGGAATCTTGGTTTTCGAGCATCTTGGAAGCTGAACGTTTTGGAACCCAAACACCGAAAATCCAGAAGTAATTGCTTCCATTTTCGAACATGCCTTGGAAGCCGAACAGCTTCCACAGCGTTTTCCCATTGCTGACAGCCCTTTGTGCCTCGGTTGTGTGGCCTTCCAGATGTTGCTGAACCAAACTCCCATCATCCCTGACTATTGCTCTTGTTGGCTGGGGGTGATGGGATTTGGGAGACCAACAATATCTGGATGGACACAGATTACCCACCTCTGATTTAAAAAGCAACATAGGATTGTCATATGTCCGGAATTTATTGGACATAAACTTAATACTGTAGTCCGAAGCAGTGTCTGGGTGAAAATTGCCAAAATGTGCAGGAATATCTGGATGTATGGCAATGTTGATGATGCTGTTTTTGCCAATTTCCCTTTAAAAAAATAGTTCAAAAACGTGGTATTTTGCCATCTTTTTTTGAAATATGGCAACCCTAAGTCCACATAATATCTTGGTCCAGTTCTGGCAAGAGTTAGCTTTCACCATGCACCAAAGAGTTTTTCTTTCTTGTTGTGGGGGTGGAAGGAAAAGGAGAACGTTAGCTGCTTTGAGACTCCTTAGGGTAGTGATGAAGCGGGATATCAAATCCAAACTCTCCTCCTCCTCCTCCTCCTCCTCCTCCTCCTCCTCTTCTTCTTCTTCTTCTTCTTCTTCTTCTTCTTCTTCTTCTATGTTCAGAACCAGACTCTTGTGTGCAGAAACAGCAGCATGTGACCATATTGGATAGAGGACATCGTATCCGGCCTTTCTGAGTGCTTTTCTAGCACAGGCATGTGAATAGGCCTTGAGAAATGAGTCTGGCCATTTGGTGAGAAATAGCCTAGCAACGGATTCAGGTCAGCTTTCCTGATGCTGCCTGCAGCTCCCCAAGCAGCACTGAAACAGCAGGACTGAAATCAATATCCTTCGCTGTTCAGTAACAAGAGGGAATGGGGGCAATAATGCAACACAATGGGTGCTTCCTGCATCCCTCTAGAATGAGTTGCTTAAGGAGTTGAGTCCTCTGTAGATATCTCCAACTCGAAAGTGGCGAATACAGTCTCAGAAAGTCCCTAAATTGTTCAAATAGCCTCAGGGGGGAAGTACAAAATTGGAAGCTTTCTGAAGCTACACACAATTGCAACAGTTGTTGATGCGCCTAATGAACCTGTTCTATTAGCCCCTTTAGCATTTACTCTGTGCCTGGAGTTTTTATTCCTCTCTGGTCGACTTTCCAAAACCAATATAGTAGAGGTTGCTATTGTAGCACTGCATATTCATAACATGTTTCACCTGAAACTTTGTAGAGCAATCATATAAATATGAACTTCATGCCTTTTTATGGTGCACAGACTCCTGGTATTTTAACACAGTGTTTCCCAACCTTTTTTTGGGCAAAGGCACACTTGTTTCATGAAAAAAATCTCGAGGCACACCACCATTAGAAAATGTTTAAAAAATTAACTCTGTGCCTATATTGACTATATATAAAGTAACTCTCTTTAATAGGAATCAAATAAACACAAAGAAAGTATTTCATAATTACTTTATTATGAAATAGTAAGTAAACAGAAATATGAAAAATTATAAAATACTTCATTCAGTGCGCCTTTTGTCCCTCTCCTCGAAATGCTCCAACTCAATGTTCCTCCGCGGGCTGGCCATTGGAGAGCCGTGTCGCCCACACCGCAGCCCAATACAATATGAACCCTCCCCTCGCAAGCGGCAACCCCTCCACACTCCCCACCTTAAGCCTCCACACGCGCCCTGCCCAAAGAGATGCCCGCGCGCGCGCGAGGGGATCCTTTACCTCAGCATCCCGCAAAAAAAAAAAAAAAAAAGAGGGGGGGAGACTGCGGTCCCTCAGAGGCTGGGCGTTAGGAAGAAGCAGCCGCCTTCATCCAAGCAGGAGCAGCAGCTGTAGCTGTAGTAGCGCCAAGCTGTGCCGGGGACTCCGTGCCCATGAGGGGAGGGAGGGGAGAGAGAGGAGAGGCAGCAGGTCGCCCTCTTAAGTCGCGCGCAGGCACCACCACGCATCCCTCGCGCCCTCTCGCAGAGCCCCTGCTCAGCACCTCCCGCCTCGGGGACGCCCGTCATGAGCCGCTGAGAGGCCGCCAAGCCTCCAGGCTGCTCCCATTCAGCCTTAGGCGCGCGCCCGCCTCGGGAAAAGCGGTGCTGGGAGGCAGAGAGAGAGAGAGAGAGGAAGCCGCTGGCCGCGTCCCACCCTCAGTCAGTCGGCTTGGAGCTACTGAGGAGAGGGAGGTGGGGACGACGGCGCGTCTGTTCCGCTCGGGGCCAGCGCGCCCCCGCCCCCCTCTCCAGAATCCCCAACTAAATACGATGCGCTAAGGGAGGGGGGAGAACCCACCCACAAAGAGGATGCCTTTCTGCAGGGCGCCTAAGGCCTCTCGCCGCCCGACTCGCCCGCCTCCCTCCCACGGCACACCAGGCAACGTCTTGCGGCACACTAGTGTGCCGCGGAACACCGGTTGGGAAACACTGTTTTAACACATCTACGCCTTCCTTGCTTAAGCCTGAATTATTATTATTTTACTACTGTATTGGCCCGAATATAAGTCGCAACTGAATAGAAGTTGCACCCTTAAAATTCGGGGGGGGGGGGGACGATTCCGGAAAATAAGCCGCTCCCTTAAAATTCCGCATTCTGTTTTGCCATATGTCTGTTTCAGCAGCGATATTGTAAAAACCCATTTTTGTAAGGTCACAAATTTAAGCCGCATTTTAACTTTTCATGGTTGGAATTGGGGTGTGTGGCTTATATTCAGGCCAATACGGTATCTCCCCCCCCCCCAGTTGTGATTTGTTGGCATTGGGGTCACCCCAGGAACAGAGGCCTTGCCCCCCCCCCTCACCTGCTAGTGTGCCCATCAGCACCTTCTATACCACCCATGAAAAGTCACATTGGGTCATATTTTGGGGTGGAAGGAGTGTGAGTGTCCAATCTTGACATCCAAAGAAACGTGGGCATGCCTGAGGGGGTCACATTTTCAGTTGCTCGGGAAAATCCAACTCATACATCATGTTTTCAAGCAATTTTTAGAAGCCTGAGCCACAGGACACATTTTCAGTCATTTTTCATATATTTTTCAGAATCCTGACCAGTGGGTCACTTTTTTGTGTTTTTGTGAATTCTGACCTGCAGATCACTTTGTCTTGTGATTTTTTAAATATATTTTTTAAAAATCCTGACCAGCAAGTCACCTTTTTGGTTCAATCCTGAGCCACGAGTCATGTTTTCAGGCAATTTTTAGAAGCCTAAGTCCATTTTGGGGCCTAGTTACTCCAAGCCTTCTTCATTTCAGCAGTATAATACAGAGCCCAGGTAGTAATGGATGAACAAGGCAAGTCATCTTGCTCCTGGTATTGTTAAAATATTGCAAGTCAGATGTGAAATTTGTGCCTATCTGCTGCAAACCACCCAGGGATCTAATTTCCGTCCTACTTTATAAGCCTATTCCTCTTACTGCAATGAGGAATGGGAATCTGAGCGGTGTTCACAATTCCAGAATAGGAGTGATCATTCAGGTGACTTAATTATCTATCCTGCCAAGTTCCCAGCAACAAATGTGTATCTGCAATGCTCAGCAGTCACAGTTTTGAGGAAAGGCTATCCTGCTATCCCTCTGGAATGAGCTTTAAGAAAACGACGATATTTGCTATTTTGTTGAAGACAACAAATTATGTTATACACATTTTTGCATTTGGGGTTTTTAATTGTCTTTTAAAATACACTGTTAAAAAGAGCCGTTTTTTATTGTTTTCAGTAAATAAACATTCATATGTACAGAATTCTTTCTTTTTTGCAAGCCAAATAATAATGGGATAATCCACTCCATACACGGAAAGAATACTGCCTGGGACCTCCAGCAAAATAGATTTAGAACCACAGAACCTGGAGAACCACCGCTATCTGCTCTTGATGTGTGCTGCCTGCATCTCGTCCAGCACATTCCTGATGGATTCTACACAAACTTCTCCTCTGTGATCTTTCTGGCTGGCCTGCCTCCATACTTCATTAAAACTTTCATCTGAAAGGCTCACGCCAATGTTTCGCAAGATGCGTGCAATCTACAAAAGAATATACAGTATAGTTATAATCTGCAGTTGAAATAGAAGGAATAAACACATGTGCAGATCATAGAATTGATACTGAGAAATAATTATTTACTGCAGGTTAGTGAGGCTTTAGACAACACACTAAATGGGCCACTAAAGATGGGGATTTTAACTAAATGTGGACTAAGCCAGTCTTCCTGAACCTGGTGCCCTTCAGATGTTTTCCGTAGTTTGGCTTCCATCAGCCCCAGCCAGCAAGATGGGGGTTGTCATTCGTCTAGAGGGCACCAGATTGGAAATGAGTGGAGTAATCCAATCAGGTTTGACCACAGATCTTCTAACAAGGCAGCACCACAGTCCCTGCTCAATATAGCAGCCAACTGCTAGGGGCCGTGGTCCCTTTGGCTCCCCCAATAAAATATTTGAGGGAGCCAGGCCCCTCCCTAGTTGATGGACCTTGCCATTCAAATGGTGTGCATGTGCCGCATCGTGTGATTATGTAGGGTGGGGCTTACCTGCCCTCCCCAAATATTTTATTGAAGTTGCTAATATCTTCACCCAACTTCAAATTTATCCGCAGGTAGCTGTGTGGTTGTACAATGCGCATTTATTAAGGAAAATAATTAGGCCCACCATTCTGGGAATTAGAAACAAGTACGATGAGAAAAGTGCAAAGGTGTCAGGACAAGGTGGAGGCGTAAAATGTAAGATACTAATCTGGAAACCAAGTTTCGTATCATATATAATGGAATTCATGAATACAGTAAAATTAGAGAAAGAAGATATGTTGGATCTTTTTTAAAAAAAAAAAAAAAATACTAATTCCATGATGTGAGAATACACAGATCTTAGACAAAGCAAATTATGTAATCTCTTGTGGAAGTTTCAGTATTCAAGAAAGCTGGCGAGGATGAAATCTGTGAACCCCTGGCTTAGATAGCACTCATAGACTCATAGAATTGTAGAGCTGATATGAATGAACTCTCAAAAAATGTCCTGTACCTCGTCCTTTGATCTTGTCTTGAAGAAGTCTGTCTCGTACACTCCTTTATTGCTATAGATCGAGGGGTATAACAACCCATAAACAGTGGCTTGATCACCATAATTAGTGTTGTCACTGATGCGGCGAAATCGAGGAGCTGGAATGTCTGATCGAATGGTTGGGACACCGAGGAGTGGATAATCTGCAGGAAAACAGGTGGCAAAAAGAGAAAAGGAAGAAAGCAACGTGTTAAAGGAAGTTGTACAAAAAGAACCAGATCATACAATATACTTGAAATGAACATATTCTGTTAAAGAGCTGAGTTTCCAACCCAAAGTTTTCTTTTCAAAATTCAGTGTTCCCTTAATTTTTGTACACATCTGGGTTTTATGTTATCACATGAAGCTAAAACTGGGGACATGAATACAAGAGATGCAAGAAAAAGAGATGTTCTCACTGTGGGCTAACTCCAGCCCAGCCCAAAGGAAGCAAGTTTCATTGATTTCTATGGGAGAAAGTGAAACTCTTGTTAAAAACAAGACTTAAAAACACTTAACTTTGGCTGGATCATGAGCTACATTTACAACCAAACTGAAAATCACACTTACGCTAGTAGCATTTGTATTTCTGGTTATTTATATTTGATTCAGGTATCCAAAAATGAACTAAGGGTTCTTGATCATGAGGCACTGAAGTACAAAAATGCAGTTTTGGCACATCTGACCCTTACAGGGAACATGCAGGGAGGTTCAACTTCCAGTCTGCATAGGGCTTATGGAAATGACCCTGGGCTATTATTCTTGCTATTTTTATTTTTATTTCTTACCTGTCCTTCAACCAGAAGGTCTCAGCTCACAGCAGTTTAAATATTCAACATTAAAGTGGGTTAAACAAATTGCAGTCATTGGAATAGAGTGGGTCCTGAAAATGTGTATCTCTCGTGAAAGGCCAGGATAAAGAAGTGGAAACTATATGCAAGATCATGCCCTCCAACATGAAAACAGGGACCTCAGCAGCATGAACCTCTCCTCCTCGCCCGCACTCCAGCAGCTGCTACAAGCTGTCACTGCTGCCTCCACCGCTCAGGACAAGCGCTAGCTCATCCTCCCCTCCCCCCATCTTTCCAGGATCAAATCAGAAGTTGGAATGGAGTTTTCAGTTCTGGGACTGTCCCTGGAAAATGGGGACACTTGGAGGGTATGCAGGATATGTAAGTTGCTTAATGGTTTGAACATGGGGGTATAGTGCAAGGAGAACAGCCTTTACCGGAGGTGTCATAGGCTTTGAAGACGCTCAAACTCAGGACGAAAGGGAGAAACGCGCTAAGAGGAAGGCACGCTTGGCAAACCCTCACTATGATCATCTCCCGCCCGGAAACCTATCTTCCCACTGTGGAAGGATGTGCGGATCCAGAACTGGCCTCCACAGTCACTTATGGACTCACTGTTAAGGGAAGACTCGTGTTACGGACTCGTGTTTATGGAAGACAATCTTACTCGGCTATGAGTGATCCCCAAAGAAGAGAAGAGAAGAGAAGAGAAGAGAAGAGAAGAGAAGAGAAGAGAAGAGGAGGAAGAAGAAGAGGAAGAAGAAGAAGTGCAAGGGTCTCTATGTGTATGTGTGTTCATATGGAGCTTTCCACACTCCCCATTGCAAACCACAATGCCCCAAATGGAAGCAAAAGCAACTGCCGTCTGGAGTACCCTTAGTGACAACATGCTTAATTATTACATTTGCCAGTGGCATCTGCAAACATTTTAAATAACTTGGGAATGAAAAGGACGTCTTGTGCATACATGATGACGGAATGCCTCCTACAACTGCATTATACTGAGAAGAGGTTGTGCGGTAGTCAGAAAACACCCGGTCTGTCGGTCTTGAAAGTGTTCTGGGTGTTTTCTCTTCACTTCCCGGTTCCTTTAGTACTATGTCTTCCTTCTTCAGCACAGCATCCTGATCTGCTTCTTGTGGAATGAGGTCAAAGGCCGCTGGTCTTCTGCCTGTGAAAAATAAATGATACCGAAATGGCAAAAATATTTGTTGCTGCCACGAAAAGTTGCAATGCCATTGCAGCGCCCTCCATATATGTTGTTGGACTACAACTCCCATCGGCCTCAGCTGGCATGGCTAACAGGCAAACCCAGCCATCATACTGATACTTGAGAAAATGGACTTCATCATGTATAAAACTATTCAAACTATTTGTAGTTCATTACACCTAACACTGATTATGTAACCATATGTTTTTAAAATATGTGTTTATAACTCACAGAGCGATGTCTTGCAATAAGATGGTTGGTATTCTTACATTCCCATAAACAAAGCTATGTATAACTTTGTGAGTACTATAAATATTTTTTAAAAAAATATATACTTTAAGAGGTGTGCTAGATACATTTTTGCTTGGATGCCTCAAGTAATGGTTATAAAACAGGCAAGCGTGAAGTTAAAATGCACAAAACCAACAGCGGCTGAAAAACTAAGGTTCAAAATTCACCTGAGAATAAAACAATGGGTCACCATACCAAATAAGTTTGGACTTGTGGGACACCGTAACAAAAAGGTTGGGAACCACTGCTTTAGGGACTACTCATGGAATCAAGTGTGTGTGTGTGTGTGTTTGTATGTATATATGCATGTATGCAGTGCTTTTTTCTGGGGGGGATGCAGGGAGACGCATACCCCTAAAGATTTTGTAAATCTTTGTACTTTTGTCCATTTACTGTATTTATTTTTCCCAATTTGAACTATAAAATGGTGATTTTCTTGAGTCAAAATGAGAGTACCCCTAAACATTTTTTTTAGAAAAAAAGAGTACTGCATGTATGTATATGTATACTAGAACCACATCTGTGGTATAAAACCATATTTCCCACATACCTTTCGTGATTATTTTTTCTTCATACTCTTTGATAGACGTTTTGTCTTTCCAGTTAAGGAAGTTGGCAAACTCCAGATAGTCTATAAACCCGTCTTGATCCAAATCGCAGTAATTAAATAAAGCGTCCAGGAGCTCTTGATCCAAGTCCAGATTCAGCTGGAAGCAGGCCTTCTTCAAGTCATCTCTGCTGATTTTTCGATCACCATCCTAGTTAAACACCACAATGTGTGTAATAAAAATGCAGGTAGCCCATTTTAATTGAACTACGACCCTTGCACCCAAGGCTAGTCCTATGATTCAGCGGGGGGGGGGGAGTTTCTGGGAAGCTACAGCAGAAGTTCCTTAGCAGGTCATCCTGAGCCCTCCACCCATTCCTCTCTGTTGGGAAGGGTCCCAGACCCCACTAGCCTACTGCCTCAGGTGCAACGGAAGATGCTATCCCATTGCTAGTGCTGAAGCAAAAGGCAGCTCACACTCTGGTTGACTTCTGTTCTTGAAATGGGGTGGGGTGGGGGTACCATCTTTGGAGCGGGCAGCAAAATGCTTTGGGTTGTCCTTGCTTGTACTTAGGAATGGGTGGATCTGTAAAATTCCATTTCTAATTTTCTCACTCTTAGGTTTAAAGGTAAAGGGACCCCTGACAATTAAGTCCAGTCGTGAACGACTCTAGGGTTGTGGCGCTCATCTTGCTTTACTGGCCAAGGGAGCTGGCATTTGTCCACAGACAGTTTTTCCGGGTCATGTGACCAGCATGACTAAGCCGCTTCTGGTGCAACGGAACACCGACACCAGAGCAGCACACGGAAACGCCGTTTACTTTCCCGCTGGAGCGGTACCTATTAATCTACTTGCACTTTTTGGCATGCTTTTGACTGATAGGTTGGCAGGAGCTGGGACCGAGCAACGGGAGCTCACCCCGTCGCGGGGATTCGAACCACCGACCTTTTGATCGGCAAGCCCAAGGCTTAGTGGTTTAGACCACAGCGCCACCCCGTCCCTTACTCTTAGGTTTAGTTCTCCATATTTCCACATCAGTTTGTTGTTGTTGTTGTTGTTGTTGTTGTTGTTGTTGTTGTTATTAAAAAGGTATTAATGAAAATCCATCCATGTTTTTGTGTGAATGTCTCTTAATAGACATGTTTGCAAGCAATTCTGCCTAATTTCTGCAAAGCAATTTCCCCTAATATGATGCTTTTTGGTATGCTATTTTCACTATTTAAAAACTTAAAATTGCAAAAATTGCAACCCCAAGAAATAGGGTAGGCCCTGAACATATACATCTCACGGCTCAAAGGGGTACAGTGTCAGATTAAAGGCAGCACAAGTGCTAGTAACTATATACAGCTGCAGTATTTGTATTATTCCAAGTACAATGCTAACAGCAAGAATATAGGCATTTCCCGCAGCATTCGCTTGTCATGAGCTTGACATCTTGGCACAAGTCTCACCTTATCATAATGCCTGAAGGCTTGCAATAACGTGTCAAAGTTGTGGTAATTGGCTTTCTTCAGATTCTGTCGAATTGCAGCAAAGACAGCCCTTTCTCTGTCTTTTCCACGAAGGAATTCACTAGGAAGCCTTTGGTGAAGAAGGTCCCCGACACCTATGGAAAAAAGAGTCAAGGAAAACTGTGGCTTGACCACGTTGCAACTGTTGTGTGATACTTCAGCAATCCCTTTCTCAATCCCGACTGCATCATATCCCTGTAGGGAACAGAGGCAGGGAGGGCTCCGACTGCTAGAGGTAGCCATATTTTGTTTCATTATTCTAAGCATTTATACCCTGTGCAGAAAGAATATCAGACTAGGTGTAAGGCAAGCTTCCAGGGCAGGGCCACTCAGAGAGGACAGGGCAGGCAGGCCATTTGACCTAGGCCTCCAGCTCCAAGGAGTGCCTCAGATTTAGGCACTTCTTGATTTTTTGGCATGAGGTAAGTTTCTCAACTTGTCTTAACACACTTCAGACCAAATGTGACACACTCCCTCATCCTACAGCTGCAATTCTTAAAAAAAAGTGTTTATTTATTTTTCATGGTGGAGAAGATAAATTTTGAGAAAACAATTGTTATAACAGTAAAGAACAAATAACTTGTCCTGATGAAATTACAGGCTTTTATCGTGTGGTGTGTGCCATATGTTATAAAAGGAATGTGGATTGTTTAAGCAAAACAGAAATGCAATTTGTTAGAAGACGTATGCTTTGTGTTACGTAATAATAGATTTTGTCATATTAAAGAGTGTGAAATATTCACCAATATTAATGAAAATATATTTGTTCTGACGGCAAAAGATAAGACCATGATGAATGTGTGCTTTCAGATCGTCAGCTGATTATATAAACCAGGGGTATGCAAACTAAGGCCCGGGGGCCTGATCCGGCCAAATTAACTTCTAAATCCGGCCCGTGGACGGTCCAGGAATCAGCATGATTTTACATGAGTAGAATGTGTCCTTTTATTTAACATGCATCTCTGGGTTATTTGTGGGGCATAGGAATTTGTTCATTCCTCCCCCCCAAAAAATATAGTCCAGCCCCCCACAAGGTCTGAGGGACAGTGGACCGGCCCCCTGCTGAAAAAGTTTGCTGACCCCTGATATAAACAAAGCACTCACTCTTTTTTCTTTTTGGGTGCCTTTGTTAACATGTCATTTTTATTTTTATGGCTAAGAGCCTCAAATGTTGAATGTAGCCTAGGCCTTTCTGAACCTCTGAGAGGGCCTGCTCCCAGGGGATATCGCTACTCAAAGGGCCTTCTCTTTGACTGCACCCTGCCTTAGCTCTAAAGAGCTTCCATAAAAAGAGCCTTCAAATGA
The DNA here is from genome assembly GCF_951804945.1 of Podarcis cretensis. Lineage (NCBI taxonomy): Eukaryota > Metazoa > Chordata > Lepidosauria > Squamata > Lacertidae > Podarcis > Podarcis cretensis. The sequence continues at coordinate 40,603,331 of NC_137181.1, forward strand.
TGATCTGAAGATGAGAGGAAGTCCAAAGTGGGGTTTGTGTTCCTTCGAGAAGCACCCAGGGCTTTACAGGTAAGCACTTGCAACCAATAGTTCTGCTGGTGAGATATCTTTCCATCTACTACTCCCAATTAGCCATCTTGCAGGAGTGTTATGGGACAACCTGAGTTTCCAAACAATTTCCCAAGACATCCTTGTGTATAAGCAGGGAGGCCGTGCATATACTTGCCATATTCTTCAGGACAAACAAGCACTCCAAATGTATGGTCCGGAGGAACATTGAGTGTGTCTGCTATACTAAAAAATGAAAAGAATCTGTTAGATAAAGGCTTGATTTTTTCACCTCTTGTGCCGTAAGCGAAGATGAAAAACTGATGAAGACATTTGGTAAGAGTTCACCTGAAATGTCTTCACTTGGGCTTTCCTACATGAATCAAAGCCACTCACGACTGAGAATCCTTTTCTTTTACACATTCTTTCCTTTTAGCACATAGTAATAACTGTCAGAAATATTTGCACAGCAGGCGATAAATGTCTTTGATCGCGATGCTACATTTCTTTAGAGAGCAAAAGAGACCCCGCAGCCTAAATAAGCTGTTTTCTTATTTAACAGATATCGATGTGCATATAGAGTCTTTTTCATGTATCTGTCAGAAATGAAAAAGGGGTTTCTAAAGCACGCTAAGCACACATGGCAGCTTAGCAGAATTGGATATAGAAAAAGTTGGAGCTGCAATACTCAGTAAAAAGGTTTTCAGATCATGGTTTTTTTTGAGCAACTTGGCTAAACCCATGTCTTCATTTCTACAATCACCGGGAGAAGAGAAACAATTTTTTGGGATTTATTTATTTTTTAATGTTGCTTGTAAGGCATTAAACTCTTTGGGGACTAACTGAAGAATACTATGGTGTCCAATTCCATAATCCTACACTCAACTTCCTTTGACATTCTCTAACATAGGCAGACCACCATCACTGCTCAAGTTGGCAGGCAGACACTGTAGCAGTGGTGGAACGCATTCTTAGGACAAACTTGCATATTGTATTAATCACACAGAAGCTGTGGAGGAAATCTAAAATTGTTGGATTGCTCACCTTGTGGTAAAGCTTCACAGAGTTTTCTGCCAGTTAACTATCACCTCAGCCTCTTCCGGCCTGAGAGAACATCTCAAAATGTGAGCCAAGATGATATGAGGCTATGAGGCTCTCTAAATGATTGTGTCTGCTAGTAATCTGTATTATGTCACTGTATTATGTCACTCACAGGCCCCAGAAAGGAAGATGCAGAAAAGGAACAGGACACACACACATGCCAATTACACACAACCAACTAATTTCTCATGGAGGGTGCATTGTGAAGACTCCCTCTTAATTCACTTACGGATCAAGGACTTTTCCAAGCTGAGGCTGAAATTTTTCCTTGAAATCATCACTTATTTTAGACACTAAATGTGCTGATTTCTTCCTTAAAAAAGAAGAAAAAGATAACCACAAAATAGTTGAATTGCAACAGATCATCATCATCAGTTAGAATTCCAGAGTGGTTTACAACATATAACATTAAAACCATAATTAAAAAGTTAATCAGATGGACCTCATCCATTACATGTGGCTCCACCATATCAATGTCTATTCTAACCTGAGAAAACCAAAACACTTTCAAAAACTAAATTCTAAAAAGGCAGGTAAGGATCAGGTAATGTAGTGTTTGGTTAACGGTATGTGTTTTAAAGTTAATTAGGGAAATTATTTAAAGTTCTTTACCCTTTGAGTCATGCCACACCCAGTAGAGATAAACAGAAGCGATCTAAAATATCATTGGCAGGATACTCTTAGAGGACAGACCTAAAAGCCTGAGTTGATAAACCATCATCAACAAGGGGAACCTCAAGACTTGATCAACCATTGTGTTTAGTGAATTGGAGAATAGTGCCCCACTCATAATCTGATCCGGGAACTTATTAGCATAAAATATGTCTTAATTTTCAATGCATCGGGCTTTATAATTCACTGCCAGCCCAAATACTATGATCCTCCATTCATCATCATAAGACCTTAGCACTATTCAGGCACTAAACAAATCCTGAAATACAATATGTAAGTGGGGAGACTGGAATTGAGAATCGTAGCTCTGCTCCCTCTCATCTTCCATGAGCTGGAGGGAAACTGGCCAATTTTAAAATCCCAGAAAGTGGTCTTGTCCAGTTTGTTCCCTTTCTTGCCTCAGGCTCTCTGGGAGGATGGGGCCACTGTGAGTTGGTCCACAATAGGGAGCCTGCTTCTATCTATGTAGGTTCCTTGAACTCAGCTACATTAGTCAAAATACAGTGTTATAAAATTTTATAACACCGTGACACAAGATGGCGCTGTGCAGCTGAAATTGCAACTCAATGATATTTTCAATGGTGAACTTTATGGTTTTTTGCAGACCGTTTTCACAACGTTTTTTTAATAGCCCTGTAGATCTGTAGAAAAGGTATAAAGAGTAATCTGCTATTTATTCAAAACGTGTGTCACCAGGAAGCTGTAACTGAAGCAAGCCAAGCATCATTAAGTGATAGAATGCAACTTACATCTGCAGATCAGGGAACCAGCGTAAAGTTCTAGCTACATTTCGTCCATCGTTGAAGTGGGGGGTTTCCTTTCCATATAGATTGAATCTATTGAACGTAGATGGGTTATATTTTCTATTAACCGACTCCCCTGGGGGGGGGAAAGGGGGGGATATTTATTTATTATGTACACCATAAATGAACAAAAAACCAACTCAGATGCTTAGGAAGTTGAGGTGGTGTTAATCTGCTTAGCATTTTAACTTTTATATGTTTTAAAATATGGTTGTGAATTTTTTCCCTCAGTTTTATCTTTTTGTAAAGCACTTTGAGGTGTTTTTGGGTTGTTGTTTTTAACAATCAAGCAATGTATCCGTTTTATGAAATAAATAAATAACAAAATAAAAACAAACCTCAGCATTTTGGCTACAAGCCCCTGCACATTATGAGAAATGCCTAGGATCATAACAAAGTGATGTGGAAAGAGAGTGACTTGTTGCCAGGATACAACCTATGACATTTGTTGAATATGCTATATTAGTAACATAATACAATTGCCATTCCAGTACAGAGCTTACATGAAAAGTGTCATGAGATTACTGCATTTTTTAGCAACTCTTTAGAAAGAATTTCTTACTGGGGTCAAGTTTCTTTTTTTTTTATGTATGCAAAATGACAATACTGTATTCCATGGTCATTTAAAAAAAATGTCCATGTATGACTTCTCCTTTTCCTTCTTACTCACCAACGTAATAATCATTGTGTGTTACAACATACAAATCATGTCCTTCTTCTGCTTCCCTCTGGACTTCGTCAAATGTCTTTGGTGGATTTATAACGTCTCCACTAGGACCCTCTGAAAGTGAACCGTTACATGTAATGAAATAACCTGATCTAAACAACATCTTAAAACTCTTGACAAATAACAGACTACATGTATTTAAGGATCATTCACGTACTTTATTCTAGAAACAGTTGCAATGCAGGGTTTAGAGACCATAGGGTACATCAGAGTCAAGGTAAAACGGTCAAGGTAAAGGACCCATGGACAGTCAAGTCCAATCAAAGGCAACTATGGGGTTGTGGCACTCATCTCGTTTTCAGGCCGAGGGAGCCAGCGTTTGTCCACAGACAGCTTTCCGGGTCATGTGGCCAGCATGACTAAACCGCTACTGATGCATGAAGGACCATGACGAGTGCCAGAGAGCATGGAAATGCTGTTTACCTTCCCACCACAGCAGTACCTGTTTATCTACTTGCACTGGTGTGCTTTCTGCTAGGTTGGCAGGAGCAGGGACCGAGCAATGGGAGCTCACCCCGTCGCGGGGCTTCAAACCGCCGACCTTCTGATCGGCAAGCCCAAGAGGCTCAGTGGTTTTAGACCACAGCGCCACCGCGTCTCCAAATATACATTATACCTGCATGTTGTTAAAAGATAGTAGCAGGATTGAATGGCAATCTCCTATGTGCCTTATTCCAAACATAGAATGAGATCCAACACAGCATGTATGGACTTCTGGCCATACAGTGGGGCCTCTCCTCCACCTTATGGCCCTTGTGTGTCCTCATTGGGTTGAAGGACCTTCTAGGGCAGGTTTTCGTTTTATTTTTTTTGTGGGAAGGGGCGGTGCTAGAGGTGGCAGAAGTCCCATTGCCCAAGTATGTTCTTATTGCACAAGTGGGTGGACATCACTGAATGTTGCCCATAATATTTGAAAAAAATATGAAACAGGGTATGCTTTTGAGATCCATAAAAGAAGACCCTATGAGCTTACAATGGAATTGCCAGCTATTCATCAATGATTTGTTTTAGTACTGATTTTTCTACCTCTGATCACTTTTCCTCCGAACAGAGTATTAGTCACATCCATGCCTTTGGGTAAGTGTAACGACTGATCATGGGATCTCCCAAGAGGTGCTTCACGAACGCTTGCATAAACAGATTCTTTCTTCTCTTGAAGTTTTTGCTCAAAGCATGTTTTTGGAGGTGGATTTGCCAGTGATGCCACCTAAAGAGATTTCACACCACATCAAGTACATCAGTTCTGCACTTCTGAACTATCTCATATTACATTCGTTTATTAGCTTTCTGGTGCACGCTGCAAAATGCACAAAAAAAGTATGTGTTTCCTATACAAGGGACACACAACTTACATTCCTGTGCATTCTAAATCTATTAAATGCCACAATCCTACTAATTTCATGTAAAAAACAAACAATGCTAAAGCTCATTTAGCACCTTTCTGTAACGTAGCATTGCAAATATACATTCTTAATTGTTATTTCTAAAAAGGCATCATTCAGAATGCACAGCAGCAGACGTTTGTATGTATTAGTATGTATAAGTCAACCACTGAGCGATGTCACTAATCAAAATGTCTTTGGCATACTATTGCTGCAATGCTTCTAGTGAAAGCAATAATACTAGCATTTCCATTCTTTAAACAAAAAACAGATCACAGTTGAGTGACTACAACTTCACCCCACATCCCATCCTTTTAAGAAAATGGTATGGGTAAAGTACAGGTCCCCAAACTGCCCAAACGGATGTTACCAGAGGCAGAGGATACAATCTAATGGATTTATATCTGGTTTCCAGAATTGCTCTACTTACAGGGGGCAAAAGAATAAAAAACTCATGCTGTCCATTGATGGAGGACAGGCTGAGCTGGATTCATGTGGAAACAAGTGGTGAGTGATGAGTAAGGGAGTAGCTGTGAAGGAAAGAGATGACCCAGCCCAGCTGACCCACTGACTCTGTCTCTCCTACACTCATGCCATTATGGTATGCCCACCAGGCAGCCATTTTGTGTTATGCCACACCCTCACAGCAGCCATTTTGTGACTGGTGCCCACAGCATTTTCTTAAAAACCCCAAAGTGCCCACTGCCACCCAAGGTTCCATGTTTAGACTTAGGTCAACAGAGATACAGTGGTACCTCAGGTTACATACGCTTCAGGTTACAGACTCCACTAACCCAGAAATAGTGCTTCAGGTTAAGAACTTTGCTTCAGGATGAGAACAGAAATCATGCTCCGGCAGCGCGGCGGCAGCAGGAGGCCACATTAGCTAAAGTGGTGCTTCAGGCTAAGAACAGTTTCAGGTTAAGAACGGACCTCCGGAACGAATTAAGTACTTAACCCGAGGTACCACTGTATATTAGAAATGGTAATCTTATAAGGGACAAGCATATCCCAGTTTATGTCCATCAAATGCCCCTGGCACAGGGCCAATTAGGATTGTGTTTCCCAACCATGAGTCAAAAGGATATTATTTTAAAATTCTTACAGAGATTGACTTGACGGACTTTATGCCATGTGTCAAATGTGATGCAATATCAGGATCGTTTGCTCGGCCATAAAATATTCTCTCTGCACCAGGAGAAGGGTTGCTGGTGTTTCGAAACTTTTTTACAACAGGTGGAGTAATTGGCTATAAGACAAGAAGAAAAGAGTTTAAGAATATTCCTGCAAATACTGTAGATACAGTGGTGCCTCGCAAGACGAAAAGAATCCGTTCCGCGAGTCTCTTCGTCTTGCGGTTTTTTCGTCTTGCGAAGCAACCCTATTAGCGGCTTAGCGGCTATTAGCGGCAAAGCGGCTAAGCGGCTATTAGTGGCTTAGAAAAAGGGGGGGAAGCGAAAAAAATTGCAAGACTCGCAAGACGTTTTCGTCTTGCAAAGCAAGCCCATAGAGAAATTCGTCTTGCGAAGCGCCTCGAAAAACGGAAAACCCTTTCGTCTAGCGGGTTTTTCGTCTTGCAAGGCATTCGTCTTGCGGGGCACCACTGTAGTTGAGTTGGCCCGTTGGGCGGGGCAGGGCAAGGAAATCCCCCAAAAAAGAAATTAACACCTTCATTTGGATCAATCAGAATGTCGCAAACTAATGGACAAGCGTCTGGGTTCTCCATAATTCTTCATCAGGCTGAGTGTTGAGGAAAACTGAGAGGGTAGCTAAGAAAAGCAGTTGTTTCTCCCAAGTCTGCAATTCATAACTGTCTTAAGACGTTGTGCAGGAAAATGTAGGCAGACATAATTAGGTTAGCCTCACAGGACACCAGACAGATTTTAAAAGGCATCCAGGCTACTGGGACAAAAAGAAAAAGAAAACAAAATTTATATCCTCCCATTTTCTGAAAATACAAAATCTACTAGTGACCTGGTTCTGTCTTTAGTATTAACTGGGACACATGGATTTAACTTCCTAAAAAACAAAAAACACCAACAAGCATAGTGGGCTTTATATGAGCAAAAACAGAATCAACAGAAACTACTTTGTAGTCAACACAATCCAATTACTTGTAAGCCATTTTAGACACCTGCACAGTTAGGTGGGAATATCAGGTTTCCTTTTATAGTCAGCCCTCAAGCTTCCAGAAATAAGTTGTTGTGTTTTGTTTTTTAAAAGTCACAGCAGTGTGTTTGACCACCTCAGAAAAGAAAAGACAAATAATGGAAGCTTCACATTTTGTGTATTTTCAATTGTAATGTTTTGTAGGGTTACTCATCTGATTTTAATTTTTCAAAATTGCTTTTATTGTACAGTGTATATGTGTATGTTGGTTCTAAATGGCTTTGATGTTTTTATGTTTAGTGGTATACAAAGAGTTTTCTAAATAAATCTGAAAAATTATTTGTACATTTGTGATTTACTACACTGAGGCTTTTGAAACTTATGAATGTTTGCTTGGAAGGAAGGAAGTTGCCCCGTGTTCAGTGGGGCTCATTCCCTAGTAAATGTGTTTAGGATTGCAGCCCTAAGCAAGTTCAAGTAATGAATACTGAGAAAACTGCTGACATTCAGGATCCACTACAGTCAATACCAGGTGTTGTTTTGTTTTGTTTTGTTCTGACCCCAAACAGAACACTACAGTCCCTTTGAGCTTCTCTTGTACAATATGTGTAATATGCTGTTAAAGTAAAATAGTAAGTCTATAATGGTCTGGAGGGAGAATAGTTAGAAAATAATAACCCACAGTGGTCTGTACATAGGACAATCGATAGTCAAATAGGGTGCTTACAAAGACGTCAGTGAGACAATGGCCAGCTGTTTCTCCAATGGACATCAGCTTTCCAGCCTGAAAAAAGCAAGCAAAGACAAACAACATAGACAAGAGATCATAATAACAAAAACGCTCACAACACTGAGATGTTTGTAAAGGTATATGTCTGAATAAAATTCATTTCGCATTTGTGCATACCTTTTCGCTCTATAGCAAAAAAATAAATAATTTCCATGATCTATGGGTTCATCGTTTATGGACATACAATTCCCAGCATCTCTTAACAAACTACAGTGCCCAGAGTTCTTTGAGGGAAAGATTGTGCTTTGAATGTGCTTTAACAGTATAGTGTGTACACAGCCTTATATATACCAGGTCAGACTGCTTTTTCATTTTGCCTGGTATTATCAAGTCTGGGCTGGATCCAGCCTTAGGCTGCAATCCAACCCCACTTCCCTCACAGTAAACTCCATGGAACTCAGTTGGACTTACTTTTGAGTAGACATGTTAGGAGCACACTGTTAGCCATGCTTTGAGCCATTGAAATCAACAGGACTTAAGCTAGTAACTTGGGCTGGTTTGTTAAGGGTGCTGGGACCTGCCGCTGTGCGAGGGGAAAAACTACAGTTCCCAGGATTCACCTGTGTGTCCCCAGATGTTGTTGGACTACAGCTCCCATCATCCCTGAACTCTGGCCTTGCTAGCTAGGGGTGATGGGAGTTGTAGTTCAACAACATCTGGGGACCCACAGGTTGAGAAAGGCTGCTTTGGGCGGAAGCTCTGTGCTCTAAACCAGTGTTGGGTGTACTTTTTATGCATGGTGTGGATCTGCCTTTTAAGAGTGGATCCAGCTCTCCAACTAGTCTTTTGATGCCAGCGGATGCACCTTCCACCTGCAAATTATGGCCATCTTATAGATCCCACCCCCTTGAAAGAGCCATCCTTCTCCATGCTGCTCTCTGGAGCTGTTTTAAGGAGAGGCGTGACGTTAAACAGGAGCAGAAGGGATGAGCAAGCGTCAGTCAAACATTTTTATAAAGATGCGGGGGGGGGGGGAGAGAAAGGGGGAGGGGAGGAGGAGGGCAGAGGCGAAGGGCAGAGAAAACTCACTGTGGGGAGCTCGGGAAAGCGGTCGAAAAACCTCCCCGGATACGCTGGCCTGGGGACTCCCATGGCTGGGATCCCTCCCACCATCCTGGCGGGAGGGATCCGCTTGGCGAAGGAAGAAAGCCGAGAGCTCAGGAGCTGCAGGAAAGGGGATGTTTTCTCGAGTATCCTAGCAACGGGGAAGGAATGGTCCACTCTAGATTCCCGCCCCCTACAGGCCAAAGTTGGGAAACGCAGCTTCTTCTTCGCTCTTGTTTAGTCGTTTAGTCGTGTCCGACTCTTCGTGACCCCCTGGACCAGAGCACGCCAGGCACCCCTGTCTTCCACTGCCTCCCACAGTTTGGTCAAACTCATGCTGGTAGCTTCGAGAACACTGTCCAACCATCTCGTCCTCTGTCGTCCCCTTCTCCTTGTGCCCTCCATCTTTCCCAGCATCGGGGTCTTTTCCAGGGAGTCTTCTCTTCTCATGAGGTGGCCAAAGCATTGGAGCCTCAGCTTCAGGATCTGTCCTTTCAGTGAGCACTCAGGGCTGATTTCCTTAAGAATGGATCGGTTTGATCTTCTTGCAGTCCATGGGACTCTCAAGAGTCTCCTTCAGCACCATAATTCAAAAGCATCAATTCTTCGGCGATCAGCCTTCTTTATGGTCCAGCTCTCACTTCCATACATTACTACTGGGAAAACCATGGCTTTAACTATACAGATCATTGTCGGCAAGGTGATGACTCTGCCTTTTAAGATGCTGTCTAGGTTTGTCATCGATTTTCTCTGCAGTGATCATGGAACCCAAGAAAGTAAAACCTTTCACTTCCTCCATTTCTTTCCCTTCTATTTGCCAGGAGGTGATAGGACTTACAGCTTGTCAATTCACTCCCTTTCAGGATTTCAAACAGCATGTGCTGATGATCAAGCACACTTTAAATCAGGGGCAGGGGACCTGCGGCCCTCCAGATGTTGCTGAGCTGCAACAAATGTGTGTGTTGGGGGGGGAGATGTTTGGTTCTCCAAATGTTGCAGAACTACTGGATGGATTCAATTTATAATAATACTACACCGCTTTTTGATCGCATGGATTGCAAAGCAGCTTACAAACAATAAATAACAGTAGCATTGTAGAACATCAGAAATGCAACATAAATTGCATAGAATAATTGACAAGCACATCAGTAAAACAATTACAAATCACCAGTAAAACACTATTCTCACAATGAGGGAACTGCCAGAAGGCCTCGATGCTGGATCTCAGTGTCCGGGCAGAAGGATGGGGGTGGAGACGCTCCTTCAGGTATACAGGACCGAGACCGTTTAGGGCATTAAAAGTCAGCAACACCACTTTGAATTGTGCTCGAAAACGTACTGGGAGCCAATGCAGATCTCTCAGGACCAGTGTTATGTGGTCCCGGTGGCCACTCCCAGTCACCAGTCTAGCTGCCGCATTCTGGATTAATTGCAGTTTCCAGGTCACCTTCAAAGGTAACTCCACGTAGAGTGCATTGTAGTAATCCAAGCAGAAGATAACTAGAGCATGCACCACTCTGGCGAGACAGTCTGCGGGCAGGTAGGGTCTCAGCCTGCGTACCAGGTGGAGCTGGTAGACAGCCGCCCTGGACACAGAATTAACCTGCGCCTCCATGGACAGCTGTAAGTCCAAAATGACTCCCAGGCTGCACACCTGGTCCTTCAGGGGCACAATTACCCCATTCAGGACCAGGGAATCCCCCACACCCGCCTTTCAATCTGTGCTGTAATTTTGGGAATGCAACTTCCTTTCTGAAACCTGGCATGATCAGCAGCCTTCAGATTGTTCCTCTGATCTGGACCAATTTTTTGTTTGTTTGTTCTGGATTCCTTAGAAAAACTACATTCCCTGGTTCCAGTTAACCATCAGTGTTGGTTAGAATTACACTGCATACATTAGCAGTCAGTTGCAGTTTATACATGTCAGACAGTAGCCACGACAAAGTCTGTACACCGGGTGTAGCAAATTTAACAGTTCCTAATTTTAAAAAATGCATTGCTCTGGTTCACAAGCCAGAGCATAAGATTTAACAAAATCTAGACAGAACTTGGTCAAAGGAAAGAAGCTACTTTTTGAATAATTGCCCATTTCCATAAACATGACTGTATGAAGCATTGCAGTATGTACCCTGCAGAGCAGGAACAGCCATGCAGGCAAAATGGTCAAGGTAAAGGACCCTTGGACAGTTAAGTCCTGTCAAAGTCCAGCTCACTTTTCAGGCCGAAGGAGCCTGCGTTTGTCCACAGACAGCTTTCTGGGTGATGTGGCCAGCATGACTAAACTGCTTCTGACTCAAGGGGACACCGTGACGGAAACCAGAGCGCACGGAAGCGCCGTTTACCTTCCTGCCACAGCAGTACCTATTTATCTACTTGCACTGGTATGCTTTTGAACTGCTAGGTTGGCAGGAGCTAGGACAGAGCAACGGGAACTCATCCCGTCGTGGGAATTCGAACTGCCCAAGAAGCTCAGTGGTTTAGACCACAGCACCACCCACTGAAAGGCGAGTATAGCAAAGGTTGTCCTTCAAGGTAATTTATTTGTTTTGATCATGTTGTTCTGTGCAGCAATCCTGGTTCTATTCAATAATGCAGAAACAAACATGCACCAAAAGCATCGTCTTACCTTTGTCTCCACTGTTTAATCACCCTAACTGCATTTTTTAAAGGGGAGGTAAGGTATGTTCAGGGATAGCTGATCTACATTAATGAAATTTAATTCTGCACCTTCACTATTCAAAGTGACATATGAAAGATGGTATACAGAACAGAGGAATCGCAGGAGATATCTGGACCATATGCATGTTTTTTTCCTATATGCACACCCAGAGAATAGTTGATATCTATTACAGACCTCATCCTAAACACTTACACTCCATCATTGCTATGATCTCTCCAGCTCATGTTCATTTATATATATTGAACACCTGAAGTGTTCAATATAATAAACCATGCAAAGGTTATGGCTTATATTGGGGGGGGGGGATGTTGTAACATTCTTGATCTCATGCCAAAAATCTCATGATTGATCACATGGGGAAGAAAGAAAGATGCAAAGACTTTCCATCTTCATTTAGGAAATTCATCTCAAGAGAACTTAACCAAGCAACATCTGCTTTGTGAAGCATTTAAAGTCTCTTGTCTTGTGTGTTAAAGTCACAAGGGGGGCTTTCATTTGGAGAAGGGCTGGAGTTCAATGGTAAAGCAAAAGCTTTGCATTCAAATGCTTCCAAGTTTAATCTCCAGTTAGGGCTGGGCTTGCCTTCTCCTATATGAAGAAGCCCCTTTGGGAAGGACAATAGCTCAGTGGTAGAACAGCTGCTTTGCATGCTGAAAGCCTCAGGTTCAATCCCTTGAATACCTAGGTAGGGATGGGAATGTTCTGGCTGAAACCCTGGAGAGCCATTGTCAACAGATCCAAATACTGAGCAAGACGGGTCAATGGTCAGACTCGGAATTAAAGCAGCTTCCTACATTTTCCCATAATTTGCTTCCCACACTGTCGTGTCTTCTTCTTCTTCTTTGGCGATCACTCGTAGCCGAGTAAGATTGTCTTCCATAAACACAGTTTTAACAGTGGGTCTGTAAGTGACTGTGGAGGCCAATTCTGGACCTGCATGTCCTTCCACAGCGGGGACATTGGTTTCCAGGCAGGAGTTGATCACGGTGAGGGTTTGCCAAGTGTTCCTTCCTCTTAGCACATTTCTCCCTTTCGTCCTGAGTTCGAGTGTCTTCAAAGCCCATGACACGTTTGGTAAAGAAGTTTACTCTATGATATTATTAATTGTTGTTGTTGTTGTTGTTGTTGTTGTTGTTGTTGTTGTTATTACCACCCTTCATTTGAAGAACATAGGGCAGTTCATAAAAAATACAAAATGAGAGCACAAAATACATCATAACAATACAAAAACAAACCAATAACCCCCAATATATTTAAAAGGCCATAGATTGTTTACTTAGTCAAAGGCCAGGGAGAAGAGTACATACCCTCCAACATTTCTCTGATGAAAATAGTGACATCCTATTCCATAATAATAAGTGGGACATTCTGGGATCAAATCAGAAACTGGGGTGGCTTCTGTAAATCTGGGACTGATCCCAGAAAATAGGGACACTTAGAGGATCTGTCATTGGAGCTGGCTCCAGTTTGAGCTCCACCAAAAGGGCATCAGCCTAATTTCAGAAACTGCGTGCAAGTGATCAGTTCAGACCTCTGACCAGAATGATCTGTCCTTCCCCTGAGAAGTGGGAAGAAAAAGGAGAGAGGAGGTTGCAGAAAAAGGCAGAAGAGGGCAGAACAAGATTGACAGAAAAAGGAAATAACTCTGCCCACTTTTGACTTTAGCCCTGCCCACCTCTGGTTGTCCTGACACACAATTGGCATGTGGCCCTTGGCAGAATACCCCTGAGGGAAAATGGCCCTCAGTAGAAAAAATGTTTCCCACCCATGCTTTAACGCCCTTGCAACCAACTTAGTTACTGTTTGAATAGCATCATTCTATCTTTAGTCATTTAGTTGTATGGGGCAGAGTCAGGAATTTCCTGTTGTTCTTGTTCTTCTAAGAGAGAGACAATATAAGCTTCCTGAATGCTGTGTCTTAAGCCTTCAGGATAGTAATAGCTGACTCATCTCATTGATAATGGGGCTAACATGTCAACAAATCCCTCTAGATTCAGAACAATGTGTTTCCACGCATCCTTTTCTGTTTGAGCACAGAGTAGCACAGAATCCCTCTAGATTCAGAACAATGTGTTTCCACGCATCCTTTTCTGTTTGGGCACAGAGTAGCAGAGGTGGGGGACATGTTTTTCCACAATTCAGTGGTGTATCCATGGCTGGGCACACACTATACCTTTAAGGCACATTCTTTCCTCAAAGAATTCTGGGCCCTGTAGTTCACCTCTCATAGAGTTACGGTTCCCAGCAACCCTTAACAAACTACAGTACCCAGAATTCTTTGAGGGAAGGCATGTGCTTTGAAAGGGCTTTGAAAGTATAGTGGTTAGGCAGCCCATACAAAACTCCTTTCTTTTCGCCATAGGAGTATAACTATCTATCATTCACACACAGATGAGATTAGATTCAGGTAGGTAGCCGTGTTTGTCTGACGCAGTCAAAAAAATAATAATAATTAAAAAATGTCCAGTAGCACCTTATAGACCAGCTAAGTTTGTTCTGGTATAAGCCTTCGTGCACATGCACACTTCTTCAGATACATGAGAAATAAACATGGAAATAATGAGAGTTGTTTAAAAGGAATATGCTCAGGAACACTGCTGAGGTAACTAAACATATTAGATCTAAATGCAGGATGGGGAATCTGTGGCCTTCCAGATGTTGTTGGACTAAAACTCTGACCACTGGACTTGCTGGCTGAGTCTGAGGGGAGCAACTACACCTGGTGGACCACAGTTTCCCCATCCCTGGTCTAAATTGTGACTGCAGTCTCTCGTTCAGAGGGCTGGAACCAAGTCTGGAATTTCTAGGTCAGGCCTGCTATTTTAGCTCTTATTCTTCCCACTAGATGTCCTCCTTTTCTGCAGACCTGTCAGGCGAAAATAAACACTGGAAATAAACAGAAATAAATCAAAAGTGTTGAAAGTAAGGTTCTGATTGGGGCTGTGGAGAAGAAACTGGACAAGATAGTTATGCTTGAAGGTGCTTCTGATTTATTTCTTTTTAGAATGGAATTTAAAAGGCATCAACTTGCATGTCATAGTAACACAAAAAAATGTGATTACATGTACTGTTCAGTTGCACATGGCTCTTACTCTGCAACAGCCTATCTTCCACACATTGCCCTAAAAGCATAAAAAGTTCTTTCAGTAGGGAATCTGGAGATATGGGAATATGGAGGTACTATCGATGGATAGTACAACGCAACACCTTCCATCAATCAACTCAGTTGATGTGGGACCAAAAAGGCTTTTATCAGAGAGAGCTGTCCGTGTCCTTGCCACATCTGTCTCTGCTGCAGCTCATTGGCAGAGCATCCTCTTTGCATGCAGATGGTACGAGGTTCAATTCTCAGCATCTCCAGGTAAAGTTGGGAATGTACTATGTACTGAGAGCCAGTGTGGTGTGGTGGTTAAGAACGGTAGTCTCGTAATCTGGGGAACCGGGTTCGCATCTCCGCTCCTCCACATGCAGCTGCTGGGTGACCTTGGGCTAGTCACCCTTCTCTGAAGTCTCTCAGCCCCACTCACCTCACAGAGTGTTTGTTGTGGGGGAGGAAGGGAAAGGAGAATGTTAGCCGCTTTGAGACTCCTGAAGGGGAGTGAAAGGCGGGATATCAAATCCAAACTACTACTACTACTCTTCTTCTTCTTCTTCTTCTTCTTCTTCTTCTTCTTCTTCTTCTTCTATCTGAAACCCTGGAGAGACACTGCCAGCCGGTCTTGACAGTACTGATCCAGGCAGGCCAATGGTTTGACTCCATGTGAGGCAGCTCCCTATGTTCCCTTCCTTAGCATCCCAAACCGTTTCCTGCTTTGCCTTCAGAAGTAACGAAGTTCGTGACCAAGAGATGGGGTCTTTTATGTAGTGATGCCTTGTTTGTGGCACACCTTCTCAGAAATACCCATTGGTCACCAACTTTATTATTTTCGAGTGCTTTATAGTTTGTGCTAGTACTATTCTGGCTTTTTGCAGAGAGGAGAGGCAAAGTGTTTATATTTAAAAATGCCTTGTGTTTTCCAATTCACGCTGCTGCTGCAAGTTGCCTTGAATAGTGGAAGCCACAAAATAGAAAACCGCACATTAAAAATGAACTCTACTCATTATACTCTGTTGGTGGAACAGTCTCCACCCATGTTGTCTTTACACTGGATTCCCTCCCATGCTCTGCCTGGATCTCAAGCTTCTAGTCTTTGCTTTTAAAGTTAGCTGCCTTCCTTTTTTCCTTACCTGTCTCTCTGTCCTCACCTTTGTTGTTTCTCTCTTTCAAATATCCTTATTTGCACTTTCTCTCACCTCAGTTCCTTCTGTGGTCTCTATGCCTAAAATATCCTTTCTCTATTTGTCAAACTGATTCCTTCTCCCCTCTTGAGCTGGAAGTTTAGCAGAACCATACTTCTCAAATCTGATCCACATCCCTTTGCCAGCTGACTCTCTTATTCATCCAGTACTTACCACTCAGTGCTAAACCTCTCTCAATGTCTTGTCCTTGGCATGGGGACAAGTCTGGTGTATTTTATTATATTTATTGTAAATATCCCATTTTACAGCTCTGAGAGGCTCTCGAAATGGTTTACGAAAGATTATCCTGATAAAATAAATAACATGG
Source organism: Podarcis cretensis (assembly GCF_951804945.1). Taxonomy (NCBI): domain Eukaryota; kingdom Metazoa; phylum Chordata; class Lepidosauria; order Squamata; family Lacertidae; genus Podarcis; species Podarcis cretensis. The sequence goes on from NC_137181.1 coordinate 40,619,293, forward strand.
TGTCAACACATTCTTATCAGTTGCTAGGAATCACAAGGAGTAATTTTGAATCTCCGATTTTGCCCCAATGGACCAGGATGGAAGAGAAATACTAGGGTGCAGGAGTGGAAGTGGCTTGGTCCACATCCTAGGAACAAGAGATCCACACAATTGCAGTCATTCTGGAACTGATCGTCACCACCTGGTTATAATGGTGTCATGATGGAATTTGTGCTATTAGGATAATCAGAGCACAGTGGTACCTCGGGTTAAGTACTTAATTCGTTCCAGAGGCCCGTTCTTAACCTGAAACTGTTCTTAACCTGAAGCACCACTTTAGTTAATGGGGCCTCCTGCTGCTGCCGTGCCGCCGGAGCACGATTTCTGTTCTCATCCTGAAGCAAAGTTCTTAACCTGAAGCACTATTTCTGGGTTAGCGGAGTTTGTAACCTGAAGCGTATGTAACCTGAAGCATCTGTAACCCGAGGTACCACTGTATATTGATACATTGGCCCCATATTTTGTGGATCTTCATCTGGGTTCTCTGAGGGGAAGGGAGGAAATCTGCATATATTTCACTCATGACCTGTCATGACCTGATCAGCTTTCTCATAGGTATCTCGTTGGCCAATGTGAGAACAGGATGCTGTAGATGGGCCCTTGGTCTGATCCAACAGGACGCTTCTTATGTTCTAATTATGTCAAGATTATTCGGGTGACATTTCTTGCCCTCATCCTATAATTTCCCTGGTGTTGTCCTTCCACCTCTGCCCAGTAATCAGCAGTTCCTGCCTACTAATACTCTCTGATGCCAGCAGTTGGAATTCGCTCAGCCCATGATGGAGGCAAGTGCTATTGGTACCAAATAAATATTAAATAAGAATGATAATATATTATCCTGAAGTACCAAAGTTTATGGACAGCATTGTCCCATCAAGTAACCGTGGTGCCAATTTGGTCGTAGCATTCTTTATGTGCTAAGATTCTTCCTGTTTGTTTCTTCTCTGTATTGTTTCCATTCATATTAAAGTGCTTAAAATGTCACTGTACGTCAAGCTGGTTGCTCCCGTTTCCCTTAAAAGTCCTACTCCCACAACCTTTCCCGGTTTCTGGTCCATTGTTCAAGCCATTATCTCTTGTGCTTGTTAACTTTTCCTTCCATCTGTCTTCTTGATGTGTCTGAATTAATGCATGTGCATTCACCTCAGTTATAGAAAGGCTGTCACTGTGGCAATATTAACTGCTTACAGGAAGTATTTAATTGTGTAACTTGTTGACTACATTAGTTTCATTTCTTTATCTCCTCTGAAGCCAGTTTTGTATGTTCATTATCGTGACTTGAACTAAACATTACCGAACTCCAGCATGCTGGCTGAACATTTAAAATCAATAACTCATTTGTTATCTGAGATACTATAGGCATATTTTGTGATTATTTTTCCTGGAAATCTAAAACCATCTTCTTTCAAGAGTTATTTACATGTGTTTTGCTTCCAAGTATGGAAAGATGATGGGACTTTCCAAAAGCAGTTAGCTTTACAAAAGTCAGATTAAAGGGCATGCTCTCCATAATCAGACTCAACAACGTCTAGAATCAGTATGCAATGATACCACATGGTACCAATATTCTATTAACTGTATTTTTTTGTCTTTAATGCTAGGGAATACAGAAAGCATATAATTTGTGTGAGTGCTATACAATATAACTTGATATTAAAATCTTCCATGGATTTATCTAATCTTTTTCTAAACTCAATATGGCTGTTATGACATTGTGTTGGAGATTTCCACTAGTCAAGAAAGTGCTTTTCCTTGTTTATTTTAAACCTGTTCTCTTGTTCAAACTCTACTGAAACATGTAATCTCTCTTGCCCTTTTCCACTCAGATAATGATTTTATTTATGTGATATCAGCTTAGTAGTCCTTCTAGCAGTTTTCTTTCTAACTTTTTCATGTTAGACCAAATCCACTGAAATCGTGGCCACAATATTTTAGCCCCGTCCATCAATTCTCTCCTTGTGTGAAAGGTTTACTGTGTGTGCTTGATCATTCCACCCCTGCTCGCATCCGTTCTGTTCTAAAATATGGGATGTCTAGAACTTTTCACAGGGCTGAGCCTGACAATGTACACTGCAATCCTCTTCATGTGTTCACAAATGTATTACTGAGTTCCATGTACAGTATATACAGCATTAACGTCACTGAAAGGTGTTGTCTGTCTAGATGCTCTGACCTTTCCTGGGACTTGATAGTGCAGAAAGAGGGTGCTAAATAAGTTTTGTGCACCCATGGTAGAAAGAAGATACAATATAGCAACACATTACTTGCACAATTTTAATGTTGCTGTTTTTGTTGTTTTGTGATTTCTGTAGTTTTTAATTTAGTTTATTATGTTTCAGGGGATATTTACATTTTAATTCTTTTTTTCTTGTAAACCACTCTGGATATGATTGAAGGGGGCTGGAGAAAACTCTTGAGAGTCCAATGGACTGCAAGAGGATCTAGCCTATCTATTCTGAATGAAATCAGCCCTGAGTGCTCACTGGAAGGACAGATCCTGAAGCTGAGGCTCCAATACTTTGGCCACATCATGAGAAGAGAAGACTCCCTGGAAAAGAACCTGATGTTGGGAAAGGTTGAGGGCACAAGGAGAAGGGGAGAACAGAGGACGAGATGGTTGGACAGTGTTCTCAAAGCTACCAACATGAATTTGACCAAACTGCGGGATGCAGTGGAAGACAGGAATGCCTGGCGTGCTCTGGTCCATGGGATCACGAAGAGTCGGACATGACTAAACAACAACAAATAAAAATACCTACAATCAATCAATCAAGTTATAGATTCCTCATTTATAAACACAAAGCATTACTCATGGAATTAGGGCTGCACAACACTTCTAAAAGTAGTTTGCCAATTTATGCAATCTTACATTCAGTTAGGAATGTTGCAAAGCCTATCTTCTTTTGCTTGGAGTTTTGCAATACATGTAGTAGGTGTTCTGTATGACCTGGATAATGACAAGGAGCTGTATCATTACTGCCTCAGTGAAGCAAAGCTTTTCTACTCATGTACATAGGGTAGATAATCTTTCAGCTGATCTGGAAGTTATGTGTAAGAGCACGTTCTTTAACTGCACTTTTAGCAGTCTTTAAGAACACCATCATTTCCTGACACTATATTGGAGTTCTCCCAATTCCATGGGAAGCAAAATTCAGCTGGTGCAGCTCTCCCTTTTACTGCTGGTAAGAAGTTATACCGACATAGTTTCTACCTTTAAATGAAGCACATCTGCCAGGAAAGGTGGCAGCCTTATGGTATAACTTAGTAAAGCTGTAGCTTTCATATTTCACATTAAGGGATTTTTTTTTAAAAAAAGGCAATTCACCATTTATCTGTACAGTAAAAATTACCTCAACTGTTATGCATTACATATTGCAAGTTTTCTGTATTTTTTCTTTTAAAATTATTGTTGTTTTATTCAACAGGTAACCATTTTATTTTATATTTTGTACTGATGATCAGTCCTCTTCTGCTACAAGTGTGCGTGCGTGTGGAAATAAAGTCTAAGTAAATAAATAATATATCCATTAACACACACCCCGCATTGTTTTCTGGAATCCCCCTAAAATTTAGGTCCAGAATCCTCCTGCTCCAAAATCTTACCTATTAAAAAATAACATGGGGCGTACCTTGACATGTGAAGTTTCTTATCCAAACTGTACCAACCCTACCCCCATGATGCGAGATATTTTATTTATCAATTTATTTGGCGCATCTGTATCACGCTCTTCAGCCAAAAAGAGGCCCCTAGAGCTGCTTACAATGGAAGTAAGGCAAGTCCCCCTATCAAACAATTTTTTTAAAAGGCACACAAGGGAAAAGAGACGGGGAGGGATGAGGAAAACCAAAATCAAAGCTCAAAACACCGAATTAAAACAGCCGTTCCTATTTCGACTCCCAGGAGACAAGGGGCAAGGAAGGCGGTGTCTGGCAGAGCTGGGCCTCCAGGGAAGCTGATGAAACGAGATTGGGGGAACAAGCGCCAGGCCCCGCGTCGTGACGTCACCCGAAGCGAGAGAGGCCGGTTTCTCGGCGCCCCTCCTCCCACAATCCCTAGCGCGAGCCCTCCCGGAGCGCCTCCCTCCGGCAGCAACGGCCTGTCGGGGGTCGCGTGACAGCGCAGAGCAGGAAGTGATACGGGGGCGGGCGCGGTGACGTGGCAAGCGGCGGCGGCTGCGCAGGCGCAGGAAGTTGCGTGCTTTTGTGTTTTGGTCCAGGAGGAGGAGGAAAAGACGGAAGTTGGAGGCCGCATCCCCTCCTTTCCCCCCCTCAGCAGCCTCAGCGCACCGTGAGGTACCGGAGCATCCTAAAGGCCTCATATCCCCTCACCTTACCCACCCGCAAGGACCAGGCGCTCTTCAGTCAGACACTCGCTGGGGGGCGGAAGTGGCGAGGAGGCCGCAGCTTCCCGTCAGGGCCAGGTAACGACTCGGTGGGGCCGGCCAGCCGGCCGGCCGGGGTGCGGTATGGCGGGGCGTGGGGGAAGAGACGGAAAAGCCTGAACGAAACAGGCCGGCTCCTTCCTCATTTTCTCCTCACCACCCCTTCCTTCCGACAGCGGCGTCCCGAATCCGGCGGTGTCGTCGTTTTTAAGTCGGCCGGATTCTCCTTTCCACCCTCAAAATGGCGCCCCCGTTTCTCCCACTTCCTCTTATTCCCGGGCCAGCGAGTGAGGCGGGCCCGGTGGGAGAGTCGGCTGGAGGAATGAATGGGGAGGGCCGCCCGCTCCGGGAGCGACTGAAGGGTTGGATTTCGGGGTGCGGGGAGGGCGACGCAGCCATCCCGGCTAGCAGAGAGCGAAGCGAGGGAGGGAGGGAAGGCTGGCTTACGGGGCCTCTCCAGGAAAGAGTTAAAAAGAAAAAGCGGCGTGTTTCGCTCTGCAGACTGGCCGGGAGGGAAAGGCAACTCCTTCCTTTCAGGTTTCCCACGCTTGTGGCGAATTTTGATGTGCAAAAGGTGTCTAGGTGGAGATAGAATTAAGAAAGTAGCTTGTTTGTTTTATCTCTGTGGACGCTTTGCAGCCCTGGTTTGATTATCCTGTGGTGGCAATGTGAGATCAGGGTAAGAAAAACTTGTTTTTTTTGTGTGTGTTTTTTTTAAATCCAAGCAATTCCCGGTGTATCAGGGGCACGATCTCCTGAACAGATCTTAACATGTGTAGATAGAGACTAGTAGTTATTAACGATGGCTTCATCTTTTAAAGCTGCTTTAAAGAAAATTTAAGGCTCGATCAATTTGAATGAAGCACAAGTAGTTACAATATCGTCACTTCCAGTTCCTTACTATGTCATTTATGTAGCTGTCCATCAGTTATTGACTGAATTAGAAGCAAATCGTTAAATTTGAGCACTTCAGGATTAATATGTGTCGCCCACTTCTTTGGTTGGTTGATCAATGTCTGGGATGTACATGTAAAGTGCAGTAATGTTTAAAACAGCTTAAGTGGAAATCCCCTTGTTTTAAACTGTTTCAGATACTTTGTGCTGTTCGAATCTGTTAAATTATGTAAAGATTTGTTTCTGTGCAATAAGGAGTCTGCAACTACAATGCAGTGTGTATGTGAATAGTCAGCAGACAAATGCATTAGATATCTGTGTAAAAGTATTGAGTAGTTGATTGTGTGATAACTTGTTGGGCGCGCACTTTGTTTTCCCATACAAACTCATTTTGTATGCAGTAAAATTTACCACAAATAACAATGTGAAGCACTACTCTAATAAACTAGTAATTCTTTGAGAGTTAAAATATTGAGAAATAATTTAGAACATATACAAAGCTCAGAAATTACAAAGTTACAATTTCATACCTCACTGAACAATTCCATATATTAAACAAACAACAAATGATATTTTCCTAAACACACTTAGGTAGCAATCACAGGTACAGTAAAGACTGAATTCCTTGAAACTGACTTCTGAATAAAAATGCATAAGATTAGGTTGCAGGCACCAACTTTTTAGTGAATTTGGATGAAAATTCTTTTCATGTATCCCTCCAACTTGGGCCCCTATTTATATCTATTTTCTTACACACAGGAATCCCATTGTTTTTTGTCCCTCAATAAAATGGTATTATCAGAGGCTCCTCCTGGTATTTTATGATGTAGTATATAGTACTGATTGATTTATCACAGTTTGGTTATTATTTTCATATATGTAGTTAAACTTGAAAAGAGTTAAGAAGTATTCAGTGCTGTATTAACAAGTAAACTAATAATAAAGCTGGACATTTTGATAAAATGAAAAGCTGCTGTAACTCTTAACTACTTGCCAGATATTCCATGCAGGTCAGGCTGTGGGTTGATGGAGGAAGAATGGCCTCTTCTGTCCTTCATCTGCCACTTGCTTGGTCTCCATGCTGGCCACAAAGGAAGCGAAGCCACTTATTTCTTGGCCAGCAGGAAAGAGCAAGAAAGTGGAGAAGGGACAGAGAATACCATGTTCCTCCTTTACCAGCTTGTTTAGCTTCCATGAATCCTCTTCCTTCCCAGTCATCACATGTCCAGCATAGAAATGAAGAGGGCTGGTGGACCAGGCAGGTAACATTATGTCCCCGCCCCCCCAACCAGGTGATTGCATTTCTAAAGTGCAAATGATTTTACTATAACCTGCTTTTTACTTCTAAGAGGGGCTTGCAAAGGAGAGATTGAGTTCTCCACTATCCATCAGCCTCATGAATAAATAAGCAAATGAGTGTAAAATCTTGCATGCTAATAACTGACAGTTGTATTGTAATCCTAAATCATGATAAAATTATAAAAATATTTATTTTCCCAATATATGGAGAACGTTTGGCATTCATATGAATGCCAGACTATATCTGAAATTAGAACTAGTACATCTGTAAGTCCATATGTTTTGTTTCTTTTTATGAAGCATTGGTTTAGAATGGAACAAAATTACAGTGTTTTCTATGTTGGTGCAGGGCATCATCTAAGTCAAGGGTACACAACCTGCGGCCCTCCAGATGTTGTTGGACTACACCTCCCATCAGCCCTGGTCACTGGCTATACTGTCTGGGGCTGATGCGAGTTGTAGTCCAAAAACATATGAAGGGCCACAGGTTGTGCACCCCTGACCTAAGTTAGGTATGGATGGCTCACTAGTAATTTCTTCTCTTTCTCTCTTCCTCTTGCACCCTACAATTCATTTCTAAATAAAGATGGCTAGCTAGGCATGAGTGATATATTGCCCATGACCGCTATGAGGATCAGACCATGATGTTGGCCTCATTCAGTGGTATATCACTGGTGAAACCACTACTGCTCCTGAGTCCCTCTGCTAGCAGTGTCTGCTAGAGATAATCAAGAATTCCTTCCTCCAGTGGGTGCTGCTGACAGAGGGACTCAGGAGTGGCAGTGGTTTCACCAGCAATATATCGCTGAATGAAACCATCATCCCACTCTGCCCTCATACAGAGCAGGCACCAATACAGCTTGTTCCTCCCTCTGCATCTTTAAACTGCTCAACTGAGGAGTATGCAGCTGCCTTTGCCTCAGTTGAGCAGTTAAAGGAGCCCCCAGCCCAGCACTGGCTCCCACAAGTCAGAGGCGGATTGGGGGTGGGGTATATCGCCAAACTGCGATGTTTGGCTGGTGATACACCACAGTGTTGAAAAACTGATAGTGCCCAGCCCTAAAGAAGGCCAGGGGAATCTATAACCCCTTTTAATCCCTATTTTTTCTGTAAAGAAGTATAACCAGGAACACAAAAGCTGAAGTATTAGCAGTCATTGGTGATAATTGCATTGTTTGCTTGGGTAGTTTTCCCTCTTCTGCTCATAGGGCAGTTGGTTGTAAATCACCACTGTGCGGGGGGGGGGTGACTATATGCACAATATTTTTCTTTGGCCTTCAGATTATCAATACAGTCATACCTCAGGTTACAGATGCTTCAGGTTGCGCGTTTTTGTATTGTGCACCACGCTGAATCCAGAAGTACTGGAATGGGTTACTTCCGGGTTTTGGCGTATGCGCAGAAGCGCTAAATCACGCTTTGCACATGCGCAGAAGCGCCAAATCGCAACCCGCACGCACACAGACGCGGCACTGCTGGTTGCGAATACTGCGGGTTGCGAATGTGGCTGCCGCATGTATCACACGTTTGCAACCCGAGCGTCCACTGTATTTAATTTAGATTTTCACCGAGGAAAGCAGGAATGAAGCATCAAATGAGAAAGTTGGATATGCAAGCAATTAGTAACTGAATTTGAATAATTTTGAGTGGTTGTTATTCAGTGATTTGGTGAAACTGTAGTATTTAATAACATGGTGTAATATTTTAAGATAGGTTAGGAGCAGACGGCCATCTTTTCAGGAATGTTTGGAAATGCCTCTGTAGTTGTAACAAACAAGAGAAGTTGGTGCATTCTTTTTCCTTGTTTACATTTTGGTATTGAGTTGAAAAATAAGAAGAGCAACAGGTTTGCCCATTGTTTAATATTTATCTTGTGTACACTTTAAGACTTACATATTTTTGTTAGAGGAGCTATATAAAGAAAAGTAAGCATATATAGTCTTATTAAAGTCAGAGCATTATAAAGATTAAAACATTTAATCAGCACATTTCTTTTAATTTATCAGGACTTACATTTGACTTCTATAAATGCAAGGAATATTGATTCTTTTTTTGCAGAAAGTGTCTAAAGGACTTTTCCTATAAAAGATTGAAATGTAGTAATGAACACTTCATTTAAAATTTAATAAATAAAAGTAAATTGTCTGGTATTCAAATAGCTGCTTCGGCTCATGAAAGGAGCTTGTGATAATAAAAGCTGCTCTTCATGCTTTACAACAAACTTCCTTTGCAATTCCCCTCAGTTTTAAAAGCTATTTATCTGCCTTATGACATTTGAGTTGGGGTGGCGTCTGGTTGCAAGCTGTACTAAGCTCACTAGCTGCATAATTCTTTGTATCTTGATAATGGTTTATGTCCTTCTCAAAGAAGCTTAAGGTGGAGCAACCAATTTTATGGAAACAGAAGTTAGCAAGAAATTGTAAAATATTTAGTAAGCATTTTAAAATGCTGCAGGAATAACCAGTTTGGCCAAAGTAGAAAGTTTTATGATATCTCCAGAATACATGCACACTTGGAACATTGGTGGAGCTTGGGACAAAGTTTTCCACCCACTGGGAATGCTACTTTTATGTGGTATTCGGACTTGTTAGATGTATGTTGTATGTAAGCTAAGACAGTGATCAGGCGAAGGCCAGAAGGTAGTAATAGGATTCAAGCTTGTTATACAGTGGTGCCTCGTAAGACGAAATTAATCCGTTCCGTGAGGCTCTTCGTATAGCGGTTTTTTTCGTCTTGCGAAGCAAGCCCATTGACAGCTTAGCGGTTTAGCGGCTTTTAGCGGATCAGCTGATAAGCGGCTTAGCTGCTTAGGAAAAGGGGGGAAGGGGGAAAAACCCGCAGGAACTCGCAAGACATTTTCGTCTTGCGAAGCAAGCCCATAGGGAAATTCGTTTTGCGAAGCGCCTCCAAAACGGAAAACCCTTTCGTCTAGCGGGTTTTCCGTCTTGCGACGCGTTCGCCTTGCGGGGCACCACGGTATTACTTGAAATCAAAATATGAACCTTGATTTGTGTCAATAACGTATGACAGGATGGTGGTGCCTGAACACTCCGCTATCTGGAGGTGCATGCCTGGGGATCCTTGGCTCTTGTCAGTTTTCACACACTAGCAACAGATCCTGTAGAATTCTATCCATTATATTTTATCTGCACAATCAGAATGAATTTCAGGAACCAAAAAGTCGTATTGAAAAATACGATTTTCAAGCTGTCTGGCTCCAGATTGGCAAATAGTTATTCCATTTTGGCATCTGTAAACCTGTTTAAGGAGCCATTTGGTGCCTAGCTTATATATCTGGGCTTCTGGCACTGGACTGTGTACAGATGATGAACCATGGGGTGATGTACTCTCAGCAACTTGTCCACATCGAGAGGGTTGGACTGGAATGGTTTTTAAGGGCAGTTTCATATAAAACAAGCTACAGTCGTCAATTCTCATGGTTATAAAGGCATCACTTATTACATTTTTATTTCACCTTATCAGAACTTTGGGCTGCATACAGGGTTGCCATTCTCAGCCCTTGTTTCTTCAAACTTGATCAGTGTAAGTTTATGGTTGAGTGGAGGCTGAATCTGGGTTTTCTTGGTACTGGTCCAACACTCTACCCACTACACCAAACTAGTGACCTATGAATGATGATTGTTGACCTAATCCATATCTTAGAGATGTTCACAACCATTCACCAGGCACATTGTGTAAAAGTATGTTTCTGCAGTCTGGACTTTGTGATTCAGTGATGGCTCCAAGAGCACCCACATCTGAGAATCTATATAACTAGGAGGATTGAATACTATCTATTATTATTTTTACCCCTCAAGTTGCAGTATTTGCTGATCATTGCTCCTTCCAAGTGTAAGCTTGTTTTGTGCATTTTGAAAGTAGGAATGAATAAGGCAACACAAACTTTTAGGTGTAAGACTTATAGCAGTCTTAATTGAAATCCATACACGCAAGCAAGATTTATTTATTTATTTATTTATTTATTGAATTTATATGCCGCCATATACTATAGGTTTTTAAAGCCCTATTTCCAATGTTGCAGTACTCATTTGTCAAACAATAAACTCTGAGCTCTTAAAATTATTATCTGTATTAGTATAGAAATTTGTAGTATAGTCTAGAGATCCAGATAGAAAACAGCTAAGCTATTCATGTTTTTAGTGGGAAACTTCTATGTTGGAGCTGAATAGATGTTTCTCAGGTGAGCTGGGTTTTGCTAACCTGCTTGACAAGGATGAAGCTATATAAAGGGAAATGTTGTTGTTTGAGGTTGAGGAAACCATTTCATTCTTTCAAAGTTACAAGTAGCCATTACGATAAGTGGAGAAGTAACCAGAGTCTTGTTACACCCATCCTTTCAGTATAGTATCAGTTTCATTTTGTCCAGGATATAGAAAGGTGCCACTGAGCTGAGTAAGGCCTGATTAACGCAGAACAGGATGTGAAATAGTTGACGATCCAGTGGAATAATTCTGAGGAAATTCTTAAGCAGTCAGACAGGATTTATATGCAGTGTTTATGTTGACTCTGGAATATGTCCCACTGCATTAAATGTTTAAATGGTAAGTGTCCTTCCAGCATTTACCGCCAGAGGCTGTGGGAGACATAAGCAGTCCCATGAGGAAACTCTGTGCTGTAAAGGACTTAACATCAGGCTACTTAGGCACTTGTATACCAATATTATTTCCTAAGAGACCTGCTGTGGTCCAGAGGTTCAGCATCAGAGTGGCAGTTAAAAGATTTTAGAACTAGGGGAATGCTTGTAGCACTTTTTGACAGCAGTTTGTATACCCAGCAACAGAGAAAAGCTGTGAGAGACCAAAGCAGCAGTCCTGTGAGGAAGCCCTGGCCTATGTGAGACCTAATATCCAACCACTCTTAATCAGTAATTTCTAGGAGATTCAGCTACAGAGTGAAATTGGAATATATAAGAACTAGAGATAAAACCATATACACCTTTGCCTTGCCCTAAATATTATCGCCTTTTTAAAGTATTTTAAATATACCGTAAACCACTTCAGCAAGTTCAGTTAGTAGGCAGGATTTAAGTACAATGAATGGGCCTTCCATCCTCACGAATATTTAGTCACAAATAGCTGTGTGTGTTTTAAAAGGTAGCTGATGATGACCAATCCAGGATCCAGAGCATACCACAGTCCACATGAAAATGGTAGTGAATATTGCTGGGTTTAGGCAAAGACGAGAACCTTGTTGGCACCACACAACAGCGAGGGTGGGCTTGATCCTCATGGTTGCTGTTTTCAAATTTGGCAGACATGTTAAATGTGACCTTGCATTTTCTTGTTTGCAGTGACATAGTATCATAAAGAAACCTTATGTAGGTAGGGGTATAATTAGAATGACTAGCTGGCTCTACCTCATTTTTCATGTTCTTGCTGCCCTCCACATGTTGGAGGACAAGTGTCTGCGGCAGGCATTCTGCCGTACGTGTGGAGACTTGCTGTACAAGTTAGAATCCTGATCTGGATTGTGTTGTGACTTATGCAGGGTTACTGTGCTGGTGTGACATATAGAATGCTTGTCATCACACAAATGTGGCAGCCCCCCACACTTTAGGAAATGTCACCTAATATTCATGGGCAAGGGGCAACTATTTCTACTCCCTCCTAGCATGTTTGTGGAAGCACTTTGAATGTGATCATCTGGATTTTGAACAAACACTTGTTGAAACTGTTGTCGTTCTGTGAATATATTGCAGAAACAATTTATATATTTGTTCACACAGTATTTAAAGTTGCAGGCTGCATTAAAACAATTAGGATTTGAATTTGATACTGTTTCTTAGATCAACAAATTATTATTCTTGTGAATTATCTTTTTTAAAGTTGGGGCATGCGTGAGAATTGGTAACCAGAGGGTAGACAATGACAGATGAGTTAGGGGAGAAAGTGGGTATTTCTGTAGAAGTTGCTATGTAGAGCAGGTAGAATTCAGTTGGAGTTATTGTAGCAGACAAACTGGAAACCTGTACTAACATGCAGGGGGTGGAGGGAATGTGGTCAGTGAAAAACTTGCTATCCCTCTGCTTACTCAAGTCTTTTGCCAAATGTCTCTAACAGGGTTTTTGGTTAGTACACAAAAACCCAGGAGTTGCTGTGTCTGCAATCTGCGATAAAGCAGGCTTGTTGCAGCAACTGATAAGTTCCTGTGCAAACCAGCTCTGTTGGATCAACTTGCAAAGAGACCTGATAAATGGTGTGGCATAGCAATTCAGGTTGAACCACATTTGGGCCAAAGGAGAGGGGAACTAACAGATTATCCACCCCCACCCCCCTTAAACATTATTGGTCCTCCCATAAACATTCTTGGTGCTCTACCAAGTACATTGCCTTGGAATACCACTTGTAGAGGGCTGAGTTATTGAAGTTCATGGTCAGTTGACTTCAGTCTGTCAAAATATGAGAGACTCCCAGACCAACCTACCCAACTCTTTATCTCCTTATTCTACCCTGTTCCTAGCACATACTCATCAGCCTCTGTTGTTGGGCAAGCTGAAATGGTCAGTGCTATAACATGTGCATTAGAGAAAGATTTCTTAGCTATTTTGTATATTCCATTCCCAGTGACAATACAGCCTGTGGAGTCCACCAGATAGGCGCCACTGCTATCCACAGAGACAGTCAAGGTCTGCAGTAGTGTGCCTAAAGCTATTTTTAATGTGAATAAAATAGTTAACGGGTCACAAGAGCTTCCTTAGTTGTGAGGTTGTTAGTTGGCACATTAAGTATGGTTATATGATGAACTTTAATTCCATCTACTATGAGGTATACAATGTCTAGCATAATTGAGCTTATCTATCTATGCTGGGGGGGGGATCATTCTATTCTGAGGACTGCTAAAATGTAACTTTCAATTTATGAATTGCTGTGGACATGAACAGAGTTGAGCAGACCAGGCATGTCCAAAGTCCATTTCGGGGGCCTAATCCAGCCTGCCGGTCGATTTAATCCAGCCCCTGCGGTAGTATTTCGCCTTCTCAACAACTTCAATCCTAAAAAAAGCTCAACAACTACTTGTCAGCTCTCATGCATGTTCACTTCATCAAATCTGGCCCTATTTGAAAAAAGTTTGGGCACCCCTGGAATAGATGCATACCTAATTTGGATGGATATATTTTATTGCTTAACAAATGTGCCTAACAATTTTATTGCCTAACAACAACAAAAATGTGGTCACTAATTTCTGAATACTGTTTTGTGAAACAGGTTAATTGAGTTGAAGGCACACCGAGGTTCACATCCTGGAATCGTCTTTTTAAGAATCTGAAACAAGGGACTCCTTTCTAGTTTGGACATGGCCAACCGAGGAGCAACTAGACCCAATGGGCCTAATGCTGGAAATAAAATATGTCAATTCAAGTTAGTTCTTCTGGGAGAATCTGCAGTTGGCAAATCAAGTCTGGTGCTTCGTTTTGTAAAAGGCCAGTTTCATGAGTTTCAAGAGAGTACGATTGGAGGTGAGAAAATGTTGTGTATCTATGTATATTACTGTATATTTATTGGGAATTGTTGCTGCTGTCAATCCAAAATTCAAATTTCATTGGACAATAGCAAACATTGCACAAGCAAACTTCCCCTTCTCTCTCCTCCCTCGCTGTAATCCTCCCCATCCCACCAAATTTGCTCTAGAAGGCCATCCAAAGCAGATTTTAAGGTGGGGGACATTCCATCAAAGATTGCTTGTTTTGCTGGCAAGGCGGACCTGTTGTATTTTATCCAGTGCTTTAATTATTTTTATTTGTCCCATATTTTTGTTATGTTGTGAATATTGCATTATCTTGATTTTTTTCTGTTGATTAAAAGGTAACTTTGAATTTTATTTACGCTTCTGCAGTAACAGGTTTGTGCAAGCTTGAGTTGTATAGAAATCAAGTTGTATACATACAGCCGTTTTCCGCATTGTGATGCCCCCTAGTGTGTCCTGGCTGGGGGGTTGAAGACATATGGAGGGCACCAGGTTGGTGAAGCCAATCTACAGCTGACAACAGATACTTGCATTAAAGTTTTTGAAAGACAGGGGTACATGGGTTTAATAGCTCACTCATAGATAGTAAGATAGGAAACTTCCTAGTAAAGTGTGAGGTGGTGCTTTGTGTGCAAAATGTATTATTGTTCTTTCTTTTAAAAGGAGTTGCCTCCTTCATTGAGGAACTACAGCTCCTGCATAAAGATCTGGGCTAGTTGTGGCATGGGTGTATGAGCTCATAGCTACTTTAATTCATATTCAGCTTATTTAAAACTAAGATGCTGCCTAACACCTGTTAAAAAAAAGGTAAAGGACCCCTGGATGGTTGAGTCCAGTCAAAGGCATCTAAGGGGTGTGGCATTCATCTTGCTTCAGGTCGAGGGAGCCAGCATTTGTCTGTTGGTATGCCTGTTGACATGCTGTTCATTGTGTTCCTGAAAACAGCTGTAAGTCTGAAGTCCTGTTGTGCTGCCCTCTGGATGCCAACCACTATATAGCGCCAAGGTCACAGGTTCAATCCCTATATGAACCAGCTGCATATTCCTGCATCGCTAGGTGATCCTTGGGGTCCCTTCTAACTCTACAGTTCTATGATTCTACGATATACAACAGCATTTGTGAGGTCATTGTGCCTAACTCGTACTTCCCAAGATATATAAACTATGCCAGAGGGGTTTGTCTGTTTCAAGAACCCATCATACCTCTCAGAATTAGGGCTTGTATGTTGTATATGTGACCAGGCTTTCCTGATTAGAGCAATGTAGTATCCTACCTAATTGTGTTTTCTTGGCTTTGTTCTTTGCAGTCTTCAGATGACTAGACCAGTGTTTCCCAACCTTGGGCCTCCAGCTGTTTTTGGACTACAACTTCCATCATCCCTAGCTAGCAAGACCAGTGGTCAGGGATGATGGGAATTGTAGTTCAAAAACAGCTGGAGGCCCAAGGTTGGGAAACACTGGACTAGACCATGTGAAAAATGAACATAATGGACATAATATTTTAGTTCAGTTCATTCATTCATTTCCAGCTTTGTATTCTCATTATAAAAAGCACACCTAGACATTCCGTTGTTGCATCCATAACCATCTAGGTGCTGTTTAGCTCCTAGCTTTCATATCTCAGTTTCTAACACTGCTCCAGGTGTTGTTAGACCCCAGTAACATCTGGAGAGCCACAATTTTGCATACCTGTTTTCCCCTACTGCTCCTTCCTCCCTGCAGCCCACAGTGTCCTCATCAAATCTGTTCCTGCAGATCCTGAGCTGATTTGGAGTGGCACTGGGGGCTATATTGTGGGTGGGAATCTGTGGCTCTTGTGATTTTGCTACCTCTTTCCCTCACCATTGCTCATATATGCTGCTGTTGATGGGAGTTGGGAATCAACATCTGAATTCCACACACTATATTCATCTCCTGGCAAGAAAAAAAGAATGTTCTACATATGAAAACATTTCTTTTGTTTTCTACTGTAATGTGGGATTGTGATTTATTGTATGTTGTACACTTCAGATGTTTTTTAACATTAAGGGGTTTCCAGATAAAATAAAATGTAATGAGCATACGTAGAGTCACGAACCCTATTGCTTTCTTTTCTCTTTAGCTGCTTTTCTAACACAGACCGTATGTCTTGATGACACAACAGTAAAATTTGAGATCTGGGACACAGCTGGTCAAGAACGATATCACAGTTTGGCACCAATGTATTACAGAGGAGCCCAAGCAGCTATAGTTGTATATGATATTACCAACGAGGTAATGTGTGAACTAAACTGAATGAATCTGGTCACTTTTTTAGTGTTGCATTTGTTACTGAGGTATTCGTGAATTGTTTTTAAAAAGGCAAAATTCTGAATAGTTCTGTTTTTATATTCTAAGTTCAATTTATGGCCAGATTCTGGCTGACTGATTTGTTTTTGTTTGTTTGTTTTGGAATAACTATGTTTTCGGTATATCTTTCATAATGTAGGTTGATTCTTTAGCAGAGTTTCATGGATTGTTTTAAAACTCGTATTTTATTTTAAATTTGTTGCATCCTGTTTTGATTTTGTATAAAGTAAAATAATCATAATTTAAAGGCTGCATTATGAAGCCTTATCTAAATATTAATATTTAGTCATCTTCAAAATTCAATTGATGCAAAGAGGATTTCCTCCCCAAGTAAATATAAGTAAAATTTAGGGGTTTGCTCATTTAAATTGTTGTAACAAAAGGGGTATGGAGAGAAGGGATAATATTATAATGTGCTTTTGTGTCATGAGTGCCCACCATTGCTCTTTTTCTAAATTCTGATTGTGGTATATACCAATGAAGGTGGAAAAGAATAAATGAGCTTTTTTTTCTTTCTTTAAATGATTGACAGGAATCCTTTGCAAGAGCAAAAAATTGGGTAAAAGAACTCCAGAGGCAAGCAAGTCCTAACATTGTAATAGCTTTAGCAGGAAATAAAGCTGATTTAGCTAACAAAAGGGCTGTAGATTTTCAGGTAAGTTATGTCTCTTATATTTGATCAGAAGTTCTGGTTTTGCTGGAATATTATACAGAACTTTAAAGCCCCCTCAGTCATGCTATTGTTTTGTTGCAGGTCTTTGGCAGAACTGACCTTTTATTTTGTTAACTTGTGTTGTTCCTACTTCGCTTGCTTTGGAAACCACACGCACAAACTTGGGAATGCAAGTGGTTTAGAAAGCAAGCTGTTTTAAGGATTTATTCTACCAGATAATTTATGTGTATGCTACAAGTAGAATGGGCAGGTCACCCACTGCCTTGACCAACATATTCTTATTTCCTGCAAACATCTTCAATAAAATATGAGCTTTTTGGTGAAGTGGGGCAGCACAACCTTCTTTCTCACATAAATCAATATATAATGGTGTAGGCAGATCTGAAGAGTATAGTGTTCTGTGAAACTACTAGAAGGGATGGCAGTAAATAAGTTTGCAGTGGGGTAAGTTGAACATTATGTTTGTATGAGGATCTGGAGTTAAGGCTCCACTCATTCATGAAGCAGATAGTGGGCCTGCTTAAACATCACAGTCTGCCTAACAAGGTTATTGAATGTATGAAAAAGGGGGTAAATACCTGTGTGTTAACTTTTAATTTGAATATAAACGCAATATGTTTAGTGAAAACAATGTTGGTTGGGTCTGATCCTGCAACCCCAGTGCATACACTGGAATGCCAGGAATTGAATCTGGGACCCTGGGCATGCAAAGCAGATTCTCTACCACTGCGCCTTATTCTGAAAAATTTCAAGCAGTAGAAACCTGGAAAATGTCCCTGCACACACAGTGGTTATGGGAGGGGCACATCCTTCTTTCATTCCCTATGTAAGCATTTATATGGCACCTTCTATTAACTGCTTTAAAGGAAGGGTGGACAATTTATTACTGAGGGAAGCATCAACATTAGATTGAGATACACAAGTTCGCTGCTGATTTGAATACATGCAAAATATATTCATGAATTTAGCAAATAACAAATTTGCTAGTGGTCAAGTTGTGTGTCTTCTACAATATTCTTTCCTAAAATGGGCAATATGAACATAGGAACCTTCAGTGTTTTCTCAAATATTTATATGTTGAGAATAGTTAGCTTGACTTTATACTTGCCTCTCTGGATAATGTTACTGCTAGCCTTCAGTCTCCTTTCCAAACCTGTATTTGTAGTCACAAATCTTAGAAACATGACTTTAAGACACAAGTAGCCACTGCTCCAGGCTGAAGATATTCATGGATGATGTGTTATTCAGCATAAGCTGGTTTTTCTTTCAATGTATTTTAAGATGCATTCTGAGCCAGAAAGATAACTAATTTATGTAAAGGTACTTCTTTCTTTGGTTGGAAGCAGGAAGTAGAGGATTGGAGGCAGGAAGTAGAGGATCCTGAAGTCCTGTTGTGCAAGTTGGATGTTTTCCGATACAGGCAGCATTGTAATGATGTCTGTGTCTTCTAAAGTTGCTGTGATCATAGCAAGCCTTTTCCATAATAATAGTGTGGAGAGACTTTGCATTCATAAAAAGCTTGTTTTCTGCTACAATTTTAAGATTTCTGAATAACTGATGCTGATCTTACTGCATAGTCCTATAGCTCTAGATTCCAGCATTAAGATGATGAGCTTTTCTGAGTTCTGGAAAGGTTACTTGTCAGTAGTTTTTTTTGGTGTGTGTGTTTTAAAAGTTTTACTTCTATTTTTCATTCCCACAATTGCTGCACACTTTCATACTCACCTATCATTTTTATTACACCAGAATTGTTTAGATTTGTGATTTGCAGTATTTTTGTCTTGGTACAGATTTGTGCAGTAGCCTTTTCAAATCCTAAAGACTGATTTATTTATTTTTTAGGGGGCAGGGAAAAGAGCTTATCAAACTTGGCATGGTGACATTTAACCTTTGAAAAGGAACAGTAGATTCTAAGCTGGCAGTAAAAAAATGCTGTGTATAGTCCACAACTATATGAAGAAATAATAAACTGGTATGCTTAATTTACAGGAAGCACAGTCTTATGCGGATGACAACAGTTTATTGTTCATGGAGACGTCGGCTAAAACATCAATGAATGTAAATGAAATATTCATGGCAATTGGTAAGTAAACCTTTAATGGAAGGTACATTTTAAAAACATATTTGTATGTGCTTCATTGAAGAGTGTGGGACTTAATAGCATTCACCAAACAAGTTATCTGATTGTAGTGCTTAATGGACCCAGTGTTTCTGAGCACTGATTTGTTTACTCAGTAAGCTTTTGCCATTCTAAATCATACATTGTTTGACCTTTTACAACGAACAAACACGATAAATGGCAGTGTTGAGCAAAATTAGAATATTGTGAAGGAATGTACAAATCTAAAAAGCTTTATTTCGTAATATCAGGGGAATGCAGAATATTGAAAAGAAATGTAGATTTAAGGACCTCAGAGTTATGACACGACTGGTTTCCAGTCCCCAATTCTTTTGAGTCTACCAGAAAACAGTACATTTTGTATTATCTGCAGAATGAAGTATATGTTGTCAGCTTGTATTTTACTAAACCGTGGCTTAAATCCCAAATGTCCCTTGAATGTGGAAGGCATTTCTGCTTTTGCATTTGAGGTGGAAGCTTGCTGATTTGCCCTTATATGGTTGCAGGCTACACTGTATGCACATTTTGTGGGTTTTCTGAACCCTCATTAGTAGGGTGGGAAAGCCTGTTGCCTGTGGGGACCACTACACATTTTTCATTAAATCCAGGTAAACTCTGAACTTCTTGAGACACTGTGTTTACTCACGTTTGATTTAAACAGAACCAAAACTCACATTGTCCACGTTGCAGGATAACGTCTCCATACTGGTGTGATAACCCAAGAGTACAGTGTTTTTCCTATGCTAATTGGAGCTAGTGAAATAGAGAGTCACATATATGTTTTCCATTTTATTCTGCCCTCATTATATTTGATTCCTCCAAGCAGGCAGTGGTTAAAAAAGCATTTCCTTAATTTCCCCTATTCTTTGAGCAATTTGTAGGAAAATAGCAAGCATTAGAGAAGTGCCCATAGGTTAAAAACCCACCCCCGCCACATTTCAGAAGAGCGGAGTAGTTTTTATACTAGGTATCTGAAAAGTTGATTTGGGGTGGGTGGGATGAAAGCAGGCTTCCCCACTCCGTAGTTTTTGTGGGCAGCAATTCATTTTAGTATGAAAAATGGTATATCAGTGGTGCCCCTTGGAGAGTAACCAGCAAGATAGATGCAGGAACTATAGTTAGGATAGATTGGATGGGGGGTGGGGAAAAGAGAGAGACTTTAAGCTTCTGTTCTGGTCAGTTGGTACCAAAATTCACAGAAACTATTAAGTGCAAAGCTGATTTGACATGACTATGGGCATGTGGCGCAGAGGCAGAAGGACTTGAATATCTAGAATTTTCTAAGCAAGCACCATTGCAGAACTAGCAAAAGAGTACAGAACAGACAGGAACAATATTGTACATCGCTTCATCATCTCTTCCTCAAAGGCCTGGTAAATTTATTCCCTCTGATTAGAAGCTCCCCTGTCAGCCACAAGGGGAAGAAGCTCCCCTGTCTCTCCCAGCCCTGATGTTTTCCTTACATGGCTTTGGGTTTGGGAGAAGTGGATTGTGTTCAGTAGGTTTTCTCCTTCACCCTTATGCCCCCAAATCTCCCCAGTATTTTGAGGCTGAAGGGGAAATGAAGGGGGAAAGTTGCATTGTACAAGTAGAACAGCAGGTTTGTATACCACCCTATGGTTTTTGCAGACACACTGCAGTTTTTTAACGTCCAAATGACTTTGGAGGTCCCTGATTTGGTTTGGGGGTGATTCAGAGCGGTCTCACTTTGGCGCAGTGAGTCACATATCTCTCCAAATTGGCCTGATTTTACTTAGGATCCCGTGCATACCCTTATGTGCTTGTATAGAATTGTCATTTATTAGATGCGAACATGTTTAGGAAACGCTTACAAAAAAAGTTTTAATGCTTGTTTTTAAAAATTACCTTTCCTTGCAGCTAAAAAGTTGCCGAAGAATGAACAACAGAATGCAGGGGCCAACTCTGTCCGAGGAAGAGGAGTAGATCTTACTGAACCAACACAACCAACTAAGAGTCAATGCTGTAGTAACTAAACCTTCAGCTGCTTTAAACTGTCTTGAATATTCTTCTGCTTCCTAACTTGTTAATAACGAAGGAATTTGGAGTGTTTAACCTGGCCCAATACAGCTTCCAAAATCGAAGAGACTTACAAAATAATCATTCTGTATTAGAAACGACTTTGTCCTAATTTTTAATAACATGCATGTATCACTGGCTGTTACGTTTCAGCAAAAGAGGGGGGAAATGGAAGCTGGATAGACTTGCTTCAGTTGAAAGGTTTATAAACTGTATCACATGTCATTAGGGATAGAGACTGAACTACTCCATGGGTCTGCAGCTAACTGGTTAGTTCCTCAAGCTTTGGATATTGGTTACTGTTAGTGAAATAGAATTGGGATTCTCCCTTTGTGGTATGGGGGAAAAACCCTAACTATAACACACCTTCTAAAGATCCTATAAGCTTATTCACAGTATTTATGCAAAATGTTGTTTATGTGGGTATCTACCATTTAAATATACATTCCACATTTCCATAATGTAACTGCAAAATATGTGCAGCATTAACAATTTTATGGATCCTGTGCTTGCAGAACAATTGGTTTTTAGTTGTTCCACTATATGTAAATGTGTCAACCCAGTTTAAAGTAAAAATCAAGTTTAATTCAATTTTTTCCCTGTTTATAAAATGGCACAGCTAATGAATTCAACATCTAATGCAAAATTTCCCTCATCATAAACTATTGAGACATGTCCAACAAAAACTAGATATCGTGATTTTGGTTTTAATCACTGTTGACCATAACACAATTATCTTTCCCCTAAGAATAAAATCAGTCAGTGCACTAACAATTATGTACATTCAACTTGATTTTAAATTGGGATATTAATGTACTGTAAATAGGGTACTGCATTGTAGTCTACATCTGTTTAATACTCTGTACTATTTAAGAGTTGCTTAAAAGTATACAATATGTACAGTTACTTTCAAGAGCTAACATTTCTTTTCCCCACATCTCAAGGGGATTAAGTTCTTCCTTAATGGCTAGAACAGTAATAAATGATGCTCCTGTACATGTAACATAAGTACTACTGTCTGTCTGTAATGAAATCTGCAACTTTGTTTTCCAAAGTCCATTTTATTTTGATCTGTCCAGTATATTGCACTAATTCTTTAGTTATTTTCATTATATGAAATCTACCAAGTGTCAGAAAAGATGATTTAATCTATTTAAATGTTGAACTGCTAGCAGAAACTTACATGTGCAGATTGTAAATTTGCAGTAATTGGGCTTAGCAAGGAAAATGACAGTTCACCAGTGTTTAGTTTTATATTGAGGTGCTCAGGTTTGAATAAAGTGGTATAAAAAAGGAAATAATTGTAATCAGTCTTTTTTTTATACAAAATAACTCACTTTGTGAATTTATTGTGGCAGTTTCTTTTATCATAAAATGGATGAACTGTACTATAGCTTTCCTTCACTTGAACTATCCTCCTAAGCACAGTATACATGCTAAATATAAGTGGGTATTTTATCACATCCATTTAAGAGTGCTATCAAAACAGTAATATTATCTCTGGAACCTGCTTTTAGTGCAGCTTCTACAAGGTGCTTACTAATATACTTAGCTGCAAGGGCATAAAATGTCCTAGAATTGATTTCTGAATCTTCTGATATTTGTGAAGATTCAGAACTTTCAGGTTCAGGTTCTTCTACATTTATCGCAAACTCTGGGGTTAGAGTTTGTTCTGTGCTTTCATGGGTTGTATCATCACTTAAGTCCCATGATCCAGAAACTTCTAAAGTGGTTTCTGATTCTTCCTCCTCCTCCTCCTCTTCTTCTTCCTCTGCTGCTGCTTCTGATTCTTCCGCTGCTGCTTCTGCTTCTTCCACATCTGCTTCTGATTTTTCCTCTGCTTCTGATTCTTCTGCTTCTTCTTCTGATTTTTCCTCTGCTTCTGATTCTTCTGCTTCTTCTTCTGATTCTTCCTCTGCTTCTGATTCTTGCTCTGCTGAGGAACCTGACTGAACCATCTCTTCTTCTTGCACAACGCTACTTGAGGACCTTAAATTTTGTAAGTCAATATCTGCCAAAAAATCTTTATTTAAATACCATGAATAGAATTCAGTTTCCAAATCATTCGAAGGTAACTCGGAGCCTTTGGGCATGCGGGCTTTCTTCAGTTGGGAGCGCTGATACTTTTCCAGATAAGCAGAAAACATTGTTAATGTCAATAGTACTGCTTCACTTTTATCCAGAACTTCCCAGAGTCCATTAGAAGCTAAAATAAGAAATTGGCATGAATCGTCAACAGGAAAGGAGATTGTATGTGGTACAGGAATAACAGTATTTTTCAGCTTTGGATTGCCGTGGTGGCCAAGGCCCCGAGTGCTTTTGATAAGTCCTTCTATCAGTCCTTTGGGTTCATTGCTGCTGATACAGCCACCATTCTTAAGAACACGGATTCTTTCTTCTCTAGAATAAGTGCTGTGTTCTTTAGTAACCCAATAGCTTTTCCCATTTTTGCATAAAACAGCATGAACGTTGCCTACAATAAAAAACAACAACACACAACTTATCACTGTATAACTTAACTGAATTGATCTTTGAAAGCACTTAAACTTCAGCTGTTGCTTTTCCTCTACACATTATGCTGTGCAGATTCTATACACAATTCATGTCCTGCCATCTTTCATCATTCGTGAAGATAACCAGTCTAAAGCTGGATTCTAGGCACATCAAAGAAGCATTTCAGTTCAAAGTGTTGTAAATTTAAACACGGAAAGCAGGTAGAGAAAAACGGGACTCTATGTCACCATCTGGTGGCACAATGTTATATCACACATAGCATGCATATAAATCACTTTTTCTTTACTGACTGGCTAGACTGGCTAGCTGAGTCCCAAGTGCTCAGTTTATCTTACCTACCCTTCTCCCACAATTCCAAGTCAAGTGCCACTTTCTACATACCTAAATTACTACATCCACAGGCTGAAACTAGACAATGTGAGCCAGGGGGGCGCAAATGGCAAATTTGATCCATCTTATCATTTTGACGAATAGCAAACTCGGGTGCTTCAATGCCGATAGGTTTGGATACAAAACAGGGCCACTAAGAAATGAAGATGTACTGGCATATTAGAAGAGAGCCTTGACGTATGTAGAAATGTCACATTCGTTTACAAAACCAAAATAGCAAAAAGCTCAAGCAGCCCAATGAGGACTGGGTGTGCTTATTGGCCTGTGAGAACCACAGAAAGTGTGAAGTTGGAGAAGAAAAATGGGAAGAGTGGTGTGGGTTTTCCTGATCAGATCATTTGTACATCTTGCAGTACCCTAGATGCAAACATGGCTATAGCAGGTTACACTGGCAATATCTAGTAAGGCCCTCTCCATCCTGGTATTCTCCAGATGCATTAAGCTGAAACACCCCACTGGTTCAAGACAGCATGGTCCCAATGCTTAGGGATGATGGGAGTTGTGTAGCGTAAGGCATCCGGAGGGAACGCATTTGGGGAAGGCTGTTTTAGTTGTGCAAAATAGTTCTCATCCATCTGTCTCAGGAGACAGTGGAGCGCACGTCCAGGGGTGAAGTCAAAACCACTGTGTTAGCAGCACCAAAGTGACCTTTCCGGGGCACAAGCCCAGGAGCAGTGTGTGTGGAGGTTGTCCTGGACTGCCCAGACAACAAGACCCCCTTCTCGCCCTTGCTAATGTAGTCCAAAGGAAATCACAACTATACATTTGGCACCAACCTGGCTGCAGGAGCATAGCTGTCAACTTACAGATTTGAAAATAAGGGACCAGCAGCCAAAATAAGGGATTTTTTGGGCACAGGTATGTTCAACTTCTGAGCCCCTCCGAGCCAAAGGCAGAAAGCCCAGCCAGCAGCCAAACAAAGCCTCAAGTGGTGGTTCCCACAGCGCAGCAACCCGGCAAAGGGGATGCAGCAAGAAAAACCACCATCACCTCTCCGCTGGGAAGTGCTGAGCAAAGGTGAGTCCCCAGGCAACACGGCCGATTTGATCGGCACAAGGCATGCAAGCTCCACCCCCCAGTCGTTCTTAGACTCCTTATTGGGTGAGCAACGCAGCCAAGCAACACTGTTGGAGCCTCCCTCCTCCCTGCCAGCAGGGAGGGAGGGAGAGGAGCTGCTTCCTTTGAAACCCGGGAAATTTAAGGGACAGCAGTGGGACACAGCGCTGGGATAAGGGACTTTCCCGCCAAATA
This sequence comes from Podarcis cretensis, assembly GCF_951804945.1. Classification (NCBI taxonomy): domain Eukaryota; kingdom Metazoa; phylum Chordata; class Lepidosauria; order Squamata; family Lacertidae; genus Podarcis; species Podarcis cretensis. The sequence continues at coordinate 40,644,703 of NC_137181.1, forward strand.
AGGGACAGTTGACAGCTATGTGCAGGAGTTGTCAGAAGGAGGCGTACAAGGCACTATCCAACCATACTGGGGACTGCACACCGGATTTGTGTTTACTCCTTAACCTTTTCTTCTCCCAAAAATACCCCGCAAGGCAGTGGAAGTTTAGGATCAGTTTTTCTTTTCCTAGATGGGCTGCCTTCCCATCTTGATGAGCCCCATCTGCCCCTCATGTCCCTCTACGGCCCGTGCAGAAACCACCTTCTTGACCATTGGTCTCTGCTCAATCTGCTGGAGCCTGTCTTCGCATGCAAGGGAAGTCCCTAACTTGCTGAGGGTTTCAGAGCCCTTGGCTACATCCAATCGAAGTCATTCCCAGGATTTGCCACTGCCACATGCTGACAGCTTCTAGGAGCCACAGGTGAGAGCTGAGTGGAGGGTAGGGACCAAAGGTGGACAAACTACCCTAGAAGGAGCATGATGTGTCCCTCACCAGAGGTACTACTCCTCCCCTAACACCCCATACACCTCTGTCAGATCACAATTGCATGGAGATTCTCAGTGTCCAATGAGGGGAGACAAATGTGCAGTACAGTGACATGGCAATAGGCTTTGTACAATTAGATATAAGGATTGCTGGATCAAGCCAATCTGTTCTCAGTGGACACCTAGATGATGATGATGATGACGACGACGATGGTGATGATTTACTTATACACCACACATTTGGCCAGGCCTCCCCAGCCACTCTAGGCGGCTCCCAACAGAATATTAAAAACACGACAAAATATCAAACATTAAAAACTTCCCTAAATAGTTGTTTATTTCCTTGACATCTGATGGGAAGGCGTTCCACAGGGCAGGTGCCACTACTGAGAAGGCCTCACTTCTCACAGGGGGGAAACCACCAGAAGGCCCTCAGTGGGGGTGGAGATGCTCCTTCAGGTATATGGCTGTGGGAAATGGGCAAACAGGACTCAAGCACAATAGCGCTCCCCTCTTCTGTGCTTCCAGCAACTGGTATTCAGAAGCATTACTTCATCTATGGAGGCAGAGCAAAGGCATCACGCCTAGTAGCTACTGACAGACTTATCTTCCCTGAAAATTATCAGATCACTAGGACTGCTGTTTTCCGTATCTGCTATGTAGCTTCTGTCACATCTATAGCTGGATACCTCCCAGATGCCAGTCACTGCCAAAAAAAGATCAGATTTGTTCAAAAATAATAATATCTGGTTCCAAATGAAAGTATGCAAGTAAAACATGTTGGATCTTAGACGGCAACTTTTCAACAGACTGGATTTAGAACGGAGGTAGTAAAAGAATCTGGATCATTTTGAGTCAAGCGCAAATATTTATCTCTTTGGAGCCAAGGTTATGTCCATAAGACGCGGCAGCAGTCATCTAAGAAGAGCCAGAGGCTTTGATATTCAGTTCAGCATCCCATTCTCATGGTGGCCACCCGAAAGAACAGCATGAGTGTAAAAGCAACTCTCTCCACTTGCGCTCCCCAACAATGCCTCTGGAATTGGAGGTAGTAGAGAGACATAATAGCTAGTAGCCACCGATAGCTTTAACCTCCACAAATTGGTTTAAACTCATTTTAAAGCCATCCAAGTTGGTGACCTGTACTACATATTGCAGTTATGTACTGTGTACAGGGTTGCCATATTTCAAGAAGTGGAAATCCAGACAGTTGCTGAGCTTTTGGGCAAAAGCTCAAAGAAATAAAAAATAAATAAAAGGAAGCTTTTGAGCTATTTTTAAAGAAAATTGGCAAAAACGACACTGCTGATATGGGTTGCCATACATCCGGATTTTCCTGGACACTTAGCTGATTTCTGCCCAGACACTGCTTCTGGCTTCAGTACTCCAGGTACGTCTGGGAAATTCCAGACATATGGCAGCCCTAGTACTGTGTAAAGAAGTACCTCCTTTTGTCAGTCCTGAATCTTCCTCCAATAGATAACCCTGGGTTGTACAGTGGTACCGTGGTTTGCAACCGTTTTGGATTACAACCATTTTGGATTACAAACACATCAAACCTGGAAGTGCATGGCCCCCCTTTTTTGGGGGGGGGATTGCAACCCATTTTTTTTTGGAGGTCCCATTGGCGAAAGCACGCCTTGGGTTACAACCTGTTTTGGTTTACAACCGGACCTCCGGAATGGATTATGGTTGTAAACCAAGGCACCACTGTAGTATGATTGGAGTGCGGGGGGGGGGGGACTTCCCTTACGTTTCTGAGCACAATTCAAAGTGTTGGTGCTGACCTTTAAAGCCCTAAACGGCCTCAGTCCAGTATATCTGAAGGAGCGTCTCCACCCCCATCGTTCTACCTGGACACTAAGGTCCAGTGCCAAGGGCCTTCTGGCGGTTCCCTCACTGCGAGAAGCCAGGTTACAGGGAAGCAGGCAGAGGGCCTTCTCAGTAGTGGCGCCCGCTCTGTGGAACGCCCTCCCACCAGATGTCAAAGAGAACGACAACTACCAGACTTTTAGAAGACATCTGAAGGCAGCCCTGTTTAGGGAAGCTTTTAATGTTTGACGTATTACGGTATTTTAATATTTTGTTGGAAGCCGCCCAGAGTGGCTGGGACAACCCAGTCAGATGGGTGGCATATAAATATCATCATCATCATCTTTCCTCATAAGGCAGTTGATTCATCCCCGTCATCGTTGTCCTTTTCTGAAACTTTTACAGCTCTACCATATCCTTTTTATGTGTGGTGACCAGAATTGTATATAGTATTCCAAGTACAGTCACACAGATTTGTATAAACAGCTTTAATATATTGGCAGTTTTATTTTCAACCCCTTTCCTAATTATCCCTATCATGGAATTTCACCATTTCTACATCTGCAAATGATGAATACAATTATGGATAAAAGAATGAAGCAATTATGTAAGTAAAGTGGGCATGTTCCTTGTGACATCTGACAGAAAAGGTTTATGAGAGATACAAATTAAAATACAAGGGTTGGCAGGAAGGGTAATCTTCCTACCATAAGCTTGCGTCAGTATTTCTGCTTAAATTACTGAGGATTTCAGCTAAGCAGTTTTTCATGAAATGCATTTGATAGGATTTTACCAATAGTATTTTCCCCCTCTTTCAACAAGTCAACAACCCAGTTCACACATAATATCACAGCTATTTCTACTCCCCATATCCACAGATGAGTGATCAACCTTCTGGTTCCTAAATAAGCTGATGTTTCTTTGACTGAGGCTGGTTTTCTCATATGGGGAAAAGGAAAACCTTAAAAAAGAGATAAATTGACTGAAGGGCCATCAGCCATCTTACTTCTCCAAGGCATTTGTAAATATAGCTAAGACAGATAGATGGTATCTGTTTTTCACATGATGATCGATTTTGCACATACTCTGTCCATAACAATAGTTTGTTGCATCTGAATCAGGAACTGGCTAAACTATGGTTTGCTGAGAGATTGTGTTTGTTGAACATAACAAAGAAACAGATCAATGACAAAAAAATATTTGGGGAGGGAAGCTTGTTACAGTTTAGGAATACAGACTTATTGTTCCTATTTCAGTTCAAAGTTTAGGTGAGAACAATCCCATCAAAGAAGATATCTGTTATTCAAAATTATTGCATGTCATATTGACTTGCCTTTTTCCCACTCTTTATTTTTTTGGTGCTGAGATAGTTGAAAAGTGCTTCATCTTGCAAACGTTGACTTAGATCCTAAGGTTCTGCTGGCGAGAATATTCTGTGAATGGAATTCTGCTAACAAGATACTCCCACAGTGTGGAAGGTCTGTGTGACATTCTTTGTTCATATTCCCTTTCCCCTTTGTTCATAAGCCCCTTTGCTTAAAAGGGGGGGGGGAAATCTGCTCTAGAGAGTGGGGTGAGAGACAAAAAACAAACAAAATCAAAACGCCACCCTGTACTCAGGCAAAAACCTATGCTGGAGCCTGATTTCCTCTGTCAGTGGAAAGAGCCCTTCTGTTTAATAATAATAATAATAATAATAATAATAATAATATATTATTTATACCCCACCCATCTGGCTGGGTTTCCCCAGCCTCTCTGGGTGGCTTCCAACAAAACACTAAAATACAATAATCTATTAAACATTAAAAGCTTCCCTAAACAGGGCTGCCTTTAGATGTCTTCTAAAAGTTTGGTAGTTATTTTTCTCTTTGACACCTGGTGGGAGGGCGTTCCACAGGGAGGGCGGCACTACTGAGAAGGCTCTCTGCCTGGTTCCCTGTAACTCGCAGCGAGGGAACCGCCAGAAGGCCCTCGGTGCTGGACCTCAGTGTCCAGGCAGAACGACAGAGGTGGAGACGCTCCAGAGAGAGTGAGTTAGGACCCAAGGCTATGCAGTATTGAATTAAATTGCAGGCACCTGCTGTATCATTCAAAACTGACAGGCCAAAATTTTAAAATGGGGTAGGGTAGTGGGAAATGGTAACGGTATTCCATACATACCAATATTAGCAATATGCACGAGTCCAAATTTTTCTTCTGTCGGTGCAGAACTATTGTCGCCTTCAAGCTCTTCCTCTTCCTGACTCCCATCTATGCTATCTGGCACGTGCTCATTGTCTCCTGGCTCTGTGGTGAGATCATTTGTTCTTTCAGACGACTCTCCTTGCTGCTGTTCCATGTTCTCAAGGAGACCCTCTTCCTGGCCCCCATCTATATGATCAGCAACATGCACATTGTCTCCTGGCTCTCTGGTGTGATCATCTGTTCTTTCAGATGACTCACCTTGTTGCTGTCTCATGTTTTCAAGCAAAACCTCTTCCTGGCTCTCATCTATATGATCAACAACATGCAAATTGTCTCCTGCCTCTCTGGCATGATCATTTGTTCTTTCAGACGGCTCTCCTTGCTGCTGTCCTATGTTTTCAAGGAGACCCTCTTCCTGGCCCCCATCTATATGATCAGCAACATGCACAGTGTCTCCCGGTTCTCCAATGTGATCATTTGTTCTTTCAGGTGACTCTCCTTGCTGCTGTCCCATGTTTTCAAGGAGACCCTCTTCCTGGCCCCCATCTATATGATCAGCAATCTGAACATTGTCTCCTGGCTCTCTGGCATGATCATCGGTTCTTTCAAGTGATTCTTCTTGCTGCTGTTCCTTGCTTTCAAGCAGATTCTCTTCCTGAATCACATCCTTATTATTGGCAACCTGCTCATTGTTTTCTGACTCTACCGTGCTGCTTTCCTTTTTGTCTTTGGTTCCTCCAAGTGGCTCCTCTGGCTGCTGTTCTGTGACACTGCCCCTCTCTTTCTTAGTTATAAGCAGAGCCACTCCCTGATCTGCGTCAACTTTTTTCTTTGCTATGAATATCCTTTTAGGCATCTCCTCCTCGTTCTGTTGTCCGACGTTCTGTTCCTCTTCATCAGTCACCTTTTCAAGCGTTTTCTCCTCCTCTTCTTCTTGCTGGCTTTCCTTTTCGTTGCTTATATTTTCTATTATACAGGTGGCAGCTGTACAACTGCTCCAGCAGACTCTGGAAACTTCATTTCTCCCGAGCCGTAAAAGCCTGTCCATACGCCAGAAAGATTTAGCATATGCTCTGTGAATCCATTCATAATTACCTGGCCAAGATTTCTTCCCTCTGGCACCCTTCTGAGTGAAAAGCCTCTCCCTCACTTTGTAATCTGCCCTGAAGACGGTGCAGAATGAATCTATGAATTCTTTCCCAGCTTCACTCACTTGGTAAGAGGGATCTTCGTGAGAAAGCTGGTCAAGGAGTAAAAGGGGAAGTTCCACGGACGTCGTCTCTGCAGCAGAGATTCCATTGCTTCCATCAAAAACCCCAAGAAAGGACGTACCTGCCCTGTTTCCATAATTGTCTAATACGACAAATACGTCTTCCAAGTTTTCATGCCAACGAGCATTTTTGTCTTGACATATTGCGATGGCTTTTATCAGCGGATTGGTAACTTCTTCAACGTGCACAGAACTTTGAGCAACACTATCAATGCAAAAATATGGAGTAGGCTTCATGCTTTCTTTAAGGAGATCAAATGAGCAGCCAATCTTCTCCGTCTTTCGTTCAATGTACTTAGGAGTCTTATATTTTTTCATTTTTAAAAGCAGACGTTTTCTCTGAAGAACTATTTTATTTACATCTATTGATTCCACCCATGGCCGGCGATAATCCAGTACTGCCAGAGCCTGGTGGACTTTTTTATGGAAAATAATTTCGCTAATGTGTACCGTTTGTTGGCATATGGAGCAAAATACTGTAATATCGAGTTTGTCAACTTTCTTGAAGTCAATCTTAGCTACCTTTGTGGGATCTTCTTCAGATTTGTCAGATTTACATTGCTGAGGTCCTTTTTCCCACGACATTCTATAAGAACAAAGAAAAGTAAAATGTGCTTCAACTATCCTTCTCAAACAAAAGCAAGAAATACTCATAAAAGAACCTTGCAATTTGTTCTACATGCCAAATGGGGCTTTAGGATTGCGTTTTTCTGATAGCCTGCATACAGTATGATCAACTGCTTCTCAAAGAGTTTTAAAGCCGTCTGATATGGAATGCGGGTAGAGAGGAAATATTTTTTCCCTTTTTTAATTCTATTGCTTTGTTTACCAAAAAAACAGGTGCAAACATAACAAAAAGAAAAATATTTTTAAAAAAAACTTTTAAAAATCAAATCATAAACCATAAAGTGTCACAGCCTGGAAAGACAGCTCCAAAGGGATAATAAAATATTAACTCCTATAAAGATTTCCTTTACAAACAATAAAGATTTATTAAAAAAAAAAAAAAAAAAGTATTCTCCAGCTGGGAGTTCCATCAATATTGAGAATAAAGGTTCTATATAGACTTAAATGATCCAGACATTTGCTTATAGTGGCAGCACTGAGTAATCATGTGACTCGATATTTGTGTAAGAAATAAAATCATGCCATACTGTATATATGTGGCTTACTTAGAAGTAAGCCCTGTTGAGTTCAATGGGACATTGCAGCCTATGCACACATATATAGGAATACAATTTCATGAACAGTTGGGACTTTTTTCAGAATAGATATCAATTTTAATTTTTAATTCATACCCCTTTATGAGCAAATGAGAGATTAATCATATGCTTGCTACCTACACTATACAGTATATACTGAATAGCTATTTCTACAATGCATAGTTTCCATGTTAGGAAAATTAGGAAATATGATCAGTATTACCAAAGAGAACTGAAATATACTAAGAGTCGAGTGTGAATTTCATGCTCATTATTCAGCTCATAGTAGCAATGAATGAAACTTTTCCCAAAACGTCTAGCTATATATACATTATTTACACAATGGGCCCCGTGTGATTGGCTAATTCCGGGCTGCTCCTGCAGGCCAATCAGGTTGCTGATTCACTTCCATCTGGAGCTGGATTGGGTGGCTCCTGCGGACCAATCAGAATGCTGCATTCTGGATCCTAGTGTTCTAGGATTCAGCTTAGTACATGACAAGAACCTAACTCTGAACAAAGTAGGCTGCATGCAATTCTACTGTCAACAAAACTGGAAACAAGAAAGGGTTTTCAGTGTGTATAGATGATCAAGAGCAGACCCATACTAGTTTTGTCAGGGCCTGTTTAACCTTAAAATAGCTGCCCAATCATGGTGAGAGTTAGCCAATACCTGTTTGGACAGAAATTAAAACGCCCTTCATCTGTAGAGATGAAGACAAGAGAGGAAGTTAGTTGTTTTATTGCAGGACACTTTTTTGGGCAAAGTTGTTGAGGTTTTTTTCCTCTTGTTTTTTTTTTTTTTTGCAAAATCTCTGGAAAAAACGAAATTTTCCAACATGGGTTGCCATATGCCCGGGCCACACAGTAGAGTGCCCCCTCAGTACTCAAATGTAATCCGTTCTGGAAGGCCATTTGACTTCCGAAATGTTCAAAAACCGAGGCACAAAGGGCTGGCTGCAAGTTCAATTGGAAAAATTGAAAGACACGCAGCACTCGAAAACTGAAACGTTTGGCTTCCGAGACGCTCGGAAACCGAGGTTCCACTGTAATTGCATTACGCCCTGGTAAGGGGAATCTCAGCTCAACGTTCCAGACTAGCCCTTTCCAGGTTATCTTTCTCACCCCGAACTACAACACACCCACACACCATACTGTCATCACCATACAGTAATGTAGATATGGCAAGTGTAGTTTGATAACTTTTCCATGCGACAACCCTGAGGCTGCTGAAGAGGCCAGATACCATATTGGCTGTGAGTCCTGTAAGACCTGATGTCTGCCTTGCAGGCCTTTTTCTACCTGGCCTGGGAGAGAGGGACCCTGACTGACTCCAGCTACAAAAACTGAGGCTGCTGAACACTCTTGAGCTGGGGTATTGTTTGGGGTTTTTTGGTTGTTGTTGGGGGTTTTTTTTGTATCGTTATTAAAGATCTTGTTGTGATTCATGTGAAAATCATTCGGTCTGGTTGTATATTTTTAACATTTTATTTATTGTTTATGGCTTCTTTTGTTATATTGTAGTTACAGTGGTAAGGGACGCGGGTGGCACTGTGGGTAAAACCTCAGTGCCTAGGACTTGCCGATCGTATGGTCGGCGGTTCGAATCCCCACAGCAGGGTGAGCTCCCGTCGTTCGGTCCCAGCTCCTGCCCACCTAGCAGTTCGAAAGCACTCTTAAGTGCAAGTAGATAAATAGGTACCGCTTTATAGCGGGAAGGTAAACAGCGTTTCCGTGTGCTGGGCTGGTGCTGGCTCGCCAGCTGCAGCTTCGTCACGCTGGCCACGTGACCCGGAAGTGTCTTCAGACGGCGCCGGCTCACGGCCTCTAGAGCGAGATGAGCACGCAACCCTAGAGTCGGACACGACTGGCCTGTACGGGCAGGGGTACATTTACCTTTACCTTTACCTAGGTACAGTGGTACCTCAGGTTACATACGCTTCAGGTTACATACGCTTCATGTTACAGACTCCGCTAACCCAGAAATAGTGCTTCAGGTTAAGAACTTTGCTTCAGGATGAGAACAGAAATTGTGCTCTGGCAGCACGGCAGCAGCAGGAGGCCCCATTAGCTAAAGTGGTGCTTCAGGTTAAAAACAGTTTCAGGTTAAGAACGGATCTCTGGAATGAATTAAGTATTTAACCCGAGGTACCACTGTATTATTTTTCCCCTGTAGTAAGCCGCCTGGAGCATGATTTGAACTGTGGAAAGGTGACATACAAATAAAATTATGTATGTATGTATGTATGTATGTATGTATGTGGCTGCCATACATTCGTAATTTCCCAGACATAGTGTTGATTTTTTGGCAATCCCGCCCCCCCCAAAAGGTAAACAACTTTTGTGTCTGGATTTTCACTTTTTGACATATGGCAACCCTATGTATTTACTGTTCACATTTTAGAAAAAATAAACGATGGGGCGAGATATGCTCAGTGGGGGTGCACAATTTCAAATGAAAAATATCTGTAAAGTTGTGGGGCATTGCTGTCTTTACAGTGTAACAGGGCATATTTACATGGTGTGTCAACAGGGCTATTTCCCCAGAATAAATTAGAATCTCTCCCCCGCCCCAACAAAGTGACTGGCAATGGAGGGGGGAGCTAGCTTTTCCGTAATTGAGCTGAGCAGAGCTCCTTTGTAAAGATTTGCAAGAAGAGCAGAGCAACAACAATTATAAAGTTGCCCTATCCTTTCAAGCTTAAGGTACTGTACAACCATAATAAGTGTTTGAATTATTTTTGTTTCAGATATAGAAAGATTTTGGTAACTCCAAATACGATAATATTTGATGCAATCTCAGGGCCTTTCCTCCAGCAGGAGAAGGAACCCTGTTAAGTTGTCGGTGAACATATCAAACGACACAGCAATTCTTCAAACAGCTCTTGTTTATTTACAGGCCAGAACTGAACTGAACTGAAGGGTTCAGCCAGCCTGCTTATATAGAGCTCCACTACAACGCAACTGTAACAATTTTCTGTAACTATCCAATCACTGAACGTCACTTTCAATCCCTTATTTGCATATGTGGACCTGAGTGAAAACTATCTACAGTATCCCCCTGCTGGCCCAGGGTGAGAACTTCAGTACATAACAAACCTCACACAGAATAAAAATGCCAGGCAGAGGCTGCTTAAACGCTCCTTCACATTAGTAACTGATCTCCACAATCGGCTGCTTCATGGTCTATGGACTCCACATTTGGATAATTTCCTTGATGGCCACTTGGTCGGCAACTGAGAACAGAACATGGAATATGTACTTACTTGTCTGATGAATTGGGAAATAGTTCACCTCAGGAAGCGTAGAAACTAGGGCTGTAACCAAATGAAAGAAATATTACTGTATCAATTGAATTTGCACAAATAAACATATAAGGGGGTGGGAATATCATACTGCAGGTGGGGGGAGGGAACCATACATTTCTTGTTCTTAGATCATCTGCCTGTATATTGTAGCAGCCTTCATCTTGGAAGATAATTCTCCTGTATGTGAAAGACAAATTGACCTTTTTAAAGTAGTGCTTAATTTTTAAAGTCATCTTAATATATTTTTTTAATGTACTGTCTTTTTAACTGTGGCAATTTTTGCATGAAGGGCTGGAAGATAGAGAAAGTTTGTTTCCTGCTGCTTCAGAAGGTAGGACTCGACCGATGGAGCCAAATGACAAGAAAAGAGATTCTGACTAAACTTTAGGAAAAGCTTTCTGCTCGATGGTGGAATGGATTGCCTTGAAAGGCGGTGAGTCTCCTTCCTTGGAGGCTTTTAAACAGAGGTTGGATGGCCATCGGTCAGGGATTCTTTATCTGCGATTCCTGCATTGCAGGGCGTTTGAAAAAGTGACCCTGGGGACCCCTTCTAATTTTATGAAAGGGTTCTTTAAAATAAAAATTAATAACCTAATTGATTAAATAGTGATGCTCTAACTAGAAGAAATCAAGAGCAAACTATGGGGAACTGAATAAGCAGTGAAAGGATGATTTAAGCTGAGTCTGCATTGACTGATTCAAAATTACCTTCATGAGAAGTGGGGCTTCAAAGCCAGGTATCCCCATACAAGTCCAAAAGTTAGCGTCATTTCCAGATTTTGGGGGAACCTTGGGCAAGGCAATCCCCAGGGACCACCCTTCTTCATGAGCCCACCTCCTGAACTGCAAGCAAGTCCAGGGAGCTTGAACATCTGGAAACAGTTACTTTAGAAAAACCTATTTTTTCTGGCCAAAAATTGGAAATCACAAGAAGTACCAACAGTGGAGGAATGGCAGATGAAGATGATGGATTTTTCAGAGCTAGCAGACCTGTCCGGAAGAGTCTGCAACCAGAAGGAGGAGGAGTATCAAGAGGAATGGAAGAAATTTAAAGATTATTTAGTTAAATATGTTAAGATAACTTAAATAGAATTACTTGCGAGTACCAAATTTGCCTAGGATTTAAATATGTGATGTTGTAGAATATTATAGATAAAAGTTAAAATGAAAAGAAAGAAAGATGTTAATAGGACTATGTAAATTATATATGAAATTAGTTTTGGAAAACTGCTACAATGATTTATATGGAAACTCAGCTAGGGGGATTTGAGGAAGTCACTTAACAATGTTAACAAAACTGGATTTTCTACAGTTAGGATATATGTTTGTTTGTTTGCTTGCTTGTTTTTTGATGTTTTCTTTTTGTTTGTTGATATGTCTGTTTTAAATTTGGAAAACTAATAAAAATGTTTTTGAAAACAAACAAACAAACCTATTTTCTTATGGTTTGTATTGGTCGTTGCCTTTGGGATGAGGCACTTTTTAGCTTAGTTAGAAAGGTGCTCCTAAAAAGATTTTAAACGATATCTCTTCAGTCTTCCTGTTCCACGTACAATAATTTTTCTGATCCTCATTTATGCCTTTGTGTTAAGGTGTCTTCAGACCTCAGTTGATATTGTTTGCTCAGCATGTGCTAAATCAGAATTTTGCTTACATTCATTTTTTTTGTTTAAAGTTTAACTCAAAGGGAAGAGATATACAAAGAAATGAAAAGGATATTTAAAATAACATTTGTAAAAAAACACCCCAGAATCCTTTCTCTTAGGAATAATAGGGATAGAACTATTTAAATTGTATAGAAACTTATTCATATATGCAACTACAGCGGCAAGAATGCTACTTGCCCCAAAATGGAAAGAAGCAGAAGTCCCAGCAAAGGAAGAATGGATACAAAACTTATGGAATATGCAGAAATGGTGAAACTTACCAGGATAATAAGAAATCAAGATAACAAACTTTTTATAAAAGAATGGAAATGGTTTATGGACTATTGCAGATAAATTGTAAACAGATTAAAAACACTGGCAGGATTATTGTACTAACCTGCAGTTACATAAAAGTACAGTATATTCTTAAGGGACGCAGGTGGCGCTGTGGGTTAAAGCCTCAGCACCTAGGGCTTGCCAATCGAAAGGTCGGTGGTTCGAATCCCTGCGGCGGGGTGCGCTCCCGCTGCTCGGTCCCAGCGCCTGCCAACCTAGCAGTTCGAAAGCACCTCCGGGTGCAAGTAGATAAATAGGGACCGCTTACCAGCGGGAAGGTAAACGGCGTTTCCGTGTGCGGCTCTGGCTCTGGCTCTGGCCAGAGCAGCGATGTCACGCTGGCCACGTGACCCAGAAGTGTCTCCGGACAGCGCTGGCCCCTGGCCTCTTAAGTGAGATGGGCGCACAACCCCAGAGTCTGTCAAGACTGGCCCGTACAGGCAGGGGTACCTTTACCTTTACCTTTACAGTATATTCTTAAAGAAGATACATAAGTCAAGTTAATTTGGATATACAGAAGATATTAAAAATAAATTTAAGGAGCTGCAGAAAGAGGGGGGAGGAAGTTAAGATTTAAAATGTCAAAACGATTGTAAAATCAGTGAAATGTATACATCTGAAAAGTATAATAAATAATAAAGTTTTACTCAATGAAATTATGTAAAAATATATACCTTTGACTCCTAGGAAGTTGTGGATTCTTTGGAAGCCATTTCCCTCTGTTGCTATTGGAACACTGGGACAGGATTGGCGGTGCCTTTCCAGTGTTTACAGTTATTACTATAGTAACCATATCCTTAGCCACTAAGATGCTGTTCTGGTTTGTCTAAGAATCAAGATTAAAAGGTGTGGGAGGTGCTACAGAGCCTCTGTGTTTTCCAAGGAATGCGATCAAGAAACACCCCCCCCCCCCGGCAAAAACAACAGCCCTGTTGCAGTTGTCTTGTGAACAGGTCTTGAGGCATACCGTGTCATAATCCTCAGCACATGTTGGTTACAATCATCACCACCTCAAAATGAGGGAGCGATGTCAATTCAGTATCGCTCTGCTATATTGTACTTTTTGTCAGAATGTAATGGAACCTACATTTCCTCTTTTACACTGTTAGCTGCAAAACCAGTTACAAATCATTATAAAACCAAGTACCTCGGTTTACGAACTGAATCCGTTCCGGAAGTCCATTCTTAAACCAAAACCGTTCTTAAACCGAGGTGTGCTTTCCCTAAGGAGGCCTCCCGCCATAGGTGCCCTTCCACCGTTCGGATTCCATTCTTAGACTGAGGCAAAGTTCTCAAACCAGGACAATATTTCCTGTTTTGTGGAGTTTGTAAACCAAATCGTTCTTAAACCAGGCTGTTCTTAAACCGAGGTACCACTCTATGTTTTCTCCTTCTGTTTCATACTGATCAAACCAATTCATGTGGATTAATTCAATTCAGTGACAATGAAACTGCAATTGTACAAATATATTGTACAAGCACTTTGAGAACTCCAGTGGCTTCCGGTCCATGTAAGGGTCCAATTCAAGAGTTGGTGTTTACCTTGAAAACCCTATGCAGGTAGCTGAAGGAATGTTTGCTTCTGCATTAACCTGTGCGTTATTAACCTGCCATTGTATCAAAGCTCTGTTCCATCATCCTCATATGAGATAAAGTCTGTGGCATCCTAAGATTACAATGCAATCCTAAAAAGTCTCTTAAATTCAATGGACCTTACACCTAAGTGTGCATATTGTTACACAAACACAAGCACACACTGCAAATTGTGAGAGATTTCAGGGGTGCTGGCACCTACTTAGGTTTAAATTTCCTTGTAATGGTCCCTGGAGACTGTGGTGGTTTGTTTGTTTTTTGTCATATTGCTCTATTTACACATGTATACAACCTAAGAATGAGATGAAAGGACTCACAGCATTAATACTCTAATAGAAGTTGCTCCCCCATTAGGTTTCCATCATGGACGTAGCCAGGGGCTGTAGCTGCCCCCCCATCAAGTAAATAAATAAAAATACTTAACTGACCAATTGCATCATGGATAACTCAGTTCTGCCCCCCAACATAAAGCCTGCCCCCCTAAAATAAACCCTGGCTACACCCATGGTTTCTAGGGAGTCCCCCCCCCAAGTCATAGCTTGGGTTTCAGCAAGCCAAGTCTGGTCTTCCCAAGTCCAAAAGAGACTAACTTCTGTCTTACCTCCTTTTTCTGCAAATATCACTAGCTAGTTGTTTAGATATGTAAAATGGACTCATATCAGCGCTAGCTTAACCAAGACTGGTTTGACCACTTCAACACTTCCTTCAGTTACAGACTCCTGCTTAATAGATACAAAACCACAGGACTAAGGTTCCCAAAGATATAATCCACCCAACCCCATCTTCTAACACCATGATTGCAGTTTTAACATATTGTTAAAACATTGTGATTTATTCCACTGTATTCTCTTTTGACTTTTGTATTTTACCATGTTTCTGTAAATTTCACCACGAACCTTTGCTGGTGGGAGGCATATACATCTTTTAAATAAATGCACAGGATCGGTTTCACTTCACTATATCACATTACAGCCAGTTTGTTTTGTTCTCTATTTCATGCCAATTTACTCAGAGCAAAGAGTGTACCTCTTTTTGATTTATTTAAACTGCAGCATTTCTCCATAGATAACTGCACATACCGTGTTGTGCTTGTGTGAAACAGCCATTTCCAGATACAACTAACACCATGAGAAGATGAACAGCAGGTACTGGGCAGTAGGTTTTTAAAAGGATGCATGGCATGACAAAAGTGGATAGAGAAGTTATCATTGAATAGTAGAGTTGGAAGCATAGCTGTCAACCTTCCCCCTTTTTTTTTGCGGGAAATTCCCTTATTCCAGCGTCGTTTCCCGCTGCTTCCTGCTGCTATCCCGGATTGTTAGATATCCCATAGACTGTCCCCAGGACAGGTGAGGTTGCTGATCCCTTATTTTCGAAGGCTGCTGATCTCTTATTTTCAAATCTGAAAGTTGACAGCTATGGTTGGAAGGGGCCCCATGGGTCATCTAGTCCAACCCCCTGCAACACAGAAATCTCAGCTAAACCCTTTGTCAGAACACCAGAAATTGGGGGCGTCCAATGACGCTGAATGTTGGAAGACTTCGGACAGATAAAAGGAAGTACTGTACTGTACTTTATTTTATTCACACAGCACATAGCTGAGCTATGGAACTCGCTCCATCAGGAGGCAGTGATTGCTACCATCTTGGATGGCTTTAAAGGGGGATTAGACAAATTCTTGGTGGAGAGGCTTATGGATGGTTACTTGTTGTTTAGTCGTTTAGTCGTGTCCGACTCTTCGTGACCCCATGGACCAGAGAACGCCAGGCACTCCTGTCCTCCACTGCCCCCCGCAGCTTGGTCAGACTCATGCTGGTAACCTCGAAAACACTATCCAACCATCTCGTCCTCTGTCGCCCCCTTCTCCTTGTGCCCTCCATCTTTCCCAACATCAGGGTCTTCTCCAGGGAGTCTTCTCTTCTCATGAGGTGGCCAAAGTACTGGAGCCTCAGCTTCACAATCTGTCCTTCCAGTGAGCACTCAGGGCTGATTTCCTTCAGAATGGAGAGGTTTATCTTCTTGCAGTCCATGAGACTCTCAAGAGTCTCCTCCAGCACCATAATTCAAAAGCATCAATTCTTCGGCGATCAGCCTTCTTTATGGTCCAGCTCTCACTTCCATACATCACTACTGGGAAAACCATAGCTTTAACTATACGGACCTTTGTTGGCAAGGTGATGTCTCTACTTCTCAAGATGCTGTCTAGGCCTGTCATTGCCCTTCTCCCAAGAAGCAGGCGTCTTTTAATTTCGTGGCTGCTGTCACCATCTGCAGTGATCATGTGGATGGTTACTAGCTGATGGCTATACTTTTTCTCCACAACTGGAGGCAGCAATGATTCTGAATACTAGTCACTGGTAGACACAGGGAGAGTCTCTTGTGCTAGAATCCTGCTTCCAGGATTCCCACAGGCATCTGGTCAGCTACTGTGAGAATAGGATGCTGTAGGAGGTGGGCCATTGGCATGATTATGATTATTTATAATTATAATTATTATTTTTGGAAGTCTACCTTTAGAGGCAATGAACTCTCAACAGAGTTCACTTTGAACTCTACAGTAAAGGGCACGTGGAGCCCTCTCTCCCCAATCCGCTGCTGCGACCCGTCTAAAGAGCCCATTTCCTTCCCTGCAAGTTTGCGAAGAGCCCAGCATTAAAACTACTTGGTTGAAGATAAAATAACAAATAACAACGAGCGGAGTGCTCTTAAAAAAAATAAAATAAAAAGGCTCCTTCTTCCTTCCCCGGTCCTAAAAACTGCAATGCCCTCGAGGGAAAGGAAAAGGAAAGCGGGCGCGCTTCGACGCCACTCGCGCTCGCCTCACCCTAGAATCACGTTGAGGGGCGGCTTTGCCTTGCAGGATTGGCGGCTTCCCGGAGTCGCCGTCCTCCTTCCCCCATGAATCGCATCTGCAAGCGCGCTCCGACGGAAGCGGGAGAAGCCGCTCGGCAAAAGAGGAGACCCGCCCGCCCGCCGCTCCAGAGCTCTGTGGCGCTTGAAAGCCTGACGGAGACAGACTTATATGTTGCTTTATTTTATTATTTTTTAAGTGCCGGAGGAGGACTCTTCTGCTTCCTCTTTATGCCTTGCCCTGAGGGGACGCCGCCGCAGTGGCGCACACAGACACACGCCGCCAGTTCTCCTCAGAGAGAGATGCCCTCTGGAACTGTTGCTAAATTCTTCCGCGGGGCCCCGAAGAGGCGCGACCCGGACGGGCAAATCTGAGCTGCTGAGGCACTTGGCGCGCTTTATGGCCAGGACCGGCGGAGACGCCACTGCGCCGCTTCTCAGGCGAGGAGGGAAGGAAGGGCCAGGCAGGCCGCGCGGCCGCCCGGCTTCCCTCCTCCTCCTCCTCCTCCTGGGCTGCCGGGCGGTGACAGCCGAAGCCAGGCTCGCTGGCGGCAACAACATGTCCGTCGCCTTCCCCTCCTCCCCGCTGGCTTCTTCTTAGCGGCGCCTCCGCCTCCTCCTCTCCGCCCAGCAGGACCCGCCCGCGGTGCGGCCCTGTCCCCTCCTTCCCTCCCTCCGGAGGGAGCAGCCGGCGGCGGCGGCGGCAGCAGCGGGGAAAAGGGGAGGCTCCATCCAGCGCGCTCGCTCGACGGGCGCACCGAGCCGGGCACTGGGCGAGGAGCCTGGCGGCGAGCCTCGTCGTGCCGGCCGGGCTGCGGCATGGCTGAGGCTGGCGCGGCCGGGGCGGGAGCCGCCGCCGCCGCCGCCGCGTCCTCCGCCACCACAGCAGCCGCGGTCGGCGGCGGCGGCGGGGGAAACGGCGGCGGCGGCGGCAACGGAGCGCTGCAGCAGGGCTCCCCGGCCGCCGGAGGGCTGGCCGCTTGCGGACCCGTCCGGGCTGTGGTCGCCGCCGCCGCTGCCGCGACAGCCGAGAGCCCCGCGGCGGCAGCTGCTGCTGCAGCAGCGGGAGGCGGCGGCGGCCCGGGCAGCGGCGGCCCTGGCTCGGCTCGCGTCGTAGGGAAGAAGGCGCAGCTCCGCGCCGCGCCGCGCGCCAAGAAGCTGGAGAAGCTGGGCGTCTACTCCGCCTGCAAGGTAAGCCGCTTGGCACGGGGTTTTTTTTGGGGGGGGGGCTGCGGAAACGAAAAATTAAACACAGTAATAGTTGTATTAATAATAATAATAATAATAATAATAATAATAATAATAATAATAATAATAATAATAATAATGGACTCGGCAGCTGCATCCATCCGTAGACGTCGCCCTGTTCCCTTGCCGCCCCCAGGGGGCGTCCAGCGTTGCCGCTGTTGCCGTTTGCTAGTTGCCGTCAGAAGGGGAGGCTCCGGAGCTGCCGGCCGGGCTACTCTTTCAGCCCGTTTGGAAAGCGGAGCGAATAGGAGGCCCTTCAAAAAGGGAAGGGTTGCACCGGTGAGTGCGTGTGCGGGGAGGGGTGTGTGTGTGTTTATGTGCACGCACGCGCAAACGGGTGTTTTCATTCCTGTCTCTCCCACTTAAGGCAGCCTGGCAACAGGTTGCTCGCTGGGGAAGCAGCGATTTGCTTAATTTTCTTCTTCCTGACCTGTAGCTATGTTTCGTTGCGCGATCGCCTGATTCGGATTAGTTCATGCATGCGTGCATGCATGCCAGCGTAGCTGAAAAGAAAAAAGAAAGACAATTTCCCATTAGCTCCTGCAAGCTCCATTGTTAACTGTGGTTGGCGTTGGTAATTATTGTGGGTTAACTGGCTCAGGGTGCAGTGATGCACACAGTATTATGTTGTCATGCGGTTGGATTACTGCAATGCGCTCTGTGTGGGGCTTTCCTCTGGGTTGGCCTGGAGGCTGCAGCTGGTGCAGAATGTGGTTGCCAAGGTCGGAGACAAACTACTGCCAACATGTGACACCTTGCGTGAGGGATTTGCACCAGCTGCCAATCTGCTACTGGGCCAAGTTCAAGGTGTTGATATGCACATAAGTCCCTGTACAGCTCAGTACCAGGTTCCTTGAGAGACTGCCTTATTTCTTATACTTATTGCTGCAGTCTGTGGGACAGTTTCTCCTGCAAGTTCCAAAGCTCTCAGAAGCGCACTCCCCAGTAACTTGGAACAGGGTGTTTTGTGTGGTTGCCCTGTCCTGTGGATATGACAGGTGCGTATTATCAGCAGTTTCTGGAAAGAGTTGGACACATTTTTGTTCTAACAGCCTTTCCCAGCTGGGTGAAGGGTTCTTTACGACGAGTGCCCTCTTGTTAGTATTTTAGTCATATATATATATATATATATGTGTGTGTGTGTATGTTTTAACTGTTATCAATTATCATAAGTGTAAATTGTCTTGAAATGTTGGTTTTGAATGCAAATAATTCATTAATTGTAATTATAATAACATACACACAACCAGTCTCTGAGCAGTGGGATACTAGAGTGCCAGAGCTTATCTTGGGTTCGGTTTCTTTGGTATGAAGATCACTGTGGTGTCTTTTTGAAATATAGCTTTCCCTCCACATTTACACAACCTGAGCATAAGATAGAAGGACTCACAGCTTTAACATTCCAGCAGATCTTAATACCCCATTAGGTCTCCAGGGACCCTTCCCTCCTAGCTTTGGTTACAGCACAGAGAGCAAGTCAAGCCTCTGTATTTTCCCAGCTCCATACAAGTCTATCCCAGAGTAGAATTGTAGAGCTGGAAGTGACCCTGGGGATCATCTAGTCCAAACCCCTGCAATGCAGGAATATGCAGCTGTCCCCTACTGGGGTCGAACCTGCAACCTTGGCATTATCAGCACCGTGCTCTAACCAACTGAGCTATCCACCCCAGGCCTATCGTTCTCTAGGGGCTGGAGTCATCACTAACAAATTGTTTCTATGGCAATACATTTATACTTGACCAGGCTCCCATTGTACAGATATAAAACCACAGACTTGGAGGGCGCCCGAAGGTATAATCCAAACCAAACCCTTTCCCCAATCCATATTGTGGGACAGGTTGTGATTACTTAAGGGAAGGGGAGTACTTTGCACTTTGTGCATGGCTAGAGCTGCTCAGTTCTTTGCTTTTGCACCATATGTCCCAGGCTTGGCAAGAGAGACATCTTGTAGAACTGGGTGAAATTCAGCCTTCCCTGTACTTTGTCTGCCTTCAGTTTCTGTATGACTCATTTCTACTTGACAGCCCAATGGAAGGTCTTTCCAAAAAAGCCCCTTACTTGCCCTGCTCTGTTTTTAAGGAAGCACCATGGCAAGACTGAAGGTTGTAATGTGTGTACAGTGTTTAAGTGGAGATGTTCCACAGTTCTCTGCACAGGGAGGAAAAAGAACCAATTTGCAGGCAGCTGTAAGGCAACACAGGATTGAGAATGCATGTCAAAAAGGCAAGATGTCAGTGCATCTTTTTGGAGAAAGTGATATGGAGGGGGGGGGAGCAGGGAGAACATTGTGTTTTCAGAAGAAAAGAATACTTAGGCCCAGCAGGTTATGCCAGCCGTTGTTTTTACTCTATTATTTGCTTGGTAAAATGGTGCCCCAGCTGCTTGTCATGTAAACACAGGATTGAGCACAGAGACAAACTCCTTTAAGTGCCTGCTGTGTGTGTCTGTTTGAAGAGATAAACAATCCCCCCCTTTCTTTCTTTTTTTGTTTGCACAAGAAAGCCATTCCAGCACTCTGTATCCAGTTGTGTGCAGTGCCAGTGTACTTGGGGGGGAGAGTAGAGAAGGACAAGCTTGGATTGGGCGCTTTGAGCTGTAACTCCTCCCAAGCTCCCCCCCCCCCCTTCCCTCTGCCTGGTCTTGGCAACAGAGCCTTTGTTTTGACAGGATGACAGCTGAAGGAGGTGGAGACTGTGGCTTGTTCCTTTTTTGCAGCCTGTAGCTGACGGGAAACCCAGATTACCAATAGTATGAGAAGCTCGAAGCTCAGCCTCAGGAGAGCACAGGTGAAGGGTCTTCCCCAGCTCTTCTCCTTTGCTACAGTAAAAACAAGCTTGAACCATGAATAATTTGGAAATTATTTATTTCATTTTTACCATTTTCTCTCTCCAGGAAACTCATTGTGGTGCATCTTCCTCCTTGCCCATTTTATCCTTAGAACAGCCTAACTAAAGTAGGTGTCTGGCCCAGTTGCACTCTGTGAGGGGGGTGGGGTTCAATTTCTCCAAAGTCGTCTTAGTCCTGTATTCGAACCCACTTTATCACGCTGGTTTGCAAACACTCAAGGCTACATCCAAGGCTAGGTTTGTATACCTCATATTGCAATGTGTGAATGAAACAAGCATATTTGGAATACACAGTACAGTGGTACCTCGGGTTACATACGCTTCAGGTTACACACTCCGCTAATCCAGAAATAGTGCTTCAGGTTAAGAACTTTGCTTCAGGATAAGAACAGAAATCGGGCTCTGGCGGTGCGGCAGCGGCAGGAGGCCGCATTAGCTAAAGTGGTGCTTCAGGTTAAGAACAGTTTCAGGTTAAGAACGGACCTCCGGAATGAATTACGGTAAGTACTTAACCTGAGGTACCACTGTATATTCTCTAGCGAGATAAGATTGACAGCATCTTCTTTGTGCTTGGGTGTGGCCTTCATCCCCTCTGCAATCTGAAGATAAGATAATAAAGACCTTTTCCCAGCATTCCCAATAAAAGTCCTTGCCACTGCCCAGTTCCCACTGACAGCTCCCCTCCCCCTGCCAAGCTAAAAAAAAAAAAAGGTATAAAAGGTAAAGGA
The DNA here is from genome assembly GCF_951804945.1 of Podarcis cretensis. Taxonomy (NCBI): domain Eukaryota; kingdom Metazoa; phylum Chordata; class Lepidosauria; order Squamata; family Lacertidae; genus Podarcis; species Podarcis cretensis. The sequence goes on from NC_137181.1 coordinate 40,666,190, forward strand.
CCTCTGGACAGTCAAGTCCAGTCAAAGCCGATTATGGAGTTGTGGCGCTCATCTCGCTTTCAGGCCAAGGGAGCTGGTGTTTGTCCACAGACAGCTTTCTGGGTCATGTAGCCAGCATGACTAAACCACTTCTGGTGCAATGAAACAGCATGGTGGAAACCAGAGTGCACGGAAACGCCATTTACACCACAGCGGTACCTTTTTATATACTTGCACCGGTGTGCTTCTGAACTGCTAGGTTGGCAGGAGCTGGGACAGCGCAACGGGATTCGAACCGCCAACCTTCTGATCAGCAAGCCCAAGAGGTCCAGTGGTTTAGACCACAGCGTCACCCATGAGGGAGGGATGCATTCTGTCAGGATGTGAGGAAGGGTGTAATCCCCCCTCCCTGTGTCATGAATTCTGGGTTACAACGTCCCTCCACATACACCTACTATTAATTTAAATACTAGCTGTACACTGTGTGTTTGACCCTCAGAATTTGCTATGAAACATTTTAGTACTCTGAAGTTTCTAAAAATAAAAAGTCGTTCTTTGATTGGAATTGTTTTTAACACTGATAATGTGTACAGCATGACCTGCTTGTTAAAAATGGCCAAATCATCATAAGATTAGGCACTTCATTAGAAGTTGCTGCCTAATCCCTGTGCTCTGCACACAAAAGTAAGAAAATGAAGAGTTAACCTCGTCATGTCCTTCTAACCAGTAATATTTAGAGTGGCGATAAGGGCAATGAGGCATTAGGAGCTAGTAAAACTGGCAGAATAATGCCTTTAAATCATGCATATACATATATGTCATCATTTTGCACATTGCTTACATGATATACTGCTCTCTGTTCCAAGTAGCGTACAACCTAAAATGTAGAGGAAACAACAGATGGGGGGTGTAAATAGGGAACTGTTTTGGTTAGATTTAGACTTAGATTATACAAGCTTAGTTACAATAGGGGATGAGAATTTAAATAATTCGGCTTTGATCCCCTACATTCCAATAGTGGAAATAATACTTCAAAAGATGCTAGTTCCTGCTGGAACTCTCTCTGCCTCCTGTCATTCCAATACCCTGAGTCATGCAGTAATAGTCTATGGGTAATAGGAGTAATAATAATCATGCTGCTAGAACAGGGACAAAAGTTTTCCGTTGATAAATTAGTCCATGAAACAACCCTATGTTGTGAGGTTGAATAGAGGAAACTGTTTGTTAAAACATTTGTACGCTTGCAACTCAGCTCTGAACAAGTTTGATTAAAAGTAATTTGTATTGAATTGGCTGGGAATTTCACTCTAGTCACCCGCGCACTCTGGTTCCCTTTAGATGTTGATGGACTACAAATCACATTAGCCTCAGCCAGCACGGCCAATGGTCAGGGATGATGGAAGTTGTAGTCTACAACATCTGGACAGCACTGTGTTGGCTTCCTCTGAACATAAGCCTTAAAAGTGCTGTAGAGTTGGGGTACTGATATGTTCCTGTGTTTGGGAACTAATATTTCCTGTGAACTTTACATAATGGAGTTCACTCCTTTTAGATTAGAGTGGTTAAGTGTACAATGTCTCCAAATGCTCTTCAGTGTCAAAGGGTAAATTTCAAATCAGAAAATCCTTTTAAACTGCCCCTTTGTAGGCAAGCCTGAAAGTAAATGCCACTGTTTCTGTTTGTTTTTTTTAAAATAACTGGCATGCATTTGGAGGTTTCTGCATAATATTTTAAGAGGATTAGAAATAAAAATAACCAGCAGGTTGTAAGTCATACTCAAGAGTAGATCCATTGGAATCAGTGGAGTAACTTAATTTGATGGGGGGGTCTACTCTTGAGAGTATAGCCCACTGGCTCCTTTGTAGACTCATTTCAAAAGTTCTCAGATCCGAGAGTTTATTTTTGTTCAAGCATTAAGCATTAAACTATGATGTAAATGAATGCAGTTTGTCTTTTAGCCCTCTTTAGGGGGTTAGCTTTGTAGTTAGGTAAACACTTGAGGGGGACCAGCAGGGATAAAAACAAGAGCTCCACCCTGCCACTGTTTCCATTGCCCTCCAACTTTGGGGGCCGGCCCTGAAGTGGGGGGCCTCCAATCCTTATGGAGGCTCCCAACACATTTTAGAACCCTGAGTTTCTAGGGTTCTAAAATGTGTTTGGAGAGCTTCTTTGAATATAGAAGGCTTCACACTCTAGAAGATAATCTTCCCCAAATTAGAGCGCGACCAGAACATCAATGGGGGCAGACCTACCAAACTAATCTCTGCTACCCTCCCAAGCATTTAAATAAAGGTAAAGGGACCCCTGACCATTAGGTCCAGTCGTGACCGACTCTGGGGTTGCGGCGCTCATCTCGCTTTACTGGCCAACGGAGCTGGGGTACAGCTTCCAGGTCATGCGGCCAGCATGACCAAGCCGCTTCTGGCGAACCAGAGCAGCGCACGGAAACGCCGTTTACCTTCCCACCGGAGCGGTACCTATTTATCTACTTGTACTTTGACGTGCTTTCGAACTGCTAGGTTGGCAGGAGCAGGGACTGAGCAATGGGAGTTCACCCCGTCGCAGGGATTCGAACCGCCGACCTTCTGATCGGCAAGCCCTAGGCTCTGTGGTTTAACCCACAGTGCCACCTGTGTCCCAGACTAATCTCTGCTACCCTCCCAAGCATTCACGTAGCCATAAATGTAATGGCAGAAAGGGGAATCTATCTATTCTATCTATCTAGCATCTAATCTATCTATCTAATCATCTATCTGTCTAATCTTATACTTTGCATCTGATTTCCAAGTGTCTCTATTTGTCATGTTGCACAGTTTAACATGAGTCTGCTTCTCTCTCGTCCATGCATATCCACATCTCATCCCTCTTTATGCCGTTTGTTTAACAGCAGTAATTAATATGAAGAATTAATCTTTGCAACTGCATAACTTGCTTACTTTTAACAAATTGGAAGCATCAGTTAGGGCTGAAGGGATCGGAAAATTACAGGAAAAACTGGGGCAGATGGCAAATGGTTGGATGGGTGCAGATAAGGAATCAGGCCCATTTGGTGATGCTCGAACAGTCCTGAAGATACTGGGGATGTTCATTATTGGAAGTGTTTCTTAAAACAACAAAAATCCATTGTTTTTTCTTGCCTGGATGGAGGATAGAGAGAGCTGTATATAGAAACGAGCCTACTGTCCAAAGGTTAAAAAAAATCACATTTGTTGCTTTAACCACATTTGCGTTTGGCCCTCAACACCACTGGCATGTGACTGAGATGGGAATAAAGCCCATGGCATGATAAAAGGTCCCTCATCCGCATGTTAAATAATGCCCACCCAAGCCTGTGATTCTGAATTGTAAAACTCTTGACGTGATTTCCAACAGTGCACTTGTAGTTTGACCTTTGGAGTTGGACTGAGGACTCTGTGCACGGAGCTTATGCACTTTGGTACAGGAGGTCTCAGATGTGAAAGATAGTAATTGAATACTTGTGCTCCCTGTCTCATTATTTGTGTGTCTATCTCAATGGAAACTGAAGATCCCTGTTGTCGTAAACACCTTCGGAGACTGTGATATTGAGAGTTTCTTTGGGCAAGCCTGAATTCACCACTTAAATCTCTCTTTGGTGCAGCAGCAGCAGCACCTACTCATTCTGAAACTCTCTGGTTTTCAAGAGCAGCTTGTCAGGCAATAAATACAGTCCTTCTGTGCTTACAGAAGTAGATTCACAGCTTTCTGGATCACAGCCAAAACATTATTACATTAATCTTCCTAATTATTAGCACTTCACTGTTTACTATTTATTAGAAGAAAGGGCAGTAGATATAATTAGACATGTGGCGGATATATAGATTAATCACAGTGGTCTTTGAGAGTGGTGTATATAATCTGCAATCCATATATTGTGCTAGCACATATCATTAGAAAAATGTTCATCATAAACCAAATCCATACAGTAATTTATTTTCCAATGTGGGCGACTCATGAGAGCTAAGACTCCTCATTGATTAGAGTTTCAGTTTAGGGAAGGTAGTAATGCAAAGTTACACAATGATCCAGTTAATTGGTAAATTATAGAAAACAAAGATGTGCTCAGCTAAGTACTTTGGCTTGACTGAGTTCGTGGGCTGAATGCTGAGGGCTGAACAACACATTACACTCCACTTCCGAAATGACATTATCCTTTTGAGTTTTCCCCAAACGTGTAGGATCGCTTGCTCTTATCCTGCTGTCATAATTATGTCCTACATTTTCCTACCAACATGGGTCAGAAATTCACAATGTGGTGACCTCGAAGCATGAATCACCTGGCGTATTCTGAGGGAGTGGAGGGGAGCTCAACACAGGGGAGCCATTTTCAGCAATGGTTCCTTGTCTGTGTGATCATCCCTTAGCATGACAAATCTTCCTTTGTTTAAGAGAGTAGTAGTAGTAGTAGTAGTAATAATAATAATAATAATAATAATAATAATAATAATAATAATTTATTTATACCCCGCCCATCTGGCTGAGTTTCCCCAGCCACTCTGGGTGGCTCCCAATCAAGTGTTAAAAACAGTACAGCGTTACATATTAAAAACTTCTCTGAACAGGGCTGCCTTAAGATGTCTTCTGAATGTCAGGTAATTGTTTATCTCTTTGACATCTGATGGGAGGGCGTTCCACAGGGCGGGTGAACATTGTCCAAGTGGAGTGAACTCTGTGGAACACTCTAAAGCGCACATAGTCAATTCAGTGCCCTACAGAGTTTGTTGCATCTTATTTTTATGCCGTACTTACCAGTGGAATGTACATAGAATAATCATAGAACGTTGGAAGGGACCCTGAGAATCATTTTCTAGTCCAACCCCCTACAGTGCAGGAATATGCAGCTGTCCCATACAGAGATCGAACCTGCAACCTTGACGTTATCAGCACTGCACTCTGACCAACTGAGCTATCTCCTGCATGAGCTGAATCAACAGCAAAGTTATCTGCACCTCTTGCTTCTAGCTTGTGCAACCTGAGGAGACAGGCTGGCTCTCTTGAATTGGAGTCCAAAAATCTGGAGGGCACCACGTTGTCTACCCCTGCTATTAAGCACCCACAGCCTTCATTTCTTAACCTCATATACATACTGTACAACTTGCACAATGTTTCATAACGTTGGCACTAAATTTTTTTTAACTACTCTCCCCAGCGCCTTCCCAGCGCTCTCAAGTTCTCAAAAGAGGTAATTTCATACATTCTTTCCTAATGAAAAGCAGAGGAGTGACATTTTATTGAGTTGCACGAGAGAGGAAACATTGCAAAAGACTCAAAAGCCACTCAGCGGGGTGTAATTTGAACTCCTTAGGAATGCTGCACTCACTATTGAGGGCAAAATATTTTCACTGCTGGGGTCAAGAACAGAAGGCATATGGCCTCCGCAAGAATGCTGGATCTGAATGCCATTTGCTGCCTTTGAAAACCACTCAGAAACAAAACACAGCGGCTTTTTTTCTTAGCTGGTGGAAGCACCTGTGCTGAAAGAACCTTCCTGGCTTCCAGTTTGTTTCCTAGCACCATTCAAAGTGCTCCTTTTCATCTTAGTGGCCCTGATACAGGATGCCTTCGGAAGCATACGAGCATCTCTGCTCCGAATCCCTTCCTTTTCGGAACCCGAGATTAGTTGTTTAACAAGAATTAGCTTGCTAGAAATAAAACTGAGAGCTGCAACGAATGCCTGCCAGCAAAACAAAACACTTTTTTCTCCGTTCCTGTAGGAGGGTTGGTATTCATTCCTGGCAGTTTAGCTCTTCCGACTACAATATTGATACATCTGTTTGCATCTCTGATGCTAATTAGTGTGCAGTGTTACATTTTTGTGTAGGTACTCAGTCTTTATGGGTTTGGGGCTCTGGGATAATTATGGCACAGTGTTCTAAAATCAAGTGCTTATTCATATTTGGGAGAAACTGTGTGTGTGGTTGCGCTCGCACTCCATACAGAGGCTTTTAAATTTATTTTTCTTACAGCAATGATTTACAGATCCACAGCAGCAAGCTTACCCTTTACAAACCTGGGCAGCAACTCTTCCAATGTTTTTCTGAGAAACAGGCATACTTAGTAAAACAAACAAACAAATCCCCTCCACACACACAAAAACAATCATACACATACACAGAGTTCATACCAAGGGCAGATAAATAAATGAACACATTGTGATGTTCAACAGATTTGTCATGCAAGTGAAATAAAACAAATGGCTATTGGAAAGAAGTTGCTTTGGCACAACTTTCGGATATGTTCTGTTCTGAAACATGAAAATTTAAAGATTCCAGTGATCTTTCTGTTAGAACTCCTAAACTGGGAAGTAACAAAATCCAAACGTGGATCAGAGGGAAAGCCCGATCTTATTGAGACATGAAAGACTGCAAGATAGTCGTTTTTGTGTGTGGCATTTGCAGATTCCTGTAATATATGTAGTATGTTCGAAAGCACATTACTAGCATAAATAGCATAGTCCAAGCTACTAAAATATTAATAGGAAATTTTGCAGTAATGTATATCTCTAAAACTATGGTGTTGCGTGTTATGATGTGTTTTATTAATTTAAAAAATACTGAATTACTTCCGTAGCAATGCCAGGCTTTGTCTGCATGTTACGTTTGGGATAGCGAGAATGATGGTGGCCTCCAGGAAAAACAAAAACAAATGAAAGGTTTAATGTTAACCTTTGTGGAAGTTTTCATTAAAAATGTATGGGAATTTCCCAGTAGAAATCCACAGTATTTCTGGCACGTGTAATCATTTAAGGGTGAGAAAACATTGACCTATAACATCATGATTAGATGTAATGCCTGCTCAGAACTGCATTGTAGCTTTTGGTTCATTAATGGCTAGGAGAATGATCCTTTGACGATGTTGTCTACTTTTTTTCAGCCAGTACTTCTTCCACATCTAATGTATAATTTGCATATAGAATATACTGTATGTAATCTTTATAGAATGGCTTAGATCCAGAGTTACTCTTTTGTAAAGGGGCTACGATCCAGCAGAGGCTTCCATTCACGATAGATAGCAGGGAAGTGAGTTTTACTTATTTTCCGTCAGGCTCCTCCAGCCCTTCGTAGCAGATGTTTGTGGAATGGTGGTGAATATCACCTTCTTCCCCCTTATGTGAGCAGGACCATAGAGTAATATTCTGTCTTTATAGCCATAGAAGATGGCTACTACCAATGACGGCTATGCTTTTATCTCCATTGTCAGAGGCAATGAATTCCAGTTGCTTGGAATCACAAGTGGGTTGAGAGCTGTTGGGCTCAGGCAGGGGTAGGCAAGCTAAAGGTCCGGAGCCCGGATGCGGCCCAATCTCCTTCTCAATCCAGCCTGCGGACGGTCCGGGAATCAGCCTGTTTTTACATGAGTAGAATGTATGCTTTTATTTAAAATGCATCTCTGGGTTGTTTGTGGGGCATAGGAATTCGTTCATTCCCCCCTCCCCCAATATAGTCCAGCCCACCACAAGGTCTGAGGGACGGTGGACCGGCCCACGGCTGAAAAAGATTGCTGACCCTTGGGCTCAGGTCTTGCTTTTCAGGCTTCCCATATGAATGTGGTTGGCCACTGAGAACAGGGATACTGGATTTCATTTCTGGTTTGATCCAGAAGGATTTTCCTTATGTTGTTCTTCTGTATTTGTGTATAAACACAAGCGCATCTTACAGAAGTCAAGAAAATAGCTGTGTTGTGGCAATGTAAAAGCTCTCCTTTCCTAGCATTACTGGTAATATGGGGAATGTTTATACATTCTTTAAACTCGTACGATCTCTCTCTCTCTCTCTGTCTCCCTATCTCCCCACCCCACTTTCTTAAAATTACAGGCTGAGGAATCTTGTAAATGTAATGGCTGGAAAAACCCTAACCCACCTCCAACTCCACCCAGAGCAGAACTACAGCAGGCGGTTGTGAGTCTTAACGAACCATGTCGTAGCTGTAATCATGCACTAGGTAGGTTTTGTAGCATTTTCTTCTGGAATTTCTCTTTATTTATTTATTACTTATACGCCGCTTTCCCCACAGTAAGCTGTGCCCAAAAGTGGCTCACAGCAAACCCATTTGCAACATTAAAATGGAGAAACATAAAAAACCCACAAATGTTATTCAGAATTGTTATTATTCAAAATAACAAAATCCAGATATTAAGCAAATACAGGATAAATTCAGTTATTGCAATAAAACAAAACAAAACAACAATTTTGGCTTAATCACATAAATACAAACCAAATACGAAAGTTGACCGACAGTAAAGTTTCGGGTACTGGTACCACTCTGCACTCCCAAGGTGCACTTAATTGAAGTTCATAGCCTACCCAGTTCCAAAGGTTCGGGGAAGGTAACAGTAAATTGAGTAAATTAAGAAAAAAACAAATGGACCTAAATATACTGTGTATTTGAAAATATGCTAAAGCTGAGCACAAGGGTAGAACCAAGACCAGATATTCAGTAGTTCTGCAGAGACAATGCATAAATTTTTGTTCTCTTTTTAGTTATCATTCTTCTCCTTTTTTCTATTAATATTTGTTGATATTCTTACAATGAAACAATTTTAAAGTAAAATCATTATATAAAGAGAATGTAATGCAAACATTTTCAAGTAGAATTTCCCAATTTATGGTTATCTATTGCTACTACTCTGGATAGTAGTAAAATTATTTTTTAAAAACAACAACAAAAGCCTCTAATGTATTGTGGCTCTCGAGTTCTGCACTCAGAATTCCTTACCTGGAAAACACATTATTATTATTATTGTTCTAGATTCATAATTATTATGATAATGTACTGTGAGGGGCAAAAATCCTATTTTTGTTGTTACATATATGCGTTTATGTGCAGTTGTGCAGCACATGGACATAACTCACCTGCACACTTTTTTTTTTTAGGAAGATGAAATACTTGATTCATGTAGCACCTCAAAATTCTTTGTAATAACCAAAGGGGGGGGGGGAAAGCTCCATAAATAACTTTACGGTATGGGTCAGTTTCCAAAGTTATTTTCACGGCTGCAGTTTGAAACCTTAAAGCAAAAATAGCTGATCCAAGAAGTCAAATTACATATATAGGGTTTTTCTTCTTATTCTTCAAATGTAACGCCCTCCATGGCTGCTTGTTTTGCTATATCTATCAACCTGGATTTGGGATTCAGGATTTCAGTGCATGAAATAGCTTTCCCAGATCAGACTCTTGGAACAGTGTTTTCCTATCACATCACAGAAATGTGAACAAAATACATTTAAATGACTCAAGATGTGTTCAGCTGCAAAAACAAAATAAATCTGAAGATTATGCATATACCTATGCGGCTCAACTAAGTATGGAAAACAAGAAGTAACAAAGAAGCATGATTAAAAGATATGTCATGTCATTCTGCTGTTGTTTGTTAGCAGTTTCTTCAGCAGATCTAGGGAGGCAATTTTGTACCAAAAACTGATAGCCACAGCTCCACAAGAAAGCTGCAAAATGTACAAGTTTGCTAAAATTCAATATTGCCGTACCTCAAACATAAATATATTAAAATTTAAAACAGCTTTCTATGACTAGTATGCTAATGATTGCTAAATATCTATGTAGTAAGGTATTCTCTAATATTCCCTTTATTTGTGAGGATTGGAGGTAAGTTTAAATACCATAGAATGGAAAACAAAATGGCTTTCTTATAACAACATAGAGCCACTGAATACATTTGGTTAGATCTGCAGGGACAATAAGACCTTAAGTCTGAACAGGCTCAGAAATGTGGACTCCTTTCTCTCTCCTTTGGAGAGAATAGATAATCTATTGAGAATAGGAGCTGATAACAGAAATGTCTTCACAGTTCAGACCCTGCTGTCATTAAAATGACAGTGTAACTAATTTCCCAATTAGCCTCCTGCTGTTAGATGGTTACAACTGCCATTTATTAAGCTTCTAAGACATTGAAGCATTTGCTTTTCTTCGGTTCTCAGGGATATGCTTCTGGTAGCCTAGGAAAGAATTTTGCTCCAAGTTTTTATGCTATAGCACCTGTGCGTTCTTAGGGTAGCCTGATGACATTTAGGAGAACTAATTTGTTCCAACAAAGTTACACCAGAGATCTTGCAAATAATCTTTTGCAAATCTCTGAGACCCAAATGCACCATAGAATGAAATAAGTGAGAAATCTCAGGTTGACAATATTATTCCGGAGAGGTTTGGGGACTCCTCACATATCTAAACTGTAACCGTATCGCTTTCCTACTAGCAGACATACAGAAATCTCTCACATGTGAATTTGTTAGGAACATTCTCATTGCAAAGATATGTCATACAATAGGGCTCGGCAATATCTGGTTTTCAGCATTGTGATATATCACCAGCTAAATAGTGCAATATATCACAATGTCTGAAATAAGGATGGAGCTCTGTAGAGGCATTGGCTGGCTTCACAGTTTTTCCTGCATTGTGATTCTCTGCCTCCTTGCAAGAGGAAGGGGAGAGCTGAGCCAGCAGAGTTAACAGGGGCTGCAGGAATCAACAGAAGCTTTGGCTTGCTTCACAGTTTCCCCCACATTGTGATTTTTGTGTAGCATACACACACACATCATGGTTTGTGATATATTGCCGCGTCAAAAATTATGAAACCAATATCACAACATGGACTTCAAACTTCAAACTGGTTTTGGATGATATATCACTATATCGCCCAGCCCTATCAACACAGTAGATAATCAATGTGTTCTCAGCTATGGAGAATCTAAATGGCACACTGTAACGGACAGGAGAGATAACATTTTCTGAAACAGAAGAAACAGGACTGATTCATGCCCTATAGTTTACTACACATAATGGTTAATAATCAGCAGTGGACAGTGTGGTGGCATGGTAGTGCTCACCTGCCCTGTGGTTGGTCATGTTGCTGTGACTTACTGGGAGGTAGAGCAGGAGGGTGGCAGGGAGGTCAGCACAGTGCAAACGCCCTACAGGAGCCACAAATGGGCTTTACCGCTGTGTTCGCTCTGCACTGGCCTCACTGCTATCTTGCACCCTTCTTTCTCGGTAAGACACAGCAACCTCAACATGTCATCAGCCACTGCTAATACAGTTTTTGCAGCAGCACGAATGGTGTGTGCTCAGAATTGGAGAGAAGATACAATACCAGCGAAGGAAGAATGGTAAAAGGTAAAGGGACCCCTGACCATTAGGTCCAGTCGTGACTGACTCTGGGGTTGCAGCACTCATCTTGCTTTATTGGCCAAGGGAGCTGGCGTACAGCTTCCGGGTCATGTGGCCAGCATGACTAAGCCACTTCTGGCGAACCAGAGCAGTGCACGGAAACGCCGTTTACCTTCCCACCGGAGTGGTACCTATTCATCTACTTGCACTTTGATGTGCTTTTGAACTGCTAGGTTGGCAGGAGCAGTCACTGAGCAACGGGAGCTCACCCTGTCACGGGGATTCGAACCGCCAACCTTCTGATCAGCAAGTCCTAGGCTCTGTGGTTTAACCCACAGCGCCACCCGTGTCCCCAGGAAGAATTGTAGATGAAGCTAATAGAAGATATAGAAAGGGCAAGATGGACAGATAAGAGTAAGAGATGAGGATAAAAAAACCATTCAAGGAAGATTGGAAATGTTTTATAGATTATTTGGAGAAATATTGCAAGCACTTTAAAAAAGTTAACAGTAATAGAATAAATTCAGCAGTTAAAAATACCGAGATATAAAATGGGGAGAAATTAGAATATGTGGTGGAAAAGAATGTAATAAAATGCACCATGGAAGTGGGGGGGGGAGTCAATATTAATTGTGTGGTTTTTTATATTTGAAATTTTGTTTCAATAATAAATAGAAAATAATAGTGCAGCTTTTGCCGCATCTACTGATTTTAGGTTAACACAGCAGGGTGCAAATCTGACAGTAACTGTTTGGATGTGGAAAATACTTGATGTATTAGTGTCTGTGATAGCATCTCTAGCAGGTTGAAAAAAAGATTCTCCATGAGCTCCCTTTGGCTTATGTGTGTCTGTTGCCCATTCCTGAGACAGGCCAATTTAACAAAGAACAGATAAATGCTTCCATTTGCTCAGGCCTTTCCCTTTAAGCTTTGGATTTACTTCTTTGTTTAGCTGCTCACGTTTCCCATTTGGAGAATGTATCTGAAGACGAAATGAACAGGCTCTTGGGGATTGTGCTGGATGTCGAGTATCTCTTTGCCTGTGTTCACAAGGAAGAAGATGCAGATACCAAGCAAGTCTACTTTTACTTGTTCAAGGCAAGTTGCCGGTTTTTGTTTTGTTTCCCGGAATACATTCAGTGCTGCTGTTATCTTGCGTAAAACATCCGTAGAGATTGATGCAAAAACTGAGCAATGTTACCATCAATTAGTGCACTGTATTTGGCTTGGATCCAGTATGACAGTAATTCTGGGCTTGACTCATATAAGATGTAGTGCCTTTCCTCTATATATGATAGAGTCTGTAGGTAATGCCCCAAAGAGGACCTTAAGGTCCATAAATAACAACACTTTGGAGGTCCCAAGCCTCAAGGAGGTTAGATTGGTTTCAAGTCGGGCCAGGGCCTTTTCAGCACTGGCCCCGATGTGGTGGAATGCTCTGTCACAAGAGACTAGGGCCCTGTGGGATTTGACATCTTTCTGCAGGGCCTACAAGACGGAGCTGTTCCGCCTGGCCTTCGGCTTAGACTCACTCTGACCCCTTATATGGGATTTGGTATATAAATTTTCTCTTGGCTTTTTTGCTGGCCCATGTAGGACCAGCATGGATAGCTGACTCGGGTGAAGATCTGATGTTTCCTCCCTTTATGGTCTTGATTTATGGGCTACTGCTAAAATGAGGCTGCATTTTAAGCTGTATTTTAATTAACTGTTTGTTTGTTGTTGTTATTGTTGTTGCTGTTGTTGTTTTTCTATTACGTTTTGTTGTAATTCATAATTGGTGCTAGCCGCCCTGAGCCCGGCCTTGGCCAGGGAGGGTGGGGTATAAATGAAAAATTATTATTATATTATTGTATAATTGTTATAGTTGCAAACCATAGGTTCTATCCAGTGAAGACATTCCTTTGGTGCACGGATCTCTTCCCCTCCCTTTCCTCTTGCCACATGCCCCCTGCAGATTTCCTTCAGAGGCCTCAGGGAACCTGCAGAACAGATTTGGGGCATGTGGGGAGGAAGGGGAAGGGAAAGTTCCATTGCAGAAGCAGAAGTTCTTGCACAAACAGGATGGCTTCATTGGATACTTTGGTCTTGGAGTACCAAATGGTGATACTCAGGACAATCCAAAGTATGGTGCTGAGTTATAGTGAATACAAATAATCTGGGACTGTCAGATTAGCCAGGCCCAAAACCAAAAGTCTCATTTGGATGCATTTTGGCTTGCCTGCTGCTGAAAGTGACCATGAGGTGATTGATAATTTAAACATTTATCACTTTTAGTCCCTTAAGTAGCAGCAGTCAGTTGCCAGGACATTGTCCTGTTCGCCCCTCCGTAGTTCCTTCCTTATTTCAGATATCGTGATATATTGATACATTGCGATGTTTACCTGGTGATATATCGCAATATTGAAAACCAGTTATCATCCAGCCCTAGTTAGTAAGCTTTTTAATTAATTATTTTTTTTTTTAAATCTCTTTTCAACAGCTTTTGAGGAAGTGTATATTACAGATGGGAAAACCTGTTGTAGAAGGATCTTTGGAGAGCCCCCCATTTGAGAAACCTAGTATTGAACAGGTAAAGTACATCTATACAGAGGCATCTCCTATCAGTATATGAAGTGTCTTGCTGACTTGGGGCTAAGAATGATGACTGAAGACTTTTAGGGAAATTAGCTGGTGTTATAGATCAAGTACCCAGTGAGAAACAAGGTCTGCAGACTAGCTATGCCATGCTAGTTGACTGAAGTTAGCTTGGCTGGTGCAGATTCGATTTATGTGCAAAAGTGGGGCTTCCCTGTTATTGGGAACACTCACTCAGCTGTGGTTTCCATGCTTACCAATGGGAGCACATATGCACCTCTGGACCGCAGTTAGGAAAGACCCCCTGCCCCCTTTCACACTTTTGCAATTTCATTCGGACAGTTGCCCATCCTATCTTTAAAGCTACTGCTCTAGATGGTTTCCCTGGCTTTGCTAAGAGACTTTTTGTGAGTTGCCAGCGGTGGAGGATAGTCTGCTGTTTGATGGGGAGAGCTTAAAACCCAATTTACGGCCCTCAGTTGTACTAAATCAGAGTGCAAACCGTTTTGGGCACATTTGGAATTTTGACAGAGAGTCTTTGCTGCCCTGTCTTGTTGCGTCTATTCTCTAGGTCACAGCTGACAGATAGACACAAACATGTACTTTGCTTTTCGGTAGAGTCTGGGTGAAAGTTGGTTCCAAATTCATTTGACTGTTAAGATAATCCGTGACAGCCAGTGGCATGGTCATTCGACAAGCTACATCTGTGGGAGAAAGTCCTTGCTTTTATTTAAGAGGTTGTTTCGGTTTCTCTTCCAGAGATTTACTTACACGTGTCACCTGTGCTGTTTGGATTTTGAAAAAGATAAAATGTGAAGTGGATCTCAACTAGCCACTAGAGAGAATGCAGTCATTAACCAGGAAATATGCATTTAGTCGTCGTCCCCCCCAAAATATTTTTTATTAGTTTTCACAGTATTATAAACAAACAAACAAACAAACACATAAACAAACATAAATCATAGCCTTATTGAAAATTACACTTATTAACTTTGTTAAGTGACTTCCTCGCTTCCCCTTGGTTGAATTTCACTGCATGTCCTTTTAATGGTTTTCCAAATCCCAATTCTTATAAAATTTAACTTAGACATTAACATCCTTAAATCTTCACCTTATGGAATTAAACATATTAATTCATCGCTTAAAATAAATAAAACCCTAAATATGTATTTAGAGCCTCGTCTTCCTTTTGATTTACAAACGGTCTTATTTATTTATCCTCTCTTTTGAAGGGAGTTAATAATTTTGTGCAATACAAATTTAGTCACTTACCATCGAAAGAGAGGCAAACGATAGTAGAGCTGGCTAAAATGTTCCTGAATCGCATCAACTACTGGCACCTGGAGACACCTTCCCAGCGAAGACAGAGGTCACCTAATGACGACATTGCCAGCTACAAAGTGAACTACACAAGGTAACAGTTCAGGTATTCATTTGTACCTGTAGGATCAGTTCCGGTAGGTAGTGGTTGGCATTTGCCCTTTCCCTATTACGTACAGTGTTGGGACCAATATTCTTGACATCATATTTATTGACTTGATTTAGACTGGATCAGATAAATACATGCAGGGAAAGTCTGTTTGTAGGGTCAAGCTGTAGACAAAAAGCACAGCCTACGAGTTCCAATGCAATATACCTGTGATGACCAGAAGCTAGGGAGCGGGCAGCAGGGCTAGGATATTGCCACCATTCCTAGATAAAATACTTTCTTGCTCCTGTTGAGGCTGTCCTTATTTTGCCCTGTCTTTTGGTGCTGCCTAACAATGTTCCTGTTGCAGATGTCTATGGTTTTGTGGCCAAGCCTTTAAAGGTAAAGGTAAAGGTACCCCTGACCATTAGGTGCAGTCGTGACCGACTCTGGGGTTGCGGTGCTCATCTCGCTTTATTAGCCGAGGGAGCCGGCGTATAGCTTCCGGGTCATGTGGCCAGAATGACTAAGCTGCTTCTGGCGAACCAGAGCAGCGCACGGAAACGCTGTTTACCTTCCCGCCGGAATGGTACCTATTTATCTACTTGCACTTTGACGTGCTTTCGAACTGCTAAGTTGGCAGGAGCAGGGACTGAGCAACGGGAGCTCACCACGTCACGGAGATTCGAACCGCCGACCTTCTGATCAGCAAGTTCTAGGCTTTGTGGTTTAACCCACAGCACTACCTGCATCCCTGACCAAGCCTTTAGGAGAGTGCTAATGAAATTGTTTTGCAGGTAATCAGGTGCAAGTTCTGTGTGAGTAACCTGCTTACTGTGTGCATATTCCCAGCATTTTGGGCAGGATTTGGCAAGCAACATGATTGCTACAATGCTTAGAGTCAGCTGCCAGGGAAAGGGAAATTTCTGCACAATCTTCCTAAAACGATCCACCTCCCGACACATTTCAGTGCCTCATGCAAAGGTCCTGTTCCGCTTCAGTATCAAACCTGGCTTAGTAGGGGCAAGGAAGGCTTTGCATGCCTCAGGGCCTGTTCTGTTCCCTGAAATTTCTCCAGGGAAGGGTGCAAACATCTTGCATCTAGAGAATATCACGTTCACTGAGGTTCCTGCATTGCTGGGGATTGGATTAGGTGACCATCATCATCAACAGAAGATGCCATAGCAATAAAATAAAATGTACTGAAGATAGAGGTAAAAACTTAACCATACAAAATACATTTTGGACGTTTACAGGACTACAAGTCTATGATTTGTCAGTCTACATTTGTTTAGATGTCAGTAGATGCCTGAGCTGGAAGAGCTGGTGACTTGCTTTTGACTCAGTTTTGCAATTCTTATTCTACAATTTGGACCTGCTAGAAGTTTTCTAGTGTGCATGTAGCTACGGAATTTTAACGTGTTTTCTAACCGGATTCTTTGCGGCAAATGTCGTGATTCTGGATATTAATTAAATATACTTTTGTTAAGAGGATGCAGTAAATTCTTTCTCTAAGGTGAATTGATGTGAATAGCGTAGTTAGGTTTTGAAAGGAGATAATTTTTCATATTAGTTTGGATCCGTTGCCTGGGTTTATTCCATCTTAATATTTCCCCCTTTGCAGGTGGTTGTGTTACTGCAACGTCCCCCAGTTTTGTGACAGTCTACCTCGATACGAAACAACACAAGTTTTTGGGAGAACACTTCTGCGCTCCGTCTTTACCGTCATGAGAAGGCAACTCCTAGAACACGCAAGACAGGAAAAGGACAAGCTTCCACCTGAGAAACGAACGCTAATACTCACACATTTCCCTAAGTAATTTTGCTTTTGTTGTGAACTTTCTGATGAACTTAAAATGTATTTTTATTATTATTATTACTATTATTATTATTATTTAAATTTGTATACTGCCCTTCATCCGCAGATCTCAGGGCGGTTCACAACATAAAAATATAATATAAAAGCGCAAAATACATAGTAAAAACAAAAACAAACTGATAAACTCCACCTCCCACAAAACATTTAAAAGGGTATCGGATGTTAATCAGCCAAAAGCCTGGTTGAAGAGGAACGTTTTTGCCTGGCACTTAAAGGTATGTCCTGAAGGCCAAACGTCTCTGGGGAAAGCATTCCACAAATGTAGAGCCACAACAGAAAAGGCCCTTCCTTGTGTTGACACCCTCCGGACCTCTTGAGGAGGAGGAACATGTCACGGCTTAAAATTAGCCGCCCCTTCTTTAATACAGAAGAACTGAGTCAGCATGAGTCAGCGGCCTACAATGAATCGGCAAAACCGACATGACTCATGCAAACCTTTACCTATCTATGTCTATAAATATATAGAGTGGTCATTGATTGTGTGTGTTGTGGGTTGGTTGGATGGTAGGAAGTTGGCTGCGTTTGATATGTAGTTCATAGTTATGTATGATATGTGGGTCATAGTTGGAGAAGACTTTTTTTTAGAATAAAATCAGCATCATGCAAAGTACTCTTTCTCAAGGACTCTTTGTGCCGACTAGGGTCTGAGGACCAGGCAAAGGAGGTCAAAACCTTTTCCTTTTCAAACACTGGCAGAACGAAAGAAGTCCTCAGATGATGATCTCAGGGTCCAGGTTGGTTCACATGGAGAGAGGCGGTCCTTGAAGTATTGCAGTCCTGAGTCGTTTAAGGCTTTATAGGTCAAAACCAGCTCTTTGAATTGCACCTGGGAACTAATTGGCAGCCAGTGCAGTCCAGCCAGCATTGGTGCAATATGCTCAAACCGTCTTGTTTTAGTGTATTTTTGGTCTCTGTGGAAGCCACCCAGAGTGGCTGGGGAAACCCAGCCAGATGGGCGGGATACAAATAATAAATTATCATTATCATTATATTATTATTGTTCCGTTGAGGAAGCTGGCCATTGAATTCTGCACGAGCTCAAGTTTCTGTACCATCTTCAGAGGCAGCCCTATGCACAACACATGGCAGTAGTCATGCAGTAGAAATGTACATGTTGCCTTTTGTGGTTTGCAGGAGACAATCCATGAGCCTGGATTTGGAAGTAGTGCTACATCAAACCATAGCTTAGCTTTGAGTAGTGCCAGGCCCTGGGGAAAGCAGGCTGCGGCTGCTATCTTAGCTCTGGGAATCCCACTTTCCCCCCATTTACACTAAGACATGTTTGGCTTAGCGTTATGTGTGAAGTGGGCCTTTGTATGCGGTTCTGTTTGGGCATAGGCAAAAAAGCAGGATAAGAATGCAGTGAAACAAATATTTTAAAAAATCTCAGTGAAATTTGGTCTAGCTTTTAATTAAGTGATCTTAATGAATTTCTTAAGATATGTATAATGGATGTTTTATGTGATAAACATTGGCTCAGAACCTGAGTTTTCACTGTGTGGCTGGAGAGAGCTTCCGCTCATTGGAAAGCAGTCCTGCAGTGAACGGAAGCTCCTTCTGTTCACCAAGCAAAAATGTATACGCCAAGCCAGGCATTTCTGGAGTTGACCTGCTGTTAAAGTTGATGAAATTCATAACCCAAGATTTAACTCCACAAGGATTGGATTGAAATTGTTTCTGTTTAGGACTCAAAATGAGCTCCAAAGGTCCAAAACTTCATGGCTGGACAGCAATTTGCCAGCTTCGCCACACCATCTTAAACCATAGTTGTGGTTTAATGTATGTGAGGATAATTCGCTTTAGCCTTTAACAGGCTGCATTTCATTGTATAATATATATATAGAGAGAGAGGGAGAGAGAGTTATTCAAAAGACTTATCATTTAATATAAATATTTTATGCTGTATTAGTTTATGTGTCTGTGTGGTAGGATTTGAAAGTGGTCTTTTGTACCCTAATGAGTTCAAGTATCTATTGTTTCCCTTGATTTCGTTTTCAATAATTTAGCAGAAGCTACTTGCTTGCATTTTTAGACTTATCAACACAGTGCAGTGCATTACATAGCTTGTGACTTTATAAGTAGTGTGTCTTGCCGTGCAGCTTGGTGGGGAAAGCCATGAAGATGTCAGCTTACATAATAATTGTACTGTAACAGGAATAATTTATTCATGACTGCTTGCATTTCAAACACATTAGTGGGACAATAGCAAAAGGTACCATGTAATTACCTTTTTTTTTTTTTTTAAGCTGCCGGTTTAGCAAAGAACAAATTGCTCAGCAGTAACATGCAGCTCTTTAATAGTGACTGCTTCATCATGAAGAAACATTGGCAAAGTAGTGTCTCTGATAAGATGAGTTAAATATCTAATGTTGCAAAGCCTCCACACACTCAGATCTTTCAGAGAACAAATAGGATAAGGATAAAGATAAAGATAGATCTTTATGTCTGTCTATCTAGGCTTGCTTCTCTTAGAACTAAGGGTGTGGGAACAAAAATTGTGAAAGTGAAAGAAACTGTTCTATGAGAATTATTAAGGGTTTTTCTTTTTAAAATAACCAGCCCTGTGTCATTTTTGATGAGCTGGCTGTTTTCGCGCCATCTCATGGAACAGTTTCTTTCTCTTTCAGAATTTGTTTATATCCACTTGTTTTTTGAGAGTCTAGAGCAGCCTTCCCCAACCTGGTGCCCTCCAGATGTTTTGGACTACAACTCCAGCCATCCCTGACCATTGATCTTGATGGCTGAGGCTGATGGGGGTTGGAGCCCAGAACATCTGGAAGGCACCAGGTTGGGGAAAGACTGGACTGGGAATTAGTTAGGGTGTACCTGAGTCTGGTCGCAGTGACATAATCACAACAAATGCCATATTTCCACCACACTGAAGGCAATTATAGTTGACTAATGATTCTTGGAATTATGCTGCAAATCAACCTGAATGAGACTGTCATGATGTTGTGTTAGTAATGTGATTTTGTTGGCTTTGCGCCAGAGGCAGATTGGCCCAGTTCAGACAATCATTGAGGATTTCGTAAAACCATGAAGCTGTAAATGAGCACATTTTGCTCTGCTTTCAAGTGCTGAGTTTGGTGTGGAGAGCTTGGTTTATATTAATCCAGAGTTCAGTCTTACATCTGAACCATGCGACCCGGATTTATTGCCCTGGTGTGTTTTAACCGACTTTAAATCAGAGGTCTGTAGTCCAGATGTAATAAGAAGAGCTGTGCTGGATCATATCAAAGACCTCTCTAGTCCAGCATCGCCAGTGGCCAAAGAGAAGCCATTTGGAAGGCCACAGGTAGGACATGAGGTAAATAACATTCTCCTGCTGTCATAAACCATGGTTTAGTGCAATCCCATGCAATATCTATTTAAAAAGAAGCCCCACTGAGTTTGCTGGGGCTTGCAGCCTCACATGAATGTTAAACCATTTTTTAAAATAATCATTCTTGCTGTGAGCAACTTTTCCACACAAAACGAGTGACTCAAGTGGTCAAACTTCGGTTTAGAATTCTGAGCGAGTTCTTATTTTTCAAAGCAGAATTCTCAACAGACCTCAAGGAAAGGATTAAGCAGGCATATCCTTAATAGAATGAGGGTTTTCTAATATTGCATGATTATCATCTTAATGCATAGCCCGGTCAGATATTTCGATGTTTCAAAGGAAGCTCTCTAGTATTATTCATGAAATGTGATCTGTTGCCTAGCAGGATCTGAATAATGGCAGCATAAACTTCTTTTAAAAATTTTTTTAGCTATTTACAGGCCTAAATAGTGAAGGCTTTCCAGTATCTTCTAGCATAAATGTTCCTAGATTTTCTGTTGTGACCTTGAAGGCAGTACCTCCATGAACGAGCCCCAGGCAATGGGATGGGACAGGACAGAAGTAAAAGCTCACTTCTAATGGTTCTGAAGCAGGAATGAGAAACCCAAGTCCCCCACCTCATGCTTGAGAACTGCTGGCTGAAGTTGATGGCAGTTAGAGCCCAATGACATCTAGAGGGCTTCAGGTTCCTCATCCCTGGTATAGAATATACTCCAAAACAAACTTGTGAGCTTCTAAGGCTGCAGCCCTGTACCCACTTACTAGGAAGTCAGCCCTATTGAACTGAAATGTACTTACTCCTGAGTAGACAAGGATAGGATCATACTGTAAATGACTTTATAGAATGTAGAGAAGGGGGGAATTTTATAAAAAAACACGGTGGTGACAACAATTGTTGGCAGTTGTGGTGAGTAGTAACGCCAGCTAGAGTAGCTCAAGAATTTTTATAAGCATCTAACAAATGCATTAGATATATAAGCAAATGATTTCACATCAGTACTGTGCTTTTTCTCTCAACTGTTATTAGATTTCATCAGAAATTTGCAATGGACCATTTTTCCAAAAGTGTTTTTTGCTTGTTCAGCTTGTTCCTGTTTTGATAGCTTTCTGAAATTATTATTATCATAAAGCAAGGTATGTTTTTCTTGGTAGATAAAACTCCCATCTATTAATGCTGCCTAAATTCCTGTGTTAAGGTTCCTGTCCATGCTGGAGGAAGAGGTGTACAGTCAAAGTTCTCCTATCTGGGATCCAGATTTCATAGCATCATCTTCTCGAAGTGCCCAACTAGGCATCCAGACAGGTAAATGTAATGTGGTGCAGGACAGAATGAAAGTCAAATTAGGCATGGGTGCTATGCAAACAGCAGCTGTTGGGACAGCCTGAGCTGCCTGTGGGGTGGGGAATGGGAAAATTCACCCTTTCTCTTCCTGACTACAATCCCCTCTCTGAAGCTGCTATTTGCATTTCAAGGAAAGCTCTCATTAACACAAACTGGAGGATTCCCTGAACATGTAAATAGCTTCAGGGGGGCTCTACTTAGTGCTGATCATTCCTACATTCAGTGTTGTTTTCTTTCTGTCTCCTTGCAGTTATCAGCCGCCCCCCTGTGGTAAGGTCTGTTCCTTACAGTGCAAGCCCCTCCTCTCTAGAGCAACCCAGTGGTGGAAGTATGAGTCCTGCTTGCAAGGCTGCTTCTAGTCTGGACCCGAATCTAGGTAACGTGAAGAGCAGTGGGATTCTAGCTTTTTTTGTGCTTAAGCTAGGGAATCTGCATGGAATTTCTGCTGAGCAAGCCCCATTGAATAGAATGGGCGTTGAGCAAGATAAAGCTGTCGGTGATGCCCCACGTTGATAGGTTATGCAACAAAAAAGATTCTGCTGTTAGTTTTGCTTCATGCTGTTTAGAAGGCTTAACTATCACTCGGGTTGACCAGGACCCAACTCTGAAACAGTCTCTTTGGCAGGTAGGGGACGCGGGTGGCACTGTGGTCCAAACCACTGAGCCTCTTGGGCTTGCTGATCAGAAGGTCTGCAGTTCTAATCTGTGCGACTGGGTGAGCTCCTGTTGATCTATCCCAGCTGCTGCCAACTTAGCAGTTCAAAAGCATGCCAGTGCAAGTAAGATAAATAGGTACCACTATGGCAGGAAGGTAAATGGTGTTTCCGTGCGCTCTGGTTTCTGTCACGGTGTTCCGTTGCGCCAGAAGCGGTTTAGTCATGCTGGCCACATGACCTGAAAAGCTGTCTGTGGACAAATGCTGGCTCCCTCGGCCTGAAAGCGAGATGAGTGCTGCAACCCCATAGTCGCCTTTGACTGGACTGAACTGTCCAGGGGTCCTTTACCTTTACTCTTTACTCTTTGGCAGGGCTCAACCCTCAGACCTGGAAGCAACTAAATGAGGGCTTATCCACACTTATCTTTCTTCCGCTCTTTCCAGCTGTGGTCTGGGCTTTCCAGGTCTGTGTGTGTCCAACCAGTGTAGACACCAATCCGCAGAAAACTCAAATTGACATTTGCTCTGATTCAGTTTTAAAGAGACGGTTTTAGTGGGGAAAGCTCAGGGGAGAGGATGCTCAGACACAGATCTCTGCCTGGAAATTGCAGGGTGAAAGGTAAAGGTAGATAAGCCCTGAGTACGTGCAGAGTGACTTTCCCTCAGCAGATATTAGCCCCCGTACATTTGAAATACCTGGTGGAGATAAGAGACAAAGGATGCCCTTCGCAGCCCAGGCAAATCTGAACTCCACAATCTCTAAGAAGGCTTGCTGTGAGGTATGGCCTGTTGAATGTCTTGAAACAAGGACTGGGCTGCAAGAATTCAACTGAAATTGTCCAGAGAGGTTTGGTGGATGCTTGTTGCTTCTTCAAGTGACCTGACTTCAAGCACATACATGTTTCGTGTGCCTCCAGTGAGCACCTTCTGAAGCCCATGTTTTGTTCAGGAGCAATTTGGAAAATCAAAGCTCATCTAAAAACTTTCATTCTGAATTGACAAAGCGTTTCTCCCCTTCCAAGTTATTTGATTCTGCAACACGCCCCCCTGCCCAGCAGTTAATGAAGCAAGTCAAAATGCAGCTATTTTTAGCTGATCCTGGCCCTAAAGTGCCAATCTGTCTCCTTGCAGCTTTTAATGCCATATGTGCAAAACGTTATACAATGGAAGCCCACTGGAAGTAACAAACACCACAAACTCATATCCATTAATTTCAATGGATCTACTCTAAGTAGGACTAGCCCTGGATAAAACCCCAAGTTCTTGTCCCGTGGACAGTCTTAACTGCCATTTTTGTTGATTCATGAATCAGAAGAGACATCTACTCCTAATGCAGCCATATATCTGTGTCTTCTCCTTCAGCAGGGATAAATGCAGCTGCAGAGACGGAGGGAGGCAGGAAGAAGCATTTTCAATGGGAAAGAAGTACAGGGAGAATAGGGTTCAGGAGCTGTTCATCCATCCTCATCTTCCATCTCAGCAGCTCCCCTGTATTGGGCGTTGGGACAATGAGAAAAGAATCAAATAACTACACATAGTTCTGTGTGCAATTTCTCTTACATCACAGAGGGAAAAGGCAGGCTTGGAGACAAGCAACTTTTGTCACATTGACACAAATAGGAAATGCCTGTATACTCCACGGGACAAGAACTTGGGGTTTTATCCAGGGCTAGTCCTACTTAGAGTAGATCCATTGAAATTAATGGATATGAGTTTGTGGTGTTTGTTACTTTCAGTGGGCCTATGCAGAGCAGGACTGGCATTGGCTATAACACCCCGTTTTGTGCAAAGTAGTGATAATTTTTATTTTTAAATTTGTGTTGCAAAACATGTAGGTGTTTATATACACTTTAAAAAACAACAACCCAAAACTATCATTTGTCCATATTTATTTATAAGAAGTGTGACTCATCTTCTACTTAAGGCACCTTAGAATAGATTTCAATAGTGCACATGGATATAATCAAACCCACACAATCCAGATACAATCTGTGTATCTGAAGAAGTGTGCATGCACACGAAAGCTCATACCAAGAACTAACTTAGTTGGTCTTTAAGGTGCTACTGGAAGGAATTTTTTTTTGTTTTGACTATGGCAGACCAACACGGCTACCTATCTGTAATCCAGAAGCTGTGAGTTCCCCTGGTGTCAGATGGGGCCAGGGAAACTGGCCGTTAGAGCTGAATGTTCTTTTTGGGTTGGAGAAGCAAACTTTCTCCTTTGGACTGGGCTAGGCTGGCCCTCTAATCTGCTGGGGTGTTCATCCTGGTATCATAAACCGATACCTGCTCAGAGGCTTTTTATTTCCATGGAGAAGGCAGAACCCAGAAGGGTCCAGCGAAGGCACCTGATTGATGTCACTAGGCAGGGAGTTCCAAAGTGTGGATGCTGCTACACTAAAATATTGATTTATTGCATTTCTTAGGAGTAACATAATTTGGCATTTCCCCATTCTTTGAATGTCTGCCTTTTGACAGAGTTATAGCTTCTTTAGTAGTTTAGATTATTATTTCAATTGCTGTTGCTATATTATCCAGGGGAGAAGAGAAAAAGCAGTGAGCCTTATTCTGTGGAGGATGCTAAGAAGCCAAGAGTTGTAGGAGACATTCCTATTGAACTCATCAACGAAGTGATGTCAACCATTACAGATCCAGCTGCAATGCTCGGTCCAGAGGTGAGACATGTAGTTTTCTCCAGTTTGCAAATGTGCCCATCAGCCCCGTGAGGTTGGCAACCTCTGAACTAGAAGTTGTCTGTAGGTTTCATCACGCCTAGCTTCCTTTTATTTCAAGCAATGCATTTGTTCCCTTTCCCAACAGAATATCATAATTCAGTGTGACACTTAATACTGCCTACAGAATAGGAAGCTGCCTTAAACCGAAATAAACCATTGATCCATACAGCTGAGTGTTTTTCACATGGATTAACAGTAGCTCCCTCCCTGTCATAATGTTCTTCCTGTTATCACAAACTGATACCTTTCCTGCAAATAGCAACTAAGAAATGCTTTAAGTAAAAAAGGCTTCTCTTATAGAATAGGTGGCATGGAACGGTAAAATCTTTAAGTGTGAATTCCAAATTTCATCAGAGCTCATTTAAAACGAAACAACAACATTGCTAATACAGTGGTACCTTGGTTCCCAAACAGCTTAGTTGTCGAACAAATCGACTCCCAAACGCCACAAACCCGGAAGTAAGTGTTCTGGTTTGCGGACATTTTCAGAAGCCGAATGTCCGACGCGGTTTCCGTGGCTTCCGATTGAGTGCAGGAAGCTCCTGCAGCCAATCAGAAGCCACGCCTTGGTTTTTGAATGGTTTCGGGAGTCAAACAGACTCCCAGATTAAGTTTGAGAACCAAGGTACCACTGTACGTAGAAAGGGAGCTGATTAGTTCACCTTATCAAGATAAGTCACGGGATCACACCATGTCTCTAGTCAGATGGAGAAAGATCCAGTGAAATTAGTCCCATTGTAATCAAATTCTGTTGTTTTTCAGTGGATTTTCTAACACACTGAGAAATGTGTTCTGTCAAAACAGATGGAACACATTTCCAGGTGTGCTGTGTTCCCGACTGTGAAAACAAAGTAGCCAAAATTCTTAAATGTATACTGAACCTTTTTCTTTTTCCTTCTTCCTTTCATAAAGCAGACTAATTTTCTATCTGCACACTCAGCCCGGGATGAAGCAGCGAGGATGGAAGAGCGCAGGGGAGTGATTGAATTTCACGTAGTTGGAAATTCCCTAAATCAAAAGCCAAATAAGAAAATCATGATGTGGCTGGTTGGCTTACAGAATGTATTCTCACATCAGCTACCCAGAATGCCGAAAGAGTATATTACTCGTCTAGTCTTTGATCCGTAAGTTTTTCCTCCCCTCTCCATGGGAAAGGTAGATTGAGAAAGGCAATACTTTATATTGGATAAATTTGGCTTCTAGAAAAAGCATGCTTTCAGATTTTATGTGGTGCGTGGATGCAATCTTCAGAGCAGAAAAAGAAAGGTAAAGATGAACAATAAAAGCAGGTCTGCCAGATATGAAAGGCAGTTCACATCATGAAAAAATACAGGTCTCCATTTTTATTTATGATATAATGAAATTTGTAGGAAATGAGCAAAGAAAGCTCGATATATCAGGTGGCTTCTGCCAACATAAAAAAAATGGGAAAAGTCAGTAATAAAATAGACCAATCCCACAAAGCTTGGCTAGACTGAAAAGTAAGGCTTAAGCACCAGTATTTACACTTACTGGCTGTGTAACACTAAACCATGGTTTGCTCAATGAACCCATTCGTAGTCCCACAGATGGTTTATTTTCTAGCTGTTCCTGCATTGTGCACTCTGTAGCCTAGTGACTGTTTGTGTGTGGCCAAACAAACTCTGGTTAAACAAGGTTGTTAGATTCAGGCACAATGCCAAACTATAGCCCAAATAATCCATGGTTCTTAAGCAAATAGCAAACCTTGACTTCACCTTATGGTTTGTTGCAAGATAAAGAATCCATTTTGGACTGGATTCAGGCATTCAAAGATATCACACCTGAGCTAGACAAACCATGGCTAGCATTATGTAAGAACCAGGCCATTGATTCATATAAATTAATATTTGTCTAGTTTAGATATTACTCCATTGTAGATTATGGTTCTCTAATATCAGCCAATAAAAATGTCTCCTTAGCTGTTCTTTGAAAGCCTCTTTCCACCTGCTTAACGGCATCTGTATTTCTTTATTATTTTTGGAGTCTAATATCTTCACCAAACTTGGGTTTCAAAAACCTGCCCCACTGTTAATATATTGTTATTTGTATGTGCACCTGTGGTTGTTAAGATGATAATTTTGTGTTGGGAATTCAAAACTGTTCCTCAGTTTGAAGAAACAAGTAATTATTCAGTATAATGTAGAACACATATACCGATCTGTATGATAGGGCGTTCAGATATTCGTTTAGAAAGGGGTTGGAAAACGCGGTAATAACCACTTCAGTTTAAGAAATGGCCCAATTTCCTGGGCATCTTTACTTTTTAAATAAAGTGAATCAGCAGCTTTGTTTCTCTTTAATATATTGCTAAGATCTTGTATTTACTGACTGTGCAGAGCATGAAGTTGGCGTCAGGTCTTTGCATCAAATGCTTTTATTATTTATTGCTGCTCTAGCTGTGGATGTGAGATATGCTAATGCTTATACATCACTGGCTGTGAAACAAGCCTGACATAAAATGTATATAACTCCAGGAAACACAAGACCCTTGCATTGATCAAAGATGGCCGTGTGATTGGCGGCATCTGCTTCCGAATGTTCCCGTCTCAAGGATTTACAGAAATAGTTTTCTGCGCTGTGACATCTAACGAACAAGTCAAGGTAAGGACAAAGTCAGTGGCAGGGAAAGGCACAAAATTCACTGTACAATATGCAGGCATAATTGCATTGTGTAGGGGCACATCCCATTTGATTAGCACACAGCCTTTCCCCTGACTTTGAGCCAACAGAAACAACTGCACATCTGCCCCATATGCGGCGAGGGCGCTCCCACAGCAGGCTCATGCTAAAAAGTGCCTGGATGCAGAAATAAATGCCAGCTGTAGAAAGGTGGCCAAATTAAAAAACACCCAGAAATTCAGCTTGTAAAAAGAAGAAAATGTGTTGCGTTTTTGTCTCAGCCGTTACGCTATTCTCCTAAGTGTAATCTGGCTATCAGCAGAGAGCCAGAACCATGAATCCATGCATCTCTAAGAGGCATTCAGCTGTGCCTCTTATCACATGAAATGAACCACATAGGAGGAACTCAGAATTCACCTTTTCTGGAATGCCTTTCAGTCATGTAACGAAGTCAATATCAGTGTAACTGAACTAGTCGCATATTATTCTGCCCTCGCCTTTGTTCCCCACCTTCCTCTGATGCTTGCTTGCATATATCTTAGATTGTGAGCCTTTTAGGGCAGGAACCGCCGACATCTGTTCTTTGTCCTTACCCACCAGATGTGGGGAACCTTTGGCCCTCCAGATGTTGCTGGACTTCAGCTTCCATCATCCCCAGCAAGCATGGCCAATGGCCAGGGATGATGGGAATTTTACTTCAGCAACATGTGGAGCTCGCCACAACTAATGTACATGGGTGGTGGTAAGTAAGCACCGTATTTTTCGCTCTATAAGATGCATCAGATCACAAGACACATCTAGTTTTTGGAGTAGGAAAACAAGAAAAAAAATATACTGAATCTCAGACACCAGAACAGCAAGAGGGATCGCTGCGCAGCGAAAGCAGCAATCCCTCTTGCTGTTCTGGCTTCTGGGATAGCTGCGCAGCCTGCAGTCGCTCCATAAGACGCACACACATTTCCCCTTACTTTTTAGGAGGGAAAAAGTGAGTCTTATAGAGCAAAAAATACGGTAAGTTAAGTTTCTATGTCAGTCACTGGTTAAATACATCGTTCCACGATTCTGCTCTCCTGCCTTCGTCATAGCCCGTGATCATTACCCAACCCAGTTAACCCTTTCTTAACCCACAGAAATTATTCTGTTTCCTCCTCAGTCACTGCAGATTACTTACGTGGCGGGTGGGAGCATTAGGCAGGAAAATAATACGCACCATTAGAATGTTGTTGTTCATTTTAGCTGATACATACCCAAAATAAAAAAACCCTTTAAGTAGGACATATTTTGCAGAAAAGTGTATTCATAGCAGAGAGAGACTTCATGATAGTAATAGACCGCAAAACTGGAAAATCCCTGGTTGAAGTCTCGACTTTAGCCATGAAATCGCTATTCTGTCAGTCTCAGTCTCCACCAGAAATATGGGGATAGCTTCTTTTGAAATGATTACTGAAATAATATATGTGATGCACTTTGAATACCCAGGAAAAACTTTTAGGGTGGATTTCAGTGTAGTGCTGAAGAGATCCTTCCGTCAGTTCTGAGAGCAGGGAAAGCCCTTTTGAACTAGCGGGAGTCCTTCCACTGGCTTCTGCCAGCAGAAGAGGGTAGTTGATTCCAGGTCTAAATATTCAGTCTGGGGCCCAAAGGCCTTTGTGCAGACTTGGCACACACAGCAGAACATTTAAACTTCCCTTCCCGTTGCAGGGCCTGAGAGCTTCTACCCTAAAGCTTCTCGAGAGGCTGGGCTCTGAAGCAAAATTCAGTGTGCATGTGAAGTTGAAAAGGGAAAATCAGCAGCCCTTCACCCTGGAAGTCAGAAGCATGTTATTTGGCACCCACACAGCATTCCTGCTGTCCCAATAGGTTTCTTTGATTAAAGTTATTTTGTCCTCAGATTCTTAGATATGAGCTTCAAGGTTTTTGGCTTGTTGCATTTCGCAGAAAATAAATTGTCCTCCTAATTTCTGTGCAGGGATATGGAACTCACCTAATGAATCACCTGAAGGAGTACCACATTAAGCACAATATTCTCAACTTCCTCACATACGCAGATGAATATGCAATTGGCTACTTCAAGAAGCAAGTGAGTAGCCCTGAGACAGTGCTTTTAATCTTGTGCGAGGGACTGAAATTTTAAGAACGGTTTGCAAAGATGGAGAAGTCTTTCAGGTGGACGGTGACCAAATGTCTGAGCGGAAAACGGTGTTATTCCTTGAATCTGAAGAGCGGTGCATGTAAACCCATGCTTTGCCTGCTTCCTAAAGTCATTGATGAGCTTTATTGTCTAGTGCAGCTATCATGTGACTCTTCTGCATTGGATAAAGTTTTAGCACCAGTCCCATACACCCAACAGTGTATCGGGGGCTGGTAGGGAACAGTCACTTAGTAACCAGTACTAGACATCACTGGGTGGTGGTGGGAAATCATCCTAAAGAAGCCACTATTATGCAGGTGAAGTGGCTTTTAAGTTCTCCTCCTATAGCCAGAGCCATAAATTGGTTTTCATTCTCTAAGGAGGTAAGGTTGTAATCTGCCAGTTTCTTGGTTTGTTTTTTTGTGGTGGCCCCAGAATTATGGGATACACTTCACTCAAAGATCTGTATGTTTTCACCTGCTTCTCAAAAGACAACTGGGAGGAAGAAATTTGTGTCCCACCAGCTATTAACTGCAGAATTAACAGGAATTAGCTCCAGAATTAACTGGAGATTGTACTGGTGCTTTCACATAGTTTCACATTTTGCATTTTTTCCTGTTCCACAGAATTATTTTATTCATGTTCCTAATATTTTGTAAAGTGTCCTGCAAACATTTTTGTTAGGTCTGATTAGAAATATTGTTAATAAGTAGGTTTTCCAAGGAATGGCAGAGAACATTATTAACGGAGCATTCTGTATTTTGAATGAATTTCCCACACTTTTAATTTATTGCACAATCCTGTGTACAGTATATCTCCCTAGAAGTATATTCCACTGAATTCAATCTCAGATAATTAATGTATAGGGTTACAGCTTTAGGCCAAAGTTGTTAACAAGCAACACC
The DNA here is from genome assembly GCF_951804945.1 of Podarcis cretensis. Lineage (NCBI taxonomy): Eukaryota > Metazoa > Chordata > Lepidosauria > Squamata > Lacertidae > Podarcis > Podarcis cretensis. The sequence continues at coordinate 40,696,902 of NC_137181.1, forward strand.
CCATCCCATCCACAATTTGCGGGGCATTTACATTTTTAAATGGGTATCATGCTTGCTCTTATGCAATAGAATGATGACCTAATGCCAAACTTCCCTGTTGAAATCGTGCTCTGCTATTACATTGAAAAAAAATGTGTTGAGTGACCGCTCTCCTTCCTCCAAACAGGGACTGGATATATACTCTAATTCTTCAAAGCATATTTCAAGAATATGCACGAGAGTAGCAGTTAATGCATTCCATTTCAAAAGATCAAGGAGGAGAGAGGGCAGCTGAACCAGTGCGGGATTTTTGTCTCTGCCTTTGGGCACTCAACTTAACTCACCTCTCCTTCCTTGTAGAACTGCTGTCAGTCGTAGGCACCATATCCACATCTATTGAAGTTCCACCAGGGATCTTTCCCCTTTAATTTTATTGCACAGGTTTTTGGAATATCTGTATGCAATTTGGGTTTCTTTCATTGTTTCCTTTTTGAGGTCTTCCTGAGGCCCTATGTAGCTCGCAGGGCGACTTTGGAAATCAGACGTAAATAGTGAACAAAAATCTAAAAGGGGCCCTGTGGTATATAGTGTGACTGCAGGCATATGTGTATTTCAGTAGTGTGTAAGTTGGTGAACTGTGTATTCATCTGGGCTGCAGAGTTGTGGTTTGAAAGCCCACGAGGCAAAAGGTCACTCTGTGCTTCCACGGGGGTGGGGACGACGATGGATGAACCTCACAGTGGTCCTAGAAGGCTGCTGGAAAGCAGGTGAACAAAGTGCATTGACAATGACTCTTCTTTCCCTTAGGGGTTTTCAAAAGAAATAAAAGTACCAAAAGCAAAATACGTTGGCTATATCAAGGATTATGAAGGAGCAACTTTAATGGGATGTGAACTAAACCCAAGAATCCCTTACACTGAATTCTCAGTCATCATTAAGAAGCAGAAAGAGGTAAAAATAAAAAGGAAACCAAATGTTTATTTTCTTTTATTATTTTTTAAAACACAAATTACTAGTACCTGCCCCGCAAGTATTTCTTAGAGATAAGGTTTATTGCACAACTTTGACAGAGGGGCTTGTTCTGAATAGCTTTGGAAATGGGAAAGCATTCCTTTCCTTTTCTTACAGGCAAAAAATATTGATGTATGGAACGATATTTGTTAGAAATGGAAAGTAGTGAAGTGTTAATTTGGCAGTTTGGTACACAAATGTGGCTTTTCTTCTCGTTGTGTTACAAACCAGCCTTACTTTATCAGAAGAATATATAAATTGCACCTTCGTTCAAAAGAGATTTTTTTCATCTGCTATACAACATTAAAACACAGCTCAACTATACAAAAATACAGCAACATTTATTTATTTGTTGAATTATATTCCACCCTGAATTGGCCCCAGTGCTCTCAGCCCCTGCAGTGCTCTCAGAATGAGACTGATGAAATTTGAGAAGAATAAAATAATTTAGCCAGGTAAAAAAAATAACAGTAATTCAAAAAGCCTGGACAAATAAAAAGGTTTTACTAGAATTTTTGACACCAACCGCCCCCCCGCCCCCCGTTTATAAATAGTTTTCTATTTAAGGCTGCAATCCTATGCACACTTTCCTGGGAGTAAGCTCGGTTGAGCACAGTGGGATTTCCTTCTGAGTAAGCATGCATAGGATTACCCTGCCTGTTCACAGCATATAATGTAGAACAGGAGTGGCTAACCTTTTTTCAACCAGAGGACAGCGTTGCCTTCTGGGGACCTCTCGTGAGAGCCACATAGCAGCGGCCAAAAAAGTTTGTGTGATGAAAAAACGTCCACTCTACTTTAGCACATATACACAAACAATGGCAGGAGTGGGATTTGAACCCATGACCCCCAATTGGCAAGCTCAGGACAACTTTCCATGTATTCCCCACATTACTCTCCACCCATCCCAGCAACAGAAGCCTATGCCAAGTGCTCCATCTTTCAACGACAGAGCCCCCGTGCTGTTGGTGAGGGAGGGTGAAGGGGTTTTTTGTGTGCCCCTGCAGCCACCAAATTCTCAGGGGTCTTTGGGTCAGGGGCAGAGGTTAACCACGCCTAGCATAGTTGTTCCATGGACCAGGTAGCCCTACCACCAAAGGCTGCCTCGCAGCAATAAAAGAGCAGCTTTTAAAATGAAAAGCGGAACATTCTTAATTTTTAATCCGACAGTGTAACCTGTTTTTAATTTGGTGTACAAAAGTCCTCTAATGCCATTGTCCTGTAGCATGGTCAGAGTGATGGGGAGACTACCTGGGAACCACATGCTTGCCACCCTTGATGGAAGAAAGTTGAGATGTATAAACACACCTAAGTGAAGTCCCTAGTTGTGGTTCATCTTTAGCTGGAGGCGACTGGTTTTGTGCAGCAGCCATGCTTTCAGTAGAGCATGGATAAGCATCACACTGCAGACAGTGATGTGACTCAAGCCTGCTCCTAATGTGTGAGAAGGCCACCTAGATCCATAGAAATCGTAAGCACCTCTAATGCCCCTTTACTCATCTATGCCTGTTGGTGCAGCACCTACTTCCTTCACCCCAAAAGTATAATTTCCGTGTTACTTTCGTTGCAGATTATTAAAAAGTTGATCGAAAGGAAGCAAGCTCAGATTCGGAAAGTTTATCCCGGCCTTTCTTGTTTCAAAGATGGTGTACGGCAGATTCCCATAGAAAGCATTCCCGGAATTAGTATGTACCATCATACATCAGTTATCATTGGGTTCATTCTTTTTCAGTTTAAACTTGAGAATTTCTTTTGCTGAAGTGACTTGCTTCTAGTTATTCATAACAATTCTATACCACTTTTGAAATAATGCATTAAAAGTAGTTGATTATATTTGAATCTGAGGCTCTGTGGTGTTTTATGCACACGTTGGTTTATTTTTGTAGCCACAGGCTTTTATGCTGTACTGTACAGCCAGTGCTTACTCCATTAGATTTTTTGTGTTCTGCTATCTAGTACAGGTGGCACTGTGGGTTAAAGCCTCAGCGCCTAGGGCTTGCCGATCGAAAGGTTGGCGGTTCGAATCCCTGCGGCGGGGTGCGCTCCCGCTGCTCGGTCCCAGCGCCTGCCAACCTAGCAGTTCGAAAGCACCTCCGGGTGCAAGTAGATAAATAGGGACCGCTTACCAGCGGGAAGGTAAACGGTGTTTCCGTGTGCGGCTCTGGCTCTGGCCAGAGCAGCTTCGTCACGCTGGCCACGTGACCCGGAAGTGTCTCCGGACAGCGCTGGCCCCTGGCCTCTTAAGTGAGATGGGCGCACAACCCCAGAGTCTGTCAAGACTGGCCCGTACGGGCAGGGGTACCTTTACCTTTATCTAGTACAGGCAATGACTTTTTACGCTTGTCCAGTATATGCACAACTGCACATTCTTGCAACGCAGAAGTGGCCAGAAAAGGGGGTAGGCTTATGTGTGTTCCACCGACACGCACAGGGGTCAGGATCATTGCCTCTACACAATTTTCAATGCAGTCCTAAACCTACTCAGAAGTAGTTCCCACAGAGCGCGGCTCAATTCTGTAAAGAAAATTCACATGGGATTGTTAGCAAGCATCCAGTTACACAAGAAGCCTGCTTCTGCAACAGAGCAAGCAGCTCCTGCCCCTTCCTCTACGCTGCAGTCCCCATATGCCCCCCCCAACCTTTTCCAGGAGGTTGGGAAGAATTAACGAAAGGCCTCTAAATAGACAAGGGCTACAGCTTGCAGAAAAGCAGCAATGGATGCTGTCCTTTGGGATTTGCATCTGAATAAATTAGTGCAATGGGACATACTCCTAAATAACTGAATAGAATTGCAGTTGTTATTCTCTCCAACTTTGAATAGCAGAACCCCATGCCATACTCCAAACTGTGTTTGAAAGTCCTCTCAGTTTCAAAAGCGGTTTGCCACATAGCCTGGGGAGGGGGCAGCATTGGACATGTAGGATTAGATTATTAGGATTAGATTATTGGATGAATGGATCAATTAGTAAATTTTTTAAAAAATTATTTCCTCATCAGATTTGTATACTGCTCTTCATCAAAAGATCTCAGGGCGGTCCACAGGATTTTGTGGTTTATCCTACTGAGACATACTTGAACATATAATTGAATGTTGGGAGTGTTGACTAAAGCAAACTAGGTGGACTTGGAATTACTATAGCTGTTACTTTTGATTGGTATTTCAGTAAGGATGCAATATAATTCTATGATAGGTCCACACCAACTCAGTTACTTTGTAATCTAATGTAATTTATTCTTAAACGCTTCACTTTTGTTTGCTATATAGGAGATACTGGCTGGAAACCAAGCAGTAAAGAAAAAGGGTAAGCGTTGTTTTCAACAATAAAGCCTTTTAGAGTTTACCTGTACTGTACCTCTGAAGCATTGATACGTGCTGCACAATTGCTAAGTAACTAACATACATTTTTAATTTGTGGGTGATTGCTTTTTATTAATTAAAGAGCATTATGAAACTGAACAAATCATACATTTTAATCTTGTCTACTTTTCTTTTTTTTTAAGTAAAGAACCCAAAGATCCAGATCAGCTTTACAGCACACTAAAAAACATTCTACAGCAGGTCAAGGTGAGCATTCATTTTCTTTAAATATTTTGAAACCTTTTTCCGCTATGGTGCGTTGTTTCATGAGTGTATTTTCTCCCCTCTACCAGAGCCATCAAAGCGCTTGGCCATTCATGGAACCAGTGAAGAGAACAGAAGCTCCTGGTTATTATGAAGTTATAAGGTTCCCTATGGGTAAGGCCATCAACTTTTTAAAAAGTAGAGCATCCAATGAACCAGAAGCAAATTGAGTATATAGGCTTTGCTCCCAGAAACCAAGAGTAAAAGAGGGGGAAAACTTATTTATACTGCTCCATGAAATCTTGCACAAACGCCTGTAGTTTCCTGCAGTGCACTGCAACAGTGCAGCAGTTCTTGCATTTATAGTACAAAAGGAAACAGGAAAAGGAAGCTGCCATATATTGAGTCAGGACATTTGTACCTCTAGTTATTATCTTAACTGACTGGCAATGGCTCTCCAGGATTTTAGAGAGGGATATTCCCACCCCTACCTGGAGATACCAGGAATCAAACCTTTCCCTTAAGATAAAGACTACCCTAGTCCTTCTGTGTAAGTGGAAATTCCGTGTAGTAACAGAACTTTGGATAGTAGAAAAGTGTTTTTGTGCTGGTCCCGGGGGCTTACCGTGCGGTGTGGTCTGAGTCCGGTCCTGGGTCGAGGGTCTGGAGGCTGTCTGTCAAGGGCGAAGCGGGGTCCAAGGCAAGGAGCCGGGCGTGGTCAGGAACTCCAGAAGAGCGGGTAAGGGTGCTGGCAGGAACAGGTTTCCAGCGATGTTGCTCCCGCAACCTGGGACTGGGCTGACTGGCCTTTATTTCCTCTGGGGCCTAGGGCAGTCCCGGCCCACAGGTGACTCGCCACTCCTTGCCTGGAGGCGAGCACTCCTCCTGATAGAACTTAGTTCCCTCCGCCTCTCTGCCCTGAGCCTCTGCGGCTCAGGAGAGCCTGGAAGGTTACTGGACCCAGAGGCAGCCTCACCTTCCCCTGACCGGGCTGGGAGAGGAGCACCTGCAGGCAATGGGTCCTCAATCACCCCCGGAGCCAGAGTGGATTCGTCTGGTGTCTGCTCCTGAGGATCCGGCACAGGTGAGGGCCATTCAGGTTCAAGGCCCTGCCCTGGCTCAGCCGGCCCTGGAGGCGGGGACTCCTGTGCAGGCTGGGATTCCTCCGGTTCAGCATCTGAATCAGATTCCCAGGCCATCACAGTTTTATGTATAGCTTACAGTAACTCCTTTGCCCTACCCTCCAAATAATTACAAGTTTTCACTACTGAGATTTTCATCAACCCAAATGATTTAATTTCAGGGGATGGGAGCCACGGGTCTGGCTGGTGAGGGACACTTACCATGATGGTGGTTTTTTTAAATATACTTTTCAAACTGTAGCCCCTAGCGGCAGTCATATCACAACTCTGGCCACTGTGTGGGGAACACAGTTCCCATAATTCATATTTGCTGGAATGATTCCAACTGTAGTCTGGTTATCACCATCGGCCAAGGTTTAAATAAAATAAAAATGGGGGAAAGAGCTCTCACCACCAGCTATTTTCAGCATGTACATTTTAAAATAGAAATTAAAAGGTCTGTAAGGGCACTTTTGAAACAGGACCTTTTCACTAAAGAAGCAGAGGGTGGGGAGGATGACAATAGTAAAAAAAATCAAGCCTCGGATATACAAATATTGTAGGAACAAGACTTGATTTTTCTGTTTTTATACAGATCTGAAAACGATGAGTGAGCGACTGAAGAACAGGTACTACGTGTCTAAGAAGTTATTCATGGCAGATCTGCAGCGAGTCTTTACCAACTGCAGAGAGTACAACCCTCCTGAAAGTGAATACTACAAGTGTGCCAATATATTGGAGAAATTCTTCTACACAAAAATTAAAGAAGCTGGGTTGATTGACAAGTAATCAGTCCTTCTCTCATGCAATCAAGATGCCTAATTTAAGAGCAGAATATGCAGTTGATCTTTGAATAGAATTGAAATTTGTGTTTTAAAAAAACATTTTATTTACTAGCACTTTTAAAACATGTAATATAGAAGAGTTTATTTTATTAAAGTTTTTAAATGTACACTTGCATGCCCTTTTGCAGTGTATTCAATAATACATTTTTATTAGAAGTATTGCACAAACTGTTTGGGGATTTGAAAAGGGAAATTTTTCCAAGCAGTGAATGTTTAAGCTTAATGTAATGCAGTATCAAATTGTAAAATAGCTTTTTATTTTTTACAAAAGATGCTAATGAAGGGAGAAATGAGTTTTATATATATTTTAATGAAACACTCAACTAAGAAGGTGCTATGAAAGAAAGAGAAATCCTCTAAGATACAAAAAACCCAGTAGGTTCAAACTTCCTCTGTGAATTTGATTCTTTAATATTAGAGTTTGCAAAGAAAATCTAAATATGTAGCATAATCTGACTTTGACTGTGTTAGGTCACATTTCCAAAAAAAGCTGTGGTAGTCACAAACCACTTTTTAAAACTTTTGTAGTGCCAGCAAAAGCTTAATTCAGATAAACGATAACCATTTCTACCTTTATGCCCTAATCCAGCAAATGCTTTGTCTGCATAAGTTTTTACATACCTTTATCCCTGAAAAGCCATTCTTCCCTTAAAGTCACACTTGGTCCTGCAGTACTTGGGTGAAAAGAGATAGTCTTGATTTTCACACACATAGGCTAACACTAGATGTCACCAGTCACCAGATGCACTGGCGGAGGAAGCGCACTGCCCCCGGCGGTGCAATCCCAGTGGGGTGCCATCGTGGCTTCCTCCCACCGCCTGCGCCCTGCCCACAGCACACCCTGCCCCCGCCCCCCGGTGCCAGAGCATGAAGCTCCGCCACTGACCAGATGTGACTGACATACATATGAAACCAAAGCACATGCAGATTTACATGTGCATTTGACTAGCCCATATGATATTCCTTTACTATCCTTACCCAATGGGAATGCCTGCTCTCTAGCTGCTACCACAAATTATTTAATTCTTGTGTTCAACACTTTCTAGATCAGTACTGTTGATACTGTCAAAAGGTTTCATGAACTTCCCCATAAAAGTAGTTTTGAGCACATCCACCTCTCCCAGTTTTTATAGGGATTATTTTGGTTACATTAAACTGATTTTCAACCGAAGTACTACTAGAACATTATTGTTCATTACTTCTGTATTTTACCTACTTGTTACATTAAATATTGGCGTTACACCTTCATTCATGTAGGTGAGGGAAGGAAATATTTACTTGCCATTCAGTTGTTTGAATGTGAGCAGGCAGCAATTCTGCAACACCCAAGAAAGTAAATGTATTCATTTTATTTCTTTCTCCTAATTTATACAAAGGCATTCAAGAACTAGTTTCATTGTTTTTATATGCGCTGAAATATTTCACTAGCAAAACTGATGTAAAAAAATTGCCAAACAGAATTACAAGAGAAATTTATTTTCAAAATGGCTATGGTAGTGTTTATTCTAAGATTAGATTACCCTTGCTAGGTAATGGTACAAAATTAAGTCAAAATGGTAACATATAAATGCCTTAGTGCTTTATATAAAAATCAATTTATTTGGCTTTGTATTTAAGGTACAATGATGCAGCTGTGTGTTAGAGTATTTAAGTAGTAATTTTCAATTATTTTGTAAACTGGGCCAACAAAATCACCTCTTAAGCTTGATATCCTGTGAAAGTGTTATTTTCAAAGATTCTTATTGTCTTGAAATTAGAGTCTCTTCTATATTGAGAACATTTGGTTTCTAATTTAAAGATTATTTTCATAGATATTGTGCAATAAAGCTATATAGTACGATGTGTTTTAAAAATGCTTTAAGTGAAATTCTACATTTGTAAAATTATTTATTGTTCTGGTATAAAATGGTTTTAAATTATATGTATAAAATTAATCTTGTGTGCTATTTCGTACTTTGCATATAAAAAACCCCTGAAATATTTAACTTGTGTGAATAGACTTTCTGACAATTGTGCCATCACTTTCAGATGGTAAGAACCAAACACTATGCTATTCCATGTAGTTAATCTGTTTTCCTGTGGACCCATTGAGGGTCCCCCCCCACCCCCAAGAATAGATCTGAATTGAAAAGAGTGCAACTATTACCAAAAGAAACTATCTTCATTACAAGTTCAGTACTTCATGTGTGTAGACACACATGAATTTCACAAAAAAAGTTGGCTTATAAATTGAGCATTCCAATTCACCCCTTGGAACCTACTCGTAGATTGAGGACAGCCAGAGGGTAAGCTTATTCATGTTTACTCAGAATCATTGTGTTCAGTAGGGTTTACTTCCAAGTAACTGCGTAAGAATGCACCTTGGAATCTTTTTAAGATAGCTGTGCTACTATCCTTATGCAGTTAAAGTGAAACATCGGAACAAACACAACGGAATGGATGCTGGAACAATAGCACTACTGAGATAGCAAACTAAAATAGCTATCTTTTTCAAAAACATTGACACATTTTATTTCAATATGATCATTTAGAAAACTCTACAAAGACTTTCAACAGTTAAATCTGTAATCTGAAGATTTGCTATAAAAGTAGAATTACATTAATCTACATTTCAAGCAAAAATAAATTCCCATTTCCTGTGTAACAAGAAACTAGAAAAAACACTAAATACATCAACAAATTTGATGTTTACAAGTTTTAATATAAAATCTAGTAGTTCATATATTACATAAATTTCAACTGTATATGCGTTGTGTTGGGCCAGGGTGTGTTAAAATCTAAAAGCTGTTTTATGTACAAACATAGTTAAGATTTTCCAGTAATGATATTCCAGCAAATACACTTTACCTTTATATCAATACAACTACTTAAATTGTCAAGTTAAAGGGTTTGTTCCCTAAAAATGTTATTAAAATCAACCAACGCATTCAAATACCTCATTAGATCTGGGCAGTGATTTCTTTTTAAGAGAATTACACATGCGGCTCTTTTTCTGCTTAAAAATTGGAGAATCCAGAAAGATGTTATCTGTAAAAGGGTCTCCTCTTCTGAGCTTCCTATCAAAGCAAAATAGTACATTAGTTTTGAAAGCATTCATGTAATTCTTACTTTGCCTCATAACTAAATTCATAAGCAAGTCAGATTCATAAGCAAGGTTGGATTTTATATTCAAAATTTAATTCTAAACTAATACAACAAATTTCTAAAAACTAAATTATACAATAAATTTTTGAAAGAAACTGGTGCATATCCATTTAGAAACAAATATACTGACCTGCTGAGACTTGGTTCCTTATAGCTCACGCGATCAGTACATCTACGTTTCTTTCGAGGAGTACCTTTTATTCCAGTACTCATCGGTGGGTGAGAAACTCTAGTTTGGATAGAAGTTGATTCGAAATTGGTAATATCACTGAAACAGGGATGACATTTTTCAAGAGCCCTAGATGGTTTATCTGCTGGGAGAAAAATGTTTAAATGGTAACGTCAGCAATGAATAAGCTTTAAACAAACTCTCTTCCAGTGGCTCCAAACGACACCTTAATATTGGTAAAGCTCTGTATATGAATTCTGCAGAATGTTAAGTTTATTCGATTTTTAAGATGACAACAACCAATATTCATGATAAAACCAGACTTGGCTCTTGTTGGAAAACAACAATTGATTTCAAACCATGCCTGCAAATGGGAGTTCAAAGGGGGATTGGTGGTTACCAGGAAATCCTTTGAACTTCCAAAGTTTGCCTGTGGGAGGTGGGGGAATTGAGGATCTGGCCCACATGCTGCTTTCCCACCTTTTACAGGTTATAAGACTAAAATGTGTGCAATTTATGTGTTTTCTTTTAGTCATTTTTTCATAGCTTATGATGTGCAAATCAATCAGGAAAAGGAATATGGCTATTCTTTCTCCCTCTGGGAAACTCCAGAGGGTGAGTGCTCTTCACTGGGAGACAAAATGTAAGAACATGAGCATGTTTGTGTCCAGTTCATTGGTTTTCCACCAGTGTGCTATGAAATCATGGACTTGAGGAACATTTAGGGGAGCCCTGGGGGCCATTCTTTCATTAACTTGCAGCCTGTATCTTCCTGCATTATGTCTTTCTTTCTGGGGAATGTTTAGGGGAGCCGGCCGAGATTTAACTTGCAGCTCATTATCTTCCTGAAATAAAAGTGGCAAATAAAGTGAAGACACTTTTGCATGACTGCTTATCTTCTTAGAATCTCCCCCAACAAAAATCCTCCCCAGCTTCAGTAACTAACAGTTCCATAGTTTTACGCAGAGGGCATGAGAAATGCAAGAAAATAGCAAAGTAGCTTGATGATGTGTGTGCCTGGATGTGTGTTCTATGAGGATTTAAAAATAACCCTAAAAATGAGGAGTGTCTTTTGTTTCTCACTCCTTCTACCTCCAACATCCCTCCCCTCTCTTCTTCTCTACCTCTCTCCCCCCCCCCCCAGGCAACTCCCCCCCTTAACCGTCACCCAGCTTTATGGGGACAGGGAGAATGTTGCACGAAAGGAGCATGTCTGAATGTGTGTCCTGTGCTGTGTTTCTTGGTTTCCTTCCCCATGATGACAAGATATTTCTGCTTCTGATCTTAATCTGGTATTGCCCTCTCTGTCCCACCCCCCATTATGTGCATGCTAATTTCAGGGAAGGCAGACACGGGTTGCCAGGTGGGGTACGTCAGCTCAGCCCTGCAAAGCAGTGGCATTGCTTGGGTTCCAGTCGGCACATGCGCTCCCACTTACATGCGCACCAAAAATTGTGCCAAACAGGGCTGGGGGCAGAATGAGAAAATGCCCACTTATGTGCATCCTGTAACAATCCCAGTGTAAGTGGCTTCCACAGCGGAGCCACAGAAAGAATGTGGTTGGTGAAGGGAGCTGTGGACTCAAGAAGGTTGAAAACCGCTGGTCTAGTTAGCCCTCTTCCTGGCAATTCTAAAGTGGAGAAAAAACTACAGGAAATATCCGGTTGTGGCATTCCATTTCTGCAAAGGAATTCCACTTGAGCAAATTAGATTTATCCTTTTTGCAGCCAAAGAAAGAGAAATCCTATTGTGTTTGATCAAATTTAGATTTCCAAACTTTTCAGAGTTAGCTGTCGGTATCTCTATGCTTATTCATATACAGATTTTTTCAAAACAAAATTATAACTTACTTTCAACATTTTCCTTATCTGCAGAATTATCAGATTTTTTAGTATTCCTGTTTTCCCCCTCAGGACTACTGCCATGCTGTTCATTCACAGCGTTCTTTGATTGTTGCCTTGTGTGTCTTGGGCTGCCATCAGTTGTGCATTCTAAGCTTTTCCTGGATTTTTTCATGCAAGGCACATACTGACTATCATCAGAGTCCTCTTCTGAAGCAAATGATTCGTTACAAGAAGTTTCTGTTTCTTCTCCATTATTTTTTTCTTGGATGTTATTTTCTTCAACTTTGTTTTGTCGGAAAGGTGTGATATGGACACACTCCTCAAAAACAAAATCATAAGCATCATTGGAACCAGTTGATCTATCTGTTTTTTCTTTGGAACAGCACTTCCTATTATGGCTTCTCTCTTTTCTGGACCTTGTCCTGGATCTAGTTTTTGTTTCCAATTTTCTTTTCTGGTCTCTCTCTTTGTGTGTTTGAGAACCTCCAACAATTTTAAAATCAGTTTGTTTAGGGGCTGCTGTTGGGGTATTTGATTCAGGTAACATATTAGGCTGTTCCAAAGTTTTGTCTGTGTTTATCTTATGTTTCTCTTGAGAAACGGAAGTTTCTTCATATTGTTCATTATTTTTCACCAAGCCTGACTCAGGGCCAGGTTCATCTTGTTGGCAACATTCTGTTATCTGCTCAAGTACTTCTGGACTGCTACCATCAGATACATCAAATGGATACTGAGTTTTGATCCTGGAGTAGTGACGACGGATAGATACATTTTTTAGTAAGCTACTTTCAAATTGCATCTTCTCTTCATTTCTGTTCTCATACTCCATATGACAGTGGGAACTACTTTGCCAACCTGGTAATTTAAAATAATGTGTCAATTCTGCAGGGAAGCTTAAAAATACATACATTAAAGCTTTACGTAGTTACTAGAATAGCACAGAAAAAAATTAGATGCTAAATATGGTTAGTAAGGTTTGGCAGATTGGTCCATCAGATTGAACAGTTATAATAATAAAATCATATTATTAATTATAATACTGATACAGCAGAAGTAGACATCGTTTACCAATAATGCCTGTGCATAGAGAATTACAACAGAAATCTGTGAACCTGCTCTGTTTCCACAAGCAAAGGTAATTGTATCAGGTCATTTTCACCTCAGTACAAGTACTTTGCCAAAGCTGTGCAGAGTGGGAAAGAGAACTGCAGAACTGAGTCCTGTGAGGATTGGTTGATTATGCCAAATGATTATGCCAAATCTATATGTACATTTATGTCCCACTATCTCATGCCTGAGTATTAAAGGCAGCAAATTTGACTTAAAATGTTTAATTAAAAATGTATTATGGTTGCAAACCAGTTGATATCCCTCCGTCAAATCTTTGATCCAATAGAGCCTTCTGTCAGCAGAACAGAGATTAAGGCAATTGTAAATGAATCTTCCCCAGCATCCCCAATTCCACTGCTACCTGCTCTGGAGGCAGGGGGACTCTTCAGAGCTTGGGCTGAGGGGCTGCCTCACTAAAGATTGCCTCAATCCCTGTTCCACTGACAGGAGGCTTTGCTAAATTAAGAGCCTTCTGTCAGCAGAGGGACACCTTTCATAAAAAGTGGTTATGGCACATAGCAAGGAAATAGCTTTGCACAAGATTATGAAACTTCTTTGATGTTATGCTGCTACCTGTGACCAGAATCCAAACAGCTACTTTAGATGCTCCTAAGACAGGAAAGGTATACTCCTCGCTCCCACTGCAATAAGCAAACCTTCAAGTAATACTGTAATCTGCTTTTAAAATCCACTCAGCTTCAAAGAAGCACGTGATTTAAGAAACAGAATATAAGGTATGCAGAATTAGCAGCGGTTCTTTAGAACCCAGCCAATGCTCTTTAATAGTAAAGCCTCTGACCCATGTTTAGAATCTTAAATGCGGGATTACCTACCTGTATCCTTCTTTGATGTTGAAAAAACATCTTCAGTCATAACATCTCGCTGAGAATCAGCTGCAACATCTGAATAATTTGTATCTGTATTATCTTTTAATTCTGTTCCAGATGTTTTATCTTGCTTGCTTGCATCTACAGAAAGGATATGCCTTAGATGTGCCCTAAGGGGGGGGGGAGGTGAAATTCAATGAATTATTTTAAGAGCAGATTCTCATACAGCAGTTTTGGTACACACCCTGCAAGAAAAATTAAGGGTTTCCTAAATTAAAACTGAATGAGAACCTTCACTCTTGTAAACAAAGGTATATTCCAGGAATATGCGCTTGAGAATGAAATACAAAGCTACTTGGCAGTTAGTTTTCTCAACTTCAAATTGGCTTTGGACAGGGGAAAATGTTTTGATTAAAAACTGCATTAAAACACGCTTTCTAAGAAACATTCCTGTTCAAAAGTGCTGTGCTTGGTGGTAAAGTACAGTTGTTCTAAAGAAATAACACTGTCAGAAACTGCTAAAATATGCCTCCTGTTGTGATCTTCATAACTCCACCCTCTCTGGGGAAATATGGAACAAGATTTCACTTCACTCATGCAGGCTAACCATTGCTTTCTCCTAGACAGGAAGGGATGTATGAGGGCTTCCTGTCTCAGTGGTGCTTCGTTAAGTGAGCCTTGTGTTTCTGGTCCTGCTCTTTGATCTTGCCTCTTGGGTTTTGCTTCCTGGTTTGCCAGATTGCTCTTTGGTCCTGACTCATTGGCCCACACTCAGTCAAACTCCAGCCCACAGGCCAACCCTGATGATTACTGGTACTTATGGAGAAAATATGGTTGCAGAATATGCTGAATCATAATTTCAGATCTATGCAAACATTTTTGAGCTTGGCATTGTTAACTGGTCATTTGGCAATTTTCTCAATTCTAATCATTTTATTTCATAATTGAGAGACAAAAGGCATCTAAGCTCTTCTCTCACACCCTGCATTTTCCACTTTTGGATTGTCCTCATCACATACTTTTGACTCAATGCTTTAATAACATGGACTATAATCTTTAGTACATATATTCATGGAACAGTTTTCATAATCAAATATATAGGCTTTTTAGAGAAGAGCTCTTGAAATTCAAGAACCGCCAGTCAACACGAGAAAACCATTTTTTCTATTCCACAGCAACATTTTGGGGGGGGGGCGAGGGGGAAGTGATAAATTAACAGAAACCATTTTCAATTATCATAGTGTGTGTATGTGTGCACCTGCGTGTATAAAACACAATCTAAAATATATTTTATTGATGCAAGTTTCTTGATTTTGTTTTGAAGGGAAAAAACAGGCAGAAAAAATGAAATATATTAAGTATACTTACAAGGAATCTTGGCTTCTTACATTGCTAGAATCACACTCTTCAGCACTGGAGGCACTGAGAGTCTGGTTCTGTAAAAATTCAAGATATTATGCCGAAAACCATTATGCTGTAATGGACCATACATGAAGCACATAATAAAAATGAGATGTCTGAAAATGTGGCTCCCAACTACAGCTTATGAGGCAGACTATTGGACAGTAACAGAAAAGATTAGTGTTACCATTGGACAGTAACAGCAAAATATTTAAGCAATTATCTTAATGGGTGCAGAACTGATAACAGTCTAAAGTCAGAAAGTAACATACAAATACAAGGATGGGAAAAAGACTTACAAGAGCTGTGTTATATTGATCTTTTGCTGAACCAAGAAGACTTGTTGCATTGAGTAGGTCTTGAACAACTTTAGAAATAATCTCCTTCAGAGCCATTAATCTAGTCTAACAGAAACAAAAAGAGTTAACTGTTGTAGTTACAATACAACAGTGAGCTTGTTTGGAAATAAAATGAACAGGAAATAGTGGTTTCTATTTCTTGTTTATTATACAAGTTATCTGCTACCACAGGTACATTCTCAAGGACCACCCTTCCCCATATGAACCAACCCAAACCATGAAATAAGACATTTGAGGTCCTCATCTGTGTGCCCCACGCAAGGTATGTCAGCAGGATGACAACAAGAGAACAAGCCTTTTCTGTGATAGTCCCCAATTATGAAAAGCTCTACGCCTCCAAGCTTGTCTGCCATTAACATTTGTCATCTTTTTGGCAACAGAAAAATAAATACCTTTTCTTTTCCTTGGCATTGGAACTAATGATCTGGATTTATGTGTTTTCTTTTTGTAGTCATTTGTGTTTTTAGCTGAAGTGGATATTTTGTGTTTTAAGGTAATTCTTTGGATAAACACTTTTAGTATTATTTGTAACGTTTTAAGGGATTTATTTACAGATTGTGTTTTATTCTTCTTGCAAATTATTTCAAAACTCCTTCTGGTTCTGGTCTGATGTGATAAATAAATGTTCTGTTCCTGGGCCCCGCATGCGTTGGTGGAGCACATATAAGCGCACCCAGTCCCACTCTCTTTTGGGTCCAAAAGGACTCATGCATCGGCAATCATATGTCAACTGTATGCTCCTAAAACAATTGCTGCCTGTATTTTAATTGGACATTATATATGTACAGCATGTATTAAGATAAAATACCTCAGAATGCTCTTTTCCTTGTTGTAATGCCAGCTTTCTATGCAAGGCAAACACCTGAAATTTCAGACTCTGATATTCTCTCTTTAAATACAGGATTGTATCTTGTGCTTCCCTCATTTTGCTCTTCTCCTCTTCCAAAGCCAGAGCTAATGCTCGATTGTTTGTTTGAAAGCTTTTCATCAGTGTAGATGAGTTGTCTGGAAAAAATGGAAATAATTCCTAAAATTTCTATTTCTGGGAAAATTTGAATAAAATACAGTATTAAAAAATACTTACTTGCAATTTTACTGTTGACAGATAAGACTTGTTTGGTTTTGCCCAACTGTGCCCATTTTTTATTTCGCCTTTCTTTCATTCGTTCTTTTATATCTTCCAGGCTGTCCTTAAATGACTTTTTCAAGCACCTTTCTCTAGTCATTTTACACCTTAAAAAAATACAAAAACAACTGATTACAGTTTAACAAATATTTATTTAAAAGGCTTTCTTACCAATATAGAAAAATGAACTCTTTGTCTCATCTTATATTAACAACCCCCACCCCAAAAAATCTATCAGCTATCTGTTATTATCATAAAATGGTACTGAAAAGGTAATGTTTGGCCTATTCTTCAACAGTACATACAGATTTACTGGAGCAAACCTATTATTTTAAATCATAAATTTGAAAGAATATACTTATTTAATTTGAACCAGTAGTCTTAAAGACTGTGAACTACAGCTTGTCAAAGAAGGTCAAAAACACCTAGGAATAATACCCATTTTAAAATATATTTCTTAATAAGATTTTTTATTAACCACCCCCCACCCTCGTTCCCTTCAGTATACTGTAGGGCAACAGTGTTCCCATATATAGACACTGCTTTAAAAAAAAAAGCAAAGAAAAAGAGATATCAGACCCTAACCACTTGTTTTTGCTTTTACAAACAAGCGGTGTATAAAGAAAAACTTACAGAGCACAATTGCTGCTCTTGTTATTATTAAACTAAACAACTATCTGACTTTTAGAAGACATCTGTAGGCAGCCCTGTTTAGGGAAGTTTTTATGTTTGATGTTTTATTGTTTTTAATATTCTGTTGGGAGCCTCCCAGAGTGGCTGGGGAAACCCAGCCACATGGGTGAAGTATAAATAATAAATTATTGTTATATTATTATTATTATTATCGTCCATCCCTGAATTGAGCTTCTGCAGTCTATATTCACTGCAGACTCTTTCCAAACTTCTGTCTTCCGATACCCTTCCTCCAAAAAAACCACCCCCACATATCAAATCCAATTCCATGGATTGAACCTGGAACCTTTGTGTGGGGGACGCCCTGGGCCGCAGCCTGGGAGTCGTTTTGGACTCACAGCTGTCCACGGAGGCGCAGGTCAATTTTGTGTCCAGGGCAGCTGTCTACCAACTCCATTTGGTACACAGGCTGAGACCCTATCTGCCTGCAGACTGACTCGCCAGAGTGGTGCATGCTCTGGTTATCTCCCGCTTGAACTACTGCAATGCGCTCTATGTGGGGCTACCTTTGAAGGTGACGCGGAAACTACAACTAATCCAGAATGCGGCAGCTAGACTGGTGACTGGGAGTGACCGCTGAGACCACATAACACCAGTCCTGAAAGACCTACATTGGCTCCCAGTACGTTTCAGAGCACAATTCAAAGTGTTGGTGCTGATCTTTAAAACCCTAAACAGCCTCGGTCCAGTATACCTGAAGGAGCATCCCCACCCCCATCATTCAGCCCGGACACTGAGGTCCAGCACTGAGGGCCTTCTGGCGGTTCCGTCACTGCGAAAAGTGAGGTTACAGGGAAACAGGCAGAGGGCCTTCTCAGTAGTTGCTCTCGCCCTCCCATCAGATGTCAAGGAAATAAACAACTATCTGACTTTTAGAAGACATCTGCAGACAACCCTGTTTAGAGAAGTTTTTAATGCTTTATGTTTTATCACTTTTTAATGTTCCTCAGAGGGACGTGGGTGGCGCTGTGGGTTAAACCACAGAGCCTAGGACTTGCCGATCAGAAGGTCAGCGGTTCGAATCCCCGCGACGGGGTGAGCTCCCGTTGCTCGGTCCCTGCTCCTGCCAACCTAGGAGTTTGAAAGCACGTCAAAGTGCAAGTAGATAAATAGGTACCGCTCCGGCAGGATGATAAACGGCGTTTCCTTGTGCTGCTCTGGTTCGCCAGAAGCAGCTTAGTCATGCTGGCCACATGACCTGGAAGCTGTACGCCGGCTCCCTCGGCCAATAAAGCAAGATGAGCGCCGCAACCCGAGTCGGTCACGACTGGACCTAATAGTCAAGGGTTCCTTTACATGTAATGTTCTCCCGAGTGGCAGGGGAAACCCAGCTAGATTGGTGACATATAACTAATATTTTATTACTACAGTACTATTATTATTATTATTATTATTATTATTATTATTAGGCCTGGCACGTAACGGTCCTGCTTCCTATTCCTGCGTTGCAGGGGGCGGGTTGGACTAGATGATCCTCAGGGTCCCTTCCGACTTCACAATTTTCCTATCTGACGAGTGCTGGGCCGTCTGGGTCGCACCCAACTCGGGCCACTTTTAAGCGGCCGCTCCTTTCAAATAAGCGCGGATCCGACCCCTTTAGTCAGAACCCGAGAGGCCAGCCGCCCTCGGCAGAAGCGGCCTCTCCGGTTTCGGCCTCCGCTTTGTAAGCTATATGGCGGGAGCCTCCATTTCCCCCCTGCTTCCATCCTTTATCGCTCTCTTCCCGCAAACGGAACCCTTCAGCCGGGCTCCCTCGCACCCACCCGCCGCCATTACGGACAGAGAAGTACCGCCGAACCTGCGTCTGAGGGGCGCGCGCTCGTCCCTCGTTCTTTTTCCCTCAACTGCCTTCAACTGCGCGACCGAGTGCGCGCGCGACGACCCAAAAAGCCGTTGGTAGTGGTGGTTTTTTTTGTGTGTCTGTGTCTGTGTCTTTCAGGCGACGACTTCGTTCAAAATTCTCCGCGGCGCTTCCCGATTGGCCGGCTTGCTCCCAGCTGAGCGGCGTCGTCGTTTCGTCATCGCGCATTTCCTCCTCCCCCTCTTTTGTTTCCGCCTTCTTTCTACGGACCTGTGGGTGGAGCTCTAGCCTTGTTTTCATCCTTCGCTCCGTCCTCAACGCCGCAAAGTGGGGCGGGCACGGCGCTCTGATTGACGCGCGGCTGCGCCAGTAGAAACGCGTAGGCTGGTGAAGGTTGCGGACTGCAGTTGCGAGCTATTTTTCTGCTTCTGCGAAAGTCTTGTGTTGCTGGGTCTAGAATGAGTGATTGAGTGCAAATTAGAAAAGGACCCCAGCTCTGCCCTGGGAAATATAATTTATATGTAATTTATATTTAAATATATGTATATATTTTTCAGGAGGTGTTTTTTAAAAATATTCTTTAACAAGATTCTCTCCCTCTCATTTATAACATTTGCTTTTAAAGATTTCAACAGATAAAAGCAAACTCCAGAACTAGCTCGAAGTATTTTCGAGTCAGATTTTTAAAAAATGTATGTTGCCTTCCACTGCGGGAGGCAGTGGAAGACAGGAGGGCCTGGCGTTCTCTGGTCCATGGGGTCACGAAGAGTCGGACACGACTAAACGACTAAACAACAACAACAACAAAATGTTGCCTTTCTGAGGCTGCTGGTCGCTATTCTACGTGTGAGATAAAACTTATTTCATTCTTCTTTTTCCTGTTATTTAGCAAGAGGTCGAGGCTATTGCAACATATGAAAACTGGTGCAAGGGTAATACTGTATATAGTTTTCTCACCTTGTGTGCATGTGAGATCCTGGTCCTTGTCCAACTCTAATTGTACTTAAGGAATTACAGTACAGTACAGTACTACTGCTAACTAGTTGAAGGTTTGATTTTGGGTGCTTCCAGAAGGCCTGTTTATTGAGTATTTATCCTGTTTTGATTAGACAACATTGGCTGCTTAATAAGCATTCGTTCTGATTTGTTTGCAGGATGAGGACAGATAACATTGCATCAAAGCAAGTGTTGGCCCACACTTTCCAATGCAACTGCTTCCTCTTTGCTGCAAAAAATCTGATCTTTTGGGGAAGTGAGTTAGTTGCTCAACCCTAATTTGCACAGCCTAAGTTTGTTGGAATGTGATGGAATTCCTTCCCCCGAAAATAGCGACAGCCTAGAAGTGACAGTTGGCAAGCAGTGGTTCCCACTGATGTCCTCCGACGCAAGGGCGTGAGACTGAGCAACTGGAGGTTACTCAACTTATACTGGAGGTAAATTTGCTCTCACTAGTAGAACATGCCAGAGGGACGTGGGTGGTGCAGGTTTGAATCCCCACAACGGGGTGAGCTTCCGTTGCTCGGTCCCTGCTCCTGCCAACCTAGCAGTTCGAAAGCACGTCAAAAGTGCAAGTAGATAAATAGGAACCGCTCCAGCGGGAAGGTAAACGGCGTTTCCGTGCACTGCTCTGGTTCGCTAAAAGCGGCTTAGTCATGCTGGCCACATGACCCGGAAGCTGTACGCCGGCTCCCTCGGCCAATAAAGCAAGATGAGTGCTGCAACCCCAGAGTCGGTCACGACTGGACCTAATGGTCAGGGGTCCCTTTACCTTTTAGCAGAACATGCCAGGCAACAGCTCCTGCTGATCTTCTTTGGGACAAGGGAGTGGGGTTGAGCAGCTAAATACCACTTGGTCCACTTTGTTGTCTTATCTACAACAATACAGTGGTACCTAGGGTTGAGAACTTAATTCGTTCTGGAGGTCCGTTCTTAACCTGAAACTGTTCTTAATCTGAAATATCACTTTAGCTAATGGGGCCTGCCACGCCACCGCTGTGCAATTACTGTTCTTATCCTGAAGCAAAGTTCTTAACCTGAGGTACTATTTCTGGGTTAGCAGAGTCTGTAACCTAAGGTACCACTGTACAATTAAAAAAACAAACCCAATAAAAATGTGGAAAATAAGATGTAAAGATTTTATTTATCCCTTGGTGCAATTAAAATAACAAAAACGTTAGTTCATAGTTCAGATATTGTGAAACTAAGGAGTAAGTGGGTCTTTATGACTGCAGTCCCATACACACTTACCTGAGAATGAGCCCTATGGAGCTCAGTGGGACTTTCGTAGATGTGTAGGATTGCACTGGAAATCAGTGAAATTTGTACATTTCACTTCAGTTTTGCTAATAGCATAGCACCTCTGAATATATTTCTTAAATTTCATTTTAACTCTCATCTGTCCATAGCTGTCAACTTTCAGATTTGAAAATAAGGGATCAGCAGCCTCACCTGTCCCAGGGACAATCTATGGGATATTTAACAATCCGGGATAGCAGCGGGAAGCAGCGGGAAACAGCGCTGGAATAAGGGAATTTCCTGCAAAAAAAGGTAAGGTTTACAGCCATGCATCTGTCAAACAACAAGACTTCAGAACAACTCCATTATGCAGCAGCAAAAGGTTTGCAGACAGAAGCTAAACTGTCACATGAACGACAAATTCCTTTAAAGTATGGGACGCGGGTGGTGCTGTGGGTTAAACCACAGAGCCTAGGACTTGCTGATCAGAAGGTCGGCAGTTTGAATCCCCGCAATGGGGTGAGCTCCCATTGCTCGGTCCCTGCTCCTGCCAACCTAGCAGTTCGAAAGCACGTCAAAGTGCAAGTAGATAAATAGGTACCGCTCTGGCGGGAAGGTAAACAGCATTTCTGTGCGCTGCTCTGGTTCGCCAGAAGCGGCTTAGTCATGCTGGCCACATGACTCGGAAGCTGTACGCTGGCGGCCAATAAAGCGAGATGAGCACCGCAACCCCAGAGTCGTCTGCGACTGGACCTAATGGTCAGGGGTTCCTTTACCTTTAAGGGATTAGAAGAGATGAAAAAACGTGTTCCAGGAAGGTGTACCAAAGTAACATCACACAGTTTCCAAGCAGCCCAGTTCCAGGAGCCTTTAGACAAGCAAATGCATACCAAAGGAGCATAAAATACTGTTGTTCCAGTAATATGAGGTAACAAAGTTTACTGCAATTGCTGCGGCAAATCACTGTTTTCCACTTTTGTGGCAAGCAAAGCTGTAACATGGCAAAGGCATGGAGGAGAGCGGGCATAGCTGGGAGAGGCCTTGGTATAACTCCCAAGCTTCCAATAGCTTTTTTTTGGCTATGGTAAGTCAGCAGACTGTTCTGGATGAGATGTCAAATTCCCAGTAACTTTGAAGACATGGGCTGTTCTACCTTTTCTTAAAAAAAGAAGAAGATAAGAAATGCTAATTTTAGGGGAAATTGAAATACATATGCAATACATATTTTCATATCGAAACGAAGCTTTAAGTCCATTGATTTCACTGAGTGTATATATGACTATTGCAATTGCAGGGGGTTGGACTAGATGACCCTTGGGTTCCTTCCAACTCTTAAGATTCTATGACTAATGCTGAGCACCATCCTTGAATATGAAATACTGGTATTGTTTTATCATGTCAGCTCTGAATTTCCTACCATAATACCTCTGTTCCCCATTCTGCAAATGCAAGGATGCGCAAATGATAAATTATTAGGGAGGCAGAGAAGATTTATCCTGCACTTAATGTTTAATGCACAGGTTCTGAGAGTTAAGATTCATTCTGAAAGTATGAGAATTTAAATATGAAGCATTAAAACTGCTCCAGAAGCATAGTTCCTTCTCTGAAAGGAGAGGGCGCGATATCAGGTTTTCCACAACTTTATGAGGAATGCATGCTCATTATTTTAGAAACTTAAGGAGCAAGCATGTTTAAGTGTACACTTTTAATTCAGAAATAATTGTGTCTCAGTAAGAAATGTTTGGGAAAGAAACCCTACCCAAGGACATCTGGAAATAGTTTTATGTGTTCCTGAGAATGCCAATAGGATAGGCATGGCCTGAAATAAATACTGAGTGAATGTCAATATGAATTTTAAGTAGCCCTTACGTTAGTGCACTGAATAGAGGCATGGACTTTGAAGTAGCAGTCTGGTTCGAAGTCCATCTCTTTCATGGACTGAAGGCATGGGTCTTGGTCTTTGTCAGAATTTCTCCACCTTTGATTCCCCTCAGCATAAAAAATAATAATAATAGTGATGTTTTTCCTTAGTGCACATGTGAACACAATAACTATGGTAAAGCAGTGAAGAAGTGCATTGGGAATTATGAAATGTAATAATACAATGAAAGCAATTATTCTTAAACTGTTCTGTGCCACCCTGAGCCTAAAGAGCAGCATATACTGAAATTGCTGCCTACTGTCTTTTTGCCCAAAAACCCATGGTTGAAGTTTATATAAAAAATGATCAGCTCAAGGACAAAAGCATCAATCTTTGAGGCTGAGAGATGAAAAGGAAAAAAGCACCAGCACACAATAAGCTGCCGACAAAGGCAATGAATGAAGGAAAGTCTGGTCTATTCAAATCCGCAGCCTTGGTTGAGACAGAAAGGGTAACAGCCATGCTGAAGTTCCATTGCTGCAGTTAGCATCAAAATGTCTGGGTCACAGCCGACTGCTTTTGAAAAGTTTGCTCTCAGTAAGCATGGTACGAAGTCAGACCAGAATTGGCAAGAGACAGTCGCTTTGCCATTCTCTGCAGGCGTTCGGCTCAAGTACTTTTTTAATAACTTGGGTTTCACAAGATAAAAATTGTAGCTGGAAGGTATGAGGTTTTGTGTGTGTGGGGGGGGGGGGAAAGGGGCAAAAGGAAAACTTTGAAGCCTGACTAATCCAGCTCAGTAGACCAATGTGATGTGCCTGGAGGTCTCTGTCTTATCTTCCTGCCCAAAGATGCTGGCTTCCGTCTGTCTTGGGAGACAATGGAAGAGTGAGCCATCAGGGGGGAAAGTCAAATGGTTGGAGAGTTACAGCACCTGCTGTGGCTGCGGAGACGGGTAAGAGAGACATGTTTTATTGCAGGTGGGGCAGATACACTGGCGGAGGAAAGGGGGGCGGGGGAACACACTGCCCCCAGCACCATCAGGGGGGAGGGGTACCATCGCGGCCGCCCCCAGGACACATGCCGCGCACCCCCCCACCATGCCTAGCACCATGCCCCCGGGATGTGCGCCAGCCACGTCCCCGCCGATGCACAACCTGATTGTACTGCAAATTTGTGTTACATGGAGTGGCATAGTTACACCAGGAACTACAGCCATTGCAAGATGAACAGCAAGGTGAAAGAAAGGGCAATTACAAAATTAAAAACTGAAAGCAGGGCTATCCCTAGGCAAGGTGCAGGGCCTGGGTTAAATCACATCCACCTGGCTCTCGACCCTTCTCTACATAATTGTGGCAATGGCCCTTTCCTCTGAGCCCCCCCAGCCATGGCTTTCTGTTGTTGTTGCCTCTTCTTTTGCTGTTGTTTTAGCAGGGGCAATGACCTTGAAGCCCTCCGCCTCTGCCTTGGAAGGGGGTCGTAGGAAGTTGCCTTATACTGAGCAGGACCATTGGTCCAGCTAGCTCTGTATCGGCCATGCTGGTCCAGCATTTCAAACAGCAGATGCTCAGGATTGAACCCAAAACCTCCTGTGTGTCATGCAGTTGCTCCTCCACTGAGCCCTGCTGTGTGGGCAGCAGGGGCCAGGCAGCACGGTTGCCAGCTGTGGGCACCAGGTGTAGGGCTGCCAAAGTTCAGGTTCCGGAGCGGTCACCCCTATTCCCCCCTCTGATAGAAAAAAAGGGCACAGTACTGGTCTTTGAATCAGAACCCAAAAATTCAAAATGGTCCCTCCTGCTGTCTTATTAGTTACCCCTTTTCATGATACGCCAAGATGAAGACTGGAGGCAGGAAAATGGTGCCTCATCTGAAATCTGTACCCCAAAGCATCTTCATATTGTTATAGGATGAGGGGAGGGAGTCTTGGATGATAACCTGTGGGCAGTGCTATTTTTCTAGAAAAAGAGGTGCCAGGGCTCACCACAAACTTCTCCCTTGTTCTCTTAAGAATGGCAATGGCGCCCACCTGAGAGGCGCCCACCTGGGGAAAAAAGCCCTGCGTGTGGGTCCCTTCCTTTAAAAAATAAAATAAAAAATTATTAACAACTTCAACATACAAACCGTCAAAACATATCATATTCATTATTATTCCCCCCTTTTCCCCACCCCCCTTCTAACCCTCCCTCCTCCCCACAGAGACTTCCCTCAGCTCCCCTCTCTGATTTCTCAGCACATATTATTCTCTGCATGTTATAAAATTATACATATCCTTAGGTTATCTATCATGTTATCAACCAATAAATTTGTGTATGTTTATTCAAACCCTGCCAAGGAATCCAGTTCATTTTGTTGTCCTTTTAGATAATTTGTAAAAAGCTCCCATTCTTCCTTAAAGTCACAGTTGTCCTTGTCCCACAGTTTGTATGTCAATTTAGCCAGTTCTGCATAAATCATCAATTTTTCTTGCCACTGTTCTTTCATTGGGATTTCCTCATTCTTCCATCCTTGTGCTATCAAGACTCTTGCCGCTGTTGTAGCATACATAAATAAGTTCTTTATTTTTCTTGGCAGGTCTTGTCCTAGAATCCCTAACAGAAATGCTTCTGGGTTGTTGTTTTCTACAAATGTCGTTTTAAACATTTTTTTCCAGTTCATTGTATATCATTTCCCAATTTTTTTTTCATTTCTCTACATTCCCACCACTGTGGGTCCCTTCCTATGATCCTGCATCTGTGAAGGTAGAATGTATAAGAGGGAACCTCTTTAAAACATTTTAAAAAGGCTGCCTCAGACCTTGTGCTTTACACGATGTACTTAAAAGAATACTTGCATAGTATTTATATAGGATAGTCATGTGCTGTATACTTTACGGGGCAGGTTATTTCTGATTTTTCTACCTTAGCTACCAACTCACCTCAGCTGAAATTAAAATTAGTATTTGTGTTGACATAGTACTGAGAACAGTCCTTCATAAGGAGGTAAGAGGCTTAAAATTCAATACCATCATGACTTACTGTAAATGTTTTTTTAAGTGAACCCTGCTGCCTGTATTTCTCTTCATTTTTTAGAATGTTTGAAGAAAAAAAATGTGTGTAGTTATAAGTGCTAGGAAGGTTGGAAGCTGGCAAAGAGATATTAAAAGCAATAACTGGACTCTGATTGATGCCAAGTTCCCTTATGACAAGATTTTTGAGTGACAGAAAAGCTGAACACGGGCAGATTCCCCCCTCTGTATTTTCTTTCTCAGTTTTTTTTTGTATTCCCTTACAGCACATCTCAATTAATGTTTACTCTGGAGTTAGTTCTACTATCTTCACTGGGCCAACTTTACGTAGGACTATGCACATGTATTTGGGAATAAGCCCATAGAATTCCGTTACATTTACTTCTGAGTGAACATGCATAGGATTGTGCTGCAAGTCTTATAAAGCTCTGGCAATTCTTTTATATTCATTTCTAAGTGTAATCGGTTTGCACTTCGTTTTCTTAGCAATGTCACTTGCACCTCTGAAGGTTTTCCACATAAGCTGTGGTTTGCATTATAAAATACAAACATAGAACGGAATGGTGCAATGTTTTCTCTGCTATGTTTATTGTGTTTGTTTGACTATATTTTGTCTTATTTTATTACCTTGCTCCATGATCATCTGAGGAGGCGTGTGTGTGTGTGTGTGTTTTACAATAAATTAAGGAAGATGAACTTCTTCCGCATGAAGTCAGGTCCTTTTCTTGATAAGTTCTATGAGGGAGATAATGTTTTGTTTGACAGGTTTTAAAATGTCAAAATTTACATTAGTTTGATCTCCGTTTCAGAACAGCAGTTACAAAAAGGGTCACTTGGTGGAGCTAGATTGTTTTCCAAACTGAGTGTATTTTCACAGCAGACCGCTTAAGAGATCAATGGCAAAACCGACAGACTTGTTCTAAAGACTTTCATAGAAGATCTCAAAGGCACTGTTCAGAAGTAAACCGATGGCAGGAGTGCTAGGCTGTTCTTTCCCTTGCCGCGTGATGTTCTTCCTGAGAGGCAAGGTGCACTCTTCTAGTGGCCAATACTGCGATCACACTCTGATCGCATCCATGAGCTGCTGGGGTTTGTGTGTTGCATTTGGAGTTGTGCGCATTTTGTTTTTATGCATTTGCAGTGTGCCTTAAGTCATTTTGAGGATATTTTCATGGAAAAGCTGTGTATAAATAAAATAAATAATGTACCAAAAAAAAAATACTTAGAAAGGAGAATTTAAATAGATGTTTTAGAAAAATGGGAGTTTAAAGCATTTCTAATCGCCTGATATATAATGAGATAAAAAGATGTTGAAATATACATTTACTAAGAAACCAGAGCATTCTTACTTGGCATTGTAGGAGATGATATTAACAGACAGGACTGTAAGTTGTTTTTGTATGCAATGACAGCAGCAAGAATATTATTGGCACAAAAATGGAAGCAAGAAGAATTACCGACGAAAGGAGAATGGAGGATGCAGTTGATGGACTATGCAGAATTAGATAAACTAATAGGAAGGATTTGAAACCTGCAGGATCAGAGATTTTTAGATGACTGGAGTAAATATACGAACTATTTGAAAAGCAATTGTGATGAACAGATTACGCTAGTAGGACTGCAAGAGGTTTTGTGAGGTGGAGCATTCGAAATATTACAAGAAAGACTATGAAAAGAGTTATTAGTTAAGGATAATTAAATACAATATAAAAATTAAGAAATGCAGAATAAGTGATAAAGAATGAAAAACCATCAGAGGTGTTGACGGAAGTCTAAAATATTGTATAAGATGAGAAGATATGTTGTATGACTGTTGGAACTGAAATATTAAAAAAAAAACCAATAAAAATGTATAAAAAAATAAAGCATTTCTAATTGCCTTTCTTCACTTCCCACCACTGGCTAGGCAGAACTCCTTCTTCAGTCCACTGGTAGGAAGGCTACAGAGAGTGCTTCTGTGTCAGTATGATGGATGGTGAGCTCTTTTTGCCTCGACCTCCTATCTGGCACATTATCACCTGCTTTGCTATAGTCTCATGTAGTTTGCAGCAGGGATCTGAGATTGCTGCTCATCATCTATACATGCCCTTAGCCACTCTATGACACCTGCGTAACCCTAATGCCAAGCATAATTATCTTAAGCAATAACAATTACCCTACCTAACACCCAATTTTGAGGTCCGTGGTCTGAAGGTGTAGGATACAGCAGCTCAGCAGGTCTGGGTCTGGATGGCGTACACTTGAGAAACCACGGAAGAAAGCAAGGGTGTAAATAAAAAACTTTTTTTTTTTTTGCAGCTTTTCTTTCATTAGGAACCAGATCTACCATACGAGGGGAACTTAATTAATAAGGTTGTTTCAGAGCAGGCATCAGCATATAGGGCTTAATGGGGAGGACCATCTGGACATGATATGGAGTGGTTCGGATGTTATGGCAGGGTGAAGACCCCTTTAAATCCTTGTTTTTCCTTTTTATTTCTCAATTTTAAACTCTTCAAGTGATAACATTTCTGTACAAAAACTAAGGGTTGTATCCAGTGTTATTTTTCTAGAAAAAGAGGTGTGCTGGAAGTCACTGTGAACTTGTTCCCTTGTTCTCTTACAGTGGCAATGGCCCCCACCTGAAAGGTGCTGGAATGGGGGTCCGGTGAGTTTCAGCTGGAAAAGAAAAAAAAGCTCTGGTTGTATCCATCACAGCCCACAAACTTTCACCTGCACAACAAGACTTCTCCTGTGCCCGCCCCCCCCCCCAAAAAAAATCTGCTTGGGAGATTTGGGGCAAGCAACCTCAAAAACAGATCGGGGGGACGGGACATGTGAGGAGAAACAGAGGTAGTCCCATTGTGAAGGTGGAAGCCCTTTTGCTAACAGGACCACCCACAATCTAGTTTTTCACATTTAAAATACACCAACTCAGCTCCTACGGTTCTTTTGCATGTTTTTGCCATTCATATTCTTTAGATTTTGTTTTAGCATTTTTGCTATATCTTTTCCCTCCCTGCTTTGTGCCAGCTGAACAGTTCTGACCACCTGGGTGACAGTAAGATTTGATTCTTGTCGGCTGGAAGGCTTTAAAATTGGGTTTCATTTATTCTACTTCTACAGCGAAATGTTGCACGGCTACTGGAATATTAATACGTGTTTGTTCTATCTCTTTTATTTGGCACAAATTGAATCTTTTTTTAAAAGCAACAACAACAACAGCACTTAGGTTTGATAATAGTACTCGAAGAGGAGTATTTGCAGGTCCTTATTTTATGTGACATTTTAATTGATGTCTGAGCACCAGACATCGAGTTTTTGCTCTTCCTCTTCCCTTTTCTGCTGCCCTCCACAAGTTTTTCTCATATACAGATGTCATCTGTTTGTGGTTGCCTCTTTGTCCAGGTTAAAAGGCAGAGACAGTTAATCAGTCAGAAAATCCCTAGCCTATGTATATTCGGTCAGCTCCAGATGTAGCTCAATTAAATTTGGCACCCGAGTGGTTCACAAGACAACATCCATGCACGCACTAATTAATAAAAAACAAACCTATTTGGAAGAGTTTCAGGCTGCAATCCTATATATACTTTGAACACACTTGATCTTACTTTTGAGTAAACATACATAGGTTTGTACTGTTTTTAAAAAGTGTATCATCAAAAATTAACACTTTAGGTATCTTGCAGTTTTTGATAGGAGCATGTGAGCTTTGCGTAATAATGATTATGCGTGACTGCAACAAAATGCTGCCGTATGAAGTGCTGCTCTTTGTGCCAGTCGGCCATATATGTTTCCCATTTTCTGTTTTTTCTTCCAACATACTATCAACATTTTATGACCACTGAGCATATTCAGTCCTCCTCTGTTTTTTCCTCAGGGCTCCCTTGATGCTGAGATCTCTTTGAGGGGTTCTGTTCTGGCTACAAACCTGTCAGCGCTCACCAGTTGGGTTTGTAATTAGATGGAAAGAAGAAGCATGAATTTGGGTACATATGTTCAGATTTGGCCGTCAAACAGAAGCTAGTGGATGACTTCTGAAAATTTTGTTCGGAAGGGTGGGGCGGTGTAAGTGCAGATTTGGGCATCTTAACTGAACTAAGCATGCTTATGGTTTCACAAATTTATCAGTTCCTTAAAAAAAAAAAAATACAGACCAAATCTGTGTTTTAGCACATAACCAGGAAGACAGAAGCAATGCCAGCAAAAAGTAAAATCACGTAATGAAAAATTTCTTGTGCACTTTCAACTGTGGTCATGCATACACTGCCAGAATTCCTCAAGAACATAAGACGAGCTTGCTGGATCAGGCCAGTGATCCATCTAGCACAGCATTTTGTTGTCCCAATGGCCAAGCAGCTGCTTATGGGAAGTGTCGGGGGCTGGCAGAATGCTGATGGGTGTGCACCAGGGGAAGCTGGGCTGGAGTCTGACTTGGGAGAGGGGGGCATTGGTTTGTGGGGATCTGTAAAAGGTAAAGGACCCCTGGACGGTTAAGTCCAGTCAAAGGCAACTATGGAGTTGCGTCGTTCGTCTTGCTTTCAGGGCGAGGGAGCCAGCGTTTGTCCACAGACAGCTCTCCGGGTCATGTGGCCAGCATGACTAAACCGCTTCTGGCACAACAGAACACTGTGATGAGTGCCAGAGCGCATGGAAATGCCGCTTACCTTCCCGCCACAGCAGTACCTATTTATCTACTTGCACTGGCGTGCTTTTGAACTGCTAGGTTGGCAGGAGCTGGGACAGAGCAACGGGAGCTCAGCCCATCACGGGGTTTCAATCCACCTACCTTCTAATCAGCAAGCCCAAGAGGCTCAGTGGTTTAGACCACAGCACCACCCAGGAGGCAGGGGAAAGCTTCAGAGCTGGAGGGTGGAGCACAGGATGTGTTGGAAGAAGAGGAGGAAGAGGCAGGTTAGGCAAGTGAAGGGCCAGGTGCTTCCCCACCCTCTCCTGCAACACTGCCTCCCAGAACCAGGAGCGAACTGAAAAGGGATGAGCAGAGGAAGTTTTCATGCAGGCTCAGCTTCCAGCTGCATGCGCACAGCCTGTCAGGGGAAGGTACATAAACTGGTGGAGGGAGAGTAGTTCCCTGTTGCTGCAACTGGATCACTGTGCTGGTAATGTGTACAAAGCCTAAGTCATGGGGCTTGCCCCCATAATCCTGCCTCTTTCCATGCATGTTCTATGTATGTGTGATTGTCATCTGAAAAGTGCAACCACTTTGCAGGGTTGCTGTACACAAACTCTAGCTAATACATTTGAATAGGAATGGCAGAGGTGCAAAATCGCTTCTTCCTTAGCAAATAGGCATACAGACCTAATGTGGCTATGAGGATCCTGTGCTTTTTGACCGGTATGGCAACAGGTGTTTTCTGCAAGGGAAAAGTGACGGTGATCATTTGCAGAATTATCCACGTTGCACGCAGACTTAAGTCCAATCACGGTATTGACCTATTACAAAAGTACTTGGAAGTTGTTACATGGATGGAGCTTTAACTGCATCAGACAAAGGATGGTAAAGATGAAAGTACGTATCTGTGATGAACAAAGAAAATGTGAAATGAAAACGAGAGCAGCAGACATGGCAGCAATGGATGTCCTTTTCTCCTATAGCACTTTTTAACAATTACCCTGTAGTTAATAGTTCTTGAGATTCTACCAGTCAAATAACTGCTTATCTATAAAAGCCTGAAGATGGAGATTTAACTGCCAAGATCATTAGCTTTCATATCGTTGCTTTCCAGATTAGATTTAGAGGCATTGACCATCAAGTCTCAGGAGGTCATGAGTAGATGAGAGTACTTTCAACTCAAACACTGCTACAATTAATTTACTCCTGCAAATCTGTAAGCTAGCTCCAAAGGCCAATAAAGTGTTTCAAGCAACCGTAAGAACATTAGTTAGTCTTAATGAGAACATTATTGACTGCCAACACACCGAGGAATACGTTAAGGCTTTGATTTTGCAACAATCCTTTGCTTGCAAAGATATTGAAAATAGGGCAGATAATGCAAGAGGTCAGTCCTAACAACCCATACTTGACTTGCTTGGAGACCTCAGAATCAAAGCCTGCACTAGAATTGTACCATCAGTCGGTGAATGAGCTTCGCGTCTAATGCTTTAATCCAAGCGGTTTGAAATTGTTCCAGTCGAGGTCAGTTAGCTCAGCCTGATAGGCAATTAAGACTGCAACTTTCATTTTCGGATGGGGTCTGATGCTGTCTCCCCTATTCCTAACCAGACTCAAATAGATTTTTTGTTAAAAAATTGTACACTGCCCTATAGCCACAGGTCTCAGCTTTCAGTGAGCAAAAGATGGTGAAACGTGACTTCTCAGTGGAATGAACTGTTGCTATATCTCTGCATGGTCCTGGCTCTTGGACCCAGCCATGATAGATATGAAATATTCTACAGCTGAAGAGCTAGTTCACAGAATCACAGAACTGTAGAGTTGGAAAGTACCCCAAGGGTCATCTAGTCCAACTCCCTGCAATGCAGAAATCTTAGCTAAAGCATTCATGACAGATGACCATCCAACCTCTGCTTAAAAACCTCCAAGGAAGGAGAGACCACCACCCACCCTCTATTGTGTGGGCAGGTAATCCCTCCCCCTACCTGGCCTGGTTTCCCTGGCAACGCTTCCCCCAGGTGGGATTGGACAACTCACTGGGGTAGGCGGGGACCTCCAGGTATCCCACCTGAGGGAAGGCAAAGCCTATGCTGATGGGGCCACTCCAGATCCAGGGCTGCACGCGTCCCCGCAAAGGGCGCCCCCCGTTTTAAGTGGGGAGCGGTCATTCTTGAGGGAGTCCGTTCCACTGTTGAACAGCTCTTACCATCAGAAAGTTTCCCCTGATATTTAGTTGGAATCTTCTTCCTTGTAACTCGACGTACTGGTAGTGGTTGACCGTAATCTTAACAGGGACAAGACCTAAAGGGACATATTAAGTTAGGGCAAGCAGATGCATGCAGGTGGAGGTAGAAGGACAAACAGAAAGCGTGTTTTTGAATTCTCTGGTGCTCCCAAACACGGAGGGTCTCCATGCTTAGCATCTAACATGCCATTAATGCTAGCTAAATGTCCTTAGTTACTACCAACTAATGCTCCCAATTAGGGACGCGGGTGGCGCTGTGGGTTAAACCTCAGCGCCTAGGACTTGCCGATCACATGGTCGGTGGTTTGAATCCCTGCGGCGGGGTGCGCTCCCGTCGTTCGGTCCCAGCGCCTGCCAACCTAGCAGTTCGAAAGCACCCCCGGGGGCAAGTAGATAAATAGGGACCGCTTACCAGCGGGAAGGTAAACGGCGTTCCGTGTGCTGCGCTGGCTCGCCAGATGCAGCTTCTTCACGCTGGCCACGTGACCCGGAAGTGTCTGCGGACAGCGCTGGCTCCCGGCCTATAGAATCATAGAATCATAGAATCATAGAGTTGGAAGAGACCACAAGGGCCATCGAGTCCAACCCCCTGCCAAGCAGGAAACACCATCAGAGCACTCCTGACATATGGTTGTCAAGCCATAGAGTGAGATGAGCGCACAACCCTAGAGTCTGGCAAGACTGGCCCGTATGGGCAGGGGTACCTTTACCTTTACCTTTAATGCTCCCAATTAAGGGTTCCACCCACTTCCTCCCTAGTCACCCCGTCACCACCACATCTTGTACCCTGAGCTCGTAACCATTGTGCTGTCTGTGCTGCCACCTTATCAGTTCTTTTTGACCTTGGGCTGAGCGGATGAATGTTTTCCAAACAGTGAATCTGTTAACTATCTCTCTCCCAGTTCTTCTCCTCCTAGCTGTTCCCCATCCAGTATTTCCCAGCTTCTGTCTTCTGAACTATGTCCTTCTGCAGACCACTGTTCCAAATCTACACTGTTCTCCTGCTCCTGGGAAGATTCAGGATCCTGATCAGGAGCAGGGGGAGGGGGAGGGGGGCTCCCACCATTCTCCTCAGTGCAGACTTCCTTAGCACAGTCCCTGACACAAAGGCTTGCTTTATTGAATTTTAAATTCTTGATGTACATATTTTAATGTTTGGCTGTGTAGTTTAATTATGAATGCTTCCATTTTAATATTGTGCAGTTGGTGGTTATACTTTGTAAACCGCTTAGAAGCTCATCTTGGTATTAAGTGGTATATAATTGTGTCGGTACTACTACTACTACTACTACTAGTACTACTACTAATGATAATGGCTGACCAACCTTAATTGAAAGTATCTCTCTTTCAAACAACTGGCCATTTAGCAGGAGGGAATTGTGTGTATAAGAAAGCCACTTGGAACATAATGAATGCATGGTTTTCGGTTTACAAGCTTACAGAAGTGACTTTTATTCATGGCTTTATGGTTACTGAGCATAGGCCTCGGGCAAAAGCAGAAATGTTCAGCCCAACAGCATTTTCCAAAGAAAGTTCTCTGTCGCTAAAATGGAACAGGTTGAATGGAATAAGAATTTCTCTCTCATGATGATGGCCAGTAGTGTTTGGATTCTAATGCAGCTTGAACGGCATACTCAAATGAACAGTAATAGAGGATTCTAGTTGAAAATTAATAGACTGTCAAGTACTTTTTATGCATGATGAACTGTAATTGCAAGGGAAGGCCCAACGCTAACAGAAAAAAATGTACCCTAAGAAGAAGATTTATACCGTTGTTATTTAGTTGGTTATTCAGCTGTCTTCTCAGAAGCTGAAGAAGCCGAGGTGAAAATGTGTTCAGTAAGGCAACGCCACTAAACTCACCACAATTCTAGCAAACTGAAAATGGCAGGTATATTACATTTGAACAAGGCAAGTGAAACTTAAGAAGGCATGCTTTTTTCAACAGAATTCAGCCATGTGGCTCTACATGACAATGGCGCAGGACTAAATCGATGCTCTCAGACATCCTTCAAGTGTACAATCCTCTACCGAAGATAAAAAAAATTATATACCACCGTTCATAAAAATGACAGAGTAATTTGCAATATGCATACATATATAGCATAAAGACAACATAAAATTTTGAAATCAGAGACCACTAGGGCTGGGCGATAACTGGTTTTCAACATTGTGATATATCCCCAGCTAAACATCATGATATAGCAATATATCACGATGCCTGAAATAAGGATGGAACTATGTAGAGGCAAACAGAAGGGCTGAGTGATATCCGGTTTTCAACATTGTGATATATCACCAGCTAAAGATTGTGATGTACTGATGTCTGAAATAAGGATGGAGCTATGTAGAGGCATTGTGATTTTTGCATAGCACATACATACACCAAATCATGATTCACAATATATTGCCAGGTCAAAAGTTATGAAACCGATATCACAATATGGACTTCAAACCAGTTTTATACAATATATTGCCCATCCTTAACACACATCATGATTTGCAGTATTTCACCAGGTCAGAAATGGCGAAACCAATATCGTGATATGGACTTCAAACTGATTTTGGCCGGTATATCAATATATCACCCAGCCCTAGACACCACCAATCATGGTATTTTCTTAATTGCTTGGCAGCACAGAAAAATTTGCAGCGAATATTTAAAGGTTAAAGCTGAAGGTTCCCACTGAATCTCTGTTGGGAGAGCACTGGACCAATGACACTAAAGGTTTCATGTCACTGTCAGATGAGCCTTACCAACTCAGGGAGATGACCAATGATGCTCCTGCTGATTATTTCATTGATCAAGCTTGTGATGTAAAGGTTCAGGTGGTCCCTAACACACCCTGGATCTAACTTGTTCAGGGCTTTGTAATATCTCCAAAGTTTTCATTAAAAACCCTCCAAGAACTTTCAAGTTCCTAGACCTCATGGCTGTAGAACTGAACTTGAAAAGTGACTAAAGCTTTATTCTGTTTCAAAATAGCATAAAGTAGGTGATATATTAGTAGTCTGAGCATCTCCCTCTCTCCCTCCCTTCTACCATTAATGTTCCCTGCCTCACAATCTGTCACATTGCCCATTTGACTCTCATTTTCCCCTGCTCTTTTTCTTGTCATTCTCTTCTTGTTGCTTTGTTCCTCGCAAAAGTAAAAATTCCTTATGCAAAACAAAGTATATGCATAATAACTTGCTTCATTTCCATTATACTGATAGTATAATTCGAGCTGACATGACAAATTTAGAGGAGGAAAGATAATGCCTAACTAGAGCAAAGAACTCTATACAAAGAGCCCTACGTGTAAAGTTAAGAAGCTTCCATGGGCAGGCAGGCAGGCTGCTTTGTTGAGCTTGCCTTCTGATTATAGGTCTTTAGACTACATCAGATGCTGCAGGAGTGATTTTCAGGGAGATGCAATGGGAAGAGCAGCCAGGAAAATCCATGTGCATCCTACCCCATTTTTGTACGCTTGAGAACTTCAGGTTCCCAAGTCTGATTTAACAAACCCTTCAGCTTGATGGAATTTTTTTTAAAAAAATGCAGGGATGTTTAGGGAATAGCAAAATACCTTATCAAATTCTCATTATAAAATACATGAGTAACATAACAAATACAGTCATACCTTGGATCCCAAACACCTTGTGAGTCGGACGTTTTGGCTCCCGAAAGCCGCAAACCCAGAAGTGAGTGTTCTGGTTTGCAAACGTTCTGTGGAACCTGGACGTCCAACGTGGCTTCTGCGGCTTCCGATTGGCTGTAGGAGCTTCCTGCAGCCAATCAGAAGCCGTGCCTTGGTTTCTGAATGTTTTGGAAGTTGAACGGACTTCTGGAACAGATTCCGTTCGACTTCCGAGGTACCACTGTAGTCAAAATGAGTGCTGGATTGAATTGCTGATTTTTAGTGATTTGCGTCATTGCTCACTTTAAAACAATTTTTGGTTCCAAGAATTTACAAAGGGAAATGCTTCTAGAAGTCATTTCTTTTTGGACCTGGAAGTCAACTTACTGTGAGCTCATTGTTGAAAGAGAACTGTTTGGAAATGTCAATGCAATGGCATTTAACGCCTCTGGAATTAGACAAGGACTATAAAGTTGGTAACTTGCTGCTGTTGGTAACTTGCCGATGTCTTCCACAATCTGGTGAACATATTACAGAGCTCAAGCATTTTTGAAAATGATTGTCCAACCAATATAATCATTTGCTTAGGTTTCTTTTAAAAAATAATAATAAATTTACTGAATGAAAAATAGATAGCACAAGCCATACCACAGCTCCATAGAAAACAAGATATAAGCATAGAAGGGAGGGGGGACCCAGGTGAGTAAGGCAACTCAGATCTCTACTATCACAAATGTTCAGCAAACCCATGTTCCCAAAGGGTCAATAATCATCACCTTTTTTTCTTGTTTAACCAAAAAGGTCCCTCCAGAGATGTCTGTGGAGAATTCGATTTATGTTCTCTGCTCCTTACATGTTGAATAAACCAGTACTAGTTTGCAATATTATTTTTATTCATTAGTCATCGTCATCTGAGTGTTCCTTTGATACTTTCAGCTGTTTAGCTAACCCTTTGCTAATGTCAATGAATGGATCATCTTGTTTGTCTTAACTTTATACAAGATCCAGTTCCCCAAAAGAGCTGCAACGTAGCATTAAATGCACTGGTTGTTAGACAGCTGTTAGATTGTCCAACACATTTCCAGCTTCTTAGGTCCTGCATCAGGAAGTTTTAAATACAGAACTACTGTTTCCACTTTCCTTCTACTGACAGTTTCCTACCTAGTTTGCTTAGAGTTTCCCCTCTTTGCTAATATTATCACCTAACCTGAATTCAACCAGTTAACCAAAAATAAATGTGAAATAGTTTGCTGAAATCGAGGTAATTTGCACCCAGGGCATTCCTGCAATCCATGAACTAGTAACCAAGAAAGAAAGAAAGAAAGGTTAGTTTTATCCATGCTCTGGCTTCTACTAATCACTGTATAGTTATCAATATGCTTACAAAGTGGCTGTGTTATAATCTATTCTCGTATCTTCCCTGGTATTGAACTCAGATGGATTGTTTTGACATTTCCTGGATCTTCTTCTCCAACCGTCCACCTCATACACACAAACACTTCCCTCCCTGAAGACTGGAACGACATTTGTCAGCCCCCCAACAGCTGTAGGACCCCCAAAAGCCTGCCTCACAACATTGTGAGCATGTGTAGACTTTTTAAAAATATGCAAATACCTAGGTACATATACGGTAGTTAATTGCTTTGAAGAAACTACGGCCAGGAAGCAACATTATATGACATCTCATAGCTGTTAAAAGTTTGTTTGGTGGAAATAATATTTTACTACGTCTGAAACCGGGTAATTCTAAAGTAGAGTTGATTTATAGGAGTGGAGTCTGAATGATTTATTGATGAGCACCAAATCTTTTTCCTGCTCATATCCCTCTAAATTTATTCCATTGTATTTCTGTATTCTCCATTATGATTATAAACCACGTTTGTGGTGTTATGACTATG
Organism: Podarcis cretensis; assembly: GCF_951804945.1. Lineage (NCBI taxonomy): Eukaryota > Metazoa > Chordata > Lepidosauria > Squamata > Lacertidae > Podarcis > Podarcis cretensis. The sequence continues at coordinate 40,735,369 of NC_137181.1, forward strand.
GAAACTATGTAAGTATTTTTTTCCCCTGGCACCCCAAATTGCAAGTTGTTGTTGTTGTTTGTTCTAAAAAACAAAAACAAAGCATTGTAATTAATAGCTTTTTCAAGTTAAAATGTCAAAATGCCCTTCTAATGTTTTGTGGGTATAATGTAATGCATCTCTATTTATAAAATGTTAGTCATGTTTCCATCTAATAAATTCACTGCAGATCCACTGATGGAAATTATTATTTTGTTTCAGAACGTTATGATTATTATTCTTTTACAGCCCAAGGCTACTTGGTGGGGGGGACTGCACAGGGCTGTAATGTGTCTTTGCAGTTATCTGTTTATTCACATGTTGACAGTTGCTAGACATGTGAATAAAATGATTCATACCAAAGTTAAAGATATTCGGGCTGAAATCCTATACAGTCGTACCTTGGTTGTCGAACGCCTTGGTACTCGGATGTTTTGGCTCCCGAACGCCACAAACCCGGAAGTGAGTGTTCCGGTTTGTGAACGTTTTTCAGAAGCCAAACGTCCCACGCGGCTTCCGCTTGAGTGCAGGAAGCTCCTGCAGCCAATCGGAAGCCACGCCTTGGTTTTTGAACAATTCCGGGAGTTGAGTGGACTCCCGGAACAGCTTAGGTTCAACAACCAAGGTACCACTGTACACACCTGGGTGTAAGCCCCAAATACTGTCCTGGGGGCAGGCCTGGGGAATGTGTATGAGGGTCCTGAGCTGCCCAGACGACACCATCTCTCGGCCTCCCTTATGTGGTTCAAACAAAAGCAGAGCAATACATTTGGCACCAGCTGGGCTGCAGGAGTTGCCGGAAGGAGGTGTACAAGGCGCCATCCAACCATTTCAGGGGCTCCACCTCCTGAGCGTTGCCTTCTCCCAAAGATACCCAGCAAGGCAGCAGAAGTTTAGGATCAAAGTTTTCCTTCTAGATGGGCTACCTTCTCAGGCTGATAAGTCCTATCTGCCCCACACTTGCCTCTATAGCAAGTGTAGAAACCTCTGTCTTGTCTGTTGGACCCAGTGCTTTTTTCTGGGGGGACAACGCCGACGACGCAGGGGTACACATACCCCTAAACATTTTGTGAATCTAATGGGAGAAGAAACTAATTTTTTTTAGTTTCTTCTCTAGCATGGTGAATCATCGGTTCCATTGCTATCCCTATGGCAGCCTCATTTCCTGTCATTTCCTGAGTCTCAGACGGAATAAGAGTACAGTGGTACCTCGGGTTACATACGTTTCAGGTTACATACGCTTCAGGTTACAGACTCTGCTAACCCAGAAATATTACCTCAGGTTAAGAACTTTGCTTCAGGATGAGAACAGAAATTGTGCAGCGGCGGCACAGCAGCAGCAGCAGGAGTCCCCATTAGCTAAAGTGGTGCTTCAGGTTAAGAACAGTTTCAGGTTAAGTACAGACCTCCGAAACGAATTAAGTACTTAACTGTAGGGATATCGCGGAGTGGGCAGTGAGGTCCGGAGGGAGCACACTCCCCACAAGCAGGCAGCCACAATCTGCCTGCACGCGTGACCCTGGGGTACAGGGCACAACCCCCCCCCCCAGACAAGCCACTGCTGTTTGGAACATCGTACCCTCTGTCTAACCTTTTGCGGTCTCAGCAGTCTGCGGTGTCCTGTCTGTAACCTTTGTCCCTGAGACCTGTTGTCTCCTTCGTCATACACTGTGCAAGGGGGAAATGGCGCTGTGGAACAGGTGCCAAAATAACTTTGTACCACCCCACGATCTCGGGACGGAAGATGTGTAAAGGTCACATCCCAAAATGTATTTGCCTGGCTTGCATATTTGTCTCAATAAAAGGAGGCTCCACAGGACTGGTCAGCAGCTTGCTTCAGCCCACCTGTGCGCAGCTCACATGATGATCAACACCTGTCTTGTGCCTTCACTTCACTTAACCTGAAGTACCACTGTACTCCTAAACATTTTTTTAAGAAAAAAAAAAAGCACTGGTTGGACCCATTATTGGTCTTGCCCACTTAATCTGCTGGAGCCTGTCTTCACATGCAGGGGGAGTCCCTAACTCTGAGAAATTCACGCTAAAATGCTGGTGAAGTTTTCATTATGTTTTAATTTTAATTTTTTAAAAAAACATGATGTGGAAACATGGGGAACTGAATCTATGATGGAAAAAAATGAGACTGGGAGAAACTGAAATTGTCAGATTCACTTATTCTTATTCCTATTTCAAATTGTATTTGCGTGTGTGTGTCCCCACTCCCAATTGCAGCAACACCAGCAGTAGGAGCAAGTATTGGACTGGGGTTTGTTTTATTTGTTTAACAAAACCTATATACCACTTTACTCTAAATAAACCTCTCAGCAGCTGGCAGAGAATACACAACACATATTGAACTTGTCAATAAAAATCAGGGTTCAGACAAGTTTATGAAAAAGAACAAGACAGCTAAAACCGACAGTTTTGAAAGTGTGCAGATTAATTGCAGGTTAAAATACACATCAGGGGAGGCAGGTGGCGCTGTGGGTTAAAGCCTCAGCGCCTAGGACTTGCCGATCGAAAGGTCGGCGGTTCGAATCCCTGCGGCGGGGTGCGCTCCCGCTGCTCGGTCTCAGCGCCTGCCAACCTAGCAGTTCGAAAGCACCTCCGGGTGCAAGTAGATAAATAGGGACCGCTTACCAGCGGGAAGGTAAACGGCGTTTCCGTGTGCGGCTCTGGCTCGCCAGAGCAGCGATGTCACGCTGGCCACGTGACCCGGAAGTGTCTCCGGACAGCGCTGGCCCCTGGCCTCTTAAGTGAGATGGGCGCACAACCCCAGAGTCTGTCAAGACTGGCCCGTACGGGCAGGGGTACCTTTACCTTTACCTTTACCTTTTAAAATACACATCAACTTTACATGTTTTGGTAGACTTGCCTAAATGAATTTTTTTAGCATGTGACAAAAATAACCATAGAATCATAGAGTTGGAAGGGACCTAAGGGTCATCTAGCCCAACCCCCTGCAAGGCAGGAATCTCAGCTAAAGCATCCATGGCAGATGGCCAACCAACCTCTGCTTAAAAACTTCCAGGGAAGGAGAGTCCACCACCTCCTGAGGGAGACTGCCCCACGGCCAAAAAGCTCTTACTGTCAGGAAGTTCTTCCTGATGTTTAGTCGGAATCTCCTTCCTTGTAACTTGAAGCCATTGGTTCGAGTCCTACCCTCCAGAGCAGGAGAAAAGAAGCTTGCTCCATCTTCCATGTGACAGCGGTTAAGATATTTGAAGATGGCTATCATACCTCCTTCCAGTCTCCTCTTTTCTAGGCTAAACATACCCAATTCCCTCAACCATTCTTCATAAGGCTTGGTTTCCAGATACAGGGGAAGCCACCTACCTAATGTCAATGGGCAGCAAGTTCCAGTATAGGAGCCTCTGTGTTTTAGTCTGCTTCCTTACATGTGCAAAATGAGCATTGTGTTCCATTGGTCTTAGCTGCTATGCTATGCTGCTTGCAGTTGAAAGCTTGGGATCTTTACATGTAGAGTATGGGGGGGGGGGTTTGTATAGAAGCAGTTCTGGGGGCAAAATGAGCAGCTGCTTCTTTGCCTAACTTCTTCTTCAGTAGTTTCCTCTTTGATAGAAGCTGGCTGTTCTGGATCAAGCTGCTGCGAGAGACAGCTTTTGTAGATAAGAGCACCGATGAACCGGCAGGCATTCTTGACTGGTCTACAGAGGAAATGTGAAGGAATAGCTGCTGAACTGAAAGGCAATGTGGGAATAAGGTTAAAACTTCACAGTGGGTTTGAGAAGCCTAATCAGATTTCTCCTACCAGCCTGAGTGAGAGAAACTGCAAACACACACACATACACATTCAGCATAGCAATTATTGATGCGGCTGCATGTAGATGATTATGTGAGGTACTTACTGAAGCAAACACACAAATCTGTCTTCATTTTTCCTCTCCTTTTACTATCCAGGAAAGGAACTGAAGTGTGAACCAGACTCCCAGTTAGGCAAAGGAGATTGTTTCACATTTTTATATACAGTCGTACCTTGCATCCCAGACGCCTTCCGAGTTGAACATTTTGGCTCCCGAGTGCAGCAACTCAGTGTTTTGGTTTGCGAACGATCTTTGGAACCCGAATATCTGACATGGCTTATGTGGCTTCTGATTGGCTGCAGGAGCTTCCTGCAGCCAATCAGAAGCCGTGCCTTGGTTCCCAAATGTTTTGAGAAGGCGAACGGACTTCCCGAACGGATTCCGTTTGACTTCCGAGGTACTGTATTTGGACTTGAACGAATGATAAGAAAGAAGGGGTGGACCTTCTAGCCTTGATCAAAATAATCCAACAGTGCAATCCTGTATATGTAAACTAAGAAGCAAGTCCCACTGAATTCAATGTGTTGCATCTGAATGTTAATGCATTTTTAAAAAAGGAAAGGGGATACGATGTATCATCTATTAGGAAGCTATTTATAAAGAATCTCCTGGTGTGCTTCAAGACAGAAGCAACCAAAGGTAAGATTTTCGGATAGACAGGAACCTGGAGCTTGAGCAAAATTGATGAGGTGTACATGCAGGTCAGGGGTAAAAATGATATTTCTTCATGCAGGGCACAAACTTACCTGAGTCATCATCACACCTTATACTGGTGGCCATGCATATAATATATCTTTATATATATATATATATAAAGACCAAACAAAGTCGCTGTCAGGATAGAGGCAAGACAGTTATCAAGTGTGAGCCAATAGCTGGGAACCTAGGGGAGGATGAAGTGGGGAGAACACCCATTGAAATCAATGGGACACATATTGGCTGATCTCATTGAATTCAGCGAGTCTGTTCTGAACATGACTAAGTCTGACTCCAATTCAGTGTCTGGTACCACAATCTCATTTTCTTTGCCATCTGGTGATATGGTCTGATGCCATATTCTAAATCATTGAAGGGTTTTGTGATGTTGGGGCCAGGGGTGCCAACTTGAATAAAATATTGTGGGCCCCCAGGTAAGCCCTGTCCTGCATAACTGATCACAAGAGCATGCAATGTCTATTAACTTTTGGGGGGTGCCCCCCTCAAATATTTTATTGTGGGGGCTGAAGGGACCTTGGCCCCTAGGAGTTCGTTCCTATGGTTGGGGCACAGAACAGCCCATCTATCTTGGACTAAAACAAATATTAAGAAGGATTTAATTTGCTGTCAGCTGCACAGTAAAATATGATTTGTAAGGCAGAGTTAAATGACAACCACTACCATCTTTTATTCAAATCAGTGAGCCAAGCAAAGGATGGATTAATAGAACAAAGATTAAGAATGATCGTAATTCAGCCGGTTATGAGCGCCTAATCCGTTAAGATATGTACAAGAGGAAACCTGTACTTATGAAGCATATATTTGTTCTGCTGAGCTGTTACAATGCAAATAATTAATCAACACATACTTAATGTTTACACTCCATTAAGTGTAGCAAAAGTGTAGTGCTTTTGTTTCATGGTGACCCTGACATATCACTTGGTTGAAGTGTAAACGTCCCTCTCTATAGAGCTCTTTGGTTTTTCCCTTTTCTAATTCTGAGCTGAATTTCAAGTGAATAAATTAGTAAATTTATCATTTTCCCTCTAATGGTGTCATATGGACAGTTTGATGAAATAGCTCATTATGGTCAATGAAGTGAAATATGAGTTCCATCAGCACATTTTCATTAAAGAGGGCTACTGGAATTAGTTTGCTGTTATCAAGGACCATGGGATACAAAAATAAAATTAAGCAGACTATTAGCAGATAAATTTAAAGAATGTCCCAACAGAGTTAGAGTGCAATCCACTAAACTGTACAACTATTCTAGTCTCTGTTAAATGAATGGAGGCAGCAAAGGGAAATTGCCTGGTGAATTGTGGCCTCAGAAAACAACTGCCACAACGAAACACAAAAGAGCTACAGTATTGTGTGATGAAATGAATTGGGGAGCCTCACTATTAATAGATTAGCAGAAAGAAATTGGATCTAGTTCAGATATCCAAGACATGTGAGTATGCTTACATGCTGCATACTTGTCTTGCGATGCAATCGGACTATCAAAAGTAGTTGCTTCTCCACAGTGATTTCTCATACTTTGGAAATCAGAAACAAATCATGTACAGTGGTACCTCGGGTTAAGAACTTAATTCGTTCTGGAGGTCTGTTCTTAACCTGAAACTCTTCTTAACCTGAGGTACCACTTTAGTTAATGGGGCCTCCCGCTGCCACCGGAGCACGATTTCTGTTCTCATCCTGAAGCAAAGTTCTTAACCCGAGGTACTATTTCTGGGTTAGTGGAGTCTGTAACCTGAAGTGTATGTAACCCAAGGTACCACTGTATATGAAATAATCAAGACAGAAATGAAAAGCACAGGTTCTGTTTTATTTTGGATCCGGCCATGGTAGATTTTACAGTCATGGGCTGTGTGTGATAAACTCGTTAATGGTCATTCCCCACAGTTGTTGTTTTTAATATTGTCTTTCTTTCTTTTATTGGGACGAAGGGGGCTGCTGAACGCTAGCTCTCATTAGAACCGTCGTAATGTGGAGGCCGGTTTACTAGGAGCTCGATGGAACTAAATCCACTGCAGCCTAATAATTGTGCTTCAGTTTTAACACGGATAGAATTTCAGCCGGAGGTAAAACAGCCTTATGTTCAATTTCTGTGTGCTATTCCGCCTGCCTCTTTTATCGCGTGCATGTCCGTGGCGCAGAACTATCAAGGAATGTCACAGGATTTTGCATTGCTGACAGCGTCGTTATTAGATTATTCCTATTCCATTATAGAACTGTCTTCGTAGGAAATTCAAAGCTTTCCTAAATCTGTAATCTAAAATAAAGTTAGGCAGCCTTATCTTCAGGGTGTTCTGCTTTTGCCAGCTCTTTTGGAAGTCAATGAGGCTTCTGAGAGAGAAGTGAGGTAATGCCTGGATTTTTTAAATAAAATACTTTTTATTTCTTTAAAAAAATAAATCTGAAGGTTGATTGGGTATTTGGAAGGTAATCTTGGTTTGCTCAGATCATGCATAAGATATTACTGCTGATGGCCAAATCTCACTGAACAAATCACATGCTGTAGTAATTAACCACAATCTATTCTTGCTTTCTATTCCATGTGGGTTTCTTGCAAAACAAAAACAGCACTGTGATTCTCTAAGCAAATTATGTAGAAGTATGTTCTGTTGAAATGAATTGTGCACATCTTTGCAGAACCAGGGGTTTTGTTACTTGAGGTCAGTGCTTGATTACCAAATTAGCAGAGTAGCCACCGACCTATGGGACCCATGCTTTTCAAGGGCTCCGTGACAACGGATTGAAATAATATTGATTTGATCTAGAAAAAAAAGTACAATCAAGTTTTCTTAGTTTTAGGAGATAATTTGTGAGGGCAACCCAGAGATTTTGACTGCCTAGGAGCCTCCACATGGTTTAATTCAGCACTGCCTGAGGTTGACAACAACAACATATTATTTATACCCCACCCATCTGAGTGGGTTATCCCAGCTACTCTGGGCGGCTCCCAACAGAATATTATTATTAATAATAATAAAACAACAAAACATCAAACATTAAAAACTTCCCTAAACAGGGCTGCCTTCAGATGTCTTCTTAAAGTCAGATAGTTGTTTATTTCCTTGGCATCTGAGGGGAGGGTGTTCCACAGGGTGGGTGCCACCACCGAGAAGGCCCTCTGCCTGGTTCCCTGTAACCTCGCTTCTTACAGGGAGGGAACCGCCAGAAGGCCCTCAGAGCTGGACCTCAGTGTCTGGGCTGAACGATGGGGGTGGGGTGGGAGAATCAAATGTCTACCCGTCCTGTCCCCAAACCAAGGTGCACAGTAATCAAGGTCACTCAAGTTATTTTGGCACCTAGTACAGAATACCCCACGACTACCTGTAACCATTCAACCATTCACCTGTAACCTGCAGTAACCGTTCAACAAATAATAAATCAAATAACTAATAGTTTGCTGCTCTTCTATGACAGCACAGATCAATTGCCTGTGGTGGCTGCCTCACCCTATCAAATCCTTGTAAACTGAGGAGTCACCTATGGCAAGTAGAGATTGCTTCTAGGCCACCCAACTGCGGAAACACAGCAGTATTATGATAGCTGCACTTTCTCTTGGGAGAATAAAGAGGAAGGAAGCCAGAGAACAAATCATAGAGAGCAAAGCATAGGCGCCAACTCTATAGGGCTGAGGTGTTTTCAGCCCACCTCCCCATGTCTGTTGGGATGTGGCTGAGTCCACTCCTCAATATTGAGGGGGTGGAGGTTGTTGAGCCCTTCCTCACCCGCCTGCCCCTTCCCTCCCACCTTTGTCTGCAGTCCTTGTGAGATGCCATGCAGCCTGGCACATCCTGGCACAGCCTGGCAGGAGGTCGACCTGGACTGCGCAGTGTTGGGAGACGCCTCACAGACATTTGGGAGATCTGCGGCAGTCACGTGACCTTGCGATGCATGTGACGTCACGTGTGCACATCACACTTGTGATACCATACACACGTGACACACACACCTTCAATGTTGGGCGCAACTCGGTGGCTCTGCAGCAAGGCAATGTCCCGCTGTGATTTGCTGGCCCAGAAGATGCAACAGGATTCCTTGGTGCCAGAAACATGTTCTTGCTGTCTTCTGGCAGAGAGTAGACTTCCAAACTAGAATGGTTTGGCCTTATGTTGTCTGCTCCTGGATTGAGGAATGCACTGTACTCAATGAATGGCTATGATGCAATGAGGCAACCCAGATGCGGGAGTCATTTTGGTTTGCACTGGAACATCTGTGTGTGCAAGTTTCATATACATGTATATGAGAATTCAATACCTGAATTTTAGCAGCTATAGCAGATGTATTGATGCACAAAATGTATTGACAGAAGCCTTTTTCAGCACGACTGTACATATAAACAGAGATGCAATAAAAGAGAAATATTTTCCTTAACCTTAGGGTTGCAGAAGATTTGGGCATATCAGGGAGTATACTTGCTGTAGAATACAGAGAGAGTGTCATGTGAGGAATCAATATTAATAAGATTGTTGTGTGTAGATAATTACAGTGATGGAATGTTGTGTGGAGAAGCATTATTTCAATTTAGCTGTCAGTAGTCTCCTCAGAAGTTTATTATTTATACTCTGCAAAAGCTTGATACAGGCACAATGCCTGATTTTTAGGGATATAAGAGACATCCCCATAAACTTTCCATAAAGGCACCATTGCTTTAACCTCTATTTAAGAGAACTCCAGTTGTTAGACAGATCTTCCTGCTAGCACATCACAAGTGTGACAAGTGACTTTGGCCTCCTGCCACTCACGTCAATTCATATTAGGCAACTTGGGCGACAGACGTGAGTGATATAAAATGTCAAACAAAATACTTGATGGAATGTAACATTTTCTGTTGAAATTCAGTTACATACAGAAGCTGCAGTTTAAGGACAACATACAGGATTTTTCTCAAGGTGACCAGGAAAGATTTCTTTCTCAGTAGTTAGTTAGCGAGAATTTTATCATAGATTACATAGGAGCTGGTAATTTGCTCAGGGTTTTTTGATCCCATAAAACAAGTGGGATTAAATATATTCACCACCAACCAGGATTTTGTTATAAAGGTCTATAAGCTGAAATGAGTGTGTATTTAGGGGTGTCCCTAACAATGTAAATAGAAGTGGGGGGGAATAAAATGGGTTCAGACCCCAGGTTTTAATTAGGTTGCCGTCAGATTGGTTCGAGCCAAATTGGGTTGTTTTGCAAAGCACTGAATCTGGGTCCAAACCGAATCTTATGGTTTGTCCACACAGCTACTAATTACAGAGTATGTGAACACTGGTGAAGTGTGGAACATTTTGTTTAGTTTGGCATTTCCTGAGCCTATAATGAACATGTAATTAATGCACACACTTTCTTGTTTCTAAAGCAAGTCTTAGTGCAGTCATTAGTATAATGGTTTCAAAGTTCTTGCTTTAAGAAGCATTAGCAGTACAGTGGTACCTTGGTTTTTGAACGTAATCTGTTCCGGAAGACCGTTCGACTTCCGAAATATTCCAAAACCGAACCATGCATTGCCGGAAGCATTTATGTCCGGAAAACTCAATACGGAAGCCACATGGCATGTTCGGCTTCCGGAAAACGTTTGAAAACCGAAGCAGTTACTTCTGGGTTTTCGCCAATTGAAAGCTGAAACGTTCAACTTCTGAGACATTCAAAAACTGAGGTACCACTGTATTTACTATAACATTGAGTGTAAGTCTGAAGTTGTGTTCTGTGATCCCAAAGAATTGCTGTGGCAAGGTCTGGAACAACTGAACTCCAATGATCATATACATTTATATACATATGTACATATATAGCTGTCCACCTTGCTGTTGGGCACCTTTTTCCAGCCCAGATTGTAAAATATTTGTGGTCCATGGCTTGTCTGAGTTATTCACCACAAGCATCTCTCTCTCTTTCCTACACCTGTCCCTGTGATGCTCAACTGAAGATGCTGAGTGTGGTGCCCTTCTACCTGTCCCCAGATGTTGGGTCATAACCTCTTCTGAATAATGTTGTCATGTTTAGTCATAGATGGGGGACCTTTGGCCTTCAAGATGACCTTGGACTACAATTCAAGTCCAATACAGCATTAAAATACCTATGTATGAAAGAAGTTATAAATGTTTATAGATCAATTCAAAATGGATGCAGTCCAGTCTCCTCTCCTTGCCCTGTTTCCTATTAACTACCAATACCTTGGGGACAAGGCACCATTGCTTTCGCCTTACTTTTATTGGTTGAATACAGTCTGAAGCCAGGTCTTCTGTGACCTCATAGACCATTACAGACCCTCCAAGTTTCCTTATTTTCCAGGGACAGTCTTGGATGTACAGTAGTCATCTTGGTTTGATCCCAGAATGTCCCGCTTTTCCTTAGGACGTCCCTATTTCCATTGGGAGCTATGTTGGAGGGTATGGTAGGATGTCCTTATTTTCACCAGAGGATATGGTGTTATGTGGTCCCCAAGCCAAGGAGAAAAGTAACTATACAACCTTTAGGAGACATCTGAAGGCAGCCCTGTACAGGGAAGTTTTAAAATGTTTAATGCTTCATTAAGCTTTTTATATATGTTGGAAGCTGCCCAGAGTGGCTGGGGCAACCCGGTCAGATGAGCGGGATATAAATAATAAAATTATTATCATTATTATTATGGAAGACGACACCCCAATTGTCATCGGAGGAAGGTTGGTGGGTATGTGTTTTTGAGCTGTGGTGTAAGGAAAGGTACTATGGACATTATGGTGCAGATTATTCATCATAACAACAGTAAAATAAAAAAAAAGGATTCCTTCCCCTGTAGTAGAAGATTTATTTGTTCCTGGGCACTGCTAGTAAAGATGAAAATAGCTTCTTTTCCTACTCCAATAATATCCCACTTTATAAGCCTTTCTGCAGGTCAGGATTTGTAGATCCTAGCCTGCTGTTCATACAGGATTTATACATTGCTGACAAGAAGTATGAAAATATCATACATATTTCTCCCTTTTTTATTATTTCCTAAATGTAATCCTAGCTGTAACATGATGGCTGCAGCCATCAGGATATAAAGCAGTATATGAATGACACATTCCAACTCTGGGAAGATTGATTGCAGATTTTCAGTTGCGTGACCCGAACGCTCGCCTTACATATTTTATTTAGGTTGTTACACTTGCTGGCTCAGCCGGCGTTGGCAAAGTACTGGAGCACACGATGCCATATTTGCTTTTAAAACCTTGCTTCTGCTAGCAGGGGAAGGAGAATGAAAAGGCGCAGTGGAAATAATGACAGCCGGAATAGCACAAAAGAAAACAGAGCGAGACCGAGGAGCTGGCGCTCTCCCATTCCAAAAGATATGACGGAATTATGGATACTTACCTAAAACGGAGTGATTTCCGGGAAGTGTGCTTTTGTGTGTTTGTGTAGGGGTGTGTGTGCGTGTGCCATCTATTTACTTTCCTGCCCACCCCATTTTGCCTGAGGCACAGTCCGTTCCTTCTGAGTTATTAGAGTGAAATAGGAAAAGAAATTCATGACGATATTTGTCACTAGTCTATGACTTGGATATTTGAAGCCGGAAATAATAATGTCACAGTCAATGCCATTCTATAATCCCAGAGGCGAACAGGCATGAGGATGATTGTGTCCACTATATTAAGTAGTTTTGATTCATGGCAAGCTCTTCTTTGCTGCATGTGCAATTATCTCATGAAAGGTGATTAGCATCCACAGGGCTGTAGCATCCACCCAAAGCAATAGAGGAAACTGCCTTATAGCAATACCTGAAGGAGCGTCTCCACCACGATTGTTCTGCCCGGACACTGAGGTCCAGTGGCAAGGGCCTTCTGGCGGTTCCCTCACTGCAAGAAGCCAAGTTACAGGGAACCAGGCAGAGGGCCTTCTCGGTAGTGGCACCTGCCCTATGGAACACCCTCCCACTAGATGTCAAAGAGAAAAACAACTACCAGACTTTTAGAAGACATCTGAAGGCAGCCCTGTTTGGGGAAGCTTTTAATGTTTAATAGACTATTGTATTTTAATATTCTGTTGAAAGCCACCCAGAGTGGCTGGGGAAACCCAGCCAAATGGGCGAGATATAAATAATAAATTTATTATTATTATTATTATTATTATTATTATTATTATTAGCCAGATCATCCACACATCTAGCTGACTGGCAGCAACACTTTGGGCTTTCTTTTTCTGTCCTACCTAGTGATGCTGGAGATTGAACCCAGGCTCTTTCTACATGCAAAGCAAATGCTGTACCACTTAGAGATTGGAATGTGGCAGATCTGTCATTGATCTGGGACATTACTGAGTTCAAACATTCAGCCAGGGGTAGTTCTACGATAACTGGGTGGATGAATGCTGCAAACCATCTATCTATCATCTATCTATCTTATCTATCTATACGCGGGTGGCACTGTGGGTTAAACCGCAGAGCCTAGGACTTGCCGATCAGAAGGTCAGTGGTTCGAATCCCCGTGAAGGGGTGAGCTCCCGTTGCTCAGTCCCTGCTCCTGCCAACCTAGCAGTTCGAAAGCACACCAGTGCAAGTAGATAAATAGGTACCACCCCGGTGGGAAGGTAAACAGCGTTTCTGTGTGCTGCTCTGGTTCGCCAGAAGCGGCTTAGTCATGCTGGCCACATGACCCGGAAGCTGTACACCGGCTCCCTCGGCCAATAAAGAGAGATGAGCACCACAACCACAGAGTCGGTCACGACTGGACCTGATGGTCAGGGGTCCCTTTACCTTTATATCTATCTATCTATCTATCTATCTATCTATCTATCTATCTATCTATCATCTATCATCTATCTATCATCATCTAGCCAGTACTTTTTTCCGGGGGGTACGCAGGGGTACACATACCCCTAAACATTTTGTGAATCCAACAGGAGAAGAAACTTAAAATTTTAACATTTTTAGTTTCTTCTCTTCTTTGTTTTCCTGCTGTGATTATTAAAGTTTCTAACTGGTAATAAGACTCCTTTCCCTTTGTTCTGCTTATCTGCTGCCACGGGGGAGGAAGCCAATTCCCTGGAGCCTGACACAGAGTTAGGAAGCAGCAGGCTGGAGAGAGAGAGAGAGAGAGAGTCAGAGAGCAATGGTGTTGCTGCGAGAAGTCAGAGCCTCTTGGAGTATGCATGCTGTGCACTCCTCCATCGTAGGCTCAGGTTGTATGTTTGCATAAATAAACCATATTTCACAAAGATACCAATCTCTTGTGGCTCCTTTCCCCCCAAAAGGAAAGACAGGCCCTGGGGAAATGCTTGGAACTCCCCGTAATCTCGCGCTGCTGTGGAGATTGGAGGCAGTTTGTAACCATATTATTGTGGCCACATTTTTCATGTTTAAACATTTAAAGTGCCATGTGATCATATTCAACAGTCATGGTTTCCCCCAAAGAATTCTGGGAGCCATATAGTTTGTTAAGGGTGCTGAAAGTTGTGACGAAGTCCTTAGTACACTTCACAGAACTACAGTTCCCAGAGTTGCTATAGAAGAGGATCTGATTGTTAAAACCACTCTTAGAGCTGTAGCTCTGTGAGGTGAACAGAGGCCTTCTAATGACTCTCAGTGCCCTGAAAAAACTACAAACCCCAGAATTCTTTGGGGGAAAGCCATGACTGTTTAAAGTGGCATCATATTGTGTGAGTGTAACTTGTGTTTCCTGCTCTCCACCCCTGCCTGCTCATTGTTTCCTTGTAGTTCTATCAGCCAGTGGCGTAGCGTGGGGGGTTCAGGGGGGGCCGGCCGCACCGGGCGCAACATCTGGGGGTTAGGGTTAAGAGTAGGGTTAGGGGGCGCAAATCCACGGGTTAGGGGGCGCAAATTCACGGGTTAGGGGGCGCAAATTACTTGCCTTGCCCCGGGTGCTGACAACCCACGCTATGCCACTGCTATCAGCTCAAGCTGAATTTCTTGAGGTGCATCTTCTACTTTAAAACTTAAAGATTTCTCAAAGAGGTCTGATTGCTGTTTCTGTACTTTTAAGTCTACACACACTGTTAAGAGCATGGCTGCAGTGGCAGTGGGGACGGGAACTAGGGAAGTAAATTCTTTCTTTCCCCCCTGAGATGCTCCCTGGCTTAGTAATGAATTGATTTCTTACACCCTGCCTTTAATTTCGCCGTGGTATCAGTAAATGCCAAAAAGACAAAGTGGTTGCATCTAGGACAAGGGACAACAGATAAAGCACTGAAATGGAGCAGTCATGAAGTGGTGGAACAAATAAAAACCTTACATATATTTCAGACGTTTGATCAGTGCCAGTGGTCCCAAGCAAGGATGAATATAAGGAGAGATGTGCCACATTCAGCTCTGCTGCATGGAAAATAGATTTAAATGGATTGTCTGATAAAAGTTTGCCTGGTATTGAAGCGGAAATGCATCAAACTAATGCATTGCCATTAGTCTTATGAACGTCACTTTTAACTAGGAACCGCGACCCGCTGCACTGAATGCAAAGCATATTCAAAAGCTATGCAGTGGGCAACAGGTGACTGGCAAATGACTGCAAAGATTGGATGGTTTGAGCATATCACACTGATCCTGGCCCGACTGCTGCCAGTTAGCTCTGGGCCCAATTCAATGTGCTGGTTTTGACCTATGAAGCCTTAAACGGCTCATGACCGCAATACGTCAAGGACTGCCTCTCCTCATATAAAATGTCCTGGACTCCGCGTTCATCACCTGAGGCCCTTCTTTGTGTGCCTCCGCCATGTGAAGTCCAGAGGGTAGCAACACAAGAACTGTAGTAGCTCCACATTTGTAGAATGTACTCCCCAGGGAGGCTCACCTTGCATCCTCCTTATATAGGTAAAGGTAAAGGACCCCTGGCTGGTTAAGTACAGTCAAAGGTAACTATGAGGTTGCAGCGCTCATCTTGCTTTCAGGCTGAGGGAGCCAGTGTTTGTCCACAGAGAGCTTTCCAGGTCATGTGGCCAGCATGACTAAACCACTATTGGCGCAACGGAACACCATGATGTAAGCCAGAACACACGGTAACACTGTTTACCTTCCGGCTGAAGCAGTACCTGTTTATCGACTTGCACTGGCATGTTTTCAAAGTGCTAGATTGGTTACCCTCATTATATATTTTAAGGTGCCAGGCAAAGAAACATTCCTCTTGAACTTTGAACTCTTGAACCTTGGGCTGATTAATATCCTGAAGCCTTTTAAATGTATTGGTGGGAAGGGAGGTGAATGTTTTGTTATTTACTGTGTTTTGCCTTGCATGTTATTCTGTGAAACGCCCTGAGATATTTTGATGAAGGACGGTATATAAATGTAATAATAATAATAATAATAATAATAATAATAATAATAATAATAATAATAGAATAACGGCCACCCATCGTGTGCTCCAGCTGAGTCACTGCTGCATACTGGGACAGAGAGAGAGGGAGGTGACGGTGAGACTGTTGCGATGCGAATGCACTAGCAGGAGTGCCAGATTAGCTCTGCTGACCTCACCACTGTGGCTCCGCCACTCCACACCCCACTACCAAATGGGAGGCCATCCAAACAGCTGTCGGCAGCGCAGACAGAGGGAAGTCAGGTGCTGGACACAAACCCATCATGCCATCGGCTCCTGCTCCCATTCCCACCACACCCATGGCTTTCCTTACTGACTTCCCTTCCCTTTCGGATCCATGCATTTCGATGGATCTTCCTTATTTCTAACAACTTTTCATTTTGGAATTCTGCAGGTTTGTTTCAGGAAGCCATGCTAAGACTGCACACAACTTGTTTTGTTGTTTTATTATTTTTAAATTTTTTTTGACTAAGTAATAATCATAAATAAATGAGAATAAAAATGTGCACCCCACCACTGAGACCATTCAGTTGTAACTATCCAGCCTCCCAAAATTTCAACACCTCTTGCGGTGCTTTGACCCCTTTCTGTTTTAACAGTACGAATTCTACAAACACCTTCCATATTTCCTCAAGATCATTTCTCCTGCATATTTCCCATCTTACCTCAATCTTACCTAAATTTATCATTTATAGCTATATCCCACACCTCTTTATGCCAGTCTTCCATTTTATATTCCGCTTGCCACTTCCACTTCCTTACACCACTCGTTTTCAATAGATTGCAGCCAGAGCTGTGGGTATATATGCTTTTGGATTTGTTTATCAGTTGTTGTTTTTTGCATATTGTAAAGGTTGGGTGTAAATTTCACCCATATATGTGTGTGTGTGTGTGTGTGTGTGTGTATCTGCACAGTCTGTAACTCTGATTAGTGCTTTAACATTAGTACACATAGGTAAAGGTAAAGGGACCCCTGACCATTAGGTCCCGTCGTGGCCGACTCTGGGGTTGCGGCGCTCATCTTGCTTTATTGGCCGAGGGAGCCAGCATACAGCTTCCGGGTCATGTGGCCAGCATGACCAAGCCACTTCTGGCGAAACCAGAGCAGCGCACGGAAATGCCGTTTACCTTCCCGCTGGAGCGGTACCTATTTATCTACTTGCACTTTGATGTGTTTTTGAACTGCTGGGTTGGCAGGAGCAGGGACTGAGCAACGGGAGCTCACCCCGTCGCGGGGCTTCGAACCACTGACCTTCTGCTCGGCAAGTCCTAGGCTCAGTGGTTTAACCCACAGTGCCACCCGCGTCCCCTTCCTTAGTACACATACAACACCCCAAATTCCCCATCTGTATATAGGCAAGTTGCAGAATAGAAGTGCTCCTCTCCGTGTCCCAACTAATAAGTCAGGCTTTCTTCCAGGGACATTCCATCCTAGGCCCTTCCATCCATAGTCCTCATTGGGATCTTATGCCCCATTAGTTATTTCTCCCCAGATATGTTTCTGTACTTCTGCAAACTTTGAGTCCCTCTCTCCAGGCATTGGCCTATATAAGGAAAGGCACTTGGGAAAATGTTTCACTGTTTTATTTACACACACACACACACACACACACACACACTGCACAGTGCAGCAGCAGAATACTGCATAATTTGACGTTTGTTCAGGAGGCAGAACCGTATCACTCGATACACCATGGCTGAGGTATATAGCACATAATGCCTAAGAACAATCAATATGAGGTATTCAAGGAAAGAAGCTCTTCTGAAATGCATCAAGCGCTCTGCTCCAGCGACCCCTTTGAGGCCTCGCCTCTAAAAAAGATAGAGCTCTGCTTTTCTGACTCATTGGCCACTGTCTTATCCGCTAGATTAAGTAGATTTCTTTCCTTAGCAAATGCTCTCACCTTGCGTAAAACTATATTACCCTTTTGAGACTTTGGAGCGGAGTTTGTCTCCGTGTCCAAATAGTTTAGAGATTTTCTAATCTTGGTGGCTCTCATCAGCGGAAGGTCAGCGGGAGTGCCATTTTTCATAGTCAGGTGAGCTTAAAAGCTTGGCACTGGTTCATGCATAACAATGGTGACAATTTACATTTATATAGCACTTTTCATCCCCGAGGATCTGAACATGCTCTCTAAGCCATACCTTGAAATAACTTAATCTCTGAACAAAGCAAAACCACCACTCGGACAACTCATTTTGCAGGGCACAAAGGCGCCTTTATATTAACATAGTACAGAACACTTCCACAGAATGTAGAATAGCTTCACCTCCCGGACCCTGTGTCATGATGTGTCAAGTTGCCGTTAAAGGCAAAGAGGCCACTAAAAACAAGACAACCTTTTGATTTGGTTGCTGGCCCGTTCAGATCAACCATTCCTAGAAATAGCCGTTAATCTAATTGTTAACCAGGTTGTTGACTTTTGATCGGGTCATATATTTTTTTAAAAATGGGAAGATGTTTCTTTCTCTCATGCTTCAGGACGACTTCCAACTACTTCAAGATCATAGGCTAGGTCAGGGGTAGGCAACCTGAGGTCCGTGGGCTGGGTGCGGCCCAATCACCTTCTCAATCCGGCCCACGGACGGTCCAGGAATCAGCGTGTTTTTACATGAGTAGAATGTGTCCTGCTATTTAAAATGCATCTCTGGATTATTTGTGGGGCATAGGAATCTGTTCATTATTTTTTTCAAAATATAGTCAGGCCCACCACATGGTCTGAGGCAGTGTTTCCCAACCCTGGTTCTCCAGATGTTTTCAGATTACAATCCCCAGCATCCCTGACCACCGGTCTTGCTAGCTAGGGATGATGGGAGTTGTAGTCCAAAAACAGCTGAAGCTCCAAGGTTGGGAAACACTGGTCTGAGGGATGGTGGACCGGCCCATGGCCGAAAAAGGTTGCTGACCCCTGGGCTAGGTAAAAGCCAGTCTCAGACTTTTCAGCTACTTCCTTACTTGATTGTTGAATTGCTACAAAGCCATAAGCTAGCTGCTTCTTCTGTCTTTGCTCTGTCGTTAATAATAATAATTTATTATTTATACCCCGCCCATCTGGCTGGGCCTCCTCAGCCACTCTGGGCAGCTTCCAACAGAATATTAAAAACACAATAAAACATCAAACATTAAAAACTTCCCTAAACAGGGCTGCCTTCAGATGTCTTCTAAAAGTCAGATAGTTGTTTATCTCCTTGACATCTGATGGGAGGGCGTTCCGCAGGATGGGCACCACTACCAAGAAGGCCCTGACCTGATTAGTAAATAGACCTGATTAGTAAATAGAGAGCTTAATCATCCATATTTACTTCCTTGAGAAAAACAGGATTCTTGTAGTTCAGCCTTTGCCATATGTTTTGGGCTACAATTCCCATTAGCCCCAGTTAGCAGAACTGGGGACAAGGTTGGTGAGGCTTGCTGTATCCGATTCCTGAAAAACATCTGGACCAACCTAGGGCACAGGTGGGGAACAGGTGGGGTTCTCTGGATGTTGTTGGACTCCCAGCTCCCATCAGATTCAGATAGTGGTCAAGGATGATGGCAGTTGTAGTCCAACAACATATGGAGGGCCCCACATTCTCCATCTGACCTAGGAGTTGTCCTCATATAGCTAGGCCAAGAACCAGCCTAGGACGGGGAAAGTCTTCAACATGTGGCATTGCTTCAGTTGAATTTACACAAGAAATATTCCTGAACTGCCATGTGCTGGTGGCAAAAAGATTTGTTGGTGCTAGCATATATCACTCTGTTTCGGTCCACCCATGGAAATCAGGGTGTGATTACTCAGTACGCGTATTCACAGTCTATCATCAATATGCCTTTTCATTACATCCCATGAAATTGTTAGATTGTCTTTTGATAAGAACAAATGTGGTGAGCAGTGTTGAGAAATGGGATCTAATTTTAAAGAGCATACTGGCTGTACACGGAATTGCTAATACCCTTAAACCACAATATGAAGCATAAAGTTCGTCTAAAAACATAATTTGTTTCATGCCACAACTGAGATGATAGATGCCTCTGATAAAAGCCTATTATTTTTTACTCTTAACTGAGCAATATAGTAATGACAGATCAAGAATACGTCGGTCGTTTTAACAGCTGGTTATTCTGCGGACCTTTCCCTCTTATTTGTGAATTACTTATTGCATATCAGAAGAGTCATTTATACTGGCAAATTGTTTAGCTCATTCTTACAGATGCCAACACATTTTGTAACTTATTTGTTTCGTCTTGCATTCAAAATGGTTCCGCAAAGGTCTTCAGGGTCAGTATTTCACTGCTATAACCCGCTCGAAAGTGAAGATGGTTGTTTTGATCCCTAGGTGGCCCACCCATAAGTTGTACAGATTTTGCTCTCTGATTAAATGATTGAAAAAGAGGATTGGGAGGTTGTCAAAATAGATGTTACTAGAGCAAGCAGATTTGGTTAGTACAACCCTTATGTAGTACAGCCCTTATGTTGGAGCCCACATATTCGCTATCCTTTCAGCATTATAAACCTTGGAGCAGGGGTAAGGAATGATATGATACGATACGATAATCTTTATTGTCATTGTTCCATACAGAACAACGAGATTGAAAAATCTACACAAAACATTCAAAACCCAACAGGCCTGCTATCCCAGCTATCCCAACATGGTTAGCCCCCTAAAAACTCTGATACCCCATTTTTAAATACCATATACTCCCATAGAGACTCCTTACACTGCGTTTAAAACCAAAATCGCATTTGAGTAGAAACTGTTTCTCAGGCGGCTAGTTCTACTCTTTATAACCCCTGTGTTCTTCCATATGTTGGTTGACTACAACTCCCATCACCCCTCATCTAGCTACTTGGGGCTTATGGAAGCTGGAGTCCCACAACATATGAAGGACCACAGCTTCCCCATAACTGTCATGGTGTGAGTACCAACAGTCCTTGTACTGCTCTGGCTTCTCCAGTATTGCTGTAGGTCTCCCTATCCCTGCCTAGCATCCTACAATGGACAGGTAGCACAGTCCTCCCCCCCCCCAAGATAGCTGCTCTATGTAGTCCACCCATAATCAGTTCCAGAACCTCACAGTTCAGTTGGTTAGACAAGACCCTTACGGGGTCCTTGCCATGGGATCACATTCAACCAGTGCTTTACCAACTGAACTGGCTCCCGATGGAGTACAGGGTCAGGTTTAAGGTGCTGGTTTTGACCTTTAAAGCCCTATGTGGCCTAGGACCCACGTACCTACAGGACCGCCTCTCCTGGTATGCCTGCGGAGGATCTTAAGGTCCACAAATGACAACATTTTGGAGGTCCCAGGTCACAAGGTAGTTAGATTGGTCTCAACTAGGGCCAGGGCCTTTTCAGTACTGGCCCTGACTTGGTGGAATGCTCTGTCACAAGAGACTAGGGCCCTGCGGGACTTGACATCTTTCTGCAGGGCCTGCAAGACAGAGTTGTTCCGCTTGGTATTACAGCAAAGGACACTTTAGGAAATAATTGCAGAGAGATAAGAAGGGGCCAGGTCATGGATGCTTTTCAAGGTGATGGCAGGAAGCTTGTGCAAGCATCCAGGAAACGGACCTGAAATCAATCAAGGGATTTAGGGCTGGAAGTGACATGGTCAGAGCAACAAGGGGAGTGAATAATTTTGGTAGCAGTGTTGGATATGAATGGGTGAATCTGAGTTTACAGAGTACTGGAGAAAATAAGATTACAGTAGTCAAGGAATCATCTGACCAGAGCTTTTTGCTGAAAGGACAGACTCCCACTTCAGGCATGCTGCCACAGTTGTGCAGAGACCAAGTTGCTAGACTAGTAGTCCGAGATCTGCTGGTGTTGCCAAAAGGAACAAGGCATCTGTTTTTACGCTGAAGGTACAGATTATCTTTTGGAAGGTACAGATTATCAGCAGGAAAGCCAGCTCTCCTGCTGAACAACTTCTTCTTCTTCTTCTTCTTCTTCTTCTTCTTCTTCTTCTTCTTCTTCTTCTCTCTTAAAGTCACTAGGTCAAGTCACTAAACGGGGCTGATGAAATCCCAGTGCACATCGGGCAGAGCCTTAGTAGAGTTACTTTGGAGATAACTGAAGAAGTAAGGATTCTTTAAATCAAAGTGTGTGTGTGATTTGCTGCCTGCTTAAGTCGCGATTTTGTACTGCTGTCTGAAGCAACAATTCTGTCACTTTCATTTCAAGTAAGGAACCAATCTTTACTTCTTTTGTGCGAGAACCTCTTGTGGGCACAAGGCTGGGGCAGACACATATTCATAACGAACGCACATCATAACTCTAGCAAAAGATCCTAAACCTCTTGGTAGTGTGTGTGTGTGTGTGTGTATGAATACACATGAATGGTGGACATGCACATGGTTTGCATAGTAACCCTAGGAGCAATCTGAACTTATTGGTGGCATTCTCCATAGCAATAGTCTTTCACAGACCCTACACTACAGATCTTCAAGCATAATCATTAAGCCAGCACAGTTGGTGTGGAAAAAAGGAATCAAATTTACAGCTTGTAATGTATTAAGAGAAAATTTGGTGAAAATGATGTATAGATGGTATTTAACACCAGTGAAGTTAGCAAAAATGTTTCATATTCATGATAATAAATGCTGGAAATGTCAAGAAAAAGAAGGAACCTTTTACCACATGTGGTGGACGTGCCCCAAGGTAAAAGACTTCTGGGAAAGGATTTATAATGAATAGAAAAAAGTGTTGAAAAACACATTTATTAAAAAACCAGAAGCCTTTTTACTTGGTATAGTGGGGGGTGAAATCCCCCAAAAGGATGTTACTTTTTTTCTGAATGCCACAACAGCTGTGAGAATATTGCTAGCGAAGAAACAAGATTTACCAACTATTGAAGAATGGCAGATGACGATGGTGAACTATATGAAACTTGCCAAACTGACTGGGAGACTCTGAGACCAGAGGGAAGAGACTGTGGAAGAAGACTGGAAGAAGTTTAAAGAATATTTGAAAAAAAATATGTTAATATTTAAATCTTTGAACAGCTTTGGAAGTGGATATAGGCTGTAGGGTTAGAAGCAGAAGATAGTGTATTTTAAAACAGTATTATTTGTAAGTGATAAAATGTGAATTTATTTTAAGTGTGATAAAAAAAAAAGATTAGAAACTATGATATATGTAAACTGCTAAAGATGAAGTAAAATGAAAATCAGATAGGTGGGACCTGGGGAAGCCCACTTAACAATGTTTAGAAAAATAAGGATATGACAATAATTTGTTTGTGTATTTTTTTTTGTTTGTGTCCTTTATTTGTGTTATAAAATGAATAAAAAAATTTGAAAAAAGCCAGCACAGTTGAAGAACTCTTCCTCAAGCTTTGTATCCATCACTGCATGTCCCGAAGCATGCAATATGGATGTCCTGAATTAACAAGCATAGCTGCAAATATCATTTCAAAGGGAGACCTTCCCCCCCCCCCCATTGGCCTGCTTACATCCCTTAGACACCGCCATGCCTGCTCCATGAATTAAACCAGTCCTTGAAGCCTTTCCTATTTTCTCCATTGCTTAATTCCCTTTCTTAGCAAAGCAGCTTAGTGAAATATATTTCAAGGTCAACCTTCTTCCCCCTTAAGGTTTGCTCAGTAGCAGCACATGTCTCGTCTGGGGACTCTGCTCTGATTAATTTGACTGTTGCTTTTCTTTGCTGCTTGAGCTGATTCCAAATTTGTCCAATTCTCTGAAAATTATATCCAGGGCAATATTCACAAGGGGGGTGGGAGAGAGAGAAAGGGGAGGAAAGGCACAAGCTGATTAGCTGACTGGCTAGCAAGATGGGTGTTGTTTTTTTCAGTTATTGAGATAAATTTTATATAACAAAATCTATAGCTGATTTGGTATGAAGTTGTGCAGGGTCACTTTGCCATTTATCACTTGGCATGCAGTTTTCAAATAAGTAACTTTGGGCGCAGATGAGGCAGTAGCAGCATCTCACCAGTAGGTGGCTGTAAGCTCACGAGAACAGAATGCCTTGCTACGCGGAGAGCCTACTGAGTGCATCCTAAGCATCAATCAGGTTGCAGCTGCTGAGTGAGTAGGTCAAAAAGCCTTGTGCTTGCTCAGCTGTACTGCAGTTCTTTGCCTCCTCATTGCCACCTTGTATTCCCAATCATTTGGTTGTGTGCATTCGCGTTCATTAACACACAAGGGCAAGGCGCTATTTTTAAAACTCTTTCACAATGCGCCGGTGTCTGTCTCATCTACAGAGTTTTTCTGGAGGTTTGGGTACCAGCATTGTTAACGCTCTTGTTTCCATACTGTCTTATCTCATTTTGCCGTCCCTGTCCTCTTGCAGACATCCTCGGGCGACATCTGCGTTAGACAATTCGTTCTCTCTCCTTTTCAAACCAGCTAATGTACATTCTCATTAGTCCTCAACGCTGCCTTTCAGCAGTTTTGTGATAATAATTCTAGGGAAATGTGCAGTGTGCAATTCGCAAAAGGACAGTTGGCACAATTCATAAAAGGGCAGTTTAAGGGGCTTTAAGTTTGCATATTGATCAGAATTAAGGGGAGGGGGAAATAATAACCCCTAAAGTTGTATTTTGCTGCAAAGCAATTACAGGCTTCATTTGTTCCTGAATTTTTTAAAAAATACAAACAGAAGAAAAATCAAAGACATATAAAGTCCTGTGTGTGTGTGTGTGATAAATCTGCTCACTTGGGTAAAATTGCCAATGCAATATCAGCTCTTGCATGAGTACATTTGTGAGAGGCAGTTTTCAAATAACCAGTCCAAAAAAAAACCCTTCTTGAAGACCATGAAGGAAGCAGATAGCTGAAGAGAATAAAGCCAGTTACTACAAATGCCAGGGAAATTTTTTTGGGGAGACATGTTTGAAGGTTAACTGTGAAGATTCTTGTAGGTAAAGAAGAAATGGGAGACAGTAACACATTCCTTCCACAAGTAGGGAGTGATGCAGACGTTGCATTTCTTTTTTTTTTACAAAGGTGGAATACAAATATTTTTATTAATAAAAAAAAAAACTGTGGTGAAATGGATGTGCCTCAAGCAACCACAAGCACTTAATCCTGGAGGGCATTTCAGGTTTACAGGGGCCTGGGGAGGTCTCTTGTCGGTTGAGCAGAAAATTCACCACAAGCCTGGTTCTTGGATATATTCAAGATTAAATTAGGAAGAGCAGGAACCATAGTATATCACGAGAAGAGCATTTGTTGTGGCTTCTTATTTATACCTCATAGTCCCTTAATGTCCTAATTACATGCCAATCACCTCTTTGGCATGCTTACCAAGCTCAAAGTTTAATTGCTCTCAAGTCAGCCACTGTGTAGAATCACTGAGTTATGGGTGCTCCTGAGAGATACCCAGCTGTGTTTTCATACACAAGGTATCAGAGGCGCCAACTTGTTGGGGGAGGGGATTGGGGAGACCAACATTGCAGGTTAGGAAATCAGAGGAGCCAGGAAAGCGGTGGAAACAGGGGTGCCAGTTTGAATAAAATATTGGGGGGGGGGGAGGTAAGCCCTGTACCACATACTTGATCACATGACACAGCACATACACACCATTTGAATGGCAATGCCCATCAACTTTGCCCCCCCCCCCGGTCTCCTCAAATATTTTATTGGTGGAGGGAGACCTTAGGAGTTGTCTTCAATGGCCGGCAGCTCCTCCTCTTCCTCCTCCTGCTGTTGCCACTGGCCGGGCACAGCTTCACCACTCCTCCTCTGTGGCAAGGAGCCAGCCACTGAAGCCACACCATGCTCAGCTCTATGTTTGGCCCGGATTTTTGGGAACATTAGGGGGCTGTCCCCTAAATATTGACGGGGGGAGGCAAAAGAATTAGGACCCCAGGAGTTGGCGCACCTGCATGATATGGAGTATGGCTACTGATCTATATGATACCTGACCATTGTCCTCTGTAGATAGTTCCTCGGTCAGTCATAGGGTGACCACCTATAAAAGGAAATGCATCACTAAAAAAAGAAGACAAAATATATTTGCATATAGAGGGACGAGGGTGGCACTGTGGTCTAAACCATTGAGCCTCTTGGGCTTGCCGATCAGAAGGTCAGCGGTTTGAATCCACGCAACGGGGTGAGCTCCCGTTGCTCTGTCCCAGCTCCTGCCAACCTAGCAGTTCGAAAGCATGTCAGTGCAAGTAGATAAATAGGTACCACTGAGGCGGGAAGGTAAATGGCGTTTCCGTGTGCTCTGGTTTCCATCACAATGTCGCATTGCGCCAGAAGCGGTTTAGTCATGCTGGCCACATGACCCGGAAAGCTGTTTGTGGACAAACACAGCTCCCTCGGCCTGAAAGCGAGATGAGCACTGCAACCCCATAGTCACCTTTGACTGGACTTAACTGTCCAGGGGTCCTTTACCTTTTACATGTAGAGGCAAAGTTAAAAATTCAAGACCTATACTGTAAGGATGTTCCGATCAACAGAGGTGGACCTCTTGGCAATTCTACCACCCTCAGAAGCTTTGGATGGCGGCAGCCCAGGAGAGGGCATTTTCTGGGGCTGCTCTTAAGTTGTGGAGTTCCCTTCTCATGGAAGTACATTTGGCATGCTTGTTATGCAGCTTCAGTTGTGTGCTAAAGACACACCTCTTTACCCTGGCCTTAGCCTAATGCAGTACAATTATGAAAAACACCCTCCTGAGAGATGATTGTAGCTACGGGATTCCGCTACCGAATCTGAAAAACTTGATGCCGCTATGTTTGATGGATTACGAGTCGCTCAGACTATTGTGTGTAGGATGAACACTGTGAGTTGCTTGCAGCACTGCAGTTCTAACCATGTGCCAGGAATAAGATAGGGATCGCTCTTTGCACCCCCGCTGAAGCTACAAGATTAGCCTATAAACACAATCTGCATCACCGTTAAGAAAATGTTGGCCTTTCAGAAAACCCTCCCCAACCAACCATCCTGGGCTTTACTCAAATGAAGCTGTCATCCTGCCCCCATTTGTTTCTTTCACCAGGAGTTTTATAGAGTCAAAAAAAATTGGTTGGTAAGCCAGCATAAGTGTATGTCTTTAAAAATGCATGCCTCCCCTTTGTCAAATCGATTTGAGAATTCTGTTTGTAGTTAACTCTCAAGAGATGCTTATTACAAACTCCTGCAATCCTATAAATGCTTGTTGAAAACTGAAATCTCTGCAGCTAGTTTTCAGCTGTAGGACCGGATTGATGGAGTTGATGGACAAAGCACAGGAATAAGGATAATAAATGCATGTGCACTTCTTTAATTTAGTCTCAGAAGTACTTTTTTGTGTGGGAGTAATCCCTCACCACTTCGTTTCAGACCACATACACTTCTTTTTCAGATGCATCTTAGCCTTGATAACAATGAACACTGAGCCAAATATATCCACTACCAGTTTCACTGGACTGTTTTTGTTTAGTTGTTTAGTTGTGTCCGACTCTTTGTGACCCCATGGACCAGAGCATGCCAGGCACTCCTGTCTTCCACTGCCTCCCGCAGTTTGGTCAAACTCATCCTGGTAGCTTCGAGAACACTATCCAACCATCTCGTCCTCTGCCGTCCGTTTCTCCTTGTGCCCTCCATCTTTCCCAACATCAGGGTCTTTTCCAGGGAGTCTTCTCTTCTCATGAGGTGGCCAAAGCATTGGAGCCTCAGCTTCAGGATCTGTCCTTCCAGTGAGCACTCAGGGCTGATTTCCTTAAGAATGGATCGGTTTGATCTTCTTGCAGTCCATGGGACTCTCAGGAGTCTCCTCCAGCACCATAATTCAAAAGCATCAATTCTTCGGCGATCAGCCTTCTTTATGGTCCAGCTTTCACTTCCATACATCACTACTGGGAAAACCATAGCTTTTACTATACGGACATTTGTCGGCAAGGTGATGTCTCTATTTTCGTTCCCAACAAAAGTGGGAAGAATAATTAGGTAGGCTCACATTTAAACACTAAACCCAACCCAATTTCTCTTCCACCTTTACATTGATCCTGTGAGTGACATTCTGAAACCTGAACCACCCCACCCCCCAGTCCTAGTTGCTTCTGAGCACAATTGCTTGATGATTAAGGAAAGATACCGCATGGAGGTTTCAATGTATTCTCTTTCCTTGCTGTTGCACTTCTTCCAGATTGGAAGCATTGCACTGGGAAGATGTTTTGGGGGCCCCACCAGGAAGAGCATAAAGGCAAATGTCCTGGAAAAATTGGGACATCCCTTTTCCCCCCTGTGAGAACATGACGGCTATTTTGGCCGCTGTGATCTCACACAATTCCATGCTGAGATTTTGTCCTCCCAAAAAATGCTTTTTTGGGCACCGTGAGGGCCTGTCCCCCAAAAGTGTGTTTTTGGGGATTTGGGATCTCATGTGGGTCATGTGATGGTAGGGAAGACCCACATCCTGGCTTGGGGACTCAACATGTTGGAGGGTATTCAATACAGAAGCAAGAAAACAGGACTCAGTTATGTCATAGAGTTCAGGGCTAATAAATAGTATTTTAAACAAAGACTTCTCCAGGTTATGTGAGGCTGACAACCACAAGATCGTTCAAGAGATTAACAGTTTGCCAAAACTGTTTTCTCTGATGAGCTAGAAGCTGTCCTTTCAAACCGTTTAGGTTTCAAACTTCCTGATTCTGCACTGCCCTCCTGTTATTGTTGGTTGACAGATGATTCACTACTAAATGCTTTTTGCAATCCAGTTACTGTATGGTAAGGAAATGACAGAACCTTCTCTGCAGACTGAAGCTTTTTTTTAGAACCATGGAAGCTTCTTATTCGCTATATCCCAGAATTCACCACCACCACAGAAACCTTCTGAAAGACACTATGCAATCCACGCATAGCTGAAAATAAACAAACACATTTTAAAAGGGTCTTTGCTGTGGAATTTACACACCAAAGCTGGAGATGTTCCCTCAGGAATGAAACAATCAAGTGAAAACTACTTTCCTTTCAAGCTACTCTCTGTGTATCAAAAGGCTTGTCTTGTCCTCTTGCTGTTCAAGCTGTACATAAAGACATTTTACTGGCAGGATTTTCATTTTAACAGGTGTATAAAAGTTTATATAAATAAAGAGAAGAGAGCAAGAGCCATATTTTTTCTCTTTTTCTTATCATCTTGTAGATAGAAGCTTTTAGCTGGATTCAGATGCAGTCCTTTTCGTAATTTTGCACCTCGGAATTAGTAAAATGTGTCACATACTTCACCTAATGATCTTTTGGTGAATAGACTTTCCAGCTGCTTCTAGGAAAATATTTCCAGTTTAGGAGGCAATAGGATCTGGTGCTTTTACCTGCCCCTTCTGGGGAAACATGGTAGTATTCAACTAAGATTTACTCAGAAGAGATCCACTTAAATGAATGAACATGATTACGTTAGGTCCATTGGTTTTACTATGAGTAAAACTCCATTGAATACCACCCAAAGTTCTGAAATGAATGAGCACCGTGAGTGATATCAACCTGTCTTATTGCTGGTCTAGATATGGACAGGATGAGTGTCAGACCCACAGTCAGCCTATGAGTTTCACCCTATGGGCCAGGCTCCTGCTGGGTTCAAACCAAAGAATTAAATGAAAGTGTACAACAAAGAAAATGATGAAGCAAGAATGACCAGAGATTAAGACCAATGGTTGGGTTAATTTCTCCATAAGTGGACAGAGCCTCAGTTGAGTGCCTCTACCTTTTTCCATATTCCATTATAAGACTGTGACTGGATGTAGACTCCATACAGTGGCAGATTTGAGCACAAAACCACAGTTTATGGCCTTAGATCATGTAGGCCCCCCAAAACATGCCCCTCCCCATTTCAAGTTTTGCCTTAAAGATGAAAGGAATGGCAAAACAGATACTAAAACAGACATTATCATTTTCATTGTTCATTTGAATTAGAATGATATGCATTATTATTTTTTTGTAATGCTATGAGGACACTTGAGCTTGACATGGCTTAAGGCCTCAGCATTTATTTATTTATTAAATTTGCTTACCACCCTTCACCCGGAGATCTCAGGGCGGTTCACAACATGAAAATGCAATATAAAAGCACAAAATGTGTGATTAAAAACAAGAGCAAAAAACACCTCCCCCACAAACCCTCCCTCTCCCACAAAGTCTTTTAAAAAGGACATAAGATGTGAATCAGCCAAAGGCCTGGTTGAAGGGGAATGTTTTTGCCTGGTGCCTAAAGGCGTATAATGCAGACACCACCCAAATCTCCCTGGAAAGAACATTCAATTGGGTTTCAGGCCCTTGTCGCACTGGTTGATGATCTCCGGCGGGCTAGGGACAAAGGTGAGAGTTGTTTCCTAGTTCTGCTGGATCTCTCAGCGGCCTTTGATACCATCGACCACAACATCCTTGTGGACTGTCTAGGAGAGCTGGAAGTTGGGGGCACTGTTATGCAGCGGTTACACTCCTTCCTCCTGGGCCATGTTCAGAAATTAGTGGTGGGGGGGTGAGTGTTTAGACCCCTAGGCACTCACTTGTGGGGTGCCTCTGGACTCCATCCTCTCCCCCATGCTTTTGTTAAACATCTGTATGAAACTGTTTGGATAGATCATCAGGGGGGTTGGGCTGAGTGTTCATCAATATCCAGATGATACCCAACTTTAACCTCTCGTTTAAATCAGAACCAGTGAAGATGGTGAAGAACATCTTGTGTGGGTGTCTGAAGGCAGTTGGGGAGTAGATGGTGGTCCATGGATTGAGGTTGAATCCTGACAAGACAGTCTGGACATGCACCAGAATATAGCCTATTTCTTTTGGTTCAGAATATCTAAACAATGAACTGGAAAGTTTGCAATATTTCAAACAATTCATTGGTTCAATAATGAGCCCTCACACATCCTTTTGTGGGCGCCTTTGCGGGATTGCACGCAGCACTTCAGGCCACGTGGGACTCACCAGCTGGTTGGCCTACCCTGCCTCCCTTTGCTAGTTGTTGGGGGTTCCCCCAAACCCCAGTTAGCCTATCAGCGTTGAGTGGAGGCGGGGCCAGTTGTATAAATAGGAGGCGGAGCCGGCAGCAAACATGCAGCCAGCTCTGGAGCTTCACCCACCCAACTCTCCCTTTGTCTAATGCTTGTTTGCAAGTTAACCATTTTCCTTCCTGTTCAGCGGGTGCCGCTACGGTTTTTTGGTGGTTGCTGTTGAAGAGCCAGGAAGGAATTTCTCTGCATTGGCAGGTTTGCCTTCCCCAGAGGAATTCGTCACAACTTTGGCAGTTTTAGGCCTTGGGCGGAATCCTTTAGTCTATCTTCCCTAATTGGGGGATGGTGGTGGTGAAGTGGTGGCTCAACCCCCCTGGCAGCAATTCCAGGGTCCCCTCTTAAAGGGGTTTGTGAAAAGGGAGACACTGGCCATACACTGAAGGTTGTCAGTGAACTCCCCTGCGTTGCGCGAATATGGGGTGGGCTGCCTGCATACAAAAGCGCCTTGCAGTACACCCTCCCATATCCCAGTTCCCCAGCTTGGGGCTGGAAGAGATGCACACCCAATGCCTAAGCCAAGGTCTTTCTCCATCTTTCTACAATAATAAAGTTGTGGCCCAATTTTAATTCCATAACATGTTGTCATGAGTCATTATTTCTTCTGGTGGTCTCTCGGGGCCAGGGGGTCTCTTCTTGGGCACGCAAAATCCATCATTTCACTTCCTCCACATCCCTCAATAAGTGGTTGTGCTGAGTTAAGGAATGTATATTCCCGATGCATGAAGTACTTTCTGATTCTTTGTTTACATAAAGGGTATTTATTACTAAAGACAGAATAACTCAGATAATTGCCTCCTCAAAAAATGTAGCTTTTCATGTTCTGAGTAGTGTCAAATCCATGAATTTTTATGGAGCCAGATGCAAGCCACATTGACTCAGAAGTCATTGCAAACTCATTAAGTTTGCTGCAAAGAGCTCATATCCTTCCTGTATGAACATGCATTTGTATTGGGGAGTCATTTGTACCAAGGATAGATACATGTGCAAGCAAGCTGTATCAACTGTATTACCATTATATGCATAATATTACCATTATAATGCATAATAGGCTATTAGAACATGGCCATTAAAGGATGCAGGAAGTCTTTAATAGGACTGGAAGCATGCTAAGACACATCATTCTTAGAGGCAGCCATTGAAAAAAGAGCATAAGTTATGCCATAGTGAAAGAAAGATACACACACAACTCTTCTCTCAAATATTCACTTTTCTTTCACTGACATGCACTTCCTCACCCTCAGTAAACAAACCTTCATCGACATGCAGTCCCTGTCTGTGGTTCGCTTTTATCTCTCTGCACCAGAGGTTATCCACCCGTGTTCTAGATCATGTCACATTTTGTCTCTCTCATGATACTTCTGGCTGGTTTGGTGGCCACATTCACATGTTCATATCAACGTGTGTGTGTGTGAGACAGACAGACAGACAGAACTGTTCCCACTCCTGATCTCCTAAGTTCAGGCCAAAGCATCTATGCACCTACAAGCTATATGCGGAGAGGTGTTTTCTGGGTGACTGGGAATCCTGCAAACAACCACACTGAGCCAGTTAGCTGATTCTATCACTTACGTCTCCCAAGAGGGGACAAACTGAGATTTGCGTCCCTTTTCATCTTCCAACGGTGGTGGCTCTTGGCATCTCAAATGTGTGACACCAAAACCCACCAGCCACCCCACCTCTTGCCTTCCTTTCAACACCATAGTTGTGGCACCTCCTGTGGCATCCCCCGAGGTTCTGCACCTGGTGTGACCAAACTGGTCATGCTCCCCTAAATCTGCCTCTGCTTCCACTGGCCCTTCAAAGTGCAACTCCTGAAGAAATGCATTAACCCTTGTTTCCTTTATAGCAGGGATGAGGAAACGCCAGCCCTCTAGATGCTGTTAGACTGTAGCTCTCATCCTCTTGGACCACTGGCTATGCTGGCTGGGGTTAGTGGGAGCGGGAGCCTGACAACACATGTAGAGGCACAGGATGTCACAGTCTGCTCTACGGGCAATCAAAGTCCAGGCTGAGGACGGGGGCAAGATGGCGGGGTGGGAGCAGGAACAAGAGTCCAGAAGCCAGGGGTCCGAGGGTCAGGAAGCAGGGAGTCGCAAAGTCAAGGGTCCAAGGGTCGAGAAGCAAGGAGTCACGAAGCCGAGGTCCAAGGATCAGGAAGCAAGGAGCCAAACGCAGCAAGGCAGCTGTGGCAAAGAGCCAAAGGGAAATGCTGACTTTATATCCCTTCCCGGCTCTTGTCACCAGGTGCAGTGAGTTACCGTGCGGCCATGCCTTGCCTCTCCAGAACAAACTTAGGAAGGCCCCAGTCCTGCGAAGCCCTACTGGTCACAGGGCCTGGCTCCTGCACACACTCGTGACACAGGATCCCCATCCCTGTACTGCAACAATAGCGCCACAGGTGTGATGCTCACTGAAGGCCCCTTGCCTTCACAGGTGAAATTGGCTATGGCTGGGTTGGTGGCCTTTTCATAGTACGGTGGTACCTCTGGATACAAACAGGATCCATTCTGGATCCCCGTTCGCATCCTGAAGCGAACACAACCCATGTCTGCGCATGCATGGGTTGCGATTCGCCGCTTCCGCGCATGTGCGTGGTGTCATTTTGACCGTCTGCTCATGCACGAGTGGCACAACCAGAAAGCGCTCAATCTGAAGCATATTTAACCTGAGGTATGACTGGACAGGTATGACTGTACAGCCCTACACTAGAGGACTGATGGCTCATAACACCACTTTTTTTTTTTTGAGTGACACCACAAAATTATATATCATTGTAAAGATAATTTAATGACTGCTGTTGTAATAAATAATCCTTCACAAAAGTTATTGCCTTACATTCTTCATTAAATTATCTTTCCATTGATATATAATTTTATAGTATTACTCCAGAAAAAAAGGTGCTATGAGCTATCATTGCCAAAACAAGATGACACCTGATTGGCTCTCTAAACACTCCTTTTTCTGGTCATTTCACTATAACTTTTGATCGAATACAGATAATTGAACAAACTTTGTTGCATTACATTCTTCATTAAATTATCCTTCCACTGATATATAATTTTATGGTATTACTCCAAAAGAAAGTGATGTTATGAGCCATCACACGTTGGAAATACACTTTTTCTAAAAGGTTTCCACAATTTTGGCCACTAGTGTACTTTGGAAACATCCTCCAGAAAAGTTTCCTTGTCACCTTCATTACTAATTTTTCGTCACCAGGTCAAGACTTAGTACTTAGCCTGAGTGTTAAATGAACAGTGGTTGTAATTATAGCTTCCAAGAAGTTTTTAAAAGAGTGTTTTATATGCTGTTTAATTGAGTGTTTTATTATTTTTACTGCCTGGTGCTCTGTTTATTTTTTGGTTATGCTGCAATTTGATTTTGCTTTATAGCATTTTTTTAATACCGTATTTCTGAAAACCACTAAGGTCTTGTAAATTAAATAATAAAAACAGCAAAAACATTGCAAGTAGCAGCACTACTGATGCTAAAATAGTGGTTTTTTAAATAATAATATTGTATAGCTGCCTTTTTGCACATTTAAAGAGAAAGTGGGCTATAAATCCTCAAAACAATGAAAAAAGAGGCTTAAATATATAGGCTAAAAACCAAGAAAACTGTGCCATAAATATTGAAATAGCTGAGAATGTTAAACGTAGTTTGCATTCCTGTTCTAATTTGAAGATAAAGTTGGGGAGGAGGTCAAAAGGCTGTTGCACAAGGATGTCAAAAGGTGACGTTCAATCTACATTTCCTACATTTTGCAGATCTACCATTACATCAGGGCAGGCTGTAAAAAAGACAGATTACTTGTTTTCGGGCAGGAGATGCAACTCACATGAAGATTTCCCCACTGGTAAAGGTCACCTTTAATGAAGAAATTCCATTAGGAAAAAAAATGTAAGTTTCAAGTTTGGCCAAATCCAAACTTCACACTTCCCGCATACACTCTGCTGTGAGTTGAGGCATGTATTCCAAATCTACTTTCCTAGTTTTAAAACATTGTGCAGATAACAATTGGCAGAGCAATCCTAACCATGTCTACTCAGAGGCCCCCTTGAATTCAGCCAGGCTCACTCTCAGGAAAGTGGGGTTAAAATTGCTGTATTAGAAGCTAAAACCCTGTTGAACAGCCTATACCACTGTCTGGAGCACAGAGCAGCCGAACCCTATACAGTGGTACCTTAGTTCTCAAACGCCTTGGTACCCAAACAACTTGGAACCCAAACACTACAAACCCGGAAGTAAGTGTTCTGGTTTTCAAACCCTTTTTGGAAGCCAAGCATACTCCGTTATGAGTGTTATGCTTCCGATTTGAGTGCCACACTTCCATTTTGAGTGTTACGCTGAGATCTGTTTTTGCTATTTATTTTGTGTTTTTGTTTTTGCGGCTCTTTGTCGTTTTGTTTTTGTGACTGTGTGGAACCCAGTTCAGCTACTGATTGATTGATTGTGTGACTGCAGTACATTGTTTATTGCTTTCATTTTATGGATCAATAGTCTCATTAGATAGTAAAATTCATGTTAAATTGCTGTTTTAGGAGTTGTTTTTAAAAGTCTGGAATGGCTCAATCCATTTTGCATTACTTTCTATGGGAAAGCATGTCTTGGTTTTGGAACGGACTTCCGGAATGGATTAAGTTTGAGAACTAAGGTGCCACTGTATTTCAGATGCCATCTGTAAAACAATGCAAAGTTTCATGATGAAGCATAGGATTTAGGGACCTTTTCCTATTTTAGAATTGACTTCCTCTTCCTATTCAGGCTGAAGCTTTTTTAATAGTTGGGATTTATTTATGGATTAGACATATATATATGAGACCATATGCAGTGCTCCAATTTCGAAAGTTTGAACATGTTTCTCTCCCCCTTCCTCTTTGCGGAACGACTAAATAAGAGTGCCTAAATCCATCAAAAACGCTGAAGGAAACTATCACAATTTCCATATTTCTAATGGATGCGAGATCTTTCAAATGCATGTAGAAAATAAATGTGTCAGGTTGAGGGCTGGGTTAGAACCCTTCTCCTGACATCTAGACAGACATTTCTTGCTTATATTGGGAAACATTTAACCATGTGAACCCTTGGCTTCTGGCTCATGGCCCAGTTCATTCAATTCAGCGATGTCCTCACAGCCGGCTACAGAATTCCTCTTAAAAATAGCTACATTCATGTATGCTGTTTTCAGTTGCTGATTATATCCCTGGGATAATTTTGTTGCTTTGACAGAGCTGCTGCAATTTGACTAATCTTGACTTGGAGCCGAAGGCCCCGTGGTGCAAATGGAAGGCAATTCTGCTCATTCAATGGATCTTTTAAGCAAAAGCCTTGTTTCTCAAGGTGCGACAGCAAGGCTCGTCATCACCTCCCTTCTAATAGCAAACTCAGGTGGTGTGTGCTAATAGAAATGGAGACAAATCAAATCAGCATGCTCGAGGGAATCCTGAGGTTAGCAGAAGTGCTAGATAAATATATAAACCAAGAGGGCGAAAGAAATCTCTCAGAACAGGCCAAGGAGGGCTGAAAATGCTCAGTAGCGATGGAATGTTGACTGTCAGCTGGAAAAGAAAATGGAAAATGGTGGTGGAATGGGCTCTTAGAGCAGGATGTGGCTGAATGGCATCCTCTAACTAGACAGGGAGAGAGCACACTGCAGCTTTTTGTTGCAGGTCCTGCACATTCCTCCTAAGAGCAAACTTGAGTGACTAAGTGTCTGTTGGTTTGGAGGCAAACCCATCTTCCTGGATGCACACCCATGCGAGTCATGTGACCCGCACAAGATCATGGAGCCAAAAAAAGGAGCATTTGGGGGCAAAACGCACAAGACCATGACTTCACGCAAGATCACAAAGCCCAAAAATGCTTTAAGCATGGTACCCCAAAAGAGGATTTAATTGAGGAAGTTGAGGGGAATGATCAGGTCCACACAAAAATGTACTTCCGTCACCTGAGGCGGCTGCATCATGGGTGAGCCGGTTCTGCATGATAGCTTTTAGTAAGTATCCCGCATCAGATGGAGAGGGGAGTCAGGTTTTGTGTTGCGGCATGGTTGCTGTTGACGCTCTGCCTGAACTATATAAGGATTTTTAGTGGACAAATGTGCCATTTTCACACACTTGATGTAGCTATAAAGGTTTGGAGCTGGCGGCCACATGTGATGGCCTGGGAATCCGATTCAGAGGCTGAACCTGAGGAATCCCAGCCTGCACAGGAGTCCCCGCCTCCAGGGCCGGCTGAGCCAGGGCAGGGCCTTGAACCTGAAGGGCCCTCACCTGTGCTGGATCCTCAGGAGCAGATACCAGCTGAATCAGCTCTGGCTCCGGAGGTGATCGAGGACCCATTGCCTCCAGGTGCTCCAGCCCTGTCAGGGGAAGGTGAGGTTGCCTCTTGATCCAGGAACCCTCCAGCCTCTCCTGAGCTGCAGAGGCTCAGGGCAGAGAGGCGGAGGGAACAAAGTTCTCACAGGAGGAGTGCTCGCCTCCAGGCCAGGAGAGGCGAGTCATCTGTGGGCCGGGACCGCCCTATGCCTCAGAGGAGATAAAGGCCAGTCAGCCCAGTCCCAGGTTGCAGGAGCAACATCGTTGGTAACCTGTTCCTGCCAGCACCCTGTCCTGCTCTTCCAGAGTTCCTGACCACATCCGTCTCCTTGCCTTAGAGCCTGCTTCGCCCTTGACGGACAGCCTCCATACCCTTGACCTAGGACCGGACTCAGACCATGCTGCACGGTAACCTCCCCCCCCCCCCGGGACCAGCACACCACGCCTGACCGCCACCACCCAAAAGAAGGCCTGAAGAGTTGTGGCTTCTGTTGCAGTCCTGACCCTGATGGCCTGCAGCATTGTGTTGCTGCTGGATCTTCAATGCAGTTTGGTGGACTGGACATGGAACTGCTGCTGCTGAACATGGGGGTCGGTTCCAGCAGAAAACCAGCAGTGAAGTATTCAGGCCACTATAATAACAACAATATAATAATTTATTATTTATTATTTATACCCCGCCCATCTGGCTGGGTTTCCCCAGCCACTCTGGGCGGCTTCCAACAAAAGATTAAAAATACAGTACATTAAAACACCAGTCATTAAAAACTTTCCTAAACAGGGCCAACACAGCCCATAGGCCCTGTTTTTGTGGGAAATGGTCTTTTCAAGTTTCTTCAAGTGAAGTTAATAAGTATGGGCAAAGGAACTCAATCCCAAAT
Source organism: Podarcis cretensis (assembly GCF_951804945.1). Taxonomy (NCBI): domain Eukaryota; kingdom Metazoa; phylum Chordata; class Lepidosauria; order Squamata; family Lacertidae; genus Podarcis; species Podarcis cretensis. Next base: position 40,773,331 of record NC_137181.1, read on the forward strand.
GCTAAAATGGAATTTCATTAATTAACTTAAGCTATAATTAGTTTGATCTAATCTCTCTGAACGTTTTCAGTCGGCAAGAGTATACCGAGAGATTAGCATTGTAGAAACACCTGTGCCTGCAGAGAGGTCATCATCTCAGTCAATACTAACTCTGCTCAAACAGATACCTAATCTAAAAGAAGAAGGTCATCTGCCTCCAAGTACTTAAAAAGATCAGCTATTGATTGCCTAAGGGTTGGTCTTAGATTCTCTTCTTAACCATATACATTTAGCTAATTCACTTGTGCCTGGCTTTGGGCTAAGCTTCAGCAACCCTATACAGATGAGTTATTAAACAGAAATCACATAGCAGAATTGTCACCAAGGGCAGCACCAGGGAGGGAATGAGGGGGCAAGTGCTGTCCTCCCCAGTTGCTGGATTCCATGGTTTGATGGAAAAGAAAGGCTTTTTTCCACATACAAATTATAACTGAATCACAAACTGGAAATGAAAGCAAGGCTTCAATCCTAAGTGTTATGTACTGAAGTTCTCACCCTGGGCCAGCAGGGGATACTGTAGATAGTTTTCACTCATATGCAAATAAGGAATTGAAAGTGGCGTTCAGTGATTGGATAGTTACAGAAAGTTGTTACTGTTGCTTTGTAGTTGAGCTCTATATAAGCAGGTTGGCTGAACCCTTCAGTTCAGTTCTCTTCTGGCCTGTGAATAAACAAAAGCTGTCTGAATCATTGCTGTGCCGTCTGATATGTTCACCCATAACTTAACACTAAGCATGCTGAGTTAAAAGTTCATGCCACTGAAATCAATGGCACTCCTGTTGCAGAAAAGATGTTTAGGAAAGGGGCAGTAACATATTTATTTATCTTTTAGAAACCTAGCATGTGTCACAAAAACCCCTTCCCAAAGTACTTTACCCCTTCTGTACCCCCCTTTTTATTTTTGTTGTTCCTGCCACTAACTGTCTTCCCAGGAGTACAGAATCTACACAGCAGAGTCTCGAGTAATGATAAGAAGTCACACTTCATGCAAGGGCATTGCTGGGCTTCCAGAAGGTCACATTCCTCTATGCCAACCTTCCATGGTACGGTGGGAGGAAGGAACAGTTTAGTCTTGATTGCTACATCTATATCTATTTAGAGCAGGTGTGAAGAACTTTTGGCCTTCCAGATGTTGCTGAACTACAATTTTAGACATTAGTCATGTTTGCTGAGGAAAGTGGGAGTTGTAGTTCTGGAAGGCCAAAGGTCCCCCACATCTGGAGGGCACCTAGCTGAAGAAGGCTGTTCTGCACAAATTATCACCATTTTTGTTATTTGCTGCTTAATTGTAAATGGCGACTTCTAAGTAGTTTACAAGTATAAAACCGATCTCAAAAAATCTAAACACACATAATTAAACTACACAACAAAACACTTCTATAAAAATATTGAAATATGCATTCACAATGGAAATATAAGTCCATTAAAGCAGCAGAACTAAAACAGTTAAAACAGCAATTAAAACAGGAGAATCAGGAGATCACACATCCCTTTTTCAGACATATCCAGCCACTCTATACAGGCCCTAAGCTAAAGGCAAGATATTGCTCATTCCAGTGAGATGATATATAAGGCACTCATTATTAAATAAATTTGCCTTTTTAAGAAAAGAAAAGAAAATCCTTAATTAAGCTTACTTGAGTTTGGACAAGTAACTAGCATTTTTATGTATAGAAATAATAATAATAATAATAATAATAATAATAATAATAATAATAATAATAATAATAATAATAATAATTTATTTGTACCCCGCCCATCTGGCTGGGTTTCCCCAGCCACTCTGGGCGGCTTCCATAGAAACCAAAAATACACTAAAATATCACAGATTAAAAACTTCCCTTAAGATGTCTTCTGAATGTCAGGTAGTTATTTATCGCTTTGACATCTGATGGGAGGGCGTTCCACAGGGCAGGCACCACTACCGAGAAGGCCCTCTGCCTGGTTCCTTGTATGTATTTTAAAGCCTCAATGTTCCGCTTCTAGGAAAATTGTTCATTCAACCTGGAATCATAAACTTTGTAACTGCCAGTTGTTAAAGGAGGAAGCTTTGTGGGTTTGGGATAAAGGACACAGGACCTGTAATTGTACCTAGGTTTGTAATCTTGTAACAAGGGGAACCTGTAACACACAGGATGGAGTCCTCTTGCATGGAAGGCCAGCCATACTTTCTTCCAGATTATTCCATTCCACTCATTCCAACAGTTAGCCTGCATTCCCTGGCCACTTAGTATGCTTATCTGGGGTCTCTCCTCCTAGAATCATAGAATCATAGAGTTGGAAGAGACCACAAGGGCCATCGAGTCCAACCCCCTGCCAAGCAGGAAACACCATCAGAGCACTCCTGACATATGGTTGTCAAGCCTCTGCTTAAAGACCTCCAAAGTAGGAGACTCCACCACACTCCTTGGCAGCAAATTCCACTGTCGAACAGCTCTTACTGTCAGGAAGTTCTTCCTAATGTTTAGGTGGAATCTTTTTTCTTGTAGTTTGGAACCATTGCTCCGTGTCCGCTTCTCTGGAGCAGCAGAAAACAACCTTTCTCCCTCCTCTATGTGACATCCTTTTATATATTTGAACATGGCTATCATATCACCCCTTAACCTCCTCTTCTCCAGGCTAAACATGCCCAGCTCCCTTAGCCGTTCCTCATAAGGCATCGTTTCCAGGCCTTTGACCATTTTGGTTGCCCTCCTCTGGACACGTTCCAGTTTGTCAGTGTCCTTCTTGAACTGTGGTGCTAGTCTGATATTTTTGACGCCAAATATCCCCCCTCACTTCTGCAAATATTGGGATTTTCCTGATCATGCTGATACCTCCTCCTTCTTTCTCAGTAGACCTGTTTTAGCTACGTAGCTGTTATAACTCAGCACCCCAGTTCATTATTGGTATATGATATGTGAAGTGTGACCATCACAGATGAACTATTATGGAATGGATTTTCTGTCAACTTTCAGAACAACAGTTTTAAGGAAAAACTACACTGCTCTTAAGTGTTATTGAGTATGTGTCCCTGATTATAAAGCAAAGTCTGGGGAGGGTACCCAATACAGACTGCAGCAATCCTTTCCATATTACAAGGAAAAGAAAACAGAGGCATGTTTCTTGGAGACTATGCATATTGACAGGAGAATGCGCACAATGGCTGGAGAATGAACAAAATTTTGTTTTGCATATTGAAAGGGAAACCTGCCCAATTCTCTCTTCATTGATTCTCCGTGAGGACTGACTAATGTGAACAATGGCTAGTTATTATGTGTATTAACCACTCAACTTACAGTACCCAAAAGTGGTTGGTGCATCACTGTGATGTACTGAAAGGGAAGAGTGAGGTGGCAGCAAACCAGTGCAAATTCTGGCTTGGCTCCACCAGTGAGTTTGCGCTGCGCTGACTTTACAGTTGCCTCACCTCTCACCCTCTCTTTCCTCACATGCCACAGAGGCATGGGTGACGAGAGGTCAAGTAGGTGCCATCACCTTGCCATGCTGACCACTGCTCACATTACACACACACACACACACACACAGAGAGAGAGAGAGACAAATTCAGCATATGTATTCAATATATTGTGCTTTCATGGACTGATTCAGAGAGATACTGAGCACTCTCAAGTTCCCCAGACTTACTTGGTTGCTGCTCAAATGGAGGACCCATTACTGTCAGTTTGCTGACTGCCTGCAACTTGATGACAGCAACATTCTTTCGTTGTTGAAGGAGAGAGAAAGAAAGAAATAACTCCTTGGCTGAATTGTTTTGTACGAGCTGTTGAATCACTGAGTGATATTCCTGTAGATAGTAACGGATCAGCGTTTCAGCCTAGTACAGAAAAGATGAATAACTCCTCTGCATGTGGCAACATATGGATTCCCTCCAGCAATGGGGACCACAGCTGAAGATAAAAGGGGTTCCTGACCTGCCATCTGACTTGTTATGTTGACATCTGAGCTGCTTCCTGAGGAGACCAGCAAGTTTGGTTGAGAAGCAGCAAAAAAAAAAAAAAATGTCTTAAAGAGATAACAGTCAGAGCCTAGAGGATGGGAGAAAGGATTAGTTCTGGTTATGTACAAGTTGTAGTGGGGTTGCAAGAGCACTAGGCGTTACAGTTTGCAGAGAAGACCTTGTTCTCTCTCGACTTTAACTCTGCATTCTGGTGAAGAATAGTCAAGATAGACAAGCTCTGAGGAACCTTCCCTACTGAGTTAAAGTTTCCTTGTATCAAGAAATGATCTTGGTGACCAGGAAGAGAATGGGTCCTTGATAAGTTTTGATGATCTCAGGTCATCTTTATTTTTAAGGGAGCATGCTATATCTTGGAGTACGTTTCTGAGCACAATTCAAAGTGTTGTTGCTTACCTTTAAAGCCCTAAACGGCCTCGGTCCTGTATACCTGAAGGAGCGTCTCCACCCCCATCGTTCAGCCCGGACACTGAGGTCCAGCGCTGAGGGCCTTCTGGCAGTTCCCTCATTGCGAGAAGTGAGGTTACAGGGAACCAGACAGAGGGCCTTCTTGGTAGTGGCGCCCACCCTGTGGAACACCCTCCCTTCAGATGTGAAGGAAATAAGCAGCTATCATATCTTTAAAAGACATGTGAAGGCAGCCCTGTTTAGGGAAGTTTTTAATATTTAACGCTGTACTGTTTTTAACACTCGATTGGAAGCCACCCAGAGTGGCTGGGGAAACTCAGCCAGATGGGTGGGGTATAAATAATAATAAGTTGTTGTTGTTGTTGTTGGAGGAGAGCTGCTACTAGTCTACTAGGCTAGATGGTCCAAGGGTCTAGCTTAGTATAAAACAGTTCTCTATCAAAATCTGCAGTAGATTCCCAATGTAGACTTTTCTTGTGTATATCTATTTCCTAAGTTCCTAAGCTTTGGCTGTCCTGCCCCTTTTGCTTTGCCAGCAGCCTGCAAGTGTAGCATCTAATGGTCAGATTTCTCCCCTCTCACTTGCAGAAACTGTGGCACTAAGAATAAAGAGTGCTTTTCAGGGGTGCAGTGCCACTGGGAACTCTCTTACTGGTGTAGACTGGGCATTTTTATCCAGCAGGTAAGTTTAGATTTTGTTTGGGTGTTTGGAACTGCACTTTTTAAATAGAATGCTTTAAGTCTGTAAATTAAACATTTCTGAAAAAGAGATGAAATTCTTGCTATTAGATTCAAGATATGCAACCGACTGGTTGCACTGAATTGCCAAGAAACTTTGAGATTTCAAAAGTAGGTTTTTGATGTATTTTTTTAAGGAGTTTTATCACCGGATAGTCAGAAACATCTGTATGGTTTATGGCTACTTTAGATTGTATCTGCTAAAGTCAATATAATGCTTCTGAGTTAGATATTTCTGGGCCCACATCCCCTTGGGAGATACTTGGGGCTTCTATTCAGAGCTAATAATACAGACCTCACGGCTACCTGGCACAGTCCCATATCTCACAGGTCAAGGTTTTGATTTGCCAGCTAAAGCTACAAACCCAAGAGCTCAAAATGCATTTAAAGGATTCACTTTCTCCCAAACCCCTTTGCTTCCCCTGTTGTGTCTCTTGCAAAGCCTGCAAGCGTCTCCATCTGGATTCAGTAGAACGATGCAGTGGCAATGAATGGATTGAGGCTGCAATCCTAGAGACACTTGCTTACCTCTGGGTAAGCCGCTTCAAACTCAGTTGGCCTTAATGCTGAGTAATATTGCACTGTAAATTGCATTGGAATTGCAGGAAAGCAAATGATGCACTGCTGTTGTTATTCTTTAGATGTGCTTCTGAAATGGACACATATCATCAACGGAACTGAAATGCTTCTAAAACCAAGACAACATGGGTTCTAAAACAATCCATACATTTATTTATTATGTTCCTATCCCACCTTTTCTCATACCGCTCAGAGTGGCTTACAAAAGTGGTGACATAGTACAATGGAACAAAGGATAAAAGCCAGTAATAAAACACTTTCGAAGCAGCTGCAATAAGAAGCATCATGGAATCATAGAAGGGACCCTGAGGATCATCTAGTGCAATGCAGGCCCCCCTCTGCCCCCCCCTGCACCATTGACCTGTGCCCTCAGAAGGTTTCTCACCCCCTGTGTTACTGAGCTTGGATAGCTCAGTTGGTTGGAGCGTGGTGCTGATAATGCCAAGGGTGCAGGTTTGATCCCCTAAGGCAGTGTTTCCCAACCTTGGGCTGTTTTCGGACTACAATTCCCATCATCCCTGACCACTGGTCTTGCTAGCTAAGGTTGATGGGAGTTGTAGTCCAAAAACAGCTGGAGGCCCTAAGGGACAGTTGCATATCCCTGCATTGCAGGGTGTTGTAGAAGAAGAAGAAGAAGAAGAAGAAGAAGAAGAAGAAGAAGGAGGAGGAGGAGGAGGAGGAGGAGGGGAGGAGGAGGAGGAGTTTGGATTTGATATCCCGCTTTATCACTACCCCAAGGAGTCTCAAAGCAGCTAACATTCTCCTTTCCCTTCCTCCCCCACCACTAACACTCTGTGAGGCGAGTGGGGCTGAGAGACTGAGAGAAGTGTGACTGGCCCAAGGTCACCCAGCAGCTGCATGTGGAAGAGCGGAGACGCGAACCCGGTTCCCCAGATTACGGGACTACCGCTCATAACCACTACACCACACTGTATTAGATCACACTTCCTCAACCTCAGCCCTCCAGATGTTTTTGGCCTACAACTCCCATGATCCCTAGCTAGCAGGACCAGTGGTCAGGGATGATGGGAATTGTAGTCTCTAAACATCTGGAGGGTTGAGGTTGAGGAAGCCTGTACATCGTCCTCAGGGTCCCTTCCAAGTCTATGATTCTATGACTACCTGAACGTGTGGACACCTAGAGGAGCATTTACAGTTCTTTTGCTCCAAACTCAGCACTGTAAAAGGGTCTCCACCCCGTCTATAAACCGATGTAGGATCTTTGATGCCAGATCTTTCTGAAAGCCAGACATATAGAATTCCTCAAGCGATGCTTCCCCATTTGCTGTTAAATCTCCTTGTACATATTTCCTTTCTGTCCCCATAAAACCAAGAAAATATGCTAGGCATTACTTCGTTTTCTTTTCTTAAAAAAGAAAAGAAAAAAAGACTTAGAAACCCCAGCCAGATAGTTTGCAAACCCAAATCACATCCCCTATCATTTAAAAACCATTGTTCCCACTTTAAAGCTGCAGAGGTCTGGCCGCGCTCAGGCACATTGTATCACTTTGCACAATAATAGGGGGAGAAAGCCAAAGGAATTACCCATAATTTGTTTCTCCAGCCAGACAAGTCAAGCTAAGTTATGATGAGAATGATGTGGCACTCTTGATCACCTCCCATTTTACAGCAGATGTGATTGTTTTTATTGAGTCTATAACGTTTTTAACGGCGCTGTTGTGCTGATCATAGTTCTTGTCTCAGCAGAACAATATTGCCACAGTCAAGTCAATTCAGACGGCGGGAAGGACGGGAGGGAGGGGAGAACACAGAACAAAAACGGAGGAGCTTCACAAGTGACAAGATGAGAGAGCGAAATTTGCAAAGGAGATTCTGTTTACCATACCAAAACCATGAAACAGAGCAAGCCGCGGGGAGGGGGGGAAACTGGAAATGTACTTGCTGGTCAGAACCTCTATGAATTATTCAGGGTATGTTTTTTGGTAAAAAGGAGACCAACAACAGGAGAATACTCCGACATTTCAAGCAGACAGCAGCCTGTCATTTAGGGTGATCTGTTTGTTATTCCAAATTGTGGCTAGATGAAAGACATGGAAACTCAGCTGGAGAAAGGAAGCTGGGCGGGAGAATAGAATAGAAGGATGGATAAATGTTCATCAAGCCGAATGGTTTTTAAAACCCAAAGGCCCCCTTCAGCTGTTCAAAAAACAACATGTGGTGGCTTAAACTGGTGAAGGGAGACAGGTGTTCACATGTCATGCCCAACCACACTGCAGTGGCATAGCATGGGGTGCTAGTGCTGGGCAAGTGTTGTGTTCCTCTGGTGGACTGGGCAGTTGGGGTGACGGCATGTGCAAGGAGCCCACAAGGCACATGGGTGCTGGCACTGCTGCTACTGGTGGCTTTATGACTTCTCGGCTTGGCAATTCCACTGTCTCGTGGCTCGGCCACCCCACAGGTGGGGCATGTGAGCATTGCGCCTGGTTGCACCCCTATCAGAATTTTGTGTTCCCAGGCAACCACCCCTCTGCCACCCCCCCACCCTACTATGCCACTGCCACAGTGGGCCCCCTGTGCTGTGATATCACCAATGTATAAGTACACCAAAGAGCCCTACTGGGTCAAGCCAAAATCTGATCATAGGCTCACGTTCGGCTCTCAGAGTGGCCAACCAAATGCTTATGGGGACCCCGCAAGTAGGACATGACTGTAATAGTCCTCTCCTGTTGATAAGCCCCAACAACTGGTGTTCAAAGGCATTCTGCATCTGACAGTGGAGGCAGAACATGGTCACCATGGTTCGGAGCCTTATCATCCGTGAATTTGTCTAATCCTCAACTGCTGGCCTTCCCATGTTAGCCAGTACATTCTGTAAGGAGCATCTAAATGTGCTAAGCTGAACATGCTTATGTCTAGCAGCCACAGGTGAATGATGTCTGTGTGGGGTAGACCTTAGAAATAAACATAGGAGATTGGTACTGGGTTGAATTAGGCCACAACTTTATTGATTACAGATAATCAATATCTGTAATCAATAGGCACTGCCAGATACAAGGCACTGGGCATGTATCTGGCACCAGGCAGCCCACATGCTGGCTGAGAGGAACCCAGCTGGGCCTTCAGCTGTTTTTGGACTACAACTCCCATCATCCCTAGTTAGCAGGGCCAGTGGTCAGGGATGATGGGAACTGTAGTCTAAAACAGCTGGAAACCCAAGTTTGGAGAACCCTGGTTTTAGGGGTTTTTGTTGCGGGGGTGGTTGCTGTTTTCACTGTTAATTTTTTGTATCTTTCTTTTGTATCTTATGATTTTTGTGGAAATTTTTCAGTTTTGTTGTGTACTTTTTGATGTCTTATTTCATTGTCTGTGACTACTTTTGTAGTGCTTGTGTATTGTTTTTATATGTTGTAGGCCGCCTTGGGCAGTTTTAACTTTGGAAAGGCGGCATATTAAAATACAATATACAATCGATAAGTCTTGAAGGTACTGTGTTTATTTTGGTATTGGCAGATATGTCCTTTAAAATCTGTGCTTTAATTCACAATGAAACTGCCCCATTGAAATGTGTGCAATGGCTGCATTAGATTTATTTGGTGTGCTTATAGTAACTATATGTGGAATATAAAAAAGAAGCCAAATTGAAGTCTTCCCTTTGTCCTTGGTAGCTGTCAGGGTGGAAGATAAAGATATAGTGGAGCTCTCTAAAATAAATGGAAGATAACCAGTACCTTGGCCAGCATTTTCTTCCCTGACAAAAATAGCTTTGGATGTCCATCACTATATCTGTACGAATGGTAAGTGAAAAATGACCGCTGCATAACGACAGTGCTGGTTTCTAAGCTAGAAAGTGCACTTGCCTTTCTTTTTTTGCAGACGTTTCTTCAAAACCAAGTTCTAAGTCATTGCATTTGGCATCATATTTCGTGGAACTTCTTGAATTATGGAGGTATACGGTCTTATAAAAGTTGTTGCAGAAGCAACGTGCTGAGGATTTTAGGTTCCTCCTAGCAAACTAGTGCCCTCATGCTGACATACTCTCATACAGCTATGGGTTGCGTGGCGAGTTCCCGCCTCTCCCCAGTAGGAATAAAGACACATGACAGTTATTTTAGGTTAATGGGCTAAAATAGGCCACAACTTTACTGGTTACAGGTGATGAGCGGTATTGGCTTAGGCATTGGTCCTAACTGACTATCCGGCTTCAGCCTGTTTGCTTGAAGACCAGGAAGGGTTATCACCAGCAGGGGGAGCCCTGCTGATGGACATCAACTAGGACCCCCCCCCGGGGTCACCGCTCGGGGGTGTGCCTTAGGCCCTGACCTCCATAGGCTTCGGACGGGGCCACGCCCCCCGGAATCCTTTACCGGACTACCCTTCAATATCTGGGGGAGGTGATGGTGCTCCTCCCCCCTATTCATCTACATAACAATACCCATACCAATGACCGCTCCCCACTTAAAACGGGGGGTGCCTTTTGCGTGGACGCGTGCAGCCCTGGATCTGGAGTGGCCCCATCAGCATAGGCTTTGCCTTCCCTCAGGTGGGATACCTGGAGGTCCCCGCCTACCCCAGTGAGTTGTCCAATCCCACCTGGGGGAAGCGTTGCCAGGGAAACCAGGCCAGGTAAGGGGAGGGATTACCTGCCCACACAATAGAGGGTGGATCTTAATTGATGGTGCTCCTCCCCCTATTCATCTACATAACAATACCCATACCAATGCCTGACCACCACTCAAGGAAAGCTCGCCACCAATACCCTCAGACCTGCAACCAATCCCTAATCCCAGCAGATATGTCAGCCAGCCATACATCATTTCCCACATCGAAAAGATGCATGCCATTCTCGTGGTAGAGGGCCACATTGCTGAACAGGATGTTGGGTTGGTCAATGCCCCCCCTCCAGCGCTGCCACTCTACGAGCCACTGAGCGTTCCAGGATCTTTCTGGCTTTGTTTACAGCGATAGGGCATCAGCACTCCCTCCAAGTGTGCCTCTACAACAGTGATGACCACATTATGGATAAATTTGGAAATGAACTCCTCAGAACATCAAAATCAATCTCAATGTTCCACATTATGTCCACGCCTTTCCGGTAGGCCAAATCATTTTCGCCCAGCTGAATGACAAGGGCATTTGGTGGGCCTTTGAGGGTGGCTCTGGTTTTTACTGCTGGCAGAAATTCCAACCAACGCATTCCAAGTGGCTTTATACAACTGCAGTTGCATATTGGAGATCGTCCTTCTCCCCTTCCAAATGATTGGCAATTTCAGTAAACTCTACCAGCACCGATCAGTTCTTAAGTGTGCAGTGATACCTGGAATCCATCTCTCTCTAAATTGGTTAAATGGTCTATCTATGCTACCACTTCAGCCAGAATATTGTATGCACAGAAATGGAAAGAGGTTCCCAAAAAAGTGGACTTTAAAAATATTGCACCATACGGAGATGGCAAAATTGATGGCAAAAATAAGAGACCAAAAGGACGAAATGTTTGTGGAAGAGTGGAAACCTTTGATGCATTATCTGAGAAACTATTATAGTCAAATGAAATTGCAGGCAGGTCTGGAAATATAAGCGAAGGAATGGGAATGATAAAGGAATGCAATGTGGGATATATGTTATACTGTAGAAACAAGTATTATATTTAAGGCAGTTGATAAAAGGATTTGAACAGAAACATTGTGGAAGTCAAAGTAAGGGAATATTGTATGGAAACTGAATTGAATTTGTTCAATTGTATGAAAATCAATAAAAAATCATGACAAAGGAAGTCTCTCCCTGAATTGGGTGGCAACACTGCTCGAACAGACTGTACTAAGCGTATAGTGTCAGCAGTGCACATGCACATCAAGATCACTACATGTACACCCAAAGTCCCCCCCCCAGCTTCACCCCAGCCCCATTTAATATGTGGCATACCATAGATCCACAAGAACAACGATGCACTTTCCATGCGCAGGCTTCCTTTGCTGATTTGGTTTAGTTACAACTGAATAAGATCAACACAGCACACATCTCTCTTGGCTCTCTTGTAGGTTGTGGGGAACAGAATCCTCTGGCGTGCTCTTCCAGTGTACCTGATCAGTGTTAAATACACAACATCAGGAGAGCCAACTTGGCCCCCCGTCTGTGGGTGCCCAGGGCCATGGGTGCCATGCAGCGTGCATGACCCTGGCACCAAAATTTGTGGGTGCCTGGCCCTTCGTGGGGAATTTTGTGGGACACCCAGGACCCCAGGGAGTTTACCCCAAACATGACATCCAAACATAGCATGCATTTATCTCATGTCTGTTGACATAGGAATTAATGGAAGCATGAGGAGAGTGCATTTTTTATATTCTTCTGCTGCTCACATGCTTTTCATTGCATAAAACTGTGGCGTTTGCCCTCCTAGGTGTGTGACATCATACTGGGTCATAAGGAAAGGGTTGTTGTTTAGTTGTTTAGTCGTGTCCAACTCTTCGTGACCCCATGAACCAGAGCATGCCAGGCACTCCTGTCTTCCACTGCCTCCCGCAGTTTGGTCAAACTCATGTTGGTAGCTTTGAGAACACTAAAATGATTAACCAATAGGAACCCAAGGGGAGGAGTTAGAGTTAGAGTTGTTAAGAAGTCAATCTGGAGTTAGAGAAGAGAGAGGGAGGATAAGTTTGTGGGTTGGGCTAGTTTGATGTGAGAGAGTGAGAGAATCTGTTAAGAGGAGTCAGTTAAATAGTTGGGATAATCAGTTAGAAGGTATTAGGAAGGTATAGGTCAGTAAAGAAACTAAGGTTAAGAAACTGACAAGAAAAATTATCTGAAACCATAAACTAGTTAATGCTTATAAAATAAACTTGTTTATTTGGTTTAATGTTAACAACTGTTTGGACTCAGTGTGTACCCGAGATAAACGGGTTGGTGGCAGTGGGGAAGTGATCACAGTGATCAATAGACTGTCAAACGTCCGGGGACCCTGTGTGATCGCCACAAAAACAGACAAGTTATTTCCATCCTTGTTTCTTTCGAAGACGGACCTCAATTTTACCATGCGTTGTGCATGCAGAAGGGAGTTGGGCAGAACCTGAGTGAGCAATACAGCTGCACTGTGTATAGCTTGGAAATTACAGCTTTTTGCACTGTAGGGTATATTTTGCATTGTGTTGAAATCAGCAGGGATAGCACATAATGTATGGCAAAATACAAATGCCATGTTCAACAAGGGTAGTGGGAGTGGACCCTGCGCAACAATGTACAACTACTGGCCTTTTATGCTGATACTTTACCTATTTCATCCTCTTGTTGACAAATTTCAAATTATCTAGAACAGTGATGCTGAACCTTTTAGAGACTGAGTGCCCAAACTGCAACCCCAAACCCACTTATTTATCACAAAGTGCCAATATGACAATTTAACCTGTATATCTCATTTTTTTCCTGTGTGTTTCACGTTTCTTCTTTATGACTGCTTTTATAATTGTTCATAACTTTTATAATTGTTCATAAAAGTTATTGCTTCATTAAATTATCTTTCCATTGATATATAATTTCATGGTACAACTCAGTGCTTTTTTTTCTTAAAAAATGTTTAAGGGTACTCTCATTTTGACTCAAGAAAATCACCACCGGGGAAAAATAAATACAGTTCAAATTGGGAAAAATAAATACAGTGAATTTCTTCTCCCATTAAATTCACAAAATGTTTAGGGGTATGCGTCCCCCATGTCCCCACAGAAAAAAAGCACTGGTATTACTCCAAAACAAAGTGGTGTTATGAGCCATCAAACCTTGGAAATACGTTTTTTTCCAAAAGGTTCCACAATTTTGGCCACTAGTGTACACTGGAGGGCTGTACTAAGAGCCACCCTTTCCCAATTTTTAATATGAGATAATAATGATTGCCTGTGTGCGCACTTACAAATAAATATAAATAAATAAATAAACCCAGCCAGATTTTTAAAAATATTATTATTATTATTATTAGCCATTTCTTTGGCTGCAGTTTGATCACAGCCTCCACAGAATGAATTTCTCTGTTGGCTTCCGTGGGAAAGCCCAGTGAACATGTGAACCCAGCAGCCCTTTCTTAGGTTGCTGTCTTTATATGTTTACTAACCTGGGAGTTTATGGGACGCAGGTGGCGCTGTGGGTTAAAGCCTCAGCGCCTAGGACTTGCTGATCGAAAGGTCGGCGGTTCGGATCCCTGCGGCGGGGTGCGCTCCCGCTGCTCGGTCCCAGCGCCTGCCAACCTAGCAGTTCGAAAGCACCTCCGGGTGCAAGTAGATAAATAGGGACCGCTTACCAGCGGCTCTGGCTCTGGCTCTGGCCAGAGCAGCGATGTCACGCTGGCCACGTGACCCGGAAGTGTCTCCGGACAGCGCTGGCCCCTGGCCTCTTAAGTGAGATGGGCGCACAACCCCGTACGGGCAGGGGTACCTTTACCTTTACTTAACCTGGGAGTTAAGCCCCTGGCCTCTTAAGTGAGATGGGCGCACAACCCCAGAGTCTGTCAAGACTGGCCCGTACGGGCAGGGGTACCTTTACCTTTACTTAACCTGGGAGTTAAGCCCTGCTGAACTCAAGGTGACTTACTCCCAAGTAGGAAAAACATACTGGTGGGAGGCCCTGGCACATCAAAACTCAATTCCTGCTTAGCTCCTCGCTTGCTTGTCAGGCCCAGGTGCTGCAGGCTTTGGACGGTGCACGTGAGCCCTCCTCTACTCCTCCTCCCCCACCCCCAGCACAGAAGCTATGATCCTGCTGGGGCGACAGTGCACATGCCCACAGAGAGGGCTCTGAGTGCCTTCTCTGGCACATGTGCTATAGGATCGCCACCACTGATCTAGAATTTGACCCTTTTTAAATAATAATAATAAATTTAAATTATACACATATACAAAGAATTTACAATCTCATACTATAAAAAGAAAATTAAAGAAAAATCAATTAAGAAAAAATAAAAGAAAAAAAATACAGAAAGAAGAAAGAAGAAAAAGCAGATTTATGTGTGTAAAAAAAACTTAATCTTCCTAATTAATACTTAAATAAACACTTAAATAAAAAAGACTTCTAACAAAACAAGTCCTCCAATCATTCTCTTTGTACTGTTTATACTGTTGTTCTTTTTTTGCACAGTTTTATATTCTTTAATATTGTACCCGTCTACTCCACAAACGGTATTTGTTGCGTGACCCTTTTGAATGATCCTTTGATGGTGAATACCTCAGTCTGCACCAGGTGCGAAGCTAATTCTGGACATGCATGATCTCTCCCCACTCTTTACTAAAACACCTATGGTTTCCCAATATGTTTTAAATTAGAAACAGAACGTGTATAAAGCATAATTATTCTGTATTAAGTGGCTTTGAGTATGTGGTCCTGTTTCAGAATAACCTTCTGAATTGGATCATTGTCCAGCCTAACCCAACACTAATTGCAAGAATCCTAGCATTTAACAGGTGGTCTTCTACGGACTGGACAGTGGTCCTTCTGCCTGTCCTTCATCTACTGGCCTTGGTGACTTCTTAGCATATTGTGTAAGCACATTTCCATTTAATTTCTCATCATATCTAGTCCTAACACTGCTGTCCTGGTACCGCACTTTTCCCAGGAGAACCAGCACGGCTTATGCAAATATGCCCTGACCTTTGCTAACACGATATTAAAAAATAGCCTTGTAGCTTATTTTTCTTATCTTCCATCTGAAAGTTTTCTTCTTCTTCTTCCTCTAGATTATTTGCAAACGGCATTTGTTTACGCCGTGTGTTAACAGAAGCATTTCAATGTAGCGCTGAAAAGACATTATCTGTTTCATCAATATACTTCCCGCTCTCTGAGGAATGAGGTTAATAAATGCTTTGGCTATTAATACAATTCTTCTCTTACATGGCAGAGTGGTTTTCCAATGGCGATATGAAGTCTATGGGCAGCCCAAAAGGCCACACATAAACCCAAGCAGAGCCAACAACTGGCAGCCTTCCACATACCTATCCTGCCCTTAAAGGGAAGGGAAAGGCCCCCTGGGTAAATATTAGATGTCTGGTTTCTGATGCTTGGGAATCATTTGCTTGCTGAGTAACTATAGGCAGCTGGTTGAAGCCTCGTGCTCTTTTCTCAGTTCATCTGGAAAATTGGATGAAAAGCAAGACTTCACCAAATACCAGATGCTGCATCTGAATAACATTTTCCTTGATAAGTTGAATTTTAAGAAAAATGCTCTTCTGCAAAAAAGAAGAAAGAAGAAGCAACAGCCTATATACTAATACCAGACCCACCACAAAAGAAAAGTGAATTTGAGGGCAGCAGACTTCACTGATGTTCTTAATCAGTCGCATTTATGAAAATGGCTCCTGCAATCTCCTTGCTGAGTTTCAGCTCCCGACTTGTGCTGTGACAGATCCCTTTTCAGTACGATGTTTTAACATTTTGCACATCACGTTACGCCCTGCCCCCTGCTCAAATCAATGTTTATGAAATGTTTTCAGCTTCTTCAATGGAAACATGCTTCATATGTGCAAGCAGTATTGATTTTTCTTCTGTTTCTGATTAACTTTAACCATGGGTGTATGTGTGCAAATAGGATTGTAAAGATTTTCCTGAGTTTCTTTTGCTGAAACGATTACCCATACATTGCAAAATCTAGTTAAAATTTTAACAAATTGAAAAATTAATACCATCTTTTTTCTTTTTGCAAATATAACAGAAGAGAATTTTAAAGAGCTATTAAAATAACAACATTGCCAGCTGACATTGGCAGTAAGAATATCAGACGCTCCAAGTGTCTTTATTTTCCAGGAACAGTCCCGAATTTACAGAAGCTGCCCTGGAATGTCTTGCTTTTCCTTAGGATGTCTCTATTTTCATGGGAGAAATGTTGGAGGGTATGGAGTTAAACGACCCCTAAGCCAAGGAGATAAGTAACTATACAATCTTTAGAAGACATGTATAGGGAAGTTTTTTTTATGTCAGATGGGTGGAATAATAATAATAATAATAATAATAATAATAATAATAATAATATATTTATACCCCGCCCATCTGGCTGTGTTTCCCCAGCCACTCTGGGTGGCTTCCAGCAAAATATTAAAATACAATAATTAATCAAATATTAAAAGCTTCCCTAAACTAAAAGTCCGATAGTTGTTTATTTCTTTGACATCTGATGGGAGGGCATTCCATTCATAATAATGGAATAGGATGTCCCATTTTCATTGGAAAATTGTTGGAGGGTATGCAATGTTTCATCAATCCTAACATACTGGAATCTAAATGTGATGGATAATTCTAAGCCATGTGCTCAAATGAAAAAAGGGCAGTGTTCATAAAGCGGAAGTATCATAGGTATCATTCCTGTACTATACTGCATTGGGCTTCAACTGGAGAATTGCATGTCTGACCAGTGGTGTAGCATGGATTGCCAGTGTCCAGGGTCACTTGGAGGGGTGTGTGCATCTGTGTCACCCAGGAGAGAGTCATTCTGTTATCTGGAGAGAGGTCACTTCATCGTTTGCATGGAGAAGCTGTTTTCAGTGGAGGTCAACAACAGAAACATGCACTTGTATTGAGTCAGACACATTACGCCCCTTTGTCTGACTGCTCCCCTTGTAAATCCCATTGAAAATGCATACAGAAAACGAGCACCTAGAACTCGCTCTCCGTTGAAAAGACAATTGAGAATAGCATATTGGAAATGCAAAAGGCAAGCCATATTTTATTCACAGAGAATGACACAGACGGCTTTCTGAATAGGCGAGGGCAAACACTTGCAATAAGTAATCAAACATTCGCCATCATCAAAACCGTTATTTGGCAGCTTGCTCTCAGAGAACACCCACCTCCCTCTCTGCCATCTGTCATTGTGCTGCTCGCATTGTGTCATGCTTAAATCCCAGATTTGATGGCAAAACGAAGCGGCGACAGTATTGATAACACTCACTATATCCAGCACATTAGTGGAGAGCCTAGGATATCAACTGTGAAGTCACAGATGGGAACCTCAAGGCATAAATGAACATCTAAGCTACAAATCTTAAAACAATTGTTAAAAGGGGGGCTAGTCTCATCATCTATCTTTTTTTGCATTGCAATAAATATTGCTTTACTTTTTTAAAAAAGCATTTTTTAAAAAGAAGGAAAAAAGAAGGTGCAACATAGCTGAAATGTAGACATTAACATGTTGTTGTTTTTAGTCATTTAGTCGTGTCCGACTCTTCGTGACCCCATGGACCAGAGCATGCCAGGCACTCCTGTCTTCCACTGCCTCCCGCAGTTTGGTCAGACTCATGTTTGTAGATTCGAGAACACTATCCAACCATCTCGTCCTCTGTCATCTCCTTCTCCTTGTGCCGTCAATCTTTCCCAACATCAGGGTCTTTTCCAGGGAGTCTTCTCTTCTCATGAGGTGGCCAAAGTATTGGAGCCTCAGCTTCAGGATCTGTCCTTCCAGTGAGCACTCAGGGCTGATTTCCTTAAGAATGGATACATTTGATCTTCTTGCAGTCCATGGGACTCTCAAGAGTCTCCTCCAGCACCATAATTCAAAAGCATCAATTCTTCGACGATCAGCCTTCTTTATGGTCCAGCTCTCACTTCCATACATCACTACTGGGAAAACCATAGTTTTTACTATACGGACCTTTGTTGGCAAGGTGATGTCTCTACTTTTTAAGACAAGGTGATGTCTCTACTTTTTAAGATGCTGACATTAACATATGTACAGTTTTTCTTCAGTCTCCAAGGTTGCAGGCAGGAGTTTTCCCCATCCTTACATGGAGACACTAGATTGAAAGCCAACAACAGCAGACAGGAAAGAGTCAGTTTGAAGTGACTGGATGCATGAAAACTGCCTCCTTTTTAGAAATGAAGCATTGTCCAGACCCCTTAGATATTGTTCAAAAAGTTTACTCGCAGAACTTCCTTCAAAAACATAACAAGAGCATCAAAGATACATCCAAGATATCCAGACGACGTCTTGTGCTGTCCAGCACAGGCTCATCATCTTAGAAATAAAATAAGCTTAGAATCAGAGCTGGAAAACATAGCACGCTCTCCTGCAGCCTCCATTTTGTCTGAATTCCATCCCCAAGGCTGTGTGCTCCTGGAGAGCCATTTACACATCCTTACTCCACAGAGCTTGGGAACAAAGACTCAAAGGCAATTCCTTCAAAGTGAAGAATTTCAGCCAAATACCTCTGCCACTTGATCTAAGGTTAAACACTCATGTGTTACCTAGCAGAAAACAACAATAGTTAATTATCAACTCAGAGCTCAGAGTCCTATTCTTGGCTTCAGTATAGTCCCATGGAAAATGCCTCATGAATGCACATGTAGCCATTCACCATTTCATCCTCAAGTAAATCAATTATACTTAACATGGGAAACCATATGTGCAGTGCCGCCTCTTCTCACTAGTACTCCTTGGGCAAAGCAACTACTGAGCAATAAGATTTCTTCTTATGTGACCTTTGTAGCAGGGTATCAACTGCAATGAGATTTCCTCTTTCCCCATGAAAGAAATGTCAGAAGCTCTAGCTTGTATAACCACCAACTCTATGCAGCTAAGCTACAGAACATGCACCCAGGAATTCAGAGACACAGTGCAGAGTTTGTTATGTTGCATCAATCTCCCCAGCTAGGGAACTATATATTATAAAGTAAGGCAGAGGTTTTCAACCTTTTTGAGTCCACGGCTCCCTTAACTAACTACATCCTTTCTGTGGCACCCCAGTGGGGCCCAGGAGCCCACTTATGACACCCCTTGCCTGCAGAGGTGGCAGCTTCTCACCCTTTTTCAAACACCCTCCCTTGTGGAGTGTTGCCTCAGCCTCCTCTCCTCTCCCCTCTCATTGGGAGTCCTCCAGGCAGCCACTCCTGCTGCCCCTGGTCTCTGAGCTGCCCCAAAGAGAGTTGCCACCCAGAGGCACCATTCACCTGTGGAGCTTTATTATTATTATTATTATTATTATTATTATTATTATTATTTATACCCCGCCCATCTGGCTGGGCCTCCCCAGCCACCCTGGGCGGCTTCCAACAGAATATTAAAATACAATAACCTATTAAACATTAAAAGCTTCCCTAAGGCTGCCTTCAGATGTTTTCTAAAAGTCTGGTAGTTGTTTTTCTCTTTGACATCTGTTGGGAGGGCGTTCTACAGGGCGGGTGCCACTACTGAGAAGGCCCTCTGCCTGGTTCCCTGTAACCTGGCTTCTCTCAGCGAGGGAACCGCCAGAAGGCCCTCAGCACTGGACTTCAGTGTCCAGGCAGAATGATGGGGGTGGAGATGCTCCTTCAGGTATACTGGACCAAGGCCATTTAGGGCTTTAAGGGTCAGCACCAACACTTTAAATTGTGCTCAGAAACATACTGGGAGCCAGTGTAGGTCTTTCAAGACCAGTGTTATATGGTCTTGGCGGCTGCAATAAACAGGTACGCAAGTCTTTGGGAGGCAGAGACGTGAGAGAGTATCAGAGGAGGGAGGGAAGGAAAGGGGGACAGAGGCCAGTGTTGCCCGCGGCACCCCTGACCATCATTCAAGGCACCACAGGGTGCCACTGAACACTGGTTGAAAACCACTGGAGTACGGAGTTTCAGAATTTCTGGCAATTAGCCTTAGTGGTGATGGTAGTGGATAATAGCTATAGTTGGTTGGCCTTTTACTCTTTTGCTTCCCTTTGATATTCTTTTTATAATCATTTCATTTGAGTGACCCTGAGTGTTTTTGGAATGTTTTCCCCCTTGAACTCCCTTTTCCCTTTTTTGTAGAAGTCATAAACTTCCTTCGATACTCGTGAACCTTGGTCAAGGTTTGTCGGAAGGGTTACTGAACCCTGGAGACATCTGGGGGTAATTCCGGTTCACACAGTTCTTCTGAAAAAGGATTGGGATGGTAATTGGCTTCTTGTCTCTGCAGACCTGAGCTAGCTGAAAAACCTATAAAGCCATGACTTTGAGATTGAAAGCTCTGGTGAGTCTTATGAAAAAACAAAACCCCAAGCCCAACAGTTTGATTTGATGGTATAAAAATATAAATAAGAAGACAGCTTCAGTATATACAGTAATTAAAGAAAAGCTCCAAAGTTCCTGAATTTCAGTATTGACTTATCCCTTCCTTTAGAAGCTATAATGGCCTTGTTCATGTATTATGCCTAATAGGAACCATAGAATATCAGAGTTGGAAGGGACTCCAAGGTTCATCTAGTCCAACCCCCTGCAATGCTGGAATCTCAGCTAAAGCATCCATGGCAGATGGTCATCCAAACTCTGCTTTAAAAACCTCCAAGGAAGGAGAGTCCACAACCTTCTGAGGGAGACTGTCCCACTGTTGAACAGCTCTTACTGTCAGAAAGTTCTTCCTAATGATGTTTCGTCGTAATCTCCTTTCTTGTAACTTGAAGCCATTGATTTGAGTCCAACCCTCCAGAGCAGGAGAAAACAAGCTTGTTCCCTCTTCCATGTGACAACCCTTGATATAGTTGAAGATGGCTATCTTATCTCCTCTCAGTCTCCTCTTTTCCAGGCTAAACATACCCAGCTCTCTCAACCATTCTTTATAAGGCTTGGCTTCCAGGATCATCTTGGTTGCCCTCCTCTGCACACGTTCCAGCTTGTCAACATCCTTCATAAACTGTGGTGCCCAGAATTGAACACATTATTCCAGCTGTGGTCTGACCAAGGCAGAATAGAGTACTATCATTATAACATGATTAGGGATCTGAGGAAACTCTCATCTTCCTGAAGAACTGCTTTGGGTGATGAATATGAAGTTAGGTGTATGATGATGATGTTGGGTTAGAAAGCTGATTAAAATTAGCAACAGTGAAATGATCAAATGGGTAAATGGGACTTATGGGAGATAGTAGCCCATAAGTTGTAGAAGTCCCAGTGCTAAAAATACATCACCTTATGCTGGTTTTTGACACTTGAGACGTGTGTGTGTGTGTGTGTGTGTGTGTGTGTATGTATGTACCTTATTTTTGCAATTTAAAGTTGTTTTAAACTTTTTAATATTGAGCTTTAATAGGAAAGTTGTTTTTAATTGTTGTAACCTGCCCTGAGACCTGACTGTAAAGGGCAGCAAATAAATTTTTATATGATGATGATGATGATGATGATAATGATGATGATGATGATGATGATGATAGTAATTGGCCGTCATATTTCTAATCCCTTCCCTAATGATCCCTAACACAGAATTCAGCTTTTTCACAACTTCTTGCTCTTCAGCCAGTCTATTTACTTTGGATTTTTTTGTAAGATCCAAAGGAGCAGAAGTATAGCTGGGAATGACAATCGTGGGATCTCCACTGAAAACATTGTAGAGATTTTTCTTCCCATTTTCCATTAAATGGCTGCCTGGTGTCATAATGGCGAGCTGTCACTTTCCTGTGGGAAATTGGCCCTTACTCTGTTTCTGTCTTCCTTCCCCAGGCAACCCATCCCCAACCACTACCCTCAGCTTTGCAAACATGAAAATCATGGTGCATCACGTCAACTAATGCACATCATATTGCAGTTTTTCTCATACTGAATAATCCATAAGTCACCATCGTTATTCAGCCTTGTGAATTGCATCATGCTATGTCTTAGGAGGATAATCCTTCTTTGAGAGGTTGTAGGCAAATCAGGTTTTTATGTCAAATAGAAACTTAAATGTCTCCCAGGGTCAGGGCTCATCTATCTCTCTTTTCATGCTCTCCGCAGAGGGAAGTGGATTCTTTTTTTAAAGGAACAGTCAGAAAGTATGTTTAGATTTCCAAAGCTAAGGATCAGCACCCAGGGACCAGAAAAGTCGAGAGATAGACGCAGTCTTCCGGCAATGATCAGCTGTGTGGTATCTTTAGTCTTTCTTATCCTAGTAGGAATTCCCACTTGTTTTTATCCTGTATATATTAAATTAACTGGTTATTTCCATCGTGCTGTAGAGAATCTCTTTTTATGGTTGATTTCCCTTTTCTTCTTGAAGGACTTACTGCAGAGAGCTGCCATGTATTTTTCTTTTATGATTATAACGGTTCAAAATCTCGTTCCCTGTCTGTCAGTGAAGCTGAACAAGGAAAAGCTTGCTTATCTTTTATTTCTTCCTCAAGATATTCTGGCCTTCCTGATCCCAAAGTTGGTTAACAGCAATACCAAAAAGTATATATAAAGCAACCTCAATGAGAAACAATTACCCATGTCCCAGTAGCTTAACCCTAGCCACAAAGCGTCAGCTTTTGGCATGTCTCATTGAGTTCAGTGGGAAATGTGGAGAGATACACTGTGAGCCTACAATTGTGCCAACATTGATTTGGCTGTAAATCTAATTAAACTCACTGGGACATCCAGACATGCATGCGATTCAGCTATTCAGGTTTCCCCTTGAAGTAGTTTGCTTATTTATCTATAAAAAGCCTTCCATAGTGAAATACATACAGTCAACTCAAACAAGATAGTCCCTGGCCATAGGCTTTATCAAAAAGATACAGCACAAAAAGAGGATAGGGATAGGTAAAAGGTGGGATGGCTTACTGGGAAATGATCTATAATGAATTGAAAAGGATGTTGAAAATAATGTTTGTAAAAAAACAAACCCAGAAGCTTTTCTTTGGGGAATTATAGGGACAGAACTAACTAAACTGTATAGAAACTTATTTATGTATGTTACTACAATGGCAATAATGTTACTCACCCCAAAATGGAAAGAAGCAGAAGTCCTAGCAAGGGAAGAATACATACAAAAACTTATGGAATATGCAGAAATGGCGAAACTTATTGGAAGAAGAAATCAAGATAACAAACTTTTTATAAAAGAATGGAAATGGTTTATGGAATATTTACAGATAAATTGCAAACAGATAAGAACATTGGCAGGATTGCTGTAATAACCTGCAGTTTTATAAGAGTATCTATTTAAAGTAGATGAATAAATGAGCAAATTAAGTTAATTTGGATATGCAGAAGATATTAAAAATAAATTTAAGGAGCCGCAGAAAGAGGGGGAAGGGAATCAAGTTTTGAAATGTTAAAATGATTGTAAAATTCGTGAAATGTATAAACCTGATAAGCACAAATACAGTTTTTTTAAGAAGGTAAAAGGTAGGGTGGGGGAGCAACTCTTACAGTTTTGCTTATGCACTTGAAGGCTGAGAACATAATGCCCACAAAAGATGCAAGTTACCTGCCTAGCCATCAACATATATAAATATTTGCTATTAGCAAATCAATTTGATATACTGTTATTGAGGGAGGATTGGAATAAAGAATTAGAGATCTCAGTCTCGACCACAGAGTGGGAAACTGTGTTAACTGCTATAACAAGGGTGTTTCTGGATCTTAAATTGAGGTTCATACATCAAAAAATAATATTTAGAATATTTAGAATATTTAGAAAAATAATATTTAGAATATACTGGACCCTATTACATTTGTTTTAAAAAGCACTATCTAATGTATCTAACCGTTGGAGATTTTTGGCAGAAGGTAACTGAAACCATCAACAGAACTGTACAGAACAACCGTACAATTTACAGAGCAAAATATCCTCTTGAATTATATACCCAGCACATGGAACCTTACAAAAGGACAATATTTACCATGGCAAAAAGACTGATCCTAATGAATTCGAAAAATAAAAATGTGGCTCCCTTCTACGATTGGATTGAAGACTTCTACAAACTCACAACATATGAACAACTTGCATACAAACACAGACTTGCTATGGATAAATTCAATGATATTTGGAATTCATTTTTACAAATACTGTAATAGGTTAAGATCTGGTGAAATACAATAACAACCTTGTAAAATATAAAGTTTTGGGTCTGCCCTCCTTTATTTTCCCTTCTGAACGGGTTCTGTTTCTCTTTCTCTCTTTCTCTTTTTTGTTTGCGTCTCATCATGTTTGGTGCACATATAGTTATGTACTTTTTGAACTTTCACTAAAGATGGAAGAAGGAGGAGGAGGAGGAGGAGGAGGAGGAGGAGGAGGAGGAGGAGGAAAAGAAGAAGAAAAGTTACCTGCACGTTGCAAAGCAAGGTAGGCTAGCAGATGTTGTGCCAAAAAGCATCTGTAGGAAAATGCTTAAAAGATTTACAGTAGTATCAATATGTTTTTCCTAACAAGGACCAAAAGTAGATTTTAAATACCAAACTAGATAAATCCATCTCGTCCCAGGTTGTACTGAGCCAGTGTTAATTAAACAATACCCTGGCTCTTCACCTGCAGACTTTTAAAATCCGGGGGGGGGGGGGGGCGGGGGACTGTGCTGAGCTTGTTCTTTTCTTTTCTTTTTTAAGAGATAAGACATTTTCATTAGCTTCTACTTGAAAATGACATTGAAGCTTTAAAGCTTTTAAGCATTTAAAATATGCAACTCTGATTATATGGGTTGGGTTGGTTTTTTTTAAAGTTGCTGGTAAAATTAAAAAGGTCCTGTTTTTTCTGATAAGAAAAAGAAAGCATTGATTGAACACAGAGTCAGCAATGGAGAATCACAGGAGTGCAGTTAATATCCCAGAAATCATAAGCCAGGGTCCAGAGAACCTTGAATTGGGATCCTGACATGCAGACCTTGATGAATGCTGGACACTGGGACCTGGGTGTGCAAGCTGGGTTCACAAACTCAAGGCTCACTTAGAAAGGAAGGAAGAATTTCTCCCAGTCCTTGGCTGGGGATCTATGAAATATAGCTGTTTACATGCCTGGGGGGGGCATGGAGGGATGCTTCTCTTATATATGTAAATCAATATTGAAATTGAATTGAAATTGAAATACTTTATTGTCACTGGTACAACTTGTATACAGTGAGATTATACGAGCACCCCCACTCAGCTCTCTTAGTCTTAATTCCCCTCATTTACTGACACACACCCACCAAACCCGAAAGTCAGTTGCCCTGTTGTTATCTTTTCATTCAGCAGCCTAACAGCCCAAGGATAGAAGCTGTTCTTTACCCTGTTGGTGCGACTAATCATGCTTCTATATCTTCTTCCCGAGGGCAGGAGATCAAGAAAGTGCCGGCCAAGGTTTGAATCATCCCTGAGAATTTTCCTCACTCTCCTGAGGCAACGTTCTTCCACTATTTCATCCACCTTTCCACCATTACTCTGTCTCTCCAGTCTTCTTACAGATATTGGCAGTTAACGCATAGTCTCCTTTGACCCTAAGTGTATGGATGCAGAGGTGCTATGGCACCTTTAAAAAAATTATATATATATATAAATACCATATAATGTTTATGTCTTCCCTTAGGATGCTCTTCTGGCATCAAAATTATTTTCTTTTAGGTGTCAGACAACTCCCCTTTTTTATCCGCCATTGGTTTTAAAATACTTTTAATGCATTGTCGATTGCTCCTTGGGGTGCTTCCAGGCAAACTGTTTATTGAGCATTCGTCCTGATTTTTTCACCCCAGGGAAGTTAGACAACATTGACTATTTAATGGCCATTCATGCTGCCTTCTTTGTGGGGAGGCTGGATGATGTAATGCCAAAGTTAGTGCCATTCCACACTCTCCCGCCCATTTCCCTGACAATTTCCTTATTGCAAAAAGATTTGGGAAGTGGGTTTTTTTGCGCAGCACCCCCCAATCAACTGTAAGTGCACAACTTGAATTTGTCAGGATGTAACTGAATCGCACCCCAAAATTGACCAAAGTCTGGAAGCTCATTTTATCTACTAGTCTTTATCAATATGTAGTTTGAAACACGCACAAAACTTTGTCATTATTTTTTTTTTTTAAATGAAGGGTGATATGAAAATGTTTTCAATGAATAAGTCTGGCTGGTCTTTGTGGGAAGGAAAGTGGTGGACTAGGCAGGTTTTTGGTCTGTTTCCTCCCTGACATTGTTAATCGACCCTTTGTCTAATCTTGCCAGCTTGGCAAAGGTAGGGTTGCTAATGTATTTCTGTTGTATGTGCATAAATTCACTGCAATGCTGGGATAAATGTGCATTGGGAATCCTGCCTACAGCCAGGCCACTTGGCTGGCTCCCTATAAACTGATTATTGTCAAAAGAACTTGCCTTTAAAATGTGTGTGTGTGGGGGGGTGGTATACGGGTGGATCATTATTTTATATCAGCTTTACTATTTTACCCAGGGGCGGGGTCTTTGTTTGATAGCTGAAGAGTTCCATTTCAGAGCTTCTGACCCAAGCTACACCTGCATTTGAAGCAGTATTATGGACGCGGGTGGCACTGTGGTCTAAACCACAGAGCCTAGGGCTTGCCAATCAGAAGGTCAGCAGTTTGAATCCCCGCGATGGGGTGTGCTCCCGTTGCTTGGTCCCTGCTCCTGCCAACCTAGCAGTTTGAAAGCACATCAAAGTGCAAGTAGATAAATAGGTACCGCTCTGGCGGGAAGGTAAACGGTGTTTCCGTGCACTGCTCTGGTTTGCCAGAAAAGGCTTAGTCATCCTGGCCACATGACCCAGAAGCTGTATGCCGGCTCCCTTGGCCAATAAAGCGAGATGAGCGCCACAACCCCAGAGTTGTCCGCGACTGGACCTAACGGTCAGGGGTCCCTTTACCTTTACCTCTGGTTAAGAACTTAATTCATTCTGGAGGTCTGTTCTTAACCTGAGGTACCACTTTAGCTAATGGGGCCTCCCACTGCCGCCGCACAATTTCTGTTCCCATCCTGAAGCAAAGTTCTTAACCCGAGGTACTATTTCTGGGTTAGCGGAATCTGTAACCTGAAGTGTCTGTAACCTGAAGCGTTTGTAACCTGAGGTACCACTGTACTACTTTAAACAGTCATGTCTTCAACCGCAGAACTCTGGGAAGTGTCGTGAAAGTTGTTAGCACCTTTAGCTGTCACCATCACAGAGCTACAATTCCCAGAATTCCCTGGGTAGAGGGATTCACTGTTAAACTACTCTGAGAATTGTTACTCCGTGAGGGGAAGATTTTTTTATAATTGGCATGGTTGGCCAATCGGTGTTAAAGAAGGATAGGATTTTCTTTATGTATGCCACCACAGCAGCAAGAATTCTACTGGCAAAGTATTGGAAGATGCAAGAACTACCTTCTCTGGAAGAATGGCAAACAAAGGTGATGGAATTTATGGGACTGGCTGAGATGACGGGCAGAATCCGTGACCAGGGGAAGGAGACAGTGGAAGAGGACTGGAAGAAATTTAAAATATATCTTAAAAATAACTGTAAAATTGAGGAATGTTAAGATGTCAGGGGGTAAGAAGTAAAGAATTGCAGCAGTAACTAAAAAATTAAAGGGAATTTTATGAAAGGGAATTAAGACAATGGACCTAAGGGTTGCTAAAGAATCATTAAATAAGGATGCAAGGAAGGGGAGGCATGGGGAAGTCAAAAGAAAGAAGGGCATGAAATGAGGAATCTAAAGTTACATGGGTCTAATTAAAAAAATTCCTTCCAGTAGCACCTTAAAGACCAACTAAGTTAGTTCTTGGTATGAGCTTTCGTGTGCATACCAAGAACTAACTTAGTTGGTCTTTAAGGTGCTACTGGAAGGAATTTTTTTTGTTTTGACTATGGCAGACCAACACGGCTACCTATCTGTAAATGGGTCTAATTGTTATGTGCCTTATCTGTTTTTTTTGTTTTTCCTTTGTTTGTTCTGTTGAGTGTTTTTTACTTGTTTGAAAAATTAATAAAAACTAATTTAAAAAAAAGAAGAAGATTTTTTTATAATTTTTTTGAAGATAATATGTCACTAGGTGATGCAGTTATTTTACAGTTGATACAAATCCAAATTTACAAAGTGCTTAATATGTATTTCGACTGAGATTGCTCCCACAAATTCCCTATGAGGTAGAGCACCTTTATTTCTCTATGTAACTGAGATAACGACTCAGAGCATTGTTCAGAGACACTTGCTAAAGTCCACGTCGAATCAGCTGCTCACATAGGTGTGTGTCTGTCATGCTCATGAAATCAATTCATTGAGACTATGGCAGTATATAGCTGCACAGAGAAGAACGCAGAAGGAAAATTTATGGAGCTAGGTACTGTATGAGGCAAAAAAGAAATATGTTGTACGATAGAATAAAGGAGGAGAAGGCTTTATTACTACCATCACTGTGGATTATCAGGTATTTTGTTGACTGTACAATATGTTGTATATCAGAAAGAACATTGCACTGCAAAATTCTGGGCATTTCTTTGGAAGCCTGTCCATGTCACTGACCTCATAAATTCACTAAACCACTTTCTGACATCAATGCTTAGGGTGGATAGATTGTGAATCTTTCAGCGTACAATCATCTGCAGAATGTTGACTAGAACTTTTTGTTTTTATTTATTGCTATCTTATGCATTTTTTGTGTTGCGGACTGCCCTGTGATCCTCAGATATAGGGTGGCATAGAAATTTAATAAATAAAAATGAAAAATATTTCTTTTTCCATGACTATATTTGTCTTCATGCTTGTGGAAATGAAAGGTTTAAACCACAGTTAAAAATTATATGTGAGCTAGGCTGATTTTTCAGGTCCAGGTCTCCCCATATTTTCTGATTTGTGGGTGTAATGATGCTGAGCTGAGGGGGCGAGGTCACTTTGCCCTCCAATAAAATATTTTAGGGGGCCTGCCCCCCCCCAAGTTGGTAGGCATTGCCACTCAAATGGTTTGTGCGCAACACATATTGTGATCAATTTTGCGGGGTGGGCTTTACCTGCCCCCCAATATTTTATTCAAGTTGGCACCCCTGAAGCTGACTTACCTTACAGGTTACTCGAAGGATTATGACAATAACATGCGAAGTACTGTACTGTGTAAACTCTGCCGCTATTAAAATGCGTAGCAAATTGTCTGCAGAAGATATAGATTCGCTCTGAGTCAATCACACATTATTTGAATTACCTGAAGAATCTACACAATTCTGGTTAGGTGTGTAAACGCTTGTAATTGGTCTGTAGATTGTGTAAGACAATACAATTTGACTTGACTCTGAAGTGCTCAGTAAAAGATGATGATGTGTTCATTTTCGCTCATACATGGACAGATCACTGGTTCCAAACCAAGCTTTGATATAGTTATATTTGGCTTTCCGTTAGCCAAATACAGGATGGTTTGAAACAAATTTATACTCTAAGTGAATCTCAGTGGCCCACTTGATTGGTATTTTTGTTCTCAAGGAGCTAGAGCTGAAGCAAATCGCAATCTTTATGCGCTGACACCGAACGGAACAGTGTCAACTTAAGGCTTTTTCAACCTGAAGACCGTATTACCTCATGTAAAACCTTTCAGGGTTTGTATGCCAATGATGGATAGAGACAGAGGCAGAAAAGTGTGTGGAGCTACAGGTAAGACTCCTACTTTTGTACTATAGGCTACATTCCAGCCAAGCCAAAAATGAGAGTTATTCTACAAACACTATTCCAAGCCAAGAAAAGCTACCTGAGGTGGCTGCAGAGAATGGCTGGTGAGGGGCAAACACTGGAGAGAGTTTCAAGGTCCAGACAGAAAGACATTTGGCTCTCGGGTCTGAGGTTCCCTATCTCTGGCTTAGGGTCACGTTGTGTTGGGGCAATGTTCATCAAGTCCAAGGTTGCCATGACCCAAAGCTGCCATGAAAGAACAGGTTAAATCAGAGTACAGAAGTATGGCGTATGTTTTCCCGTCCATTCTCTCTGCTGATAGGTAGCCAGACTCCCTAAAACCACAAGGGATGATCGTTTATCATTAGCATTATATGGAAGAAATACCTTGTGCATTAATCTGGGGAGTTTCTTTGACACTCTCCTGAAATTTGTTACTGTTAGTATTCCATCAATATTGCAGTATTCAATAAAGCAGCTAGAGGGAATAATGGAAACAGATTGCCATAATTATTTGAATGGCAATATTGCAAGCCAATTTCTAAACTTTAATGTTACATCAGTTTTTATTAGGGTATAAAAAGTCCTGAATGTCCTCCGGTGAATGGACTATACCACTGAGCCCCCACACGGATTGCAGAAAAAGACACTCTCAAACTGAATTGCATAACTGCTTCTGGGAGTACCTTTTCTGTGACTGACGTGTGATCAGCGTTAATAAAATGACAGTTATCTGTGTTCTTCCAGCACCCAAAATTATGAATCGGTTCTCAAAACCCGCTTTTGATGTGATTATCCTGATCTTTAGATCTTCATTTGCAATGGGCACAGAATAGTTGAATGCAATGATCTCTCCCCCAAAGGGCAATTATCGTCTGGAGGAAAGGGGATGGTTGGAATCAGCCCCCCAGTTCTCTGCAAACCTATCTGATAATGTGGAGGTTACACACACAGGTATAAATGCTAGGTGCCACCTGTGAGCATGTTTGCAAACTGGAGAATATGTCCTGGGTACCTTGCTCATACTGCAGCCTATGACATTGACTACAGAATTGTTATGAACGGGGTGATACCCCCCCCAAACCGACTAAATTAATGAATATCAGAATCTAGCTGCTAATATTTGGGAAACTGAGGGGCCACAACAGTTCTCCTAAAGTGTGCCAAAGGAAATTCCTGGGCTTAGCCAACTCCCAAGAGACTGCGATCTACTCACAGAGTTAAAAACTGGCAGTGATCTATCCCCCTTTTTGGGGTTCAGGTCAAGGTTGTTGAGCTTTTTTTAGGGAAGAGGGAGGCCCATTTCTTTTTAGGGGAGCCAAACTTAACTTTTTGCACTTATTTGAGGGGAGCTGCTGATCTACCAGTGATTTCCCACAGACTTCCAGTGTTGGACATGCCTGCCTATACAAAATGGCCAGGCTGGGCTGGTTGACTATAGGCCATTATGAAACAATGACCAGGCCACATTCAAGAAGGTGCTCAGGTCTGTGCAAAACAGAGGTTGCCAAGGTGACGTGTGTGTGTGTGTGTGTGTGTGTGTGTGTGTGTGAGAGAGAGAGAGAGAGAGAGAGAGAGAGAGAGAGGTGACAGGGAAACAAGTGTCATTTTACAGGACGCTTGGGTTTTGGGTGAAAGGTGTGTTGGGAAGGAGAAGGGGAACAAAGCAGAACTCCCTGTGGTGCTGGGCTGGAGGCCCTTGGACTACAAGACCTGGAGCCATGGCGGACTATTTATTTGGAACAAAGTCTGCTGAAGCTATGAGAGGGGCAATGAGAGATACTCTTGGGGTATAATGTTCTGCACCCCCTCCACTGCAGACTTCCAGGTATGTTTTAATACACCATATTTCTTAAAGACCCTAGCCTCCAGTGTGACTTGATTTCCCTGACGGAAACACAACCCTGGGTAAGCACGAGTGTGTGTGTTTATGCTTTTTAGATTTATACATTTATACATTTCACTAATTTTACAATCATTTTAACATTTTTAAACCTGACTTCCTTCCCCCCCACTTTCTGTGGTTCCTTAAATTTAATTTTAATATCTTCTGCATATGCAAATTAACTTAATTTGCTCATTTATTCATCTACTTTAAATATACACTCTTACAAAACTGCAGGTTATTACAATATTCCTGCCAATGTTCATATCTGTTTACAATTTATCTGTAAACATTCAATAAACCATTTCCATTCTTTTATAAAAAGTTTGTTATCTTGATTTCTTATTCTTCCAATAAGTTTCGCCATTTCTGCATATTCCATAAGTTTTTGTATGTATTCTTCCTTTGCTGGGACCTCTGCTTCTTTCCATTTTGGGGCGAGTAATGTTCTTGCTGCTGTAGTAGCACATGAATAAGTTTCTATACAGTTTAGGTAGTTCTGTCCCTATATTTCTTTTGAGCATGTAATGGTATAAAGATTATTTCAAGTGGGAGTAGCTGGTAGAAACTCCCTGTCTTTTCGGGAGGCCCTGGTCCAGAGTGTGAGCCTTATATAGACCACTCTCACCGGCTTCGAATAGCCAATCTGTAAGGGTATGTATTGGATTCAGCAATTTATTAAATAAACTCACAGTTATTGCACATGTGTAGGCATCCACACCCAATGCATGGACACCCAGAACCAGGGTTGTGCCAATGCTTTTTTTCTTTTGGGGGGGGGGGTTGCAGTGATCAGGACCTCTGTCTGTTTCCTAGGACTCAGTTATACAGCTGCAAATAAAACGTTTTAAGTGTGTTTTAAAGTGCAATATACAAGTGTGAAACTAGATGGCGACAGTGAGCTATGGCAAATTCAATGTATTTTTCAAAACGTTTTTTTAAAAAGCATTTTCACAGCATTGTTTTTTATATGTGTGTAGATTACACCCTAGTCATCACAGGGAACCTTAAACAGACAAATAGCACATAAAGGGAGCTCATTTTATACTAGTTTGGCTTTTAATAAAAAATAAAGCTAGGAATCTAGGTCCGCCTATACTGTCCTTAGAAACCATTGCCCCTTCCTTTTGCCTCTCTTGTGCTCATCAGAAACCAAAGGGGAAGTTCATAGGGAATTTTTTTTCTTGTTTTATTAAAGTGATTGTTAGATACTGCTGAGTTTCAGAGGCCAAACCACTTCTGCTTGCTGACATTTACTTTTATCTTTTGAAAGGACACATTGACAATTATAATAAGTTTGGATTCTATATACACACAAATAGACGCCTGCTTTCATAATCACGCACAAATTAAAAACACATTGGTTGTGTGGATAGTGTGATCTAATGAATACTCGACATGAAATGCTTGCCAGGGCCCTGCTCTAGCTTTTCACTGCATTCGTGTTGTTTCTGTCAGACTACAGTTCAAATATTTAAATGCAAAACAGGGAAAGAGAATGAAAACAGAGCAAACAAGAATTTCAATGAGCTCCCCATTTAACCTCCACTTGTCTCTCACTGTTTGTGCATCTGCTGCATCTGGATCTCTCCTGCAGAACACAGTCTAATTAAACATTACGTTTCAAATTTCACTTTTCCAGGTAGTATCTAGAGGGACTTTTCGTGGGATCACATAACAGTTGTGTTAACCCAGATAAATGCTATTAAAGTAACAAATGGATTTGGATTTAGGACAGGGTACAAAAATCTAATGATGTAATAGAAATCAATGTAGCTGAGTAGGAATGAGGAACCTGTGGGGCTTCAGATCCTATCAGCCTCGGCTAGAATAGCCCATTGGTCAGTGTCAGAGACCAGGCTAAGGAGTACTGCTCTGATGAGGAATGGTGGGAGCCTTCCCCTCCCCCTGCTCCTGATCAGGATCCTGAAGCTGCCCAGGAGTAGTGGAGCAGTATAGATTTGGAACAGTGGTTTGCAGAGGGGCATAATTCTGAAGACAAAAGTTGGGACGAACTGGGGGGTGAACAGCAAAGTGAAGAAGAACTGGAGGAGAGAGAGCTAACAGACTCTCTCTCGCTGGAAAGTGACCAACCTATCAGTCCAAGGACACATCGAGCAGATAAGGTGGCTGCACAAAAAGCACAGTAGTTGTGAGATCAGGTTGCAAGGCACAGAAGTGACTAGGGGGGAAGTGGGTGGAAACCTTAATTGGGAACACCGTCATTCCAAGAATGGCTGCTTTGTTCTTTTGCTGTGATCATATAAATGGTAAGCGACTCTTTTTGCTTTGTCCTTCTTATCTATGGCCAAAGGAGGAGGAGGAAGTTGAGACCCCGAAGCCTGACAGTCAGGGATGATGGGCATTGGTGTTCAACAACACCTGGAGGGCTGCAGGTTCTCCACCAATGCCCTAAGGATCATTGAAGTGGTCAAATACCGAAAAGATCTAATAAACAGTGCAAGGACAGAATAGGGGAATCCCCACTTCCATGTGTCATGTAACAGAACCCCAGTGTAAGTGGTTCCCACGGAGGAGCTGCAGAATGAATGTGATTGGTTAAGAAGAAGAAGAGTTTGGATTTGATATCCCGCTTTATCACTACCCTAAGGAGTCTCAAAGCGGCTAACATTCTCTTTTCCCTCTCTCCCCCACAACAAACACTCTGTGAGGTGAGTGAGGCTGAGAGACTTTAGAGAACTGTGACTGGCCCAAGGTCACCCAGCAGCTGCATGTGGAGAAGCGGGGAATCGAACCCGGTTCACCAGATTATGAGTCCACCACTCTTAACCACTACACCACACTGGAATTTTTGAGCCACGGATTCAAAAAGGTTGAAAACCGCTGGCATATGGGATTTCTGTGGGACAGGAACAAGACTGTTGTGTACCACAAGCAGAGAACGGGTACACTGAGGAATATTTCCACAAGTCCAATATTTGCAGATGACTCAACCTCAATTATAGGGGGAGAAGTGGTGGGAATTATGCCTCATCGTGAGGTCCAACCATGGAATGATTTGGAGTAAAGAAGAGCTTCAGGCAGAATCAAATGGCATCAGAGTCCATGCAGCCATGGTGGGAAGTGAAGTGGAAAAGCAAGAGGTCTAATGTATAATCTTATTTTTTGTAGGATTCTGTTTAAGATGCAGCTTGCACTAGAAGGTTTTTTTCTCTTCAAGTTTTTACTATAAGCAGTTACCATGTAGGAAGCTCGTGAGTTTTTCCTATGTAGAGATGTTTTGTGGGAGGAGATGTGGAAGGTGAAAATGCAGTCAACCACCATTCATCTTGAAACCTAAAGATAAAAATAAAATAAACCTATAGGTATGGGCACAAAATGTATAATTGTATTGTCTGTATTGTTTTCTGCTGATAAAATAAATGAAGGATAGTGGGGAAGATAAATAAGCTAAGAAGCATCCATTTCTATTCAAGGACAAAAAGTTAACAAAGATAAAACTAAGGTGATAAGTTTGAAACAGACCATCAATGGCATCTTAGTCAAGTTATATCTGGTACAGTTTGATAAGAATGTTGGATTTTGCTTAAAAGCTGGCAATCTGTTCTGAATCAGAACTTGTACAAAAAGTGTCATTATATAGTGTTGTCATTATATAGTGTAGTCATTCCTGGCTGTCTTCTGAGCCTTCCATGATTGTCTAATTGGTAGGAAATACTGTCCCTCCCAACCCATGGAATGGGAGAAATTTCTGCAGGTGTCTTAAATTCAGACGATTCCTTCAGTATTTCTTGTTTGGTGATAAACAGCCAGGCTTTAGAAAGAGTATAACTGATGATACCCTGGTCATGGGCAGTATGTTGGAATTCAGAAATGTAGGATAGTTACTATACTAAATCAGTCACAGGATGCTTCCCCACTGAAATCAATGGGTTAAACACACCAATGTCTTTCGAATTGTGGGCAATCTCTTTTCGGAGTTTTAGTAGCTGCCAATCTACGTGCCTCATAAAGGTGAAAATATGGGGTTGCCTTGTTCTGAAACAAACCATTAGTTCATTAATTCCAACACTGACAGGTTTATCAGGACAACAAAGCATGTTTGGCTTTGCTGACTTCTGAAGGTTGTAAGCAAAGCACCAAGCACTTGCAACTGATGCTGCAACATGCTAGAGAATGTGTTCAGAAAGGACTCATAACGGTGTCCTACATGCCAGGTAATGAAATTCCTGCCGATTTATTGTCCAAGGTTGTTCCAAGGGATCAACACTGTACCTATGTACAGAAATTGGGTTTGTACTGATATTGTACTGACACACTGCCCAGTGGTATTCACAGAAAGGGGGAGGATGTTAGTTTCTGTTTGCCACTGTGCAGTGCTTTGGAGTCACAAGACTCTGTTTACATTCCAGAGACATTCCGGGCTGTTGGAAATCTCATGGAAGACAGGAGACAGATGTGACGTTACTGGTTTCCTGTTCCTTTGTTTGTTCAGTTGCTCTCTGCTCTCACAGAGAGGATGATTTCTTTTCTGTCTGCGTAGTTAGCAATAAAGTATAGCGATGTAGCCATAAATCTCATCACTTCTGCTGCTTTGATTCTCAGCATAATGGGGAATGGGCCTGGAAACTTATCAAAGGCTCAGGTCGTTAATCACGTCGGAGGAGTCATTCGGTCGAGTGGAGATTCCGACAGCAACTGTGTTAGTCCTTAAAAACAACAATTTATCCTTGCCCTGAGATCTGTTTAGCTAGAGATGTTAGGAATGTTAGATGTTAGGAATCAAACCTAGGGCCTTCTTCAAAGGAGATGCTTTGCTTTGAAGACCCTAAGGAAGGAACAGAAACTTTTGGCCCTGAAATGTCGATAGACTGTGAGTCACGTTACCTACAACTGTTGGGCATCCTGGCTGGCACTAGTGGAAACTGGAGTCCAACAATATGTGGATGACCACGGATTGCCCACACCTACCATAAGGCATCTTTGCCAGTCCCATCTTTTCCACATGGCTTAAGGTTGAAATGACTGGCTCAGTGCATGTTCACGACTTTGAATGAATGGTGTGGAGTTCTTGGAGGAGTTTGAATTTAAAGTCAGCTAATAGCTCAGATTTGCACATTTGCTGCATGGGTCAATACATGTTCCGATTGACACCTATGTCGTCATCTGCGATCCTGTGTGAGCTGACCTGCTGCTGTTCAGATGTCATGCAAAAAGTATTCGTTATCCTATATACTTTGCAGGGTGTTTTCCCATCGCTCTGTTAGGATATAGTTCCGTTCCACCTTAAAAGGGTCAGGCATGACTGTTGTGTATCACATGCCTGTTTACGTCCAGCACTGTCTGCTGGGAACTTCCGCTGTATATAGCTTTTGTATATACCGGCTGTTTTCCTGGACACGGAGGCAAGAAGTCATGTTTTTCCTTTGTTCTGAACTACGTTCAATAAAGCTGTAAATATATTCTCCTGTCTGTATCTTTCGTTACAGAGACTCTGCGGAAAGGGTGTGCATGGGTCTTGGAATGTCTCTGAGGTTTGTGTTGTTAATTGACTGATGCTGTTCCACAGGAGACCAGTGATCGTCTGGGGACGACTGGGGCCTGCCTGATGCCTCCATATCCCTGGCAGTATCCCAACACGCTCTCCTTATCACAAAAAGTCCACGGGGGGTGGGGGTGGGACGGGTTTTTTGCATAAAAGTGCCAATCCACTTCAACTGTGCAACCTGAATTTGCCTAGTCCGTGACAAAGTACCACCTGCAAAACAGTCTGGAAGTGCTCAGTGATTGAGGCCGAAGCTTGAAATCAGGGGCACAGTAGTCGGCTGGTTTAATGGGACTGAAATTGGAACATTGCATAGTATGATACATTTGTCCCACTGTCCTCTCCCAGGACACGTTACTACAGGAATACCCAGGGCCTTCTCAATCCCAGCAGGCATATAGCAGGAAGACCCGGCCTGTCCAGGCCTGCGACAATTAACTTGGCTTGTGCTGATTTGCTGCTCTGTGATTCAAGCCTGCAGAAGGCATTTGAAGGAACCTGCGCAGCTTTTGGATGCTTTCACCTTGGATCCATGCCATGAACCTTTATTTACTGTGGAGCATGAGCTTTAAATTTATCAGCATCACTGAATCCAATCAGTTCCAGATGCTGCCTGATTAGGTGTTCTTCCTGCATATGATTTCATCATCTTTCATTTAGTCTCTAGGACGGCGTTATCTGAGCCAGCAAATGCTCAGTGTTCTGTGGACTTTGCAGCGATTACAGACCTAAGCTGAATTCCCCTGCCCTGGATCTGGGCATGAATGAGATCCACACAGCCACCTAGGGCATTGTCCATGGAGAAATGAGCCTAAAACAGGTTGGGGTTGTTGTTATTATTATTATTATTATTATTATTACCTTTCATTTTTGTTAATGTCAAAAACTATCACACTTTTCCCCAATAAACTTTGGACTGTCAATATTTCTCCATATCTTGTTCAAGTTTATGTATGCAAAGGGTTCCCCAAAAAATTTCAATTGCACAGTAAATTTCCTGAGTTATTGTACTTGGTACTGCATGCAATCCCCGAGACTCTCGGACCAATTTTCCCTATCAGGCAATCTCTATGTGCCTTGTGGAATTATTACAGATAGCAGATTGAACCCTTTCCCCATTCACGGGGCCTAAGTCTGAAGTTGACAATAACCCTGACTTCCTGGCCTTCATGGGCAAAGATACCCGAAGGAAAATGCTATCTACAAAACTGTCCAATTGAAGAAGAGAGGTTTTCAGGGGAGGATTCATAGAATTGTAGAGTTGGAAGGGACCCCTAGGGCCATCTGGTCCAACCCTCTGTAATGCAGGAATCCTGCCCACATCTGTCGCTGGGTGGGCTCGAACCACCAACCTTCTGGTTAATAGCCAGATGCACTGACCCATCGCACCACATGGAAATCACCCACCTGGGGAAAACACTATCCCACATGGCTTTAACCCTCTTGTGGGTATGGGAATGCAAATCTTAGCCTGGTAGCTTTCCACAGACTTATCCACTCGTTCCATGCCTAGAATGCACGGGTCCAAGTGGTTTTCTGCTTGTTCCATGCCAATGTAGTGGTTAAGAGCGGTAGACTTGTAATCTGGTGAACCGGGTTTGATTCCCTGCTCCTCCACATGCAGCTGCTGGGTGACCTTGGGCTAGTCACTTTCTCTGAAGTCTCTCAGCCTCACTCACCTCACAGAGTGTTTGTTGTGGGGGAGGAAGGGAAAGGAAAATGTTAGTTGCTTTGAGACTCCTTTGGGTAGTGATAAAGAGGGATATCAAATCCAAACTCCTCCTCCTCCTCCTCTTCTTCTTCTCCTTCTTCTTCTCCTTCTCTAGTCATGGGACAGAGTGGTTTTTCATTTGCTCACCACTTTCCACAGGAAAACATGCTCTTTGGTGCTGAATTTTGCTCTTTGGTTTGCCTGGGAGAAAGTGGTAAGGAATCAAGTTTCTAGTCCCCTATATTTTTGAAGGCAGGGCTCTTTTCGCGTACCAACACTGGACTTCTGTCACTAGCTCCTTGATGTCAGATGTTCGTATGTGGGAGCTGCAAAACGATATCAAGAAGTTGCCTTATACTAAGTGAGAGCAAGTGGCCCATCTAGTCCAGTATTGTTAACTCTCATTAGTGGCAGCTGCCCAGAAGCTCTCAGCTGAGGATGTTTAACAGGAGAAGCCAAGAGTTAAAACAGAGCCTGTGTTTTGTCTTTGATTCAGAGCTCCTTCCCTTTCCCCAGGCTGAATGATGCTATGGTTGCCACATACCCAGACCCACCGCAACTTCTGCTTTCATGTCATGTACAATAGAAAACAGCATATTGTATATATTGCATATTCTATTTATGATTGGGCATATAACGATTTCTATTTTGGTAGACCTGCTACCCAGTTTTTCTTTTTCATGATACTATGGATTTTGCTCTTCATTTTTTTTAAACCCTTGCATATAAACAAATAATACAAAAAAGACCATAACCAACTATATCTTTATAAACAGGGAAAAGGTTTTTGGGGAAAAGGCTTATCAATAAATGATACTATTGCTGCAAAAAGCATGCAGAGCAAATGCATTTTCTGCTAGCTATACATTAAAATCTTGCGAGGGCAAGGGAAATTGAAACTGTCTTTCTAATGGATCATAAATCTTAGAAATGATGTGAATTCATGGATTAGAAAGCACTTGGTGATTTATCTCCAGTTTTAGAAGAATGAACATTCCCATTGCAAATGAAATTACAGCATTTTCATATTCAGCATTCATTGTGAGAATAATATTCTTCATAAAAATCACACAATGTGATTTTATTTATTTATTTTTTTACCCTTTAAAAGATTCCTGGAACTCCTAAGCAAAAAGGAATTTCCATCTCCCCTCAGCAATTCAGGGAGCGACCAGCTGCATAAACACACCTTTTTTCATTGGTCCCACCTCCCCCAAAATGACCTGGTCATGCCTCAGACCCCCAGCAAGGGGTTGAGAGGGATACACGCCCAATGCCTATGTTAGGGTTTACCTACTTCTGAATTCAATATCATTGTGGCCATTTTAATCCCAAATGTGTTGTCATGTCTATTCATTTATCTGAGGCCTGGCTTCTGGGCACACGAAAGGAGAGGTTGTTTCTCAAGCTGCATCATTTTAGCCCCAAGCACCAGATGCAGACAGTCTCTTTGAACAAAAATGGGGAACCTGTGGTCCAACCTTATATTGGACTACAATTCATAATCTCTAACCCTGGCCATGCTCACAGAGACTGATAGGAGTTATAAGTCTAGAAGATTTGGAGGACCACACAGGTTCCCCATCTCTTTTCTAGACCCAAGGGAAGATGACGAAAAAGAAAACCAGGTAGTATATGTTTCTACAGAAAATAGTTGACGCAAAACAAGGCAATCCTACAACTCCAGAGAATGATGAAGTTAAGATGATCATACTTCAACCCTGTCATCTAATTGGGCTCAAGAAGAGATTGACTGGAGATCATATGAGCATTGTAAGAGCAGAAAACATAGAAGCTGAAGTTTGTGGAGTAAATGGCTAAATTACGCCTGGATATGGCAAAAGGCTGCAGGGAAATTATTGTTCAGGTGAGTCAGATTGGAACTAATAGTATTTTCTTCATTCCATAATGCTTTCTCTCTCTCGTGTGCCCAGGTTTAGAAAGTTCAAACCATTTTCATCTTCATAATGACCAACTGGCACGAGAAAAGTGTGATCAATCAAGAAATTGCAAAATGTACCTTTCAGCCAAATTTCCCAGGGCTCCTAAGGACCCAAAAAGGACAGACTCTCTGGCAGGCATTTCAGAGCCGCAGGATCTTTTTGTATCTATGTTGCCCACCTGAAGGTTGATTCATCTTTGAAATTGTTGGAGAAATTTCAGGGAGTAACTTTCACTTGACCTTTGTAGCTGCTAGGTAAGGATAAGAGCCCATTGTCGCAAAGAGCCAGATAACAACTAACCGCTGGTCAAGATCTGCTGGGCTTGATGCATAAGTACCACCACAGTCCAAGCACTTTAGGTGGAAATGTGTATTATTTCACTCACTTCCAACTGTGCTAAACCAGCCCTTCAGTGTTGCAGGGGTGTGTGTTTGTGTGTGTCCTTCCTGCTCATTTTGCTGAGTGGTGCTTTGGAGTTTTGCCCCAAAGTCGTAACTTGATGGCACCACTGACCATAAATCATTGTCCCACTCATGCTGGGCAGGCCACAGGCTGGGGTAGGCTGGGTCGTCCTCTTATATACCTACTGGGATTGATAAGGCATCTGACCCTCACCTGAATCTCATAGCTCTCCTGACGAGTGCTTTGGTCTGCAGCCACAGTGTGGAAATAAAGGATGAGATTGCCCACCAGATACCAGGCGCTCTACTATTCAAATTAGGCCCCAGTGTTTTTGTTACAATCCCCTTCTCAATTAAGTAGTCAGTTTTAATCTAGAATTTAAATTCTCAAAACTTTCTTATTTCTTAATTCGAGCAAGTAAACTACTGCTCTCACTTCATTACAAACAGTATTCCTACCTGCAACATGCTTGAGCAAACCTGCTCCTCTTCCTTTCGCAGGTATTTTCTTGTCATTTGCAACTGTAGCTGCCTCTGATTAGTTATCATTTAACTCTTGGGGGAAATAATTAGCATCACACGCCATGTGCATGGAAGTTGCCAAACCAATTAGAAGGTTTACTGTTAATAGCACCTGTTTTCCTATAACTTGATATTGTGGGATAGTTTTGATGAACTGCAAAAGCATTTTTAGTTTGCTTTCTGTTGCTACCCTGGAACTTTTCTTTATTAGTGCCACTTTGTTTTGTACAATTCCTTGCAAATGAAGGAAAACAACTTTTCTGTTTGTATGTGTTGATAATATAATTTTGGTTACTGAGGATAAACAAGATTGTACGAAAACAAGATTGGGTACAGGCCTGGCCAGGACATAGGCGTCCTGACTGTGACAAAGTTGAGCTGTGTGCTTGCTTGCTTGCTTGCTTAACAGCTGTTGGGAACTTCAAGGTCCCTGCTCTTCCTTCTTATGGTCTTTGTACTGGACCCGGAGACTCCAATAGAGAGCATTCCATGTCAAGAAGGAGGGCAAGTGGGCACCCTATCAAATGACAGAGCAGGTGCTACACGGAGCAGGGCCTTTTCACTGGTGACCATTATATGCCTCGCTCTTCCCAGACCTGCTCTCTTTTGTCCTGTATTTGGAGCTTTATAATTTAGAAAGACTTTGGAAGAACTGGTTGACAAGTCTTATCAGTCACTGACATATGAGCGGATTTTATTTGCTGCTATTCTGGGCTTCTGGTGCACCAGGGTTTGCACCAGCGTAATAGAGTTGGCTAGGATGCCAGAAGGGATACAATTTATGAGCTTTCTCCATTATCTGCGCAGAAGGGAGTGTTCAGTCAACAGTGCAAAGGCTGAGCTGAAGCATTCCCTGCTGGTTACCTGCCGTAGGAGTCGCTGTTTGGTAGTACCCAATTGGTTAGCTGTCAGATTCTAGAGCTCCCTATTGGTGGCTCTTAGGTAATTCACAAAATACAAAGTCCATCCATAAAGCAGTAACATAAATCTCCATTGCTACATATTGGGTGTATATTTCAGTGGTTGAACGTATTTCAGAGGTTTATGGCCATGCTGTAGTGTTGTGCTTATGCGACTGTGAATAAAAGGTGGCTGGGCTCATTGTCTCAGGGGTTTTTTTGGGGGGGAGGTGACAAAACTGATTTCCAAAAGTGACCCCCCCCCCTTATTTCCATAACAGGTCCTTGAATCTGTTGTCCTGCCCTCACATGAAGTCTTGGGATTTAAAGGCCCTAGGTTTCAGCCTACTTAGCCTATACATAAATCCGGCACTGAGTGGCGCTTTCTGTCATTGGCTCTGGCTTCACCTGCTGTTAGTCTCCTTACCTTCTGCCCCACCAGCCATCATTACATGCATCTTCACTTAATCTTTGGAAAGTGAAATAAAGTCTACTTCATTCGAACTCCCAGGCCATTGGTGGTCTCAGGAAATAACGACAATGCCCATATTTTACATCTTGTTAACTGAATTTGAAAAGTTGTGTTTGCTCTGGGTCATCTAGAAGGCCAGATCTTCCAAACAGGCCTGACCCCATACTTGTCGCTTATATGTGTTCAGCATCAGTGAAATCCCTGTGGGATCTAAGTAAGTCAACAGTTTCCTCACAACCTTTTAGGCATAATTCAGAGAAACAAGTCAATTTTCAATGGGACAAAAGGCAATTTGGATATCTGAGTAAAGTACCTTTTTAAAGAAATGGAAATGGCTCTCCAGTCATGAATATTTTTTTCAGTTATTATTGGAAGAGGCTTTTATAGGAGAAAATGTAGTGTTATTAAATATTATTGAACTGCATGGATGCCTGGAAGAAGAAAGAAATCCATTTCCGTCTAAGCAAAAAGACAAAACCTGGATTTAGCTGAATAGATTTGAAAAAGCTGTGCAGGTAAGGATACATATTTTTCAAATGCAAAGAAAATACCATTAAAGCAATATGAATGTTATTATATCCTAATTTCTTTCAATTCCCAAAGCACTTTATCTTATTGAAATAAAGAGCATGTAATTTGCATATTTATTTTTTAAATGCCCTGGAGCTGCTGTTCTCCATTGAATAGTTGCCAGTTTTACTTCTGTGTAAGCAGAAATGGAGCCATTTAATGTGGCTAGTCTTTGTCCTCTTGTATATGGAACTGAAATGATGCTTCAGGGAACCAAGAGAAATAAGTTTGTGTTTGGGGCAGTTAGAAAGAGGTCAATACCAATAAATGCATGACTCTTGAAGTTTTACTAACATGTCTGTTCTGAGGCCTTTGAAATTAAGAAACAGCTGAATATCTGTAGCAAGTAGTTTTTGCATATTTCTTTTTAGCAGATGAAATTCTTTTCACTGTATTATTTGCATGCTATTTGTGAAAATGTAGATGGGGGTGGAATAAGTTATTGCAAAGGCATTGCATTTGTCTTCTTTCAGGAATTGTAGGTATAAAGCTATTAAAAGTCCCTATTCTAGCAGTTCTACTAAGTTTGGCCTTCTGTTCACTTTGGTGTCACTTATCCCTGGTGGCAACTCTCTTTTTCAGGCAACTACCTACAGTATCTGAGAGATAAAAGTACAGAAATTAGTCTGGAGACAGACCAATCAAAATTAGTGGTGCAACATTAAAAGGTAAAGGACCCCTGACAGTTAAATCCAGTCACTGACGACTCTGGGGTTGCGGCGATCATCTCACTTTACAGGCCGAGGCATTTGTCCGCAAACAGTTTTTCTAGGTCATGTGGCCAGCATGACTAAACCGCTTCTGGCAAAACCAGAGCAGCACATGGAAATGCCGTTTACCTTCCCGCCGGAGTGGTACCTATTTATCTACTTGCACTCTGACATGCTTTTGAACTGTTAAGTTGGCAGGAGCAGGGGCTGAGCAACAGGAGCTCACCCCGTCACGGGGATTCAAACCGCCAATCTTCAGACTGGCAAGCCCAGGAGGCTCAGTGATTTAGACCACAGCGCCACCCAGTGCAACATTGGTGTGAGCTTTCTCCTCCAGCATTTTCCAGTGCAGCCCACTGATTCACCAGTAACCAACTTGCATCCACACACATTTCATTTCCACAGTGTTCTCAAAAGGGCTACAGCCAAG
Organism: Podarcis cretensis; assembly: GCF_951804945.1. Taxonomy (NCBI): domain Eukaryota; kingdom Metazoa; phylum Chordata; class Lepidosauria; order Squamata; family Lacertidae; genus Podarcis; species Podarcis cretensis. The sequence continues at coordinate 40,818,314 of NC_137181.1, forward strand.
CTTTCAAATGAACCCCGCAGAAATTGGGAATGTTTCTTTTTTATAACATGGCAAAAGGTGTTGGAAATGCAACAGCAGAGATCATCTGGTGTGCAGCTCATGGGTTAATTCTGTTAGTGTTAAAATCAACTAGCCAAGAGGGTGATGTTGCTGCTTTGCAATTTGGTAGAGTGACATGATCCCTACTGAAGTCGGTGTGTTCTGATTAGCTGCGTAGTTCTGAGGGAGTTGTTTTTCTGTGATTGAATTTCTCTCTGCTATGAACAAGGCCAGAACTGAGAAAGGCAAAACCTGTCTGTTCTTTTCTCCTCATAATATACACTCATTTTGTTCAGTTTTCCTCACTAAAGTGGTATCAGGATCTCTCTGGATTCCGTGTTATTTAAGTGACTTTGCTAACAAAAGGGCCATACAATGACCACTGTATTTCCTCCATTTTCCTTCATTTAAAGCGACTTATACTAATCATTTTTTGTTTTGTTTTGGTAAGCTTTTGATACAAAAACCATTTCAAATTAAAATGGTGGGTGGCTGAATAAAATTGTGCCCAGTGTATACAAATTCATTTAATTGTCTTGGCTCCTCGTGGTAACCTGTTTGTGCTTCTATTGACTTCTGAAATAATAAAATACATTATTTTACAAACTCCAAAAGCCTTCAAGACACAATAATGAATGGATCATTGACTACACCACAAGTCAATAGGCTATTACAATTTCCCTTAATACAGCACTTTTGAGGAATTTTAGTTTGAAAGATTGCACTTATAAAACAACCATCATAAGTCTTCTAAAGTATAATCAACTGAATTTGCTTTCCTCCATGAGATCTTTCCTTGGACCTCTGACCTTCCTGGTCCTTCCATCTCTCCCAATGCATTTGGGTGATCAGGATGGCTTTAAAAGGGGGCTTAGACAGATTCATGGAGGACAAGGTGATCTATGGCTATTAGCCACATGAATATGTACCACCAGTTGCTGAGGAACATGAGTGGGAGAATGCTATTGTGTCCATGTCCTACTTGGAGGCTTCCCATAGGTATCTGACTGCTAACTGTGGGAACAGTCTAGCTGGGCCTTTATCCTGATCCAGCAGGATCCTTAATTTTTTTTGATTCTGACATCACAGGCAACCTAAAAAACTAGGGTCATCACAGCCAATCCAGTGCTCAGTGACCAGGTAGCTGAGTTCCTCCCCCCCCCAATTTTTTTATTGATTTTCCAAAATTTTAAACAGACAAACAAACATAAATCATAACTAAACTTAATCCAATCTTAGTTACATTGTTAGGTGACTTCCTTGATTCCCCCTAGGTGAATTTCAGTGTATATCATTATAACAGTTTTCCAAAACCAATTTTTCTCGTAATATTAACTTACTCATTTAACATCTTTCTTTCTTTCCATTTTAACTTTAAACATATTATTCTCTAAACATCATCTACAGTGGTGCCCTGCAAGACGAATGCCTCGCAAGACGAAAAACCCGCAAGACGAAAGGGTTTTCCATTTTTCGAGGCGCTTCGCAAGACGAATTTCCCTATGGGCTTGCTTCGCAAGACGAAAACGTCTTGCGAGTTTTTTCCCCTTTCCCCCCCTTTTTCTAAGCCGCTAATCCGCTAATCCGCTAAGCTTCTAATAGGGATGCTTCGCAAGACGAAAAAACCGCTAGACGAAGAGACTCGCGGAACAGATTATTTTCGTCTTGCGAGGCACCACTGTATTTAAATCCCAGGCCTATCTGGTATTTGCAAGTTTTTCCAATTAAGTTATCTTAACATATTTAACTAGATAGTCTTTGAATTTCATCCATTCCTCCTGGTACTCCTCCTCCTTCTGGTCACGGACTCTTCCAGTCATGTTGGCTAGCTCCGAAAAGTCCGTCATCTTCATCTGCCATTCTTCCACTGTTGGAACTTCTTGTGATTTCCAATTCTTAGCTAACAAAATTCTAGCTGCTGTTGTGGCATACAAAAACAATCTAACATCTTTCTTAGGCAATTCCAGACCTATTATTCCAAGGAGGAAGGCTTCTGGTTTCTTAATAAATGTATATTTCTGCATCTTTTTCAATTCATTATAAATCTTCTCCCAGAAGTCTTTCGCCTTGGGGCAGGTCCACCACATATGATAAAAGGAGGTAGCTGAGTTCCTTGAAGTACTGCCTCTATCTCTCCCTACATTTGGGTCTCAGAGAAGGCTGGTGTTAAAGTTATAAGTTTAATGTACATATAATGTGAGCTTGAATGCATTGTATTTGGAATGCTGTAACGAGTAGGTTACCTTAAGCAAAAAAGTTTCACTCTGGCAAAAGCGTCAGAGAAGGCTCATATGCTTCCATTGCAATGAGTTAAGCTACCTGATGACTCATCACCAGAAATATGAGCTTCAGGAAGCTGAAACTTAGGAATCCTGTGTCTATTTGTTGGAGATGGCAGGTGGTAGCAACAGCAGTTGCAGAGAAGTTCTGCAATGATGACCAGAGAGAGGAAAGTTTACTGAACTGCATAAAGGATTGGAGCCCATTGCTTGTTTGCAATGCGTTACTTCGTTATTTTGCAACATTTATCTTACTGTAACTAGTATTTAAGGCTGTTCTGCAGTAAAACTTTGTTGTGGTAACTCATTCTTGTGGTAGAGAGCGTAGGAGCCAACTTCCTTCAGCACCAGTGACCCAAATCCAAATTAGGACTGCAGCCCTGGAAGAAAGCCCCATTTACTTCAATAATACCTCTGAGTAGACACGCTTAAGATAGAGGTGTTAGACCCTTCCAGTTGCCTTTAACCAATGAAAAAGACACCGGGAGATTTGATAACAGATTTTTCATGGCATGCCTAGTTGGACCCAGAAAACGGGAGCGATGAACAGCTACTTTCCCCCTAGTCCTTATGCCTCTAACTGCATTTGCACATTATGAAGGATTCCCCCCCCCCCGTGCCATCAAAACACATATGGGTTTGAGATAAGGGGAGGTTCGGATAGGTAATGAGGCAAGTAATGAACAGGGCTGCACCAAAGGCCTGACCTCCAATGGCTGCCAAAGGACATTAATCACGAGACCCAAGCAGGGTGGTTGCAATATGGGATGAGGGACTGGAGGAGAAAAAGAAGAGCACATTGTGCACAGCGAGTAGAAGAATGACCCTGAACAGCAGACAGAGATGGATCACAGTCTAAACTGCACAAGTAGTGCAGAGGGAAGATATACCTAGAGAGAAACTGCATGGAAAAAGCCAAGGAAGGAAGGATGGATGCAGCCAGAGCAAGATATAAGTCCTAGAAGATGGACGATATGCAGGGAGATGGCTTGTGCAGCTGGTCCTCCCATGGTGTAAAATGCGACCTGCTGATGGATGATGCTAAGATGAATCAGGTGCCTTGAGAATGGACACTTACATCACAGCATTGCAAGAACTGGAAGTGGCAGTGTAATGCATTAAGCCTCTCATGGTTGAGAACTTGAACAGATTAGGAATTAGGAAACAGCCAGAATTTTGAGAGAAACAATTAGTGGTTGCCAAAGCAGGGGATTAATTAGATTCCAAGGAACTCAAGGTGGCATTCTTGTCCCGTCCCCATTTAATCCCCATATCAAACCTGCAAGGTAGGTTAGGGTGAGAGGCAGTGACTTGCCCACGGTCACTTAGTGGGCATAATGGCTAAGAGGGGATTCAAACCCTGGTCTCCCAGGTCATAGACCAGCACTCTAACTACTACTCCATGATGGCTATAGTTGAATTTGCTCCGAATTTGCTTTCCCTTCTGTAGAAGTTGAACATTCATTTTTTTAAATGAAAATATATATTGTAAAAACAGATTGAAGGTGACCAGAGCCCGCTAACCTAACTATTGATTCTCATTATATTCTTAAGGAAATAATTATTTGGGTAAATAATAGTTGTTCCTCTGAGCCAGAGTTAATTTAGGCTGGAATTCTACAGCCACTTACCTAGCAGCAGGGATATCAGAGAATTCTCAGGAAATGAGAGCAGAAATAGGCGATATTCACTTATTCAACTTCATGCTTGGAACTGAAATCAATTCAGTTTCAGTCTCCAAGCAATATGTAATTGATAATGTACCCCCCCCTTTCTGTTTGCTTTGTGTTTCCTTTGCACTGAAATGAATGAGATGGAATAACTTAATGACAACATAATTTATGTAGTTTTTAGAGGTATGCAGACTGCAGCAGAATAGAAACAGTTCTGCATGTGACGAATAAATGGTGGAATATAAAAGAAAGCCTTCTTACATCTCTCCCTGGGATTAAGTCCCATTAATTCACTGAGACTTACATGTCTAGGATTGGACTGTCGCTTAGGTAATTCCAGTGTTCATGAGTCTTGTGCAAATATAGGTTTGTGTGTGTGTTTTAAAATGGACTAGAGGACTTGAATTGCAGCAGAAATATTTCATGTTGGTTAACGGATCATAGGTATCACATAGCTGCTGTTACCAAAGGATCATACATAACAAAAAAAAAACAAAACCCCAAACCTGTAGTAAAACAGTATTAACAATGCCAAGGCATATGTCCAAAAGCAAGACAGTGCTTGTAATAAATAGACTTTGAAGCCTTAACCTGATCCCTTTTGATCTAGGTCTTATGATAGTCTTTAGATACATGATTGCAACTATTTCCTCCCACAAAATCTCAGCCCTTTTTTATAAGAGCAAAGGCAAACAGTCACCAGCTGTGCTGCCAATATTTTATTTTTAGCCATTTTGAAAATCACTGCAAAGCCTCATTTATGATACTGTGTTCAAATCAAATTAATCTCTGCACAGCGTATTTCAGCTGGGATTTTTGGATTTTGTTTTATGAATGAATTTACTCTCTGAAGAACACACACACAAAGTGGACTTTACATTTACCATGTATGTAGGCCTACAATACCATTTAAAAAGCTGCTTCCAGAAAGACAAGCTTTTCAGACAAAGTGAGAAATAGCCATCCACTCTCTGTGTTGCACAACAGGTGCCTCATTCTCCTTGTTACAAGAAATTGTTCTTGGAATTTTGGTCCAGCTTCAAAAACACATCACCATCAATTTATTTTGGTCCATTAGGGTGAATGAGCAATCTCAGCCTGCCCTCTGGCAGCCCCCATCTCACCACCTTCTTTCTTAAAAGCAGTCAGGGTACATTTCTGCCCCCTTAAGAGTTGTGTAAAAATGTAATTTCATCAGGTGTAGCTTGAGAAGAGACATCTTTTACACAGTCATTAATGTACAGGAGAAATGCTGGCTGTGGAAAAGTTTAGCTCTTTCCCTCCCAGCAGCGATCCTGATAATTAGTTATAGAGACCTCCCCACCCGCTGCATATGTCACCAATTGTGGCATAGGTGCAATGGTGTCAATTGGATTATATTCATGGGTAGGCAAACTAAGGCCCGGGGGCCCAATCCGGCCCAATCGCCTTCTCGATCCGGCCCACGGATGGTCCAGGAATCAGCATGTTTTTACATGAGTAGAATGTGTCCTTTTATTTAAAATGCATCTCTGGGTTGTGGGGCATAGGAATTTGATCCTTCCCTCCCCCTCCCCCAATATAGTCCAGCCCACCACAAGGTCTGAGGGACAGTGGACCGGCCCCCTGCTGAAAAGTTTGCTGACCCCAGGATTATACAAACACACACGCACACACACACACACACACACACACACACACACACATCGCACCATCACTAATTGCAGCATAGAGGACTTTCCATTGGGGTTGTGGCTGACAAGGGAAGGTTTAAAATGACCCTCCCTGAATGCAGTCCTGATCAAAAAAATCCCCACTCAATATTGCTGTTGTTGTTGTTATTATTTAAATCCCCTGTTGCGGCTCTAAGCCGCACAATTGTCATCATCTGCAGCCCAGGCCTCAGTGCACTTAAAGGTAAAAGCATCACCTCTAGACGAGTACCTAGCCAACTAACTCCAAGCTGCTCCTATTAACAAGTCATCTGGAAAGTTTATTACGCCTATGGAAATTACTCTCAAATTGCCTTCTGCCACACCGCGTACATGACAATGAGGGAAAGAGTTCATCAGCTGCCTTTGTCAAATGCGTTCTTTTTCCAAACGTGGGAGGCCTTGGGAGCTAATGCAGTTTTCCTTGATTTGCTGCCGGTGTCATTCTTACTATATGTGATTGATATGTCTGCCTGCACCCATTAGCAGCCTGACACTGATACTAATAAACAGCTTAAAGACACCAAATGATTTCAGAAGGTCCTGGGCAAGCGGAAGGAGCGCTGCAGGAAGCGGGTGCGAGGAAGGTCTGCGTGTAAAGCTGCAGCGTTTTGTTTTATAATCTCCCGGCGAAGGTGACACAGTCTTGGCATTTTCCTCCATTTTCATTTCTGGCACACTTCAAGGCAGGCTTTGCACTTGAGGTTATATTGTGGAAAGCCGAAGAAAGTAACCAATTAAGCAAATGGTGTAAAACTAAGTGTTCTCCCCATTAGGTGAATCTAATTACAACATCTGGAAGTCAATTAGGTGATTGCACAGCTCTGGACAGGTCCAGGCCGAAGGGTTGAGGGCAATCTCTCTGTCTCTGGGATGGCTTTTCTGGGAGTTGTGCTACAGAGGAACTGAAGAAGAGACTATTTCTTTCCCTCTGTTTTGCCCTCCGACTTGCTAAAGGAAAGGGATGAATCAATATCATTATCAAACAAAGCAGGAAGAGGCAGGAAGTGGCAGTCTATAATTCAAAACTCGGGGCTCTGTGGTAGTGAAAGATTATAAAAGTTCTCTATTCCAGCCTTATGTTTTAGATGGTTCGATGACACAGGCTTCTGAGGGGGAAAATATGAGGCGAGAACATTGGTGGCTGGGAGTAGCTTTCATTGCCTGGCTGTTTTACTGAAGCCTTTCGTTCTCCACACGCACATTGCCAAGTCATTTCTCTAGTTCTCACTGCCTTTTCACTTACGTGGAAGAGGCATTAAAAACGTTCTGGGCTCGCACTGGCCAGATTCATTATGTGCTTAGACTATGGGCTGTGCACATATTTCTCCAGAGAATCCTATGAATATCTTTTTCTCCCATTTAGCCAGTCAAGTCTGTTCGTAATACAGTGCGCCTCTTAAGATCTGTAGCCTTATTACTTACAGTTGTTTATTAAACCTACAGAGAGGGAGGAAATGTCATTTGGCATGGGTCTTTGCAATTTCAGGGCTTGGGTGGGTAGTGTAGTACCCCATGGGCTTGGGAAGGGTACTCACTGTAACAGATCCATCCTAATACCAGGAGGCACGAAAATTGCAATAGTTGTGTGTATTGGTGAACAACAGATCAACAACTTGGTATACAGTGATACCTCGGGTTAAGAACTTAATTCGTTCTGGAGGTCCGTTCTTAACCTGAAACTGTTCTTAACCTGAAGCACCACTTTAGCTAATGGGGCCTCCTGCTGCTGCCTCCGCGCTGCCGCCGCATGATTTCTGTTCTCATCCTGAAGCAAAGTTCTTAACCCGAGGTACTATTTATGGGTTAGCGGAGTCTGTAACCTGAAGTGTATGTAACCCAGGGTACCACTGTGTGGTTGCTAGGACTTGCTGGATACCCTCCAACATTTCTCTGATGAAATGAGGGTGTCCTATTTAATAATAATAATAATAATAATAATAATAATAATAATAATAATAATTTATACGCTGCCCATCTGGCTGGTTTGCCCCAGCCTCTCTGAGCAGCTTCCAACACATATAAAAATATAATAAAACATGAAACATTAAAAAACTTCCTATACAAGGCTGCCTTCAGATGTCTTCTAAAAGTTGTATAGTTACTTATCTCCGTGGCTTGGGGGTCACATACATTTGTCCTGACCCCTTCCCTGCCCCTTATTTCCTTCCTCATTCAAGGAACTTCTGGAACCTCTAGCCTTAAGCTTAATTATACCACCATTGTCACAATTGCTTTCAGTGTTCTAATACCAATTCTTTCTGGTGCTTCTAATAGTAATGATGTGATTTTGTGAACTTTTCTTTTTCTGCTTTAAAACATATGGGCAGGAATTCGTTTTGCTGTGATGATTTCCTTTTCTTTCCAGGAGACTTCCAAGGTGTAATTGCGAAACTGCTCATTTTTCCAGATGGGTGCTCAAATGTTTTCTGCTTCACCTTTATATAAAGATCATTTATGCTAAGCAGCCAATTATTGTTGGTTTGTTGGATGGCTTAATTTAGGTTTTATTTCATGATGCTACCTACCTCCCTTTGAAATCTTGGCATTAAAGTATTATCAGAAATTTGCGTAAGCATTTGGTGTGTCTACTCTGTCAATTATAAATGTACTAGTTATCTGATTTCATGGGCAATCAAAGGGATTCCATAAGTCAGCAAGGCATATAATTAAACTGCACAATTGCCTATACACATTTCTAGATATTGGTGCCAGCGTAACCAATTAGGCAGCGAATTATTTTCAGAATACCAAATTAAAATGTATGACTTTGATTTGATGAAGTACTGCTTATATATATAAAAAAATCAGCTTTCAAAACACAAACTTGTACCACTTATGATGCAAAACACTGCGCACGGTATAATTTGCCTACAGGGAGATCACACACAGATTTGAGTAGGAAAATATAAATTTGCTATAATGTGTGAAGTGCAGGGTATCTTTTTGCCCTGCAAATATATGAATCGAGCAGCCACCACCTGCTATAGCATGAAAATGTCCATGAAATACCTCTTTAAAGCGCTATATACATGTGAAGAATTACTGTTATTACTTCCCACTTCATGGTAAACTCGTCTTTTTCCTACATAGAAATGGTCTATGTGTATGAAAATGGTAAGGCACAAGGCAGCACCTAGATCAGCCTTTGCCAAATGATGCCCTTCTGATGGTTTCAACTTCAATTCCTATCAACTCCAGTAAGTACATCAGGTTGGGTGGCATTAGGTTGGCAAAGGCTTCATTAGACTGATGAACTTATGCTTGTTTGCTCTAGCACAAACAAGACTAGAATTGTTGAGGAAATGCGCTATGGGCATAGCCAGGATTTTTCGTTGGGAGGGAGGGCAGCCAAAGTTGTTGTTCATCTACGCCCGAAATGCACATCTCTCAAGGATGATTTGGGGCAACAGGTAGGTAAATTCCCCATAATCATTAAGTTCATGTACAATTATTGTTCTTTTAGAAGAGACATGAACTTAATAATAAACCACATGTTTTGCATGCAAAAAAGGTCTAGTTGGGTACCTGGAGCAGCAGAAAACTTGCTCCCTCTTCAATGTGATAGCCCTTCAGTTATTTAAAGATGGCTAACATGACCTCTCAGTCTTGTCTTCTTCAGGCTGAACATATCCAACTCCCACGAGCCATTCCTCATAAGGTTTATTTAAAAAATAGTATTTGTAAAGGTAAAGGACCCCTGGACACTTAAGTCCAGTCAAATTGGACTATGGGGTGTGATGCTCAGCTCGCTTTCAGGCCAAGGGAACCAGCGTTTGTCCACAGACAGCTTTCCAGGTCATGTGGTCAGCATGACTAAACTGCTTCTGATGCAACGGGATACTGCGACAAAAGCCAGAGCGCACGGAAACGCCGTTTACCTTCCCGCCGCAGCGGTACCTAGTTGTCTACTTGCACTTTAACGTGCTTTCGAACTGCTAGGTTGGCAGGAGGAGGGACAGAGCAGTGGGAGCTCACCCCGTTGCAGGGATTCAAACCACCGACCTTCTGATCAGCAAGCCCAAGAGGCTCAGTGGTTTAGACCACAGTGCCACCTGTTCTCTATGCTAGGTTGTATCACGCATTAAGCCACCATGTTAAAAGGTCAGTTTGTTAGACTCTTATCCTACCCTCCTTCTGAGGAATTGGAAGCAATCTTCTTGAGATTGTCACATATTTATTTACTCACCTAGCAATTCTGTGTGATAAACTAGCCTGAGGGACATTGAATGTTCTTGTCCAAGAACATTCAAAGAACTTCATAGTTGAGCATAGAGTTGAACCTGGGCTTCCAACATCTGAACCCCATACTATGCCCCCACTCTCCTTCTTGTACAAAAAAAGTGCTTGCTTTTTTATCTTGGGTGTGTGTGCATTTGTTTAAAGATGTTCAAGGGAGGAAATGACAGATGATTAGAAATGATTTATGGCATGGAGAAAGTGCACAGAGAAACTTTCTCTTACAATACTAGAACTTGGCGCTGATCAATGAAATTGATTGGCAATACACTTTGACAAAAGAAAGTACTACTTGCACAACACATAATTAACTTAAAGTATTTCGATAACATGAAAACATAGTGATGGCCACCGGCTTGGGGATGTGCCATAGTTCAGAAGTAGAGGAATACAGGGTTTGTCTACGAGAGATTTGGGACTCAGTCCCTGGGAAGGACTAGGAAACACTCCTGTCTGAAACCTGGGGAGCCAGTTCCAAACGATGTACACCAGTGGAAGCCAAGATGATGGCCTGCATATGTTGCAGGCTACAAATTCCATAAGCTCCAGCCACCACGTCCAGTGATCATGAATGATGGGAGTTGTAGTCCACAATGTCTGTAGAGCACTATGTTAGCCATGCCTGATGCAAATAATAGTCATCTAGATTGACCAGTCGTCTGACAGCATGACAGAGTTTCCTAGATGGTTTAAATGTTGAGGAGATGGATGTTAATTGATTTAATTTGCACATAAATGAAAAATGCATGTGTATTAATGAAGGTTTAATATGGAAAATGGCTAAAAATGTATTCCTAACATTGGAGTTTTTTCCACAATAGTTTTCTAAATGGACTCTGAGCTCTTACTGAGTTGATAAAAAGCTAACTGATTGTTGTTCTCTGGTAGCTAACATGTGAGTGTTGTAACCTTAGATCGTGTGATGAAGGTATTGAGTTGCAAATTCGCCATCTTGAAAGGGTGGGGGCTGTTAGTGTCTCTGAATCCTACAGGGAGAACCATGCAAATGGCTCTCCAAAACCTGCATAGACTAAGGCCAATGGAGGCTGGAAGGGGAGAGAGACACAGTTTGGATTTTTGCAATCTTTTATTTCTAAGAAGATGCTGAGCCAGTGCTGGACAGCACAAGACATTGTATGGATATTTTGGTTGTATCTTAGATGCTTATGTTCTGTTTTTTTGGAAAAGTTCTGCCAGTAAAACTTTGAATAATATTTTTATGGGCTTGGACAATGATTTCTTCCAAAAGAAGTTAGTTCTAATGCTTCCAGTCACTTCAAACTGTGCAATATTAATATCTGCAACAATGAATTCATGGAGGATAGGCCTGGCTACATGGGATATTAATGTTTAGAGATGGTACACCACTGAATACAAGTTGGGTTGGGCTATTGCTTTCACACCTGACTGGTAGGCTTCCTGGAGGTATCTGGGTGGGCTTTTTGGGGAAACATGATGCATGACAAGATTAAATTTTGGACGGATCTAGCAGGGCTCTTATGTGCTTACCTATCTTTTCCCCTTACCACCATTGCTTTTTTCCAAGTTATGTTCCTAACTGATACGGCTCAAAATTGCCTCACGTGAAGCACCTCTTGTTGCTTTGACTCTGGAATGGAGTCTTCTAGCAAGGGCTCAAGCCAGGGATCTGTTTAGGCTTTTCACATACATAAAAAATGAACCTTCTGGTGAACTTACTTCCACCTGCAGGTTTCTCTGAAAAGCAGTACATTCCTCACGAAACACAGCATCGATCCCTTCCATTGAGACTGCACACCCTCTGAATGGCAAAAAGCCTCCCATGTTTCAGCTCACTTTCTGTTCATTTAAAACCTTGTGTAAATCTAGCACATTAACTCTCGAGAAATGGCCTTCGTTTGGTTTGTACAAAAAGCATGTTAATTGTGGGACTGCAATCTGCTTACGGCGTATCAATTGCAAGGTGACCTTCTGCTGTTCCCATTCAGCATGCTATCAAAATAGTCAGCGGAGATCTTTAAAAGAAAATGGGAAGCTTTGCCTCAAGAAACAAAACAAAAAGCCTCCTCCTTTGTTATCCCTGTAGCGCTAAAAGCATCTCCTGCCAGCTTCATCAGTGCCTAGTATGTAACGTTATAATTGCCAAACAAAGTCTATAAAAATGATCCAGGAAAATTTGCACACCCAGGAGTCTTTAAGAACTGCAGCATCATTTTAGCTCATAGCTTTCTCCCTCAGTGTTAGTACAGTGGTACCTCGGGTTAAGTACTTAATTCGTTCCGGAGGTCAGTTCTTAACCTGAAACTGTTCTTAACCTGAAGCAACACTTTAGCTAATGGGGCCTTTTGCTGCCGCCGTGCTGCCAGAGCATGATTTATGTTCTCATCCTGAAGCAAACTTCTTAACCTGAAGCACAATTTTGGGTTAGCGGAGTCTGTAACCTGAAGTGTATGCAACCTGAAGCATATGTAACCGGAGGTACCACTGTATGTTGTTTATGCTGAACCTGTGCAAGCCTGTGAAGTTGGGATATAATGAATTCTAATTACCTGTTCCGGGATGCGGGTGGCACTGTGGGTTAAACCGCAGAGCCTAGGACTTGCCGATCAGAAGGTTGGCGGTTCGAATCCCCACTATGGGGTGAGCTCCCGTTGCTCAGTCCCTGCTCCTGCCAACCTAGCAGTTCGAAAGCACGTCAAAGTGCAAGTAGATAAATAGGTACCGCTCCAGCGGGAAGGTAAACGGCGTTTCCGTGCACTGCTCTGGTTCGCCAGAAGCGGCTTAGTCATGCTGGCCACATGACCCGGAAGCTGTATGCTGGCTCCCTCGGCCAATAAAGCGGGATGAGTACCGCAACCCCAGAGTCGGCCACGACTGGACCTAATGGTAAGGGCCCCTTTACCTTTACAATAGCCTGCTCCACCTTTCTCACCGGAATTCATTTCCTCAGAAAAGTAAAGCTATAAGTCCAGGAGGAATTTCAGAAAATTGGCCAAAGCTCAACAACTTTCCTTTAAAAAGCTCAACAACTTTCTTTGGCTGACCTTCCAAAAAAAGCTGAACAAGTTTCCCCCAAAAAGTGTCCAGATTTTTACTTCTTGAAATATGGCAACCCTATTGTTAAACCACTCTGAGGGAAGATGGGGGTGGGTGGGTGTCTTCTAATAACTCTCAGAACCGACAATTCCCAGGATGTTTTGTGGGGAGCCATGACTGCTTCAAGTGGTATAATACCTCTTTAAATGAACAGTGCAGATGAGGCCCATGGCAAACTCAGAATTCTACCAGAAGGAAGTCAGGAGGCAAAGTGTTTATAAACTATGATTAGATATTAGACTAATTATTAGACACTGCGGGCGGCAGTGGAAGACAGGAGTGCCTGGCGTGCTCTGGTCCATGGGGTCACGAAGAGTCGGCCATGACTAAACGACTAAACAACAGCAACAATTATTAGACATCACTAGATAATTATTAGACATAACGAGATAAAGATTTGTGAATTACTTGTAAAGCAAAGAATGGACTGCACTGAATTCTGGTGTCTGGTTGAATGGCAGGCCCTTTTAAAGCCACCATATGGCTGCAACCAACTAACCCTGAGATGTGTGGTGCCATAAGTCAGTCGAGCGCAATCTGTTACGATGAAAAACAGACGGCTGGAACTCTGCCAGCATAATAGCACAGAAACCTCTGCTCCATGTATGCTGGATAGACATTATGGTTTTTTACCCCCTCAAGAGGATAATTATCTCATCACCTGCCAGTCCTTTTGGGGACTGCACATAGAGTACTTGTTCTATGTGGAGTTAAATGATCTAAAACCTTATCTGGACTATACATTTAAAGCATACATTTTAAACAGTCGTGGCTTCCAACACAGAATTCTGGGGGCTGTGTTTTGTTAAGGGTGCTGAGCAGGGGTGCCAACTCAAATAAAATATTGGGGGCCCCAGGGAAGCCCTGCCCCACATAAGCGATCACATGATGCTGTGCACTCACACCATTTGAATGGCAATGCCTATCAACTTGGGGGGGTCAGCTCCCTCAAATAGCTTATTGGGGGCCTAGGAGTTGGCTCCTATATTGCAGAAAGCTGTTAGGAGATCCCAGTTTTGCTCACAATGGTACAGTCCCTGGAGTTCTTCCCAGGGAACTCTGGGGGTTGTAGTTCCGTGAGGGGAATGGGGTCACTTAACAACTCCCAGAACCCTTAACAAACTAAATTTCCCAGGATTCTTTAGTAGAGTCCATAACTATTTAAAGTGATGTAATACTGCTGTAAATATATGGTACAGATAGGGCCTTAAACTTGTTTGTGTTAAGCCATATCTAGCCCAAACTAGTAACTACTGATACAACACTCAAGTTAAATGAGAGAATGTAATCTGCAAGTAACACTATTACATTTGAGAGTACCCTTGGTGCTGAAATAGCATAAAATCTTGTTTCAGGACTCTAGAGTAGAAGGGTGGAGATATCTCTAAGGTCAGGCAAAAACAGGGCTTCCAGCCTTACAGTAGCCCAGCGATGTCAAAATCTGTATTCTCAGGGAGCACTGTATTATGCAGTCAGTGTCGAGGTACCAGAAGGGTTATTTAGCCACACAAACATGCTGCTAAGGCTAAAAAGTTGTTGACCCAGACAGTTGTTGGTTTTACAGATAGGGTGACCAGAGAAATAGGGCTCCTGTATTTAGAGTTGTGCAGAAAAGCAAATTTCATCAGGTGCCGTTTGATATACAAGTTACCCCTGGTCAAAGTTGTAATGACTGAACTTTTCTTTTAATGCAACTATTCAAAGCCCTGTTCTGTTTTCCCTTTGGCCACCCTCATCCCTGTGGGTTGGTTCTTGTTGTTCTTTAGTTATTCCCTACCCTTTTCCCTTGATGGGGCTCAAGGCAGCTTACAGATAAAAACAAGAATTGTTAAAAATTGTTGAAAAGCAACTAAACATTGGTAGAATTGAAACTACATGCCTATATAAAATCTGTTTTAAACATACAAATAATTACAGCAGAAACAGCATGGCACCGACCCTTTCATTAAAATCAGTCAATTCCCCAAAGCCTATTGGATCAATAAGGTCTTCACCTGTCAGCTGAAGGACAACAAGGAGGAAGCCTGTCTCTGGGGATGGAGTTCCAGAGTTGGTTGACATCGAGCAGCAGTCGATATCTTTTAATGAGGCGCATAATAGGCACAGGTTTCCCAACAAATCCAGAATGCAAAGATCAATTCTAGGGTTTAAGACTTCAGGCAACAACCCTCAAACCATTTACTGCAACACAGCCCCGTGTTGCTGTTTCAAAAGGGCAGTGGGATGTCATTTATTGTGTACACTTTGGCCCTGATCTATAGGACAGTATGCTGTAATCCTAAATATGTTTACAGAGATTCAAGCCCCACTGAATGGTGCGCAGGATTTCAGTCCCACTGAAATCACTGGGATGTGTCAAAGAAAGTAAAACCATAATAGCAGAAAAGTGTTTTGGCATGTGATATTTGTGTTCAGTACTTGTGCCCTATATCTATTCTTTATTTTACACATATATTTTGGTGTGTGTGTAACTGGTATATAAACTATTTCTAAAGTTTTTATTTGAAAGAAAGAAGTCACTGGGGACAAAGTTAATCCTGACAAGCTTGCTCTATTGTGTTTAATGGCACTCTAGACGAGAGTCTTCGCTCTGGTATATATTCCTTGGGTAAATCATGTTCCTGTTTTTGGCTACTCATCATGAAAACTATAATAGGAAATAATTGAGAAAATCCAGCAGCTGGCAAATTCATTTAGGGTCGACATTGGGTTTTCATAAACCACATAAACTGTTTACCAGAGACTTCAGCTACTGGCAAACTTCACATCAGATTGGCATTGCTCTGTAGAAATAATATTTCTACCTAAGCAACTGGTGTTCCCTCAGCAGAACTCCTCAAACTGTTCCAGAAGTTCATTGTCTTCACTGGGCAACAATTTTTTACTTTTTGAATGTTGTCTAGATTTCTACAACTGATTTAGGGTATTTTTGCACTGCTGAATCAGGAAATGGCATCTGTTTCTCTCCATCAGGTCAGGTTTTTGTGTTATGTTGATTTGAAAAAAATCAGCTCTTGTGACAAAATTGATTACATTTTTGTGGCATTATCAGCTGATTTTTGTCAACACATATCATCCTAAATATGTTTTTAAGAGAAAAAAAATGTTTTTCCAACAACATATATTGATTACCTGATAGAAACGTTGATTACTGTATACTGAATGGTGGGCATTGATAAATGTAAGTACACGTAAATTGCATGTTGCTTCACCATTTTTCAAACTTCAGGGCTTGAACTTCCGTTTCTTGGAACTCCTGGAATGCTCAGCAGCAGGAAGGTCTCTCTTCAGAGTCCAACAGTAGTCAGCCATCATGACTGCGTCCCAGCGACCCTGATACCTGGTCTCCATCTCTTTCATGTCCTGATGGAATCTCTCCCCCTGCTCGTCACTCATTGAACCCAGGTTCTCAGGAAACCGGTCCATATGTGAAAATAGGTAGTGCATCTTGACGCTCATGTTGCAGCCCAGGTTTCTGAAAGCAGTTAGCATGTTGTTGACAAGTTCTGCGTAGTTTCTGGCCTTATTGTTGCCAAGAAAGTTCTTCACTACCAGAACAAATGCCTTCCACGCTTCCAGTTCCACTTCGTTCATTGAGTTTCCGAACTCTGGATCTCTGATGAGCTGACGGATCTGAGGACTGTCAAAGATGCCAGCTTTCAACTTCTCCATGGTCAATCCTGGAAAAGCCTGGCACAAGTAAGTGAAGCAGTCACCATCCTTGTCCAGAGCCTTGGTGAACTGCTTGATTAAGCCGAGCTTGATGTGCAGTGGTGGGAAGAGTATTCTGTCTCTGTCCACCAGAGAGTCGTTGACGACGTTCCTTTTTTTGCAAGGCACCAATTCCTCCTGCACAGGCCAGTCCTTCTTCGTGTAATGCTGAGCATGGTCCCTACTATCCCACATGCACAGAAAACATGGATACTTGGTGAAGCCAGACTGTTGTCCCATCTAAAGTTCACCATCTTCAGGTCAACACAAATAAACCACTTATGCTGATCATAACCAATTTTCTCCAGCGCATACTTCACCGCTTCATAGTTCTCCTTCAGTGTACTCGAGTGAGCCAGGGGTATAGAGGCAAACTGGTTGCCATTGTGTAGCAGAACACATTTCAGTGATCACTTGCTGCTGTCAATGAACAGTCTCCAATCTTTAGGTTTGTACTGTGGCACTCCAAGCTTGAGCAGAAGCTGCGCAATATCTGCACAGTACACCAAGTCCTTCTCTTCCGAGAAAAAACGGAGGTACTCTTGATGCCTGTTGCGGAAGAAGCTGATGCGAGCACTGTCAGAGAGGAGGTTTTTTTCCTTCAATCTGGATGCCAACAGTTCGGCAGAGTCCTTTGACAAGCTGAGGTCGCGAACTAGATCATTCAACTCCTTTTGGGAAAATGGATGTGGAGCATCATCTTCAAGAACCACTTCTTCTTCTTCATGTCCTTCAACACTGGAGGCATCTTCGTCACTAATGTCAGGAAGTTCTCCGAAGATAGGCACTGGAATTTCATCACAATGAACTACAGAACGACGTGCTGATTGAAGATCAGGATACTTGAGGCTGCTCCAGTTCTTTCTGTTGATCCCAGCTGCACCAATTTATGGAAGATTTTGAGGTTTTATGACTTCAAACTGATCCCTTTTCGACATAATCACCCAGAATTATCGGACCTGAATACTTCTTATCATTAAAATAATCATTTCCAATCAAAACAATTATTCGACATGGCATTTTACCCCCACCAACTTCTTCTAAAATGCTCCACACAAGCGTACATGTGAACAAAAATGTAAAAAAATGACATGTGGCCATAACTCAAAAACTTGACCTGATTGAGCAAAACCAATGTGATTTTTGGATTCAGCGCATCAGATTCATCCTAAATCAACTGAAAAAACGCAGACAACAAATTTGTTGTTGACCAGTGATTATGGCCAGAGTCTTCCTTTAAAGGCTGGCAGGGCTAATACTGACCGTCCTCTCTGAGAGGCATAAATACAGAAAATAGTTAATAATCTAGTCACTAGCTGGTCTGGAATAACAGAGAAGTCAGGAAAGTCTGTGTTGTGCATTCTTACAATGAACTAACAGCCTTTATCTGGCATTGCTGCAGAATTCTAAGAAAGCAACAAATTTCAGGGCAGTTTTGAAATTAGTAGTTAAAATGAGCACAGTTTTGAAAGGTTGAGTCCACCATCTTGATTCAAAATGGAGTCTACCTGTATCTAAAGCCCACTCCTTGATCTTGGGTCTAAGTGACCCTGAGGGGAAACCTTAGTGTGAGCTTGGATAAACACAGCTGTTCACCTTGTGTATGGTGGTTGGGAAAAGGGCAAAATAGTGTTTATAGAAATAGCTGACTGCACTCTCGGTGTAGTTCATGCAATTGTTTGTTGGGCCTAATACAGTAATAGTTTCATTTCAATATCGGCCATGGAATTATGATTCATTAGGAGTCTTTCAGGATTAACCAATACTGTGTGTGTCACAGTATTGTATGATTTAACACATGTGAAAAGGGGATGCTATCCATGCATTACTTTGAACGTACACCAAAATGGACAACTAAGCCATCTTCAGGAGAAGAAAAGGCTAAGGAATAAATCCTACACAAATCCCTAAGACGGTTGGATGGTGCCTTGTATTCCTCCTTCCAGCAACTCCTGCAGCCAAGCTGGTGTCAAACGCAGTGTTCTGCTTTTCTTTGGTTGACATCATTGAGGCTGAGAGGGCGGTCTTGTAGTCTGGGCAGCCCAGGACCTGTGTCTTGGACGTCTACCCAACATCCAGGTGTGACATATGTATCTTTGACCTGTGTTGCATTTCTTTCAATTGCTTAACAGAACTAACCTTCTGGAACTTGCAGGATAAGTATTGTCTAAAGAAATTCCCCTACCAAAAGTGCTAACTAACTTTTGACAGTATCTTGTGAACAAGAACAATCACTTTTCAGCTGAAGAAATTCAGGTGTGAAGTGTGAATCGGATTCTCTCCAAAGAAACATTATGGTGGCAGGAATGGTTAATAACATGGTTAAAATAGACTCATAAAGTGATGATTCCACTTACTCATGCTAGTTTTCTCCTCGTAGTATATTTTCAGAGTGCTCATTTATTTCTCCCTTGATTGCATGCTTTGTTTTCGCCCAGATTGAATTTCCTTCTGCTGGGGTTCCTAAAATAGTATCATTGAGATTACACTCCAGACAGCATGAATCTGAGGCTAAAGCAAGATGTAATGATGCCAGCCCCAGTTGTTTAATTTAAATCTGGTTCTGATATGATCAGATATTTTAAAAGCAAGAGAGTTGTGTGGAGGTTGCTGAACTCTGCCCCAACTCACTCTACGGTTTATTGCCCACAGTAGATATGTGCATGACCTTTTGTTTTTTAGTTTCATAAATCCATCCATTTTTGTTTAAAATTGACATAATGTGATTCACTGTTTATTTATCAATTGAAACATCAGCTTTATTATTCAGTTGACTCCAGGGACTGTACCATTGTACGCCGAAATTGGCAAAACTGACCGGAAAGCTCAGGAACCAGGAAGAAAAAAACTTTAAAAAAGGGGGCCACCAGGTGGCGCGTTGAAAGATGGCCGACAATAACATCTCTCTGACCCATACGAGGTAATTAAGGGGCTGCTATGGGAAGTATGCAGTCTTCCTACCCCCCCAAGGAGGTGGGGGGGCTGCCTTGCCAGCGGTGTTCACAATGCACCCCCTGATCCGAGAGTTGGGGGTGCCGAACACTTGGCATGAGCCCTCGATGAAGTCAGATCTTCCTGATGCCGATTCCAATCAGCGCGTGCTGGTTAGCTTCAGCTCGGAATTATAATTGGAAACATACGATTGGAATGAAGCTGAAGCACATACATCAAGTAACGTTCGAGAGATAAGACTGCTGATTAATGGATCTCTGTGACCGGGAGTGACGGACGGATAAGTAAATCTTCTGATGAATCACCATTAAGAGACTGTATGTTTGGAATGAAGGGGGGTGGGGGGTGGAGGAAAAAACTTTTTTTCTCTTTGCACGATGTGATATTAATAACCCTTCACCCCAGATAGAAATAAGATCGTTACGTTTTTACTAATCACAAGCAGGAATTCAAGAACTGTGTGGGATGGATTATAACAGGAGAGAGGATTGGTGAACGGTGAGAAAGAGGAAAATTTTTATGACGCAGTTAAAAAATGGCGCCTCGCCAAGACAGGCTTGCCGGAGAAAGAAGGACAGGGGGAGGAGAATCAGGACCATTGGAAAGAGAAGGAATGTTGGAACGCAATCTTGACCTGACAGAGCCTCCTGATTTATTTGGCGAGCCGGAGAAAAGTAAAGGACAGACCGAAGATTAAGTTTTTTTATGGAAGCGTTGAACAGAGGCTGTCCCTGAGTGATATGATCTTTGGAGAGTACAAAACCCACACAGAGGATGCCTGTTTTCAATCTGCTTGTGAAAATTATCAGAGATCGCAAAGAAAGGAATATACGATAACAACAAGAAGATGAAGAAAGTAATAAAGGACTATCTGGATTGAACTGGATATAATTGTTTAATTAAAGCAGTAATATAAGTGATGTTTGGACTCGTTCGGAGTTTTGGACTCGTTCGGAGCTTGATGTATGGGTACCCCCAACAAAATTTAAAATTTGGCTGTATAATTTGGAACTAATGTGATCTGGATAATGTGGTGTGATTGGCCTGTTAATAAAAATTATTTTTTTAAAAAAAAACTTTAAGAAAGAATGGGGAAAATTTATAATCTATTTAGGAGATCACTGTAAGCAGATGAAAACATTAGCAGGTTTCTAATAACACTTGTAGATAACAAATACTGTCAACAATATGGACAGATACAAAATATAGATTATGAAATAATATGCAGTTGAAAATGTTGACAACAGGACCCAGGGAGGGGTTGGTGGGAAGTCCCGGGATTTGGAGAAATCTCTTTATACGGATATGTATTTGGTACTGCTATGACTTTATACTTGTAAAACCAAATGAAAACGACTTCGAAAAGAAAAAGAACAAAAGGAAGTAGGAACATCACTGGGTTGTAAAGGTTGTCTTGTTCCTCAGCAATGGAGGACAAGAAAAGTCTATTTGTATGGCACATCTGAATTATGCAGATCCATGGTATGTGTCTCTAGTACCTGCACAAGTAGAACAGGAGAGTCTGTTTCCTTACATTGAAGTTGCAACCCTTTATAATTCATCCATGTCCTGTGAGCTGCTGTTGCCAATGTTTTGCCCCCTCCCCACCTTCAGCAAAATCATTGCTGATTTCCATCTCTCAGTAAAAATACGCCATGTTCCTATTTAGTGCTTAAAGCAGTCTGTCTCAAATGAGTTGCAGTGCGATTTTCCTGAAATATCTTTGGAACAACTCCCAAATTTGATGGCACTATAAAATAAACTGCAAACCTTTCTAAAAGTAGAGTGTCGGGGTTTTGCTTCCGCCGCACTCCCTTCAGCAGAAACTACTGCCATTGCATTCAAATTCCATGAAATATGATGATGTACATCAAGGAGAAACTTTGGCCCAGGACATTTAACGGTCTCAAGGCAGCGCTCCCAGGGAATGGACAATGAGTGGCCCTGGAGTCGGTCAGTTACACAGTACGGTTAAAACTGGCATAAATCAGAATTCTTTAGTCAGCCTGTTCCTGGATTACGATGCATTGGTTTTTGTTATCTGAAAAGAGCAGACTCTGCTTTTCAACATTGTGTTTGATGTTTCCCATCTTTTAAAAAATGTGCATGTAATATGTCGGGTTCAGATACCTGCAGAGGCTATGTCTTTTAAAGGATTTAATTTGTATTCATTCCCTACAATTATTCTGCCGTAAGCTCCCCATGCAAGTCACTGTTCTCGATTGCATTCACCTTTAGTGGTTCACTGAGCAAGATGATAGGAAATCACACATCAGGCTAGTCATTCAAAGCACAACTGCCTGTCTGCCATTTAATCAAGATTCAGCCCCTTTCTGGCTTGATAATGTAACATGGGGCGTTAAAAAATATTTCTAGTTTTGGATTGCTGAACCAGCAAATCTAGCTATTTTCAAAGTGTGGGGAGAAGGAGAGCTTTGATCATTATCATAGACAATAACGCAATACGCTAGTATGGTAATTGGGCCCATGTACCTCATGCTGAATCGACCACTGTAGCATTTAAGTTCATTATGAACTCTAGGAAGTGACATTTCCCCTGCTGTTGTTACTTTTTAATAAGTAACAAATATCTCTTAAGTTTATTTGAAAGGCAAATGTTCTTTTTTTTCATTTTTCATTTTCTATTTACTGTGGGTGGAAAGCAAATTATACAGATAATTTGGCATATATAAGATATGCATTGCTACGTGCTTGCTTTTTAATTGCTGTGAAATATTCTCTTGCCATGGCTGTGCCTAAAATGACACCTGATGGGAGTCAGGGGCTTTGACAAAGGAATATTCATATTTCTTAAGGACTTGTGGAAGTATCTTGAACGATCAGTTCACCTGAAGGGAGAGCCCAAGGACCAGTAGGTGTATGTGTGAGAAATAGCAGTTTGCTATTGAATGGGCACAGAGGGACGGTCTGATAGCTGTGAATTAGTGGAAAGTGAAGCAATTTTGCCTCTTTTTTCTAGGTCCTGCATGATACTTCGAAGTCTTGATGATCCTGAGGAGTTCAGAGTGCCCCATCACCCCATCACTTGCCAAATTTGGGTTAGGGGGGATCCCTCTGGCCAGATGTGGTTCCCCAGAACATCTCCAGTGTTTTGAGATGAATCTCAAAATATATTCTGCATGTAGCCTTTCACCTCCACTTGCTTTGTTTTGGGATTTCTATATAAAGCAAAGATTACATAACTATGATCTCCCTTTAGCAATTTTCCCTCTGTGTGGAGGTAGGAAGAATGGAGGTTGAGGATGTAGAATCAGGTGGGCATATCTAAACTGTCTGCAAAGGCAGCTCCAGGTATAATACATTCTTCTTCTTCTTTGGAGATCACTTGTAGCCGAGTAAGATTGTCTTCCATAAACATGGTTTTAAAAGTGAGTCCGTAAGTGACTGTGGAGACCAATTCATTGCCATGATCCTACACTTGGTCGAAGGGAAACTCCTCTCCAGAGTAGAAATCATATATCAAACAGATGGAAAGCTCTTTAAGCTGAGCAGGCTGAAAGCAAAGAGTAAAGTTACCGTAACTTCCGCCATAGAGCTTCAGTATTCTGATGACAACGTAGTGTGTACACACTGAGAGGATGACCTCCAAACCATCCTAAATATATTCACAGAAGCTTACGAAAAGCTTCGCCTATCGCTCAACATCCAAAAACCCAAAGTGCTGCACCAACAAGCACAAAACAACCCCTCTGCAGCGCCACAAATCCAGCTTAATGGTGTAACGTTGGAAAATGTCGGTCACTTCTCCTACCTGGACAGTTATCTTTCTACAAGGGCTGACATTGATGCCAAAATCCAGCATTGCCTGAGCTCTGCGAGTGCGGCTTTCTCCTGATTGAGGTGCAGAGTGTTTGAGGACTGGGACATTCACAAACCAGACATTAGGTTACTAGGGTGTAGGACGTGGAAGCCATGTTATCTCCATCCAGACAGGGCCACAGCTGGGCTAACTGCTGAAGCTGGTAGGTGGTGATAAATGACAATGTCAGACTCAAGCTGTGTCCCTGATCTTTCAGAGTGTGTGTGTGACACCATCCAGAACAGGGTGCAGGCTAAAGAATTTAGTTCTTTGCAGCTGTGCATGTTCTCCCTTTCTGGTGCTGGAGCGCATACCTCTCCTCTCCCCTTCTTTATTTTAAAAAGATCAGATCTTCCATTTACACCTACTTTCTCCCCACTTTTATATATAGAAGTTGGAAGATAACTTAGCCGGTACGGTACTGGGTTAGTTCTGGTGCATACTAGCAGTAGGCAGAATTGATTGCTTTTTTGGGGGGGGGGGGCTTTGTTCTGATCTCATCACTGCATATTCTTCCAGTTACAACAGAAGTTGTTCATTTCGGGTTTTTTTTGTAAACATAGGCAGGTGATCCAAAGATGTTTTAGTCACACACATTTGCTCATAATCTCTTGTTACTCCCAGACCACTGTGCACTTGCGCTGATACGAAAGATAATATTGACCCTGATGTAGTTTATCTCTGGGATTTGCAAATGTTTCCACAAGCTTTTTCCATCTCTTTCATCTAGCTTTGATCAATGCATTGACCGTATAAACACACGAAGCAGAAACGCGCTAAAGGATTGCCGCCTTTTGGCTCTTCCACATACAGATTTTTCTAAGCCTTAGATTTATTAATTTAGTTCAGGCACACTAGCCAGACGCCATCTATGCACAGTGCACCATGTATTAAAAGGACTGTATAAAAAGGAGTAAGAATATGGGCTTGGGATGCATGCAAGATTCTTTGGCCACCCACCCTGTGGGCAGTGAGCTGGAGACCATGGGATTCTGGGATGACTGGTCACTCCTGCTACCTTTAATTAATACTACCCTGAGAACAGTGCTGACGATACTCCCGGATCCTTTGCTGTCTCTCGAAGATCAGGTGACCTCAGTGGTCTGGAGAGCCTTCCTTCACCCTCAGCTGGTGGCCCAGCTATGCCCATAACTGGACAGTAATAGCCTAACTACTGTTGTCTATGCTCTGGTAATCTCAAGGTTAGATTACTGCAATGTGCTATACGTAGGGCTGCCTCTGAAGACGGTTCAAAAACTTCAGCTAGTAGCCAGGTTGCTCACCGGAGCAAGACGGTTTGAGCATATTACACCGATCCTGGTCTGACTGCACTGGCTACCAATTAGTTTCCAGGCCCAATTCAAAGTGCTGGTTTTGACCTATAATGCCTTAAATGGCTCAGGACCACAATACCTCAAGGACTGCCGCTTTCCATATGAACCTACCCGGACCTTGAGATCATCTTCCGAGGCCCTCCTTTGTGTGCCGCCTCCTCGAGAGGTTTGGAGGGTGGCAACACGAGAACGGGGCCTTCTCTGCAGTGGCTCCCCATCTATGGAATGCTCTCCCCAGGGAAGTTCACCTGGCGCCTTCATTATACACTTTTAGGTGCCAGGTGAAACGTTCCTTTTTAACCAGGCCTTTGGTTGATTTGATTGACATCCTATGCCCTTTTAAAATGTGTTTTTTTGGGGGGGGCGTTATTGGGTTGTTGTTTTTATTTTTATCAGGTATTTTGTGGTTTTATATCTTGATTTTATTTTGTGAACCACCCTGAGACCCTCGGGTAGAGGGCACTATATAAATTACACAAACAAACAATATTGGGTGGTGCAGGTGGTTCCCCTGAACAGGGCACCAATCCACGTGAGCACAAAATTGAGAAGATCCATCAATTTGTGGGCTCCAAATTTTGGGCTCACACAAGGTGCCATATGAAAGGTTAGCAAAATCTGTTCCTGAGAATGCTTTTCATTTCTTCTTGATATGTGTTTGTGAAACTGTGTCCGTGTGCTTGTTAAACCTCATTTGTTCTGATAGAATTGCAAGTCCAGCTGGCTGGCAAAAGCTCCAAGGACCAGCTGAAAAGTGAGCGGGAAATTTTGCAGGTCAGACTTCTGGTACCTGATTTAAAAGTCTTAACATTTCTGCACAAATTCATAATAACAGATTCTTAAAACTAAAGCATCCATCCTTGCACGGCAACTTTCAAGGAAATTGATGCAGTTATAGCATAAAACAACTTATTCGTTTGCCCATGTTCTTCTTACTGTGATTAATATAAACAATGTCTGTAGATCAGGCATGAAATGTTATCTTTATTTTTCCTGCTTCTAATGTCTTTAAAGCTTTTAGGCATATCAAGGAAAATGTGAAGCTGGAACAATAGTGGCTCCAATATTGTGGGGAATTATGCATATGGGGAAATGATTGCGGCAGCACTGAAAGATCTGAAGCATGAACAGCTTGTGGGATATAGGATAGTCGAGAGAAAAGGGGGCATTAATCTACAAAAATAAGATTAAAAGGGGGAAGGCAGGCGTCAAATATTTAAAAAGGAAAGAAAATTTGTTTCCCTATTGCCGTTGAAAATAAGATTGATATTTAATACATTAAACAAAGATACATTAGATACAAAAATGCATTAGGTGCAAAAGTCAGTTGAGTGGTGCAGAACATCTGGCATTCTGAGCTTGGAAGGCTTTTAAGGAAAACCAAAGAAGCTGAACGAAGGTTTTCTTTAGGCTTCCTGTACAGGACACAGGGTTTGGTGGCCTAGATGGAATATCCAGTCAATATACTCCTCCATGCTCAAATTGAAACTTATCTGCTATACCAGAAATGGAGTAGGGGAACAATTTAGGCACCTAAAAACTGCATGGTCATCACTGGTCTTGCAGCGACTGACAACAGTGCCATGGCTCACACTAAGCATCAGATTTATGGATCTACTGTTAAATGGACGAGCATTTTATTTATTTATTTTGGTAAATATAGCAAAAAGGAAGAAATTTTAAAAATAAAAATAACCCATCAATCCTGACTTCAACATATTAATATAGCCAGTTCATATGGCCAAATAGATGTCCAAACAGGATGGACAATTATAAGATACAGTGGTACCTCAGGTTAAATATTTAATTCGTTCCGGAGGACCGTACTTAACCTGAAACTGTTCTTAAGCTGAAGCACCACTTTAGCTAATGGGGCCTCCTGCTGCCACCGCACCGCTAAAGCACAATTTTTGTTCTCATCCTGAAGCAAAGTTCTTAACCTGAAGCACTATTTCTGGATTAGCAGAGTCTGTAACCTGAAGCGTATGTAACCTGAGGTACCACTGTATATACGTTCAAGTGCAGAAAGAGCAGTGAGATCTTCAGACCGCTGAATAATGGATGATAGAAGCACCTCTGCTTATCTTTCTGTCTCTGAAGTAGAAGTCTCTTTGAAACCATTAAGACTCACAGGATGCACTTTCATTGTCCATCTGTTAATCTCCACGTCTCAGGAATAGTAGGAGAGGAGGAAATGTTCCAGTTCTGTGGTTTAAGGCAGCATGCCTCTAAATACCAGTTGCTGGGAATCACAAGTGGGGGCATTGCTGTTGCACACAAGTCCTGCTTGTGGGGTACCCAGAGGCATCTGCCTGGCCGCTGTGAGAACGGCATGTCAAACAAGATATGGCTTGAGCCAGCAGGCTCTTCCTACATTCTTCAACGAAAGTTGACAGGAAACTCCTCTCAAAAAAGGCAGAAACACCAATTAAGCTTGTTTCCACAGCATGCAGGCTCATCTATTAAGAAATATAAAGACAAATAGCAGTATATTTAGATCGGTAGATGATGCACAGCTCAGTTGCATGCCAAGTGTAGTCAGTATGGCCCTGAGCCAAATCTCACCGGTATCAATGAAAACATTCTTGTTGATCTGCAAATTTGGTAGGCTTGCAATCTAACACATGGCCTAGCTGTGAAAATGATGAATATATCACCCACTGAAGACAAGGTTGTGGCTGCCTACATTTTGTTAAAGTGATGGTTCGGATCTCCGAAAAAAGTGACAAGGATATTTCTCTTTTTGCTTTGAATCATGGTAGTCCACCACATTAATATCTGGACAGAATTTTGAACACATTAATTCAGGAAACACTGGGGAAAGCAATAATTAGGAAATGAGCAGGCTGATTTAGGATGAAACTACCTCATACAAGGAAAAGGCAAGGATCCATACCTCGTATTTCTTTTTTTAACACAAATGTGGAAACTAGGAGACATTTATTGGAGAGAATCAGTGAGTTGGAGGAAATTTTCAACCCTTCTACTAACCATTGAGTCTGTTTCCAATGTCATGCATGCAATATTTCAAACATACTTATTTTTCATACTTTAACCTGTATATATTGACTGTTTTTTATTAGTCCTTTTAATTTTTCTGTTTTCATTATGTGTATTTTATGTACGGTATTATATATATTTCTAAGACACTTTGTGAGAAGACTTTCTCAAAAGTCAAGTATAAAAAATCCATAGAATAAAGCCTGCTATATTGTTATAGATGGGGAGGCTAAGTCATATAAATTAACCAATGGCAGGATTTTGGTTATTTGTAGTATTGAAGGGAAGATTGGAGGCCAGTGGGAAAATACAGGCTAAACTTGTGTATCGAGGCCCCGTAACCACCCTGTCCTATAAGGTGCAAGGAGCGAACGGACTTCCTTTCAAAGCCAGGGATAGAGATACAAAAGGTGTTGATGGTCCCAGTGGAGTAGCAAGGTAGAAATCAGAAGAAGTACCAACATTGAAAGACTGGCAACATAATTTTTTTTAAAAATGATTGAATTAGCAAAAATGATGGCAACAATTAGAATGCAATCTAATCAAAATCTCAAACAGGAATGGAAATGTGTAGAATACATGACCAAAAGATGCTCCAGCAAGAATTTATTGATATTATTTAGACTGATTTCACAAAGTTAAGTTAAGTTAAGCAGATATATAAGACTGAATGTTTAATTATTAAGATACAAAATACAATCTAAATAGTAAAGTTACAAAATAATAACAAGGAAGTCACGCACGGGTGAAGGGAAGACACAGGGCAAGAAATAAGAAATCGATAATTGTTGGTACATAATGAAATGTGAAAATGTGAATTTACAAATATAATGTATATGTATCATTATGTAAAGATTTCATATATGTATTGCAACATTAATAAAAAAATAATAAAAAAAATGAAAGAAACATTTCCAGATACCAGTGAAAGGGAAGTTGTGAGATATTGTTTACAAGGAAACAAAACATATTGATAGCCTACTTTTCCTAAGGAAAGCTGCAAAAGAATGATCTCCTTAGGGCTTTGTTAGCTAGTTTCAAAAGCTGGGCTATGCCTCCATTGAATTCCCATCACCCTCCCAAAGGATCTCCAAGTGACTGATCACGAGTTTCACTTCTCCTCTCAGTCTTAACTCTTTTAATGTATTCACCCAGGAGGTGTGTTGATTTCTGGGCCATTAAAAGCCCAAATGGCTCTTTTAGAGGTTTCTGTGTTCTATCATGGACTGTTAATGGGCCCCAATAGCTCACACGGCTTTATACAAAAGGCAGACTTTCTGTACATATATGACTGTCTTGGGTGCTGCTGGCCATGTTTCTGAGCTGCTAAAGAATCAGACCTGCAGAACTATTCCTGGCATCAAAGCATAATTACATATGTACTTATTTTCCAGACAAGTGATTCTTAAACTGCCTTGGGGCCACTGGCGATCCACGGTGCATTTCCAAGGAGTCCCCAAGGCAGCACTGATAACAATAGATGAAAATGCCAGTGTGTCTGTACCACGTTCGAAAGAGACAGCCCACTCTTCAACCTGAATGCAGACACTTAAAATGGACAGCAGCTGCCTCTTTGGCAGTGCAAATGGCCGCATTGCAAATCTTTAAAAGCATCCAGATGGAACTGTCGTCATCCGGTTGCATTCCAGTGTTTTCCACATCCTTCTCCCATGTCTTTTTCAGACCTGTTTGGTGCCGATTATTGGTAATAAAATGTAATTGGAACTCTAGCCTTTTTGACATTCATAGGCAAAATGCCAGGGAGGTTTTAAAGATCTGCTGTGCCTTTAACTTGGTTCCCGGTGGTATGGCCCGCCTGTTTATTTCTTCCTGTTGGTTGCAGCTGTTGGAGTAGTGATGCATGCCCTATTTATGACTCTTCCAACAGCCTCTCTTAATTGTCCTAGTGTCGGTTTCTGTTGCTGTAGAAGACTTTTATTACTGATTCCCAATCATTTTATCTCTCTTCTCATGCTTTTATAGAGAAATGAGTTGCTCTGAGTTTGCTGCCGGCACGCAGTGAAATGCACAGTACAGTTGTACATCGGAAGTCAAACAGAATCCGTTCCAGAAGTCCGTTCGGCTTCCGAAACGTTCGACTTCCAAAGCGCGGCTTCTGATTGGCTGCAGGAAGCTCCTGCAGCCAATCGGAAGCCATGGAAGCCCCATTGGAAAACCAGTTGTTGAAGTAATCTAAGCTCGAGGTTACCAGAGCATAGACAACAGTAGTTAGGCTATCCCTGCCAAGATAGGGGCATAGCTGGGCCACCAGCCAAAGCTGATGGAAGGCACTCCAGGCCACTGAGGCCACCTAAGCCTTGAGTGACAGCAAAGGATCCAGGAGTACTCCCAGGTATGTCTGCCACTGTTGGTTAAGGTAAAAGGTGATCCCACATTACACCACATACCATTTCCACTACAAGGGAATGTACCCTCTGCTGAATGAAACTTCCTATGTTAACCTACAAAGATATATAAAACAATATAAAACTATATAAAACAAGGTACTTGAAATATAAGACACAAACCTTTGTAGGGCAGCTCATGGGCAATGGACGTGTTGTTTGGTTAAGCAGACTTAGTGTGAGGGTTACCTGAAGGATTGTGAATGTAGCAATTTTAACTTTGGGATTTATTTACAGTGGTACCTCAGGTTACATACGCTTCAGGTTACAGACTGAACAGAAGAGAAATCATGTGCTGCGGCGCAGCGGCAGTGGGAAGCCCCATTAGCTAAAGTGGTGCTTCAGGTTAAAAACAGTTTTAGGTCAAGTACGGACCTCCGGAACGAATTAAGTACTTAACCTGAGGTACCACTGTACCTGAGGTACTTTTTCTCATTGCATAAAGTTCATCACCTCAGGAGGATTAGAAAAGCACTTTTGTTTCTTTTACTACACAGCTTTAAAAATATATATTTTTAAGCATAATGCAGGATTCCTAAGCCCTTGTTCCCAAGATTCTTTCTTAAAAGAAGAATACTCGACTTATATACTCCTTTGGTCCTTTTTTTGTGCTAAGAGTACTGCAGCATAGGCAGGATGCCAGTTCCAGATATGTTTTCAATTCCATGCTGTTATTCTCTGCTGGGAACTCGTCCAATCAATACTCCTCTGAAAATAGCGCTGGCGTTTGGTGGAGTGTCCATATGAGAGCTCCCATGGTTGTTAACATGCTTCCCTCCCAGGACGGGGGGCTAGTGAAACTGATTGCAATCCCATTAATTTCCTTGTGAGTCTGGACAAGGCCGAGGTGATCAGCCAGACATACACTGGAACACTCAATAGCCCCTTAAATAGATCTGCCTTTCCGCTTTCTTCCAATTAACTATAGGTGCCTGGCGCTGGAGAAGAAACCAATGTGTTCAGCAAATGCTCTGCTTTATCATCACTCAGGCTCTTTTTAAGGTGCCTCAGGTTACTCAAACGACCGTCTTCGTTTTAAGAAGAGCAGGTGTGAATGGACAGAGCAATCCTATGGAGGTTGGGGGTGGAGTTCCCTAGGAAGGAAGCATCACTGTCTTTTTTTTAAAAAAATAATTTTTTTATTGGTTTTGCAAATAATCACATTACGTAACATCATATCCTCTTATTTTATCTCTTTGGTTCAACTGAGTCAGAGCATGGGTCCATTTAGATCAGTATTGTCTTCACTCACTAACAGTTGCATTTCAGAGTTTGAGGCAGAGTTTTCTCCAAGCCTTACCAGGAGATTCTGAAACTTATTCCTCGGTAAATTGTGCCATGAATACAGTACTTAGAAATTCTAAATCTCAAATCTAGGTTATATGACCATTTGAAGCAATGTTCAAACCTAGGGTGGCCCAACACTATATAGAATGAGGAACCCAGTTCTGAGTGTCGTGACAGGGCAGCAAATAGTACAGTGGTGCCTCGCAAGACGAGATTAATCTGTCTCTTCATCTTGCGGTTTTTTCGTCTTGCGAAGCACGGCTATTAGCGGCTTAGCGGCTATTAGCGGCTTAGCGGCTATTAACGGCTTAGTGGCTTAGCGGCTTTTAACGGCTTAGCGGCTTAGCGGCTTTAAGAAAAAGGAACAAACTCGCAAGAACTCGCAAGACGTTTTGTCTTGTGAAGCAAGCCCGTAGGGAAATTCGTCTTGCGAAGCACCTCAAAAAACGGAAAACTCTTTCGACTAGCGAGTTTTTCGTCTTGCGAGGCATTCGTCTTGCGGGGCACCACTGTAATTTAGTGTTATTACGATTATATTCTTATTGCCAGGGGCGGGGATTGAGGAACATGTGGGCTTTTCTGCCTTGGGGGCCAACTTGGCTGGCCTTGAGTACTGGGGTATGGGAGACACTTTCTGCTCTGTCTTTGGCAGCAAAACATATTGGCTGGTCCTGATAACAGGAGGGCCGGTGGATTTTTGGTAGTCATCCTAGCTACGGGTTTTTTGTTTGTTTTTCAGAATCATGCTACAGGCAAGTTTTGGATAACATTGTGGGGAGTCAGGGGGCTGGGTTTCTGTCTGTCATTGAGGACCCCTCTAGCTTCACCCCTATAATTTGAGCACTGGTGCAAAGACCTTTCGAGAAGCAAGAAAGGAATCATGCTTAGTTCATTAGCAGCAGGGAAATGGTTAATAAGGATATTTTGGGTGCATAAGCAAGTGTCATTAATGAAGCTTTGATGTAACAAAAATAGGGGATGTTGCATACATAATGAGATTAGCACACCTCATTAAATTTAGAGTATATCTTATTAAGGAACTGAAGAAAGGAAGAGTTGTTTAAACATCCTGGAACATTGTTTAATGAATTGTATATTTTGCAAATGGTACAGGAAAAGCAAAGATATAAAATAATTATACTGGGAGCAGAATTTTTCTAGGGTGTACATCACTTTAGTTTCCTTGGTAACTGGCATTCATTCAACCGGCATATTCCTATTAATTTTTGTAGTCATGAACTGTAATGCATTTTCAAAAGCTTGTCATCATCTCTCTCCATCATCTCTTTTATCAGTATGATTCCTTATATACTTTTTGACGTTTTTGGCAGTTCTAACAGGGTTTGTGACACTTATGTTCTAAATCCATGTATCAAGATTTTTCAAAGAATGACTCAAGTTTTTCCACACATAATGGGTGGCTATTTCTGATTGTACAATAAGTGCTTGTGTCTTAACTGGGATTGTCTGACTGATGTTGTGGGTAATTAATATAGGCAAGATAAGCTTTGAAAATAGTGAGTAACTAGTTCAAGGCAATAATGCTTATCGGGATTTAGAATCTAACCCTGTAGATCTTCCTTATCAGAATCAATGCACAAAAGATCACAATAAAAACAAGAACAGGAACAAAACAAACCAATAACACACTCTTGCAAAGTGGTAGCTTAGAGAAATCAGGGGGAGAAATTATGGCTTGATTTATACTGGAATGTGAACCCATGTACAGTGGTGCCCCGCAAGACAAACGCCTCGCAAGACGGAAAACCCGCTAGACAAAAGGGTTTTCCGTTTTGGAGGCACTTCGCAAAACAAATTTCCCTATGGGCTTGCTTCGCAAGACGAAAATGTCTTGCGAGTTCCTGCGGGGTTTCCCCCCCCTTTTCCCCCTTTTCCTAAGCCCTAAGCCACTTATCAGCTGATCCGCTAAAAGCCGCTAAACCGCTAATAGCGCTAATCCGCTAAGCTGTCAATGGGCTTGCTTCGCAAGACGAAAAAACCGCTATACGAAGAGCCTCACGGAACGGATTAATTTCGTCTTGCGAGGCACCACTGTAATTCAGACTTCCCAAACCAATGTGAACCAAATCACAGCTATGTCCTCGCGCTTCTCTAGATTCTGTAATATAGTTCTCCCGATGAAACAAGGTGTCCAAAAATATGCATATTAGTGGAGGGTGTCCATTACAATGCATATATAAGTGAAAAGAATGCACAAAAATGCATTATCTTAAAGGGAAACTGCTTACAAAAATGTGTATATTAGACAAGATTGCAGACAAGTTTTTGTAACAACTTTTTTAAAATTAAAAATTGGATACTGATGTGGAAAAGTAGTGAATCAGGAGTGCCAGCTTGGCCTCACAACTGTGGGTGCCCAGGGGCATGGGTGCCATGCAGTGTGCATGGTCCTGGTGCCAAAATTTGTGGGTGCCCAGCACCTGCATGGGGAATTTTGTGGGTGCTTGGGCACCCAGGGCCCCAGGAAGCCGGCACCTGTGTGACAAATTCAGGGTAAGACTGGGAAGAATGGGAGATTGAGAAAAAGTGAAACTCAGTCTCTTCTATTTAAGAGAGATAAAGAATTTCTTCATCAAATAGAGAGGCCTCAGCTGAGTGTGGGGAAAGATGGATAATCTTCACCCAAATTACTCTTTATTCCATGAGGTGTCTCCTGCTATTTCTTAGCCATTTTGGATCACTAGCCTGCAATTTCCCTGCCAAAAAGTGTGGCTGGCTACTTGGCCCCGTAGCCACCTTCTTTTACGTGACTTTTGAAAACAACAATGTTCATTCTGGTCCCATTAACTGATAACCATTCCGACCAAAAACCTAGTCTCCTTCATTCTAATTAGAGAATTACCTTATATAACAACGTCTCACCTTCAACGGAAGCCCAACCGCACAGCACTCAAACGCATTGTGAAATTTGAGGAATTGTTCCTTTCACCTCCCCAGAGAGTTGACTCTTTGGTGGAACTTGAAATGACTTTCATTTGGTGGGGGCGTTTTTCTTTCCTTTTTATTGTGTGCCGCTTTCCTTGGTGTGCAACTTTAAGGCCGCCTCAGTTGCCATCTTGCAGGAGGTTGTTGCTTTCCTGGAGATAAGGCTCAGCCATTTAGGCTGCCTCACCAGATGTGCTGAGTTTAACTGTCATCTCTTCACTGCATTAGGCACTCACAGAAGCATAATTCTTCTTGTCACTAAGACAACAGTTGAGCTTCGGAACAGCTTGAACCGAACTAAATCTGCAAATAATGCACACTGAATACTTAATTAAATAGAGCACATTTCAGATTGGAGGCGACTCGGCCAAAATGCTCAGCTAACAGCGATCAATTGGTTTGCAGCTTCCAAGGGAGAAAACAGCATTCGCAGCTATTTGGTGGTCTAGATTATTTTATTTTATTTTATTTTATTTTATTTAAAAAAAACAACAACCTTATTTCATCTGGCTCTAAAAATGTAAAATTTACCCCCAGCAAATATACTGAGGAACGTCAAGCTGGCATTTTCTCTTACATTCATGCATTAATGGATTTCTCAGATGTTACCATCTTTCAGATGCCAGTGGAAAGAGAAAAGGCTTTATTTTGCTTTTAAATAGCCGTATGAATTCAATCTAACTTGTTTGCAAATTGCTGCCAATTTGGATGTGGTCGCACATTTTCAGCAATATGACATCATTGTGTTTTGGGTAGTGAAGCTCATCGAAGTCGATGTTAAAAGAAAAGGTTTAATGCTTGAGACTCAAAGAAGATCATCGCACAAAATGTGTGTAAAGGACTAGGAATTAGTTTCCACTTGCTTTTTCATTTCTTCCCTATCTAGTATCTGGTTTAAGAGTTTTATTTTGTTTATGTCTCCTTAGGGAAATATCCCATTCCTGCCCTTCTTAATCTCTCTCTCTCCTCCTCTCCTCTCCTCCCTCCCTCCCTCTTTTTCCGTTATCCATGAGGCTGAATACAGTTCCAAGGTTATATTTTCTCCCAAGTCTGTGGAAGGTGAAAAAAGATTTAATTTTTGCTCAGTAATTCTGATGAATATTGGATTTCCAAAAAAAAAAAAAAAAAAAGAAGTATCTTCAGCTAATGTAAGAGCTGAATATTTTTAGATTATTTTGCCTTCATTTATCTCATGCATGCTGTAATTAAACTTTTGGGCTTATGTGCTCAGCATCGCTTGTAACATACCGTAAAATAATATTATATCCATATCAGTTAAAAATACCATCAAATTGCCAACTAATAAACAGCTAATAAAAATAATGTATGTATTGACTCAAGATGAGGCTAGTTTCTGGATAATTGCAGCACCACACATTGGCTGTGACTCAGTGCGATATCAGTATCTGCATCCAGGCCTGCAAGCCCAGAGCCAGCACCTGAAATGGTGGAGGAAATGTTGGGGCCCCAAGGCTCCAAAGAGCCCATCACAACTGAGGATGCCCACCTCCATTTGTTTAAATAACATATTCAGCTGTATTTCAGGCCAGTGCCTTATCTAGTCCAGCTTCCTGTTCTCACGTGGCCAGCGGTGGAAAATATGCCTGCGTTGCCCAGGGTCGGCGCACCCCTGAGGGGGGTAGGGCACGCTCCTGAGGGGGGTGGGGCATGGAAGGTATCCTCCCAGGCACAGGGTAGTCGCTCGGGTGCACGGAGCAGCGTGCGTGCCCTGCATCTGGGGGCAGAGTGGGCCGCCCATGGAGGCGGAGTGAGCCACCAATGGCCGACATTCAGTGCGCCGCCTGCCCACAACTCCCAAGCCTCCCCCAGCTGTCAAAACGAAGGGGGGAGGGGGAATGCTGCCGGCAAAGCAGCGCAGCTCCCCCTTCCCCCAATGGCTCAGGGAAGGCTTTGGAGTTGCAGGCGGGAGGCACGCCAAATGTCACTCCGAAGAGTCGGAACTTGCGTTCGACTGAGCTACTCCTCCGGTCGAGTCCTCTGACGGTGATTAATGACCTGAGCCTTTGATGAGGCTCCAGGCACGTTCCCATTACACAGAGTATCAAGCAGCAGCGAAGGACAAGAAATATGAGCTACATTGCTAAGAGTTTTATTTCTAACTACGCAGACAGAAAAGAAATATACATCCTCTCTCTGTGGAAGCAGACAGGCAACTGGTACAAAGAAACAGGAAACCAGTAATATCAACATCCATCTCCCGTGAGACATTCCCGTGAGACGTTTACATTCTCTGGAATGTAAACAGAGTCTTATGACTCCAAGCACTGCACAGTCGCGCAAACAGAAACCTAACACGAAGACACCAGGGGCGGACCACCGCCCCCTTCCTCTGCTCCTGAATGTGGCCACCAAGACGCTTGTGGAAAATCTGCAAACATGATTCAAGCACAGGAGCACTTTTCCCTCCTGTGGTTTCCAGCAGGTATTCAGAAGGATGCTGTCTCCAGTGACTAATAGCTATTGCTGGCCTTATCCCCCATGAAGTTAAACTTATGCAGAGAATATCTAGGAATCAGAGGAAATAGCAGGAGTGACTCTAGCATACATTGCTTTTCAAATGATGTTCCCCCTTCCATCCTTTTTTTAAAAAACCATAATTTTTATTAAATTTTCTGTTTTACGTTTTCGAATATTCATTCAAACAACCTTAAAATATCAATGTCTTCTTTTCTTCTCTTTCCATGGTTCATTTTGCATAACAGAAATCCCTGCATATTTTACATAAACTAAACCATTCAGGTTTCCATTATTACATCCATCAAAACTTCTTTATACTGTTGACTTTATCTTAATGCTGCCCACATTTTCAAATGTACACAATTTCCCCTATATATTCAAAAAACATTTTCCAATCTTTTTTAAACATATGTTCTTCTTGTTCTCTTATTCTATATGTTAGGTTCGCAAGCTGCACATATTCCATAAGTTTTAGTTGCTATTCTTCTTTAGCTGGGACTTTGCTCATTTTCCATTTCTTGGGCTAACAAAAGACAGGTCGCAAACCTTTTTTGACACCTGGGAATTTCCATCTGAATTATCCCCCAACAAAAAGGACTCTGGTTTTTTGTTTTTTTTGGAAAAGTACTTTAAAACATTTTTTTCGATTCATTATGAATTATTTCCCAATAAATTTATTATTATTATTATTATTATTATTATTATTATTGTTGTTGTTGTTGTTGTTGTTGTTGTTGTTGTTATTCCCTTTTACAAGTCCATCACATATGATAGAAGGGGACTTTCCCTCTTCTATCCTAAACACATGGGGAGTCATGGATCGACCTTCCACTTATGAAGTCTTGGGTGTTATCACTGAAGTGTAGGTAGGTTTCCACAAAGCAAGACGCAGTGATAACAGCAAGAACCTTCATTAAATTAGCAGAACTGGACAACAGGGGCAAAGCAACTGGTTATATACATTTCTGAAGGCCTGGGCCACTCCCATTCCCGATGTGATTGGCTGTCTAAACTTCTGAGCTGCGAAGCATGACTCAGAGTTTAAGGGCCAATGGCAGAGGCCTAAATCCTGAAATGTTCTGTGATTGGACATCATGTATCGAATCAGAACACAGGAGCTCAGAATCCTTAGTTCAGACTCAAGCTCAGTGAAACACAGACCACTGAATACATAACAGCCACCTCTCATACCAAGTCACAGGCTGCAAACCCTGTGCAGAGCCTTGTAGGTATCCTTAGCTTTGCAGGAAAAGGACCTGTCATTGGCTTCGTGGTTTATGTAGAGGAGAGTAAGCTTCATATGCGGGAGGTCCATATAATGCACTGAGCTTGGGTGCCAATGGGCTGGTGTGTAGCAGGATTTGTGGCTGACATCTGAGATGATGGGAACTTTGCTTTCTGGCTGTGTTCTGTCTTCTTGTCCTGGATGCAGCCGCCATTCTTCTTCCAGCAACTGAATCACAGCTATACTGGTGGTATGCAGTTGTGTGCCATGGTGGTGGCAGAGCCTAAAGTCGAGGTGATGAGCATGGATTGCTCAAAATGGCCTTGAAGGTACCTAAGTTTCTGAATGCTGTTATAAACAAAGCAATGAAATCCAAGACATATTTCTTCATCTAAAAAAATCAGGAAGAAAATCATAGCCTAGTTCATGATAATTGGTCCATGGCTCAGGGACCACATGTTTAGTAGGCTGACTTAACTCAATGACAAAACTACCATTAACTTTCAGTGAAATTAATGGGGTCTGAAGTGAATAAGGAGTTCAACGTAAATTTATTAATTGTTGACTGGGAATAGTTTGTCCTAGCAAAAGTAATTACTCAATCTATAAATAGTAGCTGTTTCAGCCACCTGCATGACTTCCAGTCTATGGAAACTGAAATGCAAATTCTCACAGGTGTGGATTTGAGGCAAAAAATAAATTAAAAATAAATAAATATAGGGCTGTTTACAATTCTGAACTGTCTTCAGAGGCAGCCCCACATAGAGAGGTTTGCAATTGTGACGTGACTTTTGCTTGAACTAGTTTTTGTAGATGTACCCTATTTGTGTTTTTCTCCTGCAATGGGGCAACATTCCCATTTAAAGCAGTAAGTTAAATTAATTTAGGTTGGTATCAGGAGCCGGAGTCAAACATAGCTCAGTAAAAAACTGAAGAGATAATTGAAGACCTGTTAATTAAGGTAACAGAGATAACAGAAGGCCTGTTAATTTGTGCTGTATACTAGGAATATTAGGAATACACAAAGATTTTCCCCAAATCA
Source organism: Podarcis cretensis (assembly GCF_951804945.1). Taxonomy (NCBI): domain Eukaryota; kingdom Metazoa; phylum Chordata; class Lepidosauria; order Squamata; family Lacertidae; genus Podarcis; species Podarcis cretensis. Next base: position 40,857,510 of record NC_137181.1, read on the forward strand.
GGAAAAGTGAATACCCTGGCGAAGATCCTGGTGCAGTTTTTTTAAAAAATTGTGCCACAACTTAAACTGTCAAAAGGAGAAATAGAAGATACATTTTGGGTGAATACCAAAATGTTAGGGAACATTCAAAGTGTGGGGAGGGTTCCTGCTACTGTGTCTCAGGCATTTTTCATATGATGTTTCTGAAATTTGGCCAAGAGGGCTATCCATGGCCGATTCTATATTGATAGGACAAATGCGTCTATCCATGTAAATTTGTTAATGTGTAGGTTTTACCTCTTGCAGCATTGTCAGATCTTCTCGTGTGAATGCATGAGAAATAAAAAGCATAGAAAAATACAGTTTTGCAATTAATAGTCTGTGAATATCCAAAGTTAAAAGCAAACAAACCTGAGCTGCCAGCAAAACAAATGTATAAAAAACGTGCCCCTAATTTTGATGACTGTGTTATGGCTTGTTGCCCATAGATTCAGCATCTCTAAAGAAAAAGCTGTGTCAAATTCAGGAATCTAACCTGATTATCCTTAAAGAAGGGATATCATTGTCCTTCTCTGTGATAAAATCTAGTGGTATCCCATTAGCTGAAAGCTTCTGTGAGAAAAGCTTAGAGAGCTTCTGATCGCCTTATAGAACTAAACAACTTGATGTAATAATAATACTGATATTCATCACCATTGTTACAGGAAAGAGGAGAGGATAAAAGTGTGGAAGAAAAGGACAAGGACTATAGCAGGGAAGGGATGGGGAACTTGTGGCTCTCCAGATATTATAGAACTACAGTTCCCATCATCTCAGGCTGAACCTGATGGGACCTATAGTGTAGGAACATCTGGAGGCTCAAGGATTCCCACTTGCATTGTGCTGTTTGTATATGTGAAGAAAGCTAGACTTCCCCCCCAAAAAATGTTTTGATCTTATCTATATTAATTAGATTCCTTATTTACAGAAATTCAGTACATCAGATAGGGAGAAGATGAAGGAATGCAGGAGACTGAATTCTCTGGGGAAGAGTATTCTGGGTTTTTCTTCCTTCCTTCTATTTTCTGGTTCTAGCAGCTATCTGAATCCACAATGTGGCAAAAAAATAAATTTTTAAAAATGCCTTAGTAAGGGGATTGAGACACAAAACAATATTTTTAAACTTCTGGGAGTCAAATGCAATTCACCCAGGTTCTCACCACTCCTTGTTAGCTGTGTTGGAAAATAAAGTATCAAATGAAAAGGTTGTTGGATTATTGTCCAAGGGAACACATCCTAATGGACTTCACAGAAGTATGCAAAAGGGGGAAAGCCAAACAAACAAACAAACAAACAAGCAAACAAACAAATAAACACTTACCTGGACATAGAGTTTCCACAAGTACATTTTCCAACCAAAATGGGCACTCACTGTGGTAATCATCATTGAGAAGGTGGAACATGATGGAGGTTTGTTTGAATTACAGGGGTGTCACTGTGGTATAAAGCACTGAGCCTAGGGCTTGCGAATCAGAAGGTCGGTGGTTTGAATCCCCGCGATGGAGTGAGTTCCTGTTGTTCGGTCCCAGCTCCTGTCAACCTAGCAGTTCGAAAGCACGTCAAAGTGCAAATAGATACTGCTCTGGAGGTACCGCTCTGGCAGGAAGGTAAACGGTGTTTCCGTGTACTGCTCTGGTTTGCCAAAAGCAGCTTAGTCATGCTGGCCACATGACCCGGGAGCTGTCTGCAGACAAATGCCGGCTCCCTCAGCCTATAGAGTGAGATGAGCGCCACAACCCCAGAGTTGTCCACAAATGGACCTAACGGTCAGGGGTACATTTACCTTTATGTACTGCATATTCCTGACTCCATCCCCTGCGCTTGATGCAAACCTGCATGTAGTAGCAGAGTGATGGAGCCCTAAATGAATATTTGGAAATTGACAGATTCTTCTTTCTACACACACACACAAAATTTTATTTGTATGTGATATTCCCACAGTTAAAATCATGCTCAAGACAGCTTACAACATGGGGGAAAACATAATCACAAATCTTGTGGCTCTCCAGACGTTGTCAACTCCCATCAGCCCCAGCCAGCATGGCCAGTCATCAGCCATGTGACTGGCCAATGGGAGCCATACTTCATAGAACTGTAGAGTTGGAGGAGACCCCGAGGGTCATCTAGTCCAACCTCCTGCAATGCAGGACTATATAGCTGTCCCGTGCAAGGATCGAACCTACAACCTTCACATTATCAGAATCCCGCTCTAACCAACTGAGCTATCCAGGCTCATTGGGAGGGCCATGGGTCCCCCACCCCTGCTCTAGATCATCAGAATTCTTCAGCAACCTTTCTTACCCATAGTGTGGCGCTCCATCATGGGCCACCAACGCTGTGAGATGGCTGGGCAAACCTTGAAGACACTGTGATTCATTCACATGTGGACTTCATTCAAAACCTGGGCTTTGCCACTTGGGCAGGAATAATGAAACACAGGCTGAAAAACCTGAAGCCTTAATAAAGTTGCTTAGTCAAAGATTAAGAGGTTGAAATTTTTTTATATAATATTATTTCAATTGGCACAATAATCTATATTTTTCAAATTAAGTGGACAGGATGTGCGGCATTCTCTGCTTGGTTTGTTCTCCAGCAAATCTTTCAGTTTAGTACACTTTATAGGCACAAATATTGCAGAAAACCAATGTTAACTTTGCCTCCAAAAGACAGAAGTGGGTGGCTAGGAGGACACAGGCCATCTGTCTTCAATACTCCATTCTGCCAACATATTTTTGTGGCCTTGACTAAATTACTTAAGGCAGAACCCACAACCATTAGGGAAGTGTCCAGGCAGCTGTCTTCTGTAGTGACAATATTGTTCAAAAGGAATTGAGTAAACTCCATTGCTGAAGAAATGCCAAGTCACTCAATGGTTTGCTTTTTTGTGCTGTGGTTGCTGTGATATCTTGGTCGATTCCACACCCATTAGTGTGTTTGGACCAGTGGCAACCAGCTACTAATCCTATTCATGTGTTGTTAGTGCAGAACAAAGAGCAAAATGGGTGACAGTCACATACAAAAATGATGGGTGGGAATATTTGGCCAAATTCCCATTTCCCACCCTCTCCATACATGTAAGAGTGTGACTTCATCAGTTTTATTCCAGCAGCTCATTGTGTGGACTAGGACATTGTTTCATCACAGACCTGATTTTTAGCCATTGATAATGATATGGGGAAACTTGGATAACTTGTGTGATGAACCACTTCTTTAGAGTTTGCTGTAATGTGCAATGTACCTAAGACTCATATCACAGTTCTAGGAATGTTTTATTGTGTTCAGTGGAGGCCCAATTACTCCTCAGAGTTTTATCCAATATTAGTCATATTTAAAGCATACAATTGAAAATTAATTGAAACAACAACAACATTTTATTTATACCACATCCATCTGGCTGGGTTGCCCCAATCACTCTGGGCAGCTTACAACACATATAAAAATATAATAGAACATCAAACATTAATAGCAACAATCTGATCCAATATAAAAAAAGTCACAATCACTTTTAAATAAACAACTTATATCAAATAAAACAATATTCAAGAATCCATTAGAACCCAATAGTAAACAGTAAAGTTAAACACCAGCAAATAATCCATAATCAATAAAAATAACAGCAAGTCACAATGCACAAAATACCACAAAACCATATAAAAGGATAAAATTGAGAAACAAGGACACACAAATGGTAATTTATTTATTTCTAAATATCCCTGAACTCCTCTCTTCCCAGCTACTTCTGCTGTTTTCAAAGTCATGGTCTGGGAAGGGCTCTTAGGCATGGACGGTTGGGCAAGGCAGGTGTAAACGCCATTGCCTGTTGAGCAACAGAAGGTATGACTAACTTAAGTCCATTCAGCTCAATGAGTGTACTCTGAGTAAAATTTAGTTGAATACCACCCTTTGTATTTAGAATTTTAGCCTTAAAGGCTTACTGTATTTGATAGCTTAAGCAAAGTAACTTGCATTCTGAATGATAAATTAACTTTAGGAATACTCAATCAGACAATGGCTATTGTTCAAGCCAAGTCACATGTAACATGCCTATTCATTGGGAAATAATTGCTGGGATTTTTGTCAGCACTTTGTTGCATTGCTATGCTGTAAAATGCTCATAATGTGCTGCCAGTCAATGCCCTCGACCTTGAAAAATTATAATATTGCATAAAACATGTTATGATTCCATGTAAGAAGTCCTCATATGCGTGGTCCAGTGTTTTTTTTTTTTATAAACTCTAAAACTTCCCTCTTTATTTCTGTAAGCCATTTCCCATTCCCTTTATTTTGCTGGAAAGTTTTGAATTTATTTTAAAGTGCCACTAAAGTTCAGAAGCAGTCACCCATTACAAATTTGTCCTAAAAGCACTTCAAGCAACAACCATTCTCATAATTTCTCGTCTAAAGCGAGCGAGTCCGCAGCAAGGCATTATCCAATTAGACGAAGGTGCTTTTGTGAAGCAGAATAATCTTCATTAGAGACTAGCCTGAAATTAACCAGAGTCCTTTTACTTGCAGCCTACTTTAAATCTAGGTCTCCAAAAGTGAAAGAGAGGCAATTGCATTAACCTACATTTTATTAATCCCAATTAAGTCACCTTTCAAATGGTGCTGCCCCCTCCTTTTTTTTACAGTTTTGATCCATCTACAGTGACGTAAACTTTTTAAGGACACCTGCATTCTAGCAATGGCCTTAGCTTCAATTTGGGAAGCATTTCCAGATAAACCTTCCTTATTTTGTAGTGGAATGCTTGTAAGACTGACTTGAAAAAGGACGTTGCACCATGCAACAAGGGATACCACAAACTTAAACTTACAAATTGTGGTATTGCTTGCTACTTCCCCACTTTTTGATTGCCTTGTGAAAAAAATCTTGCAAGTGATCAGATTGATTCTTGATCACTTGCAATTGGCAATTGGCATGTTTTAATTCTTTAATAAATTTGTATACTGCTCTTCATCCAAAGATCACAGGGTGTTTAACAATGAGGACACAAAATACATTTCTAAACCCAAGAATTTATCTCATCGGATAGAGTGAAGAAGAGAGGAGTTGTCATTTATGCAAAAGAAAGCCTATCACCAAAATTCCTTTTTAAAGATGAACAAGGGAGAATTTTGGCAATTGAAATTCAAACACAAGGAGAAAAATTCTTGATTTTAGGCATATATGCACCAAATGAGGGGAAGTCAGAATTTTACAAGAAGTTGCATGAGACATTGCTGGATTACATGGACTACAACAACATTATTATCATGGGTGATATGAATGGGGTGGTATTCACAAACATGGATAAAGCACAAAGACAAAACATAACAAAAGATGGCAGGCTACCTAAAACTTTTTTTGACCTAACTGACAATATGGATTTGATTGACATTTGGAGAAGAAAAAATCCCTTAGGGAGAGAAGGGACTTTCTTCTCTGAAGCCAAAATGACCTGGACTAGAATTGACCAAATATGGATAACTAGAGGACTGGCACCAAAGACTAGAAAGGTGGAAATCTGCCCCAAAACTTGCTCCGACCATAACGCTGTGAAGATGGAAATGAAACTAACATTAACTGGTTCCTTCAGATGGAAGATGAATGACACCTTATTAAGAGACCAAGAGATTGTCAAGAAGGCCCAAAAGACTTTGAGAGACTATTTTGAAGTGAATCTGAAAACTACAGTTGAAAAAAGAGTAATCTGGGATGCAAGTAAAGCGGTCACGAGGGGGTTTCTGATACAACAGAATGCTATAAAAAAGAGAACAAAATACATTTCTAAAAACCAAACCAGCTTCCTCATTTTATAGGTGGGGAAGTAACAGTGCCAGATCACAGGATGTGGTGCAGAGCTTTTTCTTCTTCTCTACTTGCGTAAATTGGAGCAGCAGTTTACACTGGAGGAAGAACCTGCCAGCCTGGGTGCACCTTTAATTAACCATACAGGACCCTGATCAGCAATGCACAGTAGATTTCCTTCTTAATCCCCTTTTGAAGATTGATGGCATTCAGCAGCTCACAAACCATGCTAAGCGCCTATTGTGTGAGGGTGCACGAAATTCTGTCATAATTTTAATTAGCATTGCATTTCTGAAATGGTTAGGGAACCGCTTGAAATCCACAGATGCTTCGAAAGAGCTGTGGTTCACTGAGCAGAGAGTACCTTGGCTGAACGACTGTGGAGTATGAGGCATGCAGGTGAACTCTGGAAGGTCACAATTGTTGAATGTGTTGGAGCTTCTTATTTGCTGATTCCCACCCCCTCTCTTTTTGCTGTCAAGCACAGTCAAGGACAGGCTTATTGCCAAGGAAGAAAGCAACAAGCCTGAGCTACAGGCTCCACGTTCTAGGAACATAATATCACATTTACATAGCACTGATATGGGTGATTCCCAGAGCTTTCTTATTGATTGGTTTCTCTGCCCCTCCACCCCATTTTTAAAATATAATTTTCCATATGTTGTGCATCTGTCCTCTGCAGGATCCAGCCAGGAGAATAACCATATGGAGACCTGGAAATCTCCTCTGCAGTGATGCCAGGAGACATCTTTATGTTCATTCCAAATGGCATGAAGAACCATTTGTCAGTATTCCTCTCTCTAACCTCCCTCCCCAAGGTTTAACTATAGCGTATGATGTTGTGCAAAACACACACTCTCCTCTGCCAAATGCAAAAGATGTTTCCTATCACTAGAATTCAGATGAGCAGTGAATTCTCCTTTAAACTCCGAGACGCCTTCTGCTTGCTAACTTCCAGCATGGCTCCCCCTTAACCTCTCTTTTGAGTTAACAGCTAACATATTTCTTATGGTGCTCTCTTTCCTCCCTGTGCTCAAGCTGTTTAGTTTTTACAACTGCTTAGGGCAATTTTTTTTATCCATGAAAGGCCAATTCATATTACCAAGTGGTAATTACTTAGTCATAAATGTATCATTCTCACACACTCCCACACATCATAGATGATACTCTATTCACATAATAAGTCTCTGTCTATCCAGGCCTGCGTTCCCTGTGACAGACTGCTTTTGTGATTTCCTTCATTGCAGCATGAGGGGAGCTGTGTTGGACACCCAGCCAATTCTTCTTCTCTTGGCTGGCATAGGATCTGATCACACTACAGGAGCAGTGGTGTAAAGCCAGAACTTCATGTTATAGCAACTAGTGCTGTGCCAGAACCCGCCCTCCAGTTTCTTGTATCCTCACAAAAGAAGCTTCTGTTTTTCTGCCCCATTGTCATACACTAGTGACCAAAATTGTGGAAACCTTTTGGGGAAAGTGCATTTCTGAGGTCTGATGACTCATAACACCACTTTTTGGGGGGAGTATTACCATAAAATTACATATCGATGGAAAGATAATTTAATGAAGAATGTGATGCAACAAAGTTTGGTCAATTATCTGTATTCTATCAAAGGTTATAGGCAAATAACCAGAAAAAGGAAGCACAACTTGCTTAGGTTGATATGCAGTAGCTTTCCTTCATTTGAATGTAGCCACTGAGCAGGAGCGTTTAGAGAGCCAATCAGGTGCTATGAGCCACCCAGCCTTGGAAATACACTTTCCCCCAAAAGGTTTCCACAATTTTGGCCACTAGTGTAGTGCTTTAGAATGTCAGAGGGTTCAACTTCAATGGGTTACCTTATTGGTGTGGGGTAGCTGAGGGCGATGTGTCCCTTGTCCCTTTTAAACCCACTTTCAGACTTTGGACACACCCATTTTGACATGTGGCTCCTGCACCGTTGAACATGGGTTAGTGTGCCCCTTGGCTCCAAAAGGGTTAGTTCCTGCTGCGTTGGACATTGCCTCATCTCTCTGCAGCCTCCCTGGTTGCCCAGACCCTGCTTCCTGATCTGCCAAAGCCCCATGGAGAGAGCACAGGAGGCTGGTTGGGATCAGTGTGCTTGCTGATTTTAAGGGAAGTTCTTCCTCTTACTTTCAAAACATTCTTTAAAAGCAAAATGGCTTCCTTTAAAAAATAACGAACAGCTGAAAGCTCAGCTGAGGATGCAGTGGGCTTTTCAAGGAAAGCCGACACCCAGGATGGCTGCAGAGCACAAGAGAGACGATTTGTAGAATGACGGAAAGGGCATTAATAAAAACTCTAAAAAAATAAGGTAAGTACAAAAGAGCTCCTGGGATTGTACTCTCTCATGTTCTCTCCTTGAAATTTCTTGCTGGAGGATGATAGCCAAAACATAATTATTATTTTTTTTGGGGGGGTTGGCAGTAGTAGTGATGACATGGTTACCATCAAAATTGGCAGCTGTGTGCATTGAATTCCACACTTACACACTGCAGCATTTAAGAGAACTTACCTGTGCCTTGAGCTCAGTGTACAACACCTCCATCCCTGTAGATACCCAAGCCACGCTCAAGCCACAAGCCACAGCAGTGGCAGTCAGTGATGCAAGGACAGGGTGAAAAATGTACAATTTCCTGCAATTTCAGGATTCAGTACATTGTTCTAGGCAGAAGGAGAGAGGGAAACGATGGCACATAGTTGCCATTTTCTGCAAAAGCCACAGACTTAATGCAATATGTGGTCCCAGCCTAAGTCAGTGGTGCTAAGCTTAAGAATCCAAATGGATGTGTTGCAGGATATTTGCGATCAGATCTCTTAATTTCTTCTTTTACTGGGCTGTAATCTCTGAGTATCATTTAGCTGGATATCACCCCGTGTAATTTCTGATACTGGAAAATGGGCTTCAATTCAGGATCAGCCCTGTTGCTTTACATCACTGGTGACAACTGTCACTCACCATGCAAAGAAGAACTATTGAAAGCAAGTAGCGGAAATTAAAGCATTGTTATTCTTCCTTTCCCATCCTCTAATGCCACTATGCTCACACCTTCCTCATATTCCTGACATCTATAAAGAGCAGACTTAGGAATGTAGATCAAGCAAGCCGTATTTCAAAGAAACTCACATTCAGTTTTAGATTCCTTTTAAAACCCATTCTCTGGAGGCTAATGGAAGTAAATTCAGCAATGGCATTAATCAAACAGAGGGCATGTGTGCTAGGGGGAATGGGAAAAGGCTGATGAGAGAAATCAATTTCTGAACCTGAAATGACAACATAAATGTTCGTTTTCTTCGCTCAGCTTCTTTGATTAGGAGAAAATAGTTTGAAATGTCGGAAGAACATTACAAACCCAATTCCACTAGTTTCAGAAGATCACAGTTAAAGTGACACAAAGCAAGCAAAGCACTTCTAATTGTGTCAGATTATAGCATCTGTAATGTTCAACATGACCTCATTTTGTCTTGAGTAAGTTTCTGATTCCATCTGGGAGGGTAGAAGAACACTTACGCTTAGATCAGAACTGAACGTTTGATTAAGGGGAAGGATGTGGGTTGAGGGGAATATATGGCAGATGCTATCACATGGTAAGCCACTTGTGTCATTCACCATGTGATTGGGCCAGTTTTATCCACACCAATACAAAACATTGGGATGGACCATAGCTTAGAGCAGCGGTTCTCAATCTGTGGGTCCCCAGATGTTGTTGGACTACAACTCCCATCATCCCTGAGCTCTGGCCTTGTTAGCTAGGGGTGATGGGAGTTGTAGTTCAACAACATCTGGGGACCCACAGCTTGAGAAAGGCTGGCTTAGAGGCAGAGCACTTGCTGTGCTCCAAGTCTGCAATGCTGGAGAGCCACTGCCAGTCAGGCTAGGCGATACGGAGATAGAAGGATCCATAGTTTGACCTTGTGTAAGACAGCTTCCTAGGGACGCGGGTGGCACTGTGGGTTAAACCACAGAACCTAGGACTTGCCGATCAGAAAGTCGGCGGTTTGAATCTCTGCGACAGGGTGAGCTCCCGTTGATCGGTCCCTGCTCCTGCCAACCTAGCAGTTCAAAAGCACGTCAAAGTGCAAGTAGATAAATAGGTACCGCTCCGGCGGGAAGGCAAACAGCATTTCTATGCGCTGCTCTGGTTCGCCAGAAGCGGCTTAGTCATGCTGGCCACATGACCCGGAAACTGTACGCCAGCTCCCTCGGCCAATAAAGCGAGATGAGTGCCACAGCCCCAGAGTCGGTCACTACTGGACTAATGGTCAGGTGTCCCTTTACCTTTACCTTTTAAGGCAGCTTCCTAAGTCCCTAAAATTTCTGTATGGCACAGAGAAAACAATTCTGAGTGAACCTACTGACGCAGAAGGAAGCCCCATGCCCACATGTAAACAGCTTCTATGTTGAGTGATTTACAGGGGCCTCAAGGCAGAAGCCGTACCATGTAACCAACCCTCAGTCTAGTAGCAGCAACCACAGGATAGGTGGATATTAACAGCCTGCCACGTATTGAGCAAGCTGCAATTTCATAGAACCATAGAATTGCAGACTTGGAAGGGACCACGGGGGTTATGTAGTCCAACCCCCTGTGATAGGAGGAGGAGTTTGGATTTGATATCCCACCTTTCACTCCCTTTAAGGAGTCTCAAAGCGGCTAACATTCTCCTTTCCCTTCCTCCCCCACAACAAACACTCTGAGAGGTGAGTGGGGCTGAGAGACTTCGGAGAAGTGTGACTGGCCCAAGGTCACCCAGCAGCTGCATGTGGAGGAGCGGAGACGCGAACCCGGTTCCCCAGATTACGAGTCCACCACTCTTAACCACTACACCACACTGGCTCTGATACAGGAATCTTTTGCCCAACAAAGCCACAACAACCCTGAGATTAAGAGTCCCATGCTCCACTGACTGAGCTATCTCCAGGTTTTTCCTCTGACTCAATTCCCCATCTAAATAATTATCTGCCTCACGACGTTATCAGGAGACATGGAAGCACTTCATGCTCCCAAAGCAATGCTAAAGTGATGTCCTCCATATATATTGGACCTCAGCTTCCACCATCCCTCACCATGGAATGCGCAAGCTGGGACGGAAGGGAGTTGTAATACCAAACATTTGAAGGGCATTGTGTTGCTATCCCTGCTATAGAAATGAAAGTCGGAGCACCAAGTATGTCTCTTCAATAGCAGGCTGCATCATACCCATCTCCTGCACTCCGGTGCTTAGGCTTTAGCTTTGATCTCAAACACATTCAGTCATCTCCCAAATAGTCAAATGTGTGGTACTCACTGTGCACCTCTGAAGTATTATGGTATTTCTTATAACATTAAAGGTAAAGGACCCCTGACAGTTAAGTCCAGTCGTGAATGACTCTGGAGTTGCGGCGCTCATCTCGCTTTACTGGCCAAGGGAGCCGGCATTTGTCCGCAGACAGCTTCCAGGTCATGTGGCCAGCATGACTAAGCTGCTTCTGGTGAAACCAGAGCAGCGCACGGAAACACTGTTTACCTTCCCATCTAAGCAGTACCTATTTATCTACTTGCACTTTGACGTGCTTTCGAACTGCTAGGTGGGCAGGAGCTGGGACTGAGCAACGGGAGCTCACCCCATCGCGGGGATTCGAACCACCGACCTTCTGATCAGCAAGCCCTAGGCTCAGTGTTCTAGACCACAGCGCCACCCACGTCCCTCTTCTTATAACATAGTTTATTTTAATCAGTTTTCAGGGTGCTCTTCAGATGTCCCGGTGGGGCATCTGAAGCAAATGGGACTTGAGAACCAATACCTGACAGTACAATACTCTTGCACACGAACACACAGATTATCGTTAATGAATGGCAAATGTGTATAAACTATCATTTATTTATTTATGGCTGGCGCAATACAATTAGCCCAGTAACAACTTGGCCCTTGTTTGGCATTTAGAAACAAAGATTGCCATTCACAAATGATGATGCTTGCATGAATATTTTTTTAATTGTGGGTCCCTGCGTTTGAAGTGATCCTCAGCCGAGAAGCTTCCACGCTGGATTTTAAAATGTATTACCATTTCATGATGACAGGCTATTTGTGCCAAGCCGTATTTGCTCTTTTGTCTCGAATCTTCCTCTCTCATTATATTTCTTTATTCATTCTATGGAAAGGACACGACCAAGAGATTTGGCACAGTAATTTGATCCACTTCTCTGACTTGTTAGGAGAAACTTAATGGCACACACATTCATCCTGGCAGTGAAAAATGTTCTTCTAAGTCCCTGTTCAGAAGGGGAAGATCGACAGCTCCCTTTTGTGTGCAAACCTTTCTTCCTTATAGCTGCTGTCAGCACAGGCCAGGTGCTGACAGGCTTCCAGCCATAAATACCACAGCAAATATCAATTATTTTGACTAATTCTGAGAAGCCTTTGTTAATCCTTTCTGTCTTTTCAAACACCAGTGTGAACTGTCTCAGTTTTCTTTAAAGAAAGAAACAACAACGCAGCCCAGTTTGTGGGTTGGCTTATGACAATGGCACTTACATGGTAAATTATCTCTCAGCTCTTCATCCTCTTTGAGGACAGTGTGAAGAATGAGAAAGAGCGTTGCCTTCCAAAGGTAATTTCAGTCCAGGAAAATGTTTCTGCTCTTCTTCATTGTCGACATTATTCACCAGGTTTATGCCTCTTATGCTTAGCAGAGAGTAAAGCTTGGAGGGGTTTAAAGAAATTTCCTTTTCTCTTCTGCATGTGCATTACCCAGAAGGAATCTTATTGAAATAAAATAGGGCCGTTGGAAAGATTCAATGGGATAATTAAGCAACAGATTCCAATCAATGGTGAACTAGCATTTAAGTTTGGGCTTCGATCCTATTTCAGATAGAAACACAAATTCTTTTTGCTAAGGCTTGTATCTCTTAGCTTTAATCAGTCTGACCACTTCAGTACAGCGTATCTGCATTTTTGGACTTGCACATTGGGATGGAAATTTCAGATTTGGATTTGAGATCCTTGGGGATGATATACAAGAGGGGTAAGCACATGCAAAAGTGCAACAGCATAGGAGAAACAGGAATGAAAAAGAAAACAGACAAACAACTTCTAGTTAACCTTACACTAATGCAATTCCTAAGTTAGTTTTAGCAACTGAGGTAGGCATTCAGTGTGTAGGCCTAAAGCCTGTGAAATTCTCTCCCAGCTGAGATTAGACAAGCACTCTCCTTCAGGTGCATGACTAAGATTTTCTTGTTCCAGCAGGCATTTTAAGGTAGTCTTTGGTTGTATGATAGAAACTTATTGTTCTATTGTCCCATCTAAGAGTTGCAGTGAGGGGATTTGTGTGACAGGTGCAACAGAGGTAAATGCAGGTGTCCCATGTGCCAGGAATATGATGCTACTTTAGTAGCCATGTTTTGAGTTATTGCTTGCACCTTGGCACCTAACTATAATCCATGTTTTAGGCATCCTAATATCTTCTCTTATATAATACTCCTTATATCCAATACCTTAATACAAGGGAAATGCATCTTCTTTCTTCTGAATCCAATTTTCTTCTATAAATGATATTGTTCATATTAGCACCTCAACTCTGCATGTGAAAAACAAATCAAACTACTACCTCTTCCTCCTCCTCCTCCAAGCCATCACATTCAGAAAGACTGTAGAACGAGACTTCACCATGTAGAAGCATGAAAAGCACATGCACAAGTAATTTGTACATCTCTCCCCCCTCTTTCAATTTAACATCCAAAATTTCCTAATGGAAGAGATGTTGAGATATTGATACCAGTAATTTAGGCAACAAGGAACATCCTGAACTCCATTCTGATTAAAGCTAATTCATATTTTGCAGCTAATTCATAATTTTCTTCTTTGAGGCATTTCAATTCTGCTTCCTGTTTTGGTGCTTCTTTCATTGCACAAACAACTCTCTGGAATGGGAAGCCTGTGGTCTTCCAGCCCGAGTCAACTTGGCCAACGGTCAGGGATGATGGGAATTGTTGATCAACAGCATCTAGAGGGGCAAAGGATGGTCCCACCCCTGCTCTTGAACCTCCCTTACCAAGGAGGACACAGTATTGTAGTGTCTGCAATAAGAAAAATAATTACACCAGTAAATTAATACTTAAGCTATCTTGTTCCCTTTGGATATCTATTATGATGCTTTAGCTGTGCAACCCTCTCCTTGGATACAGTGCTTCTACAATTTTCCCCAAATACACAGAAAGCTCTTCAGACAGACAGTTGTATTTACAAACGTTACAGTGAGCATATGCACTAAGTCAGGCTATGGAATCTGTTGCCGCAGTGTCATCACCAGCCACATTTTGTGTCTGGAGAAGTTGTGGAAAGGGTTTAAGTGTGCATTGCATGTGGCTGCAAATGATACATCTGACAGCATTTGCAAGGGAAGAGCGCCCATGGGAACCATGGAACTTCTGGTCTAGAAGAAAGAGGAATGTGCAGCAGTGGTACTCTCGCTGGTTAATTGGCTGTCAAATGTGGCTAGCTGACCAATGGCCATGATAAAAGAAACTTAAAGATCATTTCTCTGGGCCTTAGGATAAGTTGGGTTAAGGGGAACATTTAAGCAGATGCAGAAGACAGGATTGCCGCATCAAATGATATCTCTCCTGTTCCAGGCTGGAGAACACATGGCATGATGGCCAATGTGGCAAGGTGCAGATTGGGCAGCAGAGGTTCAGCACCATGGAAAGCTCCCTGTGGAGCAAGCTACGGAACTGGACCAGGCAAGTGGGGCCTGCATCAAAATGTTATAGGGTCGACTGCCACTGCTCAAGGCTCCAACAAGCCATACTTTCTTTTAATCTACTAAATTCCATTTCCCTTCCCATCTGGTTTCCTCTCCCACTCCCAACAGTAAGCTAGCTTTTGTGGGCACTTAGCCTACTCATTTGCCATTAGCTGCATTTCTGAATTCTTGTGCTCTTGTGCATAGATGTTGCCATTTTGGCTGTAACTTCTGCAAGCATGGAGGATAAGGCTCTCAGTCGCTCCCAGCCATAATGGCTACTGTTGGAGAAAGTATGCCTCTCAATATATGTTGCTGGGAATCACAAATGGGATGAGAATTCATACCCTACTTGTGGGCCTGCCATGGGCATCTATTTGAACAGAATGCTGGACTAGAAGGGTCTTGTCATGTTCTTAGCATGGGAAGAAATAGAGGAGCAGTTGATGGTACCAGACCTGCTAAGAAGCAATGAGTGTTTCTCCAACATTGGTCTCTATCTGACTGATGCCTTAGGGTAAAGTCCTGCCTCAGTGAAGGAAGCCTACTTTAGAATTGCTTTTATTTTGCCAATGTGTTCCCTTACACAGTTGGTGTGCTGGTCCTGCGGGCTAACCGAGAGGCGAGGTCCGAGTCCAGTCCGAGGTCGATGGTGCGGTATGGAGGCTGTCCGTCAAAGCTGTAGCTGGGTCCAAGGCTGGGAATCGGGTGGGGTCAGGAACTCTGGCAGAAGAGCAGGACAGGGTGCAGGCAGGAACAGGCTAGCAACAATGTTGCTCCCGCAACCTAGGACTGGGGCTGGCTGGCTTTTATCTGCCCCAAGGCATAGGGCGGCCCCGGTCCACAGGTGACTCGCCTCTCCTAGCCTGGAGGCGATCACTCCTTCTGCAGGAACTTAGTTCCCTCCACCTCTCTGCCCTGAGCCTCTGCAGCTCAGGAGAGGCTGGAGGGTTACCGGACCCAGAGGCAACCTCAGCTTCCCCTGACGGGGCTGAGAGTGGAGCACCTGCAGGCAATGGGTCCTCCATCACCTCAGGAGCCAGAGCAGACTCAGCTGGTGCCTGAACCCGAGGATCCAGCACAGGTCAGGGCCCTTCAGGCTCAGACCCCAGCCCTGGCTCAGCTGGTTCTGGAGGCGGGGACTCCTGCGCAGGCTGGGATTCTTCAGGTACAGCCTCTGAGTCCGAATCCCAGGCCATCACAGTTGGAATGCCTGCTGTAACCCTGGGCTTGGTAGATGGGAGGAAGAGGGCTCTCTCTAGCTGATGGTGCTCCTTCTCAGTTGAAGCATCTGCTGACCAAAAGTGGTCAGGTTCCTGGGCCATAGCAGTATCTAAAGCAAGGATGGGGAATCTGTGGCTCTGCAGATGGTGTTGGACTATAACTCCCATCAACCCTGACCTTTGGCTATGCTGGCTGGGGCTGAAGGGAGTTGAAGTCATGCAATATTTGGAAACCCAGAGGTCTTTCAACCCTGGTCTAAAGGTAGGAAGACAGCAGAAAAGAATGGCCAGGTGCAACACCAGAGCCAGCAGGAAGTGAATCTTTTGCAATTCCCCAACATCTCCCATTATGGCTGCATTAAAGATTTGCATTTCTGTGCTCTGATCTAGTGACATGCTCCTCACAGTAGTAATTACTGGCCTAAGTAATTATAAAGTATGCATTCTTTCTCTGTTTATCGTCAACACCACCAAGTGATTTATCAGTAAATCATTGAAGCAGCAAGCAGACCTTTCTTATGCAAAATATTAAGTTTTAAAATGTAATGTTGCTTTATTAATGCACTTAAAAAAAAAAAATCAGCAGCTTGAAGTAAACAAGTCTATCCCACAAATGGAGCAACAAGGAAGCCAGCCAGTTTGTCAATGTTTCCCCTTGAAGCACTTCCATCACGGCGCAATGCATGCGCCATCTGAAGCCGCTCACATTTTTGCAAGCTAATGTGATTGAGTAGCGGTTAGAAGAACTCTCCCATAGAACAAACACTTGTCTTGTTTTAATTATACTGGCTGTTGTGCCAGCACTCGCCTTTTGTTTTTCTGAACAGTTGACTAAGAGGCTTTCGTGGGGAAAATATTGATCCTAACAATATGTGCTTCCAAAAATGAGCTAATGCAACTTGGTAGGCCTTGGCTGCCAACAGAAATCTGATGTAATATGTGGGTAAGAATTTGATTCTGTGTATATGTATATATATATATATATATATTTATATATTAAAGAACCTTTTAATGAGGGTGAAAGAGGAGAGTGCAAAATATGGTCTGAAGCTCAACATCAAAAAAAAAAAAAAAGATCATGGCCACTAGTCCCATCGCCTCCTGGCAAATAGAAGGGGAAGAAATGGAGGCAGTGAGAGATTTTACTTTCTTTGGCTCCATGATCACTGCACATGCTGACAGCAGTCATGAAATTAAAAGACGCCTGCTTCTTGGGAGAAAAGCAAACGTATCCATTCTTAAAGAAATGCTCACTTGGAAGGACAGATCGTGAAGCTGAGGCTCCAATACTTTGGCCACCTCATGAGAAGAGAAGACTCCCTGGAAAAGACCTTGATGTTGGGAAAGATGGAGGCCACAAGGAGAAGGGGACGACAGAGGACGAGATGGTTGGACAGTGTTCTTGAAGCTACCAGCATGAGTTTGACCAAGCTGCGGGAGGCAGTGGAAGACAGGAGTGCCTGGTGTGCTCTGGTCCATGGGGTCACGAAGAGTTGGACACAACTAAACGACTAAACCACAACAAACATTTCTATATCAGTCCTTTTAATATTTAGTTCATAAACAGCACACAAAGGCAGAACCACCTATTGGTTTGTGTCGGTATGTACAAAGGATTTGAAACCATGGGGAAGGGAAGAGACAGTGGCAGTGCACCTGCTCTGCATGCCCCCATGAATGTCCCAAGCCCCATCTCCAGCATTTCCAGGTACAGCTAGGAATGTCTCTTGTCTGAGACCCTAGAGACCCACTGCCAGCCAGAATACTGAGCTAGAATAGATGAGCTAGTTGGTCTGACTTGGTATAACACAGCTTTCAATGGTTAATGCTGGGAAGTGAAAGACAAGGGAAAGTTCTACAGAGGAAGGAGGACAGAGAGATGCCCAGTTTTGGAGGTACCAATTTGCAAGCCATGGTTTTCAGGGAGCCAGTCTTCAGCGTCTTCTGAGTCCATGTTCCAACAGAAGCGTGTCTTCAGTTGTAAATGGGAGTGTCAACGCACTTAACTGAAATCAGAAGACTCCTTCTCAGTTTAATTTCAAAGCTGGGAAAAAAAAAAGATTAATGGGAAATGTCACTGTGATGCATAACATGCTATGAATCCAATAATTTCATTTTAATCAGTTACACATTATTGGTAACAGTGAATCATAATTTCCCTCCTTGTTCAAGGGCATCATGACCTTACGTCGTTGCATCTTTTTTTAGGCATTTGCTTCCATAATGTTCCTCTCGGTTTAACGATAGTAATTTTAGTTCTCTAAACAGACAATCTTCTGAAACCAAAAGCAAATGAAATAAAATAAAATAAATCCAGGGAGATTCACGCCAGCCAGTCAGAAGACTTGTGTGATTCCCAACGAAAGCACACAGGAATGTCGTTTGCCAAAGGTAGGCTCTCCTGCATTATACTCACAATATTTCAAAGAAAGCAATTTTATTTTTGACAGTTTAATATGAAGATTTAATTTGTTCTGGATATTTTTTTAAAAACACACACACATGCCACATCACAAAATTGATGAATAATATTTGCAAACAGGACGTTGGCACGACGCGATTAATTTTGCACAACACCGTATTTGTTAATACAAGATTAAAAATATTACAGCTTGTTAAGGTTTCCGTAACATCACAGAAGGCGCATGCATATGCGCCTCTCAAAACTTCTGAAAACATCACTATTCTTGTTATATAGAAGTATTTTTAGCATTGGCTTTGTTTGAAATATGAAGGAACTCCAGACAATCTCACTGCTTTTCAAAGAGGAGTACCGCAGCAGGCTATCTGGTATGAAAGTCAAAGAAAGTCAAAGAGATGAAAAGTGAGAGCAGGGTAAACATTTACAATGTTATGGATATTGCCCATTTACCCTCCGCCCACACATTGCCTAGAGTGAATATTTCAGAGTCTGAGCATAAAAACCTGATAGGAGCATCTAGTACCAGCCTTTTCCCCTTCTGTCTCTACTATGTCTTCTTCACATGCAGGATGTTGTTGTTGTTGTTGTTGTTGTTGTTGTTGTTGTTGTTGTTATTCAATAATAATAACTAAGGGTGCAGATTTCCATGTGCTGCCTTTCAGCTAGATCTACCATTTTCTATGCACAAACATGGGCAAATGATTTGGACTCCCCCAATATATTCTTTTGGAGTGGCTTAAGTTGTGCTTACTTGAAGAGACATTGTATGTAAAAGAACTTGCACACTGTTTTCTTGAAACTGAAGCACCTTGTGTTTTCAGTGTTCAGTCCACCTTTGGAGCAAGCAGAAGAACTCTTCCCCAGAGTTTTTCCCGTGTGTCTTCTTCCAGAGTGATCCTGGGAGCCAATCCTTAGTGGCTGCTTCACCTCCTTTCGCTGATCGGCTTCAATCATCACAGACTTCTCAGTGGCTCAAAGGCTTCCCTTTTATGCTGATAGGGTCCCTGTTTCCAGCTACCCAATTGCTGCAGAAATAGCAACAGTGTTTTGACACCCCCCCATGGCCTCAGACTATACCCTGGGACTAAACTCCATTGAACTCAATGGGAATTACACCTGAGTAGTCATGTATAGGTTTGCACTGTGAGGTATTTTCCTTATATCTTTGTCTCCCCTAGGTCCTGTATGAGAGGGAGGTATGTGGAAGAAAGACAGGGAGCTTGAAACTTCAGTGCTGTTGTTAGGACCCAAGAGGATGGAACTTTGAACCTAGAACAGACTTTCCCAAGCTTGGGTCTCCAGCTGTTTTTGGACTACAACCTCCATCATCCGTAGCTAGCAGGACCAGTAGTCAGGGATGATGAGCTGGACTCCCAAGTCTGAGAAACCATGACCTTTTGCATGAAAATCATGAGCTCTACCAGTGAACAAAGTCCCTTCTCTAGTCTATCAAAGTGGAACCCATGCTGACCTTTGGCTCTAGAGTCTTGCATAAAACAAATATAGACAAATACCGCCAACAAGAGGAAAGTGTTTTCTCCGCTCACTGGAAAATAGCAGAGTTTGCCACATGCAGAATTTGTCTTCAGCTTTGATAATCCACAGATGGTTGTGAACTTCAGATATGTACTGGCACGGCTGATATCAGAATATGGCGTCTGTGCTTTCACTAACACTCCCCCCCACCTCCTGCACTCCCTTGCCAAATGCATTTTTTTGCTGACATGATTGCCCTTTTCCCTATAGTTTCCTTGGCAGGTAGACACACTACTAATTTGAACTACCCTTGGCCCCAGTGGGTAAAATAATAGGCCAAATCATTGCAACAGGCTTTATATTGACTTCCAGACAAGTGCGAGTTTAAGTTGCCATCCATTTCCTAACCTTTTCAAGCTGCCAGCATCTCTTACAACAGCCCTCTACTCAAAAGAACTAAATGGACAACACTGGCTTCCTGCCAGTTTTGTGCTTTATCGTTAAGTTTCTGACTGGAATCTCATTTTTTGTAACTGAATATCCATTTTATTTCTGCCACTGATGCATTCATTTTTTTAATTTTTTTTTAAAAACATTCCAGGCAATAACGTTTTAATCTCCTCTCAATAATATTTTCTTAGGAATTTCTGCTTGTTCAATTTCTCTATTTTGCTATTTATAACTCATTATATAAGTCTCCTTTATCAGAAATGTGTGCCAATACTTAGTGGAAAGTGACTAAGTTTAACTTCACTCTTCTCTGGGGAAGAAACTGAAGCCCAAAATCATCCTTAATGAATTTATGGCCAAATTAGGCTCAGTAGCAGAGAAGAAGAAGAAGAGGAGGAGGAGTTTGGATTTGATATCCCGCTTTATCACTACCCAAAGGAGTCTCAAAGCAGCTAACATTCTCCTTTCCCTCCCTCCCCCACAACAAACGCTCTGTGAGGTGAGTGGGGCTGAGAGACTTCAGAGAAGTGTGACTGGCCCAAGGTCACCCAGCAGCTGCATGTGAAGGAGCGGGGAAGCGAACCCGGTCCCCCAGATTACGAGTCTACTGCTCTTAACCATGACACCACACTGGTGGTGTGTTCTTTACATGCTGAAGGTCCCAGATTCGAATCATGGAATATCCAGCTACCTCTGGGAAAGGCTTTTGTCTGAAACCCCAAAGAACCACTGGTTTCAAGCATAGGTTCATCCTGCTCTCTGAGCTCAGTGGTGGCAGCACTGGTCAGGGAAGTAGGGGCATTCTGGGATAAAACCAGAAGCTGGGATGGCTTCCATAATTCCAAGACTGTCCCTGGAAAATTGGGACATTTGGAGGGTATACACGCTGTAGCCTCTGATATTCTACTGGTCTGTGTGTTGACTGTTTACAAAGCATGCACAGTTCCAGCCCAAGACGTTTAGCCGCCTGAAGTCCACTTTCTCTGCCCCTCGCACACTATGGTCCCCACACATTTAAAAAGTCTTGCTATGCTATTCAGTCAGTGATCCCTACTTTCATCTATCCCCCTTCATAGTGGACAGTGTTTCTCCTTGCTGCATAGCAAAGCCAGCATTGTAAACATAAAGCAACTAAAATATTTCATGTGTTTTCCCTTAATATGTTTTTATTTCCTTTTGGGTAACTGGAGGATGAGAGACGAAACAAGGCCGGCTCTCATATTAGACATGGTTAGGCAGATGCTTCAGACAGCTGATTTTGGGTATCATGGAAGGGCAGCAAGATAAGGTAACGAGGAGCAGGGCCACCTCTACCATTAGGCAGAGTGAAGTGGATACCTCAGGCAGCTGGTTTTTGTGTCATAAAATGACAGCAGTTCTTTCTCATTCAGTTTATTATTATTGCATTTTAACTGTCAGGGAGGAGGCAATGTGCCTGTGTCTGGTGCCAAGCCATCACTTGTCCGAATAAAAACCTCTTTGTTACTTCCAAGTACAGTGGTACCTCAGGTTAAGAACTTAATTCGTTCTGGAGGTCTGTTCTTAACCTAAAACTGTTCTTAACCTGAGGTACCACTTTAGCTAATGGGGCCTCCCGCTGCCGCCACGCCGCCGCCACCACCACGCAATTTTTGTTCTCATCCTGAAGCAAAGTTCTTAACCCGAGGTATTATTTCTGAGCTAGCGGTGTCTGTAACCTGAAGTGTCTGTAACCCAAGGTACCACTATAAAAGTTTCCATCTGTGTGTGTTGGGCAGGAGTCAGAACCTCTCTCTGCACATGCTTAGAATACCTTGCTAATTTTCTATTACATTACATGTCACAGAGGCGAGTCCTGGTGTTAAAAGCAGGTTTTAGGACAAATTACATGAAGCCACAAACACGGCAAAACCAGGAGCCCCTTTGAAGGGCACTTGCGCTACATGAATGTGATTGTGTCAGAATCAACCGCTTCCATCTTATGTTTGACAGTTGCTTTAAAACTCTTCCTTTCCTTCCTCCTTAAACCCCAGATGATGATGATGATGATGATGATGATGATGATGATGATTTGGTTATTTAAAAGTTGTTTACAGTGCTCAGATGCAGAAAAAAATTACAGTGCACCTATTTTCCAGTTTCTGATTTGATTCTGCAATGTCACGCTTTTCCTTAGGATATCCTTATTTTCACTGGAGAAATGTTGGGGAATATGGAAGTATGTGAGCCAAGGAGATAAATAACTATACAATCTTTAGAATACACCTGAAGGCAACCCTTTATAGAAAGTTTTTAATGTATAATGTATTGTTATGTTTTTATATATGTTGGAAGCCACCCAGAGTGACTGGGGCAATCCAGTCAGATGGCTGGGGGTATAAATGTTGTTGTTGTTGAATAGGACATCCCTATTTTCATCAGAGGAATGTTGGTGGATGTGATATTACGGATAGCTTCTGTGTCTCAGACAGAGAAAGTCTTAACCAGATCCTGGGGCGGGGGGATGTAGACAAGAAGGATGTCTAAAAAGGGTGGGTGTAAAAGCTTTTCCTTCGCATTATTCTGTGTGCTGCTTTGGGTTAGAGAAATAAAATACCATATGGTATTATTGTATTTCTGCTGGGGATGACGAAGTCCAGAGTTTGAGAGATTTGTGAGGCAGCTGTGCTTCAAGCCTTTTAATTCTTTTACAGCTTGATTAATCAGACCTCCGAGAAGGGCTCCACAGGCTGCCGTTAGAAGAACTTGTGTGGGGCAGTATATCTCAATTAATAACCGAATTAGAGATATCACAGAGAACAAGGGAAAATTACTAGAATTTTAATTTGTGCTTGATGGATACTCTTAAGCCTTCTAGATTCTGCTGGGAAGAAGATATCCCTGCATAAACCTTTACAGCACCTAATAATGTTTCCGCTTGACAGAAATTAGCCACACATTTCCCCAGTTTACTGGAATTTCAGGCTAAATTTGCTGAGCATCTCCCATTAAAAACATCCGGGTGGCAGATTTAATATTCTTAATATACAGTGTTCCCAACTGGCTGTGGTTTGGGCGGATCTCAGAGCAGTTTGAGCACTAAGAATATCACATGAGAGATCTCTCCTTTTTTTTTTTGGCAACATGCTCCCCACTGTTCCAAGGTCTGTTTCACAGAATCAGCTCAAGCTGTGTTTGTGCTGTGCTGTACACCATTTTTAATTGATATAAGGCTGCATCCACACTATACATTGAAAGCATTAGGACACCACTTTGACAGTCATGGCTTCCCCTGGAGAATCCTGGGAACTGTAGTTTGTTAAGAGTGCCGAGAGTTCTTAGGAGACCCATTTTCCCCCATACAGAACTACAATTCCCAGAGCTCCATGGGAAAGAGGGGTTGGTTGTTAAGCCAGTCTTAAGAACTGCAGCTCTGTGAGAGGAAAAGGGGTCTCCTAATGGTCCCCAGGAGGGACACGGGTGGCGCTGTGGGTTAAACCACAGAGCCTAGGACTTGCCGATCAGAAGGTCAGCGGTTCAAATCCCTGCGATGGGGTGAGCTCCCGTTGCTCGGTCCCTGCTCCTGCCAATCTAGCAGTTCGAAAGCACGTCAAAGAGCAAGTAGATAAATAGGTACCGCTCCAGCGGGAAGGTAAACAAGCTTAGTCATGCTGGCCACATGACCTGGAAGCTGTCTGTGGACAAACGCCGGCTCCCTCGGCCAATAAAGCGAGATGAGCACTGCAACCCCAGAGTCGGTCACGACTGGGCCTAATGGTCAGGGGTCCCTTTACCTTTATTAATGGTCCCCAGCAACCTTAACAAACTACAGTTCACAGACTTCTTTGCGGGAAGCCATGACTGTTATAGTGCTTTAAATGTATAGCACAGATGTGGCAACTTGCAGTGTGTTCTGCTAGGAGCAGGTTTTGACAAAAAGCTGGGGATTAGAGATTCAGCAGCCCACCATGCTCAGCTGTTAATCTCTCTCTCTCTCTCTCTCTCTCTCTCTCTCTCTCTCCCTCTCCCTCTCCCTCTCCCTCTCCCTCTCCCTCTCTCTCTCTCTCCAATATTTATTACAGGTAATTTTGAAGAATTCAGAAATTGCTTCCATGTTGATTTTCTTCAGAATTGTTTAGGGATTTTTAAATTTTTTTTATTTATTTTGCCGAAGAGGGCTTTTCTGTCCAGATAAACTTTGTTTTATTCCTGTAATTACCCACGTTCTTAATTACATAGCAGTAAGGCCCAACATGATTATTTGTTAAAGTAAGCATCTGCTAAGTAGAACCATGCCAACGCATTTTGTTAATAAGGGTAAAGACAGAGCATTTAAATTTCATTTTGCAAACTGTAAGTATCCCTATGTTGTGAGCTCCAAGTTTGGATCGAGCTACATAATGTTTCCCACAGATTAAGGGCTGCCAGTCCCTTGCTCCTCCCACCCAAACCTACCAGTGTTATAATCTATTCATAGGTCAGAAGTTTATCCAAACAATCAAAGCAGATACGTTTTAGCCTAAGGCTGGAGCTGGAGAGACTTAACTGTATCAACAGCTTAAAGCAGGATACAGATTGTCCTAGCTCCAAATTTTGGTAGGTGCCCACCTGGGTCTTTTAAGACTTTTTTTTAATCATTTAGCAACAAACTTTAAAAAGTAGGGGCAAGAAGGCATCCTTGCTTAACTCATCTGGTTCAGAGTAAGGATGAATGAATCTGTCATTTTTTGTTTCTCTTGGTTTTTCACTTTTGGAATCTCCAGTTCTCCACATTTCCATATTAGTTTGGCGACTTTTATAGGGTCTTTGTGAAAATTCATCACCATTTCAGTGTGAATTATACATATTCGTATGCAATTTTGCCACATGTGCACATCTTTGCAAAGCAATTTCCCCATATATAATGCATTTTGTGTGTTATTTCTACTAATACATTCATTTTTATCGACACTTCCAGTATGGTCCCTTCCAACTCTATGATTCTGTATGCATTTTTGCACATATTAGCTGGTTGGAGAACTGCATTGCAGTTTTCAGAGAAGTGTAAATTTCAAAGTATTCAGAGAAGTGTAAATTTCAAAGAATGGCTGTGTGGATTGTGCAAATTAGATAAATTTGCTTTGGAAAGGGAACTGAATCATATTTCTCCAGATCCCTAGTCATGGATATATCTTTAGTATATTTCTGATTACCACATCTGCTTTTTAAAAGGCTATTGCTATATAAAGCCTTAATGTGGCAAAAAAAGGGGGAGAGTCTTTTATCAACAATAATGTGATCCAGTTTCTCCCATAACTTAATTGGGGGGGGGGGGCAGAATCAAAGCTGCCTTTGAACCCACAGTTTGCTTGTAAAAGTCTCGTATATTTTTCATCAAGGTGGGAAAGGACCAGACGGTGATCAACGATTCCCTCTAAAAGCTGCTTGAGAATCAATAAGCACGTTCTCAGATTCTAAAAAAAGAAATAAATCTATCGCTTAATAAGAACCTAGCATAAAACTTCCCCATAATTGATAGTAGACTATCATCTCCTTATAAACCTCTGTTGACTTCTTTCCAAAGCACTGCACCTGAGGAACAACTTGTGACTTTGCGAAGTCTTCTTTGGTGATCGCTTGTAGCCGCGTAAAATTGTCTTCCATAAACACTGTTTTAACAATGAGTTTGTAAGTGACTGTGGAGGCCAATTCTGGATCCACACGTCCTTCCACAGTGGGGACATAGGTTTCCAGGTGGGAGTTGATCACGGTGTGGATTTGCCAAGCATGCCTTCCTCTTAGCGCATTTCTCCCTTTTGTCCTGAGTTTGAGTATCTTCAAAACTGATGATACCTTTGGTAAAGGCTGTTCTCGCAGGCCAGTGTTTCCCAGTTGTTGGTGTTTAGTGCAATTCACAATATTATTTTAAATATGCTGGAACTATCCTTAAGAACAACCAACCAACCAACCAACCAACCAAACAAACAAACATTGTGAACTGCCCTGAGATATTTTGATGAAGGGCGGTATACCAATCTAATAAAGAAACAAGGAAGTGTGGAACAACAGCAACAACCCTGCAGGCCAAGACAACATCCTAGTGATTTCAGGATAAGTTATTTCTTTCAAGTGCCAAGGAACTTATGTTAATAAATTTAATGGGCTGTGCAACCAAAATGACTCATGAGAGATACTGTTTTGCAAGGCATGTTGTCTTCCCTGGAAGCGAGTAAACATTCCTTTCTACTTGGTGACTTTTCCACTTAATTGATTGTCCGCCTTCTTCTAGAATCACACCTAAATGTTTGCCTTTTTCTCCCCTTGCTCATAACTGTTTAGCATTTTTCTTTCTCTGTTGGTATTTATATTATCTGATCCTGTGGTTTCATCGTTTAAGTTGACAAAGGGTTTCGCTAATCTGAAAGAGTAAACAGTAAATGGTTAATACAGACCGCATTCCTTTTTTTGATTGTACCTCTGTTAGCAAATGGCACTGCATTACCACACGCAAAGTACCCATTTGTCAGCTCCAAACCAGTTTACAGAAGCTTCTTGATACAAAATTAATAGAAACAAGCCTACAAGGAATCATAGTACTTTAGATTTGCTTTCTCAGTAAAAGCCTCCTTCTCCCCCTGAAGCAATTGGAACAGATTGTGAATGAGTTGAGAGCACAAGATGTGGGAATCTT
Organism: Podarcis cretensis; assembly: GCF_951804945.1. Taxonomy (NCBI): domain Eukaryota; kingdom Metazoa; phylum Chordata; class Lepidosauria; order Squamata; family Lacertidae; genus Podarcis; species Podarcis cretensis. Next base: position 40,884,238 of record NC_137181.1, read on the forward strand.
TGGTTTCATGTATTGGGCTTTATATATCTATATATCTATATATCTAAAGTTATTGCTTCAATCAATTCAAGTAGTAACCAAAATGTTCTAGCTTCCTATATGTGTGTGGGGTTTGAGGCGGGTTCCGTTGGGGGAGAGGTTGTTGCTATTTATTTTTTGTATCTTTATTTTAGATTTTGTTGTTATTTATCTTGAAATTGTTCAGTTTGGTTTTGTATTTTTAATGCTTTAATTATTGCTTATGACTATTTCTTGTTATGTTGTAGTTTTGTATTATTTTTCATGTTGTAAGCCCCCTTGAGCATAATTTGAACTGTGGAAAGGCAACATACAAATAAAATTATGTATGTGTATGTATGTATGTATGTATGTATGGGCCACCATACTTATTTGTATTTCAAAGCCTTTCATTCCACTTTTCCTTACCACAATGACCTAGCACTAAAAGTGAGGAAGACACTTCAAAGGGAAAGCTCTCAGTCTGCCCCGTATTTTTAAGTTGTTTAAATGAATATTCTAAATTGTAAAACGGAAAATTTAATAAAAATGACACACACACAAAGATTCCTATTTCAAAACCATCCCCACCCCAATACAGCTGCCTGATCTTTTAAAGCAGGATTGGTTAGAAAGCCACCTTTTATATGATAAAAACTGAATATGGCTCTCAAGGTTTTAGAGGCTGAAAGTTTTATTAGATCCACAAGAATTTCCCAAGAAAATGAATTAATTCCTAAATGTTGAAACCCACAAAATTGGTCAATTAGTCACTCATCTGTTGACCAGGCAACTGAGTACCAAGAACGACTCGACTATCAGTGGGAGCAGCTCACCTGGTGAGGTGGAGACACAAGATGTATCTCCTGATAGCAGTGTTGTTGCTGCTTACTGGGAGAGTGAGGCAGTAGGGTTTGCATTGCTGCTGTCTCTGGCTCCTGAGCAACCTTGCTGCTGGGAGGGTATTCTTGTAGCTCAGGTGAGTCACTTCTGGCTATCTGAGCCCACTGTGAAATCAGGGTAGGTCTGTCAGTGCCATCGCAAGAGATGGATTCCAATGCTCATGAGCAATTTTTTAAAAAATTAATCACCATAGTTGTTGCAGATATGTCACTGACATTTGAATCTTACCCTATGGGAGCAAATTAGTTCACTACTTTGGGAGTTTTCTGCTGCAAAACAAGAGAGATGGAAATTGATATTTAGAAGGTGGAGTGCTAATCTTTTTAATCTTTTGTTTTTATTCCTTAATACAAAACAAGAAAGCAATACTATGGTAATCAAATGCTAGGTGACACCTACACGGATTTCTATTCTTGGAGGTAAAATCCCAAAACATTAGTAGTAATGAACTATGAAATACCAAGCAAAACAAACTAATGATTGTTAAAACAACATTTAAAGTAGTTCAGGGAGGACTTTAATAGGTCTGGGATGACTTCTGTAATTAAAAAGCAAAGCAAAACCCAAGACTGCATGGTCAAACTATGTGTTTGAATATTGCAAATCAAGACTGCTTACTTATGATCTCTTAACAATTAAGGTACAGTGGTATCTCAGGTTACAGATGCTTTGGGTTACAGACACTTCAGGTTACAGACTCCGCTAACCCAGAAATAGTACCTCGGGTTAAGAACTTTGCTTCAGGATGAGAACAGAAATCGTGCGGCAGCAGTGGGAAGCCCCATTAGCTAAAGTGGTACCTCAGGTTAAGAACAGTTTCAGGTTAAGAACGGACCTCCGGAACAAATTAAGTTCTTAACATGAGGTACCACTGTACATGTTGCTAACCCCCCTAACTCCATCTTGTCCTTTTTTTTAATTCTCCACTCATATCTTGAATCCTGCTTGTGCTTTCATATCACTAAAATACTTTGACAGACCAAAAAGGGATCCCAATTTTTCCAAAAACAGATCACCACTTGGATCTCTTAGTTTTACAGTCAGTAATGGATTGTGCTGAAATGATGCTATTGACTGTAAGAAATCATTCTTATTTGGTTGGAATCTCTTCCTCTTTCCATTTCTGTGCATATAAGGTTCTGGCGGCGGTTGTTGAATACATTAAAAGACTAATCGGCTTCTTCAGAACTTCTGTCCCAATTATCCCTAGCAAAAAGGCTTCGTTTTTTCGAGTTGTTGTTGTTGTTGAATCACCAACAGAAGCGTGTCACCTCTGATTTAGCAAAAAATAAGCCAGTGGTCCAACAGTGGTTTAAAATTTATTTATTACATTTATATGATTTGTGTGATGGCAAAACAGAGGTGGTGGGGGAGAACATAGTTTATCTGATCCACTGCTAACGGTAAACTATTGTAACTATTCTTGGGGTTAAAGAACAGGAAGTCTATTCCATATAAACTGCCAGTCTGAAAAGTCTGAAATGAATTTCACATTAAACTGCTGCCAAGTTTTCCCCTTCGATGCTAACTGCTACAACAATGCAAACACAATTAATAGAAGGTTATTGCATCCTGATCACATCACTTCATTCTATAAATAAAAGAGCAGGTTGCAATGAGCTGCTGTCTATGCAGTGATCTATAATTTGAGCTGGCCAGGACACCACTGCCTCACAATGAAAGCTGTAAATATTATGATGAGCGTTTGGGGTATTTAACAAAATGGAAGCACTATTGATAGAGCTTGTGCCTGGCCAAGGCACAAACAGCTTTAAATGACTAAGAGTTCTGGATACACATATCTATAATGTGGCAATATTACTGGTATTTTTATTTCATAGTATGTAGAGATGCCACCTGGTCCTATAAGTTTTACGGGCAGCTTCATGGACAGAAATTATCAGGCAATATTTATTTTCATATTTTTTCTGGGGTTTGAAAATTCATAGTTTTAGCTTTATGCTTTGCTTGCTTAATAAAACATATAAACATATATTATTTTTATTTTATTTTATTTTTAAAGCGATTCTACCATTTCAGTATTCTTGAACTCCAATGTGGTTTTCATTTGGAAACAGAGGTCAGTTATAAACTAAGAAAACATATCAATAACCTAAGAATTGAGTTACATCAAGGCCACTTTAGGAGCTGCAAAAAAAAAAAAAAAAAAAACATGTGGAGAAAACTCCTCTAGTTGAGTAGCATGTTGGGAAAACCGAATCTTTTCTTGGGAATAGAAGCCTCTGGAATGTGGGGGAAAGCCACATGCAGCACAGTTTTTTCTAAAACCTTTTGCAAGCACATATCTTTATTAAAAAGCAGTGAAGATTAAAGGCAGAGCAAATAACTGTAAACAGTATTTAAAGAGAAAATCAGATTGGAACCCTGCTTGGACTGGAGAAGGAAAGTTGGATAGATTATCTCATGCAGGGATCTATTGACCTTTGGGATCTGGACCTGGGTCAGAAGGAAATGGGAGTTGTGGAGACCTTCAGATTTGGAGAGATTTTGAAACACGTCCTGAAATATCTTTTGGATTTTCGCCTTAACCATGGAGATGTGGATGACATGTCGAGAAGGAATAAAAACATTGCTAGGTTGGAGATCCCCGAGACCTACTTTTCAGCATCAAAGAAAGGAAATTAAGAACAAAATCAGCAGAAGACAAAGTAAAGTGCATGTATAAATACGAAGAAGACTTGCAGAAGGGACCTGGAAAAGAGTTAAGAGCCTCAGACAGAAGATCACCAGGTTGATGGACTATATGGAATTGACAGAAATGACTGGCAGAATCCGAGACCAGGGAGAAGAGACGGTGGAAGAAGATTGGAAAAAGTTTAAAGTTTATTTCTAGAAATATGGAAAAATTAATGAGTGCTAGAAAAATGTTGGAATGAAATTATATGGCTTTAGTAGAAGTGCTATAAGGAGTTAAGCATAAATAAGTATTATAGTATTAATGGAAAATAAGGTTAAAATAAGTTAAGATATTAATGTGACAGAAAATAGTGAAAGATGGAAAGGAATTGCTGAAACAATTAATAGAAGTGGAATACAAAAAGGGAGGTGAGAGGAAGTCGATGAAACAAGGGAATGAAAGATAAGGCATTGAAATGGTATGATGTATGTTTTTTAAACTGTTTTTGTTCTGTTTTGTTTAGTTTAATGTGTGGTGTATTGTTTATATATTGTATTGTATTGTTTTTTCTTTCTTCTGTTTTTTCTTCTTTTTTCTCCTTTTCTTTTTCTTTTTGTTTGTAAGATTTAAAAGCAATAAATATTATTTTTTTAAAACAACAACTGTAAACAGTATTTAAACATACCAACCAAGAAAAAAATGAACTACAGCAAATAAACCCCCATACTTATGACACCCCTCCAAATATTCCCTTAGCCCTTGCATAATTAACCAGCGCTTAGAAGTCTCGGAGATTTTCTGAAAAGTTTTTAAGAAGGCCATATTCAAGTCCTCTGACTCCACTTCCTATCTCCCCCCCTCCCTTACAGTTGTCCTAGGGACACGGGTGGTGCTGTGAGTTAAACCACAGAGCCTAGGACTTGCTGATCAGAAGGTTGGCGGTTCAAATCCCCGCGACAGGGTGAGCTCCCGTTGCTCGGTCCCATCTCTTGCCCACCTAGCAGTTTGAAAGCACGTCAAAGTGCAAGTAGATAAATAGATACTGCTCTGGCAGGAAGGTAAACGGCATTTCCGTGAGCTGTTCTGGTTCGCCAGAAGCGGCTTAGTCATGCTGGCCACATGACCCAGAAGCTGTACGCCGGCTCCCTCGGCCAATAAAGTGAGATGAGTGCTGCAACCGTAGAGTCAGCCATGACTGGACCTACTGGTCAGGGGTCCCTTTACCTTTTACCATACCTTTCAACAGTTCTCTGATAAATATAGGGACATCTTAAGGGAAATGGGACATTTCTGAATCAAAGCAGAAACCGGGATGGCTTCTGTAAATCCGGGAGTGTCCCTGGAAAATAGGGACACTTGGAGGGTCTGAAGTCAGTGCTTTTACAGTGCTTGGGGAAGATGAGGCCATCATGAGCCAATGTGGGCCCCCGGCATTTACTTCAACGTGCCATATAATGATGCCAGACTTGCCGGGTTGCACGACTTCTGTCAAGCATTTTGAAAGGCTGCTAAAGTGGACAATGAAATGGATGCAGGTTTTGCAGCAGCTGTGTTTAGTGAATCTTACCTCTAGCAATCATCCCATATTGCTAAGTGATAAAAGGCCTAAGAGGAAGGCTGTGTATTTAGGAGAGGAAAAGGCACATGCCCAAATGCCCGTTGAAAAGGGGCATGTCTTTTTAAAGAGGAAGCAATGTGAAATTTCACGCTCTGACCTTTCAATTCAAGGAGCATAATAATGCAGAGAAAATATGATGCTAATCTTCAAATAATGACTTTGTTTGCTTCTCAGCTACGAGCCTCATTTTTGCAGTGTCCCTTGTTTCTTCCTTTCACAGTTATCTTGTGTTTATCTGTGAGGGCCTTTTGAGAGCGGATTGATAAATAGAAGGTTCCAAATATAGAAATCTTCCAAGATCCAAATAAATTAATCCACTTTCTCCTCAGAAATGTTGTTCTATTTTGTCCCCCCCCCCCCCCTGCGTAAGGTGCAAACTGGGCACACTTTTCCACACAGAGAAGATCCAAATAATTAAAGCACAGCAGTTGGTTGGGAACATTTGGCTGTGGTTGTAATCTGCGAAGCATGGTGCATAATGTTCAATTCAGCCCGGCCTGTCTGTAAGAATGCCATGCAATTATCTAGGTGGTGTTATTAAGAGATTATATAAAATACATCTAAAGGCCTGGAAGAATAACAAGTGGCCACGGAAAATATTTAAATGAAACTTACTCATATGCTGAAGCATTATTATATAATGGTACACAGGGCTGTCCTGAAACATGTTTTTTTCCCCCTGGGCTGTGGTGAAGTACAAGATGGTGCACACCCATATTCCATGTATAGAAGTCAACTAGAATGGCAGCTGAATCTTACTTCAATACAGTGGTACCTTGGGATGCGAACTAGATCCGTTCCGGAGCCCCGTTCGCATCCCAAATGGAACGCAAGACGTGACGGCGCATGCGCGGGTCGCGTTTCAGCACTTCTGCGCATGCGCGTGATGTCATTTTGACGGTCTGTGCATGCGTGTGTGGCAAAACCCAGAAGTAACACCCTCTGGGTTAGCGGAGGCTGTAACCTGAAGCGTATGTAACCTGAAGCGTATGTAACCCGAGGTACCACTGTAACTGAAGACAAGCCTCTGAAGAGGATTTTTATTAATAGACAGCAGCTACACTCAGGTGTATATTCAAAGGTCCCTTTGATACACATTTTATTTATTTTGTGACCTCTGATACGGGAAGAGAAAATTGTGCCACTTTAGCATTCAGACCCCCTTAATTGGATAAGTGTCCATGTATATTATGCTGCTGTTATGAAGAAGAAGAGTTTGGATTTATCACTACCCGAAGGAGTCTCAGAGCGGATAACATTCTCCTTTCCCTTCCTCCCCCACAACAAACACTCTGTGAGGTGAGTGGGGCTGAGAGACTTCAAAGAAGTGTGACCCAGGTCACTACCGCTCTTAACCACTACACTACACTGGCTCTCATGACTATAGCTCAGTTGGTAGAGCATGAGACTCTTAATCTCAGAGCCATGGATTCTAGTCCTATGTTGAGCAAAAGATTCTTGCATTGAAAAGGATTGAACTAGATTGTCCTTGTGGTCCCAGCTCTACAATTCTACAATTAGCTGGACTTACATTTAGGCTTTGTTTAAAACAGCCCCACATTTCCACTGAGCACAGGAATTATGCAGGATGAGTTTCCACCTTAGACTTCGGCAATTAAATCTGTTTTAAGAAATCCTTTAACTACCCTCCTTAGCAGTTCAAAGGGAGGGTTAATGGGGAAACAGGATAGGAGATATAATTTCCATTTAGCTTCATATTTATTGTTAAAAGTAGCAGAAAAAGAATGAGGAAAGCAAGTAGTATGATACTGTTAATTAAAATGACAGAGAGCTAATATATTTTCGCATTAAAGAACTGAACGTTGCATTTCTAGATCGTGTAAATCTTACCTTGATGGCTCTTAATCAAAAGGTTGCTTCAGCAGTAAAGGCTTGTTGAGAATGGTTAATTTCTCGTGATGATCATAGAAGAAGAAGAAGAAGAAGAAGAAGAAGAAGAAGAAGAAGAGGAGGAGGAGGAGGAGTTGTTTGGATTTGATATCCCGCTTTATCACTACCCAAAGGAGTCTCAAAGCGGCTTCACAATCTCCTTTCCCTTCCTCCCCCACAACAAACACTCTGTGAGGTGAGTGGGGCTGAGAGACTTCAGAGAAGTGTGACTAGCCCAAGGTCACCCAGCAGCTGCATGTGGAGGAGCGGGGAAGCGAACCCGGTTCCCCAGATAACGAGACTACCGCTCTTAACCACTACACCACACTGGCTTTATCTACTGTGATAAAATAAAGCAATAGATTTTACTTGAGCTTGGTTTCCAAAAAGAAGACTGGCCTCAGATGATGCTGAAAGAGAATGTCATATTTCCTCTTTTCAGATTTTATCTTTAAGAGAGAGAGAGAGAGAGAGAGAGAGAGAGAGAGAGAGGACCTGGAGATTGACATCCTTGGTCTGCCTCAGAGATGGGGGGAACCTGTGGTCCTCCAGATGTTTTTGGGATCCAATTCCCATCCACCCCAGCCAGCATGGCCAATAGTCAGCAGTGATGCGGGTTGCAGTCCAAGAACATCTGGAGGGCCACAGAGTCCCTCTCCCTGGTATGCCCTATGGTCCAGCCTTGATCATTTTGTCTTGTACTGACTTTGGCTATCTAGAAAGATAGAGTGTGAGTAGACGAGAGAGGATACATCTGTTAAGTATACTACAGTGGTACCTCTAGTTATGAACTTAATTTGTTCTGGAGGTCCGTTCTTAACCCGAAACTGTTCTTAACTAGAGGCGTGCTTTCGCTAATGGGGCCTCTTGCTGCTGCTGTGCCGCCGGCACATGATTTCTGTTCTCATCCTGGGGCAAAGTTCTCAACTCGAGGTAGCTCTTCCAGGTTTGCAGAGTTTGTAACCTGAAGCATTTGTAAGCTGAAGCATTTGTAACTCGAGGTACCACTGTAATTTAATTCACTGAAATCATAAATACTTGTATGCATTGTTATGTGTTTAAATTTGATTGGTTGGTAACTGAATTCTAGAGTTCTCATGTGATTAGCTATCTTTGGCCACATGGGAGGTAACGGGTGAAGGAGAGACTCCATTTTATGTGACGCAAGATGACTGCGTTTTAGAATCCACTGTGAACACTGCCAAGTTCAATAGAGTGTTGGAGTGCTTCTTCTCTGCTTGAAGGAAAGAAAGCAAAGCTGCAGGAGAAGGTAAAAGTATAAATCTCTCATAGGAGCTGCAAGACATGGCCTAAGTGAGATACAGAAGGCTGAAGGCTGAACTCTGTAAAGAAAGGAAAATACAGTTGTTTGGAAGTTAGAACATGAGACTGTGAGCCCATGCTTGGAGAAGCATGTGGCTGTAAATATTATGTTTTAATTAATCTATAATTATAAGTTTATGCAAGTAAATATTTTGAATATTTAAATCTGGACATTGGTTTAATTTCCAAAGAAGGGTGACAGTCACAGAATGGGGCAGGCCGCCATCTTGTCCTTTGCCTGAGGCAACAAAATGTTTTAGGCTGGCATGATAGCATGATTTACAGAGAGAAGCTTTAGGCAGTAGGCCTTCCCTCACCTAAAAGCTTCTCCTACTTGCTGCTTGTAACTTAGCCCAGACGAAAATCAGGAATCTGGACTGAGGAGAAAAGCTGGTAGGCAGGTATGAATTTTCCACTTTACACCCAGAGCTTCTTCACTGCCAATTCTGCCTCCCCAGCCTTGATTTGTGCAAGACAAGCAGCAGCTGGGCTTTAAAGATAAAGGTTTAAGGTGGAATATGTTGTTTCACCCAAACTTCATCGTAATTCAAGCATCTTTTGTTTATTTTTAGACCTGTCTACTAGGCCTGTCTTGAATGTAAGCGTTATTCTGGCAGAACATTACAGTTTTGCTTTTAAAAATGTGTTTCACTCCCCCCCGCCCATTACCTGGCCTATGCCTTAAGGCAAGAAGCTGTTCTATAAATATATGGAAATATATGGAAATTCATATTAGGGATGAGCAAAATGGCCAAGCTCCATTTGCTAAACATTCTGGAATCCAGTTGGTTCTGCTCTAGTTAAACTCTTGCTAGAACATCAGAATGGGAAAATTTCTGAACAGGCACAATTCTCAATTTTTTTAAAAAAACATTGCAAGTCGGAGGACAATTGTGCCATTTGATCATGCCACCATTTCAGAACTGGTTTGAGTAAAGTAGGAAATGCAAATGGTTTGAGTAAAGTAGGAAATGCAAATATTCCATGAACAGAATATGGGGTGGACAATTTTAGAAGAGCTTCTCTTACAAGAAGAAGAAGAAGAGGAGTTTGGATTTGATATCCCGCTTTATCACTACCCTAAGGAGTCTCAAAGCGACTAACAATCTCCTTTCCCTTCCTCCCCCACAACAAACACTCTGCGAGGTGAGTGAGGCTGAGAGACTTCAGAGAAGTGTGACTGGCCCAAGGTCACCCAGCAGCTGCATGTGGAGGAGCGGAGATGCGAACCCGGTTCCCCAGATTACGAGACTACCGCTCTTAACCACTATACCATGCTGCAGTGTAGGAGATGGTTCAATTAAAAAATTGTGCCACTGCAATTTTTGTGCACCATTGTGCAATTTTCCAAATTAAAGAAAGGGAAAAGTCAGGGGCGAAAAGAGGGGTATCCTACTTTAAGCTTTCTCAGCCATTTCCTGAGGAAAGTCCCCAAAAACGTTCCTGTGTGTGTTTGTTCTAACCTGAAACTATGCAAGAAATGCAAAACAGCAAGATCTGGGACAGAATGAGCTTGAGGCGGCTTCTGTAAGCCCCTCTAACAAATAGCTGTCCTACTGATTTTAGTAACTCCCCTCGCCGCCGCCACCAATTGATTGCCAGTTTCTGAAAAGAGAATAGCTCTTAAGCTAGAGCCAGTATTAACAACTGGTCATGAAATGCCTTTTTTTAAAATGGCTGCATAAAAACCTGCTTCTGTTTAGAACAGGAAATCTGTGTTTATTTTTTCTTCATAGGAAGGAAGCCTATGGTGGTGGGTTGTTGGGGTTTATTTATCATCCTCCCCCCCCTCCCACTGACCACCTATTTCAGCAGGTTCTTCGCAGAGTAGGAAAGGAATAAGCAGCACACAGCGTTCCGTTACACTGGGATCTCACCCACCTACTTAACAAGACTCTGTACATAAATAGCATGTCGTGATGAATCATTCGGACTTTATTAGCCGACACTGAATTAACCTTTTCACACTGAAGCCTTTCACAGTGCTATTTTATTGGCTGTTACCGCCACCATGTAAACTACCGACTATGGAATGCTGTAGTAGATTTGGGCAGGCTGGCAGTTCTTGATGACTTGTAAAAGAGACATCTGCAGCAGTAAAGCAGATCTGATATTTTTAAAATGTCACAGGAGACCGTAGTGACTCTTGGCCAAACTGGGACTGCAAAAGCAGGAACGAAAAGCAAGAGAAACCAACATCAAGAAGTTTGATGCATTTTTAAATACACTGTTACCGAATGGCCGTCTTGAATTAGGAGAATGGGAGTTGAGACCAACTTTTATTAGGACCCAAGGAGGCGGGATGTAGAATAGAATGTCTAGGGTTGCCATATTCTGGGGATAAAACCCCCGGACGGACACACCCCAAACACCATTGGGGCGCCCCCCACCATCCCATCCCTCCCTTGCTCGCCCCTCCCTGCTGCTAATCATTCCTTGTCTCTCTGCTCCCTCCTTCTTCCCTCCCCTCTCTTACCTTTGCTGTCTTCAGCCTTCTGCTCACTCTGGGAGACTGAGTGACTCTGTGAAGGTCACACAAGGCCAGGTGACTGCCAGGAGGCCTCACGCGGCCCCAGAGTTGCATGTCGAGGTCCCTAAAGGTAAAGGTAAAGGTACCCCTGCCCGTACGGGCCAGTCTTGACAGACTCTGGGGTTGTGCGCCCATCTCACTTAAGAGGCCAGGGGCCAGCGCTGTCCGGAGACACTTCCGGGTCACGTGGCCAGCGTGACATCGCTGCTCTGGCCAGAGCCAGAGCCAGAGCCAGAGCCAGAGCCGCACACGGAAACGCCGTTTACCTTCCCGCTGGTAAGCGGTCCCTATTTATCTACTTGCACCCGGAGGTGCTTTCGAACTGCTAGGTTGGCAGGCGCTGGGACCGAGCAGCGGGAGCGCACCCCGCCGCAGGGATTCAAACCGCCGACCTTTCGATCGGCAAGCCCTAGGCGCTGAGGCTTTAACCCACAGCGCCACCTGCGTCCCCATCGAGGTCCCTAAGCCACCCCCAAATAAAACACAACTGGCACATAATTTTTGTTTAAGGTTTTTGGCATAATTTTGGTCACAACTTTATTAAAATACAAGCGATGTGAGTGGTTGCTTAGGCATTGGGGACAGACTGACATTCACACACCCGTGAAGTCACAAAGGGAAAGCATTTTGGGGAGAGAGATGGGGCTGGGTACAGTGGTGCCCCGCAGGACGAATGCCTCGCAAGACGAAAAACTCGCTAGATGGAAGAGTTTTCCGTCTTTTGAGGTGCTTCACAAGACGAATTTCCCTGTGGGCTTGCTTCGCAAGACGAAACGTCTTGCGAGTTCTTGCGAGTTTTTTCCCTTACCCCCCTTTTTCTAAGCCGCTAAGCCGCTAATAGCCGCTAAGCCGCTAAACCGCTAATAGCGCTAATCTGCTAAGCCGCTAATAGCCGTGCTTCGCAAGACGAAAAAACCGCAAGACGAAGAGACTCGCGGAACGAATTAATTTCGTCTTGCGAGGCACCACTGTACCGTGCCCTCACCTCTCCCCAAATGCTCCCAGGGGCTCTTACGTGGCCCTAGCCCCTTGACAGGGGTTCGGACAAAAGCATGGTGAGCCCCCGGATTCCTTTACCAGAATACCCTTGCTGCAGCAGCATTGGAGGGGCAGGCACAGCCAATCCATTCCCCTCCACCAACCAATTCATAAAACCAATGCCTAACTGCAACCTTACAAGTTTTTATGATTTGCCACGCGGTAGGCAAAAACTAAATGGCACCAGCCAATCAGCCAAATGGACAAAATTCCTACCGGGCCCCTGCCCCAAGAGCAGATGACCCCATGACAGGCATAGCAAGGTCAAGCAAACAACCCTGAACATAGGGAGGGAGGGCGGGTAATCCAATGCACAGGGCGAAAAGAGGAAGCTCAACGCTGTGCGCAGTGCATATATAGGCTATGGCTGTCAGTCACAAAATGGCAACATATAAATCTCCCCAGCAACAGGTAGAACCCAATTGTAATGGTGGCCAGCATTCTTTTCCCGCCCAGCAACAGTGGGATGTCTTGTTAGCCCCCACCGCAACACGTGCTCTCCATGAAGGAGAACACACTAAGCCACACACAGCCTGGCAGCCTCTGGGAACAGCGCGAGGTCTAGCATGCCCCAAGAAATCAGCGCATGGCCTAGCGGTAGCAAGGATCAACACCTGATCTAGCGCAACCCTGGGCTGGCCGCTCCAGGCCACCCGATGTGCGCTTCTTGTTCAGGGGCACAGTGTCTTCTCAGCATGCATGTTCCCCACAAAAAACCCCCCAAACCCCAAACCTGGACATTTAATCCAAATTGCAAAAATCCTCCTGGATGGGGATGCTTGCCCCGCAAAAGAGGACATAAAACCCAGACATATGGCAACCCTAAGAATGCCCCTATTTTTAATCTGAGGTATGTTGGAAGGTGTGTAGGTTACCGTGATCTTCTCAAGACAGAGCAACAATTCAAAATAATCTTCAGGAAAATGAATGATCCCGGATATCATAGGGAGGGGTCAGGGAATCAAACTAATGAGCACAAACTGTGCATGAGCTACTTTGGCACTTTCAGCTTTTTGATTAGTCATTCTCTTTGATGGTAGGATTGGGGTTTTAGTGCCTAGGTCTTCGGCACTGTGCTTCCAAATGACTTTTTGCAATTGCATCTAAGGCTTTTAATATTGCGCATGCTGAGACTCAACTGCAATTTTATGCCATCTGCATGAGTAATCGAGCAAAGAAAGGCATTGATCAGCCGTGGTGTTTTCTTTTGCTACTGGCATTTTACATTGTTTGTAGTATTTGTGTGAAATCAGTTTCTGCCATTGATTGGCTATTATGGGAATACTTTTAAATATATAGGAAGAAATGTATTGGGGGAAAGTCTTTATGCTGCAGCATCACATCTGCAAATGGTCTTGGAGGATGCTTAAAATCTGCAGATTAAAATAAAACCAGTTGCGTGTCGAGGTCCCCAGGTCCACCCCAATAACTCACACATCACACAGAAATTTTTGTTTAAGATTTTTGGCATAATTTTGGCCACAACTTTATTAAAATACAAATTTGTGAGTGGTTGCATAGGCATTGGTTGCGACTATCTGCCCCCACCATGGGGGACAGACTGACATTCCGCACGATGCGAAAGTCAGAATGGGGGAATACACTTGGGGGTTACGTGGAGCAGGGAACTTGCCCTCACCCCAAATGCAACCAGGAGCTCATTGCTATGGTCCGAGCCCCCTTGTCAGAGTGGACAAGCAATAGTTAGCTCCCAATTCCTTTAACGGAATCCCTTGCAGCAGCAGCAGCATTAGAGGGGCAGGCACAGCCAATCCATGCCCCTCAACCAACCAAACCATAAACCAATGCCTAACTGCGAACCTTACAAGTTGTGACGATTTGCTACACAGTAGGCAAAAACCAAATGGCCCCAGCCAATCAGCCAGATGGACAAAACAACCCTATTCTAGGGAGGGAGGGACGGGCAATCCAATGCACGGGCGAAAAGAGGAAGCCCTAGCCTCGTGCAAGGAGTTTTACTATTTCTGGCTGTCAATCAATAAATGGCAACATTAACTTCATCCCAACAACAAGGGAAGCCCCAGTCACATCAGTGGCCAACGATCAATTATCCCGCCCCCCCAACTTTGGAGTGTCCTGGCAGCCCCCACCGCAACACGTGCTCTCCATGAAGGAGAACACGCTTTCCCAGGATTTCACCTCAGTCTGGCTCTACCCTCAGACACAACAATGGCAGGGTTACTCGGTTACTCCATTTTGCTAAGAGTTGATGGTGAGGGAGGGAGCTGCATCATGGGGAAGGCCAAGTTTTCACATGTTTTGAAGATGTGAGAGTAAAGGCTCCAGACTAGGGTTGCTATATTTCAAAAAGTAATTTTGGGAAGACATTGTTGACTTATTTTTAAAGAAACCACAACAATTGTTGAGCTTTTTTTAAAGGAAAAACCCCAAAACAAAAATTCCAAAGAGAAACTTGTGATTTTTTGATTGACTTGCCTAAGATCAAAATCTGGGAAAATGGCACCCTACTCCAGACTGAAGCCTCCCAGGAAAGTTGCTGTGAAGTTTCGTGTAAGTGGATACACAGACAACAGACATTTCATGAGGACACATTACATTAAGCACACATTTTAAAAGTGTGCTCTGGTCTGGCCACCCTCTTTCTTCACATAAAAACAGACTTGGCAATGCAATTTGTGTTGGGACAGCAGCATTTTCTGCCATTTTCCCAGTAAAAACTCCTGCTGAAGAGGCTATTCATAATGTGTGTGTGTGTGTGTGTGTGTGTGTTGGGTTCTTTTTGTTTTTATTTTATTTTGATTATGTGTTTTGTGTTTTTATATTGTGATTTTATGCTGTAACCACCGTGAGACCTGCGGGTATGGGGAGGCTTACTACTACTACTGCTACTACTACTACTACTAATATTCCCCACCACCACCCTAGAAAATGTGCAACAGGCACATTGCCAAACAAGATAATAATCCTTCACACAGTTAGCTACATATACATTACACACACAACTCTGCGCATATTGGCAGATTGCCAATTGATAGACAATACTGTCTTTATTTATATTTCTAGGTATAAATATGAGCCTTCCTTCTCTCCTCCCTTCCTTTCCTTCAGCTGCTGGGCTCCTTTGCTCTGCATTGAGCTCCAAAGAACTGGTAGAGAGGGAAGCCTATTAGTGGATGTAAGTCAGGTTGATAGAATTGGGCCCACAGCACTTAGCCACAAGCTAGGGAGACCAACTTGCAGAAGTTGGCACTTCAGCCTTAACACTTGTACTTAGCCACTTTTTAATAACTGTTTTGACACTATCCCCCAGGAGACTCTGCAATCTCGCAAGCAGTAGTGGCCCATAAAAACATACTAGGCTATAAAAAGACTCAGGAGAATTCACGTTCAAAAGACTAAACAGAGCAGACAGTGTGTTAAGCCTCCCGTATTTCAGGAAAATAACACTGTATTTTCCAGTATGACTCTGGCCCAAATTGCAAGCACATGTTTTAATCCCTGAGCACATTCCACTGCCAGATTAAGCAGTAGAGAATTGTGCACACTTATCTGGAATGCTTTTCAAATCCAGAAGTTTAGTCCGTTCTCTCAAATCTCAGAAATGAATAGTACAGTAATTTGTGGAGGGGTGTGTGTGTGTTATTTTCAGTCATAGGTAAATACACAGTCGTATCTTAAGGTGTATTCAAATATTAATATTATATTACAGTTCTGTCCATCACTGTTTTACGTGTAAGGTACATATTAACCAGTCTGGCTTCAGTTTCCAACAACTTCCTCTCACCTTGTATGATTTCATACTACTAAACCTGAATGATGCATGAAAATGAAGCCAGTTTTGACCACATGGCTTGGTGGCACAAGAATTAGGGAATGTATAAGAGCTGGGTTTTAATGGCCTCTTGAAATTCATCACCCTACCCGTGGGCAAAAATATTGATGTGTAGCTGTGGTGGGATAATGAGCTGCTTGTGCGTTAAAGCTTGATCCCTCAGAGCTCACTCAGTGTAGTGAAGCCCTGCCTTGAGCGGAGCCCTTCGGGGTGGCTCCGTCAGTCGCTGGTAGAATCTGACAGTGGGCGTTTGCGGAAACGTTTCCAACATAAAAGCTGTTTCACGGACATGCGCCTCCTGGATTCCCTGCGTGACAGTTTCCGGCGAGGGGTGGGGGTCCTTAAAGGATGTCCTGATACCTCCTCACTGTTCTCACTGGAAGTATCCCAGAGCCTCCCCTCCGACTCCCTTTCCTTTGGAGCTCCCGCACTCCCCCTACTGGTTCCCTCTTCTGCTGAAGAAGTGTCTCTCCTATTCTCCTGAAGCCTTCTCACCACCTGTCCTTCCGATGGCAGTTCCCTGACATCCACCTCCCCCCCAGGGCCCCCTTCACCCCCTCCCGCCTCTTCTCTTACTGGCGGCGAGGACGGAAATCCCTGGAAGGAACTCCCCTCATCCTCCGAGGATTCAAACACTTCTAACCACGGCCTTCCGTCTCTTTCCCCATCTTCCTCTCCTTCGTCGGAATCTGTTTCCACCTCCACCCCCGACTCTGGGAACCCTTCAAACTCCCCTTCCTCATCTGTAGTACCGAAGTGTTCCCTCCTAAATCTTGCCACTGGTTGTGGTTTTCTTGGGAAACGCCGATGAAACGTTTCTATTAAAATCTCGTCTTTGACTTCCTCTGCCGGTACCCATGTGTTTTCTGACTCTTCCTCCCCCTCCCATTCTACCAAGTATTCCACCTGATTTCCCTTCCACCTGGAATCAATGATCCCTGCCACATCCATGTTGCGTTCTCTCTCTTCTATGACGGGTGTCCGGGTGACCTCCCTCTCATGTTCCCCCCACTCACGTCCCTCTCTGTACGGCGACAATAATGACCTGTGAAATACTGGGTGCAATTTCATGTGACTGGGCAATCGGAGTTTGAATGCTACTGGGTTGACCTGCTGTATGACCTCAAAGGGTCCCAACCGTTTGGGTCTCAATTTCTTACACCCTCCCTTGAACGGCAGTCCTTGGGTGGATAGCCACACCCGGTTACCCACCCTTATGGTTTCGCCTTCCCTCCTATTTCTGTCTGCTTGCTTCTTATATTCTTCTTTGGCTTTCTCTAAGTTGAGTTGGAGCTGACGGTGGATCGCTTCCATCTCTTCAACAAAATTTTCCGCTGCAGGTACACTCCACCTCCCCCCTCCTTCTCCTGGAAATGCCCGAGGATGACACCCATAATTGGCTAGAAAGGGACTCATCCCTGTGGACACGTTCTCCGCGTTGTTGTAGGCAAATTCTGCCAGAGGTAACCTGTCTACCCAATCAGTTTCTCTGTCCTTTACATAACACCTCAGATATTGTTGCAAAACCCCGTTTGCCCTTTCTGCTTGCCCATTTGTTTCTGGGTGCCTGGCGGTGGAAAAACTTACCTCCACATGCAACATGCTCATTAGTTTCCTCCAGAACCTGGAAGTAAATTGTTTTCCTCTGTCGCTCAAAACCCTCAAGGGGGCGCCATGCAACCTAAAAATGTGCTTCACAAACAACCTTGCTGTTTCTTCCGCTGTCACTGCATGTGAACAAGCTATAAAGTGGCACATCTTAGTTAGTAGATCTACCACCACCATGACCGCGGTTTTCCCTTTGGATCTCGGTAGATCGGTCATGAAGTCTATGGATACCATCTCCCACAGCCTTTCTGGGGTGGGTAAGGGTTCTAATAACCCTGCTGGCGCCAACCTCTCTCCCTTTGCTCTTTGGCACCTGTCGCATCCCCTGACATACTCCCGCACGTCTTCCCGCACCTTGGGCCACCAAAACTCCCTGGTAACCAACCACATGGTCTTGTGCTGCCCGAAGTGCCCCGCCGTGGGGCTGTCATGCAACTGTTTGAGCACCCGCCCTCTTAGTTCCCCATCTGGTATGTAGAGTGCCCCTTTGTAATATAGTTTTCCGTTCTTTTCCTCAAAACCCCCTGCGTTCTCACCTGTCTCCCTGAGTTCCCTAAGTTTTTCTTGGGCATATTCATCATTCTCAATACCCTCTACCAGTTCTCTTTGCCCCACCAATGCCGCCCCACAAACCCAGTGGTCCTCCGAGATGATATGTCTTTCTTCCGCCCCTCCTTCCCCCTCCAAGTACTCAGGTTTTCTGGAGAGAGCGTCCGCCCTGACATTCTCAGCCCCTGGCACGTAGCGAATTTCAAAATTGAACTTGGAGAACTCTTGCGCCCATCTTACTTGTCTCTGGTTCAATACTCGGGCTGTCCTCCAGTATTCTAGATTTTTGTGGTCTGTCCGCACTTGAACCTTGTGTTGCGCCCCAATCAACAGGTGTCTCCATCTCTTGAACGCTTCGTGGACGGCGAGTAATTCTCTGTCGTACACTGTATAATTCCTCTCAGATTTGTTCAATTTCCTCGAGAAGAAGGCACACGGTCTCCATTCTGACGTATTCGGTCCTGGCTGCAGGAGCACGGCGCCCACCGCTCTGTCAGACGCGTCGGTTTCCACCCTCATCGGCTGCTGCAGATCCACGTGTAAGAGTTGTTCTTCCGAAGCAAACGCCCTCTTTAAACTTTCGAAAGCTCGCTGCGCTTCTTCCGTCCAGACAAATTTCTTCTTACTGCTGAGACAATCCGTGATGGGGGCTGTTAAGTGGGCGAAGTTCTTGATGAACTTCCGATAGAAGTTTCCGAACCCCAAAAACCTCTGCACATCTTTCTTAGTTTTCGGTGGCCTCCATTCCAGCACCGCTTGCACCTTGCTAGGATCCATGGCCAGCCCCTTGTCCGACAACCGGTACCCTAGGAATTCCACCTCCCTGGTGTGAAACTGACACTTCTCCAGTTTCACCCACAGCTGGTTTTCTTGCAGTTTCCTCAGTACCTCTCGTACATCTCGCACATGCTGCTCTTCATCCTCTGAGTACACCAGTACATCATCCAAGAACGCAGCGCAGTTCTTGTACAGCAATGGTCCTAGTACGTGATTCATGAATGATTGAAATACTGCCGATCCTGCCTGGAGGCCGAAAGGCATAACGCAGTACTCAAATGCTCCCAAGGGGGTGAACATAGTGGTTTTCCACTCATCTCCCTTTCTCATACGTATCAGGTTATACGCCCCCCTCAGGTCCAGCTTGGTAAAAATCTTCCCTTTTCTCACCCGGGTCAGAATGTCATCGATTCTGGGCATAGGGAAAGTCACGGGTTCGGACACTGCGTTTAGGGCCCGGAAGTCCACAATTAATCTCGGTTTGTCCGAATTTTTTTTGTCCACAAAGAACACTGGGCTACCCCCCACCGCTCGTGACTCTCTGATGAACCCACGCTTGAGGTTTTTGTCAATAAACTCCCTTAGCTCCTGCATCTCCCTGTCAGACATTGCATACACCTTGCCCACTGGCAATTGTGCTCCTGGGAGTAAGTTGATTTGGCAGTCAAAGGGTCTGTGCGGGGGTAGTTTATCTGCTTCCCTTTCGCTGAAGACGTCGGCAAAATCTGCATATTGTCGTGGTACCCTACCTTGATCCGTTGCTTCTATCTTTGCTAACGTGGCCTGAGTGCCTACTTGGCCCCCTTTTTCTGTGCAGTGTCCCATACAATGTGCTGACCCAAAGGAAACCACTCTCTGATGCCATCCCACAAGCGGATCATGCAGCGCTAGCCAGCTCATCCCCAAAATGATGGGCGCTCCTCCCAAAGTGGCTATATTAAACGCTATCAGTTCCGTGTGTCTTGCCACCCTCATTGTCATGGGGACAGTCTGCTGGTTTACTTCTCCCCCCAACAGCGCCCTCCCATCAATCGTGGTCACCTGCAGGGGATTTTTTAAAGGGATGGTCTGTATCTGATGTGCGGCTGCAAACTCCTTACTCATAAAGTTGCAGGAGCTGCCTGAGTCCAATAGCGCCTTCACCTTTAGTGGGTGTCCGTTTGCCAGCTCCAGCAATACCTCTATTACAAGAGCTGGTCTTGGGGGTTCTGGCGTGGGCACATTTACTGTTCCTTGGCCTGGCTGCTGTGCCCCGTCGATGGCAGCCAGGCGTTGGCTTTTACTTGCTCCTTAGCTCCTTCTCCCTCCTCCCCAACAGCTCCCGCCATTCCTTGCCATTCCTTTCTTTGCGGACAAACTCTGGCAAAGTGACCTGGCTGTTGGCAGAGAAAACATTTCTTGGCGCCTTTTCCCTCCTTCTTCCGCCCTTCACTGGGGTTTGAAATTGCGCGCGCGCGCGCTGTTCCGATTTCCATCGGCTCTGCTGGCAGAGAAGGCTGCTCTGGAATCTCTGGAATGCGGAAATCCCTCCAACGCTCCCCTTTCCCTTCCCGCTTCTCCAAGGCTCTGGCCTCCTGGCGTGATCCTATGGCCAGCGCTGATTTAGTCAGATGGTCCATAGACTCCGCCCTGGGCCCCCGGGAAAGTTCGTCTTTCACTGCCGAAGATAGTCCTTCTTCGAACAGCATTTGTATCGGTTCCGCTGACAAATCCCAACCTAATTTATGGATCAACATGGTGAACTCAGTCCAGTACTCACGGACAGATCGGTTCCCTTGTTTACACGCCATTAACTGCCTGCGCGCCACTCCCTGCTCAATCTCGCTGGAAAACATCAGATCCATGGCGCGAAAAAACTTCCTTGTGTCCCTTAGGGCTTCATTATTGGCTGCCATTAGTGGCCTCACCCAATCTTTTGCCCCGCCTTCGAGATGCCCAATCACATAAGCAACCCTCGAATCCTCATCAGGAAAATCATCAAACTGCAGATTGAGGGCATATTGCATCTCTGTCCTGAAGGCTTGATAATTCCTGGGATCACCCCCAAACTTCTGCACCAGTCCAGGCACTTTCCTCGAGAGCTGGGCGGCTTTCCCCTTTTCTGCATCATGAGCCCTCCTCTCCTCAAGCCTCGCCGTTTGCAGAGCTAACTGTACCTCCAACATCCTGTACCTTTCTTCCAGGCTAGGACCGGCTGCAGCTGCTCCCCCATCTCCGGCTCCGGCTGGGTTGCTCATGATGCCTCTCTTTGCACAAGCTGCTTTCAGGGACTGTCAGATTGCTGTGGTGGGATAATGAGCTGCTTGTGCGTTAAAGCTTGATCCCTCAGAGCTCACTCAGTGTAGTGAAGCCCTGCCTTGAGCGGAGCCCTTCGGGGTGGCTCCGTCAGTCGCTGGTAGAATCTGACAGTGGGCGTTTGCGGAAACGTTTCCAACATAAAAGCTTTTTCACGGACATGCGCCTCCTGGATTCCCTGCGTGACAGTTTCCGGCGAGGGGTGGGGGTCCTTAAAGGATGTCCTGATACCTCCTCACTGTTCTCACTGGAAGTATCCCAGAGCCTCCCCTCCGACTCCCTTTCCTTTGGAGCTCCCGCACTCCCCCTACTGGTTCCCTCTTCTGCTGAAGAAGTGTCTCTCCTATTCTCCTGAAGCCTTCTCACCACCTGTCCTTCCGATGGCAGTTCCCTGACAGTAGCTGAACAGCCCTATTTTCATCAGAGCCGTCTTCTTTGGTGATCACTCATAGCTGAGTAAGATTGTCTTCCATAAACATGGTTTTAACAATGAATCCGTAAGTGACTGTGGAGGCCAATTCTGGATCCACACGTCATTCCACAGTGGGGACATTGGTTTCTGGGCAGGAGTTGATCACAGTGTGGATTTGCCAAGCGTGCGTTCCTCTTAGCACGTTTCTCCCTTGCATCCTGAGTTCAAGTGTCTTCAAAGCCCATTGGGTAAAGGTAAAGGGACTCCTGACCATTAGGTCCAGTCGTGGCTGACTCTGGGGTTGCGGCACTGATCTCACTTTATTGGCCAAGGGATCCGGCGTACAGCTCCCGGGTCATGTGGCCAGCAGGACTAAGCTGCTTCTGGTGAACCAGAGCAGCGCATGGAAACGCCGTTTACCTTCCCGCAGGAGCGGTACCTATTTATCTACTTGTACTTTGATGTGCTTTCGAACTGCTAGGTTGGCAGGAGCAGGGACCGAGCAACAGGAGCTCACCCCGTCGTGGGGATTTGAACCGCTGACCTTCTGATCAGCAAGTCGTAGGCTCTGTGGTTTAACCCACAGAGCCGCCCGCGTCCCTCCAAGCCCGTTACACCTTTGTCTAAAGGCTGTTCTCCAGCTGGAGCGCTCACAGGCCAGTGTTACCCAATCGTTGGTGTTTATACTACAACTCTATCTGTTGATGGATGGCCATCCTGACTCGGCCCCAGACACACTGACCAGATGTTTGGAAGCTGTGGCTGGATGGTTATGTGGGAGCCAGTTGAAGCTAAATCCTTCGAAGACAGAGGTCCTGTGGCTGGGACGGGACGATATGGGATTGGGGAGGCAACTCCCATCTCTTGCGGGGGCGCAATTAGTGCCAGCACCGTCCATTAAGAGTTTGGGTGTAATCTTCGACACCTCCCTTTCCATGGAGGCGCAGATTGCAGCTATAACAAAGGCGGCATTTTTCCATCTCCGCCAAGTTAAGCAGTTGGCTCCTTACCTCTCTCGCCCTGACCTAGCTACTGTGATCCACGCGATTGTCACCTCCAGACTGGATTATTGTAACTCACTCTACGTGGGGCTGCCCTTGAGACTTACCCAGAAACTCCAACGGGTGCAGAATGCTGCAGCGAGACTCCTTAAGGGGTCTTCGCTGCGAGATCACATTCACCCGGTGCTATACCAGCTGCACTGGCTCCCAGTGGAGTACAGGATCAGGTTTAAGGTGCTGGTTTTAACCTTTAAAGCCCTATACGGCCTAGGACCCTCGTACCTACGGGACCGCCTCTCCTGGTATGTCCCACAGAGAAACTTACGGTCTTCAAATCAAAACATCTTGAAGGTCCCAGGCCACAGAAAAATTAGGCTGGCCTCAACTAGAGCCAGGGCTTTTTCGGCTGTGGCTCCAATCTGGTGGAACACTCTGTCACAAGAGACTAGGGCCCTGCGGGACTTGACATCTTTCCGCAGGGCCTGCAAAACAGAGCTGTTCCACCAGGCCTTTGGCCAGGGCACAGCCTTACTCCCTCCCTTGGCAATCTTCGCGGAGCTCTGGTCCAATGGTTGCCAGTGGCTTGATACGAATTAATTTTATAATGAATGATTTTAGAGTGTTGTTTGTGCTGTACTTTTGTACTGTTTTATTGTTGTTAGCCGCCCTGAGCCCGGCTTCGGCTGGGGAGGGCGGGATATAAATAAAATTTATTATTATTATTATTATTGTTTATTTTTAAAAATTTGCCTTGAGACAGTCTTTAAACCTCTTTGCTGGCCACCAGCATTACGCTTTCCATTTTTCTGTTCGGAATAGAGTAGTTGTTTTAGAAGGCGATAATCAGGCATCTGCACAACTTCAAAGTTGATGTTGAAGAATCATTGCTTCAACACTGGTGATCTTTGCTTCTTCTAGTACACTGGCATTAGTTCGCCTGTCTTCCCAAGTGATGTGCAAACATTTTTGGAGGCACTGTTGATGGAATCTTTCATCAGAGTAATGTTGGGATGTCCCTATTTTCAAATGTGACGTGGTATGGTAGGACATCCCTGTTTTCATCAGAGAAATGTTGGACGGTATGGGTGACTGTTTTAACCAAATTTCTCTTAAGGAAACGAAAAATTATCCAGCAGCAGGGATGTAGTAATAGCAAAGTTTCCTACTTTTTTCCTTAGGTTTTTTTGTGTGGTTGCTGCTGCAAGGGACAATAATAGCAACTGGGTTGTCAGCCTAGACACCATGTTGCATTATGTGAAGTGCAGATGCTCGACATTATTATTTGAATTCAGAATTCTTCTTTTACAGGAAAACCACCCTGAAGGATTAAAAACAAATGAACCCAGAAAAAGTAATGTCGTATGTCAAGACAAGGCAGTCAGAGTTGTTATTAGTCACTGAGGGATAAGCAAAATATCTGTTTTGAACAGCATCCTTTATAGCCTGAAAGGCGGAAGTCCAAAAGAAACTAGCCTAGGAGTAAGTCCCATCGATTTCAGTGGGGCTTACTCCTGAACATGTAGATATATGCACTGTAAATAATGTTGCTTTTCCATCAAGGCCACTATATCTATATAGTCCATCAAAACCTAATTAATGTTGAATATTTTCCCCATACATCCCGAATGTGTGTTATTCTTACAGTCCTTTCCCCACTCTTTTGTCATAATTTCCTTTATGCCTTTTATTTATCATCTCAGCAGACATCATCCAGGCACTGTAAATTTCAGTTCAAATGAATCAAATTATAGCGTTGTTAAATTGTGTCATTCATCTTCAGTGTTAGAGGCACTTCTACATAAAGGGATTCAAATTTAACATGCTTTTCTTTCTTCCTTTCTGGAATAATGTGTAATGATTCACACAGACTAGATACAGATAATAAATTTAAAGTTAATGAAATTGTGGTACCAGTGAGTCTGCCAACTCAGTATTAAATATTAATATTAAGATCACATGCATGTACAGAAAGGGGGGGGGGAGGGAAATGTTATCTCTACATGACAAATCATAAGCATCACTAGGGTAAGGTTAAAAGATTTTTTCCAATGAATCCGGGGACACAATAAATAAATAAATAAATACTACACGTTCGGAGCGTTGATGCTGCAGCGATGGCGATGGCAGAGGGGCGGCCGCTGCCTTGACCTCAACCGCCATGTTTCCCCTTCCTCTGAGGCTTCTATCTCCTTTCTCCATGAGCCTGGGCAGCCCCTGAGTTGTTGGTTCTTTGGTGGTGGTGGCGGCGGTGGAGAAGCAATGCACGGTGGGTAAGGTATGGAAGGCGGAGAAGGAGGGCCGAGAGCCGGGGTGGTGAGGCTTGGGTAGCGCAATGCCTCCCTTCCCATCGGAGCAGCCCCAATCCCATTCCTACTTGCGTGCAAGCAGGAGGGGCGGGGATCTCTCAGGCAGCTCTTGAAACCAGCCAGAGCCAACTGTTCCAGGCTGCTGAGACTGCCGCTGCTGCGTTTCCTGGGGACATTAGATGAAATCCAGAGACATTCCAGGGATGGAATTTGTCCGGGGACTTATTCGCAAATCTGGGGACTGTCCCTGGGAAACGGGGACATCTGGTAACCCTACACTAGGGAGGCATTGATTCTGCCTGGAATTTGCCACTCTGACCATATATATATTTCCTAAGAAGCTATGGCTGTTTCATATAAGACATAGAACTCAGCTAGACTGGTAAAGAAAAAGCGATTTATATGTGTTGTATATGCGATATAACATTGTGCCACCAGATGGCGATGTGGAGTCCCGTTTTTCTCCACCTGTTTTCCCTGTTTAAATTTACAACTCTTTGATGTCTCTAGACCCAGCCACAGGCATTGCATTCGATTCTCACTTGAAGGTGTCCTTGTGGGGCTGCTCGGGGCACCATCTGAAGAAAGTTTTAGACTTTTATAACGGTTCACCCATGTGACTGCAATGCAACATTCGGTCGCTATGACTGCCACCCTCTGCTGCCACCATGAGGCCTTGCAGGCCGCCGCTATTGCCGCCACTGCTACTGCCACTGCCTCCCATTCCTGCTGTGAGCCCTCACAGGCCACAGTTGCTACTGCCACCACTCTTATCACTGCCACAAGGCCTCGCAGGTTGTCACCGCTACTGCTGCCAGCTTCCATCACCAATGCGAGGCCTCACAAGTAACCACTGTTTGTTCCTCCATACTTTGGATTGTCTTGAATACCACCATTTGGTAGCCAAGCCCCAAACTAAAAGTTCTGTTGGACTTTGGCATTTTGGTTTGCCTGCTGATGAAACTGAGTGTGTGGTGACTGATAATATTGTCATTTATCCATTTTAGACCCCTAAGTAGTAGCATTTGCCAGGAAATTCTCCTGTTCACCTCTGTATAGTTCCATGCTTATTTCTGACATTGTGGTAGATTGCAACGTTTAGCTGGTGATATTGTGAGGTTTAGCTGCTGATAAAATTGCAGTGTCTAGCCCTTACACACATTGTGATTCACGATATATAGCCAGCTCAAATACTATGAAACAATTAATCATATATATTGTCCGGTTTGGGACAATATATATCCCTCAGCCCTGGCTATAACCAACAAAGTTGTGGCCATTTCCAGTCGATTGCTCTTGTACAACATGCCATTTTTTACATAGGCAACAATAAGTGTTGGCCCTGTGAAGGAGATTTTTAATTCCAAAATGTGTTTGGCAAGATAAAATATTTTGCAGTTTCCTAGCATCCTACTGATGGTTCCTCGCCTCATGTTTCCCCCCTCCCTGACTTTGATGCTGTCCCCTGAATATGCTGAACACAGATGTTCTGTGTCACTGCCATAGCTAATGACATTGGATAATTCCACATTTTGTTAATTTGTATAAATGAAAGAAGGAACATTAATAAATGAAATGAAATTGGAAGAACTACACTAAGCTCATCTTTGGAGGTTTATTCTCTGTGTGTCTTTGCCATCTGACTTTACGTGGGTGCTGAGTGGAAACTGGGCTTTTATCACTTCATTCCTGTTTAGTCACAGTGGGATCTGTTCTCCAGAAGGACATACAGTCATACTTCCTTTTGCATCCGGGATCCTGGACGCTCGATGAAAGGGACGCTCGACAAAGCGCCGCTCAGTGCGTGTGCAATTTAGTCCCTCTGCGCGTGCGCAAGCAGCAAACCCAGAAGTAACCCGTTCCGGTCCTTCCAGGTTTGCCGCAGATGTTGGACGAAATGGACCCTAAAAGGGGTGGACTCAGAACGAGGTACCACTGTACATGGAAAAAGTTGTTAGATCACATCCTTTAACTTTGAATACAATTTAAAAACAAAAAATAATTGGAATAGCATTGATGGAATCAGCTGCTTTTACAGAAGTTCAAATAACTTTTAGAAATCAAAACATGACAAAGCAACATTTACACCAAGCAAGAAGATTTAAAAATCTACAAGCTATTGACACAATGAGCAGGATGAATTTAGAAGAGATTGTTGTCCTGCAGTTCTGCAGGGCAAACAGGCGCCTTCACTCTTAACCAAGATAATCTAATCATGCAAATATCATTGTCAACCCATATAAATGTATTGGCACTACAATAAAATGTCAGAAAGGGCTGAGCTCAGCTTTTGAAGGAAGGCCTAAAGGTATGCATGCTTTTAAATGAAATGGAAGTTCAATAATTTATTGTAACTACTGATTTTGCTCATCCTCTCTAAATATTCTTAATACAGTATTTTATTTATTTTTTAAAGAGACCCACAAATTTAAAACGCACTTAATGCTGTATTATAATGGTCCTGGCATGATCCAAAAAATGTTTCAGGGACTTACTACAAAGACCATATTTACACAGGGAAACAGATTTGTATAGACACATTTTGGCCTAGTGAATAACAGCTCATAAATGGTGTCAGATCTGTAGCTTTATATTTATATATTTATATTTTTTGCAACCAGTCTGAAACTGTACAAACAAGCATGCTCCAATACACAGTTGGTGGAATATGGTTATGTGAATGAGTTGGTGTGAATCTTCAGTTAAGGTTGGAAAATATCACTGTCTGAAATCCTGGTGAGCTGCTGGCCAGTCGTGGATGGGCCAGTTGACTGACTTGGTAAGAGTCAGATTCCTTTGTTCACTAGCTTCCACTCAGAGATGGTTATATTGCTGTTTGACTTACAGCACGGAAAGTATTGATAAAGTTTTATGGCAGCACTTTCTCTACTCTGATGATTTAATTTGAATCTTAGTGTAATGTCATTTCTTAAATGTATTCATTATTATCCGGAACCAACGGACTTGCGCCTAAAAATGACGGGCAGCACCTCTTCAAATTCACCAATTCCCTTCGCTTTAACTGGACTCCCATGAAAATGATGCATTATGTGATGACAAAGGAAAATAAAATATGCCAATAATCCCACGATGGTGAATGCCAGTCGCTGCCTTCCTTTTCTCAGGAATTGTGGTATTGTCCGTTAGCAATCTGAAGACAACAGCCAAAGTGATTGACTGCAACTATCAATATCTTCTTCCATGCCTCATTTAGTGTAGCTATTCAAGACGACTGTGAATCTGGAGGGAACGTTTGCTTAGTAGGAAATGACAAACTATTCTTTCTTATTTTT
Source organism: Podarcis cretensis (assembly GCF_951804945.1). NCBI lineage: Eukaryota > Metazoa > Chordata > Lepidosauria > Squamata > Lacertidae > Podarcis > Podarcis cretensis. Next base: position 40,912,230 of record NC_137181.1, read on the forward strand.
AAGGGCTTCTCTGCTGTTTTCACTGCTAAGGACAGTAAACTTTCCCAAACTTTCTCTAGTTTTTCTTCAGCATATATCAAGGCAGGCGGTGTGGTTGTTCTGTTTGCACAGTGAGCTTCAGGTCCCTAATGCAATATCTTGAACATAAATAAGACCCCATGCAAATTCTATTAAAATCCAATAATGGAAAATAAACTGCAGACATCTGCTGTTCACCGTAGCATTGTCTAAGTGTTTCCCCTTGTCTGCAGCAAAACTTGCTTATGTTGCCTGAATAAGTGCCAGCCCAACATTTCGGCATTTGATCTGTTAGATAACCTGGTAAATAGCAGATAAAATTAGAAGGTGAAGGTATCACAGGATATGGCTGTGTTTCTCACTCAAAAAAAAAAATTGCTGATCAGTTATCTTGCTTTTAAATCCAATTAGAATAGAATGCTTTTTCCCATTCACTTAAGTAGTCACCTTCACATTTCAAAATGGATGACACAGCAGTCCAAGGAGTGTGATTCTCTAGGATGAAGAAGATACTGGATGGCTCTCACAGATAAGTACATTACTCTCCACCCCAATCCTTTGATTTCTGGTAGTTAAGCCTGCTCACAGACACTTGTTTCTAGAAATCGCAGTTCCAGGTTCTGAACCTCACTTCTGGAGATTTAAAAAACAGTGTGAGGCTGTTTAACATATAGTACAAAAACCGTGGCACCTATTTAGCAAAAAGTTACGAAATTTCTTACCGAAGAATACCTCTCTCATTTTCAAACCGTCTACAAAATACCAGGGGATTAATTAAGTTATTAAATTTTTACCCACTCTGACACAGTAATGGCTGCACTTGTTGGAAAAACCATTAAAGAGTTCCTTCTGAAATATGGGGAGACTCGTTTCCTCAGAAAGGCCTGCCATGCTTGCAAATTTCATCCACTTTTGCCAAAAGAGGGGGGAAAGTGTTTTTTAATTTCTCAGCAATTAAGGGAAAGAGGGGAAATGGAGCATTGCTTTTTGTGGAGCAGATTTTGATGGATCCCAAGTTGAACCAGGTAACCAGTGATCTGGACTGAGGCAAGCTTCCTTTCAAAGAACCAAACTGAGAACTGACTTGGATATTATGGTCAGTACACAATTATGGTATAATTAAAACCAGATTGCAGAGAACTTCAAAAGGGCCATGCTGGATGAATGGGTAACATGATGTACATTGGGTTAAAGAAGCCTAACAATGTATACTGGGACGCAAGTGGCGCTGTGGGTTAAACCACAGAGCCTAGGACTTGCCAATCAGAAGGTCGGTGGTTCGAATCCCTGTGACGGGGTGAGCTCCCATTGCTCGGTACCTGCTCCTGCCAACCTAGCAGTTCGAAAGCACGTCAAAGTGCAAGTAGATAAATAGGGACCGCTCCAGCGGGAAGGTAAACAGCGTTTCCGTGCACTGGTCTGGTTCACCAGAAGTGGCTTAGTCATGCTGGCCACATGACCCGGAAGCTGTACGCCGGCTCCCTCAGCCAATAAAGCGAGATGAGCGCCGCAACCCCAGAGTCGGTCACAACCGGACCTAATGGTCAGGGGTCCCTTTACCTTTACCCTTTAACAATGTATACACTATTAGGAGTATGAGCTTGTTGCAGATATTAATATTCACAGTTTGAAGTGACTGGAAACATAAGGACAGACACCTTTTGGAAATGAATCACTGCCCAGGCTGCTTCCTTCTTGTAGTTTCCTGTTCTTTCAGGTTTCTGCAGCACCACCTCAGTTTCCTGTGCATCAGTTAAGCTATTATCCCCACTGCCAGGCGTTCCCCTGTTGTCTGCAATATTGTCTCCGTCCCCCTCAATATTTAGTTTAAAGCACTCCTGAACGGGTTCACAAAACTCTTAGCAAACGCATTCTTGCCAGCCACTTTGAGGTGCAACTCAACTCTTGCCATTCCTCATGCCGTGTCTGAAAGTGCAAATTTGATAGGTTCACCTTTAAATGCAAACTGATTCAAATGTCTCCCCCATCTCTAGCTAGGGGCTCATGTGCACGGGAAAGTAATGGCCAATTTCAGGTTCCTGCTGTATTTAAATGGAACAAAACAGATACTTCCAAGGAAATCTGGATGGATACAGGGCAAGCTGTTAGCTGCATTTTTCCTTTTTACATAGTCTGGTTTCCTTCTCTGTCAATTCTGGAGAATTAGCCTTAAAGCAAAACTAGGCAGCAGCTAGTAGTCATTAGTATGCTCTGTGATCTTCCATTTATAAGGTTACTTCTGACCCAATTTTTTTCTCCAGCCCATGAGGTTGATCCCAGCACTCATTCTTTACAACATTATGGGTTGTTGCTTTTTTTAAAAAAATGTCTAGTTGTGATACTTCCCAATTTGATTTTATTAGCCTATTTCTGTCGCCAAGGTATCTAACAGAAAATATTCATAAGCAAAAATTCAGATTCAGTGGAATAGCTTCTTGTGGCTCATTCCACATGAAGATTCTTTTATTTATAGTTTCCAATTTAGTCGCTCATTTCCCATGCGGTGCCCTGTAAAATACTTTGCCTAGTTCTCTGTGATGAAGACTGAAGTCCTGCAGCCACTTGCATGGGTATAAGAAAGTGTGGGTACTGCATACACTTGAGTACACCCAGAAAAAAAGCACTGGGTATAAGATTCATCTCACTCAGTAGCACGTACGGTAATTCTGAACAGACGTGTATAATATTGAACTGTAACAGTTCCCCTTATGTGATGGCCTGGGATCCAGACTCAGATGCTAATCCTGAGGGATCCCAGCCTGCACAGGAGTCCCCGCCTCCAGAACCAGCTGAGCCGGGGCTGGGGCCTGAGCCTGAAGGGTCCTCACCTGTGCTGGATCCTCAGGTGCAGGCATCAGCTGAGCCTGCTCTGGTTCCTGAGGTGATGGAGGACCCTTTGCCTGCAGGTGCTCCACTCTCAGCCCCATCAGGGGAAGCTGAGGTTGCCTCTGGGTCCGGTAACCCTCCAGCCTCTCCTAAGCTGCAGAGGCTCAGGGCAGAGAGGTGGAGGGAACTAAGTTCCCGCAGGAGGAGTGCTCGCCTCCAGGCCAGGAGAGGCGAGTCACCAGAGGATCGGGGCCACCCTATGCCTCGGGGCAGATAAAAACCGGCCAGTCCTAGTCCCAGGATGTGGGAGCAACATTGTTGGTTGCCAGTTCCTGACTGAACCCTGTCCTGCTTTCCTGCCTGAGCTCCTGACCCACCCTGGCTCCCTGCTTGCATGCCTGTTCCTGATTTCACCTGACCTCCTGCCCTGCACCCAGCTTCAGCTTCTACGGACTGCCTCCACCTTGCACCTTTGACCACAGACCGGACTTGGACCTCGCCTCTCAGGTAACCCACGGGACCAGCACACCTTAGTTCAATTGGGTTTACACACAAATAAATGCACAGGAAAAACCCATGTCTGAGTTTTATAACTTAAAGCTCAACTGACCTTCTTTATACACAAACTTTTTTTAAAAAAAATCCTTTACAGTGGTGCCTTGGTTCTCAAACTTAATCCATTCCGGAAGTCCGTTCCAAAATCAAAGCATTCCCAAACCAAGGCACACTTTCCTATAGAAAGTAATGCAAATTAGGTTAATCTGTTCCAGACTTTTAAAAACAACCCCTAAAACAGCAATTTAACATGAATTTTACTATCTAATGAGATCATTGATCCATAAAATGAAAGCAATGAACAATGTACTGCAGTCACACAATAAACCAATCAGTAGCTGAACTTGGTTTCACACAGTCACAAAAAAAACAACAAGAGCCACAAAAACAAAAACACAAAATAAATAGCAAAAACAGACAGACCTCAGTATAACACTTAAAATGGAAGTATGGCACTCAAAAAGGAGCACGTTCGGCTTCCAAAAAAAGTTTGCAAACCAGAAAACTTACTTCTAGGTTTGCAGTGTTTGGGTTCCAAGTTGTTTGAGTACCAAGGCGTTTGAGAACCATGTATATAGAAAACAGTATGTCATGCAAAATGCTAGGCTTGAATCTTTCCTTAGTAGAATAGGGCTTTTTACATGACAGGAAACAGCACCTTTACAGAAAGAATACAGTGGTACTTGTGGTTAAGAACTTAATTTGTTCTGGAGGCCTGTTCTTAACCTGAAACTGTTCTTAACCTCAGATACCACTTTAACTAATGGGACCTTCCGCTGCTGCTGCTGCGCCACCACACAATTTCTGTTCTCATCCTGAAGCAAAGTTCTTAACCTGAGGTACTATTTCTGGGTTAGCAGAGTCTGTAATCTGATGCGTATGTAACCCAAGGTACCACTGTACATGATTATAGCTTAGTCGTGGCTGAGAGCTAGGATGCATTTGCTACCTAGAGGTGTAGTTTGACAGGAATCTGTGTTGATGGATCAGTTGTCTGAAAAGTGTGTTTTTCAACTTACAGGGGTCCTTCTCTAAAGGACCACGAATCCCCCAGTTAACACCTCACAGATAGCCTACTCATCTGTCCGCATCATATTTGGGTATAGAATGGCCTCCTCCTCTCTTGCCTTCAAAAGTGACACTCCATGCTATGGTGGCGAATAAATTGCTGCAAGCTAGGGAACATCTGGAGATGTGTTCCCAAGTTAAAGTTTCCAAAGGAAATCTCTCTATTGCATCCCCTTCAGATTGTTTTCTAGGGGGTGAAAGGAAGTGGAACCAAGTCCAGAAGTTTCCCTTGATGCGAAGCTGTGATTCATTAATGACTCACCCATTTACAAAATTCAAAGTGACTCTGGGCAGCAGATTTTTCGAAAAGGATGTGCTTAGTATAGCATCTCGTTTAGCAGTCATTAAGACGGAACTATTCTGGTAGTCGCTACTTGCATCAGTGAAATGAATGAGGGCCAGTTGAAATTGTTTCTGTCTAACGCAAAGGAATAATGATTTTGTTGCTAAGGCAGAATACTAGAAACATATGTTATCAACCTGACTTTGCCATAGATTTCCCATGGGGTGCTAGGCAGCACATTTGATCTCCCTGCCTTTGTTTATTCATTCATCAAGTGAAAATGTAAGGGGTAGGTAGCTGGGCATCCGGTCAAGATCAAATATTCAGCTAGACATATACTGTGTGTAACTACTCAATCTGCATACATTGGATTATTATATATATTTTAAAGGAAGGCTGCAATGCTATAACTACTGTCCTGAGAGTAAGCCCCAATGGGACTCACTTTAGAGGCAGTGTGCCTAGCTTTGCGTTGTGAATAACGGTTCTAAATATAAGAGTTCTGGAAAACAGATAGATTTCACCAGGCTCAATGTGATAATTATACTTGGGAAGTTTGACATTGGTCTGTTATACCTCTCACCACCCACAAGATGACAATGTTTAAGAGGCTTGTTTTCCTATGATAAAAACCAGTAGCTTGCCTTGTTTCACCTGCCTGTATAAATGATATATCTATTAGAGTTAGGGGTTTGGTCTTGGTGCGGTTGTGGTGCAGTCAGGAAAAAAGATATAAACAGGACTGGCAGCTCTCTGCTCTGCTGTCGTGCCAGATCAGTTGCTTAGAAAAAGACCTGCTCCATCTGCCACTTGCTTTGTGTCCGTCAACCAGAAGCATTTCCCCCATGTAAGTCATCTGCTTCATGATATTATTTCTAAAGGTATTTCTCAATCTAAGCTGGGCTCATGTCACATCTTTGTGATAGTTGCGTAGAATTTTGCAGTTGTTTCAGACAATTGTCTTCTAAAACCAATATGTAAGCCTGGTTTTAGAAGACAATTGTCTTAAACAACTGCAAAATGTATTTCCCTCGGAAGTTCTAACTGGCAGACTGAGAGGCATCCCCTGTCAGAATAGGCTTTGTTTATGTTCCCAGGACGCCAATTGTATGACGCCTATCCTATTGCATTGTGGGCAATATGAGAGCAGGCTAGAACATAGTCAAAGCTCTCCGGAAGCTCAAATAGAGAGAGTCTCTCAGAAAAGGAAGAGAAGGGAGATGATCCAATAAGTCCTCAGAGTCAGCGAATGGGTGGGTTGCTAGACAGGAAGCAAAACAAGAGACGTAAGGTGCGAAAGTTCAATATATTCCGTAGACACAGGAAGCAGTCTTCAGAAGGGTCATCTTGAGTGATAATGCCGGTGGCTGCATTAGAGCTGTCCGGAGGTATCTGTTTTTGCAATAAATCCTCCCTTTTAATTACCCACACTTACTGTGTTATCAAGCTGGGAACCTGGACTCCTGACAGATTGACACATGAACAGAAGGCCCATCCTAAAACTTAAGTCTACTGCCATATAGGGACTAAATCATATAATGACATTATCCACACACCTGTACACATTTACTTGGCAGTAAGTGGTTTTTACTTCCAGAAAGACCTATGTCAGATTTCACAGTAAGTTCTCTTGACTAGGAGCTATGCTTTTGAGGAAAGATAATTTATTAGAGAAATATCAGAGAGCAACCGATAGTCCCAACAGGATGGAAAAGACACTGCCCAGAACATGCCGAAGCAGTGGAGTCCAATTGACACAGGACAAATAAATTTCACTTTCGTTATATTTTACAGTGGTACCTCGGGTTAAGTACTTAATTTGTTCCGGAGGTCCATACTTAATCTGAAACTGTACTTAACCTGAAGCACCACTTTAGCTAATGGGGCCTCCTGCTGCTGCCGCGCCGCCGGAGCACAATTTCTGTTCTCATCCTGAAGCAAAGTTCTTAACCTGAAGCACTATTTCTGAGTTAGCGGAGGCTGTAACCTGAAGCGTATGTAACCTGAAGCGTATGTAACCCGAGGTACCTCTGTATATGCAACCAGTGGAATAATTCATTATGAATAGATTAATAGAACACATAAAATCATCAGTAATAGATAAGTTCATTAGTTAACATAATACATAATGACTTCTTCTATTTAAATATGATCTACACAGAATACTTGTATCTTTGTAATAAAATGCTGTTGTTAACTCTTATGATACAGAAAGTTGGGGGTGTCTGGGTATAGGGTGGTATATAAATTCACTCAGTCAATCATTCAGTAAAATATTAATGACTGGGCTTTGAATAAATAAGGGCAATATTACAGCCCTAACTTTTGAAGTCAGTGAAATACTCATTAGTGATTATAAACATGGCAGGTTTGAAATGCTTTCCTGCAGCGAGACATATTTGCTCATCAAATGTCCTTAAAAGACTTGGCGTCAAATCCGTGCCATGAATCTGACAGTGTGGGAAGCAGCAGGCTGCACATGGCATGAGGGAAAGTGACTCATATCAAACAGAATTTGCTCTCCTGACATAGCAATGCACTCCATCACTGATTGGAGGACGGAACTGTGCTAACAGAGGCATATTAGGATATTTCTTCCTTTTGCTTTATCCTTGCTGCAGTTTGACAATACTAAATCCATCTTGGCATATATGTACTTGGATGTCTGTAAGAGGAGCAGGCTGATCTACTCCCTCTAGTTTAAGGAAATGTTCTGCACAGATTTTCCTCTATGCGCACAAAAGTTTCCAACTTTTGGAGTGGTGCATTCTTTGCTAATGCTGAACTCAGTATGCTCTTCTTGGGAGACTCTAATCTGGGACAAATAAGTTGTTTCCAGCTGCAGATGATATGCGCTATAGAACCAGATATAGGACCTTTTTGGTTGTGGCCCCTAGAAATTGACACAACCTCCCTAGATGGGCACAATGTGTCTACATCATTTGTCAGTTCTAGTTAAGCAGCAAAAATGGCTCTATATTTCCATGAGCCACTGCTTTGGGGGTTGCATTTTTGCTGCCACTTTTAAAACAATGACTGCTCTCAATTCGTATTTTTGATTATTGTTTTCAGCATTGGTCAGCTGCTCTGATCCCATTCTAAAAGAAAGGAATGACAACGTGATGCAAACAAATGTCCATGGGGAGAACCCATAAGCCGCGTCATCTTATTAGGAACTGGCAGCTTAAAATAAGACAAGCAAATTAATCTGAAATGTTGATTTAGCCATGTTGGAATGGGTATAACAGTGATCACTTTTAAATGGTGGGTTTTTATTATGGGTAATAAAACACTTACATGCTACAGAAACGACACATAAGGTTTTCAAATGGCTGAAACTGTTGAGCTTAATGGGTACTGGAGGCATGATAAAATCACAATTTTCTTCAGTTTACAGCTCTTGCCATTTATTTTTTCAGGGACTGTACATTGGAATAATCTTACACTGACAGCTCTGCATCCCTACAAACTGGCTTGATATCACATCCTAAGACAGGTAATAACTAAACAGAAAACTGCAACAAGAACGCTCGTAGAGGGAACATGAGCTGAATATAATAGACCAAATAGCATTCTTCAGGCCTTCAGCCTGATCACTCAAGGGTTTAGTGCTTCTAGAGAGGCACACCCCTATGTCCACTGCATGCTGGGTTCACCCCTCCACCCAATTCTTCATGTGTTTAGTGCAAACATGCCAGAACTGTAGCTTACTCAAATAGCATCTGCTTTGCATATAGAATGTCCCAAGTCATCAGCATCTCTAAGTAGGACCGAGAATGTCCCCATTAGAAATTCTGGACAACCACTGCCAGTCAGTGCTGACAATATTGGGGTATATGTGTGAAGCATAATTGTTTAATTCACACTGAAATTGAGAATGTCTGTGTGTATTGTTGAAAGGGTTTAACTGGAAGATTCCATTGAAGCTCAAGAAGAGCTCTCTCTAAGCACCTAGATGAGCTGATAATTAGTTATTGTTCTCTGCTAGCTCTGACCGTAGTGTTTAACCTTAAATCAGGTGATTAAGGTCTTGAACTGCAAATCACCATTTTGAAAGGGAGTTGCCTTTATTTATTTATTTTTATAAAATTTTTTATTAAGAGTTTTAATAATACAATAAAGAAAAAAAGACAGAATAAACAGAAAACATCGAAAGAATAAAACAAACATAGGATTTTACATCTTATAATAACCATCTTTTCTTCATTTTTCCCTTTTGGACTTCCTCACGTCTCTCGCTCCTACATTCCAAGTTAATAAAACTTTAGCCAGCAACTTATCACCTTATTTTCATTCTTATTGTACACAATTCCAATATTTTATCACTAACTTTGAATATTTTTATCAATCCTGAATACCTAATTTTAACATGATATTCATTCAAAATTTATCTTTCTCATGAAATTCACTCATTCTCGTAATCTTTTCCGCTAACTTTATGGTGCCCTGTTGTTTTCAAATCTCTCATCCTTCTTAACACTCATATAATTTACAATGTTTTTGAAGATAGTCCTTAAATTTCTTCCAATCCTCCTCCACTGCTTCTTCTCCCAGGTCTCGGATTCTGCCAGTCATTTCTGCTAACTCCATGTAGTCCATCAGTTGCATCTGCCATTCTTCCAACGTGGGCAAATCTTGGGTTTTCCAGTGTTTGGCGACAAGTATCCTTGCTGCTGTTGTTGCATACATAAATAATGTTTGGTCCTTCTTTAACACCCTCTGGCCAACAATGCCCAAAAGGAAGGCCTCTGGTTTCTTAGGAAAGGTATACTTAAATACCTTTTTCAGCTCATTATATATCATTTCCCAGAAGGCCTTAACCCTAGGGCAAGTCCACCAGAGGTGAAAGAATGTTCCTTCAGTTTCCTTGCATTTCCAACACTTGTTATCTGGCAGGTGATATATTTTAGCTAGCTTGACTGGGGTCATGTACCACCTATATATCATTTTTATAATATTTTCTTTCAAGGCATTACATGCCGTAAACTTCATACCGGTAGTCCATAACTTTTCCCAGTCAGCAAACATAATATTATACCCAATATCCTGTGCCCATTTTATCATAGCTGATTTAACCGTTTCATCCTGTCTGTTCCACCTCAGCAGCAAGTTGTACATTCTTGAAAGTAATTTAGTCTTAGGTTCTAACAGTTCTGTTTCCAATTTCGATTTTTCCACTTGGAATCCTAACTTTTTATCCAATTTAAAAGCCTCTTTAATCTGAGCGTAATGTAACCAATCTCACACTTTATCTTTAAGTTTCTCCATACTCTGCAATCTCCAATTATCACGATCTCTTTCTAATATTTCCCAATATTTCGGCCATTTGACCTCCATATTGGGTCTTTTCACAGCCTTTGAAAGGGAGTTGCCTTTAGTTCTTTTGTTCACAGGCTCTGTGGGATGTGTAAACGACCCTCTCCAGAGAGTGAATACAACTCCAGGCAAAATGGAGGTTGTAGAAAGAGAGGCGTTTGCTTCTAGGTCTGTTTGGAATTATCTTTTATTTCCTATAAGATGCTGAGCCTCAGCTGGACATGCACAATATATTGTATGGAATTATTTGGATGTATATTTGATGTTTTTCTTTTGTTTTGAAGAAAGTTCTGCAAGTTAAGCTTGAATCAAGCTTATGAGTCTGGACAATGCTTTATTCGAAAAGGAGTCAATTTTTATGCATCCAGTCACTTCGATCTGCTCAGTATTAATATCTGCAACAAGACGGACCAGTGATATGACTCAGTAAAAAGAAGCTTCCTCTGTGGCTAAACCATAGCTGTCAACTTACAGATTTGAAAATAAAGGACCTTTATTTTCCTTGAAATTAGCCTTGAAAATAAGGGACCAGCAGCCAAAATAAGGGATTTTAGTCAACCAGCTCCTGAGCCAAAGGCAGAAAGCCCAGCCAGCCCAGCAGCCAAACGAAGCCTCAAGTGGTGGTTCCCACAGTGCAGCAAACCGGCAAAGGGGGTGCAGCAAGGAAAACCACCGTCACCTCTCTGCTGGGAAGCGCTGAGCAAAGGCGAGACCCCAGGCAACGTGGCCAATTTGATCGGCACAAGGCATGCAAGCTCCACACCCCAGTCGTTCTTAGACTCCTTATTGGGTGAGCAACGCAGCCAAGCAACACAGCTGGAGCCTCCCTCCTCCCTGGCCGGCAAGGAGGGAGGGAGAGGAGCTGCTTCCTTTGAAACCCGGGAAATTTAAGGGACATCATCAATAAGGGACAGCAGCGGGACACAGCGCTGGGATAAGGGACTTTCCCTCCAAATAAGGGGTGGTTGACAGCTATGCGCTAAACGACTGAAGCGGGGTTCTAACTGTGCAGTTAGAAGCCTCCACATGATCAGGAACCCTGTGTTATCGGGCTTCCTGTTCTCTACAAGGCTTCTAACTGCATTTAGCTAACAGTAGTTAGGAAGCCCCTTAAGGAAAGGGGCCCCTTACCATTAGGTCCAGTCGTGGCCGACTCTGGGGTTGCGGCGCTCATCTTGCTTTATTGGCCGAGGGAGCCGGCGTACAGCTTCCGGGTCATGTGGTCAGCATGACTAAGCCGCTTCTGGCGAACCAGAGCAGCACATGGAAATCTGTTTACCTTCCTGCTGAAGCAGTACCTATTTATCTACTTGCACTTTGATGTGCTTTTGAACTGCTAGGTTGGCAGGATCAGGGACCGAGCAATGGGAGCTCACCCCATTGTGGGGATTCGAACCGCCGACCTTCTGATTGGCAACTCCTAGGCTCTGTGGTTTAACCCACAGCACCACCCTCATCCCTAGGAGGCCCCTTAAGACCTTTCAAATGCTGTGGGGTGGAGGGGGCATGCCTAGTGTGGGGTGGGAGATGTTGGGCGTGGGGACGGCAAACATGTACTAGGTCCTCAACACACTGTTGACCCTTGTGTGATGGGGGTGTGATAATATTAAACAGGAAGCACAGTATGCAAAAATGCCAGGTGTGTATTTGCTTAAGAATGGTAGAAGAGCCTTGCTGAATCAGGACCGTGGCCCATGAAGTCCATTCTCACAGTGGTGAACTGGGTGCTCATGGGAAGCCTATAAGCAGGTCCTGAGTGCGACAGCTTTCTCCCCCTTTGTGTTTCCCAGAAGCAATCTAATTCCAACAGTGTACGGAGAACATAGCGGTTGTGTCTAGCAGGCAGGGCTCTTTTTATTTTCTTATAAGAATCATAAGGCACTGTGTTCATTGAAACTGGTTCAGAAATAATGAATACATTCGAGGTGGTGTGCGAATACATCTGAGGAATTTGACGGATGAATGGTTTGTAATGTCAAAACTGAATACATTAAATAGGAATGTTTTCTTTGCTGGTATATGTAGAATGTGACCGTTATACTCCAGTAAAAATAAAATTAAAAAAATGTTCTCACCCCCCTCTCCCACATTTTCAAACCAATGATGGATGGATGGCCAAACATACAAATAAAACTCATAAAGTGATAAAGATGATGAGTGATGATTGCCGACTGCTCTGTAATTAAGGAGATCACAGGAGATTGCTAAAACTAGTGCATTACCAACTGGCGAATTAATATTATACGCTGAAACATGCCACATGGGAAGAGTTGGCTATGCTAATATTGTAGTAAAGCGATTGCCAATGGCAAATATTTCACTGGAGAGAATTCAAAACAAAGCTTCAACTCCAGGCAAAATGGCTTAATGCATGGCATGCAGTTTCATTAAAAGACGAGAAAAGCATCTTTGCATCTTTGCTATTACAAGTGCTGAACAGCAACTGTGCATCATGTACAGGTACATCTCAGGTCCAATATGACTCTCCATGGGGCTGCTCAGAAACGTCATCTGGCTCAAAGAGATGCAGCCCAATTGCTCACCAGGACTCGTTATAGGGAGCAAACAACTAACTCCCTTAATAGAACAGCTGTACTGGCTACAAGTTTGTTTCTGATCACAATTCAAAGTGCTGATTAAGATCTATAAAGCCCTACAGGACTTAGGGCCGAGCTATTTGAAAACTGTGGTTGAAGTTTCATGGGGGTGTGGAGAACTGAACTGAAGTTTGGAAAAAGGGGAAACTGAGAGAAACCCCCCCAAAAAAGGCAGAATTACTCATCCTTCTCCTGACCTTGATCTGTTCACTGTAATTTAAGCGGGGAGTTCTTTGAATGCTCACCCCATCCACAGGAAAAACAAAATCAAAATGAGGGAATCAACAGAATGAAAAACAGTGTACAAACGCTCATGGTATTAATTGTTTCATAAGCAGCCTGCAAAATATGAAATACAGATTTTTCTTTTTGTGGAATAAATGCACACAAAAAACTGCCTGGTTTTATCAAAAGTAATCAGTCCTGCAGCCTTGGAATTAGCTAGAATTTGAAGAAAGTGGAGTTCAGTTCTACCGAAATATTTGTTTGCTTGCTTGACAAGATTCATATACCCAGTGCTTTTTTTACTAAAAAAATGTTTAGGGGTAGTCATTTTGACTCAAGAGAATTGCCATTTTATAAATATAGTAAATGGACAGAGATTCACAAAAATTTTAGGCGTATGCGTACCCCTGCATACCCCCAGGGGAAAAAAGCACTGCATATACCACTTAATTAGCAAAAAACGTGTATTACATTTAACAATATATAACATTCATTTAAAATTAATGCTAATATGAAACATTTAAAAAATGAATTAATATAGCATTTATTAAAAGGCAAACAAAATAAACTAGTTTAAAACAAATATACACAATAAAATTATACTTTAAAATCTTGGGTTAAAATTATATGTCTGGGTAGGATTGCCTAAACAAAAAAGTTTTTGAGGTGCTGCAAACAATACAGTGAAGTTATTGTATATTCTGAATATAAGCAGCTGTGTTCTGGGTTTTCTTTTTTGAATGCTACACACTAGCAGAAAAACATAACCTCTAATCTCTCTCATCTAAACCTCCCTCTACGGATGGCTCCCTGTAACTGTCAGCCTTCCGAAATACCTTTGTAAGAATAAAAATATATATGACCATTATCATTTTCACAAATAAAAACAAGAAGATGCAGAAAACAAAGCATAATAAAAAATAAGGCAAGAGTTGTTCTTTTAAAAAGACTCTCCTCCCTGCAAGAGAGGGGAGTGGTTGTGGCCGGGAGCCGGACTCCGCCTCAAGCAGGGGGGGCGTTTGCCCCCTGCCTCCCACTCACCTGGCTGGCGCCCACACCCTCGGCCAGGCACCCAACCAGGTGCCTTCAAGGGGGCGTGTACAGCAGCCTGAATTGCTGTGGCGCCAGCCTCCAGCCCTCACTTTTTGTCGTCCCGTCGCGAGTCACCCACCCTCCACTCCCTTGGAGCAGGGTTTCCAGTTTTCTTTTGGCCTTGCTATGGACCTTAGGTTGGTTGCCCTGGTTGTCCAGGGGGCCTGGTAGGAATTTTTTCCATTTGGCATTAGGCTTTTTGGTTTTTTCGCCTACCTCAAAGCAATCGTCACAACTTTCATGGTATTGGTGGGTAGGGTAGGCATTGGAATAATGTGTAGTGGTGTCAAAGGGCTAGGTGTGGCCATCGCCTGTGCCTTCAATTTTTGGGTATTTCGTTAAAGGAATCCGGCGGTCGTGTATTCTGTCCGATGCCTGCTTGGCGGGAGGCCATGGCACGACCCTCGGTGACATCAGGGGAGAGCAGTGGACTCGTAATCTGGTGAACTGGGTTCGATTCCCCACTGCTCCGCATGCAGCTGCTGGGTGACCTTGGGCTAGTCACACTTCTCTGAAGTCTCTCAGCCTCACTCACCTCACAGAGTGTTTGTTGTGGGGGAGGAAGGGAAAGGAGACTGTCAGCCGCTTTGAGACTCCTTTGGGTAGTGATAAAGCGGGATAGCAAATCCAAACTCTTCTTCTGGCTCCAGGATCAGGAGAGGCTTCTTGCAAAGTGGTGAATGCGCAGAGCTAAAAATGTCACACCAGACAGCTCTGCGCAGTGGGAACAGGGCTGGGCGGAGGTCATGCAGCATGTGGATGAACCACAATACTCTTTCCGCTTCAACTCTGTATCTCTGATACAATCTGAATTCCAGAGAAGCATCAAAGCTATCCATCAGATGCAGCCAATATTCTTGCCAAGCAGAGGCCCCTTCATACATTACTCATGAGCAAATCTGGCACTGAGAAAACCTCAGCCAATTATGCCTCCCCAACGACTATAGCTGTAAATGATTCACATATTGCTTGTCATATTCACATTCAAAACATCTTATGCAAATAGATCTGCAAGAACAATTGATCATTCCAGAGCTGGCATACCTTCAAGAAGCCATGTTTCATGCCAAGCTACACACAATGATAATTGCATGAAGGCAATTGATGTGCTTTATATATCTATATAAACTGTGAAGAGAGGGGTTGATTGTTAAACCACTCTGGGTATTGTTGCTCTTGGGACAAATTTTCAAACATATTGAAGAACGTAAGAAGAACCCTGCTGGATCAAAGCAGTGGTCCATCTATTCCAGCATCCTGTTCTCACACTGGACAATCAGATTGTTCAGGAAGCCCATAGGCTGGGCTCTGGCACCACCTACTGTTGGTCCTCCCCGCATTCCACCTCACCAGTCATGAATGACACCTGCCACCACAGGGGGTAGGCAGGAAGGCTTAGACTCAGTCCCAGCACGAATGCAATTAATGTCATTCATTTGCCCCAGCCATTCTGGGCGGCTTCCAACACATATAAAAACATAATACAGTGGTACCTCAGGTTAAGAACTTAATTTGTTCTGGAGGTCCGTTCTTAACCTGAAACTGTTCTTAACCTGAAGCACCACTTTAGCTAATGGGGCCTCCCGCTGCGATTTCTGTTCTCATCCTGAAGCAAAGTTCTTAACCCGAGGTACTATTTCTGGGTTAGCGGAGTCTGTAACCTGAAGCATCTGTAACCCGAGGTACCACTGTAAAACATTACACTATACAGGGCTGCCTTCGGATGTCTTCTAAAGGTTATGTAGTTACTCATCTCCTTGATATCTGATGGGAGGGCATTCCACAGGGTGGGTGCCACTACCAAGAAGGCCCTCTAATTAATCTTGTGTACTCTCCTTTCCCTGTGAACACTCACAGATGCACATTTATGGCTGAAGCTGCTTCACTGAGGAGTTTTCTGGTGAGCAAGAAGAGAAGCGATGTGCAAGAACATTTTCCTTTTTTCTTTTGGGTAACTGACAACAAGGAGAGAATGTGGGGTAATTGGTGTTGTAAGCAAATCCCTTTTATCGTAATTTCCCCAAGCCTTGAGCATTGGAGAGTCAGTCCAAGCACTTGCTGACAAGCTGTTCTCCAGTTTATTAGGGTTCCTTCCCAGGAGGGTTGGATTCAATTATGTGATTTGGAAATTTCCCAAGAGAGCTTCAGTGTTATACCAGCAGGGTTAACATTCAGCTTTTCTTCTTCAGGTTGCAAATGTCTTGGTTTTCCAAACTTTTAATCTGCCCTAACACATTTAAATGCACTAGACGGAAATGACATTTCAACTATTCTGCCGGTTTTACCTCCTCATCTCATCCTTAGAGAACAAGATATCTAAAACTCCATTTCACCTTTTTTCCTTTTTTGTACAATTCACTTCTAACATCTTGTGTGAATGGCTTTATATGTATAACTCTCAGATAAGCCTATAAACCTGTAAGTAGCTACTGCAAGAATCTTGCAGTTAACAGATCTTGTTTGGGCTCAACTTGTATAGGTATATTTGTAGACACACAACAGGCACAATTTAACCAAATGAGTACTCATTAATGGTTCTTTGTCATCCTGACAAAAAGTGACAAGTGGGGTGCTGTAGGGTTCTGGGGCCCATGTTCAACGTCTTTATAAATGACTTGGATGAAGGAATTGAGGGGATGCTCATCAAATTTGCAGACACTAAACTGGGTGGGGTAGCGAATGCCGCAGAAGACAGAATTGTCAAAATAACCTTAACAGATTGGAGAACTGAGCCCAAACTAACAAAATGACAATTGTAAGGTTCTGCACCTAGGCAGGAAGAACCAGCTGCACAAAGATAAGATGGGGAACACCTGGCTTACTGGTAGGAACATTTGAAAAGGATCTAGGAGTCTTAGTGTTCAGTTCTGGGCACCACAGTGTAAGAAGAATATTGATAAGCTGGAATGTGTGCAGAGGAGGAGACCAAGATGTTCAGGCATCTGGAAACCAATCCTTATGAGGAATGGTTGAAGGAGCTGGGAATATTTAGTTGGAAAAGAGGAGACTGAGAGGAGATAGGCCATCTTCAAATATCTCAAGTGCTGTCACATGGAAGATGGAGCAAGCTTGTTTTCTCCCTGCTCTGGATGGCTTCAAGTTATGAGAAAGGAGATTCCAGCTAAACATCAGGAAGAACTTTTTGGCAGTAAGAGCTGTTAGAGACAGTGGAATGGTCTTCCTTAGGAGGTTGTGGATTCTCCTTCGTTAGTTTTAAAGCAGAGATTGGGGGGCAGCATGTGTTGTGGATGCTTTAGCTGAGATTCCAGCATTGCAGGGTGCTGGGCTAGATGATCTATGGGGTCCCTTCCAACTCTACGATTCCGTGATTCTGTGAAATATAAGCACGACTACATCCCATTGATTTCAATGGAGAGACTCAAGTACATGCATAAATCTCTCAGCAGAAATCAATAGAGCAAGCCTCATTTGCCTTTGGCTGGATCATGCTCAATAAATGTGTGCATTTGTAGCTATCCAAATGGTTTTCTGGAAATGCTTTTGTAATTTTAGGGTGCTTCCAGATTGGGGGGGTGGGGTGGAGTCGTATCACAAATAGGTCATAAAGACCCAATTATTCTATGTGCACATTTGGCATATCAGCTTCTACACCCCAACCCATCCTAGTCTTGGATATTCATTGCTATTCCACTGCTTTGATGGAATATACTATAGGGCAGAGATTGATATAGGGGCAGGAGGCTATCTATTTTGGTACCTGTGCATGAGCTATCTATTTTGGTACCTGTGCATGAGCACCATTTGAAAAGTGTGCAAAAGCCAATGTTACCATACTTTTTAACCAGTGTTATACAACGGGCGCAGTGGCGGTTTGGGTGGAGATTTGGGGAAGCAAATAGGCTAGATTAAATGTTTCCTACCCAGGTTCCCTAAGCAAGTCAATGGCCTCCTCACTTCAGCTGGATCTAGGAACACCTGCTTTAGCTAAGGTTTCTGTCTTGATTTTCAACCAGTGACACTTTTGCTCAATTTCCAGACTGTGCTTTTTATCGGAATGACATTCTCTCAGCAGCTGGCATGTTTAATGACATCACCAGGATGTTTAGTGACATCACCAGATTCCCCTAGGTCTCAGGTTTGGGGCCCTGAAATCTCTGGATTTGGGATGTTCCTGACTCTAGTTGTTAGAGGGGAAGGAAAACATTTAACATTGTTCTTATTTTACTTTGCTTCCTTAAAGGCCGATTGAGTTTTATTTATTTATTTATATTTTTATCCTGGTCTTCCACTAAGGAGCTCAGGGTTTGCCCCATCACCGCCAACCAGTACCCTGGTAGGCTGTTTGTATTTTAGACTGAAAGATAAAAGACCAGCCCAAGGTCATACAGTCAGCTTCATGGCTGAGTGGGGGTTAGATAAATCTCCTCTAAATAGATTTCCTTCTGAATACCTATCTAAATATCTATCATCATTCAGTTAGTCAAGGAAGTAAATGAAGCAGCCCTTGATCAAAAGATAGGCATGGGGGTTAGGACAACTCCTGCACGCTGGATGTAAGGAAGCTGATATTATGCTGGTAGATGCAGAAGCAGGAGAGTATAATGGTTAGAGTGTTGGGCTTAAAGCAGAAAGACCTAAATTCAGATGAGGGGACTCTGTGACAGTCATTCTTTCAGCTTTGTCTATGTTTGAGGGTTAGCATGATGCTTAAAAAAAACCCATGTACACCAGCCGTACCTACTAAAAAATGCAATAAACAGAAATTTCTGACTAACAAGGAGGCATTGGGCATTAGAATTTGCATTTCAAAGTTACAGAGTCTGTTCACAAGGGACTCCTGCTTTCCAGTGTATAATGAAGCATTTGTTTTTGTTTGCTTTCAATCTGCCTCCAAGCCATCTTTTTTGTTTACCTTTATGGATAATGGGCACCGAAGGCATTCTTGGCAAAGTCCTGGGTGCTCTCCTAGATGCAGCTCCAATCGTCTCAATGAGATACCATTTTAATAGGTCTTCAGGAGGAGGGAATTAAGAGTGTGGCATCCCTTTGCAGGACTGTGTTTTGTTTTGTTCCAGGGTTAATTCTTCTTTCCGTAGTATTGCTTCTCACCACCAGGTCAAATGATCCATTACTGACCTTTAGGAGATGGCTTAGGAGTATTTCATTATGCACCAAAAAAATAATATGCCAAATAATAGCATTATGCTCAGTATTCCTTTGCAGATGATAATCCCTTGTGTAACCTAGCTCATATAAACAGTTCTAGCAGAAATGTACATAAGGCTAGGTATGCATGAATATGAATTTGGGCAGAAACATTGTGTAGGTCTCAGAATAAAACAAACTCAAATGATGTAGAATCGCGTTGCTGCTCAGCAAAGGTTAGTGAAGTAGAAAATAAACAAGGATTCAGCATTATTCCTCCTCTTCTGTGTGAGCTGATTCTGGTTTTGAAAAGTGGAGTGTTGATGTGTATCTTGTCCTTGCTATGTATACTATTTCATACATGCCTTCCTGCAAAATGTGAAATAGATAAAATCAGCTGTTATTATTTAGGGGTATATATCAAGAACATTTGGCTTCCAATTTTAAGAATCTTCTCCAGGAAATACTATTCCACAGTTCAATAGCTTTTATTAACAGAAATCCTGCAATATCTCTGTGGGTTGTGATTTTTGTGTGGTTCCTTTCAGAAGAATATAATAATAGACATAGCTGTACAAGATAGAAATCAAGGTTGGTGGATTTTGGTGGGGGGTTGTTGTTGTTTTTTGACAGACAGCATGGACACTGGGGAATGAGGAAGCATAGGAATGTTTCTATGGAAATCAGGCTACCTGCCTGATCCCTTGATTATGTAAAGGTAAAGGACCCCTGGACAGTTAAGTCCAGTCAAAGGTGACTATGGGGTGCGGCGCTCATCTCACTTTCAGGCCAAAGGAACCGCCGTTTGTCCACAGACAGCTTTCTGAGTCATGTGGCCAGCATGACTAAACTGCTTCTGGTGCAACAGGACACCATGACAGAAGCACTGGTTACCTTCCCACTGCAGCAGTGCCTATTTATCTACTTGCACTGGTGTGCTTTCGAACTGCTAGGTTGGTAGGAGCTGGGACAGAGCAACTGGCGCTCACCCCGTCGCAGGGATTCAAACTGCCGGCTTTCTGATCAGCAAGTCCAAGCGGCTCAGTGGTTTAGACCGCAGCGCCACCCACGCCTCTCCCCTTGCTTATGTATGTATAAAATGCAGGTATTTTGTTCAAGCACAAAGCAGGTTATATCACTTAAAACAGCAACCCAAACCCTCTTGAACAACCTCTGCACATCCCCTTAGTCACTGCGTGCTATTTGCCTTCAATCTATATAACAAAGAAGATACATAACCCACAAAAATGCCTCTGGCATTCTTTACTCCACCCGGAGCTTCTGTTCTCACATGAGACCCGAAAACCTTGAAATGGGCAACAGAAGGTTTTCTGTGGAACAGTTTCTCAAAAGGAGAACTTCCCAATTCTTTTGAAAACTTTCTCAACCACGTATAACAAAATGACATCAGCGACTCAGCCCAGTACTCATGTGGCAGATGTGAACTAAGCAATTGGGCTTCCATTCCCTTTTGCAATTCTTTGTTCACCCTAACACAGACACATCTATTCCAAGCTTCTTCGGAACTAGCAATTTTGTGTCTTATCCCTTTCTTCTTCAGGAACCTCTGGAAATCCTGTAAGAGAAAAATTGGCTTCTCATCTGTGCAAAGACAATCTATGTCAGCATCATGCATATTTTTAACTTTGTCACAAAACTCTTTAAACCTTTCTAAGGCTTCTTTTGGTCTCTCCAAAAGATAAATCCAGACAAAACCTGTGAAAGAATCAACACATATTAGGTAATATTTTGCATTGCCTCTAGAAGGTGCTAGAGGACCAATCACATCAGCATACACCCGCTGAAATGCCCTGTTGATCCTCGAGGTCACCTGCTTGGCGCTCTTCTCAGCTACACCTGCAAAAGAGATCATGTTAGAATTACAATTCATGTAATCACTTTGATCAAAAGTCAATAAATACAGTCCATCTTTCTCTTCGGCAGAAAGATACAGCTCTCCATCTTTGTAGATCTCGCAGTTCTCATCATCATAGGACAGTTTTAGTCCCTTCTTGGCGATCTGCGAAACGCTGAGCAGATTGTACTTCAACTCTGGAACCAAATAAACATTGTTTATAGTCAAGTTCAGACTTTTAAGATACACAGTCCCAATTCCGGTGGCTTCCAGCTCTTGACCGTTGGCTTGTTGTACAACGAAGCTTTGCTTCTTAAACGTCGAAAATAGTCCCCTGTGTCGACACATATGCTGAGTACACCCAGTGTCTAGGACAAAGAAGTTTCCCACCTCTGGTGTGGCTTTTAGCGACATCAAAGCCTTTGCAGTCTTTGCCTTTGGGATGGTATGACCTTTGTCTGACGCCTCAGACTTTGTGGAGCTTCCCTTGGCTCCTTTGTTCTGACGTGGCTTCTTGCAGTACCGCTGAAGATGCCCAGTTTGTCCACAATTGTAACATCGGACAACGTTCAAAGCTACAGCATTTTCTCCAGTAGCAACAGCAGTGGGGGTGTTAGAACTCCGTTCTTCCCTCCCCCTGTCCTTGACCTCCAGGGCGGCAAGTCTGTCATGTTCACAAAGAACCACGGCAAAGACCCTCTCCGAAGTGAGATCATTCGCTGGGAGGGACCCCAGCTGACTGGCAACGGTTTTGTAAGTCCGATTCAGGCTGTTTATCACCATGAAGCAAAACACTTCCTCCTGCAGATGGAAATTACGTTCCACCATCTGTTGACGCAGATATTTCATTTCCGTCAGGTGTGCTTGAACATATCCATCAGGCGCAAGCCTCAGGTTGGTCAGCTTCTCAAAATACAGCAACGCTGAAGAACCTGCATCTCTCTGATGTGTCCTTCTCAGCGTGTCCCAAACATCTTTCGCGTGTTCTAAACTTTGTATATGGATAAGCTACGAATCTGACACACACAGAATTATTGCCGTTCTGGCCTTCACATCCTGTGACTCCCAAGCACGCGTTGGTGCTGCAGGGATGGGGTTCTCAATCACCCCAAACAGTCTCTGATTCTGCAGCAGGGCCTTCAATAGACCAAGATGCATAATTCTCATTGGTCAGAAGGGGCGGAGAAGGCAGACCTCCCCCCTTCTTGGCATCCATTTTAAGTCCTTGCCTTTAACTCTCAAACACAAGCCTCTAAAATCCAAAAGCTGGCTTGTTTACACTCTTGGCCACCTGGCAGCTATAACACTGGCTGCTTGGAAAGTTCCAAGAGCTCTTCAGACTCTGTAGTCAAAACATTCCATTTTAACTTTCACTTCTCCTCTCTGAGGCACGGCCTTGACTGAAGGGCGTCGCTTAGCAACAGTGCATTCCTTCCCTTGGACAAGAAACCACAAGAATGTCTGGAATGCGGGCCTCTTCTAACTGGAGCTGTTTTCCCATACACTGCTCCCCGTGAAGCAGAGAATAACTCAATCTGCATTCACTCTTTTAAGCCCAAAATCTCATACCTTTGGGCTCCGTGGCTGTCAGCTTCGTCTGGTCAGCTTCTAGCTGCAGAGAAACAGCCTCTTGCTTCAGGCTTCCATGGAGCGATGAAAACAGCAGCTCTGCTACTATCTTTGCAGACTCCCATGGATCGTAGCAACCAGCAGCTCTGCTACCACTGTTGGAATTCTGCCTCGGTCAGAGGGATGTGCCAGTCTTCCAGGCACCGGCAGATATTCCTCGGTGACCTCCCGGCTGCTACTCCGCTGATAAGCAGGCGAGGTCTCGGCGATTTTTCTCAGGCTGTGAGAAAAACACACCGTTCCTTCTCTCTCCCCTTTGGTGTCCCCCAGGGAGGGGAAAGAAGCAGACAGAAAACTATTTACATCCTTTATTTCTGTCTTTCACTTCAGTACAGAGAAAACATGTCTGCACTCAACAGCAGTAAGAATAAACTCCACCCATGTACTTCCAGTACAGGTTATATGATACACACACTGAGCTAACATCCGGTGCTCAGTAAAGAGAATGTACTGCCCCTTTGTTCCCATGGCAACAGTCACACACATCCTGTTTGGCTTTGCAGCCACAAGCAGCTGACTGAGCTGCTATAGCCTTTGCTTGCTGCTGCATTGCTGCTTTAGTATAACACTCACAGCAATTAAGGTAATTTCCAGAGGTCCTCATGGGTCAACCACTTCAGTAGATCCAACTCTTTCAACCACAGTGTTGGAAGGACCCCTCCCCCAAAAGGTCACCCAACCAACACCTCAAATTCTCAACAATAACAAAAGTGTATAAGAACATAAGAAGATTCTTGTCATGGCATACCAAGGGTCTGTCTGGCTTTCAGTGATGGCAACTGAACATGAAGGCAATAGCATTGGCCCACCGTTCATCCTCAAGAGGTATATTGTTTCTGGATATAAGGATTTATTTGATTATTTTGGTGAACGGTTGCATCCTCCACAAATTTGCCTAATGTACACTCTGGGTGGCTCCCAACAGAATATTAAAAACACATCAAACATTAAAAACTTTCCTATATAGGGCTACCTTCAGATGTCTTCTAAAAGTCAGATAGTTGTATATTTCCTTGACATTTGGTGGGAGGGTGTTCCACAGGGCAGGAGCCACTACCGAGAAGGCCCTCTGCCTGATTCCCTGTAACTTTACTTCTTACAGTGAGGGAACCGCCAGAAGGCCCTCAGAGCCGGACCTCAGTGTTCAGGCTGAACGATGGGGGTGAAGATGCTCCTTCAGGTATTTCTGTGAATACTGTATTTTCTTTCAACTTTCCTGAAGTTACTCTGAACCTGAAATTCCCCTTCTACAAACTACACTTCAGTCCTCATTCCTGAACCAGGATTGCACTATCTGGGAAGGAAACCAGGACAAAACAGACTAAAGGATCTTATCTTCATGACTGAGCACACAATGTGCATTTATGTGCAAAAAGCCTCCAGCTCAGTCCCTGGCATCTCTGGGTAGACTTGAAAAATACTCCTATCTGAACCTCTGGAGGACAACTTTCAGCCAGTGAAGGCAAGACGAGTTCAGCAGACGATAGCCAGTTGTTCAGCTTCACATGTTCCTAAAAGAAGAAGATGCCAGTTTAAAGCTTGTGTCAGAAAAGAAGCAAGACTGTTAGAATGATCTGATCTGAATGGCTTACAATCCTCTGACTGATATCTGCAGCCACATCCACACTATACCTTTAAAGAACTATGACCCCACTTTAACAGTCGTGGCTTCCCCCAAATAATCCTGGGAACTGTACTTTGTTAAGGGTGCTGAGGGTTGTTAGAAGACTCTTTTCCTCTAAGCACAATCAGAGTTGTGGGGAATAATGAATCTTACAAAACACCTGTCAGAATTCAAACTAAGAGTGTGAGTTCAGGATTGTTACTAGCATTATTATTATTATTATTATTATTATTATTATTAGTGGAACTATGCCATAATTTCACACTGTTTTAAGTATCAAATAGTTATGTACTAGGACAGGGGTCAGCAGTCAAATGCCCATGGGCCAGAAGTGGCTTGCGGAGGTCGTTTGACTGGCCCACAAGCCGCCCCCGAACCGAGCTGCCCACTTGCGCACTACGCTAAACTGGCACAGTGCAGCACAGGGACACGTTTCCGCAGCGCAGAAAATCACATCTGAGCATGCTCAGATGCTGAAAATTGTGTCTGCACAGACGCAGGTGCAAAAAATCTCAGGTGGGCTTATGTTCCGGCCCACAGAGGGATCTTTGCGGGACCAATCCAGCCCAAGTAAGATAAACCTTGCTGACCCCTGTACTAGGCCATTCTGAAATCAGCTGGACTTCAGGAATCTCTGTGTTATTTTTAATTAATTTTTGCACTGTAGGCAAGCTCTGCATTTGTACTTCAGGTTATTATCTCAAACGTATGAATGACTTGCAGATTTCATTGGACAGATTCCCTTGGCTTAATGCCTAGGCCGAAGCTTTCTGTTTTGAAGTAACGAGACAGATTTCCCAAAGTTCTTCTGTTAAATTACATCTCCTCTAAATAGATTTGCTTCTGAATGCCAAGACATCACTGCATTTCAGCTACTAACATCAGTTATTTCTTTCTTTCTTGCGGATTAATCAAATAGGAGGGAACAATGTGTGAGCTCTCTAGAGATATAAATGGCTGGATGAGAATTTTGAATAGCACCTTGACCCCTTTATTCATAGCGATGCTTTGAAAGTGTAGGAACGCTAATGTGTAAATGGTGTTCCCATGATTTCAAGTTATCTCCATCCCACTCTTATTTTCTAGCTAAAGGCCTGCTATATTTGGCAGGTGCATGAGAAAACAGGGTGGAGACATACTGAGGAATGTGAATTATATGATGTCATACTCTTTGTCTTGAAAAAGGAGAGGAGGGAACTCCAGTTACTTAAAGAAAGATTTATTTCAAGCCTGATGGACTTCATATCCATCTTGGACCACTGTTACCTAGTCTGACTGTTTATCCCTGCTTAGGAGACATTGATGACAACTGGCTTTCAATAGGCATAACTGGATGATGGACTGATGTTTGAAGCCTAAAAGGGTGTTATAAAGAAATTATTTCTGAAACATCAAGGGGAAAAATGACCCAAATCCCAGCAATATTAAAATTCCAACCCTTGTCCTTCCTCATTCTAGATTAACCTGTAGAGAACAAATGAGAGGTTTATTACGTGATATGTTCCTATGTAAGTATTAATGATTAAATCTGTGGGTTAGATGAATATATATATAGAGAGAGATTTGTTTAAGTTGGTTACCATTTTGTTATATGACATTTATAGGACTGTTGGAGCTCTACTGGAAAGAGTGAGATCTTCCCTGAAATAAATTCATGAGTACAGAATAGAATTTACACAACTATCTGCTTAAAATCACTGATTTATTTATGTTTTCTTAGCTTTTTTTAAAAAAAAAATCTTTCATGACTTCCCATATAGTCAACGCTTTTTTAAATATAAATTTTTATTAAAGTTTTCAAATATACATTTCCACCATTAAATATTGATCATTGTAATAATACATTCATCGACTTCCCTTCTTCCCCTTCCATGGTTCTTTTTCTTTTCACATAGTATCTGCATACTTTGATAAAACCATTTAATTTAATTTTCCCCCAATCATATTTCTTTATTGTACATTATACGGTTGAATTTACCTTAATCCTGTTTTCACTTGTTCACTGTTATTTTCCAAATATTTCACACACAAAAATCCACTCTTCTTTATATACTTGCTCTCTAATTCCTTTGGTCAGGCCTGCTAACCCTTCATATTCTTTCATTTTAAGTTGTGATTCCTCCTTCTTAGGGACCTCTCTGACCCTCCATTTTGGGGCTAACAAAGTCCGAGCTGCTGTAGTTGCATACATTTTAAAAAAAACTAAAACCCATATGGTCAATGTTGGCAGATGGAAGTCTTCAAAATGGTGCTTAAAGACATCAATACAATAGTTCCAGTTACAGATAGGTAGCCGTGTTGGTCTGCCATAGTCAAAAAAAAAAAAAAAAAAAAAAAAAAATTCATCGTCTAACATTGTGTATGCAATCAAATGCCAACAGTGTCCTTCAGCTCTCTATATTGGACAAACAGGCCAGACCTTACGCCAAAGAATAAACGGACATAAATCAGACATCAGGAATCACAAGACAGAGAAACCAGTAGGAGAACACTTCAATCTCCCAGGACATTCTATACAAGATCTCAAAGTAGCTGTTTTACTACAAAGGAATTTCAGAAATAGACTGGAAAGAGAAGCTGCTGAATTGCAACTTATCACCAAACTTAAAACCATGGAGAGTCCTGGTCTGAACAAAGACCTTGGATTCTTATCTCATTATACATGACAAAGCCATTTTTCACCTTCTCACCCCTTGCTTTTTCCTGTAAGACCTATTGCAGTCGTTAAGAGTCGTCAACAGGCTCATCACAGCTATCTGCCAATCACCCATTCCCACCACCCTTCTGAGTAATACCCCTCCCCACCTTCTCACTATATAGAAGGGTCTGGAAACTTCTGTTTCAGTGTATCTGAAGAAGTGTGCATGCACACGAAAGCTCATACCAAGAACTAACTTAGTTGGTCTTTAAGGTGCTACTGGAAGGAATTTTTTTTGTTTTATCAATACAATACAAATCTTTATTGCGGTCATAGACCAGCATTTAAAATCTAAAAAGCCCATTAGAAAGCTAAAAGGTATTAAAACACAAGGTGAATATAAAAGTCTATAAGAATTTAAAAGAAGCTAAAAGAATAAGGGCCAGGAACATTGGGCGGGTGTGGAAGAGCACAAAAGGTTGATTGATAAAGGCTTCAACTATCATTTACAGAGCACTCTGATATGTTCATTAAAACTGATTTGTGTCACAGGTCATCAAATATCACGGAATATCAGCTGCTGTCTCCAGAAGTGGCCTGTCCCGTTTTTCTCCTTGAGGCGAAACAGGAAGGTGGAGTGCCGAATGCTCTGTGCCACCCACCTGTGCTTGCCTGCCCTTGCCTCCACCTCAGCCTAGCTTATTGGGGTCCTCAGGCTGAGGGTTCTGGTGAGTTCCTGTGAGAGCTGTCTCACTTACCAGTATCTTGGGAAGGTTGTGTGGGGCCTCTGCACAATCTAGCAGGCCTCTTGCAAGATCTCATGGGGCTCTTGTGAGATTTTGCTGCAGCCACATCTCCTTCTTTCTCCAGCCCATGAAGGTGCCCCTTAGATTCTGCCGCCTGAGGCAGCTGCCTCTGTCTAATTCATGGCCGGCCGGTGCTGGCTGTGCCACTAAATAATTCTCCTATGTGGTGCGAAATTTCTGGCACTCTTTTTCCTGGAATCATCAACACCTTAGCCTGTGTTTCCTGGGTTGCTTGAATATGGTGACTCAGTGACTTTATCAGAAACTTTAAGGAGATAGACAAACTGTAGACCTAGGTTTTAAATCATCTTTGCCTTTACTTTTATTTTTTTCCAGAGAACAAATTCCCTCCCGAAACAAAGAACAGTCTGCTCTCGTACCTAGTAAATAAGCATAGCATGACAGCTCTAGTTTAAGCTTTGTCAGAATGCAGCTAGGAGAAAGAAGGTGGTTGAGTGCTAAATCAATACAGCTTTTGCCTAGCCAGTAATCATAAGACAGAGTGAAACATTAGATATCCTTTTCAGGGCCAGGCACAATGAATGCTGCACACCATCTACTCTTGAGTCAGCACTTAAGACACATACAGAATGATGACATAAGGTTCAAAAAAACATTGACATCCCCCGACCCGAGTTAATTTTGCTGCATCTTGGTTTATTTAAATTGTTAGGATTAGAATTCAGTCAGGTAGAAATTAGGTCAGTGTACAAATGAAAGGAGAAGTTGGAGCTATGCCCAAGTATGGATGGGCAAATCTGTCCATTTTTTTCTCTTTTAGTTTCTCATTTTTTCCCAATCTTAATTTTGGTTCTCTGGGTCTCCACATTAGTTTACTTTTTTTTAAAAAAAGTGCTCATGAAAATTCACCAGCATTTTAGCGAGAATTTCTGCAAACATGCCTGTTTACATGCAATTTTGCCCAACATACACATTTTTGCATAGCGTTTCCCCCCTATACAATGCATTTCTGTATGTTATTTTCACCAATATATACATTTTATGCACTTCTCCCTTGTATATGCATTTGGGTACACAATACTTGGCTGGAAAACTGTGACGGGAAATTCAGTGAAGTGCAAAATTCAAAGGATGGCTGTGTTTTGGTTTGCCTGTTGTTTCGGAAAACGTGAAATAGGTAAGTTAGTGTTTAAATATGAACTAATTTGAATTTTGCCTCCATCCCTATGCCTGAGTAGCATTATTATCAAAAACATTTTCACAAACCTTTTATTAAATTCAGGCCATACACCAAAGTTCTCCAATGGCTGACAGGCAATACTGTATTTCCTGATTGCTTTATGTAAGTCCTTTTGGCAACACATTCACATTTCTAATGTTATTAAGGACCACAAAGGGCAGCATCTTGTTGTGTGTTTCCAGGAGCCGCTCTGCTTTCAGCCAGAACTCAGGATACATATTTTGAGATAACAGGCAGAACACACCAATGTGAGAAATAAAAGGTTTGCAGCACAATACATAGTGGGTTTTTTGTTTGGTTTTTTTTACTTTATCTAGCATACGGTGCAGAAAACAGCAGTGAAATAAAACTCATCCCAGTTGTGTGTGGGAACACCTGTTCATGTCTTCCCAGTAGTTTCAGTGTGTTAAAGCAATGTTATAGCAACATCATTTCCTTTAACAATTCCCCCCAAATATATTTCCAAAAGGCAGCTTTCAGAAATGAAAAACGGATAGTCGAAAGCTGGGCAAAAGGAAGGAAGGAAAGCATGAATTGTTTTGTGTTTTTTCTCCAGCAGTCAATACATGTTTTACTAGGATGGCTGAGTCAAAAGTTCTCAGAAGCCATTTCTGTCAGGAAATGCCTTAAGATTTTCATTTTTCTCACCCCTGCCCTCCCCAGCAAAAGAGGCTATTTCACAGTGTTTTATCTGAATATTCTACCTTATTCGTGTGTGGTGGCAGTGGCAGCCTTTATTACCCTGGAATCTGGGACACTGTCGAAAATGCAAAATAGTGGTCAGATTAGATTCATTCATTTGTGTCTAGTCATCGGACCATCACGAAACAAACGCTTCTCAAGGTAACCTTAATAACAGTTCTCTCAGACCCAAATAAAATAACATTGTTGTTTAGTTGTTTAGTCGTGTCTGACTCTTCGTGACCCCATGGACCAGAGCACGCCAGGCACTCCTGTCTTCCACTGCCTCCCGCAGTTTGGTCAAACTCATGCTGGTAGCTTCGAGAACACTATCCAACCATCTCGTCCTCTGTCGTCCCCTTCTCCTTGTGCCCTTCATCTTTCCCAACATCAGGGTCTTTTCCAGGGAGTCTTCTCTTCTCATGAGGTGGCCAAAGTATTGGAGCCTCAGCTTCAGGATCTGTCCTTCCAGTGAGCACTCAGGGCTGATTTCCTTCAGAATGGAGAGGTTTGATCTTCTTGCAGTCCATGGGACTCTCAAGAGTCTCCTCCAGCACCACAATTCAAAAGCATCAATTCTTCGGCGATCAGCCTTCTTTATGGTCCAGCTCTCACTTCCATACTTTACTATTGGGAAAACCATAGCTTTAACTATACGGACCTTTGTTGGCAAGGGGATGTCTCTGCTTTTTAAGATGCTGTCTAGGTTTGTCATTGCTTTTCTCCCAAGAAGATACTTTAAAAAGTCGCAGTCCAATTTTCCCTGACAAATCACAACAATCCCAATCCTTTTCAAGAGTTTTGCTCCCCTTTTAACAAACATTAACATGGAATTAATTTACATGAATCTGAATGAAATTATATAAAATCTAAATGGCTGAGAACACGAAACAGGCCCGAATCTCCCTGACAACTCACAGTATTCTCTCTGCAGAAATGCCCCGTCTTAACAGTTACTGTAGATGCAAAATGTGTCATTGTGCTTCTATTTTGTCTACACAGTTTATAGAGCACAGACTCATTGCCAGATGACTCACTAAAAATTGTCAGGGTGCCAACCAGTAGCTACTGCCGCATGGTGGGGCGGCACCACTCATCTGATCTCTGGTAGGTTACATCACTGCTCTGCTTACCAGATCATTGAAGTCTCATCTCCCTCCATTCTGTATACACCATTTATAGAAGACACTTTTACTGAAAACTATAAACACACTGCTGACTCATCTAGGTATTGATAAAATTCAAGAATGCTGAGAACATCTTCCATTCAAACTCCATTTTTGGGTTAAGCCCACATCAAACTACTGCACCAAACCATATATTAAATGTAAGCACAAGTAAACGCATATCAGACACATTTACTGTTATGCCCTTTAAATGTTACCATACTTTCATAATTTCCTTTTATATAGGTGTAGCTTTGAAGCTTCGGTTTTGTTTTTAAGGAAAGAGAAACTCCCCCCCCCTCAAATTACTTACCCACCTATAAAATCAAAGAGTAATCAGTATCCTTTGAAATCTGTTTCAACCATTAAATTGTGGTATTTATATGAAGCTATAGGGAATCCCACCTTAATCCCGTGGAAATTTTGGTTTAGTAGGCTAGCTTGCTTTTCCTCCTGTGTCCCTGAGAAGATGTGTTAAGAGAAATTTTAGTATCTGTAAAACACACATGCATTGAATTCTCATTACTTGCAGCATTCTCACGGTCAATTTTAATGACTCTAATTATTTTGCAGCTTGTTGTACTTATAAGTTATATCCTTGTAATGCTGGCTTCAATCCAGGAGCATGGACATGCATATATATATATATATATATATATATATAAGCTGAAAATACTCTGCATGTTGCACTCCAAGGGGAAAAAATGACGGCAGCTCCTCTCTTAGTCTCGCCATCCTTTCCACTTCTCTGCCCATTGATTAGCAGGTTCATGGCCTAACGTTGAAGCTCATGGGAGATTTG
The DNA here is from genome assembly GCF_951804945.1 of Podarcis cretensis. Classification (NCBI taxonomy): domain Eukaryota; kingdom Metazoa; phylum Chordata; class Lepidosauria; order Squamata; family Lacertidae; genus Podarcis; species Podarcis cretensis. Next base: position 40,943,718 of record NC_137181.1, read on the forward strand.
TTAGAGTACCTTCAGTCAGTCAGTGGCACATTAAAAGCCGAAACACATTATTGGCTCCTAACAGATTCTTCTGCTTGACAGTAAGGGGTCAACTTGAATCCAGTGATAGAAGCCTAAATGGAGGCTTAAAGTTTTATTTGAGGGGCTTGCAATGTGAGAAAAAGCAATTGCTTTCACACTGAAGATAAAGCAAAGCATTTTGCTATCATTGGTTCCACATTGTAGAGGGTGTGCCATCGAAGAATCTTAGTTGGAATTACCATTAAGAGCAGAGAACAAAATGCACTTTCTTTCCAGAGGACTTTGATGTTGTAAATGACTCGTTGTAGCTAACAAAAGAGTCATTGATCTCACACATGAAATATCTTGGGGCCCTGACTGCATATCTTTACAAATCTTATTTTAGTCATTCTTGTAATTAATAAAACGGGGGGGGGGGGGGAGAGAGAGAGAGAGAGAGAGAGAGAGAGAGAGAGAATGAGCAACCTACACACATCAAGAGAAAATCTCATTTATTCCTTCATTTATTCTAGAAGCTTTGGCTGGATTGGGCAATTTGGGGACTTAGATACCATCACTGTGCAAAGTTGTAACAAATGATCTTCCATTTACATCACATGGGCTAGTTTTGGTTTGCTAAGAAAAAACTGGTGCCCAAATACTATAAATCACTTTCCTTTCTTTTCCTCTTCTTCTTGCCAGTCAAATTTCCACATCTGCAAACTTTCAAAATCTTCATTTGCACACTGTGAATATAGCTCAGCGACCAATGTAAGAATATTGATTAATTTAACAAAATTTATATACCGCTTTATTGTAAACAGATATTAAATTTTACTTCAAAAAATTAAAATTGTAATAAAAGTTAAAGGCTGGTATTTAAACATTCAAAATATATTTAAAATCAACAGTTAAGCTAAAATCTTATCAACTCTTACCTGTCTTGCTGGTCTTGCCTGAAGAAAAATTTTTTTAACAGGTGCCAGAAACAATACAGCGGAAGCAAGTGTCAGCACAGTGACCATAGACGCAGGTGGCGCTGTGGTCTAAACCACTGAGCCTCTTGGGCTTGCCGATCAGAAGGTCAGCAGTTCAAATCCCTGCAATGGGGTGAGCTCCCATTGCTCTGTCCCAGCTCCTGCCAACCTAGCAGTTCGAAAGCACACCAGTGCAAGTAGATAAATAGGTACTGCTGTGGTGGGAAGGTAAATAGCATTTCCATGTGCTCTGGTTTCTGTCATGGTGTCCCGTTGTGCCAGAAGTGGTTTAGTCATGCTGGCCACATGACCCGGAAAATTGTCTGTGGACAAAAGGCAGATCTGTGGATAAACGGTAGCTCCCTCGGCCTGAAAGCGAGATGAGCACTGCAACCCCATAGTCCCCTTTGACTGAACTTAACCATCCAGGGGTCCTTTACCTTTACCTTTACCTTTACCAGAGGCAGCGAGTTCCGTGGGTGGGGGGTGCTGCTGTGTCAAAATACCAATTTCTTACAAGTGCGGCATGGCCATTATGTAGCACCTGCAACAATGCCAGTTCTGCAGACTGCAGTGGTAACGCGAAGCTGATGTTCTACTGCTGAGTTAATGGCCCTTCTGACCTGGGAGACCAGCGTTGAAATCCCCATTCAGCCAGGAAGCTCAGACCTTTTCTTTCAGCTTAACATACCCAAAGGGTTGCTGTGAGGAGTAAGATGAGGAGGAAGGATGAAAAATGCAAGCAGCCTTGAAATGCCTGGAGGAAAAACTGATCTGCTAGTGCCATGGGAGCAATGGATACAACCATTGGAACTAAAAGCAGTAGAGTAGGGGTCAGCAAACCTACTGGGCTGGTCCACTGTCTCCCAAACCTTGTGTGGGGCTGGACTATATTTTGAAGAAAAAAATGCACGAATTCCTATGCCCCACAAATTACCCAGAGATGCGTTTTAAATAAAAACACACATTTTACTTATGTAAAAACACAAGGCAGACCCCACAGATAACCCAGAAATGCATTTTAAATAAAAGAACACATTTTACTCATGTAAAAACACGTGATTCCCGGACCATCCATGGGCTGGATTTAGAAGGCGATTGGGCTGGATCCAGCCCCTGGGCCTTACTTTGTCTACCTATGCAGTAGACTTGTGACTCCTGATCATGGTTTTTGCAAAGTTTACCACCATGAGCTCAAGCAGGAGGAGTTGCTGGGACCATATAGCACCAGTTCCAAATGATCTACATTGGCTCCCAGTACGTTTCCAAGCACAATTCAAAGTGTTGGTGCTGATCTTTAAAGCCCTAAATTGTCTCAGCCCCTTATATCTGGAGGAGTGTCGCCACCTTCATCTTTCAGCCGAGACACTGGGGTTATTATCATTATCATTATTATACAGTGGCGCTGTGGGTTAAACCACAGAGCCTAGGACTTGCTGATCAGAAGGTCGGCGGTTCGAATCCCTGCGACAGGGTGAGCTCCCGTTGCTCGGTCCCTGCTCCTGCCAACCTAGCAGTTTGAAAGCACCTCAAAGTGCAAGTAGATAAATAGGTACCGCTCCTGCGGGAAGGTAAACAGAATTTCCTTGTGTTGCTCTGGTTCTCCAGAAGCGGCTTAGTCATGCTGGCCACATGACCCGGAAGCTGTACGCCAGCTCCCTCGGCCAATAAAGTGAGATGAGTGCCGCAACTCCAGAGTCGGCCTCGACTGGACCTAATGGTCAGGGGTCCCTTTACCTTTATTACCTTGGTTTTAGAACAGCTTAGTTTATAAACAGCTTGGAAATAGAATGATGCAAACCCAGAAGTAGGTGTTCCGGTTTATGAACTTTGCCTTGGAAGCAGAACATGTTCAGCTTCCTTCTGTGTGTCTTCCATTTGAGAAATTGAGTCCCAAGCACCCAGCACATATCAGAGGTGATATTTGGAGCTTTCGTTTTTGCTATTCCCCCCCCCCCATTTTTGTTTGTGTAGCTTTTTCGTTTTTTTTTAACTGTGACTTGTTCTTCATTTTATGGGACTGATTTGTGACTTCATTTTTGTGACTTGTTTTTGTGACTGTGTGGAACCCAATTCAGCTACTGATTGGTTGATTGTGTGACTGCAGAAATGGATAAAAGCCCCCATCCAAACAATGACTATCAGCAGTGCACGTAAGAAAAAAAATCAATTTTAATTTTTATCATCTACAATTCTGTCTTATTTGTTTTATAGTACAGTACACTGATTATTGCTTTCATTTTATGGATCAATGGTCTCCTTAGATAGTAAAATTCATGTTAAATTGCTGTTTTAGGGGTTGTTTTTAAAAGTTTGGAACGGATTAATCCATTTTGCATTACTTTCTATGGGAAAGCACACCTTAGTTTTAGAACGCTTTGGTTTTGGAACAGACTTCTGGAATGGATTAAGTTTGGGAACCAAGGTACCACTGTATTTATATTTATTTGTACCCTGCCTTTTTTCCTGACAGGAACTCATGGTGGTTTACAGATAAAAATAAGAGCATATCCTCCAACATATATCTGATGAAATAAGGAACATCCTATTCCATACCCTCCAACATTTCTCTGATGAAAATAGAGATGAAGCTAGGGACACTCCTTCCAACATTTCTTCAGTCAGATGGGCAGAGTATAAAACAACAACAGCAACAGCAACAGCAACAACACTTTAGTGGCCTACATAAGAATGTAACAAGAGCCCTGGGCTGGATCTACACTGATCTTTTTAACATTATTAGAACAATATTAGAGATATCGCTCTAAAACCTCACAGGGAATACTGCTAAAAACAACAACAGTTCCTTACCTTGTTTTCTCTGTAACAACACAGTTTCCCTTACACTGAGGTCCAGCGCTGAGGGCCTTCTGGTGGTTCCCTCACTGCGAGAAGCGAAGTTGCAGGGAACCAGGCAGAGGGCCTTCTCGGTAGTGGCGCCCGCCCTGTGGAACTCCCTCCCACCAGATGTCAAGGGAACAAACTATCTGACGTCTAGAAGACATCTGAAGGCAGCCCTGTTTAGGGAAGTTTTTAATGACTGATGTTTTCATGTACTTTTAATCTTTTGTTGGAAGCCGCCCAGAGTGGCTGGGGAAACCCAGCCTGATGGGCGGGGTATAAATAATAAATTGTTGTTGTTGTTGCTGGTTGCTCTGTAGCGCCCTCTGGTGTCATGTTTTAATAACACATTATTAATGTTACAAGCAGAATGTAATATGTCCAAATAGGTTGTGATAACGGTTCCTTAACCCTTCCTTTACATTATAAACCATGAGTGTAGATCCGCCCCTTTTGGATCAGGCCAAAGGCCCATTTAATCCAGTGTCCTGTTCTCATAGTGGCCAACCAGGTGCCCATGGAAGCCCTCGCAGGCCGGACCTGAGCACAACAGCACTATTTCCACTTGTGATTCCAACTCACCGCCTCCGAACTGACAGAAAAACTCCCACATACATTACAGTAAACACTATAAAGAAAATAGGAAACTGTTGCCCCTGTAATTGTTTTCCTTTTTTTCTTTTCAACGTCTCGTGTCTTCTGACATATCAGGCATATGTTGAAATGAGTACAACAACCAGGAGCAAATCTGAAAGAATGGGCTTTCTGCTTCAACATGAAAATTGACAGAATAATTAAAATGCAATTAATTGGAGATTCAGCAATGGAAGCTGATCTGAATTTCAATGCAATGTGGTTCCTTTCCACATCGGTGCTGGAAAGTAATACGTACCTAAGAAGTTTGACTGCGGCAGCCCTGATTGATCTTTGCTTAAATAGGAATCCTTTCGTTCAGTAGAGAGACAGTGGTGAGATGCCTCAAAGCTGCGGGGAATAGGCAATAAACCATAAGACGTGCCTTTCAAATTACTGGCCTGGGCTATGGAGAAAAACAATAGCCAATATGACCTGCATTTTCCTTGTTGGAACAGAATGCAGCTGTTGATGAGACAGGATAGCTGTTCCTTGCATTTTTAGTAGTGTTTCTGGACTGGTTGGCTTTTTGGTCTCTTACAGCTTCAGGGATCATCACATATGTTCCCAGAGAAATGAGAAAAGCATCTGAGAAGCACAGAGCATGCATGCAATATTTGTGAGAGAAAATGTGCACAACCTGTCTGTACACAGCAGAAAACATTCCCTTCCCATGATTTCCTACAAAGATGAACTGACTGTTAAACATCTTTGAGAAATGCAGCTCTATGAGGGGAACAGTGTTTCCACCTAAGGACACCTTTAAAAAGCTACAGCTCCCAAAATTCTTTGGGGGAAGCCGTGTCTGTTCGAAGTGGTATCAGTGCTTTAAAATCAGTAGTGTGAATGTGGCCTCAGTCAAGTTCATTGATTTCAGCCGGTGTACTCTGAGTAGGACTCAGTTGAATGCCACCCAGTATGAAGAAACTGACTGGTAGGTAAAAAAAAAAAAAGAGTAAAGGACTCCTGGACAGTTAAGTCCAGTCCAAGGTGACTCTGGGGTTGCGGCACCCATCTCGCTTTCAGGCTGAGGGAGCTGGCGTTCGTCCACAGACAGCTTTCTGGGTCATGTGGCCAGCATGACTAAACCACTTCTGGTGCAACGAAACACCATGATGGAAAGCAGAGCGCACAGAAACGCCGTTTACCTTCCCACCACAGCAGTACCTGTTTATCTACTTGTACTGGTGTGCTTTCGAACTGCTAGGTTGGCAGGAGCTGGGACAGAGCAATGGGAGCTCACTCCATCGTGGGGATTCAAACCACTGACCTTCCAATCGGCAAGCCCAAGAGGCTCAGTGGTTTAGACCACAGCGCCATCCGCATACTGGCTAATACCTCTCACTGTATATGAAAAGGACACCCCAAATACAGTCTTTTACAGGCCCTAGCTTTAACATGTTTCTGAAGAAGTATTCAGAAAGTGCCCTCTCCGAGTTCTTTATTATATCAGCTTCCCATTGCTAGTTGTCAAGGGACAACACACCTTTGAACTTTTCTAATATCACAGCTCCCCACTGCTATTTTCCTGGGGTCTGCAGCATTTGTGTTTGATGTTCCGTCTTGCAGACACAGCCGCCCACGTTTCCCACCTGTCTGAAAATTACTGTTCTCTGCAGGTCCTGAAACCTTTTGCTAAAAAAATAAAAATGTGGTTCTGACATTAACGAATGCTGTGATCACAGGATCATGGCAGGTTCAAAGATGAGAGGAAATCATTTGGGTGGCACAAGCCCCCTTTCGCTTAAACGTGTCTCTTCTTGATGAACAAAACGTGGCATGAAATCATATGGAAAAAGCATAATTATGCCCCGAGGCACAGGTGTCTTCGAAGAGGAAATGAGGCAAGCGGTTTGGCAGCACTAAAAATCTACATTGCTGTAAACTTTCCCATTGATTTTAAGTGGGAGGACGACTATAGTCTATTTGATTGCAGTTCTTAACATGCTAATTGTGAAATAGAAAGGAGAACCTGTAAAAAGAAGGGCATTTCAACTTGACGCCTTTGCTAAGTCTGAAGTATGTTAAGTAGTGTCACAAACAGGCATGATGTTCTGCAGGAGGCTATGTGCTGCATTTCCATAAAGGTAATCTCAGGGGCAAATTAGATGTGATGTTAAGCATGTGCTTGTCCCTTGATTGCTTGGATTTTATTTACAACAGAGCAGGGCTATCTGGATTGGAACCTTGGTGTGGGTGGGTGTTGAGGGGGATTTAACCATGCCACAGTTCTAGAAGCATAGGATTTTAGAGCTGGAAGGGAAATCAGAGATCAGTAAATCCAGGAGTGAGGAACCTTTTGGCTCTCTAGATCAGGGTTTCCCAAGCTTGGTTCTCTAGCTGTTTTTGGACTACAACTCTCATCATCCCTAGCTAGCAGGACCAGAGGTCAGGGATGATGGGAATTGTAGTCCCAAAACATCTCGAGACTCAAGTTTGGGAAACTCTGCTCTAGATGTTGCTGAATTACAACTCACATCAGCCATACCAAGCATGGCCAACAGAGTTGTAGTTCAGCAACATCTGGAGACCCATCGGTTCTCCGCACCCGATTCAGTTCAATGCAGGTTCTACAGCAAGGATGGGGAACCTGCGGCTCTCCAGATGTTGTTGGACTTCAACTCCCATCAGCCCCAGACAGCATGGCCAATAGCTAGAGAGGAAGGGAGTTGTGGTCCAACATCATCTGGAGGACCACAGGTTCTCCATCCCTGATCTACAAGGAAAGAGGTACCATAACTAAAGCATCCCTGAAAGATGCTTATCCAAGCTCTGCTTCCATACCACCAGCAGAGCAGATCTTACTGCAATGTTATATTTTGCTGAAAAATGCTCCTTTACAATTCCCACCCATTAGTTTTAGTGCAGAAGTCTGCTCCATACTAGGCATGACAGCCCTTCCTGTATTTGAAGGAAGGGATCATGCCTCTTCTTAATCTTGTCTGCAGGTTAAACATACCCAACACTTTCAACCATTTCCCATAGGGCATAGTAGCCAGACTCCTCACCCCTCTTCCCTTGACAAGCTCCAGTCTGTCGATGTCCTTCTTAAACTCTGGTGCCAACATCAGTACCCCAAATATATCCTGCCCAGCACTGAATAGAGTGGACATGGTCTCACAATCTGGACACGATGCTTCTGAAAATGCAACCAAAGAGCATTCACTTTTTTAAGCATTCTTTTTAGACGTGCATCATTTTGCAACACAGCAATTCAGTTTTACTAGCAAACCGGAGGTTAAACTAATCCCTTTCCAGCCCAGGGACGAGTGTGGGGAGCACTCACATGACACACCTACATACTGCAGCTGACACACTAATGTATCACGACACACACAACGCTATCTGGATCCTTTCCACATCAATCTAGATCAGTCCTCCCTGTGGTCATTATTTGCCACCTGGCCTTGGCACCAATAGCAGCTTTCACTGTGGAGCAAATACCTTGATCGAGAGTGGAACCACAGCAGGGGCCATGCATAGTAAATCCTCTCATCTTCCCTCACACCACGCTCCTAATTTTAACCACCTCTTTTCCACAGTTACTATTTAGTAAACGAAAACCAAGCATGCAAGGGCCAATCACCTGCTTAACATCACACTGCGTATGGTTTTTTTTTCAACAAGGAAAAAAAGTGAAGGTTTGAAGGGAAATCTAAATCCACCCCTTGAAGCTTCATTGGAGAGATCTCTGAGTGGAAATGTGCAATCAGAAACAAGGCAGGTGGGGACTATTAACACCTGGCTGAGACCTGGCCAGGTATACGATAATTCATAGTCGGCATCCAGATCCAATCAAACATCTCTTATCCTTGACTCGGCAAATATTTATTTAGCAGACTGAAAGGGATATTCACAGGTGTAAAATTATATTTCCTTCTACTACAGGGGTTTGCTAATGCATGGCGCACTAAAGCCACGATACATTAGGCATTTATAATTTGGATCTGCATGCCTGGAGGCTATCTTTCCCTGTCAATGCAGGGAACCATATGTGCAGGCTGCAACCCACCTCTTCCTGTTACAGAAATCTCCCCCTCCTTCCCAGAAATGCCACGACTTAAGCGACAATCCCATGCAGATTTCCTTGATAGCAATCCTGCGGATCCAGAATTGGCCTCCACAGTCACTTACAGACTCATTGTTAAAACCGTGTTTATGGAAGACAGTCTTACTCAGCTATGAGTGATCGCCAAAGAAGAAGGAGAAGTATATGTAGGGGTGTGTGGGTGTGGGTGTGTGTAAATATATATATGTGAGAGAGAAACCAGGAGCAACAAAACATTACACGCAATGTAATGAAAATTAAATGGCAAACAAAATATTGTAGTTGGGATGGAATGCTTGCTAAATGTATAATTTCATGGGTCAGAGCTGTTCCTAAATTATTCTTTAGAGTAAATGACTTTGCCTTTCTCCTGTTAAGCAGACACGCAAGATCCATTAATCATGCACACAAGTTGTGGCAGGGTGTTGTTTTCCAGAAATGGGTAATTCATTGAGCTACACCATGCCGTAGACAAAACGACGACCCAGGAAAACTAACACCAAAAACGGATATAATGGAATCATGTATGCTTAATCAATAACAAATAAGATTCAAGTGTATACTAAGCGCTTCTACTCGTGTATGTTCCCTGCCTGGATTGGACAGATGCCACATAAGGGAAACATGGTTTAACAGGAAAATATACATCCAGAAATACTGAAGATGTATAAAAGAAAGTGAACAGGAACAATTTGATTCACAAACTGCTGTACTCCTGAATAATTTCTGGCTATAGATGGTTAATGGATCACTAGGGCAGTTGGAAAATTGAATTATTGAAAATAAATGTATTGGAATCAGTGCTCTTTTTCTAGAAAAAAGAGGTGCTGGAACTTACCACAAATGCCTCCATTGTTCTCTTATACAGTCATACCTCATGTTACGTTTGTTTCAGGTTGTGCATTTTCAGGTTGTGTCCTGCGGCGACCTGGAAGTACCAGAAAGGGTTACTTCCAGGTTTCGCCACTCGCACATGCGCAGACATACAAAATGACATCATGCACATACACAGAAGCAGCAAATCGCGACCTGCGCATGCGCAGACGTGGGTTGTGTTCTTTTCAGGTTGCGAACGGGCCTCCAGAACGGATCCCGTTCGCAACCAGAGGTACCACTGTAATGGCAATAGCACCCACCTGAGAGGTGTCGGAACTGAGTTCTTATGAAAAATAAAGCTCTGATTGGAATAGAAGTAAATAAAAGTAATCCTATAATGGGGAAACAAGAGAAGCAGGTTTTGAAGTTTGAAAGCACAGGAAGGGAAACTGTGGTCTCCCAGATGACTGCAGCTGTCATCATTTTTTACTATAGTGGTACCTCAGGTTAAGTACTTAATTCGTTCCGGAGGTCCATTCTTAACCTGAAACTGTTCTTAACCTGAAGCACCACTTTAGCTAATGGGGGCTCCTGCTGACACTGCACCGCCGGAGCACGATTTCTGTTCTCATCCTGAAGCAAAGTTCTTAACCTGAGGTAATATTTCTGGGTTAGTGGAGTCTGTAACCTGAAGCGTATGTAACCCAAGGTACCACTCTACTGGCTTGTTGCTGATCGGAGTCAGAGTACAGTAACATCTGGATGCCCACAGCTGGTTCCCCATCCCTTGTTTAAAGCAATTAAATATTTTTTTTCTTTCATTCAGTTTCTGAACGAAAGAAGTTGAATTCTACAACGGATTTTCACCCTTAACCGGGGCAGGGATCTATTATTTTAGAAACCAGCTAGAGTGCATTAAATGTTCTTCTATGTTACCAGCCATCCCACAGCTTATATCTTTCCGTCTACACTTGTCTAATAAGCTTCTGCTTTCTTCCCATAAAATGGGACTTGGCCAATTTCCCAACAGTGCCTGTAATAGTGCATTACAAGCCATCCTGACTATTTCCTTAGCAGAATATTGGATCTGTCACCACAACAAATTGCAGATCAGCGACCTCAGTAGTAGATGCTTAGTGTTGTCTTTGGCTTAGGGGGTTGAGGTTTTGACCCAAAACAAAGGTAGAAAATTCAGGATAAACCCTGACATTTTGTGCACCTTATGCTTTACATTTCAGAACTAAAGAAAGACGAAGGAAATGACACTGTAAATATATGTTGAAACTTTTCATGCCTCTTTAGTAGCGATCGAGAGCTGGAAAGCAAAGAAGCTGTATCCTTCCAAAAGTCCAAACTAGATGCGATGGCAGGAGACCTGTGATATTTTCATAGAGAAAATTCAGCTTCATAGGAAAAGGAGGGTGGCATTTAAAATGGGATCACACTGGTGACAGGGGGAACATTAACATTTCCCCACTTCATATCGTTTTCCCAAGCTACTTGCTTTCCTCCCCCCTCAGTCATTTTTAAGCATTGCATTAATTGATCGGGACTGGAGATCAATCGCACAATGAATATGTGTTACCTAGGGTGGTTTTGTTGAATGCTCTGATTTTATTGATTTGTGTGTGAGCGTGCACTTTCAAAAATGAAATCCATGAGTAAGTATTTGAAACAAAGAGAAACATACAGGCCCAGCCTTTTAGATCTTTATTGGAAATATTTTAGGTTGTTTTTTTGGGGGAGGCTCACAATACAAAACAATAAAAGGAAAGTAAAAGTATACTGGGTTGTATTCAACTAACGTTTTATTCAAAGTAAAGGTAAAGGTAAAGGTACCCCTGCCCGTACGGGCCAGTCTTGACAGACTCTGGGGTTGTGCGCCCATCTCACTTAAGAGGCCAGGGGCCAGCGCTGTCCGGAGACACTTCCGGGTCACGTGGCCAGCGTGACATCGCTGCTCTGGTGAGCCAGAGCCGCACACGGAAACGCCGTTTACCTTCCCGCTGGTAAGCGGTCCCTATTTATCTACTTGCACCCGGAGGTGCTTTCGAACTGCTAGGTTGGCAGGCGCTGGGACCGAGCAGCGGGAGCGCACCCCGCCGCAGGGATTCGAACCACCGACCTTTCGATCGGCAAGTCCTAGGCGCTGAGGCTTTAACCCACAGCGCCACCTGCGTCCCTCTTATTCAAAGTAGACCCACTGAAATTAATGGCCATGGCTAACTTAGGTAGTCATGACTAACCCCAAGGTAATCACGGGGGTCAAGTTTGGAGCAATGCGTTTTTTATTTCTCATGACCTGTAGCCTTTCTTGATGTATGTAGAAGGATGTTTAGGGATGTTTTGATGTTTTATGACTCTCTGTGAGCTGTGTTTGAGTTACTATATAAGCTTTGTTTTGACTTTCCTCTGGGCAGACCTTCTTCTTAAATGGCGGTTTGGTTAAAACAGTCATGTTGAGTTGGGCTCCATCCTATTGCAATAGCATCTAATAAACTTGGCTCTTTAACTGGCTGCTGGACTTGATTCCTTGGTTCTGTGTTTTATTTAAAAGGTGGTCCCTCACCTGGGTATAGGTTGTATAGAAGTAGATTCTTAGCACATGGCTAGTCAGAGTAAGTGTGGAGTCCCATCTTAATGCTTGCACCAGATTATGTAGCTGCAGCACTAACAAAATATTCTGGGTGAGCTGAAGAGCCTGTGAGAATAAATGTTTGCTGGCATGGCAAGTCATATTGGTATTTTATTCCCCTTGTCTTAACAGTCAGTGGTTTTGCTGTTGCCAGTTTTAACCAGGGCTTCAACTTTTAAAGTTGCTGTTGCTTTTCTTTTACGCTTGATTTTATTGTTGCATTTTCCTCATTGTTGTAAGCCACCCTGGGGATTTTTCTATTGTAGGATTGCACAGAAATTGACCCACAGAATAAACCTACTTAGAAGTAAAGGTAAAGGGACCCCTGACCATTAGGTCCAGTTGCAGCGCTCATCTCACTTTATTGGCCGAGGGAGCCGGCGTACAGCTTCCGGGTCATGTGGCCAGCATGACTAAGCCACTTCTGGTGAACCAGAGCAGCGCACGGAAATGCCGTTTACTTTTCCGCTGGAGCGGTACCTATTTATCTACTTGCACTTTGACATGCTTTCAAACTGCTAGGTTGGCAGGAGCAGGGACCAAGCAAAGGGAGCCCCCATCATGGAGATTCGAACCACTGACCTTCTGATCGGCAAGCCCTAGGCTCTGTGGTTTAACCCACAGCACCACCCGCGTCCCTCTATTTAGAAGTAAACCCCCCTGATTCCCAAGGAGACTCAGGTAAGTGGCCATAAGATTGTACCCCAGATGAATAAAATCATTAATTATACTGAGGTGGTTTTCAATTTGTTCCTGCAGCCTGCTGTTTATTATTTATTGTAATGCTGGGGTTTTATATATATATATCTATTTTAAAAGGGCAAATTGGCAAGTTTGAGACAAATTTGGCTTTGACACAGATGTTGCTCAATAGGCCTTAAATTCAGCATATGCCCACACAGCCCAGGGTGGGCGCGCTCCTTTTTAAGAAACCAGTAAGCTGATTCATATTCAAGTTACCACATCCACATTGGGATATCAGTTAGAGTAAACTGGATTTTTCTTTTTGAAAGCCCCAGAGACCTTTCCTGCTAATATGGAAAAGAATAACTAAACCATCTTTTGTAAACTCTGGGGAAATTTTTATTTACAGTAGATGATCTAATCAGATACATTCTGTAGCCAAGCAATTTTCAGTGGCTTAAACGCTAGTTTAGATTCCCACCCTGCTAATTCTGCTTCAGTTTGTCCCTTAGAGGGAAAACAGCTTTGGGAATTTGATCTCAACTGCTTCCAACAGAAAGCGGTCTCTATTTGGCAATGATCCAGGCTCCCTCAAGTGAAAGCTGGGATCCAAATATAGCTCATAGAGAAATGTGATGGTTGCAAAATCCCATCAGATCCAGCCTGTTTCCAAATGGTTACATCCAGTACTAATTGTGGGTCTTTGAGGTAGAAGCAAGTGCATCCGAGGAATGGTTTTTGAGTTCAGGCTGATGTCTGGGGTCTTTTGCCAAACTAATTATTATGATTTATTGATTTGAAAATGTGGATTCTCTGCAGTGTATGTAGAGTGTTTTTCCCCCCAGTTCTGTTCAAGGAGTAAGAAGAAAGGCTAACTTTTCAAAGCCTGTCAGGTGCTAATAGCTGCTTGTCTTATTGATTCACCCCATCTAATAATGCACTGTTAGCCTCAGCTTTTGTGACCACCCTTTCATCTATTTAATTTTTGTTTCTTTGTTTTAGCAAGGAGGTTTTCATGTTGAAAATGTCAGGTGGAGTGCTGCAATTCAGTAGAATCTCACCTAACTGACCAGTTGTGGATTGTGAACTCTGGCTGTTTAGTGACCATTCAGTCCATTATGTCTGTCGCATATTTTCTGGGTATCATTAAATCCCATCACTAATTTTATGCAGCAGGTTAGAAGCTATTGGTATCCTCCTGAGCTCACTTTTTCTGGGAGTTGGGGACAGTTATGATTAATAATAATTATTATTAATTTATATTTGTATGCTGCCCATCTGACTGGGTTGTCCCAACCACTTTGGGTGGCTTCCAGCATATATAAAAACATAATTAAACATTAAAATCTTCCCTATACAGGGCTGTCTTCAGGGGTCTTCTAAAGGTTGTATAGTTACTTATCTGATGGGAAGATGTTCCACAGGGAGGGCACCACTACCGAGAAGGCCTCTTTCCTAACTTTTCTGATAACTTCAGGAATAGGAAGTTCAGGAACTGTTAATACTGCACTGTTAAATGTGTTTGGGGGTGGGGAGTAGGATGTATGTTGAGACCCTTCTAATTCCTAGCTCCAGCAAGTGTTGAAAGTTATGCAAGTATTCAAATTCCTGGATTAGCCAAGCTAGCTTCTTGGTGAGGTGTTTGCCTAGTTCATTAAGTGAACAAAGGAAGTGACTCAGTGCCAGAGGACAAATGGGTGGGGCCCCATTAATAGAAAGACAAAGGCTAGTGTGTAGAGTCATATGAGCTAGAACCTGGAAGCAGCAGGCTGCGAAGCCAGAGAGGGAGAGCGATGTTTGATTTCTGTCTCAATCCAAAGTTGTGGCTATGGGAGAAGCAAGACCCCTTTGAGGTTTAATGCTGTGTACCTCTCCATCATAGGCTCACCTTGTATATATGTGGAAATAAACCATATGTCATAAAGACAGCACAGTTTCCACTGTGGCTCGTCCCAAGGGAAACACGAACCCTGGGGGGGGGGGGTTTGCAGCTGGCAACAAAATATTAAAAACACAGTAAAGCATCAACAATTAAAAACTTCTGCCTTCATATGTCTTCTAAAAGTCAGCTAGTTGTTTATCTCCTTGGCATCTGGTTGGAGGATGTTCCACAGGGCAGGTGCCACTACTGAGAAGCCCCTCTGCCTGGTTCCCTGTAGCTTCACATCTCACCACGAGGTTCAGGGTAAGCACCTGAAACCCTTGGAATCTCTCACCACTTGGAAATTGAGATGGCGTGCAACCAATCACACAACAGAAGCAAATGAAGAACTTTTGGGGCACTCCATTCAATAAGGTATGCAAACTGTATCATTTGCATTTAAGCCAAGATCAGTTTCGTCAAAACGCATTAAAGTCAACTCTTAAGTCTGCTGGTTACATTTTATGTCCGCTCAAGAGAATTGCCAATATGGACGCAGTAATTCTCACAATCGCAGAAATAGAATGTTGATCCCTTTCCCCACCCACTGCAGTTATAGGAGTCTCTGCTGATTACATCCACAATGGCCTTGTTTGCCCATAATGCTTGTCCACCTTCAGCACTGAAATAGCTTATACTCCACAGTATGCAGGAAAGGCACAATGATGCAGGCTCTCCACACCTATAATTTCAGCTGAAGGTGAGTCACGGATAAAAGTAAAACCACACTTTTTGTGTGGAGAGGAGGCAATTTATATATTCCAGTGTTGTGTGTTCCATAAGTTCTTCACTACGCCCTGTAAATTTGACCCCTAAGAGGTGCTTCACACTTTTTTCTCTCGCAGCCCTTCTTTCCCTGCTGGGCAACCCTTTTGGCAGGTGGTTGAATCCTCATTCTCCTGAAATCCCCATAATATTTGACCTCATGTTGTTATTAAGCTTTTTCCTAAGCTTAGTAGCAGCAGTTGGGGGGGGGGGGCGCTAGGGATTTTGCATCATAGTTGTGAGAGGGAAAACTGAAAACTTTTCTCCCCCTGCAATTCCCCTTGTACTGCTCAGCTAACTGGGGAACAGTTGAGAGTGGTGAAAAGGGGGTTGAACAGCAGAAAAAATTTGATATTTTTTGTGGAAAAGCCCCCTCCTTTCTTCCTGCTGCTTGACTGATAGTGGGAGGGTATGTTATGGTCCTGTAAGATTGGACACTGTGCCAGAAGGAACTCAGGAATGGCAAAATTTGGAACGAAATAAAAGGGGGGAAATATGTTTCTTGGAGACGGTGCATACTGACCGTTGAATGTGCATATTACCCAGACAATGTACAAAATGCAGTCAAGATCATCCCTATGGCCTATTGGACATTATGAATAATTATATAAAATAATACAAAGTTGATAATCATAAATTATGAAATTACATAAGTATATGAAAATTCATACATAATTATACAAAATTCAGGTTGATATATGCACATTCTCCAAGGCCTATTGGGATTATGTATATTGACTGGAAAATGTGCACAATTCCCCCTTCATGGAAAGATTATGTACACATGCTCCATGAGCGCTGGTGAATGTGCACAACAGCTGGTTGTTATGCATGTTAACCATTCAGCTTGCATACCCCTTAACATATATACCCTACATTATCCACATTTTGAGTGTTTGTCTGTTCGGGCAAACTCCTGGACAAATCTACTGTTGGCACTTAAAAAAAAAAGAAATATGAATATACAAATCACCCTGAATTGCTTCAAAGATCCTTGTTAGCTGGGGGTGCTAACTTCAGCTCAGACAACCCCCCCCCCGAAAGCTATCTGAAAGTTGGCTTTCTATATATTTCTATTGTTTTCTGCTATCCTAACACAAGGAAAGAGTTAAATACAGAAACAGCAAGATAATAACTCATTATATTGGGTCACCTCTTTAAATACCTAAATAGGTCTGAATTTGACTGCTGGATATAGTCAAAGGGAATTAGGGGGAGGGGCAGAAAGAAGGTTGGAAATAAAAGTTACAGACCACCCACTTTCTAATTACACTCCCCCCCCTTCACCTCCTCCGTTCCCCCAATAATAGAGAGTAAGGCTTATGTTGATCCTTTAAATTATAGAAATATGTCCAGTATATAATAAATATATTGTACATATGAAGAGAAAATTGCCTGTTGGTTGTGCATCATTATAGGATTAGATACATACTTTCCAGTTTTTCAGAAATACATTTAACTTTACTTTCCCCTTGAAATTATGATTTTTTACATAAATACTGAATCCACTGGGTAATTATTTTCTTTAATAAAAAAAAGACTATAATACCTGTTGCACCCTGCAAATTATAGCTCATATTATTATTATTTTACCACTCAACACTATTATATTTATCTTCAGAAGGCACACAATTCAAACCCTTTTCTAATTTATTTACAGTCCTTATCTGGAAGTGGTAGGAATAGTATATCACTAATTTTCTGTCGTACAGCTGATACATTTTAAGTACAAGTAAGTGCTGAAGTGTCAGTCTTAACTTTCAAAGAAATGACAAACATCAAAATTCACTAGGAAGGGATCTTTCACAGTCCCCATTAAAATGAATAAGAGTTCTGCAAGAAAATTTTCCAGCAGGTTGGAGCCACCAGTTAGTGGTCCCCCAAACCATTTCAGCTCAGGGCCACATTTATAAATTTAAGCCACTGTCATTATTATTTTATCTTTTCTTCTGAAATACTACCTTTTCATACTCAAACTTAATCATTAGAATCCTTCCAGACATGTTTCTACTGGGCCCTTACATTGAACTGGGATAGTTTTGGTCTATTAATTTAATGCTGGCTGTTGACAATTGGGATCTGTATGAAACAGGAGGGGAAAATAGGGATTTTAGCTCTGAAAAAGTGGAACGAGGTAAAAACATTTAGCCAGAGATGGCTAATCTGTGGACCTCCGCATGTTGTTGGAGAAAGTGGATAACATTAGTGTCTCATAACAGGCTGTCCAGTGAAGCTCACTGGTGGGAAATTATTTACACAGCGCATGATTAACTTGTGGTATTTACTACCACACTATTTTAGTGATGCCAGCACCTTAAATGGTTTTAGAATAGTTGAAAAATTCATGGCGGATGTCAGGCGTGGGGAGTCTTCTTCCCCTGCGGTAGCATCAAAGGGCAAAACTAACAAGCAGTTCATATTTTATAGTCCTTTTTATTCAGTAATCTGGTTTCAAGACAAGAATCCATGTCTCCACACAAAGAGAGATGTTGGCTATTCTGAGCCCCGTCTCCTCCGTTCCCAACAACATCCTGTGGGTCAACAGGAAGTCCCAGGAGTCCCACCCCTCTGCCTCCTCTGTTCTAGAATGTGGAGGGACTGACGAGCCCATGGAGATGGAAGAGGTCTCTGCCAACTGTGCTCTCAACTCCCCTTCCTCATTTACTATCTTGTAACTAGGCAATTCTCCCTTGAACAGTATAGCATCTCTCTCTCTCCCCCTGAAACTGCTGTAGACAAGGGGGGCGAATCCTTCCTCTCCTCCTTCTCTTCAGAGAAAAGCTGATCAGACTGAGTACATACTTCCCAATCTTCCTGCTTCAACCATTCCCTGACAGGGGAGAGGGAAGAAAATGGCTACTATTCATGGCAGCTGTATACCACCTCCAGGATCTAAGAAAGCATGCTGGAGAATTGGGAGATGTGGGGAACTACAGTGGTACCTCAGGTTAAGTACTTAATTCGTTCCGGAGGTCCATACTTAACCTGAAACTGTTCTTAACTTGAAGCACCACTTTAGCTAATGGGGCCTCCTGCTGCTGCCGCACCGCCGGAGCACAATTTCTGTTCTCATCCTAAAGCAAAGTTCTTAACCTGAAGCACTATTTCTGGGTTAGCAGAGTCTGTAACCTGAAGCGTATATAACCTGAAGCGTATGTAACCCAAGGTAACACTGTATTGGCCTATTGGGCATTTGGTTGGCTCAAGCAGGAATCATCTTATGTTAAAATGCCTTCTTATATCATTCAGGCAGTGGGAAAATGTGTCTACTTTGTAAATCTATTTTATCAAATCCATTTCCCCTGAAAAATTAAGGAAAATAATTAGCTACTAATGGACTTTGGTTAAATTGCAGTTATACTGTGGATTCAGACATGGGCAGATACTGTGAAATGCCCACAACATGCCTAATTCCAACAGCTGTCCAATTCTGCTAACATCTGCTCCATAGGAAGAAGCCGATCAGAACCTCTGATGTATTCGCCAGCTGTTTCTAATAGGCAAAGATATTTACTACCCAATAAATGACAATCATTCATAGCTTTCCGTAATTGTAGAACTGCACTGAAGAAGCTGCCTCAGACTCATTGGGATCAGCTGAATATTCTGCTCATGAGGTGCTTTCTGGGGGGTGGGGGGTGGGGAGGTTATTCACTACTGTCGATGATGACAGTCACTTTGAGAATATAAAAGCCAGCACAGCCTGTTGAAGTCACACACACTAAGTGCAGTAATGAGGAGGACTAAAGGAAATCGCTGATCTATAAAATGAACATGAAATGGCAAGGTCTCGTAAAGAGTGCCACGCAGCTGGGAATTAGTATGACAATTTGTACCGAGGCCCTCAATGCCCTTTTATTCTTCTCCAGAAAAAAGGGAATACAAGTAAAGATGAACTGCAATGCGATGATGAAGGTGAAAAATGAGAAAAGAAAAAGAAGAATTCCAAGATACAGTTTGCAACTGGAACTCACTTATTTATTTATTATGATGCAATACAATAGCATAGTACAAAATGTGACCATCTGGATTCAGATCTCAGACACAGAATTGAAATTTCCATCCCCTCTAGAAATCTTAAAAAGAAACTGAACGACTTTGCTAATGATAGGGAATTTTAACTGGGCAGAGGATTTGGGACATAATATTCAGATGGCAGATTGGAAAAAGGTTATGGAAATCAGATTTGAAATTTACAGCATGTTGTACATTGAAAGAAAATTATATGAAAATGATGGTATTTGACTTCTACTAAGTTAGCAAAAATGGTAAAGTGGTATTTTACTCCTACTAAGTTAGCAAAAATGTAAAGGAAAAGTTCAAATATCTGCTGAAAATGTGAAGGAAAAGAAGGTACCTTTTATCATATGTCATGGACTTGTAATAAAAGCTTTCTGGGAGATGATATATAAGGGAATGAAAAAAATGCTTAAAATAACTTTTGTTAAGAAATCAGAAGCTTTTTCATTAGGAATTACAGGTACTGACATACCAAAGGTGCAGAAAAGACTCTTTATGTATGGAACAGCCACCCGGATGTTATTAGCTCAGAGTTGGAAAGAAGACAAAGTCCCTACTGGAGAAGTATGACAAACCAAGATGATGAACTATGCCGAAATGGCAAAGCTGACTGGAAAACTCAGAAACCAAGAGGATTAGAACTTTATAAAAGAATGGGGGGGGGAATTATAAGTTACTTAGGAGACCACTGTAAGCAGATGGAAACAAGAGCAGGATTCTGATTTACTTGTAGTGTGAAAATCACTATGGACAATATGGTTTGATATAAAAATTGGAGTGTGGATGAATATGCAGTTGTAGATGTTTAAAATGAGACCCCATGGAGGAGATGGGGGAAGTCTTGAAATCTGGAGAATTTCTTTATGCATATATGTTTTGGCTAGTTTGTGTTTATTTGTACTTTGTATTTGTAAAACCAATAAAAACTATTTCATTAAAAAAAGAGAATTCTATAGGGTTTGGTGAGCATTGTTGTAACAAGTGACCTCTTTTTCTTATTTTCGCATTTTTCCATGCCACCTGAAGCCAGTCATCGATAGAAGGCTTTGAATTAAATTGACATTATTTTCCCCTTTTTAAAAAATTAAAATTAAAATTAAAATGCTTCTGAATACAGCCTTTGATACAGACTTTGCAGACCTGGCACTCTCCAGGTGTTTTGGACTACATTTCCCAGCAATCCCAGCCAGGACAGCACAGCTGGCTAGGGGGGATGTATGGTAGTTCAAAGCATCTTAGAGGACACCAAGATGACAAAGGCTGTCTAATGTGATTTCTTTGTTTAAGATTAAATCTGGGTGGCTGTGTTCAGCCCCTCCACTCTCAAGAAAAACCACTTTGGGTAGCACTTATTGCAAGCTTGCCATAAATATTGTTGTTGTTTAGTCGTTTAGTGACCCCATGACCCCATGGACCAGAGCATGCCAGGCACTCCTGTCTTCCACTGCCTCCTGCAGTTTGGTCAAAATCATGCTGGTAGCTTCGAGAACACTATCCAACCATCTCGTCCTCTGTCGTCCCCTTCTCCTTGTGCCCTCCATCTTTCCCAACATCAGGGTCTTTTCCAGGGAGTCTTCTCTTCTCATGAGGTGGCCAAAGTATTGGAGTCTCAGCTTCAGGATCTGTCCTTCCAGTGAGCACTCAGGGCTGATTTCCTTAAGAATGGATAGGTTTGATCTTCTTGCAGTCCATGGGACTCTCAGGAGCCTCCTCCAGCACCATAATT
Source organism: Podarcis cretensis (assembly GCF_951804945.1). Taxonomy (NCBI): domain Eukaryota; kingdom Metazoa; phylum Chordata; class Lepidosauria; order Squamata; family Lacertidae; genus Podarcis; species Podarcis cretensis. The sequence continues at coordinate 40,964,784 of NC_137181.1, forward strand.
ATAGTCAATCTCAAATATTCTTTTTTGTCTTTTCTGTTTGATGTTTCCTGTTAAACAGGAAAAAACTAAAAGAATTCTTTTAAAATATGAACAGCAATTAAAAGCAAACATAAACAGAACAGCAGTTGAATTGCAGCCATATGAATGTCTACACAGAAGAAAGTGCCATTGAATTCAATGGGGCTTACCTCATGGTGTAAGGTTGCTGCTTTTACAGTAGGACATTGCAGAATCCAGCACGATGCAACCATCCATAAATCAGTAAAAGAGCATCAAAATGCATCATCATCTAAAACATATATTCATGCATCTTAAGGTATGGATTTGTTTATCCAAGACCCTATTCCAGGAACATAAAATGCTGGAAGAGGTCCTGATCTTGGGGATGGAAGATTCATGTCCCCAAGTGCTTGTGTTCTCTGTGTTCAGTGAACAAGTTGAAGGCAAAACATAGATCACCTCTGTCAAATTTGTCCCCAAACCCCCTTCATCAACTTGGCAACTTTCTTCCATACTGTTAGCTTTCCATAGCCACATATTAGTAAAAACTGTTGGTGTTCTCTGTAGTGAAACCAAAGTCAAGTGATTGATATGAGGAACTTTGGTGTCGTTCTACTGAAAGTAAACAGACTATCAGAAGGGAGAAAAATGCCAGACCAATAAAACTTAGTTGGTACAGTAAACATTATTTCTTCAACCAAATTGTATCATCTGCTTGAGATTTGCTGCAGCTGAAACAATCTCATCGATGACAGATACTTAGGCCTCAAAGTGTGTCTCTTGAAAAACAAGACCAGGATTTGACTCAGATAGAAATATTTTGCGCAGCTAATAGAATTTGTAACAAATTTAGGAAAGTTTTTGGTTCAGCCTTAAATTTGTATGTTCAGTTGGCACCCACCGTGGAATTATGTCTTGCCAAAAATGCAAGATGATTCTTTTAATGAGATTCAGAAGCAATACAAACACAAGCAAGTGAGAAGATTACAGATTTTATTCTAAACAGCAAGCATAATATACATTACCAAGCAAGCACTTCAATCTGCCATTGAAAAGCCCTCAAGAAGTGGCGAAGTGACCTTCAGGTAGCCTCAGTTTGCATGGCCCTGCGATCGATCAGTCCATGTACAAGCTTCTCAGCATTCTGCCCCAAAACCATCTGATTTATAGATTATCGATAGCTAGCCTGTATGGCTATGTGCCGATTATTCATTAGTCACTACATGCAGATCATTCATTAGTCACCCTCTTCCCAATGCTTCTACCTCAAAGAAGGTCAGAAGTTACCCAACGTTATCGCTTCTTCCTTCCACCAGATGATACATTAAAGGCTGCTCTCAGTCATCAAAGAACTTTAACAAGAGATAGAGACAGGAAGTAAGAGGCAGGAAGAGATGTCCATGCTAGATCAACTAACGCCTCGAAATTACAATGATCTTCCAGAAAAGATTGCCCAAACAAATTGCAGCTACACATATTGACAGAAGCACCACCCTCTATATCAGGGATGTGAGACTAGTGGATTATAGGACTAAACATCCTATAATCCATGGGGATTGGCCATGCTGCCTGGGTCTGATGGGAGCTGGAGTCAACAACATCAGGAGGGGGCAAAGGTATCCCTTCTCTTCTCTATTTAATTTGTAGGAACGGCATGCTGGAAGGAGATGTAAGACAATATATACGCCAATAAGTCTCACTCTAATGTTGTTATGGTGCTATAACATTGCTACGAACTCTTTGGAGGATGGGTGATGATAGAAATGTACCCAATAAGATGAATTGAACATTGGCATGTTACCAGATAGCACCTAATCATCCCCAGGGAAGTAAATCAAGTATGTGTGCAGATTTGTTGCATCCTGCGGTGTAATGCATCCACCATGGCTCTCATTTTTTGTTTAGATATTCAAGATATTCCCCTTTCCTTAAAGAGTTGTTTCTTGCTAAAATATATGAAGCCGGAGAATTAAGACCTTTGGTAATGCTAGGCTGGTGGCTATTCAACATGCGAGTTGTAATCGCTTTTTAGTTTGCTGCTGATTTAAACTTCTCACAAGTTTTAAATTATGGCTGTCAGTTTTTGGTAAGTGGTGTTTTTTTTTGTCTTTTTTTGTAAACTGCTTTGAGGGCTTTTCTTCTCTTAGAATCAAGCAGTGTATAAATGTTAGGAAATAATAAATGTTTTAAAAGCACAAACCAAACTATTGCTTGTTGTCCAAAATGAATGTCACTGTGTATGTGTGTGTGTATACATACACGATGCCACTGCAGCAGTGTTAGAAATTAACCAGGAGTGTTTTGTGATTGGCACAGATCCAATTTGCAACCATATGGCGATCTATGGATGTCAGTTTGGTGGCTGGGAAAAGCAAAATGCCCCCTAGAGGAATATCTAAAATATATTCCTTGAAGCTTGAATTTGTTTTATTCTGAATTGCTTAATTTAACGTTTTAATGTGTTGTAAACTGCTTTAAGATTTGTTCCATAAAATATAAAGTGGTATAGACATGAAATTATTATTATTATTATTAATAATAATAATAATAATAATAATAATAATAATACAACAACAACAGCAGCAGACATATGCTAATAGTAGGATATTAAAACCAAAAGCTGTAAAGACTCATCAAAAAATTACAGGTATGTATATTTTCTCCCAGAAACCTTGCAGGTTCTGTTAACGAAACATGTTTGCACAGAAATGGCTATTACAAACTTTCAACTTTGGATTCAGGCATGTTCTACCCTTATTAATCATAAGCTAACATTTCCAGCACTGAAAAGTAATGTAAGCTTAACTTTCCGTGTGTAGTTTCACTGACCTTTGCTTCCATTATGAGTCTGATTTGCACCAGTAAAGGATCATGCCCAGTGATGTATAACCATAAGACGCTCTCCTAAAAAAAGGTTAATGCTAACCTTTTACGCTACTGCATAGCATAATGATACAGTGTTTGACTTCCAAGTCCTTCTTAAAATGAAGCCTGTGCTCACACCACACCAGCTTGAAAAATATTGTAAGCGGGAAGGAGAAAAATCACCCGATTTCTTGGGCCAACAAAAAGTCTTGGACGGCAAAATATGTTTTTGGCACTTGAAAATTCAACTTGATTTTGAATTTGGAAAATTCCAACTTGTACTTGATGTTCAACAAATTGTTTTTTAAAAATGAAATAATAGGTCCTTTATGAACCCTTTCATAGTATACAACAGGGGTTGGCAACCTAAGGCCCAAGGGCCACAAGCGGCCCATGGGGATCGTTTAACCAGCCAACGAGCCACCCCCAAACCGAGCCGCCCACTCAGTGAGTGTCCGCACGCTGTGCTAAACTGGCACAGTGCAGTGTGGGGACCTGCTTCTGCGGCACCGTAAATCACATCTGTGTAGATGCCGGAAATCATGGGGGCACGCACGATACAGCCCATGGAGGGATCTCCGCTTGAGTGAACCAGCCCAGGCGAGGTAAACCTTGCTGACTCCTGGTATACAACTTCTTTTGTCCAAGGTCTCCCCCTGCTGGATCAAGATCTGGGATAACTACCCCAGTACCCATCATCACTGGGGGCTACCACCATTCAAGGCCCACCCAGCAAAGATCACATATATACTGATTACAACAGCACAGTATTTTATTTCTGCCATTTTTTTCACATACTCTCCTTTCTCATTTGTATGCATTTGTTGCACAGAAAGAACAAGAGAGACTTCCCACTTCCCACTCATTGCCAACAGCCTACACTGGGTGGTGCTTCAGAGCCTTTTGAGTAAACAGTCCCCCTCTATCTTTGCAGATATTGCAGATAGACCCTGCCTGACACAATATAGGCATTGCCAATTCTAAAGCAAAGCCTTACAGCAGATGCCCTCTTCCTTTACAGCAGGGGGTGTTAAGTACATTGGTTTACTTGACACAAAAATGAAAAATGGCTAAAGGTATATTGCAGAAGGTTTAACATGCGGTTTAACCATGCGGCTGTATTAAAGCCAAGGAGAGCACTTTGGTGGTTGTTCTGTGGTAGCTAACATGTGAGCTTTGTAACTTTAGATCATGGGATAAAGGCATTGAGTTGCAAATCTCCAATCTGGAGTGAGTTTCTTTTGTATCTTTTCTCCCAAACTCAATGGAGTGAAGATGTAAACCAGGGGTCTCCAAGCTTTCCTTGCCTTGGGCCAGTGTCTCAAGTGATGTTTGCGTGGCGGGCCGGAGGGCAGGGGACTATTTTCAGTGCACATTCGGGTCAGAGGAGGCCCATGTGCATGCGCACAAGCTATTTCCAGTGCTCCTCCGACCTGGAAGTGGGTCCCCATGCTGCGCCATGCCAGTAAGAGTGGGTGGCAGCAGGGGTCGCTGTGGGCCGGATAAACGAGTCCCTCGGGCCTTATCTGGCGCCCAGACCGTAGGTTGGTAACCCCTGATGTAAACTAAGCTCTCCTGAAGGGAGAGTAAACAGCCTGGAGGCAGTGGAGAGAGAGAGAGAGAGAGAGAGAGAGAGAGAGACCTTTGCTTTTAGGTCTGTTTGGGTTATTTCATATTTTGTAAGATGCTGAGCCTGTTCTGGACAGCACAAGATATTGTATGGATGTTTTGGATGCATTCTTTACTGTAGACGATTTTATTTTAATTAAATGTTCTGCCAGTAAAACTGTGGCCCTTCAGATATGGCTAGATTGCAACTACCATCATCCCTCATCATTGGCCTTGGTGGCCAGGGCTGATGGGAGTTTGCATGCAACAATATCTGGAGGGCTGCTGGCTCCTCACCGCCTGCATTTCAGAAATAAATGTGATAGAACAAACTGTGGGCAGATGAACTAACTAGCTCACCTGAGTTTTACAGAGGGCTGAGGATGCTGGTTCCCTTAACAATGCAGCCAATGTTCCATGCCAGAAGTGATTACCTGAGAATGAGTGGCTGGGGACAAGCCTGACTCATCAGTATTCAGTGCCACTGACATAACTTGAAGGAGAATGAGAGGGAAAGAAACCTAACTAAAACACGAGAAGGAGAGGAGATAAAAGGCAACCAGTGAGGCAGAAAATAAGGACACTGCCAAATTGCTTAGGAACAAAAAAAAAAATCACATACCTTAAAAGTTGTACGTTTGAGTGGTACGGCATGTCCTCCCTATTCAGCTCGTGCTTCTCTTTGAACTTATCACCGTGGCAATGAATCGCTAGAATCATGGACACAGAAGTGCATATACAGGGCCTACTGACAACAGGAGTCTGCGTCGTTGCCGTTGATGGAAAGAAGCCTCTTTCCAATTTCCATCCTGTTAAAGGGAAAAAAAGACTCCTGAATTAAAGGAATGGCTTCTGCTGTGCCTATTGCTTCTTCCCTATTGATGACAGGACAGCCGCAGGTATTTAAGACTCTACTGCTTGCATTGAAGCCACAGATCAAAAGGAAAACGCAACTGATAAGAGAAAATTGGCAGTGGCTCAAGGTCACTACTCATGTTGCAGTGTTCAGTCAATGAAGTGCTACTGAGGAGCAAGTGTATGTGCTACTTCTGCATTAAGCCACATCATGTTGGCTGAATCTCCAAGCTAGACTTCGCTCTTTGCTGCTTATTTTTGCTTTACCTTTCTTTCTTATCATACTGAAAATGTGGAGTAACAGTGTGATCTTTTACTGAAATATATGGCCTTTGTTGTTTAACCACTTTTCCCTTATAACAAGAAACAAGGGATGCCTGAGAAATCAGATTCCTGAGGACAGACATAATTCATACTTCCTGGGCTACTGTGCAGGACATAGTTATCCTTTAGTTTTATTGTAAAATAATTCTGCCTCACCCAAAGAGGCTCAAGTCAGTTACCAAAGAGTAATATATAGAGAATAAAAACAAATATAATTCTCTGAAACACACTCCAATTAATAAGTGAACAATATCCCTAACTAATAATATTGCCTTTGATTATTGATAAAGTAAGTGGAACAAATAATCAACTCTTCATGGCCTGACCTTGCAGGTTTGAATTTCATTTTCTGCTTCTTCAGTCAGGTTAATGAGGGACAGTATTGCTTGAAATACTTTTGACCATGTGTCACTTTACTGAGGAAACTAAAAAGAGAGTCAATACCATTGATAACCTTTGAAGTCCCTTCCCTCTGCTCAATTCTCAGTTATGTTCATTTTACTAATTTCACACTTCTCTGAATTTTATGGCACGGTTCCCAGCTCAAAAATTGTACCAGAATGTATTAAAATGGGTATTTTTGGCATGATGCATTGAGAAACGCATGCATAGAAATAAAATACACATTTAAATGTGTATAGTTTGTTTAGAATAGTATTTAATATAAACATTCATGTGTGTGTGTGTGTTTTGTTTTGTTTTTAAAGATCACAGATTAACATGGGAACAGGACAGAATGGATTTATGAATGAAAAACATACAAGGACTGGAAAGAACCACAAGAAACAGTAACCCAAGAACAATGAATTGATGGCTTAATCGGTTTTGAATTTTAATTTAAAGTACCCCATGATCATTGGTATGCTGCCCTCAGGATTGCAGTCACGTCTTAGCCAATTTCAGCATTCACCCATTTCCAAACAGAGGAAGTTGTTCCTTGCAACCTTACTTTTTTGAAAAGTAGGAAGAGTTATTCCTACAGGAATTCAGACATAGGGCAGATGGGAGGGGGCCTGTGCATGGCCCCCTTCCCCCCATTCCATTATACATAAAGAACTATAGATAGCAAAGTTTTGGTATTCAAGGGTTTGCTTTATGGATATGTGTGTGCGTGCATGTGTTTTACAGCTCCTGTTTGTCAGTTGACTTCTTCTTCTTGTTTTCCCCTTTGCTTTCCATTACTTGGAAGGCTTAATTGCATTGCCCTTTTAAAATTCTACCTTAAACTTTACGGAACGAGATGGTCATCACAGAGTCTGCAAGAGGAAAGTACATCCTCGAGTTTTATTGGAGTTTTATGATCTCTCCTCCTTTGCCATCTTAATTTCTTCTCCTTAGCATTTTGTTTGCCTGCTCACATTGTTGTGGGTTGGGTTTTTTGGTTTTGTTTTTTTCAAATGCTGCTTCACTTAAATCTAGCACGTTGGTAATGTCAGATACAACTCAAACTCTTGTGAACTTTTTAAAAATGCAGGGAATATGTTTCTGTTATGGTGGAAATAAAAACTGCTTAACTGAGGGTGATCGACAATAAAACACTTTAAAATTATTAAACTGAATATAGCTTTCATTAATCCTCAGCAATGCATATTAATAGGTCTGTGAATCATAGCAGCAGATACACTGTAAACAGTGCCATTTTACCATGAGGCACTTAGAATAAATCTTAACAGTGCAGGGGTAAAGTTTCTATTTTACGTTGCCTCCAGTCAAGTGTTTCTTCAGGATTGCTCTTGCTTAATGATTTTGAGTGATAGCAACATATGCCAAGAGGGATTCGGTTGAATATACTTTCCAGGTGCATTAACTCTGCACACTTATCCTGGGGGTGTGGGGCACTTACCACGTACAAAAGACCGCAGCATCTGAAGTTGTTGAATGTGCGATCAGTTTCGCCAATTATTTTCGTTGCTTTTCCAAATTATTACAGATTGTTACCGAATTGATTCAATTTAATACAATTTTCCAAAACCGGTTTCCCACTCTCCTTACAAGATATGTCCAAGATAGACACCCCCCCCCACATTCTTGTGTAAGTTCTCAATGAGTCTCTAGTACACTGGTACCTCGGGTTACATACGCTTCAGGTTACATACGCTTCAGGTTACAGACTCCGCTAACCCAGAAATAGTACCTCAGGTTAAGAACTTTGCTTCAGGATGAGAACAGAAATCGTGCTCCGGCGGCACGGCGGCAGCAGGAGGCCCCATTAACTAAAGTGGTGTTTCAGGTTAAGAACAGTTTCAGGTTAAGAACGGGCCTCCGGAACGAATTAAGTACTTAACCAGAGGTACCACTGTAATTACCAATAGTTACCAGTCACTCAGTAATTAGTTTTGATTCTGCTTGATTGTTGACAAACTGAAGCTCCTACTACATGGTGACTGCTGAAGCGATACAACCAGGCTGGATCTACACTGACCTGTTTAACATTATTTCCCCCTATTAGATGGATATTAGTTATGTTGCTCTAAAATCTCACAGGGCACACTTGTTAATTGAAATGTTTTTTTACCTTGGGTTTTCCCATCAAATGTAGGTAATATCCAACCACACCATTTTCCAAAATGCTGTTTCTTTCCCTGCTGGTGGTCGCTGGTTGCTCTGCTCTGCCCTCTTGCATCACATGTTATTTCTCTCTCCCCCCCCCATATCCTTTGCTTTCTGCTCCCTGAAATACCGCTGGAGGGGCGTCAGAGTTTGCACACAGTAAAAAAAAAGGTAAAACACTAAATAGGAATATAGGAACAGTGCTTCACTGATATAGTAGCATAAAACGATTAGAAATTAAATGAAAAAAAAAGACAAGGTAATAACGCATTATGAATGTAAAAAGTAGGGCGTCGTGTCCATCTACGTTATCAAAACTGTTAAGTTGTGGGTGAACATATCAGACGACACAACGATTCTTCAAACAGCTCTTGTTTATTCACAGGCCAGAACAGAACTGAACTGAAGGGTTCAGCCAGCCTGCTTATATAGAGCTCCACTAGAATGCAACAGTAACCATTTTCTGTAACTATCCAATCACTGAACGTCACTTTCAATCCCTTATTTGCATATGTGGACCTGAGTGAAAACTATCTACAGTATCCCCCTGCTGGCCCAGGGTGAGAACTTCAGTACATAACAAAAACCATTCCTTAACCCTTCCTTAACGTTAAAAACCATGAATGTAGATCCGCCCCAAGTGATGAAATTGTACATAGTCTAGAGCCCAGTTTCATGGATAAGATTATCAAGGATGAAATCAAGGAGCTGATCTCAAATAATACACCTGACGAACTGTGGTGACAACATTTGGTTAGGGTGGCAAAGGGAAAGAGTTAAAAGGGAGCAAATGGATCATTGACTATAATGGCATGTCCCAATATCATCATAGAATCTCCACTAACACCATTCATTAGTGGGTAGGATAAAAGACAGCAATAATATAGATACAATATAGATAAAAAGAACAAAGTCAGTGTCCATGTTTTTCTTAAGACAATCACTCAAGTCTTTTTTGGGGGGGAGGGGAATACAATACAAAAGATACTTCGCATGCTAGGCCAGAGTGTTTCATGTATAGCCAGATGTAGCACAAGAGAATGAGTAAGACCTGCGGGAGGGAAGGTAGATGAAATGAATTTATTTTTTGTGAGAGCAACAAGCTGTTATGTGATTACACCCCCTTCATTTTGTTAAAAGACAGCTCCACTCCTCAAGGTTAATCACAAAAGGGCATGCATCCATTTAGGACCTGTAGTCCACCAGCTTTTGTGATGCTGCACACAAAAAGCTTAGACATCATTTGTGCACCTCAGCACTGTGGTAAGCATTATATTCTTCTAGCCTGTTGAAAAAGCAGAGGGAAATCAAAGGCCATTGGCTTGACTTACAGCAGTGATATAAAGTGCAGCCCGACCCATTTGCCAGGAAGAAATTTGTGCAAGCTCAAAAAAAAAGTGTTTTTTAAGGTCTTTAACAATGGCATAGACTCACATTGTCAGGAAGTAATTTATTCTCCAAATGATTACAATAAAAATTGCTAATAAGGTGACCCCCTCCCCACCACTCAAACATGCAATGGAGCATGAATAGATGGAATTACAAGAAATACTATCTGAGAACCTGAGATACTAGCAATTTTAGAGACCTCGCAAGAATTTTAGGTCAAGACAAGAAAAAAGAAGAAGAAGAAAACCATATGGGTTCTGAATTGGCCTCTGGCTTCCAATTATTATTATTATTATTATTATTATTATTATTATTAGCCCATTTTAGAACATGATAAAGATTTTACACCTTGTAAATCAGAGATCACATCATATACAGAAGCAGTACAACTATAGCTATTGGGTAATTTAAAACATAACGTAGAACTTCAAATTGAATCATGGGTGATGTTCAAGGGTTCTTTGCCCTGATCTTTGTGTGTGTATCTTCTGAACAGGGCAAGATATGGAGGTTGGCTAGCTACCTGCCCCTTCGCTGGATAATGAGGTGACTGAGGTTCAGAGCTAGTGGTTTGGGGTTCAGCATCGATGAATGTCCAATATTCATGGGCTTTTTGCTTAATGTCATCTAATGTACATCTTTTTTATATAAAAAAGCATTTTATAGGGACATGGTTGCACACATATTTGGAAGAAAGAGGCGAGATAAAAATGTTGGATAACAAAGGGTCTCAGCTTGATTAACTTAAACACATGCCATCTTCAGTGGAACAGGAGCTGGTTGAGGCAGGGGCCAGATTGATGTCTCCTCCTCTGAACAAAACTAGGCCAGGCCACACCAGCAAGCCACAAAGGAGATCTGTGCCCCATAGCCCCGAGGGGGGAAAAATCTCAGGAATACACAATCACCATAAAAGTGCCTCTGGGAGCACCTCAATGACTCTTCTTACCCATTGCCTTTCCCATGCTGTCCACTTAGTAACGGTAAAAGGTAAAGGGACCCCTGACCATTAGATCCAGTCGTGGCAGACTCTGGGGCTGTGGCGCTCATCTCGCTTTATTGGCCAAGGGAGCCGGCGTACAGCTTCCGGGTCATGTAGCCAGCATGACTAAGCCGCTTCTGGCGAACCAGAGTAGTGCACGGAAACGCCGTTTACTTTCCCACCGGAGCGGTACCTATTTATCTACTTGCACTTTGACGTGCTTTCGAACTGCTAGGTTGGCAGGAGCAGGAACCAAGCAATGGGAGCTCACCCCGTCGCAGGGATTCGAACCGCCGACCTTCTGATCGGCAAGTCCTAGGCTCTGTGGTTTAACCCACAGCGCCACCTGCGTCCCACTTACATTGTGACAAATCCAATGAAATAAGCCTCAAGACAATTACCCCAATTTCCCCCCAAGGTGAAGTACTGAAAAATGAAAAATACGACTTCACAAAGCCAACCAGGCCCTACTCAGCCCCAAAGTGACTGGTTTAAAATTTTAAATGTTTTCTGCACAACTTCCCCCACCTCCACCAGGTGCATCTGTCCGAAATTTAGCAGGCTTAACCCACTCCAGATAAGTTCAGCTACCTGCAAATTTCACCCATTTATGTGAAAAAGAGAAAAGCTATAGCTTTTTAAAATTATTATTTCCCATCATAGTTAATGGGGGCAAAGCAGAACTTTGGATTTAATAGATCTGTACCCATATTTGTACAAAATCATGAGACAGAGGCTGTTCCAAAACAGCCTGCTTCCAAACACTACAGTTACAAGTTTAACATTTTGGTGGCTACACACTCTTATTATATACACATGGCATTTAGGAAGAGAAATGTAAATGTTGGTGTTAAATGGCCATGAAATGCAAAACTATAGTACAGTAAATTACAAAAGGTAAAAGGTAAAGGACCCCTAGATGGTTAAGTCCAGTCAAAGGCGACTATGGAGTTGCAGCGCTAATCTTGCTTTCAGGCTGAGGGAGCCAGCGTTTGTCCACAGACAGCTTTCTGGGTCATGTGGCCAGCATGACTAATTCGCTTCTGGTGCAATGGAACACCATGACAGAAACCAGAGCCATTTACCTTCCTGCCACAGCGGTACCTATTTATCTACTTGCACTGGCATGCTTTCAAACTGCTAGGTTGGCAGGAGCTGGGACAGAGCATTGGGAGCTCACACTGTTGTGGGGATTTGAACTGCCAACCTTCTGATAGGCAAGCCCAAGAGGTTCAGTGGTTTAGACCACAGCGCCACCTGCATCCCTAGTAAATGACGAACTACTTTATGTAAATGTATGTAAAACAACCTTTCATAGCAGCAGTAAATAGTGGTAACACAATCACTTTAGCGTTGCTGAGAAAAGTGACAATACAACTGCAGCTTAAATGTATGCAAAATTAGCACAGCAGCAGTGACTGAGTATGGGAAAATCATCTTAACACTGCTGAGCATATTAACCTCCGTAGTGGACAGAGAAACCATTATCTCCATTTAGACCCAAATGAAGAGTTTAACTTTATTGTAAGTTGCATTTCGGCAGGTTCTCACTGCTGTTTTTCTCTGAGGTGTTTTTGTTCTTGTAAGAGACTTCATAATAATTATCAGCAGTGCCACAGCTCCTAGGATTCTGCCCTGAGAAGCCTTCAGCAATTTCAAGGAAACACAAACATCCAAAGGCCTGTTATCTATATCTCTTGGGAATCGGTGAGGAAAGATAATTTTGCAGAGCAAATTACCTATTTCTATTTAAAAAGAACACACACACATACACAAAACAAAATAATTGTGTCTCACACAGTCTGTTAATTACTTATGCACCCAACTCTAATCTCAGATCATTGATATTCCAAATTGTTTTTATTCTCTTGAGGATCAAAAAGAGTCCTGGTTCAGATTGCCTTTGACTTCTAATTCATGCAGAAGTTCAAGAATATTAGGAAATTATGTGGAACATTTCTCTCTCTCTCGCTGATAGTATAAGTGAGTTATAAACTGATTAACTTTTCCTTCACAAATTATAATGCAAGAGCAATTTTTAAAAAGCAAATATTGACATGCAGGATCAAACTAAAGTTCCCTGCAGTTCAACATCGCTATAACCCAGGTGGCAAGATACCTGGGAGTAAGCCCCAAGGAGCTTAATGGGACTTGCTTATTTCAAATATATAGCATTGTGCTGTAAAAGTGACTGAAAACACAGCAGCATGATCAAGTAACAAATACCTGGAAGCCATGGAAAGCTTTTGAGTTAAAAATATTTTCACAAGTTTTGTTCTGTGCTTCCCAAGTGAATTCTCCTCCTCTGGCAATTCTGCAGAGTAGGAGACTCTTCATTAAAGAGCTCTGAGCAATCTTATATAGCAGGCTCTGGTTTATAAAGTAACCAACATGCCTTTTCTATCTTCCTGCCTTTTTGCAGCAGACAGATACAAGAAAGAAGACTGTGTTTACCTGTCACTCACATTCTGTATTTTCTTTTAACTTATCATTATTTCCCTAGTTGTATTCATACTGGCAGATTTCTAACTTTTCCTTAAAGTAAAGGTAAAGGTACCCCTGCCCGTACGGGCCAGTCGTGTCCGACTCTGGGGTTGTGCGCCCATCTCACTTAAGAGGCCGGGGGCCAGCGCTGTCCGAAGACACTTCCGGGTCACGTGGCCAGCGTGACAAGCTGCATCTGGTGATCCAGCGCAGCACACGGAAACGCCGTTTACCTTCCTGCTAGTAAGCAGTCCCTATTTATCTACTTGCACCTGGGGGTGCTTTTGAACTGCTAGGTTGGCAGGCGCTGGGACCGAACGATGGGAGCGCACCCCACTGCGGGGATTCGAACCGCCGACCTGACGATCGCCAAGTCCTAGGCACTGAGGTTTTACCCACAGCGCCACCCGCGTCCCTTAACTTTTCCTTTAACTACCATTAATTTTTCAGTTGTTTTCAGAGAAAGAGAATTTGGCCTTGTTCCATGGAACCATTTAGATTCAAACCAAACTCTTCTTTTTACTAATTGAAGTGCTTGCTTTAAACTCATTGGACCCTGATTAATACGCTACTGCAACTGTATGAGGTAATCCGAAAACAATGTAGTTTTCACAACTCTAATCCTTCGGAGGCCGCTATTTGCAATTTGGCACCTTCCCCCCTTTAAATGAAGAGATTTCATGAACAATGGGTTGCGATTGGGTTAGGGATGTTGAAGAGGTCTGATGGAAACAGAATGGGAGCAGAAATTGCCTATGTTCACTTGATCATTCCATGTCAAAAATGGAAATTAATCTGGCCAATATGATCAGTATTTGCAGTTGTTGCTGCTTTTAGCCCACAAATGATATGCAATTGAATATGTCCCCCTGCCCTGCACTTGCATTGTGTGTCTTTTCCGTTGAAATGAATGGGATGGGGAAACATCATGGCAATGCAGCTTACATAATTTATGTACAGTGGTACCTCGGGTTAAGTACTTAATTCATTCCGGAGGTCCGTTCTTAACCTGAAACTGTTCTTAACCTGAAGCACCACCTTAGCTAATGGGGCCTCCTGCTGCTGCACCGCCAGAGCACGATTTCTGTTCTCATCCTGAAGCAAAGTTCTTAACCTGAAGCACTATTTCTGGGTTAGCGGAGTCTGTAACCTGAAGCATCTGTAACCTGAAGCATATGTAACCCGAGGTACCACTGTAATTGGTTATGTAAGTTACATTTCAACAGGGCACACAGTGAGACAAATAACATCATTCTTGGTGAAAGACGAACTGCAGCAGAACAGAAATGGTGGCACATGCAACAAATACAGGCTGGAACAGAAAACAATGCCTTCTTACAGCCCTAGCTTTGGACGTAAGCGTGTCAAAGCACACATTATTTCCATTGTGACTGTGATAATTAGGCTGTTTTGCATGAATGATCTTCCAGTTTGTGAGATGAGCATTCATTAAGATGGTGAACCCAAGCCAGTTCACATTGAGTTCCATATCCAGTGACCTTGTATGAAGATGGACATTCCTCTCTATAACAAAAGAAGGGGCCAGGCATCTCTAATGGGAACAAATTAGCATTATGATGCAGAGTCAAAGGTGTATTCCAGATTGTTTGTGTCAGTTTCCCTTGCTAGATTGTGGCACCAGTTTCTAACCTTCACACGGTTTTAAATACTTATATATATTACTATTTGTGGATTTGCAGCCTCAGCATTGAAGACATTCCTTTTCAGACTGTTGACATCTTCTGCCTCTTTCTCTGTTAAATAAATAAAAGATGCAATTAGCAAAAATATTTTCCATTTTCACACAGTGTCTTAATCAGGTCTTGGTTATAGTGTTTGCAATCATGTTCTTGTTTTCATTGCAACTTAGACAAGAAATCAGAAGGTTTATGCAGGCATGGTGAATCCATAGATTAAATTCATCCCCTTAATGGTAAAGTCCTTCATCTTGCTGAATAGACAATGAAATTCATAGTTGCATGACAAAGCGCAATGTTTGACTACTTTTTCAATTTACAACATTAAAATTACAGTTTGACATTGATGGGAGGTTAATTAAACGGAAGCTGCCAGCAGATTTGTTCTGTAAAGAAGATATCGTTTACATTACATTGTGATTAGCCACCACACAATGATTCCTAATGTTTTTTCAATAACCTGTCATAAATGTATTATATGAATACATGATTACAAAAGGAAATAACATACGTTGCAAATTGGTAAACAGAAGGTTTGGGGACTATTCATTTGCTGATAAATCATTTACTTTTTATTCCACAAACATACCATTTAGAATCTGCAGGGGTTAATGTTAGTAAGGTTAGGATTCTAAAAGTATTTCAGATTCACTGACAGAGGGCTGTTTTCAGGCAACTGATGTACCTGGTCAGTTCATACAAGTCTGCACATCTTTCTGAGCTGAATCCAAACTGGTTTATCACCCAGAAAAATGAGGCCAGTGCAGGTTCTCCTGTTCAAATGACTAAAGGCATGGGGTTCTTCTGCCCCATATCACACTGCCTATTTCCACTACATAACAAGAGTTCTATAACTATATAGAGTATCTGCTTTGCACTTCAGATGTCCCAGGTTTGATTCCCAGCATCTCCAGGTAGGTCTGAGAATGTGCCCAAACTGAAACCCTTTAAAGCCATTGCTGCTAAAAGAAAACAATACTGTGATGGCCTGGGATTCGGACTCGGAGGCCGAACCTGAGGAATCCCAGCCTGCACAGGAGTCCCTGCCTCCAGAACCAGCTGAGCCGGGGCTGGGGCTTGAGCCTGAAGGGTCCTCACCTGTGCTGGATCCTCAGGTGCAGGCATCAGCTGAGCCTGCTCTGGCTCCTGAGGTGATGGAGGACCCATTGCCTGCAGGTGCTCCACTCTCAGCCCCATCAGGGGAAGCTGAGGTTGCCTCTGGGTCCGGTAACCCTCCAGCCTCTCCTGAGCTGCAGAGGCTCAGGGCAGAGAGGCGGAGGGAACTAAGTTCCCGCAGGAGGAGTGCTTGCCTCCAGGCCAGGAGAGGCGAGTCACCTGTGGACTGGGGCTGCCCTATGCCTTGGAGCAGATAAAAGCCAGCCAGCCCCAGTCCCAGGTTGTGGGAGCAACATTGTTGGTAGCCTGTTCCTGCCTGCACCCTGTCCTGCTCTTCTGCCAGAGTTCCTGACCCCACCTGACTCCCTGCCTTGGACCCAGCTTCAGCTTTGACGGACAGCCTCCATACCGCACCCTCGACCTCGGACTGGACTCGGACCTCGCCGCATGGTTAGCCCTCGGGACCAGCACAAATACCAAGCTAGATGGACTGATCTTCTGACTCTTCATAAGGCAGCTCCCTAGGTTTCTCTAAGCTGCTGGATCAGACCAAAGGTGTAGATTGTCCAACATCCTGTTTTCGAGAGTCAGGTGCCTCTTGGAAGCCAAGCAATAATTTTCAGAATGTAAAATTAAAATTCTTTGGTTTTCTGAAAGCAGTTCATGTGCCTCTTCAGCGAAAGTAGTCTTGCCTAGCTAAATATTGTCGAGTCACAACAATAATCGTAGACTTGAATTCCTCACACCCAGAAACATATTTTTAAGACAGCTTACTGAAGAAATTTGCAAAAAATAAGTTTCACTCCCTAAAATGACACCCTCTATAATGTAGTGATGATGATGATGATGATGATGATGATGATGGTGGTGGTGGTGGTGGTGGTGATGGCACCCATCTTACTAGGCTGCCCAGCGACAAAAAGTGCACCTTTCTTTATCTGAAAAAAATAGAACTTACTTTTACATCACTCCGTCTGCTGGTGAAAACCTAACAGAAAGATAAAGCAAAACAATCTTTTCATTCCTGGAAGCTGATCCGAACCCCTTTCTTTCTTTTTTTAAAAGAGGGTCTGTGTTGCATTTTGGAAGACTTCGCAGTGCTCTGGAAAAGACATTGGGGCTAATTTGGTTGGGTTCATCACTGCCTCAGAAATTGAGCAATTGGAGAGATCATCAGGGGAAACTTCCTAACAGTAAGATCTAATGAACTGTCAAATGGTTTTCCATAGGGAGTGATGCTCTTGGCTCGTAGGAAACGAGACTGGAGGAGGCAGCAGAAAATATACTGTAGTGCGAGAAACAGCACTTCACAACTAGAGACTTGAACCAGACGACCTGTTATTTCTATTCTCTCCCCTGTAAACCTGTAGCTCTTTGATTCCCGCAGCAATGAGTGCTTCGATCGCAGGCTGCTGTGCCGCTTGCTAATGTGTACTCGAGGCAAGCCTGCACTTCCAGTCGCTGCGAGGGCTTTTGTGAAATTCGGGATGCTATGGCAAAAACCGTGGCTGCCATCGTTTATTTTAAAAGAGGCAAACACCCAGCAACTTTCACCACATGTCCTTGCTATTTAAAGGCTAATGCTTTAGACAGGGCAATTTATTTGCAAGTTATAAGTCATTTGGAAAGGGACACGGGTGGTGCTGTGGGTTAAACCACAGAGCCTAGGACTTGCCGATCAGAAGGTCAGCGGTTCGAATCCCCGCAACGGAGTGAGCTCCCGTTGCTCGGTCCCTGCTCCTGCCAACCTAGCAGTTCGAAAGCACGTCAAAGTGCAAGTAGATAAATAGGTACCGCTCCGGTGGGAAAGTAAATGGCGTTTCCGTGCGCTACTCTGGTTTGCCAGAAGCGGCTTAGTCATGCTGGCTACATGACCCGGAAGCTGTACGCCAGCTCCCTCGACCAATAAAGCGAGATGAGCGCCGCAACCCCAGAGTCGGTCACAACTGGACTTAATGGTCAGGGGCCCCTTTACCTTTACCTAAGTCATTTGCAAAGTCAAAATAATGTAGCTTCTTTCCTTGTTATAACAAATCAGTCTCATGTGGCATCGCTTTCATAACCTCATTGCATCATACTGTGATATAAACAGTAACGTCTCAGGTAAATGAATAGGGATAGCAACTACCAATATTTTCGCCAAGTTGCAGTTTACAGTATGGCATATGGTGCCTGATGTCTTATACCCACATACACAAAAGCACTGATCTCAGGGAAATATCTGTTGACTTGTTTGCAGAGGTCGGAGACGTTTAATACAGCTAAATTTGCAGTGAAGGCTGTTCAGCTTAGACAAGGTCTGCTTTTTATATATATATTTCTTAAGTCAAATTTTGATCTCCATATATGATTCCTATGTCTAATTTATGTTCATAGATTTCTGTTTGGCTACAATCTGCATTTGGTTGCCTTATTAATATATATGAAATTTGTGTGTATAATCAGTTGCAACTGTTTCTTTGAGTTACATCACGGCATAGAACTGTGTTATTTTTTTTCAACTAACTGCAACTAGCTGCCATCCTGTGTACCAATTTACTTGGGAATAAGTGCCTTTGGAGTAAGTAGACATGCATAGGATCACACTGTTTGGGAGGAATATAGTTGCGCAGACCAGTATTATAGTGGCCAATCTATGTCAGCGTAAACCTGGATGTAAACAAATTAGGGCTTTGCTCTACTTACATATCCTTCTAACAAGGAGGAATGTCTGCAGTGAATATTCTGAGAATTACCAGTAGGGGGGAGAGTTTTCATCAGTCTGTTGCCTACCGAAAGGCCTTCTCACTTGCATAGGGGGCTGCTTGAAGCTTCATGCCAATCTCTGCAGGAGTAACTCTCTCTTATCCGCCAGAAGTGTTTGCAACCAGCATAGAGCTCTTCTGAAAACAATGGCTCAGGTGTGCTCTCTACTCTGGCTTGAAGGCAGAAAGAAACTCTGAGAAAACTCAATGACTCTCCTTTATAACATGAAAGCGACTTGCTTGATAAATACCTCACTGTATGAGATGCTCACATCAAATACAAGTACCCCTGATTTTTGGTTCCGTGTGTGTTTATCTTCATCATACCAGTCCATTTTTTTAAAAAAATCATATATGATATGATAGCCATGTTCAAATATATAAAAGGATGTCACATAGAGGAGGGAGAAAGGTTGTTTTCTGCTGCTCCAGAGAAGCGGACACGGAGCAATGGTTCCAAACTACAAGAAAGAAGATTCCACCTAAACATTAGGACGAACTTCCTGACAGTAAGAGCTGTTTGACAGTGGAATTTGCTGCCAAGGAGTGTGGTGGAGTCTCCTTCTTTGGAGGTCTTTAAGCAGAGGCTTGACAACCATATGTCAGGAGTGCTCTGATGGTGTTTCCTGCTTGGCAGGGGGTTGGACTCGATGGCCCTTGTGGTCTCTTCCAACTCTATGATTCTATGATTCTAAGTCCTAGGCTCTGTGGTTTAACCCGCAGCGCCACCCATGTCTCTCAAACTTTTGTAGCTGGAGTCAATCAGGAGCCCTCCCTCCCAGACCAGATAGAAAAAGTCCTTAGCTGCGTAAAGGGGAATGGACTCTGCTTCAGACTGCAAAATATATCGGGTTGGCATTGAACCGAAAGCAATAGAAAAGTTAAACGTGGGGAGGAATTCTGTAGCAAAGTCTCCAATAATCATTACTTTGAGAATTCTTTTAAGATCCAAGTGGCACATAAGCGAGTGGGATAGGAAGCAATAGGCTTCACACTACAAGAGCAGCTGAAAGTATCAATTTTCTTTTAACTGAATAGCAAAATGTATTTCTTTGCAGGAGGAAGAAAATTGTTCTGGGACTAAAATAGCAGCATTTGACTTAAGCATGCAGTTAGGGCTCTAAGATAGCTGCAGAAAGAGGCAATAAAAATGAGGCAACGCTTGCTTTTCCGGGCTTCACTGCTGTATGCATGACCGCTCTTCTCAGTGTGCATTACATAAATTAAAATTGTGTGTGTGTGTGTTTTTCTCCTAAGTCATACTTGGAATGGGAAATAAGAAAAAGAAAAAGATCCATATCAGTAGCTGATCGCTTCTCTACTTTAAAAACCTCATTAATGTGTTCCATGTTGATTTTCCCCTCCCTTAGTCGTAAGAAGCAGTGTCAGAGGCAACATCTTGTTTTCAGAAAAAGTCCGGAGGGCAAGAGCAAGTGAAATTTGTTCAGAGCCACACCGAAAGCTCGACTCTGGACTCTACAGGTACGATCAATTCAAAGCACAAATAGTAACATTTAAGCAAACAATAACATGGAACTGCAAACAAGTAATGACATAATTAAAAAGCTGCCTTCTGAGAGACTTAAAAGCCCTCAGGAGGAAGGCAGCCAGGATGGAGCAAGGAAAGCTGCTCAGGAGAAATTGGACTGCTAGGAAGCAGGGGGAGAAGGGCTCTTTGTTTCCCAAATTATACAAAACGCGACTTTAAAACCCAAGGAGTACATAACTGTCATAAAGCCTCTTCCATAAGACTTACGATTTTTGTGGGCTGCAGGGGGATTGTTGAGCAGAAAAACTCAAGTCTCAAAACAATAAAGCAGAAAGGAATTACCAAATTCGTTCAGACCCACTTTTGAGGAAAAAAACCACTGTGTCAAAGCAAGGAAACAATGAAGTTGGCTTTATCTGGAAGCTGAATGAAGGCTGCTACTTCTGCTTTCGAGGTGGCAAGCAACACCCTGTCGATGTGGCACTTTTGAGCTGTATAAGAGCAGCTCTCGCACATGGTAAAACCACGTGGGCAAGGCGGATGACTTGGGTCTTCTCCATTTTGAACCTAAGGGCCACATTCCTTTCTGGGGGACATTCCATCTGACTGGGATATCTTTGAATTCAAATAATGCTTCTTGCTTTCTGAACAGCAGAGACTGTGTGTAGAAGCTAGCCTACCCTACAAAGCTAAAAATTACATTAATTGCCCCACCCACCATTGGCATGTGGCCATGAATGATAATCTCTTCCTATATAAGGATTGGTTGACAAGCATTTTGAAAATACTGGATCTATCTCATGTGGTGCTGGTGAGCACACAAGGCACTATACAGGCAAACAGCCTGGAATAGGTTCTGTAAACGACCAGTTTGCTTGCTACAGCATCGGTATTCGTGCAGAGCTCCACTGAGAAGGAGTGCTTCTCATAAATCTTGCAAGATGGTTTTGGGTGCAGGATCTGGAAATGTGACTCTTGCATGGGTTCTTATGAGTAAGAACTTTCAGATCTATCAGACAAACCCAAGGCTGCGAGATTGTTTCGATCAGACGACGAGATAAAAGTTGGCAAGAAGAAATAGTGAGATCTCTTGGAAGAGATTTTGCTAGTGAAGGAAGTCTTGCTATCTCTAGGAATCAGAGAAAATGTTGACGAGAAGAGGAAGTCAGTTCACACACACCCTCCTGTCATTCTGAGCGACTCATCATCCTACACTTCAAAGCCAATGACCCAGGCAGGACTGGCTGATAGGGCTGTCTCATCTTCTCAATGCTGTGGGTCACTGTCTCCTACTGAGAAGGAGAGTTAGAGGAATAGGAGCTCAGCACAAACAGACACAGCAGTTGGGAGCACTGGGTAGGCTACGCTGCTGTGCCTACACTGCACCAGTTCCCACTGCCTTGCCTCTCAGTGACCCACACCATTGGGAAAATGAGAGAGCAGCAGGGCCCCACCTGTGGAGCCCCTTGTGAGTAACTGCACTCCTCAACAGCAAAGGTTCCTGGAGAACAGGATTAAGCATCTGAAGTCAGTTTGGACAGGATATGGGAGGCAAGGCTATATGAGCTTTCTGTTGAAGTCTGTGTTGCTGGACCAACATTCCTTGCCCTTGGAGCCTGACTTTCCTGACTTCTGACTGATCTTCATAGCTGTTGCCTTATGGACTTTTGACTCACGTCTCTGCATCTGACTTGGGACTGCTGCCTTGTGCTTTACATCAGCTTCAGCTTGAATGTTTTTGGATTCTCATGTTTACTGCTTGGTGCCGTTGTATTTTGGGCCTGAGCCTGCAGTAGAACTTACCCCAGCCAGGCTTGCTGAAGGGCCATGCTTGGGACATGTCTCAAATTTGATGCATAATGGAGGATGTTAGGAGTAAGTCAAGGTCAATGTTATTGAACCATCTATATAAATACTAGAAATAAATGATGGACATGTTTATTATTGTGAGCTAGAATGCACAACCATGTTCTTTTGGAATGTAAGAGTCCCATACGCAACCTATTCTAATCCAGAAAAAACACACCTCATACTGAAAACCTGGGAAATTTTATTGTAGGCAACAGTTACAGCTATTTACTACAAGTAGGTCCCTGCTCTGCCTCCAGGTACTTTGCATTATTTCAAAACTTTTACAATATTTGTAGTATAAGGTAAAGGTAAAGGGACCCCTGACCATTAGGTCCAGTCGTGACCGACTCTGGGGTTGCGGTGCACATCTCGCTTTATTGACCAAGGGAGCTGGTGTACAGCTTCCGGATCATGTGGCCAGCATGACTAAGCCACTTCTGGCGAACCGGAGCAACGCACGGAAACACCGTTTACCTTCCTGCCAGAGCGGTACCTATTTATCTACTTGCACTTTGACGTGCTTTCGAACTACTAGGTTGGCAGGAGCAGGGACCGAGCAACGGGAGCTCACCCCGTCGCGGGGATTCGAACTGCCGACCTTCTGATCAGCAAGTCCTAGGCTCTGTGGTTTAACACACAGCGCCACCCACTTCCATTTGTAGTATATCCGTATGCAATTATGAAACAAATGTTAGATTTCATTTGTACAAATACTTTTTAAGCAGAAATACTAGTGCAATAATGAGTTATTGGCATCATTTCTAATATATCAACGGTCAGTGTGGGGAGGCATATTTTTTCCCAAGTGGTATTTTGGGTGCGATGGTGTTCCCAGAAGAATTAACAAATATCCCCTAACAATCTGAATCCATGTTTTAAGATTTTGAGACATTTCTGCTTAGTGATAGTGTGCCACACCACATTTGGTTTTTCTAAAGATTACTGAAACCACACAAATCTAGTAAAGCAGTAACCACCGAAAGCTTTTAGAAACCCATCTTTATTGCATTAGCTATTTTGGATCATGGCTATGAATATTTGGGCATTCATCCTTGGAGAATGATGGACAGTGATGAAAAATAACCCCATAAACAAAGGTATCATTTTATTACAGTTTAATTCATTCTACACATTTATAACAATGTTATTGCCATGGGTGGATGAGCTTGATATATCACTATTGTCAATATGTTTTGATTAAATATCAGGAAACTGAAAGGTGTTGATGCCTTTTTTTCTCTTTTCTTTTTTAAAAAGGTCAATGGTAGGAGAAACAGATTGGATTTGATGGTCAAATAATTTTTCCATAGAAATAGACAGCACCTCAAATTAGTAACAATGATCTAGTTCAGAACAGGGTCACCTTCCTGCTTCTTCAAGTGTCTACAATTCTTTTCATATTTGTACAAGCATCTGTCTGAAAGGATTACAGGCTGAACTTGGCATGACAACTTGAGATGCCCACTGCACTGGGTCAATTCACCATCCACAAACAGAACTCAGGATGACGGAACATTCTGAGCATGGAATGCATTGAAATTCCTGCTAAGGAATTCCGGGATCACAGGCACAATCTTTTGTGCATTTTTGCACATTCATAGAGTCAGACTCCCTAAGACACATGCCCAGGTGTTTCTCCAAGAGACAAATGCACAAACTAATCTGTGTGGCAACATCCCAAATGTTTCCCAGAAGAGAAGCTGTTCTAGTGGGTGCTTGTCTCCTGCTGCTACCACTGCTGCTTCTCTTTTAGAAAACTGGCCTGTGTGTGTGTGTGTAAGTCTGTGGGTGAAAAAGTTAAAAGTGAATTCTGCTTTTGATGCTCTTACAATCTGAACACTCACTTTCCTTTGGTACTTTCTACTTCTATTTATTATTTATTATTATTTGTTTTGTGTGTACTCGTCTGATCAGTTCTGTATGTTTTGTCCCCCGGTCATGTATTCTGTGAAACCAAAGGACACTAAATGTGCATATTACACATCACAGCACCCTGATGCCTTTTTGGTTGTTCGTAATAAGTTGTGTGTTGCCACCGGAGCGTTGTTCTTACAGTAGATATAAATACTCTTACAGAGCAATCCTAAACACATCTACTCAGAAGTAAGCCCCACTGAGTGCAGCTTTATAGGAATGCAACCTAAATAAATGAATAAAATGAAAGCACATGCTATATTGCACACAGGTTGGAGAAGCGACTTACAATCATTGCTCTCCCTGACGTTTGTTGTCAGTCTCTTTTGGGGAGAAATGTGGCACCAGCTGTATGTCTTCTATCCCTATTCTCTGAACTGGGTCTAAGCCAGGATCCTTGGAGTGCAGCAAGACCAGGACCAGAAAGTTTTATTTGCCAGGTTAACTCTGGTTTTGCTTTGTATTTATGTACTTAAGCCTAGATTGCCTTTTGTTTTGTAATAGCCTCTTCAGTTTTGAATTCACGGACACGCTTTGTATTTCTAACTGTATTTTCATTGCGGGAAATTGGCATAAAATTAAACTCGACCAATCAGAGCACTGAGAGTACAAAAGCAGCTAGTTCTCTGCAAATGTAAGCCATGTCTCCTGTCTGTCAAATCTTCTCTATCTTAAATTATCTCCCACATTAGTGAGTCTGGTTTTTCCACACCTGTGGAAAAAATAGGATAAGGCTTATGGCACAACACCAAACAGGAAGGGACATAGCTCAGTGGTGGAGGACATGTTCAGCAGGCAAAAGGTCCCAGGTTGAATTTTCAGCATCTTCAGGTAGGGCAGAGAGAGGTCCTTGCCTGACTAAAAAGCCGTTGCGAGTCAATGCTGACAGTAGTGGACGAGAAGGACAAATGGACTCATTGCCAGGCTGTTTCCTGTGTCCCACCATTCTTTATTTAAAGACAAGACAAAACACTGAAAAAGAAAATGGCATTTCATTATTGTCAAAGTCTCCCGCTTTGTTGTACTACCACGCAGTCATAATTTCTACATCCCTTCTGTATCAGGGAAAGCGAGCCATTTCACAGAGTTCTGAATTAGAACTCACATTTTGAAGCCTACAGCAATGGGTTGGGGATTAGCCAAGTATTGCTGTTGAAATTGCAATAAAATTGACAATCATTATGTGCACTTTCTCTGAGATATACAGTCACACTTAGATAAGCAGAATTAAGGGCTTAACTAAAGACCTACAGCTAAAAAATGACTGGTTGGTTTGAATCAGTATGCAGAATTCAGCCATGCCACACTGCAAAAGCCGTATCTTTGGGCTCCTGTTTTCCAGCCTTCCAAGTTCCCTTCGTCATTCCCTTCCTGCCAATAAGCCCTGGCCAGCTTTTATGTGGTTTTTATCTAACCTCTCCTTATCCTTTATACTTTATACAGCCCTATGCTTCATCTATCTTCCAGAAGTTTTTCCTAATTCCTTGCAAGAAAGAGCAGGAGTTCTATTTAAAGTAAGAAAGTGAAGTGCCTCTCTCAGAGAAGATAACCTTTTCTTCCTAAAATATCACCTCTCATTTCTATTAGGGGCGGGGAGAAATTCAATTCAGTTTGCATTTAAAGATGAACCAACCAAATTTGTAATTTCTGAAACTGTATGAGAACCGCAACACAGCCATCGTTTGAGGTTTTTACCCTTCCAGATTTTGCAACGCAGTTCTTCAGTCAAGTAATGTGTACAAAAATCAAAAATGTGCATAAATTAGTGAAAATAAAATAAAAATGCATTATATTGGGAGAATTTGTTTTGCAAAAAAAAAAAATGTGGCTATTGGGATAAATTTGCACTAAAATGCTGATGAATTTTTTATGAGGACTTTAAACAACAACAACTGCAAAGTGATGTGGAAATGGGGAAAAGAAATGAGGGAAAAACTGAAATTGACAGATTTGTAGGTCTGTACTCCCTAGTCGACCTTTAACCCATGAAGAACCATCACTGTATCTTGCCACACTTTCTTTGAACAACTTTAATTCCCAGGTCTCTGGCATGCTGACCTTTTCACAACCCATAAGCCCTGCATTAATAGGCTAGGTCAAGAACTGCCAGCCTTTGGGGGTCCTTGGGCACATATGGAGTGTTGAGAGAGTGTGGTAGGCATTACCTTCTTTGATTGCTTTCCCCACTTTCCCTAGCTCATCCCCTCCCCTCCACCCCCAGAAAGCTAGAAAGTATTCACACATACTTGCTATTCCAAGGGGTCTAGGTGAAAGTCAGCTCCAGTAGAATGAAACTACACTTTTCTCACTTCCTTTTACAATCTTGATGAACTTACCAAGGCTCGGATTGCTGGCTCAGGTGCCGATCTGAGCTTCTAACAGTCCATAGAGTTGAAGGAGGAAGTGGAAAGTAGCATTCTTCCTACTTCCTCCTTAAACTCTATGTGCTTTTCGGGGGGGGGCATGAAGGAGGCAAGGGATGCTGTCCAGTGGTTTCACAGGCACCAGTAGAAGTCATAGAAACTGTATTGGCAACCCCGAGGATAGACTGTTTTGACAACCCTCCACTCTATCCCTCTATCTATATCTAATGATCAATCAATCAATCGATCTATCAAGCAATCTATTTCCCACCCATTTGGTAGATGGAAAAAAACTCAAAACAGTTTTCAAGAAAGATAAAATAATAAAATAATTACTAAAACTGTAATTTAAAACACAGACAAGCTAAAAAATAGACTAAAACAAATGAAAACTCCTACAAGGCTCTCTGTGCAACCCACCAATGTTTTCAAAATGGCCAGTCATGGCTATATTATCATTTTAAAAGTTAACAGGCAGCAATCATATCCTTGCACGGTAACCAAGTATTTTATACTTCTTATTGCTAGCAACAAATCTGGAATTCAGAGACTAAAAAAATGCAGGGTTTTGGTTTTTTTTGGTTTTCCCCTCTGTAGGATCCACAGGTAGTAAAAGCACCTAAAATGACTCCTGCCTATTGCAACTTTGCAAGGCAGACTGAGGAAGGGGAAAAAATATAGCTGGATTTAAAAAAGATTATTCCTCTGAGACAGAAAATTTAATACCTGCATTTTCAGGGATGTCTGGAGCAGTGGCAGCCATGAGAAAGCAGTCTAAGTCTTTCTGTTATCTGCAGTTTATCACCCTTCACTGATTGTCAGTGATAGCCGGTTAGTAGCTGGATCGTCTCTCTTTACTTTTGCTGCCTTCCTAAATCTGCCAATGCAGTGAGTGGATGAACCAAGAAAACAAACCATATCACTAGCAGTTATTTTTAAAAAGAGAGTCTCTGTTTCCAGTGGAGCAGAAGGTTAAACATATGTTCTTCCTCACCCCCACATACAATTTCAGCTGGGGACCATTTTAGCACCTTCAGCTTATTTTCCTTTCATTCATGACTCCAAAGTTCAGTTCCCAGATACAGACACTACAGGAAAGCATCTGCAGAGAAGCTGAATGAAAGTCCATCGTCAGTCTTCATTGTGGAACATGTGGAGACGCTGATGGCTGGTAATCTATACTAAGCAAAGACCAGGGACGTGGGTGGCGCTGTGGTCTAAGCCACCGAGCCTCTTGGGCTTGCCAATCAGAAGGTCAGCGATTCGAATCCCCACAACAGGGTGAGCTCCCGTTGCTCTGTCCCAGCTCCTGTCAGCCTAGCAGTTTGAAAGCACACCAGTGCAAGTAGATAAATAGGTGCCACCATGGCAGGAAGGTAAACGGCGTTTTCGTGCGCTCTGGCTTCCGTCACGATGTTCCATTGTGCTAGAAGCAGTTTAGTCATGCTGGCCACGTCATCTGGAAAGTTGTCTGTGGACAAACGCCGGCTCCCTCAGCCTGAAAGCGAGATGAGCACCGCACCCCAGGGTGCCACGGATTGGGTGAACTTAAAGATGGGTCTGGCGGGAACCCAGGATACTACCTGACAGATCAGGGGAAGCACCAATGGCTACAGAAAAAAAATGGCATGACTCCAGGAGGACGCGGTGCTGCCGCACTGCACCACAACCGCCATCCACCCTAGGACTGAGTAAGCAGCCATTCTTACCTGCAGTCTGAGCCATGGGGAAAATTCAGTACTGCATGAAAAGCGTCTTCATCAGTGATTGGAATAAACTAGTTCAGTGTAACAAAGTTCATCAAATCAATTCAGAAGATCGCCGAACTACATCTAGAGTTCTATCCATGAACTTTCAAAACTTATGAATTGTGTGCCTGTATCATGAAACTGAATGTAAATTCGCAGGATAAATGTGTCTTCTGTACCTTAACCAAGTGCCTAATTATTTTATGTGTTCACTCAATGCTAATTGAGTGCAGCTCTTCATAGTAAGGAAACCCCCAGGGTAATGCTGAAGAACTGACATACCTGTATGCAAATTAATTTAATAAAAGCTGACTTACAAATGCGTAAGTTCAGCAATAATCAGCAAACTAATGACCCTGTGTGGAGACTGCTTCCCTTTAATTAAAATCTTTGTCAACAAGCTTATATGAACACTTCTTGTCACTTTGTGGAATTAATAGTCACGTGACCCACTGGACAGGGAAATAATAAGCTCAATTTTTTATTTTATTTTTTCCTTTAATGATTAATGATACAGATTAATCAAGAAACTGGATGGAGGGGGCACAATGTAAATTCCCAGCTATTAAGAAACTGGGAACTGGAAATACTGCAAATTAAATTAGCATTTTAAAGGTATGGCTGATTTCTCCAGCTCTCCTGCAGCATCTCTTATGTGGGAACAAGCAACACCTCAACCACAACCTCCAAGCGTCCCTATTTTCCAGGGACAGCCTCGGATTTACAGAAGCCCTCCCAGTTTCTGGTTTGCTCTCAGAATGTCCCACTTTCCCTTAGAATGTCCCTATTTTCATCAGAGAAATGTTGGAAGGTATGGAGTTATGCACCCGCTGAGCCAAGGAGATAAGTAACTACACAACCTTTAGCAGGCATCTGAAGTTAGCCCTGTATAGGGAAGTTTTTTAAATGTTTAATGTTTTATTATGTTTTTATATATGTCAGAAGCCACCTAGAGAGGCTGGGGCAACCCAGTTAGATGGGCAGGGGGAAAACATTGAATTAAACGTAAAATCTTGATATTGTATTATGGGACAGCCTGTCTGTGTTGGCTAAAGCAATGGATTGTATTGGAAAATGCACACATTTTAGATTTGGAAGGCCACAATATAAAAATTGGTTGGCATGCATGTCTTTGCTATGGGAAAGCTGAAATATGTAAGAGTTTTACGAACCACATTATTAGGAGAAATTTGTAGAGTCTGGGAGAAATACAAAAATTTGTTGGAAAGGAAAACACCGCTATGGTTATCACCCTCTGAAGCAATTATATTTAAGAGAATTAATATGGACAGACAGTAGGCAACTTATAGAGATCTGTTGGACTCTTCAGCGAGTGAAACCAGATTGAAACCAATGGAAGAATTAAGGAGCCAACGGATTGGTTACAGCATCACTAAATACATTATATGTTTAAACTAGATAAGAAAAATGGGGTTTTGGACCAAAGATCACAATGTGAAAGAGAACTATTACAGAATAAGGAAAAACCACTGTCTAAATTATTATTGGAACAGCAAACAAAGGATGAGCTGGTTAAAGCTTCAATGACACACTGGGCAATGGACATAGGGCACACTATAGAACTCAGGGTTAAATACCACCTATGAATCTTTTTCATGTAATTCTCCTTCAGTGTGTAGCAGGCAGTGAATTTCAAGTCATTCTTCCAAAGTTTCTCCCAAAGGTTTAGTAGATTGGCTAAGATGTATAAAGTAGAATCAGATCTGTGTTGGAAACATAAAGAAATTGAAGGAACTTTTTTTCATATGTGGTGGGCATGTAGAAAGGTATTGGGAAATGAATTACAATGAGATGAAAAAAATATTTAAAACAACCTCCCCAAAAAGACCGGAGGCATTTCTTTTAGAAATTGTTCAGGCAGAGGTCCCCAGGTGCCAGAAATACTTATTTATGTGCGCAACAACAGTGGCTCAGATTTTGTTAGCCCAAAAATGGAAAGTGAGGGAGGTCCAAGGAAAGGAGGATTGGCAACTTAAGATGATAGAATATGCAGAATTATCTGGTGTAACAAATAGAATAAGAGAGCAAGAAGAACAGGTATTTAAAGAGGAGTGGAAAACTTTTGCAAAGTATATGGAAAATAATTATGCACAGTTGAAAACGATGGCAGCATTAAGGTAAATTCAAATGTATAATAAATATTAGAGTGATGTAAGAAGAAGTGAAATAGATGGTTATAGCAAAATATGCAGGAATGGTGGATCAACTTAATGAAGAGGAAGGGGAAGGGGAAGGAGGGAAGTCAATGAATGTATGGTATAATGAAAGATGATTATTTGGAGATGTAAAATTGAAAAGATAGATAGATAGATAGATGATAGATAGATAGATAGATAGATAGATAGATAGATAGATAGATGATAGATAGATAGATAGATAGATAGATAGATGATAGATAGATAGATAGATAGATAGAGATAGATAGATGATAGATAGATGATAGATAGATAGATGATAGATAGATGATAGATAGATAGATAGATGATAGATAGATGATAGATAGATAGATAGATAGATAGATAGATAGATAGATAGATGATAGATAGATAGATGATATAGATAGATAGATAGATGATAGATAGATAGATGATAGATGATAGATAGATAGATAGATAGATAGATAGATGATAGATAGATAGATAGATGATAGATAGATAGATGATAGATAGATAGATAGATAGATAGATGATAGATGATAGATAGATAGATAGATAGATAGATAGATAGATAGATAGATAGATAGTAGATGATAGGCAGGGTATAAATAATAACATAATGATGACGATGACGATGCAATAGGACGCCCCTATTTTCATCGGAGAAATATTGGAGGATTTGCTCAACCTTTCCATCACTCATAAAACTTGAGCAGTAACCACTGGATTCGCCTTCTGCATTTTTTGTTCAGGTAGCTTATCCATATGCCTATTTGATCACTGATAGTAAAACAACAACAACAACAACAACAACAACGATTAACTGACATTCAAAATGGATATTAAAGGTATCCAAAATTAAGACTGTTAGTACATCTAGCAATATGTCTCATCAAGGGTGTCAATTTTCCACTTCTATTGCAATGTGTAGCCTATCATAAAGACATCCTGACTCACCTCTTCTGAATGGCTACTTGGGGCTGGAATGTCTGGCATCCATCTGCAGACATAACAGGGGCTGGAATGTTGAAACAAGTATTCTCATAAAGACGCCTTGCGCTCCTCCACACTCCCACAGGTCATGTAAACTAAACTTCAAACTCAAGGGTGGATTACCATCCCCTTGAACTTTGATATGTCAAACGTTTGTCTCTTTTCACCTCATTCTAAAACACTTCCAAATAACCATCATGCTTTTGAAAGGGGGAGGACAAAGGTCTTTTATACAGGAATGGGCAATTTCCACATAAACCTTGAGCACTTGTTTTGATTCTCCTTTCCAAACCAAAACACTATTTCACTAGTATTTGAAATATTTAGAAATGAGGCAAATATTTACATACATATATTCCTCATTTCTATGTATTTCAAATACTAGTCTTTATTTTAAGCATGTATATAAGTGAATTCCGCTTTGGGGGGGGGGATTTGTAGTATGAGTAATTTATAGCTGACAAAGCAGCATCCTTTATATGAATAGCCAACTAGCAGGAGAAAACAAGCTTGTGGAAGCCATGTGAAGATGGCTATCATATCTCTTCTCAGTCTCCTCTAGGGATGCCAAATTGAATAAAATTTTGTGTGGGGGTCCATGTAAGCCCCGCCCTGCATAATTAATCACATGATGTAGCACATAAACACCATATGAATGGGAATGCCCATCAACTTTGTAGGGGCTCGGCACCCTCAAATATTTTCTTGTGGTGGCCAAAGCTCACACAGTCCTAGGAGTTGGCTCCTATGGTCTCCTCTTTTCCAGACTAAACTGTTTCTAGCTCCTTCAACTGTTCCTCATAAAGCTTGGTTTCCAGGCCCTTGATCATCTTGATCACCCTCCTCTGCCCACGTTCCAGCTTGTCAGCATCCTTCTTAAATTGTGGTGCCCAGAATTGGACACAGTACTCTAGGTGTGGTCTGACCAAGGCAGAATAGAGCGGTACTATGATTTCCCTTGATCGGGACACTATGCTGTACTTCTGTTGATGTACCCTAGAATAGCATTAGCTTATTTTGCTGCTACATCAAACTGTTGACTCATGCTAAGCTTATGGTCTACTAAGACCCCTAGATCTTATATAGTGTTGGCAAGTCAGGTGTCCCCCATCCTATATTTGTGCCATGTCCAGGTGTAGAACATTACATTTGTCCCTGTTGAAATTCGTTTTGTTAATTTCGGCCCAGTTCTTCAATCTATTAAAGTTGTTTCCAATCCTGATTCTGCATCATTAGCTATTTACCAGTTTGGTGTCATCTGCAAATTTGATTAGTACAGTATCCTCTCAATTCCTGCATCTAAGTCATTTATAAAGACACTGAACAACAATGGGCCCAGGACAGAACCCTCCAGCATCCCACTTGTCATTTTCCCCCCAGCTATAAATCTCCCTAGCAGTAACCTCGTCCTACCCACATTTTACCTCCTTCTCTGCAAGTATATCATGGGAGACTTCATATAAAGGTATCTAGGAGGGGCCAACAAAGGTCTGTATAGCTAAAGCTATACAGTGGTACCTCGCAAGACGAAATTAATTCGTTCTGCGAGTTTTTTCGTCTTGCGATTTTTTCGTCTTGCGAAGCACGGATTTTGGAAAAGCTTCAAAAATCACCAAAGTCTTCAAAAACCTCAAAAAAGGCTACCACACCGCGTGCTATGAGTTGCTCCTTGAAGTCAAGTCGCAACTGCACCCCCTGAATGCACGGTTTTAAGAAAAAGGAAATAAACTTGCAAGACAAAGGAAACAAACTTGCAAGACGTTTTCGTCTTGCGAAGCAAGCCCATAGGGAAATTCGTCTTGCGAAGCAACTCAAAAAACGAAAAACTCTTTCGTCTTGCAAGTTTTTTGTCTTACGAGGCATTCGTCTTGCGAGGTACCACTGTAGTTTTCGCAGTAGTGATGTATGGAAGTGAGAGCTGGACCATAAAGAAGGCTGATCACCGAAGAATTGATGCTTTTGAATTATGGTGCTGGAGAAGACTCTTGAGAGTCCCATGGACTGCAAGAAGATCAAACCTATCCATTCTTAAGGAAATCAGCCCTGAGTGCTCACTGGAAGGACAGATCCTGAAGCTGAGACTCCAATACTTTGGCCACCTCATGAGAAGAGAAGACTCCCTGGAAAAGACCCTGATGTTGGGAAAGATGGAGGGCACAAGGAGAAGGGGACGACAGAGGACGAGGTGGTTGAACAGTGTTCTCGAAGCTACCAGCATGAGTTTGACCAAACTGCAGGAGGCAGTGGAAGACAGAAGTGCCTGGAGTGTTCTGGTCCATGGGGTCATGAAGAGTCGGACACGACTAAACGACTAAACAACAACAACAGGAGGGGCCAGGAACATTTTGTTTCCACGGGCCAGATCCTTATCAGGATCTCCATTAGGGGGGCAATTTGAGAGGTGGGTGGGTCACCTGCCTATTTGTAGGGCAGCTCTCTCTGTTCCATATATTTGCCACCACCCAGGTTATGGGAGGCTAGACTCTCCTAGCACTTGAACCTGTCACCTGACAGTAGTATATTCAAATGTATTCCTTTCTCATGCAAATGAATATGACATTCATTTTTATTTTAAGAGGGAGAAAAGACTCCTGGAGAACCTTTAGAAGTCTTTATACAAAGTGACAGTAAAATGCAAATTGGACATTAAGTCCAAAAGTAATTAATAATAAATATGAGATGAATGCATCATATTCCCCAATTCAGTGATCAAATGATTTGTTAAGCAAGCACTTACTGAATTGATGTTTGATACTCATCTAAGTGACTAACCAACTTTTGTAATGTAACTAAATGAGCAAAGTAGCATAATCATATTCTTATTAATATGTTAGCTTTGTAAGGAATATTTCTGTATTGGAGGCATCTGACAAGATAGCTGAGGCAAGTTAATTAGATTTCAAGTGAACTACTAACCATGTTAATTTATATTTTATAAGAAAGGTAATTAAAATCCAATATCCTATAGCCGCAGTACAGTTTCTTTTTATACTCTATACAAACTTTGCATTACAAGTAAATTAAACACTGTGAGTAAAATGAATCAGCCTAAGAGCCCAACTCACCATTTATTGCCAGTATAGTGAAAATCATGCAGGAAATGGTTTATCTTTTACATATTTATTACGGCTCATCAAAGGCTCCTTAAGCAATCATTTGGTGCAATAAGTGATTCTATATGCAAATGTAAATGCAGGTTTGACAAAAATAAATATGCATTTGAAACAGTTTCTCTACCCCTGTTTCTGTTCCGTGAGAAAAATAACATAAGAACAATAGTTTATAAATGCCAATTGCTGCAAAGTATTGAATTAAAATAGATGTATTAGTCCATTAAGCATGGGCTTCCAGTCATAAGATAAAGGCTTTCTTCAGTACCACTAAATGCACATTAAGTTCCATTTCAGACTGTTTATAACCTCAAATTGCACTTCAGGGTACTTTGTTAAGTTGGCTGTTCTCTTTTTCTTCCCCGTTCATGGTGATGCTTCTAGGAACTGGGAGTGGAGGGAGAATTAAGACACTTCGAGGGAATACCAATAAATGTTACTAACATGACATAAACCACAAATGATACCTAGTCAGCTAAGGGCATCTTTAGAGCTAATAAGACTTTCAAATGTTGTGGACAGACCCCATTTACCATAATTTCCCATGTATTAGATGAGGTTTCTTTACTCTAAAATAAGGTTCAAAATAAGGGGTCGTCCTATACACAGGTAATGCAGAGGGGGGACGGGTGATTGGTTGCAGCCGCGAGCAGGAGCTTGTGAGCGGTGATTGAGTGGGTGATTGGTGGCTGCTTTGGACTGGTGTGGCGGCGGCAAATGGGCTGGTGATTGGTGGCTGCAGCAAGGGCTGTTGTGGATTGGCTGCCTCTGCGACAATTGGGCTTCCGACTGCTAGTTGTGAGTGGGCAGAAGCTTGGCGGTTTTAGCATTGGCTGCAGTTGGCTGCGATTGGCTACGTTTGCCAGTCGTCTGAGTGATTTTTGTTAGTCCTCCCCCCCAAAAAAGCTCAGCAACTCTGGGCAATCCTTCCCATTTTATTAAATTGGAGTTCCCCAAAATAGGGGTTGTCATATACACAGGGGTGTGTTACACACGGAAAAATACAGTAAATAGCTCTTTGCCAAATGTGTCATGCCAACCTCTTCTGGGTTTATTTGTCATTTGGGGCATCATTTCTGAATGTGTTCCCCCTACCTCGCCCCCATCAGTTGATGCAGAAGCAACTGTGGCCAGCATGGGATTTCTGGAATGATGCACTTAAAACGAGCTTTTTAAACAACCAGCACGACAAAGACTTGACAGTGTCAGATGCGATCTGTCACTCAGATGTAGGGTGTTCCACTATAAATGGCAACAGGGTGAATGCACCCTAAAAGTGACATTGCAAGCCAATTACACATTCCAGAAGACAAGAGGAACCTCTCTTTCACAGAAGTCAAATCAGTCCACCATTGATGCCTTCAGTGTTAAGAGAGAAGGTGGAGAAAGGAAAACAGTCGCTGCTGTCATCACGTACATTTCTTATGCCCTCACACATTTTACTGGTCACAGGTAGGGATGGGGAAGAAATCCAATCCACATTTAATGCAAACTTAGCTAGTTCACACTATCCAAAACAATATGCAAACCAGAACACAGCCATGCTTTGACATCCCCACTCCACTGAATTTTGCAATGCAGTTTCCCGGCCAAGTAATGTGCACCAAAATGCATACATTAGTGAAAACAATAGGCAAACATGCATCACGTTGGGGGGAATTTCACTGCAAAATAAAATGTTTACATTAGGCAACATTGCATGCATAAATGTGTACATTAGGAGCAAGCCATGTGAAAATACTGATGCATTTTCAGGTTGACCTTTTTAAATAATAATAAAAAATGCAAACTGATATGGAACCTTAACTTTAGATTGGAAAAATAAGAAATTGATATCAGTAGATTTGCCCATCTCTACTTACAGTTGATTGCGCAAAGCTGATTTTGTAGATTTTTTTTGTATGCGTGTTAGAAAAGCAATAGTTATGCTTGACAACATGCTTTGATATGACACTGTTTTAAAGAAAAAGGGTGGGGAGTTGGAATCAATGACTTCGTACACAGAACTATGTGGACAGAAAGGTTGTTATGCTTCTTGTTTGACCCTGATGGAAAAAATGTCTGAATAGTTTCTAATCTTGAGATACTACATACATCTCTCCCCCGCCCCCTGCCTTAGGCTTCTCACTTGAAGAGAGGGGAAACCATTTAAAAACAACTTTGGCTGTTTATTTGTGAGACGTTTTTCAGCAATTTTAGGCTTCCCGGGTAGGAAGGGAAATCAAAGCACAAGAACCAGGATGAAGGTAATCACCCAATCTGTTTGCCATCTTACCCAATTACTGCTTTTCCTCACCATGAAATTGGCTTTGAGAAATCTTGTTTTGGCTCCGTTGGAACCGATTCAGTAATACGTAAAAGAAGGGTAAATAGATCGCAGATGCTCTTTGCGTAATGTGTTTTAAAACGTTACTGCTTCCAAACGCTAGAGGCTATTTTCATAGTTCACTCATACTATGCATTTCTGCGAATTAATACATCCCATATTGTTACAGAAACTCTGCATAAAATATTCTGGCGAAAATCCGAATGGGAGCTAGTACAGTCAGTCAGCCAGGACCAAACTACATGTAATGCTCCCAAAATGCAGCCACAATGGCTGCAGACTAAATCAGAAGAACAGGTGTGGGGGATTCTTAAGCAGAAGCTGGAGACCATATATCACGACTGCATCAATATAGGGGGTTTGGGCTACATCGCTTTTGAAGTCCCTGCCAATGCTGTGAGCCAAACCACAGTCTAGAGATCAGGACACAAATATGCATTCTATGGTTCAAGGAATTAAGGGCATCTAGAAGATATTTTTACACATGCGGAACCCTGAAGCTGAAAGTATTCCCAGCAATTGTGAGCGAGTCCATAGCAGAACAATTGAAACATATGTAGAGCAGATCACTGGTGAAAGTTAGCAAACGCACTGACAGGCTCTTGCAAGGAAATAATCATGTAGTAAAAAACATGTATGTCAATATTAAACACATAGGAAACAAAATTTCTTCTTTTTATGCACATGTATACACAAATCACAGATCATCATTGGGCAGAGATATGCTAAGTGCTAGAGTGTGATCCATATTCTCACTGCTTTCTGTTTGCTGATCCAGATATAACACTAAGCTATAACTTAGCATTACCAGAATGAGACTAGGTTCATTCTGGTTTAACATAAACCATAGTTTAGTGTGACCAGATTTAGCCCAACTTCCCTCCAGCACATGCCTTCTTCTCTTCTCCAGATCAGCTGTGAGATTTGAAGATTTAGTTCTTGTTCTTTTATCCACTAACAAAGATTATAGTGACTCGAAACAAGCTAACATCAAACCATAGTTTATCAAGCTGCCTTGGTTTCGCTAACCATAGTGAATTTAATTGCAGAAGCTTCTGGTCACCTCCTGACAGCTGTGCCAGAGGGGCAGAAGGGAGAGGGAGCATGCAATTCCCGGAGAACCTAGACTCATCCTCATAAGATTAAACCATGGTCTAGTGTTACATTCACATGTACTCTCCGCTATTTCTCATGTACATGCATGCAGAGGACATACTTCCTCCTGACATAAAATGACTGTGGCACCAGATGGCCCCTGCATGACCATTGCTAACTTAGCACCATTTCCCAAAATCATGATCTCTTGGCAGGTTAGTGGGTTACCAAGTCAGAA
The DNA here is from genome assembly GCF_951804945.1 of Podarcis cretensis. Taxonomy (NCBI): domain Eukaryota; kingdom Metazoa; phylum Chordata; class Lepidosauria; order Squamata; family Lacertidae; genus Podarcis; species Podarcis cretensis. The sequence continues at coordinate 41,002,702 of NC_137181.1, forward strand.
GTTACTGAGTAAATTGGAACCAGACCAGCAAAAACTGTCTTCTTTCTATCCTTTGATGTCTCCACCATCATCTGTAAGCCAGGCAGGTGAAATGGACATGGAGCAGAAACAGAGTGAGCCATCCATCCTTACATGTCCCTATCCTGACCAAGGCTAAATGTGTGCAGTCTCAGTGGTTTGCAAATGTTTTGCTGGATCTGAGCAAAACAACTCTACACTGACAACAGCAGTTGATTTGTAAAGTTGCATGGCACAGCTGATGTCGTTGTTCCTTCAATGCTGCTGTTATTTAACTTAATTAATTTAACAAGCTCCAAATGTAATAGGTTTATTTATGTTTCTACATGTGCCGAATGTGAAGGGTCATAATTTCCACTATGAAAACGCAGCAAGGTCCGTGCAGAATACACACACACACACACACACACACACACACACACACACAGTTGGAGTTAATCATGAATAATAATATTAAATGCTGGTGTGGATTTTAAAAGACCATGCATTTTTGCCTGAACAAGATCACTTGGCATAAGAGAATTTATCAACTTCATTTTCTCTCAGTGTCTCCTTTTTCCAGTCATAAGTTTCAATTCTCTACATTTCCACATCACTTTGCATTTTTTTAAAAAGTCCTCGAGAAAGTTCACCATCGTTTTAGTACAAATTTCCCCTAATATACACTTTTGTACACAACTCTGCCTAGGACATGCGTTTTTGCAAAGCATCTTTCCCTAATAACAATGCATCTGCATATGTTTTAAGGACAATTACAAACATATAATTCTTGACACCTGTCTTTCTCTAAAGACAATGGAGTATGCCTCCTCCAGGGGTGAAGTCAAACTGCTGTGTTGACCTCCCCAGGGCACAAGCCTGGACAGTGTGTATGGTGCTCCTGGGCTGCCCAGATGTCTCTTAGCCTCACTGATGGGGTCCAAAGGAAAGCAGAACAATACATTTGGCACCAGCTTGGCTGTAGGAGTTGTCGGAAGGAGGCATACAAAGCTCCATCTAACCATCTTAGGGACTCTACTCTGCATCTGTGTAGGGTTTCCTCCTTAGACTTTTCTTCTCCCAAAGATATCCCGCAAGACAGCAGAGGTTTAGGATCAGTGTTTTCCTTCTTCTAGATGGGCTACCTTCCCAGGTTGACAAGCCCCATCTGCCCCTCACTTCCCTCTACAGCGGTTCTCAACCTGTGGGTCCCCAGATGTTGTTGGACTACAACTCCCATCATACGATACGATACGATGATACGATACTCTTTATGGTCATTGTCCCATACAGAACAACAAAATTGAAAAATCTACATAAGACATTCAAAAACCAACAAGCCCGCTATCCCAGCTATCCCAACCTGGTTAGTCTCCTAAAAACTCTGATACCCCATTTTTAAATACAATATACTCCCATAGAGACTCCTTACACTGTGTTTAAAACCACAATCACATTTGGATAAAAACTGTTTCTCAGGCAGCTAGTCCCAGTCTTTATGGCCCTGTACCTTCTTCCAGAAGGCATAAAGAGATCAATTCTGGGGTGCGCACTATCCTGCGCTATCTCTGCAGCTTTCTTATGGCACCTGGAAGCATAGATTTGATCCAAGGTGGGATCATCCCTGAGCTCTGGCCTTGCTAGCTAGGGGTGATGGGAGTTGTAATTCAACAACATCTGGGGACCCACAGGTTGAGAAAGGCTGCTCTACAGTATGGCCTTCTTGACCATTGGACCCACTATTGGTCTCATCCACTCATTCCACCAGAGCCTGGCACTCTAACCACGGCACCACACAAGCATCACAGCTCAGCTCCTTTGCTAAGTTAATTATCCTGCAAAGGATCTGAATTACATTGGGGAAATGCTTTGCTTTGTCAAGGCAAGCCGAGCAATTGAGCTGCCCGTCTTATGAAGCCTAGCAGCGATTGCGCTGCTGAATATTGTAAATCTGAAGTTAAACGGAAAGCCCTCCGTTTTGTAAACTAAAATTAAACGGAAAGACCTCGGTCTTGTAAAGTAAAAGGCATGGCACTTTTTATAAGCCCTTGAGTTAAAGGAACATGCCAAATCTGCCGTCTTTAGGTTGCTCAGATGTAAGTGCAGTAGACAGGTTGTGAAAGTGAGTGCTTGCTTGAAATGTACAAAGACAGTGAAATAATTAAAAGCGACCTGTTCAGTCTTTAAGTACGACATGACTCCAGTGACCCTGTAGCATATTGCAACAGAGCATTTCAGAATCACACCTGTGAATTGATAGGAAAGCTACACTTTTCTTGCGGAGAACTGCAGCCTCCCCAAAAAATCTTGTTAAAAGGACCTCATACTCTTAAACCATGTGTACACCATGTGTCAAAAAAAATGTTTTTCACAACGTAATACCACCGATATTTCATGAGTCAGTTGTTTTGCACTGGAAAAGAAGCATCTGATGAACATTAATAAGACATTTCACTATCTCATAGAAGCATGACGAGTCCTCTTAGCTCAGTCTTTTTCTGCACTGACTGCAGCTGGTCTCTAAGGTTTCAGAAACTGGCCCTTCTCAGTCCTTCCTCTGTGTGTGTACTATATTTTTATATATATTTACTTGCTTTATATTTTGTTGGCTAATTTCTAAATCATTGGCACACACTGCCATCAGGTTTCCAAGTGGGTTTCCAGATTCCCTGGTGGTGGAATATTAAAGGTGTGAGCCTTCAAAGCTGGAGCTCTTGAGATTTTAGTCAGACTCCTGGCTAACACTGAAATACCACGAACTGAAAAATTCATGGAGGAGAAGGCTATGGGTACCTATTATCCCTGATGGCTGTGTTCTACCTCCACGATTGGAGGCTGCATGCCTCCGAAGGCCAGTTGTTGGGAATCACAAGTGGGAAGAGAGCTGTTGCATCAGGCCCTGCTTGTGGACTTCCCATTGGCATATAGTTGAGACAAGCATGATGGATTAGATTACCCTTTGGCGAGATCCAGGGCTCTGCTTATGATTGTACTGAGATCCTACCAATAAACATTACCCATAATGGCTGTGATTAGTGAGTGGCAAGGACAAGCAATAAGTATTACCATCGTCAGGGACGGATAAAGGTTTGATGAGGGCCTAAGCTGTCAACAACAAATTGTCACTGTTTTTTGTGTAGAATATATGCTATATGGTAATTTATGGACCTAATAAGTATCTAAAGCCATTTGCACATAACAAAATATGTATTTTATCAAAATAATTGTTGAACTGAAATACAATTAAGAAGAAGTATATTAATAGTGAAATAATTATTAAGCTCTAACTGTATGTAGGTTTTATTTTATTTGTTTTTTATCTTATATTTTAGAAATGTACATCCAGTTGTTTTTTTCTTTAATTTTTTTGGGCCCCCCAAGAGAGTGGGGTCCTAAGCTATAGCTTGTTTATTTTTGTTTATACATAAATCTGGCACTGACCATAATGATATACACTGCTTCTTTGTTTCCTAGGAAAATCAGTCTAGCAAAATCACCATTAGAACTCACCTATATGGACTTATGGTCTTACCTATGTTCTTACTTCTTTTCTGCCCTGTGTTCCCACCATCCATATGCTTCATGTAATCTTTGGACACAGTTAAATATACTAGTACATTAACAGTAAAGCAACCCCGCCAAGAATGTAGCATTTTGCACTTTTACATAAATATAAGAATGGAAAATCCAGCTTCGGCACACTCACTGAACCACATCAATATTTTCAGGCAGTGTTTTATTAATGTTGGGCTTTATTATGAACCCCCGATTCCGACGCAGGTGAGGTACATTTATCATGAAGTCCAGTTATCATAGCTATTGCTTTAGTGGCATGCTGAGTTACATTTGACATATGAAGCCCAAGCCAATGTACTGGATTAATGATTCCACTGGGTCCCCTTCTACCTTTCAGCAAAAATTCTGGGATGAACCACAACTGAATTCCTCAGCTCATGACTTATGTGCACCAGAGGAAACCAGCATTTACTAACATAACAGTAAAACAACATGAGCACCAATCATTCCAGGCTCTGGGTCTCAGAACAAATAAATGCTTGTTTGTTACCATACAGGATTTTCCCCCCCAAAAATCTAATTGAAAACATAAAAAAAGCTAATCATATTTTAGAAATCTGTCAGGTGCTTTCTGCAGCCTACTCTACAGTCACTCACAACGCATCTAAAAGAATCAGCCTGAGGACCTGCAGAAAGCATTTTATAATCATATTAACAGGGATTCTAACAAATATGTCTCTGCAGTCGTCGATGCACGGACAAGAGCTATAACTTGATGGTAACTCAGACAGAATTACTCTTGTGTACAGTAAATTAAATTGCTGCTGCCACAGGAGAGTTTTGTTTGCCCCGACGTAGAGCTTGCAGATGGAACTCTGGCTAAACTGCCACATTAAAATAAAAGGCATTTCTCCCCCAGTGGCAATCATTCATTCAGCACACCTTGCACAGTGCCAGAGTTATAGTTTGGTATGCTGTGAAACCAGCTAAAGATCTGAGGTCCCTGTTTGTTGAAAGAGGGTTTGAAATGTCTCAGGTTTCGGCCATCTAAACGTTTTTGAAATGAAACAGCTTGCAATCCAGCAATGTGTTGATGCAATAGCAGTGGTGCAATACAGTGAAGTCGACAGAGGTGGATTTCAGTCCACCCAAAACAAGGTTTTACAACATTTCCACATGGCTCATCCTATGTGGAGCAGAACTGCCATTGGCTAAATGCTTCAGGCTGAACAGGTCCACACAACCTGTAGCCTAGTGCAGAACTGAGGGAGCTAGTGAGCTATATCATGGCTAAGTAAAGGTAAAGGACCCCTGACCATTAGGTCCAGTTGTGGCAGACTCTGGGGTTGCGGCGCTCATCTCGCTTTATTGGCCAAGGGAGCCGCCGTACAGCTTCCGGGTCATGTGGCCTTCATGACTAAGCTGCTTCTGGCGAACCAGAGCAGTGCATGGAAACACCGTTTACCTTCCCGCCAGAGCAGTACCTATTTATCTACTTGCACTTTGACGTGCTTTTGAACTGCTAGGTTGGCAGGAGCAGGGAACGAACAACGGGAGCTCACCCCGTCATGGGTATCCAAACTGCCGACCTTCTGATCGGCAAGCCCTAGGCTCTGTGGTTTAACCGACAGCACCACCCGTGTCCCCTATATCATGGTTAGTCAATGACAATAAGAATGGGAGACCCTGAAAACCTGGGGATACCCTGGACACCTGGATATTTTATTTGGGGCAAAAGATAAGAATTGGTGAAATTCAATGTTGTCGACAATCAGATAATGAAACAAAAATGTAATGCTGAGTGGGAGCTTTCTTGAAGAGTTTCATTTGACTAGTATAATATGTGAACAGTAACAGGCCGTAGGGCAGGGCAGTGGGGCTCTCCTGACCTTCAGTTGCATATTTCACTGCCAGGATGGATTACATGGTGTCAAGGTTGGCGTAGTGGAATCACACTGGTGGAGACAATCTGACACATTTTTTTTCCATGCCAACCGTGCTCTCCTCTCTGCCGTGGTATGCAAAAGCAATGTGGTCAGCCAGAGGTCAGGTGAGACCCTCCGCCCTGCCCTGCTACTGTATGTGAACCACAAGCTCATGGAGCTTTGAGAACTTTCATGATCTCATAGAAGAAGAAGAAGAGGAGGAGGAGGAGTTTGGATTTGATATCCTGCTTTATCACTACCCGAAGGAGTCTCAAAGTGGCTAACATTCTCCTTTCCCTTCCTCCCCCACAACAAACACTCTGTGAGGTGAGTGAGGCTGAGAGACTTCAGAGAAGTGTGACTGGCCCAAGGTCACCCAGCAGCTGCATGTGGAGGAGCGGAGACGCGAACCCGGTTCACCAGATTACGAGTCTACCGCTCTTAACCACTACACCACACTGGCAAAACCTTACCATTTTGGAAGTTCACTCTCCAGCTCATTCTTTGGAAACTACATTAAGCGATCCCCAAACACCATGCAAACCACTCTTCCATTGCCAATTCAATCAGATTCAGACTTTCATTTTTAAACGAAGCTCGAATTTCCTTCCCGCATCCCCCTGCACTTTGTTTGGACTAATTAAGAATTCACTCGGAAAGCAATTAAGACTATCCTTATTTAGACTTAAATCGAAATGCCTGATTAAGTTGACTCACGGCAGCCTTTTTCAGAAGTACCTGAGTGATTTAGGGGCACAGTCCATTCATTTTCAACGAGACAGGTGCTTCTCAGTGATTAAGACATTTGTGGAAAATCACTTTTCCATGCCCAAACTGAACTGATACTATAACCCTTAGGCAGTGCTGCGAATCTTATTGCATGTGTTATTTGCCAATCTCGAAAATAATCTGAAGACTAATCAGCTACAGCTGTGCATGTAAATAAGTGTGCTTTCTGGTAAAAGGAGCATATGTAAATTTTCTTTCCCATTAACGGAGATGATAAAGGAGCAATAAATGGGCAACATAACTGGGCTAATATAAAGTTGTTGAATTCTTAATGGAGGAACATGGATCATCAAATTGGCTTCTGCTTGTATTGCCTCTTCGGTAAAAGACTGGAGAAAGTTTACACCCCCATTTGTCCTACCTTTAGCTCCTCGCATTCTGGAAATCTAGGGTGGCTCACACAAAGAGGACAAAACTGGCTGTTTCTTTGAAAGCGGCAATTGCCATGAAAAATGAGGAAATCCATGGGGTGATCCCTTTTGTTGGCACTAGGGTGACATGCCACAATGGGGTGTCATGCTTCAGCTTACCTCCTTGAGAGGGGCAAGACCCAAGCAAGGAGGAGGAGGTCCAATTTCACCGTTAAATGTTATTTCTTTCCCCCTAGAATTAAGATGGTTGTTTCTGAAACTGTAGTTTTCACTGCAAAGAAATAAAAGAATGTATCCTACCAAAAAAAAATTGTCACGGCCCTAAGAATGAGTCATAGTTTTATGATTTAAGCCTCAGACATTATTTATGTCACTTCAGATTGTGTCTATTGGCACACATATTCCTCTTTTCACGATAAACACATAATCTCTACTGGGTAAATACGAAACACTGATGAGCCAAACACTAGGGCTTAGTGAAAATTCCTGAGGAAAAGAAGAAGAGGAAGTGTATTGCTTGAGAAATCTAGCAAGAGATGGATGTTTCCAGCAGAATCACTTCACACATATGGAACTATTGCAGCCGTATGGAATACATAAGCAGAGGAAATGAGGAATGCATCCAAGTGTAAATGAGTACAGGAGATGAGCAAGGCAAACCACAATTCCCAAACCATTGCCTCTGGAGGTGTACCCTTAAAGTAAATGGGATTACTCACTAGTAAGCAATTTCATGACAGAAGCATCATTTTTCTTTATGGAGCAATAGGGAATCACATCCTATGGTGAGAAAAGCAGGGAACAGGGATTAAGATAAATAAAATAGGGAGGACACGCTGGGCCGGATGTCTTTTCCTTTCTCCCCCTGTTTGCAAATTTCAGATGCTTTGAACAAAAAAAAGTGACTCCACAGCTGTTCTGTGTTATCCCCACATTCTTCGTTGCTACTCTGCAGGCTAAAGGACATACAATGTTTTTGAACAAGCAGTCCTTCACTCATGTGGATTTCATTAAGTATCACAGTGGGGGGGGGGGGGATGTGGTGAAAAGATCTGTGCCACCCAAATCTGCCACAGATATTCCTGTGGGAATGAGAGGGCTGTATCATCTCAAAAGGACTGCACCATCTGAGCTAGTAAACACCTGAATGGTTCCAGATTGCAATCACGGATTAACATTCTGATCTTCCTTGTTACTCTTCTACCTTGCTGTTCATGAAAAGCATTTTTTCAGACCATATTTCCAAAGGGTGGCATGTGCAGAAATGAGATGGTGGCATTGATTTCCGTGGTTTGAGGCCCGTGCTACAATTGAATTTAATGGGCAAGTCTATGGGCAGCTGTACACAGACAAGAGCAGTCATCGGAATCAGTCTTGGTCATTGTGCTGGATGACCTTCTTTGGGAAAAGGACAGGCGGGGTGCACCCCTCTTGATTCTTCTCACAGAGCTACATTTCCCAGAGTTCCCTAGGAAGAGGTATTGATTATTAAACCATTGGGATAATTGCCGCTCTGTGAGGGCAATTGTGGGTCTCCCTAGCATCTTTAACAAATTCCAGTTCTCGGGATTCTTTGGGTGAAGTCATGAAGTGGTATAATAAAGTTTTATATGCATGGTGCTTTATATGTATGGTCAACATGCTTCTAAATCATGGGTTACATCCAGTTAGTGGGGTAGGAAAGCTGGGGGGGGGGAATCACATCTGGCAACCAATGCACCCCTTTGGTTTTCAGAGAGTAGATGGGTAGATGGGTCTAAAAGACCAGACACTGAGATCCTCCTCTGAGGGCCTTCTGGTGGTTCCCTCACTGTGAGAAGTGAGGTTACAGGAAACCAGGCAGAGGGCCTTCTCTGTAGTGGCACCCACCCTGTGGAATGCCCTCCCCTCAGATGCCAAGGAAATAAACCACTATCTGACTTTTAGAAGACATCTGAAGGCAGCCCTGCTTAGGGAAGTTTTTAATGTTTGACGTTTTATTGTGTTTTTAATATTCTGTTGGGAGCTGCCCAGAATGGCTGGGGAAACCCAGCCAGATGGACAGGGGGTATAAATAATAAATTATTATTATTATTATTATTATTATTATTATTAGCTCATTTACTGGAAGGAATGTACCGTATTTTTCGCTCTATAACACGCACCAGACCATAACACGCACGTAGTTTTTAGAGGAGGAAAACAAGAAAAAAATTATTCTAAACGAAACAGTGGATGTATGATTTTTGTGGTTCATGCTGTGGCCACAGACATGTGATCTGACAGTGTGTTTGGAGTAGCCCAATGCAAAAATCCTGAGGATCCATGTGGATCCATGCTTTGTAACCACGTTTTAAGTGGGGAGGGAAGGAAAAGCACTCAAGGGACAAGGAGCACGCATGGGGTGTGTGGAGAAGGATGCTGCTAATAATGCTACTCAGCGAGCTGAGTGGGGAGGAGAGAGAGACAGAGAGCCTGCTTGCTTTAAAGGAACCAACCGGACAGGAGCCGCTTACACTCGTGTAAGCAGCTCCTCTCCTCTCCCGCTTTGCTCCTTTAAAGAAGCAGGCTCTCTGTCCCTCTCTCCTCCCCACTCAGCGGCTCTTCTCCCGCTTTGCTGTTTCAAAGCGAGCCACGGAGGAGGGAAGGAAGGGGAACCATGGATCCTCTGCTCACGACTGCAGCAGATTCCCCCCGCCACCTGTAGACATTCCCTCCATAACACACACAGACATGCTATGGTGCAAAAAATACGGTATTTAGCGTTAACTCTGGAAGTGCATTCTTCTTGATACTGACCAAAGTAAGCCTCCTAGAACAAAATAATTTCATCTCTCCTACCCCATTAAGTTGCTCTAACATGGCTGCTGTGGCCCCTTCCCTGTTAGCAGTCACACCAAGATTTGCTGTTTGGTATCTTTACTTCTCCTTCACATGCACTATATAAAATTATTTGGCATAAAGTTACGAAACACTCTACCTTTCACAAGGGCAGCTTTTATTTTGGCAAGCAAGTGTTGGCCATGTTCCGAAAAGCACTAGAAGACAAGTTGTGTATTGTCCAGCAGAAACCACACAGATCATGCTTGAAGTCTTACAGAAGGATCCTTTCCAACAATCACAGCCAAAGCAGAGTCCTCAAATATAATTTAATCTCCAAAGAGGAGATGGCTCTGATTCTTCAAATCAATAGTTCTTGCTAATATGCCAAAGAAATAAACTATTTCTTTGCTGCTTTATTTTCCCTGAATTTATCATTATTAAAACAAAACAAAAATGTGCAGCATTCCTCTGGGAACACGGAGCTGATTAAAGGTCTTTTTGACATTTTTAGTGAGTTGTGGGGAGAAAAATAAAGCTGAACAAAAAAAGTAACACTCCCACATCTCACACCCCCAGTTCTCTATGCTATTTGGTTGTCTGCAAAATAGTTTGGGTTTTTTGGTTAGATTGTTCTTGGGTGCTGGGAGGTGGAATTCTACAATAGTTTTTGTCAGAAAATTGTATTCTTATGAATTTCAGTTCATCTGATGTTGAATGAATTTCTATTGTAAGTTAACATTGATGGAAGAAGGAAGAAATCGGCTAAGAGAGAAGATTGGGAGGAAGAGGGAGAAAGCCCATTGCTTCCTTCAACAGTATCAAAGTCACAGAAGCTAAAAACATAGGAAGAGCCTGCTGGATGAGGCCAATGACCCATCTCGTCCAGCATCCTGTTCTCACATTGGCCAACCAGATGCCTGTGGGAACCCTGCAAGCAACTGGTTCCAGCAACTGGTAAGGTCCCCAGCAATCTCAAAATTACATGCTCCCCCATCTTTTGCTCCATTTCTCTAGTATTATACAGTGGTACCTCTGGTTGCGAATGGGATCTGTTCTGGAGGCCCGTTCGCAACATGAAAAGAGTGCAACCCACAGCGGCACATCTGCACACGCGCGGGTTGTGATTCACCACTTCTGCGCATGTGCGTGATGTCGTTTTGCACGTCTGCGCATCCGTGAGTGGCGAAACCCGGAAGTAACCCTTTCTGGTACTTCCGTGTCACCGCGGGACGTAACCTGAAAGAACGTAACATGAAGCGGATGTAACATGAGGTATGACTGTATTACATTATGTTATGTTATCTAAATGTTATTTAAAGAAGGCTGTCCTAGAAGAGCTATGGAAAAAATTCAGCGTACAGTGGTACCTCGGGTTAAGTACTTAATTCGTTCCGGAGGTCCGTTCTTAAGTTGAAACTGTTCTTAACCTGAAGCACCACTTTAGCTAATGGGGCCTCCTGCTGCTGCATTAGATTACATTTAAGGATGTTAAAAAATCCTCCCCCAAAAAAGCTCAACAACTCTGGGCAATCCACCCACCCCACGCTCCTTCTCCCTCCAATGACAATGGGTAGATCTCTGTTTTTTAATACTGGGAGTAGATCACAGTCTCTTGGGAGTTGGATATGCCTGGTCTAGTGCATGGGAGGAAACACTTTAGCTTTGTGGCATCTTCTTTATTATCGTTATTGACTGGAATTGCAAGATTTACAAACCAGAAAGGTAAAAGGTAAAGTGCCCCTGGACAGTTAAGTCCAGTCAAAGGCAGCTATGGGGTTGCAGCGCTCATCTCGCTTTCAGGCCGAGGGAGCCAGCGTTTGTCCACAGAGAGCTTTCTGGGTCATGTGGCCAGCATGACTAAACCGCTTCTGGTGAAACGGAAAACAATAATGGAAACCAGAGCACACAGAAATGCCATTTACCTTCTCATCACAGCAGTACCTATTTATCTACTTGCACTGGTGTGCTTTTGAACTGCTAGGTTGGCAGGAGCTGGGACAGAGCAACAAGAGCTAACCCTGTTGCAGGGATTTGAACCGATGACCTTCCGTTCAGCAAGCCTAAAAGGCTCAGTGGTTTAGACCACAGCGCCACTCACGTCCCCACTTACAAACCAGAAGTAGGAGCAAAAGGCATAGAATTAAATAACTCCTGCAGCTAGAAATTGGGGAGGGGGGTTAGTACCAAAAATGAGTGGTATTCATAGTCCTTCTACCCAATATTGTAGTTTTGATTTCCCAACCCCCTTAACAACTTTCTTTGCAATTTAAAGGGGGGGGCATTCTTTTTAATTTTAAAACAGTTTGGAGTCTGAAAATTTTGATGATCTACTGCAAATCATCTCAAGACCAACCAGTGGATCCTAATCTACCACCTGCCCACTCCTGATATAGTAGAAAAAGAACTGCAGTTTGCTGAAGAATGGAAAATCCTTCAGTCTTAACCTTCTTGTTGAGGGATTGAACTCTTCTTATATGCAGGATATATCTCTGGAATTGAGGACAAGGCTTTATTTTGAAAGACTGAGTCATAATAAAAGATAGTTATGTCTGTGGTGAATGACTTACTTGTCTGGTGTGAAGGTTTTTTAGAAAGTTCTGGAGGCAAGTAAGATATTGTGCTGCTAAAATTAGTCAAGCTGTCCTGGAACCAAATATAGCTTGTTACAGATGATGCTGAAATACTAGAGCCACATTTTTGTAAAGATTCTTGTTCTTTCAGGATATCATTTTCAACGGTCCTTCTTTCACAGAGGAACACCATTAGTCTGAATGGCCAGCAGTGTTTAATGTAGCAAATGAGAATGGTTTAGATGTGTTGGGTACTGGGGAAAAATTGGGAAGAAGGGGAGTCTGGTTCTATGAAATGGACTTTGCTTGATCTATAACTGAAGCAGATTGCTGACACTTGAAATAAAAAAGGGGCATTACAGAGCAGATATGTCAGATCAAGTAGGCTTTTGTCTATGAAACCATATGTTTGCCACAATAAGTTTGCTAATTTATCAGTTACCACTGTACTACTATTATTGAATGCGCAGAAGAACAAGCCTTGCTGTGGAAGAATCAGCAAAATTTTTGCAAAGGGAAATTTGGCCTTAAAGACCTGCTAAAATTCTTTGTTGATGTCAGCTGCCATGTAGCTAGGTGGGTGATTCAAAGATTGTTAAGTAGTTTACATACTTGGATCTGTAACATGTTGATAGAATCCTATCATATATTAAGAAAATGTAGCAAATGTGGGGTTTTCTTTTTGATTAAAAGGAAGAAAGTGCTCAGACTTGGACTGGAAATAAACTGATTCATCTATTCCTGGGTAAAGCATATTATCCATTAATAAAGACTTCAAGAAGTTTGGGATATTTGGCTAAGGAAGAAGACTCCTCTTCTCTTTGCTAGAAAATGGGTCATCAAATGAAACTAATTGTCAAAAGGAATGCTTCCTTTATGCAACACATAATTAACACAAGCAATTCATTGAGTCTAGGAAGCTCTAATTTCCATTAGCTCTGGTGGCTTTTTAATTACGTATACTCACAAAGGTCTATTGGTGGCACAGCAGCTTCGAACAGAATGACCGTGTTCAGGGACAGCAACTGCATCAGCAGCAAGAGATGAGTATCTCAATTATGCTTTTCTTGTGAAGTTCCCAGGAGCATCTGGTTGGCCACTGATTTCTTTCTACATTTATAAACATTTATAAAACACTTGATATTTGTTGATAAACCACTTAATATCCGGGGGGCGGGGGCAAGCGGTGAGCAATCTAAAAACAGCAAATAATATCATTAAAACAAATGCAGCAACAACACACAATCAGTAAAAGCATATACAAACAAATAAAAGCAGGAGATTCAAATGAATAAAGAAACAGGGTTCGATCTAATGGGTTGGGGACGAAGACAAGATGTCCTTACAAGATGTCTGAAGCAGCTGATGCTTCCTCCTTATAAATGGAATGCTTATTTAATCTCTGAATCTGGACTTCTCCTGAATCATGTGCCAATATCCTAAAATAATTTCAAATAATGTTTCCCTTTCTCTTAAAAACAAGGTCTGGGAACTGTAATGCAGACTAAAACTACATGAGATAAAAGGGGAGGCGCAGACATCTTTAAGAGTATACATATGGAATAAGGTGTTGTATCTACCATGTCTGACAAGCCACTCATCTCTTACTTTTAAACTATATTTTATCTGGTATCAGTGCGTATATTTCTTTTTCACTGAGATGGTTGCTTCCTGCCAGACCAAATTATTTTTACACTGCAGCCATTTATGTATGGCCTACAAAGCAGTATATGAACATCTATGTGAGCTACAGTAACAGCAACTACAGTAACAAAGGAAACATTATTATTATTATTATTATTAGTAGTAGTAGTAGTAGTAGTATGCCTACTGTGAGCGAAATTATCACTCCCTGTAACAGCAAACTCTGAGTAACTACTGGTTTGCAGCCCAAACAGAGTCACTGAGAGGCAAGATTTTCAGAAGAACACAACATTTTCAGAAGAACACAAAGGTCTGCAGAAGCACAAAAAAACTTTAGAGAGAACTTAAGGGGCACACACACACCCCAAATACACAGGCACACACACAAACTCAGACCAATGTGAGCTGAGCATGCTCAGTAGACACAGAATGCCAAGGATCTGTTGGGAGAAAAAATATGAAAAAAATGGAAGAAGGAATGGAATGGAATGTCTTGGAAGGGAACATGGCTGAGAGGTATGGATTTAAAACAAAGGTCTTCTTCCTGCTGGAATTGCTTAAAAAAACAAAAAACCTTAATAATTATTTATCACCATTAGATTTCACTTTCTCTACCAAGGGGCATGGAAGCTAAATATCTGCTTCTTAAAACCTGCAGTTCATTGTACTGGTTTCGGTTTGCAGTGCTGTTATCACAGCTCTCCCATAAATGGAACTTTGTTGAGGTTTTTTGAGGTTACTGTAGAAATGACTAAGTGAAATGTCTGATTCCAATGGGACATGCTAGCATACAGTCTTGACTGCAAACACCTTCCGATGGCATTGCCAAACGCCACCCTTGCCATCCTGTGAGCTCTAATTCTTTCTCCTTGCTGTTAGACTGGGCAGAACCTGGAAGATTGTCTGCGGCCAAAGTAAGACTTTCCATGGTAGGAACCTGTCTAGTGCGTTCTGGTCAGATCTGGCTGATTCTGGATGAAATCATCTAGGTCACTTTCTCTATTTTAGGAAAGAATGAACGTGTATCACAGAAAATGATTCCATGTGTTGTGCACTTCCTCAGCGAAGCCCCAGCACGAGTAAGCCACGAGAAAGTGTTTGGGCAGAATAATTTCACTTTCCAGGCCTGTCCCTGAACAAATTCTGCACCCAGGCAGACCAGGAACTACAAGAATTTCATGGTTATGGTGTGCTTGTTAACTCTCCCATTTTCTGCTCTGAGATTTTCCCAGTGAATTGTAACAATAAACAGATGAGTCACTGGAAGAAGAATTAACTTGTGCTGCTGTTTTCACATACTCAATATCATCATTCCAGTTGGACTATGCTATTTATCTATCTGGTTTAAATATTCAAATCTAGACCAACATTCAGCTCAGAGTCCTTCTCAAGGCAACAAGAAAGAACATTAAAGAGTCAGCACCACACTCACATAAAATTAATTTACACAGCCAGCCAGAACAAGTTAAAGCCAACTGTTTTAAACTAGTGGATAACATTAAGAATTTCATCACCATAATTAAAAGCAGCTTGGAATAAATGGGGGTTCAAAACCCATTCAACAGCCAGCACTGACGGGTCTAAATGAATATCCCTTTGAACTGAGTTCCAGAAATATGGGGCCATCACTGAAATGCCCCTGTCTCCAGTGGTCACCAACTGTATAGAACAGACCTTCTCAACCTTAGATCCCCAGATGTTGTTGGATTACAACATCCATCACCTTGTGAGAAGGGCCAGCAGTCAGGGATGATAGAAGTTGTAGTCCAACAACATATGGGGGCCCAAAGTTGAAGAAGGCTGGTATAAAGGTATGTCTCCAACTCTGGGTAATCTCCAATAGAAAATGCATTATTTGCTGTTCCCGATTCACAGAGAGAAACCTAGCTAAGCTGAAATGTGCAGATTTAAGACAATCTTATTTCAGAGAAGGCTCAGTCGGTACAACATGAAACCCTTAATCTCTAGGTCGTGGGTTTGAGCCCCACATTGGGCAAAAGATTCCTGCATTGCAAGGGGTTGGACAAGATGAGCCTCATGGTCCTTTTCAACTCTACAATTCTATAATTCAATTATACTGATAGTAGATTGTTCCCATTCGTTAGAAATAGAAGCATTATGAGAAACAGCAATATTGTTGATCTTTTCCATCCCACACTACTATACTTTCCTTGACCTTCTGACGTCTTGCAATTTATCTACAGCTTAATCTGAACCAGAAATTGATCCATTCCAACTCTATGATTCTATGAAGTGACATACAATTTGTCCTTAAAAATTGACATTAGCATTTCTACCTCTAGTTTTATCAACATCTAGATGTTGTTGGATTAGAGATCCCTTCATCCCATACCATTTACCATACTGACTGGATCAGGTAAAGGACCCCTGGACGGTTAAGTCCAGTCAAAGGTGACTATGAGGTTGTGGCACTCATCTCACTTTCAGGCCGAGGGAGCCGGCGTTTATCCACAGACATTTTTTCAGGTCATGGCCAGCATAACTAAACCGCTTCTGGTGCAATGGAACACTGTGACAGAAACCAGAGTGCACCAAAACACTATTCACCTTCCCGCCACAATGGTACCTATTTATCTACTTGCACTGGCATGCTTTCAAACTGCTAAGTTGGCAGAAGCTGGGAAAGAGCAACGGGAGCTCACCCCATCACACGGATTCGAACCACCAACCTTCCGATCGACAAGCCAAAGAGGCTCAGTGTTTTAGACCACAGCACCACCCGCAGCTGACTGGATCAGATGGGAGATGTGGCCAGGCACATGGAGGGCAGCACATTTCCTACCTTGGTTTAGAACATGCATTGAAGTCTCCATTGTAATTCCACGTATTTAATCACGTGCCTCAGTCTCCTATTTTGCTGAAACACCTAAATTAAGATATGCTGCTGTTCTGGAGCTCCAGAATCTGCACAAAACACTCATGGATGCTTCAGTGCCCACCACTTCCATAGCCACATCTTCCCCCACAAAGGAAGCATGGAGCAGCTGCCCCAAGCCCTGATGACCTGAGATGACAAGAGTAGGACATTTGCCAGAAATGAAGGTAGGGCATGGGGCTTTGGTTCTGGAAACTGGAGCTTATGGGCTTGCCATACGGAAGCCTCTTTAATTTACTGCAGATGCTTTATATCATGTTATTATACGTTTCCAGGCTAATAGCATGTACTCATTTTTCAGCAAGAGAAATGCCTTTTTCTCTAATGCTTTCAAATAAGTTAATAGCATCAAAACCTGATTGCTGCTGTGCCGAAACCGCAGGCAGCATCTGTCTAAGTTACTGTAATGACACGCTGTTGTCAAATGCTAGACTTAGGCGCTTTCCTAAGTGCATTCACACATCTTTAGGATGTTTAACTGGTTATTTTAACAGGGGCAATAATAACAATAACCGCAGTAGTAATAACAATGCATTTTGGGCACACCAGGGCAATCTGACATTTTCAAGTGACTGCTAAAAAGAAAAGAAAAGAAAAGAAAAGAAAAGAAAAGAAAAGAAAAGAAAAGTGTGGGTGGGTGTCTGTGTAGAAGTGGTGCTTTTCTTTCATGCTTTCAGATCAAAGCTTGGTGGTATGAAAGAAGGAAGTGAATTCATTAGTTTGTTGGAAAACGCAGGTACACAAATTGGGAGGAGGGGAAAGAGAAGATAAGCCTGGCATGTTTTATTTCTTACTTGCTTAAATAGCTAGCCCAAAGCATTTTGCTGCCTGAAGTAGAGGACAAGATTGTTCCAGCTGGACTGGACTGAGCATTCTCCATCTCATAGGAACCAAAAGGGCTTTGCCTGTTTCAACACCTTTTCCTCCTCTTCCATAGTCACACCACAGGCTGTGAGCAGTTATACTGAATGGATGGACCAACTCAGTATAAGGTAGATTCCTATCTCCTGACATCCTTTGGGCCAAAACAGTTTCCTCACCCCTAGTTTATGCAAAAACTGTGAGCTGCTCCAGCTGCACTTATACAAGTGTGTAAGAAGTCACTGCTCATTTCAATGTCCCCCCTTCACCACAAGACCAGAGCTGGCCTCTGATATGGAAGGAAAGGCTGGGGAGTATTGATTATGAAATTTGCTGCATGAGAAAGAGGACCAGATGTTTCCTAATCCCTGTGTTAGCCTCTGTATCTGTGCAGCAGCTTGGAAGATTGTTATATATGATTAGGGCAATTGTGCAATTTATTACGCGGTATTTTTTGACCCACACATATCTTTAAATCCCCGGACAACACATGAATTCAGGCCTATGCTAAGAGTACTTTCACCTCCTGCCTCTACTGCACTAGATTACAAAGTCTTCCAACCGAGAATATATAATTGGTGGGCTGTGGCAAGTTTTACCGCATTTCACTTTGTTGGTGTATAATTTCTTTAGAGAAATTCAGCTGAGAGAGAAAAATCCTTTAGGCTCTTAATGAGTTTCCAGAATTATCTGGAACTGCTATAATTCTCCAGGGTTAAAGAACTGGAATAGTTATTGACCTCAGCCATGCTTTTTTAAAACAAAATTCATACATAATTATTTCCTCAGCTGCCTGCACACAGCTTCTCCTGGTGAGATTTAGATTTTTTTCTGACCTTGGTCCAGACATTATCTCCTTCTTTGCATAAATTTCAGGAGAAAGCTATACACGTAGGGAGTGGCATCACCCCAATTTGTTTTGATTGGCACATGTCTACTAGAAACTTCCAAAAGTACAGCCTGGAATTAATGTTAACATACTTCACAAAGCGATGGTATTAACCTTGATTCTAAATCACAGAGTCGAGTAAATCGTCTTAGTCTATGCTTCTGAATGGACAGTATCCACAGTGTCAAATTAAGTAAGGACTACTGAAAGACAATTACACATGACTGTAAGAGTGGAATATATATATGTGTATGACAAAAGCAGAGTTAGGCTTGAGACAGATCCTGATAATTGCTGGATTAGAAAAAGGGGGATCAGTTATGTGTTTCTCTGTCCCAGCAGCACAAGGTGCAACCTGAAACCTCATAGCACCCAGCAAAGCCTAACTCCACCCATTTGGTATCTCCATTTTAGGAATGTGACTAAATATAGACATGCCACCTTAAGTCACATCCCCCTGCCTTCCAGTCTGATAAGGCATTCTGGAGAACTTGCTCACTGTTTTGTGACAATACCTGTCAGAGATCAGGCTGAGGAGTACTGTTCTGATGAGAAATGGTGGGAGCCTCCCCCTCCCCTTGCTCCTGACCAGGATCTTGAAGCTGCCCAGGAGCAGTGGAGCAGTATAGATCTGGAACAGTGGTTTGCAGAGGGGCACAGTTCTGAAGACAAAAGTTGGGATGAACTGGGGAGTGAACAGCAAAGTGAAAGAGAACTGGAGGAGAGAAAGCTAACAGACTCTCTCTCGCTGGAAAGTATCCAACCTATCAGTCCAAGGTCACATACAGCAGATAAGGTGGCTGCACAAAAAGCATAGTGGTTGCGAGATCAGGTTGCTAGATGCGGAAGTGACTAGGGGGGAAGTGGGTGGAAACCTTAATTGGGAACACCGTCATTCCGAGAATGGCTGCTTTGTTCTTTTGCTGTGATCATTAAAGACTCTTTAAATGGTAAGCGACTATTTTGGCTTTGTCCTGCTTATCTATGGCCAAAGTGGGGAGGAAGCAGAGTCCCCAAAGCCTGACAATACTTAGTAAAGGCATTGCCTGAGTTTGAATTTTAGAAAGTTTTTTTCTGAGCCATAAGACTAGGCAAAAACCTAGTCCAGCATTCTCATGGTGGCCAGCCATATGCCTGTGGAAAGTTTGCAAACAGGACCTGAGTGAAATAGTTCCTGCTTGTGGTCCTCAGCACCTGGTGGCATTCAGAGACAAGCAGTAGAGACAGAACATAGCTAATCAATATTCCCTTGCTTTTTAAGTTTGGGTGGCAGTTCTGCAGGATTTGAGGCCCCAACGACATGAGACAGTCAGTGACCTCCCCCTCTCCACAACAGCCTACAAGAGGTAGATCATGCAATCTAAGAATTCTCATCTTCTGGAACACTCTGTTCTATACAAACTAGAATCGGTGGCATTGTTAGGGTGGCGGGTGTATGCCCAACCTTGCCACACTTTTCAGTTGGCCCTGCTTAGTGAACATCAAGGAATCCTTGGAATCAGATGTTAAGAGTCTTTCAAGATCATTGCAGGAAGCTTAAGATAACCGAGGAACTATTTACTTATGTTAAGATTTTGCTGCATCAACAAAAATATGTTTTAAGGTGCACTTGCAGATAGGGGAGAGGCCTAATCTGAAACAAGAACACCAACACACGCTTTCCACCCATTGCCAGAAGGTTCTGCTGACGTTCTTTCAAGATACTTAATCTGAATCAAGATCATCCAGGAATTTGTCAGTCACTATCATTCGAAAGCAGATAAAAATGCAACTGTAATTTATTCTGCAAACAGAAATTATCTCCCCATTATCCTGTTCACAAAGCCAGCCCACTGGAGGTCAGAGAGGAAACTTCATGCGAGAACATTGCAAGCTGCCTGGAAAATGCCATCTGATAAAAAGGAAGGCAGCGAAAGAAAATGAAATGAGATTTCTGCCATCAACTCAATAAAATAGCGGCACAGCGCAGAATGGTTAATGAACTTTAGACCTCAGACATAGCTTATTGCTTTTAGGAAAGAAAAGATGATATAAATTATATTAATCTGCTTCTATTTTCAGATGTTAAATTCCTTCTGTTGAAGAGCCTGTGGAGGAAAGATGAAAGAAGCACAGTTCAAGCTTATTACCGAGGATATGAATAATCTTGCGTGTTCCTCAGCGCTTCTGCTGTTCCTGCCCTGTATATAAAATTCCAGGCTCTGTATATATGTAACTAACTCTGTAAAGTCTAGGATTATAGACATTTAGGCTGCAAGCTTAAAGGCTCTCTGTATGGGTGTCTCTGTGTGAATCATTATATCCAACTATGGCCAACAGCGGAGAATTGAAGGCAGCTCCTCCTTTTTTCCCTTTGCCATTTCCTCTCCAATTCAGAATGATGGGAGGGATTATTTAAAAATACAAATAGCATGGTAGCCGATGACCCATTTAGTCCAACATCCTGCTCTCATAGTGGTCAGAGAGATGCCTTTGGGGAGCCTGAAAGCAGGGCCTGAGCACAACAGCACTCTCCCTACACATGATTCAAAGAAACTAGCATGCAGAGGTATAGTGTGTGTAACAGCAGAGGTGGAAAATGGCCATCATGGCTGGTAGCCATTTGCTGTACCAGCTCCAGGGCTACCATAGTTTCCTCCATGGCTTGGCTATGTGCTTCGGTACAAAAAAGGCTATGAATCCTTCAGATCCACACCTTTCCGTCCTACCATGAGCCACCTCTGGCACCCCATCCATTGATCCACCCTCTTTTTGCCTCAAACAGATTTAAAATGCCAATGGCTGTTAGGTTGGGGCCATAGAGATCTCTGCAATGGCAGGGAGGGAACCACTGAGGTCAGACATATGAGATACATCCTATCTCATAGCCCATAAGGTTGTAGGGTAGAAGAAGAAGAAGAAGAGTTTGGATTTGATATCCCGCCTTTCACTCCCCTTCAGGAGTCTCAAAGCGGCTCACAATCTCCTTTCCCTTCCTCCTCCACAACAAACACTCTGTGGGGTGAGTGGGGCTGAGAGACTCCAGAGGAATGTGACTGGCCCAAGGTCACCCAGCAGCTGCTAAGGATGCAATTCTGTACAGGAAGGAAAGCTTCCCAAAGTTGCTGGACTACAACTACCATCAGTGGCTGTGCTGGGTGGAGCTACTGGAAGTTGGAGTCCAACAACTTTCAGATGAAGCAATGTTGGCTACCCCTACCATGCAGACATACTTGGGAGAATGCCCCATTGAATTCAGTGGAGTGACTTGTGTGTATAGACAAAAAGTTGCTGTTTCAGGAGAAGTGGGAAGTGCAAAACTGTCTACAATACTCTGCCTTCCATTATTTGCTTCTGGGTGGTTGCGGTGGTAGGGTAGACCTTCTCAGTTCTTAGGCAACTAAGTCAACTTTTTTTTGCATCAGGATATGCACCCAAATTCTCATGTCCATGCTCAGATGCACATTGCAGTGTGTATGCCACTCGTTTGCACTGCAATCCATGGGATGCACTTTTGGCAAGTGATACTTGCCCTATTGTGAATAGATTCTTGTCATCTTGTCAAGGGGTATGTAGAATTGCTTTTAATAGGTCAATTCATTTTTCAGGACCATTTCAGCTCAATGGTGTTCTGAACGGCAGCCTTTAGGTTCAAAGGGAGAGGAGCACACAATTCTACATGGATCTTTTTGTGAATCTAATCAGGTTTCTGGATCTCAACCTGGAGTCCGAGAATTAGTGATGGGGCAAAACTCACCTGTCTTCAACTGGAAAGGACCGGACTTTTCCAAGCTTTTCTTGGGAATTCTTGCAGCAAAGACTGGGCTTCTTCCAAGAGGTTTTCAAAACTCCAGTCACCACCAGCTGAGGTTGGATGAATCTGTCCATTTCAGTTTCACTCATTTTCTCATTTTTCCAATCTTAAGTTTGGTTCTCCACATTTCTAATTGTGTTTTTTCAAACAAACAAACAAGGCTTCCTGAAAATTCATCAGCATTTTTGTGAAAATTTCTCCCGACATCCACATGTTTGTATGCAATTCTCCCTAATATATACATCTTAAAGCATTCCCCCCCGATATAGTGCATTTTTGTACATTATTTTCACTAACATACAAAATGTTATGCATACCTTATCCCCGTACTGTATATGCATTTCTGTGTGCTTTTCTTGGCTGAAGAGCTGCACTGCAAAATTCAGAGGTTTACGAATTTAGAAGCCTGGCTGTGTTTCAGTTTGTGGATTGTTTGGGAAAGTGTGAATAAGGTAGATTTTCCTTTAAATGTGAACTGAGTCAGGTTTTTCCTCCACCTCTACTATGAGCCAGTTTCCCTTCTCTCCCCATTTCCCACACTCTGACAAACTTACCAAATTTTGAGGCTAGAGAAGGAAAAATGATAGCCAAGCTATGGCACTAAAACTAAACTTTGTTCTCAATTTCCAGTTATCTGCTGTGTAAATCTCTGAGCATGCTTAGTCTGCATTGTGTGGGTGGACCTGTGGAGGACTGGTAGCTACAGGTCGAAGTAGGTGCTTTTGTTTCATCTTCCAGTTCTATGGACAAAGTAGCAATTCATCCCCATCTAAATATTTAACTCCAACAGGTCAGTGCATCTCCAGACTGCAAATATTCACTGCTTCAAACTTGACCAGCTCAGCTTGGCTAAATGCATTTCCCTCCATGTTGAGAAAACCTGCAAAACAGCTCCATATTTCCATCCTTCTATAAGTAGCAAAAAATAATTCTGCCTGGTCCCACACTATTCAACATATGTAAAAGTGATTATCATCTATGAAGATGGGTAATGATGTTAGAAATGGCGTATGCATTTTGTATCATTTGAAACCATCTATTCTGTTAAAAAGAAAAGAAAAATCATGGGAATTATTTCCTGGAAGTAATATGCATAGACTTTCAGAGGCCATGGTAAAAAAATCTCTAAACCTTTGAGAGAGGAGAGTTAGGTTTGGGAAGGGCTTTCCTTCTGAAATACAACAAAACATGGCCTCTGTAGAATTGTTGGGATGAAGTACATTTTCAAATAGATCACAAAAGCAATATGCTGCTCCACAGTGCCTGTTAGATCGGCCTTTATGAAAACAGCTGCAGCATGTACAAAAAGCATACAAATTAGATAAAGACCTTATGTGTTTATTAAAAACAACATCGTAATCTTATTTCTTAGAAGTAAGTGGACATCAGTGTTAGAGGAAAACAGACCATGTTGGTGGTATTCTATGGACAATTGCCTTAATCTAGTGCTCAGTGTGTGCTGTGTTGCACAGACTGGAGCTTGTGTGTGTGTGTACTTTCTCATTTTTTCCAGCTGCAGACAGTAGCTCTGTGTCTCAAAACACTGGCAAAGTGATTCAGGAGCATGATGGAACCCCAAAGTCAACAAGAAGCGGCTGGCAATTGAGACCTTGTTGCAGTGTTGCCCCAATATATGAGTTGTTCAGAAGCAAATGCAAATATTGATAATTGCATATGCCTAGTCTGTGAAGTTTTGAAGTATTTATTTTATCTACTGCATTTATATCCTGATTATTTTACCTCTAAGGAGCTCAGGGTAGCGTGCATCGTTCTCCATCTCCTCACATTTAATCCCTACAACAAGCCTGTGAGGTAGGTTAGGCTGAGTGGCCAACCAGTGAGCTTCATGGCCAAGTGGGCATTTGATGTGGGTGGCGCTGTGGTCTAAACCACTGAGCCTCTTGGGCTTGCCAATCAGAAGGTCGGCAGTTCAAATCCCCACGATGGGGTGAGCTCCCATTGCTTTGTCCCAGCTCCTGCCAACCTAGCAGTTCGAAAGCACGCCAGTGCAAGTAAATAGGTACCGCTGCAGTGGGAAGGTAAACAGCGTTTCCATGCGCTCTGGTTTCCGTCACAGTGTCCTGTTGTGCCAGAAGCGGTTTAGTCATGCTGGCCACATGACCCAGAAAACTGCTTGTGGACAAACGCCAGCTCCCTTGGCCTGAAAGCAAGATGAGCGCCGCAACCCTGTAGTCGCCTTTGACTGGACTTAACTGTTCAGGGGCCCTTTACCTTTTACCTGAATGCTGGTCTCCCAGGTCATGGTGCAGCACTCTAACCACTACACCACCACTGCTGTCAGGTTTGCTGCCTTTGAGTTTCCAATTCAAAATAAGCAATTTTACAATGTGTGTATGAAAACTATAACCCTAATGAGGGTGTGAATTCATGCAGCACTGAGCCTTAACGAGTGGGTAAACAACTACAATTTAACATACTGAGTACTGAAGCATGCAGAAGGTAGTGCTACTTTAACATATACAATCTACTTTATAACGAGGTTTGCATTAGCAAACTCAAAGCTTCAACTCACTCTGAAACTCACCTACAGGTGGTACCTAACACCAAGGAACTAGCACTAATACGCCAAGGAACCTCACCAAAATGCTGGAGAGGGTGCACATCCACAGGCACATACCTCCATATGTGGTGGGAATGCCCTAAAATCCAACTATTCTGGACAACAGCCATACAAGAAATATGTAAAATAACTAAGCAAGTATTCACCCCAGAACTGGCCCTATTAAACATATTCCAAGACAACAATGCCCACTCACATCACAAAGAAATCATAACCCACCTACTCTCAGCAACCAGAAACATCATAGCCAGACACTGGAGAGACCTGTCAGGAGTAAGCATGGATCAATGGTACCAAATAGTATGGGGAAAAGCCCTACTAGAAAAAATAACCGATAAACTGAAACTGACACGGGAACAAATAGAAGAAGACACCTTCACCCCAGTATGGCTCCCCTTTATCACATACACAGCCCAACAAGACAACGACAAGAATCCACCAACAGCATATGAATCAATATGGCTAACCTGATTCAAAAACACCCACCCACCCCACTCGCACACAAAAACAAAGTTCACCACAGCCAACCACAAGCAAGCAACCGCACCCTAGGCGAACCCCAATCTCTCTCACCACCAAAGGAACACAAGCGAATAGCAAAGAGAACCTGCACAAATGACGCTGACACAAAAACCCACACATACATTAAGCAAAATAGAAATATCACCTCCCGACCCCACCCCCACCCACCATGGCCCCCCCCACCTCTTCCCCCCTTTTTCTTCCTAATGTAACCCTAATGTCTCAACAAATGAAACTGACATAAGGAAAATGTAACTTGAAAAAAGAGACGTTGCGCATACCTTTGTAAACCAAGAAAACTTTAATTAATTTTTTTTTTAAAAAATAATAATAATCCACCTTCTGCAAACTCAGTGACTAGAAGAAGATGTGCTTGCGGTTGTTATATGCCCTTATGGTCTGCAAGCGCTGAGCTTTGTGCAGCTGTCCAGCAACACGGGAGCAAAGACTGGCAAGTGCCTCAAAATGGCAGCCTTATATTAAGAGCGGATCAGAAAGGGGATATGATTCTTTTGGAAATCATCTCCAACAATGTGACCTTGGGAAGATTTTACGCAAATCTTTTAAGAGGTCGGAGGAAAAGAAGTCATATTTAGGGATGACATCATCAAATTTATGCAACCTGGAGATTTCCCCCAAAGAGTATAATGGAGATATTGGCTCATAAAAAATGTACTGAAAATTGCCAAGGAAATGTTGACAAAAAAATAGCCCGTAATGAAGTACTTCAGAAGTACTGCAGATGGATGTATATAATTCCACTGGCCCCAACAGCTGAAGCAGAGAATACTTGTTTTGGATTTTTTTATTTTAAATCATTGGCAAAGAAAACTATAAAGCCCCTAGTGCTGTTGTTCTTTCTTAAATTCATCACTAATCCTGTGCATTTCGTTTATGTTTCAGAGAAGTTGCGGGTAATGGCATTCTTGTCGACATTTCTTGATAGGAGATTGTTCTCAATGCCTCCAGGAGACAGCTCAGCATGATAAATCTAGTCCCATGCCATTAAACTCTAAAGGTATTACGGATGGAGTTTTCAGAGGAGCCATTTAAGTGGTGCTTTGGAAAGGGGAAATGATCGCAAGTCCCATTTCTCAGGAGGTTTTGCCCCACTGCACAGCTGGGGCCAATTAGACAGACATTTGCAAAACGGAAAAATGAAAAGATGGGCGGCGGCGGGGGGGGGGGCATGAACAAATTTCTTCTTTTGGTAACACTTCAACAGCAAAAATAATAAAGGCCCATGAATAGACCCAAAGACCATAAGCAGACATCCCTGTGGATATGCATATAGCACAGGGGTCAGCAAACTTTTTCAGCAGGGGGCCAGTCCACTGTCCCTCAGACCTTGTGGGGGGCCGGACTATATTTTGAAGAAAAAAAAATGAACGAATTCAAAATTGAATTGCCTGAAGGAACCCTGCAAGCAAAGCAGGACTGCAATGGCACTCTCCTGCTTGTAATCCCTAGCAACTCGTATTCAAAAGTACACTGCCTTTGGTGCAGGAGGTAATGAGGCCATCATATCTGGAAACAGACAAATTAATAGAGGAGAATCCTTATCCCCTTCTAAAGATGTCCAAGCTGGTGGTCATCACTTCATCATGTGATGAAATACTTCTTTTTGGCTGTCCTGAGTCTGTCCGTCACTCAAGTTCATCAAATGACCCTAAATTCTAGTATTGCAGGAGAGGAAGAAGAACATCTATCATCTATCTATATCTATCTATCTATCTATCTATCTATCTATCTATCTATCATCTATCTATCATCTATATCTATCATCTATCCACTTTCTCCCTATCACGCATCTATCAAACTGCTGCTCACTCACCTTCAATCGATACCTTTTTGGTTATCTTTTCCAGCTCACTGATATCCTTCCTTCCTGAGGTCCAGCAACCAAGGCGGAATCCAAACACATAAAAAACGCTGTGAAAATGCTTTTTAAAATAAAGTTTTAAAAACATATATTGAATTTATCATAAGCTCACCATCACCTTCTACTGTTAGATTTGTATAATGCACTTAAAACACACTTAAAATGTTATATTTGCAGCTGAGTCCCAGAACTGAACACAAAACATGCCAACTGCAGCCGCAGTCACATCACAGGATGCAACTGCTGTTGGTGTCATGGTTTGTTATGTAACTACTTTAGGAGTGAGGTACATCTGGACCAAACCCAGAAAGAGATTATGATAACTTTAGGTAGCAAAACACCATTGTCGATTTCCTCTTCATCGGCCACATTGGAGTCGAATCAAACTCTCAGCTTCACATGTATAACAGAATAACAAGGAGTTCGTCCCTTGTTATCTCTTCCCTGGCTTCCCATTTATCCATTGAAAGCTATAAAAAAAGTTTCTCTCCTGAGCTGTAACAACCCAACCAAAAACCTGGATATGAGCTTTAAAGTCTTTCAGTAGGAATTAAGGTTTTTGTCCTTTAACTATGAATACTTAAGAGCGATGAAAAGCCAAATAGAGGTCAAAACCCATAAATCATGCTGGGATTATGTTTGAAAGTTGATGACTTGCTTTCTTTGGCATAGTATGTCTTCCCTATACAAACTCAAGATCAAATTTTATAGGGCAAGACCAAAGAGAGGGGGAAGTGACATACCACTTTTAATCCTAATAGGCACCAAACAGAGTAGTTAAAGCTCTAAGATTTTAGGTAGAAGGTAGATGAACTATAGCTGATTTTGTTAAACATCATTGTCATAGCATTAATATTTCATTCAGTGACAAAAAATAAGTTTTTTGAAAGTGCAAGTGCAGGACTTCTCAAAGCAAATATTAGCACAGGAGGAATGAATCATGTCTTTTCTGTTTGTCTCTTCATTTTAACGATCAAACTGTGCTTTTGTTGTAGCTGGATCAACGGGAAATGATGATGACTGGCTTATATAAAAATGGCAATGACTAATTTTTTTGAGTAAGTGGGTATAAATAATCTTTCATTATAAAATATCAGTGCCCGGTGCCTTCTGAACTAAGATTTTCTTTCATTCTGGAATAAGAAGAACCATGAAAGAAGGAAAGTTACTGTCTTTTGTGCAGTCTGTGATTGGAGAAGCTAGACCAGGAATTGGGGACCTCTGATCCTCCTGATATTGGACTACAACTCCTACCATACCTAATCATTTGCTATGGGCGATGGGGGTTGCAGTCCAGCAACATCTGGAGGGCCACAAATTCATCATCCCTGAGTTAGACAGTTTGAAACAATCTGTTGTACATGACACTGGGCTTCTAAAAGTAGGTAAAGGTAAAGGGACCCCTGACCATTAGGTCCAGTCGTGGCCGACTCTGGGGTTGCGGCGCTCATCTCGCTTTATTGGCCAATGGAGCTGGCATACAGCTTCCGGGTCATGTGGCCAGCATGACTAAGCTGCTTCTGGCGAACCAGAGCAGCGCACGGAAATGCTGTTTATCATCCCGCTGGAGCGGTACCTATTTATCTACTTGTACTTTGACGTGCTTTCGAACTGCTAGGTTGGCAGGAGCAGGGACCGAGCAACGGGTGCTCACCCCGTCATGGGGATTTGAACTGCTGACCTTCTGATTGGCAAGTCCTAGGCTCAGTGGTTTAACCCACAGCGCCACCTGCATCCCTTAAAAGTAGGCGGAGCCAAACTAAGATCTATTCTACAGCTAGACTTCTTCTAAGCAGAATTGTCTTCCTTCAGACCTCTTGGCACCCACTTATTGAAAAAAAAACTTCCCAGTTCTACCCGGTTTTATGGATTTACCCTTTCAAGTTTAACTTTTAAAAAAAGTTCTCATAAAATCCAGAAAACTTGACAAATATTGCAAGTTGTATAGTGCAGCTTTGCATTTTTTTTTAAAAAAAAACCTCACCACAGGAATTTTAATCCATAATATACTGTTTATGTTATGCATATTAAAACAAAGCTTTTATGCCTTTCTGTGAATCAAGACCTAATCTCACTCTGTAACACAGAACCTAATTTTATTATGTGTCCACTTGCCTTAGATTCCATATAGAATCATTGCCGTGATCTAGAGCTCCGCAAGAGAGCCAGTGACACACAGAGCTCCCACAAATCCACAGATTTTAAAGTAGAAAGAAATCCCACCGTGTGTAGCAGCTTTGTTCCCTCTTCCATAGATATGAATGGGGATGGCCTTGTGCATGCAGTAAAGGTAAAGGTAAAGGTACCCCTGCCCGTACGGGCCAGTCTTGACAGACTCTGGGGTTGTGCGCCCATCTCACTTAAGAGGCCGGGGGCCAGCGCTGTCCGGAGACACTTCCGGGTCACGTGGCCAGCGTGACATCGCTGCTCTGGCGAGCCAGAGTCGCACACGGAAACGCCGTTTACCTTCCCGCTGGTAAGCAGTCCCTATTTATCTACTTGCACCCGGAGGTGCTTTCGAACTGCTAGGTTGGCAGGCGCTGGGACCGAGCAGCGGGAGCGCACCCCGCCGCAGGGATTCGAACCACCGACCTTTCGATCGGCAAGCCCTAGGCGCTGAGGCTTTAACCCACAGCGCCACCTGCGTCCCATACTGTGCATGCAGTAGTGCTTGTGCAAATATTGTGCTGCTTGACTGGGTAAACTATTAACCCAAAATTAAACCATAAGCAGAACCCTGGAGCCAAGAGTCCTGACAGGACAGCTTACACTACATGTTATTAACGCCTTTGTGCATTAATTAGACTTATGAGGCTGGTTATTCCACACTAAGATCAGTATTTTTGTTTGCGCCACACATATCTTTCTACGTCTCCCCCAAATATCTTAACTCCTACTTCTATTTTCTATAGTACCCCTCAAAACAAGTGTTATCTCCTCTTTTCACTCTGTCCCTCAGCAATGACAATTTCATTTCAGGAAAGGAAGGAGAAGGCCGAGGAAAACACAGTTTCCATCTGAACATACCATACAAAAGTAAATATTTTAATCTTTATAATGAGTCAGACCCTGATTAAGTTAGTTGCAACTTAGTTCCCACTGAAATCAGTGCAGTGGAAGACATTGCTAATTCTTCACATAGACTTCCATGGGGCCCAATTAACTGATCGCCTGGATCCTGCCCAACGTGAATACGATTATAGCGGAATGTGGCATTTTTGCATGATTACTGGATTCCAGGTGTTAAATCATCATGTTTATACATTAGCCTTGTTTTATTTGGCCATGATACACAATCCTAACATTTCAGTGGTGTATTTACTTGGAAATGAGACATACAGATTTCAATAGCATTTACTTCCCATTAAGTGTGCTCAGTATTCAGCCTCGGAAATGGTTTTATAGAACAAACAGACCCATATACAAAAGCAGCCTTCCTCTTCTTCTGCAAAGTTCTTTGTTGCTCTAGGCAGTTCAGTTCTAAGTAAACAGATATGAAATGGGCCAGCTCGGGTGAAGAGAATGCAAATGACATCTTGATTGCCATCTGAATATTATGTTTTAATGCTGAGCCAAATCTGCCCTCCAGTTTCTGAAAAGTTTTCCTCCCCTATGAAAGAGGCTACCATTTTTTCTGTTTTATTCTCAGAGCTTTTTTAAAAGAATTTCTTCAGAGATTCGGTGAATGCAGAGTTTTGGGCTTGTATTTTTTTTTCCATATCCAACCAACGTTTCTCTTTTTTTTAAAAAAAAATAATAATAATTTTTATTAACTGGCCAATCACATCAAATTAAATCACATCATATAAATTCCGAATTACAAAGCCAAATTTTTAAATTTTGTTGGGGGAACCCATACTTCAAGATCCAAAGGGGAATTCAGATCATCTTCTTATTACTGCGTTAATGTCCAAATCAGTCCCAATCAGTCCAAACAAAGTTCATAATTCTATCCAGTCTTATCTTGGTGTTGCCACATCATATCTTGTTCGTATAATTTCTCTTTTTCCTTTACGATCTCTTCTGTTAGTCTCCTTAAGCCGATAGCAAGTGTAATAATCCTGTGTGGATTTCCCGTTCCTCCACTAAGTCCAGATGGTTTCCATATATCTCCTTCGTAGATAACATCACTTTTTCCATTGTAAATTTTGGCATTTGTCGCTCTTAAGTCCCACCGAGGAGTTGATTCACGATATGTAAACAACTCTATTTCTCTCTTTCTCCTCCCAGACCCAAGAGCTCCCACAATGCCTCACAAAATGGCGAACGGCATTTTTTCCTGACTGCGTCACTCCAAAACTCTTAGCTTTCCAGCTTCATCTTGAAACATTGCTTTGGATCGAAAGTTTATCTCCACACAGCCTTAAATCCATAGCTTAAGTCCTTAATTTCTGACTCATTAGGGGAGGGGGATTCTTGTTAAGTCACATAAAAAGGTAGAGGCAGGTTTCCCCCCCCCTCCCCCCTCAGTCATTACCGTATCTTGACGTTCTTCTCGTATTTTATTGTTGTCTTGTTATCAGAGATCTCTTCTGTCAGCAGTATTTACTCCCCTTTTTCCTTGATGTATGTGCAATTAATCATGTCCAAATTATTTCTTTTAAAGATCATTGCAACCAGCGGCGCGAATCGGGGACGGCGTCGAGGAGTGCCGAAAATCCCACAGGAGGGCTTTGTGCCTAGTGCCCCCACCCCCACAAATTCGGGGGTGGTATAGGGCACAGCAGGCAAGGGCCGTCCCCCCCATAATCCTGGGGGGGTTAAGGAGGCTAATTACCCCCATCATAGCCTCCAAATTACCTCGTGTGGGTCGGAGAGATGTTATTGTCAGCCATCTTCCGATGCGCCACCTAGTGGCCCCCCCAACCAACGTTTCTCTAGCATTCTGCAGCACACTTGCCCTTACTGATTTGGGTTATGCAAAGACTGCATCACTTGGGAAACACCACATAGTGCATACTGGTGATATTATTTGAAGAATGAAATAAAAGACATTCATGAATACCCATCAGCCAACTCTGAAGTAAAGTAACAGTGACAAAATATTCTCACACCCACGAGAATTTTACTGAAATTTTCTCTACCCTTTGATATCAGGAACGAGCCAGCAGTAAATCACATGTTGCAAGTTGGAGTTAACCCTTTATTAGCAAAAACATGATGTGCACAAGAGTGTCAGGCCTAATGAGCACAGCAACTAATGTCCAGTAGGTCTTGCCCCCATGAAGCAGTTGCTGAGACTGAGCGTCCCCACCTCCCCACAGCTGCCTAAGCCTCCTTCTCAGCAATCAGACTGGGCATCGCCAACCTCTCCTCCACCCTTTCCATGCCTCTTCTGGTCCTGAAAAACATTGGGGGAAAGGGAGCTTGTCACAGAAGGGGGAGACACCAACCTGACTCATCTCTTCCTCCTGATCTCCTTCCTCTCCTGCTTCTGCTTCTGCCTCTGATTCTGAACTGATCTCTGCCACAGACTCTGTCCCAGCTCACTAAGTCCTCTTCAGTTTCCAACACCGCCTTTTCCCAGTCTTCTCCCTTTTCTCTCTGTGACCACTCATTGTTGTCCCACCACCAAACCCTGGGTTCTAAGCCTTCTTCCTTTGGTGGTTCCCCATCTGGTTCCTCCTCCCGTTCCTCTGTGTCCAACCAGTCCATGACATTTGACAAGTTTCTAATGTGATTTCTTTTCTCACTAATTGCTATAGAATGGTTGGGGGGACAGGGACAGGTCCGTCTGCCCCCCACAGTGCTATTCTGTTTACTAACCATAATGATCAGATTTTAGACAGTGGTGCAATGACTATATGAGGAAGATTACAGGTTGTATACAAGGCTGCATGAGCAGAGCTCCAATTGCACAGCAACATTCCACTTCCTCTAGAGGAACTTGCCAAGTCTTCTAGATGGTACACAGGAGTCTACAGTGGAAAGAAGAGGAGCCGGGGGAAGTTTCATTGCTCAATGCAGAAGTCTGCTCCATGAGCATTACGACAGCCTTGGATACAACCTTCTGTATTTTCTTTAGGATGCAGGATTTTTGCAGGTCTCTTGTGGACGAATCAAGTTGCCATTTCCTCATCAACCTCCTCTCTTCCTGTGCTCTCTCTCTCCTCTCCAAATGAGTGATGCTACTGACTTTTATTTTACTTATTTATTGCAAAGCAGGTAGGAACTGGTCTGATGCCAAGAAATTGCTTTCTTCCCAAAATTTAAAATGACACCAAAATAAGCTAGAAGGATGGGCTAAACATTTAATTTGAAACTACATCAAATAGATTTTTCTTCATCAGGTTGAAGGAGGAGAGATTCTTGAACTTGAAAGTCAGTCTGAGATGAAGATTAATTCTAATTAGGGTTTAGGAGCATGGCAACTTTGTTGATAAATGAGTTTCTCCTTTCTCTTTCACATGCTTTTCTTCCCATCGAAAGATTTCCCTAGGATGCAGTATGGTCTCATTATTCTGTATACAGAAAGTAAGTCATACACATCATAGAAAAGCTACTGTCAGTATGAAAGATAGATGACTTCCAAAATCAATGTTATCCAGAGCTTCTCAGCATCATCTTATGAAACCACCTTAACTTGGGCTTAGAGAATGGAATCTTCCTTTGGCTGTGTTTTCAAATATTCTGAACATTTTCTATGTGCAGTTTTATAAGGTTATTTAGCAGTGGTACTCTGTGAACACTTGATGGTACCAGTTTGTAGAGATAGAAGAGCAATTCAATCCAGTATGCATATAAAGGTAAACTCACCTAATTCACCATACAAGCCGTAGCCCAGGTGTCCTTTGAAAAATTGTGCTTCTCCAAATTTTGCAGTGCAGATCTCCAATCAAGTAATGTGTACGAAAATGCAGGTGCTAAGATCAAATGTGCATATCCATGCACACATTAGTGAAAATAACGTACCCCCCAAAGGCATTGCATTAGGGGAAGTAGCTTTGCAAAAAAAATTGTATATTAAGCAAAAATGCATAGAAAATGTCATTGCGAGAAGAAATTCACACTAAAATGCTGAATTACAGGAAATATAGAAGCTCTAAATGTGATGCATTTCTTTTGGGCTGCATTCAGACAGCACCTTATCCATCTCTCCAACATATGCTTGTCTGTTATTTTTCTCATTTTATGTGATCCTTCATACGATGTAAAAACCACTTCTGGAAATCTACTGGAACCTAGTGAAAATTTAGCACTCCTTTTCATGTAAATTGTTTCCAGGAAAAATGCATTTGCAACCCCATTAACTTGGAAAATTATGGGAGTTTTGCATTGTAATTTCCCCATAGTTTTCGTGATAATGCAGTGTTGCTCACATGACAAAATGTGGGGCAGTATCTTGGCATACAGTTCTTTCCTGATGTTTAAAATTTAGCATGACATGCTAGTACATCAGTCGTAAAGCCACTATTCCATAATGCAACAGGTAGAAATAAGGACAAAAGTGCCAACATTATAAGCAGGAAAACTAATACAGCAAACCCCATGCCAGAATGCACCCTTGGGCTGGATCTAGACACATCAAAGAAGTGATTCAGTTAAACACGTTGTCAACTTCATACAGAGAAATCCTGTTGGCTAAAAACAGGACTCCCCAGCATCATCTGGTGTGACAGTGTTAAAATGCATTATCTTTACAAATGTAGCTGAGTCCTCGCTTACATAGGAGGTTAATTATTTTAACTAAATCGCCAGATTGGACCAAACTATCCAACGATGGCTCAGTGAATTTCCTTCAGTGTAAATGTCACAATGAAGTGCATAATGGCAAGCGTCCTCAATCACCTGTACTCCACAGATACAACGACATTAGTAAAAAGTGAAGATCTGATCATGTCCCTTCAGTGATTGAGTTGACGTGGCTTGGAATCTCAATGCGTGAACTGTCTTACCGAGGGCAAAAGATGTTAAATCATGGAAGCAGCTTTCAAGAATGTGTTCTGTTTGATGAAACAGATGTGAAGAAATTTAGAAGAGTAATTTTCCCCCACGGTCTTGAGAACTTCCTTTAATCGAGCTTTGATAAATTTGTGTGCATGTACATACATGGTCCAAACAGTTGGCATTTCCAGTTTGCACTGAGATGTCCAATTAGCTGAGGATGTGAATGTGATTTGTTCTCACAAATGCTTTCCTAATGAACACAAATGTACCGCTATCATCCAGCTGCAATGCACAAATGCCAGCATGAGAATACAGAACTCAGATCTGCACCCACAAGATGCCAGTGTGGCAGGAAGAGCTTTGAGGATAGCAGTTGTGGCTGGTGCCAATTGGGACTGGTAGGGCAGGGGATCTCACTGGCTGAAAGCTGACTGAGGTTGGTTGGGCAGTATCCTATTCACTCTAATAGACCAGCCTCCACTGAAGTATGGAGCTTATACACCCATCTAAACCCAACCAGACCATTCACTGGAGATCCCTTGGATGAGGTCAAGGTATTCCTACTTGGCCTCTGCTAGTGGGTGAACCCCACCAATGAGGAGATCTTCCCAAATGGTGGGCAGAAACTACTGCCTGTGCAATATCCAACAACGGTAGTCGCATACCCTCCAACATTTCAATGATGAAAATTGGGATGTCCCATTCAACAACAAATTTTATTATTCCTTCCCCACCCATTTGACTAGGTTGCCCCAGCCACTCTGGGCAGCTTCCAACATATATAAAAACAGAATAAAACATTAATAACTTCACTATAAAGGGCTATCTTCAGATGTCTTCTATAGGTTGTATAGTGACTGATCTCCTTGGCTCAGGGGTTGCATAACTCCATACCCTCCAACATTTCTCTGATGAAAACAGGGTCAACCTAAGGAAAAGTGGGACATTCCACGATCAAATCAGAAAGCAGGACTGTCCCTGGAAGATAAGGACACTTGGGGGGGTCTGTAGTCATAATAACCCCCAAAAAAATGAATGAAAAGGAGGTGGAGCTGTGCTGGCATAGGATCTGCTGGATCCTGACCCAGCCCTGCTTCCACCATGTGATGGCAAGAGGCCTAGTCTTGGCCTCTGGCAGCTAATGTAGCAAAGAGGCATTCCTGCCCCTCTTTTCCCTGGAGCTTCCGCTCTGACTGGTTTGTGCTACACCACTTCATTAATCCCCACCACTGCCAGCACTGGGTTTGGATTAGACATCAGAAAAGGTTTGGGCAACTTTGCGAAGGATAAGGCTATTGATCACTGCCATCCATGACTTGATCATGGATGGAGGACTTGACCTGGTATGTGTAACAGAGACTTGGTTGGATGAAGCAGATGGGCCTGTCCTTGCCACTGCTTGTCCACCAGGTTTCTCTTACGCACAGCAACCCAGGTCATGTGGGCGGGGAGGGGGGGGTTGCAGTGATTTTTAGGAAGTCATTAATTTGCAGCAGGCGTCCTATTGGGAAGACCCAGTTTTCCGAGTGCATGTTCTGAAAGTTGGGCAATAGGGGCAGTACAGGATTCCTTTTGGTGTACCGACCTCCCCACTGCACCAAGGATTCCCTGCCCGAGCTGCTTCAGGTTGTGGCGGATGTTCTCCTGGAGACACCTAGTTTGGTCGTCCTAGGGGATTTTAACATCCATGCTGACACGACCTTACAAGGGGCCACTCAGGACTTCGTGGAAAGCATGGCCTCCATGGGGCTGTCCCTGAATAAGTCTGGCCCAACCCATAGCCGCGGACATGCCTTGGACCTGGTGTTTACCTCTATGGATGTTGGTGATCTGACACTAAGTAAAAGCGAAACGAAAGAAGTGCCATGGTCAGATCACTTCCTGGTGCAACTGGACTTCTCTGTGACCCATCCCCTCTGCAGGGAGGTGGGACCAATTCGGATTGTCCTCCCCCACCACTTAATGGATCCAAATGGTTTCCAGAGAGTGGTAGGGGATGCTTTATCCCATGTTGATGGCCTTTCAGCTGATTCCCTGGTGGCCCGCTGGAATGTGGAGTTAACCAGGGCTATTGACTGTTTGGCTCGAAGCGCCCTCTCCGATTGCATGGAGCCCGGACAGCCCCGTGGTTTTCCACGGATCTGAGGGCAATGAAACAATCATTGAGACGGCTAGAGCGCCGGTGGCGGATAACTCATTCCGAATCTGACCGGACACAGATTAGAGCTCAATGTCGAGCCTACCAAGTGGCGATAGCAACGGCGAAGAAGAATTTCTTCACCGCCTCTATTGCATCTGCAGAAAACAGCAGCAGGAGACTTTTTCAGGTGGTTCACAATTTAGCAGAACCACCTGCAACATCAGGGCCCAGTACGGGCCACATGTTCTCCTGCAATGATTTTGCAAAGTTTTTTGCAGATAAAATCGCTCAGATTCGGGAAGAAGTAGACTCCATCGTGGGAGCAGGGCCGAGGCGGGAGAGTGCTAGAGTCCTGTCTAGTCATGTTGCGTGGGATCAGTTCCAATCTGTTACCCCCGAGGATGTGGACAGGCTGCTTTGAAGAGTGAAACCAACCACTTGTCTCCTTCATCCTTGCCCATCCTGGCTTATAAAAGCTAGCCAGGAAGGACTGGGCAATGGGCTTCGTGGGGTGGTGAATGCTTCCCTCCGTGAGGGAGCCTTCCCAGTCCCACTGAAAGAGGCAGTTATTAAACCGCTTCTTAAAAAACCATCTTTAGATGCGGCCACGATGGCCAACTATCGCCCAGTCTCAAATCTTCCATTCTTGGGCAAGGTGATTGAGCGAGTGGTTGCTGAACAACTCCAGGCATGCCTGGAAGAAGCGGACCATTTGGATCCCTTCCAGTCGGGATTCAGGCCTCATCATGGGACTGAAACTGCCTTGGTTGCACTGGTTGATGATCTCTGGCGGGCTAGGGACAAAGGTGAGGGATGTTTCCTAGTTCTGCTGGATCTCTCAGCGGCGTTTGATACCATCGACCATAACATCCTTCTGGACCATCTTGAGGGGCTGGGAGCTGGGGGCACTGTCATACAGTGGTTCCGCTCCTTCCTCCTGGGCCATGTTCAGAAAGTGGTGGTGGGGGATGAGTGTTCAGACCCCTGGGCCCTCACTTGTGGGGTGCCTCAGGGTTCTGTCCTCTCCCCCATGCTTTTCAACATTTACATGCAGCTGCTGGGAGAGATCATCAGGAGGTTTGGGCTGGGTGTTCATCAGTATGCGGATGATACCCAGCTCTACCTCTCTTTTAAATCAGAACCAGTGAAGGTGGTGAAGGTCCTGTGTGAGTGTCTGGAGGCAGTTGGAGGATGGATGGCGGCTAACAGATTGAGGTTGAATCCTGACAAGACAGAAGTACTGTTTTGGGGGGGGACAGGAGGCGGGCAGGTGTGGAGGATTCCCTGGTCCTGAATGGGGTAACTGTGCCCCTGAAGGACCAGGTGCGCAGCCTGGGAGTCATTTTGGACTCACAGCTGTCCATGGAGTCACAGGTCAAATCTGTGTCCAGGGCAGCTGTTTACCAGCTCCATCTGGTACATAGGCTGAGACCCTATCTGCCTGCGGACTGTCTCACCAGAGTGGTGCATGCTCTGGTTATCTCCCGCTTGGACTACTGCAATGCACTCTACGTGGGGCTACCTTTGAAGGTGACTTGGAAACTACAACTAATCCAGAATGCGGCAGCTAGACTGGTGACTGGGGGCGGCCGCCGAGACCATATAACACCGGTCTTGAAAGACCTACATTGGCTCCCAGTACGTTTCCGAGCACAATTCAAAGTGTTGGTGCTGACCTTTAAAGCCCTAAATGGCCTCGGTCCACTATACCTGAAGGAGTGTCTCCACCCCCATCGTTCTGCCCAGACGCTGAGGTCCAGCGCTGAGGGCCTTCTGGCGGTTCCCTCATTGCGAGAAGCAAAGCTACAGGGAACCAGGCAGAGGGCCTTCTCGGTAGTGGCGCCCACCCTGTGGAACGCCCTTCCATCAAATGTCAAAGTGATAAACAACTACCTGACATTCAGAAGACATCTTAAGGCAGCCCTGTTCAGGGAAGTTTTTAACGTGTGATATTTTAGTGTATTTTTGGTTTCTATGGAAGCCGCCCAGAGTGGCTGGGGAGGCCCAGCCAGATGGGCAGGGTATAAATAATAAATTATTATTATTATTATTGTTATTGTTATTATTGATGGCTGCTAGCCATGGTGGTTATGTTCTGTCTCCATTGCCAGCGGCTCTATGTCTTGGAATGCTGGTTACTGGGAATTGCAAGTGCAGTTGCACTCAGTTCCTGCTTGCAGGCTTCCAAAGACATCTGGTGCTACTCTGTAGGAACAGGAAGCCAGATGAGATAAGCCTTTTGACTGATTCAGTGGGGCTTTGATGTTATTCTCTTTATCTCGCCGTGGACTTTTCAAAGGGGACATCAACTGTTGATCTCCATATCTTGGGCCCATATGAGAATTGTTGGAGGAATTGCACTGAAGCTTTAAGCTTAATGCAGATGAGATGGCAGGCCCAATTTCTTCTCTCTGACAAAGCTACACCCCCCACCCCCCATTGAGCTTTTAAATAACACGGCTGTCAAATATCCATTTGTGGCGAATCGGGTACTGTGCAATGACAATCGTCTTCGTTTTGCTATAATTGCCATTCGTACATCAATCCTAAATTCCAAAAAACTCAGTCAGATTAAAGGAGGACCATCTAATTTCTCTGCAATAAGTTTATTTGTGGGTGATTGCCGGTTCAGTGGTACCTTGGAAGTCAAACGGAATCCTTTCCTGAAGTCTGTTTGACTTCCAAATTGTTTGGAAACTAAGCTTCCTGCAGCCAATCAGAAGCTGTGGAAGCCATGTCAGATGTTCAGGTTCCAAAGAACGTTCACAAACTGGAACACTCACTTCTGAGTTTGTGGCGTTCGGGAGACAAAACATTTGATTCACAAGGCATTCGGGATACAAGGTACGACTGTATTAGAAAATCATCAGGGTTGGTGTTTTTTTTAAAAAAAAGTTTATTTTGTGGTGATGACAAGCAGGGGCGCTAGCTAGTGAGGGTTCTTGGTTTCCCTCTGCCCCATTAATTTTCAAGGAGGGGATTGGGGGCCCTCAATACCCTGCAGTGATGTGTTCATGCCTGTCGCATGACATGCTCACGTCACTCGCATGCTGCATGACATGTCTGCGCCACACACGCAAGCTGTGTGGCATGGGTGTGGCACATCAGCATGTTGTGCAGCATGCATGTGTGACATCAGCAATTTGCACAGCGCCGGCCCTCCCA
Organism: Podarcis cretensis; assembly: GCF_951804945.1. Classification (NCBI taxonomy): domain Eukaryota; kingdom Metazoa; phylum Chordata; class Lepidosauria; order Squamata; family Lacertidae; genus Podarcis; species Podarcis cretensis. The sequence goes on from NC_137181.1 coordinate 41,042,932, forward strand.
GTTGCCTGATGACAGGTAACACGATCCAATGCAAGCTTACTCATAAGTGAGTTCTCCTGTTATTCCCACACTTACTATCACACACTTAAGAGAGAGAAAGCCCTATTGAATATCGCTGATCTTATACCTGTTATATGTATAGGATTGTATGGTACATGCAGGTCACATTAAGTGCTAAGAGGCCACAGTTTACAGGCTTCAGGGAATCAGATCCCTCCCCCGGTGGCAGTCCAGAATCAGAGAAATGATAAAAGTTCTTACAAAGCAATTTATTCAATAATTTACAGAGAATGACGAAGGAAAGCAGCCTTCCTTAATAATGGTGTTGCTCCAAGTCAATTCTCACCCCACTACATCTCCCCTATTCGATGTCACTCCTGCGTCGGCTAATCTGAGTTTTCTGCCTCTGAGTTCTCTGTTCACCTACCCTCAATGCCTGTCTGGTCCTGGGAGAAGGTGGTCAGGAATGCTTTCCACAGACACTGAGTCTGTCAGCTGTCTCTCCCCCAGTGGTTCTTCTTCTTCTTCTTCTTCTTCTTCTTCTTCTTCTTCTTCTTCTTCTTCTTCCTCTTCTTCCAATATTTCCCAGCTTCTGCCCTCTGCAGCCTGTGAGCTATGCCCTTCGGCAAACCACTGTTCTAAACCTATACTGTCTTAGGAAGGTTCGTTCCTCTTCAGTCCAGCCCGTGACAACAGTCTTATTAAAATTACTTCTTCAGCTCATTTTTTTAAAAAAGGTTGTCAGCCTTATTCCAGTGAACAAGGAGAAGTATGGTTTCACACACCATCCATTGCATTGTTGATGTTTCCCTGAACCTGCCTAACCCATTCTGAAACAGATGCTGCTTTCTCAACCAATGATTGCTTCCTGGCATATCGTTCAGTGCTAAAGTGGCTGTGGTGTTGTTGTTGAAAAACACAGCTGACACCCCACATAGGATAATGGACATAGCAACGAAATGGTTGAATCCCTCCAAGTGTGAGAGAAAGGTTTTACAGTCATACCTTGGGTTACAGACGCTTCAGGTTGCGTTTTTTCTGGTTAAAGGTAAAGGTAAAGGGACCCCATCAGGTCCAGTCGTGACCGACTCTGGGGTTGCGGCGCTCATCTTGCTTTATTGGCCGAGGGAGCCAGTGTACAGCTTCCAGGTCATGTGGCCAGCATGACTAAGCCGCTTCTGGCGAACCAGAGCAGTGCACAGAAACGCCGTTTACCTTCCCGCCGGAGCGGTACCTATTTATCTACTTGCACTTTGACATGCTTTTGAACTGCTAGGTTGGCAGGAGCCGGGACCGAGCAACAGGAGCTCACCCCGTTGCAGGGATTCGAACCGCTGACCTTCTGATTGGCAAGTCCTAGGCTCTGTGGTTTAACCCACAGCGGAAGTACCAGAACGGGTTACTTCCAGGCTTCGGCGGTCACGCATGCACAGAAGTGCCGATTCGCAACCCACGCATGCGCAGATGCTCCACTGCGGGTTGCAAACACTGTGGGTTGAGAACGTGCATCCCGCACGGATCACGTTCGCAACCCGAGTGTCCACTGTATATCACTTTGTCTAAATGCAAGCATACCCCAAAGCTGCGAAATGGTTGGGGCAAAGTTCAGTGCTTTTCCTCTCTTCTGTCTTGATACTTCTCCAAGAGAGACTGTCCTTCCATTGCCTCCGCCAACTCCATGCTACTAGCACTAATAAAAAAATACTGTCCTACCTTGCAAACTGATATCCCAATACTACAATGCAACCAAGCACGCAGTGCAGCCTATTCTATTGGTTACAATATAATACTTCTTTCAAACCTAATTTCAGGGAAGGCTTTTATAGGCTCTGAAGGCAGCTGCCTTTGAGAAAGGTGTGATCAACGTTATCGCCCTCTCACAATTAACAGATTGGTTGCCCTCTCCAGCTAAAGCAGTTATTCCACTATTTATAAATAGCAATATCTGAATAAGGCTCTTGGAAAGGACAAAAGTCGATGCACTTTTAAACCATCAGGCTTTCACTTACTGTATGTCTTAAATGACAAGGTCATCTGAGAATAGGTCAGTAAAGAATAGCAGTCTATTTAAGGATGTAGCAACTTGGAATTAAGAGTACCGAAAATCACAAGGAAAAGCAGTGAAGGCTGAAATGCTACAGATAACATGAGAAACATTCCCTCCCTCCCCCACCACAAAAAAAGTCAAGATATGGCTCATTATTTACTTTTAGGACCTTGTCTATGAAAGAACTGAATGCAAAAGAGACATCTTTACTGTGGATATTTATGTCAGAGATAAACAATGAATACAGACAATCTGCCCTCCTCTCGCACAGAGAACATAAAGTATTATTTAGTATTGCTTCAATATTTAAGGGAAACACTGAACACACCATTATCCCCTTAGGATCTTTCAGTGTTCAGCCGCTCCCTCTTTATAGCTAGATAAAGGCATTTGCAGCTGTTTTTCCTGCAGAACAAAAAATGACCTTCCTTGGCCAACAAGGCTAATCAAAGGGAAGAGGTCCCATAGGACGTGGGCACTTCTCTTTCATTTAGTGCCACAGTTCGAATATATTTGACTCATAGTTACCTGCTTACCCTATCATCATAATTCTTTAAAAAATTAACATGAGGGCTATTCATAAGTGTACAATGCAGCATATTATAGCTTTTTTAAAAGTTATATTGTTATATTTTTAAAGACAGAGCCCTTGGGCTAAATTAAAACAATAACTGGATTCATCCCAGTACTGTCAGGAAATAATTGCGGTAAGAGGTGGTAAATAGGCACTCGGCCAGCCTTATAGTGGCAACCACTCAGTTTCAACTAGACCAATTTTCCTTGGGAAATGTTTGGAAACCTCTTGTGATCATTGATTTATGGAGATTAGCAGCAGCAGGGGGCTAGCTTTCCCAATACAAGTTTCAAATGCATTGCATACTTGTACCATTCCATAATTTTAGTAGAAATAGTTCATTTTGAGTCAGATCCAGATGTCCATCTGACTGCTCTGGTCAGACCTCACCTGGAGTATTGTGTCCAGTTCTGGGCACCACAGTTCAAGAAGGACACTGACAAACTGGAACGTGTCCAGAGGAGGGCAACCAAAATGGTCAAAGGCCTGGAAACGATGCCTTATGAGGAACGGCTAAGGGAGCTGGGCATGTTTAGCCTGAAGAAGAGGAGGTTAAGGGGTGATATGATAGCCATGTTCAAATATATAAAAGAATGTCACATAGAGGAGGGAGAAAGGTTGTTTTCTGCTGCTCCAGAGAAGCGGACACGGAGCAATGGTTCCAAACTACAAGAAAGAAGATTCCACCTAAACATTAGGAAGAACTTCCTGACAGTAAGAGCTGTTTGACAGTGGAATTTGCTGCCAAGGAGTGTGGTGGAGTCTCCTTCTTTGGAGGTCTTTAAGCAGAGGCTTGACAACCATATGTCAGGAGTGCTCTGATGGTGTTTCCTGCTTGGCAGGGGGTTGGACTCGATGGCCCTTGTGGTCTCTTCCAACTCTATGATTCTATGATTCTATGGTATCTTCAACCAGGGCGGCATCAGCTGATGGCCAATACACACTGTGGTCTGTGGTGCCCATCAGATTTGGGCCTGTCCCTTTGCAGGAAGCTCCCCATTGCAGGAGTTCACTTCCAATTCAGGGAGGGCAGTGTCCCTAGGACATGATGGAGTGGATAGGACCAGAAAACATGCCCTCCCCTTCACCTCACAGGTTTTAGAAAAAAATGTGAGTAAACTGAATGCTTACAAATTTTAAAATCTTTAGCCAGCTTATGAATGAAAACGATGCCAGAGCTTATTAAGAAATAAGTGATCATCATCCTGTGCGCTTTTTCCTTCACAATGTACTCTGTAAAAGTGTCTGAAAAGGTCCTGTCATGGGTCAATGCCAACCAGGCAGCCCCCAAGGGTAGCGCCACCAATAAGTCCTTGCCAGCTGATCATAGGGTCTAGGATGGCTGATTCTGGGGAAGACTTACAACCAATCCAGGATTGGCACTGCGCGCCAGCTTTCTCTTCTTAATCTAATGTCACATGAACACTGCACATTGAAAGTGCTCTTACACTACTCTAACTGTAATGACTCGCCCCAAAGAATCCTGGGAACTCCAGTCTGTAAGGGCCTCCTAAGAAGTCTCAGCACAGCACCCTTAATGAACTACAGTGCCCAAGATTCTTTGGGGAGAAGCCACAGCTGTTAAACTGGTACAGTGGTACCTCGGGTTAAGTACTTAATTCGTTCCAGAGGTCCGTTCTTAACTTGAAACTGTTCTTAACCTGAAGCACCACTTTAGCTAATGGGGCCTCCCGCTGCTGCCACACCGCCGGAGCACAATTTCTGTTCTCATCCTGAAGCAAAGTTCTTAACCCGAGGTACTATTTCTGGGTTAGAGGAGTCTGTAACCTGAAGCGTATGTAACTGTATAGAAGTGCTTTCAGTGTATGATACAGATGTGACCTAAGTGCAGAAACACAGGAGGAAGGAGGATGAGAACCAGACTAGAATTCCTGGGTGCTGCGTGCCATTGGCTCTGGCTCCACTTACTGTTGGTCTCCTTGCATTCCACGCTTACCAGCCCCTAAGGGCACTAGTCACCATGGGTCCTATTCAGTGTCACTACGTATAGAGAAAATGCATGCTCTCTATCTGCCAAGCTGCACCAGCACAACTTTGGTTCTTGCAGTTCTCAAATGGTGCTAGCCACCTGCTACCTGCTACCTTCGCCTCTTTGCCCACTTTGGTTTTGCATTAAAGACCAGCTGCTGAGCTGTAATAATGAAGTGCTCTTGCAAATGCATTGTGACAAAGCAGAAATGCACCCTCTGTCTAGCAAAATGCAGTTACTAAGCCATATTGTGCAACATCGTGGCTTTTTATGTATGACCCCCCCCCCCATCCATAAGGTGCAAAGTGGAGGATGTGATAAGGGTGCATGCTTCTCTTGCCCCTTCTTTAGGTATGTTGAAGATGAACTATTATTATTATTATTATTATTATTATTATTATTATTATTTATACCCCACCCACTCTGGGTGGCTCCCAACAAAATATTAAAAACACGATAAAACATCAAACATTAAAAACTTCCCTAAACAGGGCTGCCTTCAGATGTCTTCTAAAAGTCAGTTGGGAGGGCGTTCCACAGGGCGGGTGCCACTACCAAGAAGGCCCTCTGCCTGGTTCCCTGCAACCTCACTTCTCGCAGTGAGGGAACTGCCAGAAGGCCCTTGGAGCTGGACCTCAGTGTCCGGGCTGAATGACGGGGGTGGAGAATCACATGAAATGAATCACATTTCAGAAGTATTTTCCCTACTGCCATTGCTCATTAATATTCTTATAAAGTTTTTGTGAGAGAAGGGCTTTCCATTGTTGTTCTTCTTTCCTTTCATTTTAACAAGACAGAATAAGTGATACATTGACTTTGGCTTCTGCGAGAGGTGGGAGGAGGAAGGATGTATGGAAAAGTAATGGTGTGGACAGCCTCACTCCATTACTTTCCATGTGGTTTATTCTGTTGTATCCATTATATCACCCTCGCTTCCAAAAAGATCTACGAACTCTTTTTCTCATCCTTCGCTCATGATGGGGAATGTTATAAACTGCATTTCAATGCTCCAAACTAAATAGGAGGTGTTCAGCTTGTCAGCATTCATGTTAATTTTGAAACATGGCTGCAAATACAAACCCTAACACAAATGATAGTTTCAAAGCACTAATTCTATTTCCTCCTTGTGCCATACAACATGAGGAATGTATAATGGCTTGTACAAAACATGGTATGCAACGTTCTGTGGAGCATTCTAGAAAGACAAAAAAGATATTTAACAAGGTTATAATTACTTTCTCTGCAAGTGTGACATGCATATAATTTTTCTCTTGCCCAGGCAGGAACATTGTGTGGGATTGTGACAATGGTGAAACCAAGATGGAGACTGGAGTTGGGTCAAATGAGGCCAATTCTTTATTGAGTACAGTGGAAAGCAGAGCTGGCATGGCAGTAGGGCAAGGGTTCATGGTTCCCTGAGAGAAAGGTGAAAAGAAATCCCAAACCAGTAGCCAATTTAGATTGGGAGGGGAAAAAAATCTTTTCTGGCCCTGTCAACCAATGACCAAGGATCCCAGTGAGGCTCTAACGTCTTGTGGGGAGCTCACATGAGTTAATGGCCCTGAGTCCTTGTAGTTGAGGCCAATTAAGGCCTCAGCCTCTTCTACATCTTGTGAAATCCCATGGGATGGTGACACCCCACAAGGTCCCACAGGAACTCATCAGTGGAGATGCAACTCCGCCTCTCCCTCTGAAATCCAGGCCCTGCACAACTAAGCAAAGTTGCCACACATGCAGGTCATGCCCTGATCCAGGCTTCTAAAACTTTAGAGAGTTTGATCTGGAACACAAAGAAAGGGAAGGCGAGAGAAAGAATGTTTCAAGATTGGGCACATTTTTATAGGTTCTGAACCAGATTACCACATGACATTACAGTGGCACCTTGGTTCTCAAATGCCTTGGTACTCAAACGCCATGGTTCCCAAACACCAAAAAACTGAGGCATCTAATCATAGCCTGCATTTTTATTAAGGCTTGATCAGGGCCTGTATTTTAAAATGAGCTTAAAGATTTTCAAATGTTAAATGCCAGGCAGAAGACCAGCTGCCTAAGAACCTTGGCAAGATGTTTATCCTCCTGGACAAGGGGGCCCCCTGATTTATAGCAGAAAACAATTCTCAAAGTCGTAAAAAGGGAATTACAGGCTGACAGCCAAGGTTACACTGACCCTACATATTACAGAAGATAAAAAAAGAGATAAACATAATTAAGAGTTGATAAATAGTAAAATAAAACCATGTGCCTCCCATTAAACTTGAGCCATATTTTCCTAAGGTTAAAAGGCCAAGAACAAATAGACTGGCTTGGCTGGAGAAGAGGAGTGTAAAGAGAAGAAGAGGTTTTCTTCCTATTTTTATTTTGAGACTGTAAAATGTTCCTTCCTTTTTTACTTTGAGAAGGTTTATTCTTCTAAAAGGCTATCTATGATAATGTATGAAATATATTAGCTTAAATGTAATTATGCAAAGGATTTAGAAACTAAGAAATGTTAAATCCTTATGCTAGATTCTTATTTCATATAGTTGTAAGAGTTGTAACTATCCTGAAATTAAGTCAGCCACCAGCCCAGCTCCCCTGCCAAGCAGGAAACATCATTAGAGCACACATATGGTTGTCAGGCCTTTGTTTAAAGACCTTCAAATGAAGGAGATCTCTCAATGTTGATGTGAACTCAAGATCCTTGACATCTGTTTAAGATAAAAATTTAAGATTAACCATCTGTTTTGGAGGGCAAGGAGGGCAAGGGGTGAGCTGGTAATTAAGGTTCCTTGTTGAGACAAATGTAAGATAAATGACTACTTATTTGTCATTTATAGATAGAAGAATATATAGCTTTTTGTTTCCCATAAAAGGCAAAAAGGAAATGGGTGTATCTTTTGTGATTGGTTCTAGCAAACAGCCAATAGGAATTTCAACCAGGCTGATTGGACAGAGGCAGCCACAGGAGGAGCAAGGGGGCTGGATTAAGGAAATATAAGTGCTGGCCATAACGGCAGGAGGCCAGGCCAGAGCTTGGTAACCATATACCGCTGTGCCTCATATTTATTTGTCCGACAAATAAATTATTATTTTAATTTCTCTATTGCTGCATTGAATATTTCATTCCAGCTAAGCGTTAACCACAAGCAGGGTGCTACAAAACCAGAAGTAAGTGTTCCGGTTTTTGAACATTTCTCAGAAGACAAACATCCACTGCAACTGTTGTTTCCGGAGCACCTGCACCAATCAGAAGTTGCACCTTGGTTTTCAAACATTTTGGAAGTCAAACGGACTTCCGGAATGGATTAAGTTTGGCGCTTATGTTTTTGATATTTATTTTGTGTTTTTGTGGCTTTTTTCGGTTAATTTATTTTTGTGACAGTGTGGAACCTAGTTCAGCTACTAATTGATTGATTGAGTGAGTGACTGCGAAAATGGATAAAGGCTCCCATCCAAACAATGACTATCATCAGTGCAGGTAAGAAAAAAATGTAATTTTAATTTTTATCATCTACAAATACTGTCTTATTTATTTTATAGTCCAGTACATTATTGCTTTCATTTTATGCATCAATGGTCTCATTAGATGGTAAAATTCATGTTAAATTGCTGCTTTAGGGTTGTTTTTAAAAGTCTGGAACGGGTTAATCCGTTTTGCATTACTTTCTATGGGAAAGCGCGCCTTGGTTTTGGAATGCTTTGGTTTTGAAACGGACGTCCAGAAAGATTAAGTCTGAAAACCAAGGTGTACCACTGTATGTAAGTCTTCATTTTAGCCATTTTCTAGGCTTCCTCAGAATGCAGAAATTGCTGTCAGTCATTGACTTCTCTACACACACACACACACACACACACACACACACACACAGTGAGAGAGAGAGAGAGAGAGAGAGAGAGAGAGAGAGAGAGAGAGAATATTGCCATCAATTGCATGGTTCTTGGGTGTGTACTTTTTTAAAGAAGAAATGCTACCGAAAGTTTGCCCAGTTTCATTTCCCACCAGGCATCAGTGACTGACACAGTTAATCATGATAAACAAACCCCTCTTCTTGAATATCCTTTTCCAACTTTGCCTGCCTTTGAGGTTTACATCGTCGAGAGGAGCACATACACTCTCAGCAAATGGGGCAGCCACGTTGATGCAATGCTTAATATTTGTTGTTGTTGTTTCAAATGCAGTGTTCTAGGAGTAAAAAAAATGTGGTGTTTTATTTTTAAACCCCTCAAGATTTAGAACTTTTCTCCTAACACATCAAGGGCTTCCAAAACTTCCCCAAAAATAAATAAATCTCATTATACCCTTTTCACTAATTAGGAACCAGTGATTTAGAACATTTGGTATTTCCTAACAACTGTAACAACAGCAACAAAAATCCCATGCACTACATGTGTTTAAGAACCATATCTGAAGAAGTGTGCATGCACACAAAAGCCTATAGCCAGAACACACTTAGTTGGTCTCTAAGAACCATACAGTTGTGAATCAAATGCATAATCTCTAACAAGGCCTTTTTTCATAGGACATTTCAACTCTTCGATGCTCTGGTGAGAAACATTTCTCCTGTGTGACATTAAATGAGAGGGGGAAAGAAAGAATCTCAAAATGCTAATGGTTTACCATATATTAAAATATCTCTAAATCCCTCAAGAGTTAAAGGGCACTGAATGGGGGTTGGAAAAACTTATTTTAAGAAGAAATTAATAGAAGTGCATAATTTTGAATTCTCTTAAGTCTTGGGTCTATTCCAATTAGTTTTATTTCAGGTTTGAAGGTTAATATTGGACTCTGAGTAGTAAAGCAATTTCCACACACACACACACAAACATTTCTTCAATCTTTTTCCCCCATCCCCTGATGAAACAGTTAATAAGGCCTTCATTTGCTCTTTCCATTTTTTGGAAAACCTAACCTATATTTTTGAATGTGAGGATGGTTTCAAAGTCTGATGTTCTCAATAATGTGCTCTTGTCAATGTAGAACTACAGTCCCAACTAAAAATGTTCAGGGCATAACACCTGTTGTGGGTGTGGAACCTTAGAAGTTTTGCTCAGCATCCTAGTATGTAAATAAATCACCCTTTACAAATACAAAATTGTGATAAGTTTAAAGAAACACTTGTCCAATGCGTATGGTCACAATGTTTCACACATGGGGCTAAACGGGGATTTTCTTTTATTTTAAGAGTTTTTTTTCTTTCAGAAACAAACCTGACCTTTCAAAGAAAAAAAAGATGGTTGCCAAATGAGGCACCAACGAAGTTCTTTTCGGGGAGGGGGGGGGGACAAGCTCCTGATCCACTGTCGATGAATGTCACATGAATATTGTCTGATTTCCTGATGAACTTATTTTTGTGGACAGAATTCATAGCTCATTATTTTCAAAAGTGTAGATTCATTAAGGTGAAGACCAAGGACGTCTCTACTCTGGAGTTTACAGCTTTTTGTGTTCCCATTTAATTTATGTAGTCTACATACCATTACCCTCAAGCAATATGAGTCTTGATGTTTCCCCCTGTAAATTAAGGTTTACCCAGTAAGGGGATAATCTGATAAATAGGGGGGAAATAAGTCTCCAAACCACTCTGCTCCTCAGAATGCTCCCTCCTCTGAGAATGTTTCAGACTTGAGCACTCTTCTTCCCATACATCATAGCAGAAACTTGGCAAAGCTTAAAATTCTCAGTTTTGCCCCAACTCTTCTCCCTAGTCCTTAGTTTCCTAGAACATTTAATAATTCTTCTTCGTTGTACAACTCTTTTTTCCCATATGGCAGAAAGTAGAAAACTATTGAGTGTGCAAACATATTTTTCAAATACAAAACAACTTGACAACTTTTGGCATCCGGCGTGTATTTTAAAACTTCCACAGAGATATATTCTATTATGTCAGGGTTATGCTGTTTCTGCTTAGACAGCTGGTAATTCCAAAAGAATGAGCCGCAAATAAAAAAAGTATACAGCTGATATTAATGCTGCTGAACATAAGCACTTCAAAACATGGATGCCAAAACGCAGGCTGATATATAGGTCCCTCAGTAAATAGCCCCATTTGTTAGGTGTTCCAACAGCCCTAGTGAATCAACTCAAGTCCACATTAAGAGGGACTGTCATGATTTAGGCCTAATTAAAACATGACTAATAGTCTAATCTCTAAAACGCTTGCACCAGCAAATCTAGGTTTTGTATGGTTTGTATGGTTTGGTTCACAATGTCTCTATAAGATTCCTAGCACTGAATGAGGAGGACTTATGGGGTACTAATATAAGAACCGATACTCATATAAGGGGAAATGTTCTTGCACACATTTTCAAGCTCCTCCAACACCACCTCATTTCAGCAGAGGAGCTCAGGGAGCAAAAAGCTCCTTTTCCCAAAACTGCATTGAAGAAGCATAATCGAATACAGAGGCTGAATAGTGGTGAACAGACAAAGATACATTATGGAGTCTTCTCAGAAGAGGAATTACACACCTCTATGAAACCCCCTTTTCACCCCTGTTTTTTGGGGGAGGGGGACATTCAGGTCCACCATACCCAGTGCTATTTTCTAGAAAAAGAGGTGCTGGAACTCACCGTGAATACCTCCCTTGTGGCGCCCACCTGAGAGGTGTCGGAACTGAGTTCCAGTGAGTTTCGGCTGAAGAAAAAAGCCCTGGCCATACCTAACTATGAAACTGCCCCACTAGTTCAGGCTTCCTCAACCTCAGCCCTTCAGATTTTTTGGCCTACAACTCCCATGATCCCTAGCTATCAGGACCAGCGGTCAGGGATGATGGGAATTGTAGTCTCAAAACATCTGGAGGACTGAGGTCGAGGAAGCCTGGACTAGTTTATCGAAATAATTTTCTTTTTTGCCATATCCCAAAGTACTTTCTCCTTGATTAACCATAGTATGGCTCTTGCGGGCCTGGCTTTGTAACATGTGGAGCACATGAATTCTAACAGGAGTCTGCGTTACCTCCTGTACTGAAGCGGGAAGTCTCACTTTGAGAAGACTGAAGTTCTGCCAACACTAACAATTACATTATAACCTTTTGGTGAAAGAAGAATAGCTGGGGAGAGGAAGGTGAGCAGCTGCAGACATTCCAATTCATTGACTAATTGTTTTCTCCAGCAAACAAAGGAAGATTAATTATAACACCAAAGGTTAAGTATCCATTCAGGCTGCCTGCACCAGCAGTTTTTCATGTGTTCTGTTCACACAGTTCCCTTTCCCTGCCTTCTGTTAAGGCGAGGGCAGCTCTGTCCACATGAGATTGGAGCACATGAGGACAGGGGACGGGGCCATGGTTGCTTGGCAACATCAGGCTGTTTCATTCATGAAGCTAATGAAATAGCCCCCAAGGAGAGCTTGCCCGCCTACTCTTGGCAACTTCAGCCAAAACATGGCAACTAGGGATGCTGGATAATTCCAACAGATACAGAAATTGGAGTGGAAATTGTCAATGTTATTCATCCCAGTCCAGAACAGAAATCAGCCCAAGAAACACGATCCATATTTGCTGTTGTTGTTGCTTTTAACTTGCAAATGATAAGTTATTGATTATAATCCCTCCCATTTGCATCGTGTTTCCTTTGCTTTGAAAGGAATGGTGTGGAATAACATAAAGACAATGTAATTAAATATGTAAATTACACAAGTTATGTAATTTCATCACAGAGGACAGGGAGCTGGAGAATGCAGTCTTTGGTGGAAGATGAACTGCAGCAAAACGGAAACAGTGCAGTATGAGACACAAACAGGGCAGAATGAAAAATGATACCTTCTTATATCCCTAAGGGCAACACACCTTCTATATCAGATTATGGCAGTGTGAAACCAGCTTGATAGGGCCAAGCAGGGTTTTTGCTTTGTCTTTTTGCTCCCTTAAATGAATTGGCCAGGAAGGGAGAGTGGAAATCTTCTAAGATTGATACAGCTCCTGAGCTAGCTCATAATGGAAAAGATTACATTGGCACGCTCTAATTTCTAGTTTTCAGCCTTGGTTAATACTTTGTCCTATGTTTTGGACTATGGTTTCCATTGTCCTTCACCACTGTCCATACTTGCTAGGATGTTGAGAATTTAATTCCAAAACATCAGGAGTGTAACAGGTTGGGGAAGCCAGGGATAAGAGCTTGAGTAAGTGGCAAGATCAGTCATGGCAGATGATCAGTTGTTCCATAAAGCTGTGGCCCAGAGCCTAGGACTTGCTGATCAGAAGGTCGGCGGTTCGAATCCCTGCGATGGGGTGAGCTTCCGTTGCTCGGTCCCTGGCTCCTGCCAACCTAGCAGTTTGAAAGCACGTCAAAGTGCACGTAGATAAATAGGTACCGCTCCGGCAGGAAGATAAACGGCATTTCCGTGCACTGCTCTGGTTCACCAGAAGCGGCTTAGTCATGCTGGCCACATGACCCGGAAGCTGTACACTGGCTCCCTCGGCCAATAAAGCGAGATGAGCACCACAACCCCAGAGTCATCCACAACTGGACCTAATGGTCAGGGGTCCCTTTACCTTTATATATTATGTAACTTCATTAATGGGTAGAAGGTAGGGAGAGACAAAACATTCTATTTTCAGTTCATGTCCATTCCACACATGCTCTTTCACAAATGCATTCTGCTACATTCCTGCATGTGTGTGTTCTGTAAAAAAAAAAAAATGCAAACATTTACATTTAAATACATGATTTCTACATTTTATCACAAAACATTGTTTAAATTTGAATTCTATCTTAATGTACACATTTCCAAGATGTATTTGTACTAAATTACTTTTTTATACATATTTTGATACATTGAGTTGAGAACTATATTGCACAATTCAAGAAGTGCAAAATCTGAAGGATAATTATGCTCTTGTCTACATATTAACTTTTTAGTAGCTCTCATTTTTGGAATTTGAAAGTTGAAAAATTCAACTACACTGTACTCCTAACATTCTACCGCAGTTACATTCCAGCCATGCCAAAGTTGGAGGTTTCTAAGCACACATCTCTAGGCAAGGCTAGGAAGAGACATTATCACAGCTGAAGCAAACAAGCCAGCCAGTCAAAAGCACACAGGTGTAGCCTGTATGGAGGAGGTTTTGCCTGGAGACAGCTTCTCACCTGGAGAGTTTCATTTGGGATGAAGTAACAAGGTGTCCACTCCCCACCCCTTTAAGGACTGGTCAGCAGATTGGTCAGGTGTTCGGATCCAGGGTGTGATCACTTATGTCATGTGGTCAGCTTTCATCTGAAACTCATTGACTGAAGCTTGCCCTGTGGATTGTTAGCTTGTTACGGATCTTGTTGCCCGTTCACTCCCTTCGAGGCCCAATTGCCGTGTGTTTTCATTTCTGGGGTGAGTAATCATTTAGTTAGTGGCATTTCCTTTTGTTTTTACGCTTTGGTCACCAAATATGCAAAAATAAAATAAAATAAATAAATCTTAAAAGCACTCTCATTTCCATATTGCCATCCTTTTCCAAATGGAATAAAGTATGTTATGTAAGGTAGGGAGCTGTGTGTAGAAATTCCTTGTGGATCTTTGATGGAGTTGCTTGTTGTTGACAACCACAGAAGAGTTCGTCTCCCAAACGCCAGGGGATTCCGAGATTAAGAGGAACTCATTTGCCTTGACGTTTTATGATAGCAGAGCTATTTGTTAAGCCTTTCCATGGCCTAAAGCTTTTTCATGGAGTCGCTGCCATGAAAGCAATTTGTTGTTGATGCTAGTCCAAAAACTATAAACAAACCATGATCTTTAGACAAACATTTAAAGATATATCCTAAAATGCCATGATTTATTTTATTTTTTTATTTTTTGCATCGCCAGAATGTATTCCCTCTGCAGCTACCACATGTGCATTATGCATTTATGTAAAATACACTCACCCTGAAGGAATCCTTTGAAATTTTCATCTTCATTCCAAAGGGGGAAATTATGGACTGGGTTCTACTTATGCAATCCAGAAATAGGCTTGCAAGTTACTGTATAATTTAATTCTTTAATTTGCATATAAAGTTAAATGTTGCTATCTTCCTTTGGTTGAAGTTTGATTGATGGCTATAAAATCATCCTTTAACTATTGTCTTTGATTAATTTTCTTTTTTTTTTTTTTTAGAGCTTGCAGTTCCATTTTGTCTTTTCTGTAATTGATTTTTGAATTCTTTGGCTGTGATTATTTCGGTTGGAGATACTTTTTTACACAGCGTTGCAAGACCACCTTGAAAGCTCATTATAATGTTTAGTTAGAAAGCAGCTCCTTCATTTAACCTACTGAATCCTCAATTATTTTGAACACCATGACATTTAAATTAGAGAATATACCTGTTTGCAATCACTAATCCATTTGCGTTGCCCATTAAGGCTGATACCTATCGCGTTATTTCACAGTCATTGCAGGAATTTTATCTGTGTTATTGGTTTCTGGTTTTTTGACTTATTTTTTTCTGTGGCAACAGCTAAATCTGGGATTCTAAATCATATGAGCTGCTGCAAATTATTATTTAGAATGGAGAACACCAACTGCTGCATCAGCACAGCACATTGATCTGCACCATTACACACTAACCTCGGGTGTTGCTTTTGTGCAGTAGAATGGATTAATGCTTGCTAGGCCAGCAACAGACTTGGGTGGAGAGGAGAAATGAGAGAAACATCTGGTGCTCCTTCAGCCCAGCAATCCCCAGAAATACTTGGGCTCAGGAGACCACATGGTCAAGCAGCTATGGAGCAGCTACCAAGATTTCTTTGACCAGGTGAAAATAATGCAGTACCTCTGCAAGAAACCACAAGCTTATAGCACCCACTGTAGTTGGCAATAGACAGATAGCAATCTTTGGATTTATGACTTGGCCACCACTTTCCTGGATACAATAAATAAATTATTAGCTGGGATAAGTGCATATGGGGGGGTGCCATTTTTCTCTTCTAGTCAACTTGACCTGATCTATGAAGCCATTTTCCTTGGCCACTATACCACAGGCTTTGTTGTAGACTTCCTGCATCTAGGAGCTGCTGTAACTGCTCTTAGCAACCATAGCTGGGCAGGCCATCACCGATTAGCTGGACGATGTGGCTTCGTTACTCATGAGCATGAGTTGCTGGGTTTTGTCTACCTTCATTCACAAAGTGAACAGGAGAAGGGCATAGTGCCCAGCACAATTCTTTTGTGAATTAAAATCACCCTAAATTAACAGGTCATGCTAAGTTAAACAAGCAGTTCTGCTCCACCTGCTTGCCAAGGATGGGTTGGGCTTTGTCTCAGATCCATCCATCCATCCATCCATCCATCCATCCATCCATCCATCCATCATCTCTCTTATTGTTTCAGAGAGACAGACAGAAATTAGGGGTGGATGCAAATCTGGTCATGATTAGACTAGACTCATTGAAATAAATGGGTCATAGGATAAGTTAGTCATGATTAACCTTACTCCCACTGAATTCAGTAGGCCTATTCCAAGCATGGACCAAGCCCTTAGAATTTAAAGCAATATCAGTGTTGTTATTGGTACACTATGGTATGGTTGGGCCAGGATTTACAAGGCTTAGAGAATAGACACTTCATTTCATGGCTATACCTGAACATGAGCAGAATACAGATGCAAAAGTTATTCAAGCTGTAAGACTATATTGTTTTATCAATAATTTGACTTTACTTTGCTGCACACTCCAAAGGAAGGATGTTGCTTTAGCTACATTAATGCAAATCACTATACCACTGAGGTTTTCAAATACCCTTTACTTTACTGAATTAATAAGGTCTTAAAACTCCTTGACAAGTAAATTTCTGCATGCATTGAGGGGGAAATGTCCTGTAAGAAATCTGGAAAGTATAACACACCACATTACAATACTGTGATTCTAATTCTTTAATTGTACCTTGTTCCTACCCCCCAAAAAAATATCCAGTAAACCCTCTAACTTCTTGTACAGCGGTACCTCAGGTTAAGTACTTAATTCGTTCTGGAG
Organism: Podarcis cretensis; assembly: GCF_951804945.1. NCBI lineage: Eukaryota > Metazoa > Chordata > Lepidosauria > Squamata > Lacertidae > Podarcis > Podarcis cretensis. The sequence goes on from NC_137181.1 coordinate 41,059,460, forward strand.
GTCTGTTCTTAACCTGAAACTGTTCTTAACCCTGAAGCACCACTTTAGCTAATGGGGCCTCCTGCTGCCGCCGCACCACTGGAGCACGGTTTCTGTTCTTATCCTGAAGCAAAGTTCTTAACCCAAGGTACTATCTCTGGGTTAGCGGAGTCTGTAACCTGAAGCGTATGTAACCCGAGGTACCACTGTATATTACTTGAACACAACTCCAATTCCTATGAAAGTTTAAAGCAAGAGTGGGAACCTTTTTTCTCATGAGGGACACATTTGCTTGAGACTCTATGTCCATATACGGGTGGTGCTGTGGGTTAAACCACAGAACCTAGGACTTACCGATCAGAAGGTCGGCGGTTCGAATCGCTGCAACGGGGTGAGCTCCTGTTGCTTGGTCCCTGCTCCTGCCAACCTAGCAGTTCAAAAGCATGTCAAAGTGCAGGAAGTGGCATTTTCGTGTGCTGCTCTGGTTTGCCAGAAGCAGCTTGGTCATGCTGGCCACATGACCCGGAAGCTGTACGTCGGCTCTCTCAGCCAATAAAGTGAAATGACCCCAGAGTCTTTCACGATTGGACCTAATGGTCAGGGGTCCCTTTATATTTACTATATGTCCACGTGCCAGCAGTGGGTATGGCTGAAGCAAGTGGTAAGCAGTCACATTCTGTTATCACACAAGACTGCATAGCTGACAAACACTAGAACCCATGCTAGGCATGCCGATGAGTTGCTAAATCAGGTGTGAGGAAACATGGCCTTCCAGAGGTTGCTGAACTACAGCTCTCACCATCCCTGGCCATTGGCCATGCTTGCTGGGACACATGCGAGCTGTACTTCAGCAACATCTAGAGGGCCAAACATTAAGCAAACACATAAAGGGGTGTCCCCAGAGATTTCTGTTCTAGCCCTTCCCCATCCTCATTTCCATCTCTCTCCACAACTCGCAGGGTGAACTTCTGAAGTGGGGGGCCTCCTGTACTTGTGGGGGCTCCCTGTGCCTTTTAGAACCTTGGAAAACCAGGACTCTAAAATGTGAAGTGTGCCTCCATATGGGCAGGGTTCCTGCATTAAGGTCCATAAATAGCAACACCCGAGAGGTCCCAGGCCCTAAGGAAGTCAGATTAGCCTCAACCAGAGCCAGGGCTTTTTCAACACTGGCTGGTGGAATGCTCTGTCTCATGAGACCAGGGCCCTGCAGGATCTGATTTCTTTCCACAGACAGAGTTGTTCTGCCTGGCCTCCAGCTTGGAATCAATTTGTTTCCCTCCCTCCCTCTTTCTTTTTTCCTTTCTTCTTCTGTGTTGGAACTCCTATTTGGGGACTTCCCTGGCTTTTTTCTGGCCCATATAGGACCAGTCTGGATAGTTAACCTTGGCAAAGACTTGATGTTTTTATCCCCCAAAAAGTTTTTGATTGAGTTTCCACTGAAATGAGGCTGCATTTTAATGTTTTACTGTTGTAGTTTAATCTTGTTTTTTAAGCTGTATTTCAATCCATTGTTTTTATATTTGGTGTTAGCTGCCCTGAGCCCGGTCTTGGCTGGGGAGGGCGGGGTATAAATAAATTATTATTATTATTATTATTATTATTATTATTATTATTATTATCATCATCATCATCCCTTCTCAAGACCAAGCACTTTCATTTCCTGGCCAAATGTTGGGAATAATATTTACTTGTTGCTGTAGATACCTCAGGAGGATCTGTTGCCTGTGGCGAAGGAAAAGATACATGCTCCTATTCCATGTGCAAAAGCTACCGGTAACTGGACAGGCTGTTGAAACACAGCATCACCCACTGTACCTGAGAGCTGCAGAGTAGCTTAGGAGGTGCAGGGCAGGCCCAGGTAGCATACACAGTCCTGTCTGTCAAAATCTGCCCACTTGGTTGGCATCCGTGTTGCGAGACAATGGAAGAGTGCACCTTTGGGGTTGAAGCAGTCACTTCCCTCTGCCCAGTGAGAAGCCTGGCCCTGCTTCCTGCCCAGCCTCCACAGCTTGTAGGAGGAAGGTCTACAGCCAGCAACATCCTTTCCACTGATCGTTATGAGAATCATTGTGCTCGGACCTAAGATGAAGTTGTGCGTCTGCCAGACCCAATCTAGTTTTAGGCAGCTTGCAGACGAACACATATCTTTTCACCAGACTGAGCTGGCTGGATGCTGCTGAGGTATGCCTCATAAAAAAGTGATGATAAATGAAAATGAAAACCCTAGGTGTCCTGCCAAGACACACCATTAGCATTGCCAGGATTTCCTTTAAGTTATAGTCTCGTTTCTTTTTTCCTGTTTAGCGCTCTGTGGAGGTGTGGTGTCCTTCGGGATTAAGATGAGCATCATCTCCAAGCATATTATCACTATTCGATTTAGTACAGTGTGCTGGCGCTGGTTGGTAGTATTTCTTTTACACTCTGCTTGGCTTACTGATGCCGTGTGTTAAGGGAGAGAATGAAAGTGGGGAAAGAGAAAGGATAAGGAGCCGAGGTGGTAATCAATAATGAAATACAGCAACTGAAAGTCAGTGAGGATGTTTACCCAGGCTTTATAGAAGGAGCAGGCAAGTAAAGTTGGAAATTGATCATTAACTCTGACCAAAACATCAGCCCCTGAAAAAGAATCTTTGTTCTAACTGAACTTTTGGAAAACAGGAGAGCATAGCTAGTGGCTTCCACAGACAGCTATGCAGAAGTGATGTATCTGTACTCTACAGGGAATTTTTTGATAGAACTCTGTTTAGGTCAACTCTGGTAATTCTAAAGCAAGATGTCAGTGTTTTCAGGGCCCCAAACAACTCGGAGCTTAGGGCAGCTGCTCCTAGCACAGACTGTACTCCCCTTCTCTGCCTTTCCAGGGACCAGAGAATCCCTGTTTATCATGCAGGGAAGTAGATTACCATTCCCCAACATTTCCTTTATCTTCTTTATCTTGTATCAAGAGCCAGCCTGCGCCTTCAACATCAACAAGGTCAGCAATATTTGGGGGGCAGTGGGCACATATTGGAATTTTGCAAAAGTGCTGTGAGGGTGCCAGACACAACATCACGGTTGTTGTGGGGCTGCAGCGTATCACCAAATGGCTGCCATGCAGTGTGCTGCGTAACACAAAACAGTGTGACAGAATGGCGGCCACATCAAAAGGAGCAGGAAAAGAGATGGGAGCGCATAACAGTGTGGACAGGATCCACATCAGCTGCCCCACTAAAGGGGGGAAATGCAACTACATCACACACTGCCATGCTTGCTCACAAAGAGCAGGCCTTTGAACCCCTCTACAGTTCAGAAGAGATGGAAGGATGGACTTTTCCTGACATCTAATGAAGTGTGCTCATTGCTCTTGTGCATCTGGTCGGCCAGGATGATGGGCCATTTGCCTGATCTATCAAGGGCTCCTCTTGCATTAACTAAGCAGGAATAGCAAACTGTCTCTACTTTATTGCGGATTTTTCAGGGAATATTTACTGAGAACATTCGCAGCTGCCATAGGAGTTACCAAGAAGGCACACAAGCACCTGCAAACATGCCTTCACCTACAGTAGCAACCCCCTTGACCGGAGCTAAACAAGGCGGCAAGCTAAGTCTCCTTCTCTTCAGCCTAGGTCATGACATTGCTGGTGGATGGGATGCCAAGTGCAGAATCTTTGTGGAATACTTAGACACTACATTTCCCTACCCCAAGGGTGCTGTTGACTGCATAAAGTATGTTTTGAGGCAAACAGCAGCCAGGTGTGGTGGGTATTTGAAGTGAAGCACCAAATGAGGTTGCTTTTCCATCAAAATAAAAGTGGCAGCATTAAGTAAACTCTTTTTTAAAAAAAGTATAATTGGCATTCCTTGGATTCTGGACCTAAGAAACGCAGTGATTATCAGGCCCATGAACCTTCTCCCCTTGTCACTGAAGCAGAAGGGCAATAGTGCAGTGCTAGAGTATTTGCTTTGCACCAGAAGGTTCCTGGTTCAATATCTCTGGCATCTCAAGGTAGGACTGGAAGTGTGTCCTGTTGAAAACCCTGGGGAGTCACCGCCAGTGTCCAAGCTGATTCAGAATAAAGCAGCTTCCCATGTTCGTTTCCTAGATCAGCTTGTCCATTTCTATGTGGATATCCAAACTCCCTCATTGCAATGGGCCTCTGACGATATTCATTACCAAAATGGACTAAGTTGGCCGTCAGTGCTTTCATTAATGGCAGAAAGTTTGCTCTTGCATGAATAAACATGAGGTGGTGTAATTTGGCTGATATCAAAAGAGCATCTCACCACCTCCCAAGCAGAATGGAATCGTTCTCCCTTGCATACACTACGCCGGTTTCCTAGGTAACATGTGATCTCTTGCCTTCCTTAACAGTCGTGATGCCAACAAACATTACAGACAGTAATAGGTGTTTGTTACAGCTGAAGATGTGAGTACTCTGATGATAGCATGATAAATCTTAATGTGAAAATGGGATGCCACATTAGTGACAGGCTAGCTGTAATTCCCCTGCTCTCTGCTTTTTCTTCATAAGTAGGTTGATGGCACTCAATATTTGCTGGGTTCTTTGTGCTCCACACTACAACTCACAGCAAAGTTTTAAACATGAATTTCCTCGGGAGGAAAATTTTATTCCAAAGCTGAAACAACCCTGCTGGGAAATTTTCACCATACATTACCCCCCCCCCAAAAAAAAATAAATCTCAATCTTGCCCTCATGATGGTGTGGTTAAAATACTCTGGTTTTTTAAGAGGGAGCTGTGTCTGTTTCATAAATTATTAACAGATATATTTGGAATATTATTTCTTCTTCTTCTTTTGTGATCACTCGTAGCCAAGAAAGATTGCCTTCCATAAACACGGTTTTGATAGTGAGTCCTTAAGTGACTGTGGAGGCCAATTCTGGATCCACACATCCTTCCACAGTGGAGACATTGGTTTCCAGGTGGGAGTTAATCACCATGTGGATATAGACCACCTTTCAGCAAAGTTCTTAAGGTGGTTGATACAGTGACATTCAACACCAGTAAAACAATCTAAAAAGTGAGCTGGGGAGGGAGAATCTTAGGCAGATGAACTGCCTTTCCATATGCCTTACAGGGTTTCTGCTGTCACAATGGGAACTATGTGTGTAAGGGATCATTTCCCCCTTTTCTACCCTGTTCATTCATATATTTTCATTTTAAAACACAAAAACATATACATAAATACCATCTCATATATTCCAGTGGGTGGGAAATAAATCACGCCAGCTCTTGGGCTGACTTAGTGATGCCACATTTGAACACACTAATTGGAGCTACATGGGAAGTGACAAGGTCAGTGTTCACCAAACTATAAACATCCACCTTCATTAGCTTTTGTTTGATCGATACACATAAATTTGCCAACTTGCATATCTGGCCACACTGTTAGTTCAGCTTTACTTTTTAAAAGTGTGTGGGGAAACTATTATCTCAAGCCTAAATTTATGCATTTTATTTCATTCATTAGAAGCATGTAAATTTTTAATTTCCCATTAGCTAGCAATGAAACCCAACTTTTTAAACCCCTCATTCTTGTGATTGCAGAGAAAAGAAGCCGACATTCTTATTCTTGGGTGGGAGACAGATTTGTGCCTCAATTACTTGAGATAGGACAGGGACTGAGGTCTGCTGGAAGGCGTCCTGGCCAATGGTGGTTCACTTTGGTGGCTTGGAAATTGGCCTTGCCACCTCCTTCTCACAAACACAGCAGCGTAAACTGAAAGACACAGCTTGGCCCCATCTGTGTAAAACCACAGAGACTTTTTGCTGAACTGCAGGCTCCCTTCAAAATAAGCTTAGGCAATTTTAACATAATAATAACGATAATGTTTTAATTGATTTAAATCTAAAGACCATGACTTTTTATGGTTAAGATAGCGCAACCGATGGCTCCCAGGAGCCTAGACGGACTTCCAGTAGAATTAGTCTCCCTGTCAGAATATCCAAATTACAGTATAACTATTCTGAAGGCAAAAACAGCTCCATATTTACAAATACTGCAGTATTTATTTAGCATGGCAACTCTGTCTACGCTGAGCTTGATGTTAATTAAGGAAGCCAAGAATAAAAATTGCTTTGGCCTCAGATGTAAGGAGGTTTCCTTTTTTAGCCAAAACATTTTGAATCCTACTGTGGTGCCACGAAAGCTTTTAGTTCTGTAAACCATCATGAAGCACAGTTTGCATCAAAGCTGCTATTCCGATTCAAGCGGCAATGTACTGATGATACCATCTAATGGGAAAACTGCACATCTGGGAACTTTCTTCCCTTTCTCTGCATTTGTGCATTAAAAAACTTCATAATCGGACATCCTTTGTCAGGGGCTTTGTTGGTACGAAAGGAGGAGGTCGGCCCACCATGTTTTGCTGCCTGAGGTAGAGCAGAAAATGATACTCTCGCCTCTCAAGTCTCAAGGTTCAAAAGGCCCAAGAATCTATCAAGGTTCTTTGTTTTTACACCAGAGACAGAAATCCCACAAGTGTGTCTCTTTTAATACCAATATAATCATAATAAATTAAATAACCAACAATTTGCTGAGGCGGCTAACTCACTCTGGCCAAGCCTGAGAAAGGCTCACTTACAGGCCCTCTCTTATTTAGGCCCTAAAACCAAAACCAGAACAGGGAACCTGTGGCCCTCCTCACCTCCCATTCACCTCAACCTGCCTGGTTGATGGACAAGGCTGATGGGCATTGGAGTCCTACAGGCTCCCCAACTTTAGCCTAAAATAATTCTAAGCTCTTACAGATCCTCCAAGTGTCCCTATTTTCCAGGGACAGTTCTGGATTTACAGAAGCCATCCCAGTTTTTAAAAATTTGATATCGGAATGTCCCGCTTTTCCTTAGGATGTGCCTATTTTCATCAGAGAAATGTTGGAGGGTATGGTAGGATGTCCCTATTTTGATCAGAAAAACGTTGGTGGGCATGGTCAGTTATGCAACCCCCGAGTCAAGGAGATAAGTAACTATACAATCTTCAGAAGACATCTGAAGGCAGCCCTGTACAGGGAAGTTTTAATGCTGGATGTTTTATTTTAATGTATTTTTAATCTTTGTTGGAAGCCGCCCAGAGTGGCTGGGGAAATCCAGCCAGATGAGCGGGGTACAAATAATAAATTACTATTACTATTATGCTTTTAGGAAGCCATTCAGAGTAGCTGGGGAAACCCAGTCAAATGGGCAGGGAATAATAATAATAATAATAATAATAATAATAATAATAATAATAATGGAATAGGACACCCCTCTTTTCATTGGAGAAATGTTGGAGGGTATCCACTTAACCCATTTTTCCATTTGATATGCACCTTGAGGACTATATTTTAGAAACAATACATGGAGAAGAGGACAGTACTCTTGTTATGACAGTTGTATAGAAGTGAAGCAAAACCAGCGTGTGTTTTTCCCCCCTACCCCTGCATACAACAGCTGGCGCTGCTTCTGCACTTTAAACAGAAGCTGGGCGGAGAAAATTACCAGGTGAAGCTTAAATATTTATGTCAGGTTGCTGCAAAAGATGCAGGAGCAGTGCAAAACAAATGTCCCTCTCTATGGCCAACTGTCTCTTTGACACAGCTGTTAACGTTCCCACAGTCTATTTTTCTGCCTGTGGTCTGTCTGCATGGCCTGATAGCGTCATGCAAGCTGTCACGGTCTGACAGGAACTTGTCACGTGAAATGGAGAGCTCTAAGGTTGACCCAAGCTGTGTCGACGTGGTGCTCATCGGTGCCCACAACGCCATAGTGCTCTTGGCAGGGCCTGCATTTTGGTAAGGTGCCGAAAAGCTAACACAAATAATGCTGAATCTTCACTCCTGAGGAAAGGTTCCATCTTGAAAGCTTGCCTTTTGCAATGTCCTTATCCTTCTTTTTAGTGCCTAGTTAATTATTTATTATTTCAACATTTTTGGGCGGGTGGGTGTCCCCTTTCAGTGCAGAGCAAAATCAGACCAGGGGCAACAGATTGAAACCAAATCCATATATAAAATTTATATCCTGCCGTCCCTCCCCAAGGAACCTAGGGCAGCAAAATTCATAGATCATCTTGTTATTTACGATAAAAAAATAAGATGTAAGTCACAGAGCCAGGCACTAATACCCTGTAAATGCCTGAACAAACAAGCAAAAGTGTTCAGCTGGCATACGAATATGAGAAAACAGACTCCGTTGTTATATTTTTGGTGCCCATTGAAGGCTTTCTTTTCAACAAAAGTTCTAAGTGAAGATTTTTATCCCAGTCAGTATTTGATTTAAATCTGTTTCTGTATATGTAATTAATTATTTTACATATGCTTTTATTGTATTGTGAAATCTCTCTTAGGAAGTGATGCACAATTGGAATTAATTAGGTAATAATAATAATAATTCATTGCTGTGGGGAGTGGACAGGGAGCGAAATGCTTGTGTTTCAGATGCTGAAACAGGAGGGGCTCCATTTCTAGTCTACCTAAGGCAGCAAAATGTGCTGTCTATTTCTTTATGAAGTGAGTGGTACTGGCTGTCTGGTCATTGGTGGTGAGAAGGAAGGGCTTGGAGCTGCCATACATCCTCTTCACACTGCGTTGTGTGAGTCAGTGTGGAGTCATCATTAAAGGGTTAGACCAGGACCTCAGTGACCTGGGTTCAAATCCCCACTCAGCCACATTGCTCACCAGGGGTGGGCCAACTAAGTATCTTTCAGCCAGATCTACCTTACGGAGTTGTTGTGAAAATTAAACGTATGTTTGTGCATGGGGAATGGAACAGACCCACGGCTGTTGTTGTGACGCCTTGAAGGAAAGTTGGGATACAAAAGGAGTTCATATGTGTGTCTCAAATCTTAATTGTGTTCATATGAGGCCTTGATTCAAAATTCATGCAGGGCTATATATGAGGAATGCTCACTTGGTATGAGGGTATGGAGACAAGTTAAAAAAGGAAGGCACTGCTGGGAAACTCTTAACAATTTTATTCAAACCAAGAAAAATGAGGTGTTTATTTTAGGCTTCCAATACTATTAAAAATCTGCACTTCGCAAGCTGCCTCTCTAAGTAAAAGACCGCTTAGCAACTAAGCATGATGAATCTATTTTGACAGGTGATTGCCCAGGCAAATAATACATCATCTTATTTCAGAAAGCGAGAAAGGAATCCTTCTGTTGGCATCTGCCTAGCCTTCCCCCAGTTTTAAAGCACTTCTATTTCACTTGGGTATTGCTAGTTACTTATGAGAACCTTTTGTCCTCTGGCTTTCATTATTCATAAGGACCAGTCCCATAAAAGATTGAAGATACCTAGCAACAACCAAGATTAATTCATACCATTTCATGAAATTCATTTGAACAGGCAGTTGGGGCATGGAACCTTGAACACATGCTAATTATATGGAGGGCAGGAAAATCGGGGAATGTCAAAAAATATGCAAAATGCAGTTGAAATTTTAAAAAGCTGTTTCATATTTCTAATATATATATATTTAATGGTCTAGTTTCATGCAGAACCAGAGGGGGTCGGAATCTTCTTTAACAATTAAAAAATGGTCACTGAAAGAGATTGGGAGTTTCTACCCAGTATTTTTTCAATGATTCCAGTATTTTTTCAATGATTTATAGATTCGTGGTCCAACCCAGCAGTGATTTGATGTACCTATCTCCCGTTGAAGTCAATGGAGCAAATAGTACAGTTAAATAATAAACAAATCTTCAACATGTCCATAAAATAACCATTCTCAAGTCCTTTGTTTGGATTTAGGTTTTAAGTTTATAATTAGTAATCAATACAGTGGTACCTCGGGTTAAGTACTTAATTCGTTCTGGAGGTCCGTACTTAACCTGAAACTGTTCTTAACCTGAAGCACCACTTTAGCTAATGGGGCCTTCCACTGCCGCTGTGCCGCCGGAGCATGATTTCTGTTCTCATCCTGAAGCAAAGTTCTTAACCCGAGGTACTATTTCTGGGTTAGCGGAGTCTGTAACCTGAAGCATATGTAACCTGAAGCATATGTAACCCGATGTACCACTGTATATTCCCACTAGAATCTTAGGCCTAGGCCAATACCAGTGTTTGCCTGCTTTCTAGTTTTGAAAGAATTATTTCTCAGATAGAAATGGCCTGATTTTAGACAGGGAAATATTTCCTCAAATATCAATTAATTATTGACAGTCCTCTCTAGAACTGAAATCAAAACTAGCAGTGTATGTTGGGAATACATTGCCTAAAGAACAAGTCTTCTAAAAAAGGTCAGCTATCATGTGTTCCATCTTGTGTCCTGTGAAGCTATTCTATGCATTTGTGGCACATGTGAATCAGGCAAAGGTTTAAACGTTTGTTCTGTAGCTCTGCAGGTGTTAACACCAATATTTCTCTCTCCATCCTTTGTCTCAGTGTCTCAAATAACACTTTATCATTTGTAGCAAATTATCGCCAAATACATTTGCTTACTTCCACTAAGGATCATTTGGCAATCTAAGCACTTGGGTTACAAAAAGTCAATTTAGCAATTAGTTACGGAATAGTGCAATATTGTAAATGATGCATCCATTGCTGTTCAGCAATATTTAAAAAGGTTTGGGAACCACTGAACATCAAGAAGCACCAATGATAGGGGTTTTCCCCCTCTTGGTAATGTTTTAAATATGTTTATGTTTTTTGTTTTTTGTTTTGTTATCATAAATCATTTTCAGGCGTTTTGTTTGCAAGTAGCATGCATTCAATAAACCTAGGGTTACCATATTTAGAAAAGTGAAAATCCGGACACCAAATTTCATGAGCTTTTTTTTTGGGGGGGGGCAAAGTTGTTGAGCTTTTTGACACGATTAGTGAGGGCCAAATCCTGGATATGCCTGGGAAACCCCAGACACATATGGCAGCCCTATATAAACCTAACCTAACCAACAAGCTGTGGGAGCTATAGTTTGTGGGCAAATAACACATTTTGCATGCGAAATGTCCCTGGTTCAATTCCTGGTATCTCCAACTGAAAGGAACTGGTAAGAAGTGATAGGGAAGACCTGTGCCTGATACCCTTGAGAACCACTGCCAAGTCAGGCTGAATAATATCAGGCAAAATAGAGAAAGGGTTGACCTATGTTTACATTTCCAGAAAGGTAGCCATGTTAGTTTGTTGCATCAACAGGCCCTACTCCATGAAATCTCATGCTGTAATAAGTTTCTAAGCCTTTAAGGTACCACAAGATTCTTGGGTCTGGAAACCAAGCCTTATGGGGAACAGTTGAAGGAACTGGGTACAGTGGTGCCTCACAAAACAAAATTAATTCGTTCCGCGAGTTTTTTTGTCTTGCGATTTTTTCATCTTGCGAAGCACGGACTTTGGAAAAGCTTCAAAAATCACCAAAGTCTTCAAAAACCTCAAAAAAGGCTACCACACCGCATGCTATGAGTTGCTCCTCGAAGTGAATGCACAGTTTTAAGAAAAAGGAAACAAACTTGCAAGACAAAGGAAACAAACTTGCAAGACGTTTTCGTCTTGTGAAGCAAGCCCATAGGGAAATCTCTTTCGTTTTGCGAGTTTTTCGTCTTTCGAGGCATTCGTCTTGCGAGGTACCACTGTATGTTCATCCTGGTAAAGAGGAGACTGAGAGAAGCGATGATAGCTTCCCAATATCTAAAGGGCTGCCACATGGAAGATGGATCAAGCGTGTTTTTAACATCATCATCAGTTATTAAATTTGTTTACCGTTGCTTACCCACAGGTCTGGAGGGTAGGATCCAAACCAATGGCTTTGAGTGACAAGAAAGAAGAATCTGACTCAACATCAGGAAGAACCTTCTGACGGTAAGTGCTGCTTGAACGGATTACTAGCAGATGTTGATTTTGGTGTGGTGCCAGAATCTTAGTCTTAATCTTGAGCTTTTCTTGTGAATGGTTAATGTCTGTCCTTGTGAGTTGTGAACTGTGTTGTATTGCTTGTGGCTTGTACGAGTCCGCTGTTTTATTTGATTTGATTTGTTTTGTTGTGTTGTGTTTCATGATGGGCGTAAAGCTGAATAAACATTTTGATTTGATTTGAACGGATTACCATGAAAGGTGGTTGACTCTCCTTCTGTGGATGTTTTTAAGATGAGGTCTGACGGCCTTCTGTCGTATAGGATTTAGTTGAGATTCCTGCATTGCAGGGTGTTGGAATAGATCACCCTTGGGTTCCCTTCTAACTTTGCAATTCCATGATTCTAGAGTTTTATTTGTAGTTACATGCCTAAGTTTGTCCTCTTCACTCTCTGAAGAATCTGCTATAGTTGAATGCCAATGTAAATTGACATTCAGAAACTTTGCAAATGTATAATAGGGAGAGGGGCTGCATTGTGCATGTGCAGTAAAGACCAGAATTCCTGGACCTTTATAAAAATTATGTTTAAATTGGAATCTTAGAAGCCGGAACATGTCATGTCATAGTACTGCAAGTGCACTGCAAGAACAGCTAAACTGATAAAGAAAAGGCATTTTATGTGCGTTGTATATGCAATATAACACTGTGACACCAGATGGCGCTGTGGAGTCCAGTCTTTCCCTACTGGATTTCCCTATATGAGTTTACAACACGTTTAACTGAAACACTTCTTTGATGTGTCTAGATCCAGCCCAAATCTCCACTTCTCTTCCAGGTACGGAATATCACTGTCCTGTGTTGCATCTAATAGTATTTCTTATCTCTGGAGAGACACCTGCACACAATACACAGACAGACCTTGTCAAACAAGTTACCTTTGGAGATGGAAGCTGTGTTCAGGGGTTATTCCTAAGAGGGCATTTTCCAAATCATGTACGGACACATACACCATCCCCCGCCCCCACTACACACCACCCACTCTACTTGGATTTTCCTTGTATTGAGCAAGAAAGGCAGAGTGCAAGTGCATTTGGCTGAGGTCACAACCCTTCCCCAGCTGTTGGGACGCTTATAAGCAGTCGACTGAATATGCCTACAACCTCCATTAAGGCCTGCCTGCTCACCGCAGGGAAGCAGAGATGAGGATGTTGAAGGCGGGGTTCGCTTGCATGGTCCCACAGCCCTCTTCATGTGTTCACAATGAATGCCGTTTCAGAGGTGAAAACCTTTCTTGGAATATAATTGAAGGGTGATAAAAAAAAAATACTTACAAATATCTCATGCACATAAAATGAACAAGGCGGTGCAGGTGGGAGGCTTACCCCAACCAGTGCATGTTGAAGCATCTGCTCACGTAGTTCAAACTTTGTTCAACGAATGAGCATTGGATAGGGTGGGGCTGGCCACTGTGATAAAGTCTCTTACCCTCAAATTGTCTATTTTGCTTGCCTAAGAGCATTTGCAATGGGCTTTTGATGAAGAAAATGAGAAGAGACGTGCAAACCTTTCACACTCTTACACACATTCAAGATTGCATTGAGAACATAAAAGTAGCATATTCATCTGTGTAGAGCTGTAAGAGCAGCCTACCAGATTATTTTTTAAAAATTAAATAGCATTTGGATGAGTTGTAATCCTGGTTGTTTGAGAATGGCTGTGTTTAATAAATCATGGTCAATTGTAAACACATTTCTGGAGTTGTGCCGGCCTCTTTTATGGTGCCTAGAACCAAGGAGGCTCTCTAGCCAGGAAACATTTATCCTCTGCTTTGGCCAGATGTGTAAATGAGACCTAGTCCACGTGTTACCTGGATGGCTAGAGCTGTGTGGTTTTTAGTTCTACATCATGTGTATTGAGACAAATGGCATTGTTGAATTCAAAGCGTGTGAGTCACACAGTGTGTGTGTTTCGCCAAGACAAAAATAACAAATGAAGGTCGGTCTAAAATCCTATGGCCCACATACACCACTAATTTTGCCTTGCTATGCTGTTGTTTTAAAGCCATCCAGACCACTTTGTATTCCTGCCGGAGTCTGTGATGTCCTTCCCATGTAAATGATAGATAGAGAGTCCACATTAACATCCACTGGCATGCAGAATTCATGAGCCTGGCCTTCAATAATTATGTCAATCTATAAAATAATAAACTCTTTGTTCTTTCTATTGGCCTGCTGGGATTTGAGCCAAGAGGCTCAATCCTTGAAGCCTATTCTCCATAGAGCTGATGGCTGGAAAATTAATTGTCAAAAAAGGGGGAGGGAACGGAAACTGCAGCTCTTTATATATGCATTTATTTATGGCCATGGGTGTTTGGACTTTATTGAATAGTGTGAAGCTTTCAATAACATATTACATGTTACATTTAATATGGTTTCAACATTTCAGAGGCTCATGAGATATGTTCTCATGGTTTTTCTTTGTTCCAGTTAGAATAAGAGAATTGTAGATTTGGAAGGACCATGAGGGTCATCTAGTCCAAACCCATGCAACACAAATAACTTTTGCCCAGTGTGGAGCTCAAACCCACGAACCTGAAATTAAGAGTCTCATGAGCTACTGACTGAGCTATCCAGTTACTAGACCTTCCTTCTTATCTTTTCTCCACTATCAGACTTACCCATGTTTTACTGTTTGGATCCTTTGCTTGACTGCTTGAGGGAAGGGCATAACTCAGTGGTAGAGAAAATGGATGTTGAAGGTTTTGTTCAATTCCTTCACATCTGCAGGAGGCTTCATTTAGACTATGTACACCTCCGTCTGTGAATGACTTGCTCTGCTCTCATGAGTGGTTGGATATATATTCCAACCACAATGTCTCACAATGTGCCTCTCTTCCACTCTCCTTCCTTATGCATAGAAAGGGTTCAGGAGGGCCAGTTGCTGGACCAGAGCAGCAAGTTTAGCTTGCACCCAGTCATATGTTTTGTGATGTTTCAATCACATTTTCCCAACATCTACAGTGGTACCTCGGGATGCGAATGGGATCCGTTCTGGAGCCCCGTTCGCATCCTGAACAGAATATAAGATGTGATTTCGCGTCTCGTTTCTCCACTTCTGCGCATGTCATTTTGACCGTCTGCACATGCGCGAGCGGCGAAACCCGGAAGTAACGCGCTCCATTACTTCTGGGTCGCTGCGGAGCACAACCCAAAAATACTTATCCTGAAGCGTATTTATCTCGAAGTATGACTGTACTTTAAATGCAGGACCAGAAACCCAAAGGGACACAAGTACCTTATCTTGGTACTTCTGTAGCAAACAACATTTCCAAATATCCCTTTTGATGCCTGACAGCTAAAGACGGAAAGATCATCATCCAGTGGCAAACCACTTTTTGAAATATGTAGAAAACCCTCATTTCATTTCATTTAAAAGGATCAAAACCCCCAAGTGGTTTTCTTTTAACTCTTGTTAACAATTTTCTCAGGCAATAGAAAGGGAGGGGGAGCCTCTTCCTTGAGATAATGGTTGCCTGCTCTCCCCTGAATAGTCATATAGACCATGGATTAACATGTCTATGGCAGCTTCTTATGTCTTTATAGGTTCTTGATTGATGTAACTAATATCTAGAATTATGCTATTCTGAATTTTTTTATTATTTAATCAGTGATATCAAGAAATGTCACATTTCTTCAGCATATTGCCACAGGTATTTTACAACTTCCTCCTCCATTTCCATGTTTTTTAGTAAATAATTTATTATGTACTTTTCAAGGAAGAGGAAGTAACTGTCCTCACCATCTGATGACTAAACAGTCAGTAGGTTGGAGTGCTCTGAGACTTAATAGATGTTGCGAGAAGACCTCAAGGACAGCACAGCATCATCTTAGCGACTCCTGAGCTACCCCAATGAGGTAGTAAACAGGTTCCCATACAGCAACCAGTCATATCTGAAGAAACGACCATGTCAATTTGTATCCATCCCTTGTTCAATACAGTGTTACCTCGGGTTAAGTACTTAATTCGTTCTGGAGGTCTGTTCTTAACCTGAAACTGTTCTTATACTGAAACACCACTTTAGCTAATGGGGCCTCCCGCTGCTGCCGAAGCACGATTTCTGTTCTCATCCTGAAGCAAAGTTCTTAACCCGAGGTACTATTTCTGGGTTAGCGGAGTCTGTAACCTGAAGCGTACGTAACCTGAAGTGTATGTAACCTGAGGTACCACTGTATTTCCTTTTTGCTCATCGCTCAACATTCATTTCTGTTCTGTGGCTACCATTTATCACAGCATCAGTCAGAAAAGCTTGAGATGAGTGATGCATGGGGTTAGCAGTCACATACCACATTTCCAAGATTGAACTTTGGTGGTATGTATGCACGCCCCCCCATCCCCTCCCCAAACCCTTTTTGTCTTAATTTGTACTGTTGGATTTGCAAACATATTACAAATTCTGACCGGCAATGTCCACCCCATCACCCATGCCCTAATTCTCCTTCAGTTTTGTTCACCAGTCCTGTCCCCCCGCCTGACACCCTTATACCTTTGCTCAATTGTACTCATAGTTTCCACTGTCTACATTGATTCTGCAGTCCCAAACAAAACACCCTTGTACACTTCCATCTTCTTGAGGGATGGTGCTTTGTTTTTAATTTCTGCATACCTAGAAAGTCTCTCATGTATGCAGAAACCACCATCTTATTATTGGGGCAGCTTCCAAACTTGGTAGGCAGGCACAGGAACACCCAAGTTTGGCGATACAGAATCCAAATGGCAGTTGTTCCGCTCATTACGCAGAGAGCTTCAGCAAGTCAGCATGCAGTGGGACAATGCAATGCACAAAAATCCTCCACGCGTTCTTAACATTTAGGCTTCATCCTTTATTAGGTAGTGAATAAGAGACATAAAAATGATTGTTTGTTGCTTACAGCTGAAGTCTACAAGAGACTCGTCTGTGTGAGTGAGAGAAAGATAGGGACAGAGAGAAAGAGAAATGTTTGCATACAGCACTGTGATGACAAGAGAAGGGGAGGGGGGGAGAGAGATTTAAGCAACTTAAAAGAGCATGGACCAGCTGATGAAAAGAGTAGGGATGACTCTTTTATTTCTAGCAAAACTTTGATTATCTCTGCCATTTGTACTGTGCCTCCATACATGCCACAGGCCAAAATATTAAAAGAACAAATCTATTCGTTTTGATAAGAGCAGTAGCATGACTTCAGTTTTGCATATTATGCCATATGTGAAAAATCCTTTCCAAGGCAGCTCTGCCTTTGGCACATCCTCAGTACTCTATGGCTAGGTTCTCAGTGGTTTCATTCTGTGGCCACAAGCAAAGGCTCTATGGGCCAATTAAAAAAAATCAAAAACCCATAAAGCTTGGCTTGAAAAACCACTGCCATGTGTGCACATGCCGGAGTGCTGAGGATATTGTCCTTATTGCAGCTACATTGTAAAAAAGAAAAGAAAAAAAAAAGCCGAGACATATTGCTGGAGCACATCTCACAGTTGTCGTGGAGATGCCGTCAAAAACAGCTTCCATATAGAAGATAATCCTTGTACTGGCCACAGTACCTCCCACTCCCATGTCCCCAGTGACTCAGAATGCGGTAACTCTTATCTGTGTGACAAGCACTTCTAAACAGAACATCCAGGACAGAGGCGATTTTCCCATGGAAAGGCTATTTTCAGCAGCATCCCAATAATAGCTGTAATATGTTCATGCTGTAAGGTGGGGGGGGGGGAGAGAGGAATATGTGGCCCTCCTTAAGTCATTGGACTCCAGTTCTCATCAGTCCCAGCCAGGGACGATGGGATTTGTAAGTCAGCAACTTATGGAAAGAAACAGGCTGTTTTGTAATCAGGGCCAGTTACTGGTCTAATTAGTGTGGTCAGAACAGGTTATTTGTGCTCACTTTTACGGGGCACTGGACCAAGCTTTCTATAGTAGTATTATTTCCAAAAGTGCTATGTTGCAAGATCCCAATGCTTTAGGAATAAATCTGTTCATCAGCTTACAGGGAACTAATGGTTATTCAACATCCTGAAGTACGAATTTTGAAATTCCTCATATTAAAGATGCCGAGCGTTTTGCTTAATGAAAGTGCATGAAGACCACTAAATTCCTCATCTGACTTCCTATATCTGGTTAAAGATTAAGACAGTCCAAAAACAAAACAAAAAACAAAAAAGGTGCTTTATCTTCAAGGCACAAACATTTGCAAGTAAAATGGGTGAAATTTTTCTAAAATTGTTCATAAAGAGCTATCTTTGTAAATTAACATGTAAAAGAAAAATGAATCTCTTTGGATTTTGGAGGCACATAATGGGCTGGATCAAGTGCTCCATGCTGTCAGATCTAACTTCCTCCTGCAGCCCCCATGCCCTTTGAACATCTGTGGCGGGGGCAGGGTTTCATTGGCTCTAATCCCCTTCTGCAAATAGCAAGTACCTTTCTGAGAATGGAAGAACCTCTCCTCTTCACAAAAGGGCACCTTTGGACCCAACCCTTTATTCTTGGAACAGCACAAACTTCCTTCTTCCTCCTTTTACTTTATCATAATGCATATGTAAAGTGTGTGTGTGTGATGGACGGACACATATACACACATACACCCCTTATAAGTGGACAGCTTTTTCTTTAAAAAAAACAAACCCACAAAAGTAAATACAAATGAATAACTCTTGGTCAATATTCTCTAAGCATAAAAATCCTCAAGTGCTAATATTTAAAAACATGTGAATGTTTTAGCAAATCTATGGCCAATGTTTTGCATCACTAGCATTTTATGAATATCCTTTAATCTCCTGCTCCCCACTTAATTCAAAAAATATGGTTTACTTTTTTTGTAGCTAAAATCTACTTGCAGGCACTGCAGCTGCAAATCAGTATGGCTGAATCTGACTGAGCAGATCATCTCATATTATTTATAATATCCTTTTCAGCTCTCTGTGGGGGAAAAAATGTCAGCAGCAAATATCAGAGATTCAAAACATGTGCATTCCTTTCCCATCTTCTCTGCTGTTTGTTGCCAACCACTTATTGACCCATATCTAAAACTGAATGGCTATATATAATTATTATATATATATATATATATATATTCTTTATAAGTTATTTTTTTTAACTCTGGCATATATACAGTATAGCTCTATAGATCTCCAATACTTCATTTTTTTTTCAAACCCTCACAGTGAACATGTGTCCTGAAGAGGTTACTACATAAAGGCCAGGGACAGGGTTTAGGGTTCAAGGGTTCTACCTGTTCCACACAAGTATATGTGACTATCTCATAAGACACATCTTCACATATATTTAAATGGATCATATCAGTAGCAATGTACATTATTAACCCATATCACAACCCCCATAACAAATGCTCCTTCTTTGTCTGCTCACTTGTGTGGGGTGAAGCAAAGTTTTTCACAAGCTTGGCTCCCTTTCCTAGACAAGACCTATGTCTTTAACCAATGCTCAGTTTTATTAGTGTCTGACACAGGGTTCCCCCAAACTTGGGTCTCCAGCTGTTTCTGGACTACAATTCCCATTAGGAGTTGCAGTCCAAAAACAGTTGGAGACCCAAGTTTGGGAAATATGCAGTAACTTCCATGTAACATGAGGTTGACGTTATCCACTCAGCAGTCCTAAACTGGTTTAGCTGTCATTTCCTCTTTCCACCAGTCTAGTTCTACAGGAGAGCATCCAGGGATCCTCAAAGGAGAATTCTCAGTGCCTCACCAAAGGTTGATTTCCAGAAATCTTTGGCAAAGGCTGTAGCATTAAAGTGGGGACATGGCAAAAAACAACAGCAACAGGTGCAGTCCAAGATAGAAGTTGGCTGCCAGCATCAGTAGGTGACCTGAGGTAAGGGAAGGCCCCATGTCCCTGCTGCTGACCATCTGATAGCGGTGTTGCAGGCAAGAGTAGCGAGGCCAGCAATGTGCACTGTCTGCTGCACAGAATGGGTGTAGCTGCCCCTACCTCCACACTGCCACATATTGCTGACTCTTGGCTGAAGAGCAAAGGCCAGTTTCCTCTAGCCTGTGACCTCATAGGTTTCTGCTGATAATGCTAATGCAAGTTCAGATTAGTGCAGGTTAAGGTCTCTATTACCACTTAGCAATTCGCGCACACTGTGTCTCTTCAGTAGTCCCCAGGCAAACATGCAGGGAAATTCAAGAGCAGCATAACTTTCTTCTTCTTTCCTGGATAGTGAATCCCTAGTCCCTTTAAATAATGCTGCAAGGTACATTAAAAATTCTGGACAATTTAAAAAAAGCAGCTTGGGATGATGCAAGAAGGGCAAAATAGAGGGCCTGCTGTTCGAAAAGAAGTTAAGAGGTCTTGCTGCACATTGCTGGATGGATTTTGGCTCCAGTGCAGCTCATTCAGTGCTTGCAGGGAAATCGTCGTCCCTTTTCTGAACGTGACTCATTGGCAAATTTTGAATACGGGAGAGACTAACGCTGCAATCCTAGGCACGTGTACTCGGAAGCAAGTTTCCCTATGTGCAATGGGGCTGACTCCCACACTATGTGCGCATAGGATTGTAGACCACAATTGCTACCTAGGTCTATGATCATTTGTGGCAAACCATTTGAGAGAGAGATGATAACATTTACTTCTTCTTGGTTTGTGAACCTAGTGGCATACATAGAGACACAATACTAGTGTTTAACAAGACATCTATTGTATCTACTTTTACTCAGATAAATAGGAAATGCTGACTTGGCAGGAGCATTGGTAAGAGTACTACTATTCACAGTGTTTCTGTTCCCCACCCCTCCCCCTTTTATTCTACAGAATTAAGTATTTTATGTACATTGGAACCGATTAATGCCCTTGAGACAATTGTGTTTTGCTGTTTTGTAAGCAGGAAAGACACTGCAGGGGAGATATGTGCCAAAAAAAGCACAGTCGAGAATATATATATATATATATATATATATATATATATATATATAATGGTATAATGGTTACTTCTAAAGTGGTAATATTTAAGAAAAATTCTCATCTGGAGAAAATACTGCTTCTTTCCCCTCTTTAGAATTTGTTCGGATCTCTTATCAAAAGTCCTAGCTCTTCAATTTTATTTTTATATATTTATTTATATATATATATATAGTTTGTTTTACTTTAAACTATAAATTAACACTGCATAGTTCATTGTTCTTGTTTTGCTTTTGCTCTGAAAAATTATTGCAGTACAATTAATTCCTTCCCGGAGTTCAGTACGGAGCAAACAGGACAGGCGTGTGGGTGGTCCGTATAGGCCCTGGCGCAGGTCGAAGGAGCGCCGGAGGAAGTGCTGAAGTCTGAAAGAGGGTCGCTGGTGGGGCTGTTCGAAGACTGAAAGGGGAATTTACAGCCACAGCAGCAGCTGCTGCGGCAGCTGCTAGTGGGTTTGGTAGAATCCGTGGAGCCATTGGTTTTGAAGGTTCCTTTGAAAATACTAGTTTCACCTGTGGGAGAAAAAGGGAAAAAACAAACAATAAGTATTGCTTGTGCAAATTGCCCACAATGAAGATAGCTTTTCAGAGGCGGCGTATAAAATACTTAAGTGGCATTTCAGGCAGAAGGTGAATCAAAGGTTTTAAAGGAAGACAAAATAGAAGAAAGGATATGTGTGGAAGTTTATCTTTTTGCTACAAATTTGCTTTGACACTGGACAAAATGGGACATGGAATTTTGTTGAGAAAGAGTTGCTTGCTTGCTTGTTTTACATCCCAAAACTGACCGCTACATTTTCACTCAGTTAAAAGCACCCCACATTATCAGCCCTGTGGTCATCATTATTACATACTGGTTATTTTCTGATGCGTTAGTCACATTCCTACTTAGTGGATTTTGACCCACGCCCTTCCTTCCTCCAAGCATCTCAGGACAGTGATCTAATTTCAGCTTAATTTTTTTTTCTTCTTCTTCTTCTCCACCATACATTGGAGGAGGGGCAAAAAAAGAAATAAGCCCTGGAAAGGAGTGTGGTGTTCTTCTTTTTAACTCTGCAGCACTCTGTGGTTTCCAGTTGTTGGTGTGCTTCCTGGAATGCCCATAGGAGACCCCAAGGCCCTCCTGTAGATATTCCATGAAGTGTGTTGACAGGGAGGCCGCCTGCAGAGCACTGGAGACAGAGTGTGATGCAAGGAGTTGTTTTAAAAGCTAAAATGAATCTTTTAACTTAAAAAACAAAAACACTGACATTCACCCAGGCCTACAACAGATGGAGGAATCCCTCCCTCTGCTTACTTCACAGTGGAGTGGGGGATGTCTGAAGTTGGTAGGAATAGCTAGTTTTATTCTCTTAACAAAGCAGAAGAGGCCAAGAGAACGTGACAATGGCTCCCAGTTAGCTCAGTGCTCAGGTCTCTCTATTTTCTTCACATTCAGTATCCTAGGAATCATAGGCAAGCCTCCTCTGGCCAAACTCAAAAATTAATTGAGCTTTGCAATTGCTACAACTGAACACTTGGAGAAACCTCATTGGGAGGCCTAAGTATCAGGTTAGAAAACTTGGAAAAGCCCAAGGAATCTCTGCTCTGCTTTCCCTGATAGTCTCTCCCAAACTTGGGAAAATGGAAAAGAGGTAGCCAGTAGCTGATGGCTTCCTTTCACACAGAAGTCCCAGGGCCTCTTCTGAGCTGGAAGTGAAACAATTTGCTGCCTAGGATCATGGAGCTTGACTTTAAACATCATTTTGTAGCCAAGGCAACTCGCAATGTAGCTGGAGATCATGGGGTTTGCAGTCAAGGCTACAGATGGAGCAGGATTCTATTTGGTTTGCTTTTTGCAATAGACTGGCAATGCTCCTTTCTGTCAGAAAGCAACTCCTAGTCAGATAATACACCTTGATTTTTTTCATACAGTTTTTGTGCATGAATAGTGCACATAAAAGAGCATATTCTGCGTTATAAAAATGCATGCAAAACGTTCTTACATAAAATGCATTACAAAGCACTGAAAAAATGCATGTGACATAGGTGTCCAAAATGTGTGCAAATTAAATGCAAACATTTCATGCATTCTTGTGGTGGGGGTGGGAGGAAATAGCCTTGCAGACTGTAGTGAAATGGACCTGTGATTCAGCACCAGAGAAACTGAAGCAAGATGAATTAGGTTGCTCAGTTCATTCCCAGTCAAGCCACATGATCCATGGCTGCAAATGTCCCAAATCTCTATGATGCTTTTAAGTAGTGCTAGGACAACCATGCCATGAAAACAACATGACTAGGATTGTTCACAAGCCCAGCTTCTGTGCCTGTAAAAGTCCTGCCAATACACACCTGAACCAGTCTTCCATTAATTATTATTAGCAGTAGTATTAAATTTTCTATACCACCCTTCATTCAAGGATCACAGGATAGTTTACAATACAAAAACACAAAAATAACTTAGCAACAAGCAAAAACAATACCACCCCCACCCCCAGTCTAAAAGACCATAGATTGTTTAATTGGCCCAAAGGCCTGGGAGAAGAGGAATGTTTTTGACTGGTGCCCAAAGATATGTAACAAAGGGGCCAGGCGAGTCTCTCTAGGAAGAGCATTCCACAAAAGGGGAGCCACCACAGAAAAGGTCCAGCAATAACACCCACCCACACCCACGGGGAGCTTCTCAGAAAACCCATTTGCTTACCCCAAGTGGGTGTGTTCCCTTCTGGAGTTTGTTGTAGGGACTGTATTTGGGTTTCGGGGGCTTTCCAGCAGCTCTGTCTTTGTGCCTTCTACTGCTTATGTGCTGTTGGAAAGCAAGCAGTGTTGTTATTTATTATTGTTATTGTATAAATAACACGCTTTCCGTTGGCTTCAGCACCAAACACCTCTGGTCACCCAAAATCCAATTTGCTCAACCTAGTCCAATACCAAAATTATTAGTCGCAATAGTAAATCCGTTTCATTATCACAGTTTTATATGTTTGGAAAGAGAGTTCTCTCTCTCTCTCTCTCTCTCTCTAATGCATCGTAATAATTTTGTTGGCTTATCTGCCATGATGAAAACACCTACATTTGTTTCTTAATTTGATTTAGAGCAGGGTTTCCCAAACTTGGGACTACAACTCCCATCATCCCTAGCTAGCAGGACCAGTGGTCAGGGATGATGGGAATTGTAGTCCAAAAACAGCTGGAGACCCAAGTTTGGGAAACCCTGATTTAGAGGAATCACATACAGCTCTTTGCAAAAGCCACAGGACGGTTTCTAACAAGCACATTCTACTTAAGTTAACCAGACCGTAGCTCAGTGTTAACGTTAGAGAGTCACTGCCAGTCAGTGTAGACAGTACTGAACTAGATGGACCAATGGTCTGACTCTTGATAAGGCAGCTTCCTATATTCCTATGGAATTGGAAAATGGTCTAAACAGGAGGCCACCTGGGGACAACATGGAAGCCACACAATTTAGGAGGAACAGCTAAATTGAACGTTCCTCCGTGAACCATTTTGGTATTTATTGTACTGTGGTGTTTTTAATTCTAATTGTTTTGTGAGATGACTTGATCCTTAGGGTGCGATAGCAGCAGCAGCCTAAAAAAGCAGGGTAGACGTGAAAGAAAGAAACAGCCACAAATTGTAATCTTGTGCTAATGCTTCTAGGATGGCTATATACAATGATGAGATGCTGCAAAAGAGGATGTTTTGGCAAGTGTAGGTTCTTTCTCCCCCTCTACCGACCTTCAGAACAAGGCAAGCTGAACCTGCTCAAATTTCCTCTTCTACCATAGCGGAAGAGACTGGTGTAACTAATCACTCAAGATGCAGCTATCAAACTTCCCCTTAATAAGAGCTTATAATACAGACTTTTTCAGGACAGAGCTGTCAGCTGCCTTGGTCTTTTGGTCTTTATGTGCAGCTTTTGTCCAAGCTCATCTAAGCAGCTGGCTTGAACTGCTCCCAATGGCAGCTGCCTCCATATGGCAAACAATTTGTTTGCAGTGTTTCATCTTGCAGAGGAACCTCCTGCAAGTTCACAACCAAAAGTCAACAATTTGGAGGTCTTACAGGTGGAGGCATTTAATGTTTAGGAAGCTGGTGCAGATAACCAGGCTCTTTCTACTGCTCTTCATGGCAGTGGGTCTACATGGGCTGGCCCATTTGTGTGGGAAAATGCCGCATGGGAATGTTGCCGCATGGGGAAATGTGCACAGTGACCACCAATTTCTTCACATAGTAGGTTGCTGCAGAAACAAGTCGTGATGCCGTTCAGGAGTAAGCAGTTTGGAGTTCTGATCTGTCTAGCTTGTAACGTTCAGCCGCATTCTGAAATGAGTTATCTTCTGGCTCAGATCTGAGAAGAATTCCTCAGCTCTGTCCATCCTCACTGATTTGCTCTTGGCAGCAGCCCCTATTCTTCACCTCCTTCCTCTCTACGTTCCTCCAGCAGTGGAATGTTGCAATTCTAGGTGCAAAAGGACCCTGGGAGATGCAGAATGTGAATGGGGTGCTGGAACTCTCAGGTGTGCTGTGACAAGTTTGCAATGCCTTCGAGCTGACTTAGATGCCATTGTTGTGGCAAGGTGTTTTTAGCAAAATGGCCAGCCATATGACCTTTAAATCCTTGCCCATTCAGGCCAGCTGTGTTCCTCTGTGTGTGTGTATCTTTGAGGGTCCAGGGTGTGGGAAATACATCCTAAAGAAGTAGTTATATGCCTACTCCTGAATAAACTCACTCTTGACCCAGATATTTATGACAAACACCCGTTTTGGGTGGGAGGTGCCTGAGAAAGTAATGCTGGTTCAGCTTCAGACTTTCTTGTAAAAGAACATTATCTGGACCCATTTTGATCTTGGTTCAGGCTTTGTGTTAAGACTGAATTTGTCTTACCCTTTATTGGGAGAGAGGGAGTGCAACCCTTTTCATTCTCCTTGAACTCTCAATGGGTTTTGGTAATCGACCATGTTATTCTCCTGGACTGGCTCTGTGGGCTGGGAGTGGAAGGTCCTCTGTTTACAGTGGTTCTACTCCTTCTTTTAAGGCTAGTTCTACAGAGTAGCACTGGGTGACGTTATTTCAGCTCCCTGACAATTGTGCTATGGAGTGCTGCAGGGGTACTATTGGAGCCACTAGGAGCAATCATTGGGGAATTTGGAGCACAGTGTCAACAATATGCTGATGACACCCAGAAGGAAATGGCTGTAAGCACAGGGCATCATTGCTTACATTACTGCTAATCTGCCACCAGACTAAGTTCAAGGTGATGCTATTGACCTATAAAGCAGTGGCTTGCAAAAACTATGCTGGGCTCGCAGGGTGCCGCAAGCAGGTGTGTGCCTTGGCCCTGTGAGCCCAGCGCTGCTTTTGTGAGTGGTGCAGGACTTGCAGGGAGGGCGCTGTGAGTGTTGCGTCCTTCTCACGGCACCCTCCAATTGGAGGGCGGCTGAGAAGGACACCACAGGCTTGCACCCTGGCCCCTGTAAGCCCAGTGCTATGGTGCTGCTAGCAGTCACAGAGGCTAGGGCGCATGTCTGTTGCGTCCTTCTCACTGCCCTCCAGCAACTGCTCATGATGGGGCATGGCGCCATGATGTGCCTCCTCCCCCAAAACTGCTCAGGGTGACGGCTCCCTCAGCCCCCCCCCATTGATATAAAGCCCTAAACATCTTAGGACCAGGTTACTTGAGAGTACACAATCTTATATATAGATCTGCCTAGTCACTACCTAGTCACTAAGATTACTAGATCAGACTCTCCTGCCTCTCCCAAATCCAGCTGGTGATAACCGGGGAGAGCCTTCTCTGTGGAGGCACCCAGTCTTTAGCAACAACTCTCCTGAGACAGACAAGTGCTGACCTTGACTTATTTTAGGCACTATTTGGTGACTTACTTATTTTCCCAAGCATTTGCTACTATTAATACCTAGCTTTTAGCATTTCTGTTATCTACTGTGGACATTGTATATTTTCTGGTTTTATTATACTGTTTTTTATGGACATTGTTTTGAACTAACCTGGAATTTCTAATGCAGGACAGTTTACAAGTGTAATAATAATAATAATAATACCAGCACATTGTCAGAGGGAGCAATTTAGAACTCTGCACCAACAATTATTGGGATAGTATGCTAAATTCCAATTGTCCTTTGACAAGCCTACTTTATCTGCATAAAAAATTCAACACATTTAGTTTCTATTAAAATTTGGGGGAACACCCTTGTCCAGGGTTTTTTAAAGCCTTATAAGTTCCAGAATGTATTGGTCTATTCCTTCTGTTCTCTCACACTTTCTCCCAGCATAAAGCAGGTCTGTGTAGCTTCTGTAATAAAATCCCTTGACAAGTCCACCATTCCAAAAGATAGACAAAGACACTGTTTTACAGAAATATAGATTTGCTGAGCTGATTGAAATGCAAGTTGTGTAATGAAAATTTGAAGGTGTTGTTTCTCCAGTCCAAAGAACAATCAATTTACAAAAACAAGCCATACTCCTCGGAGAAAATTATTCAGTCTTCTGCAAAAAGTACACACCTTCCCACACATTTGCGTACACAGTATCGCAAAGCAAATAGAATGACAGAATGTGTGAGACAAGGTATATTGTAGCATTCTCAATGAATACAACTCAGAGCAATTTTCCACATTCATTGACAGTTTTGAGAAAATACACTATAGTGGGATGGAAAACTATACTGAAAATAAAATGAAAAGAACAACGTAAAGAAGTTAAGCATAATAAAACAGTGTTCTTAGGCTATGTTTGAAGCAAAAGGAAGAATATGAAAGTAGTAGGTCCTCTGCATGGAGAAGATGGAGAAATGCTATTAGATGACAGGGAGAAAGCGGAACTGCTCAACACCTACTTTGCCTCTGTCTTTACTGAAAAAGGAAAGCAGTGCCCAACTTCGTGATAACAGAATAAATGATGCAAGGAGGGAGCTGCAGCCCAATTTAGGAAAAGACATGGTAAGGGAACACCTAAATTCAGATCTTCAGGGCCTGATGAGCTGCACCCAAGGGTACTAAAGGAGCTTGCAGATGGAATCTCATAGATGGAATCTCAGAGCCTCTGTCTATAATGTTTGAGAATTGTTGGAGAACAGGTGAGGTTCCTGCAGACTGGAGGCAAGAAAATGTTGCCCCCATCTGCAAAAAAAGTGGGGACAGGTAACTACTTACTGGTCAGCTTGACACTGATACCAGGAAAGGAACAGATAATCAAAGAGTTGGCCTGTAAACACTAAGAACCCAAACCAATGACTTTCAAGTTACAAGAAAGGAAATTCCAATTAAACATCAGGCAGAATTTTATGACGATAAGAGTGTAATGATCTCCCTCGGAAGATAGTGGACTCTCCTTCCTTGGAGGTTTTTAAGCAGAGGTTGGATGGTGATCTGTCATGGATGCTTTAGCTGAGCTTCCTGCAATGCAGGGAGTTAGACTAGATGACCATTGGGATCCCTTCCATCTCCACAGTTCTATGACTCTGTGAAATGTGCTGATCATTGATAGGGAACTTGTGGTCCTGCAGATATTTTTGAACTACAACTCCAATCATCCTCGGACCACTGGTAAGAGTTGGAGTCACACATCACCTAGAGCACAGCAGGTTTCCCATCACTGGTGCAGACGACAAATAATAGCATCAAGAGGGTTGGTCCACACACCTAGCTCTCCAAGCACAACTTCATGAACATATGGCACCACTGCTGGACCTCATAGTTGGGTTGCATTGAAGGAGATATGCCGCTTCTCCATTATACACATGTAAATGCTGTGTCTTCTGTGATAGTGAAACAACTTTATGGAGCCATGACGCTGTTGCTGCAGAAATCACAGAGCTACCTGAGTGTACCCATGTAGAGGTGCCAGTTCCCAAATATGGTGTGTTGATATGGTGCAGCCTAGTCATATTGCTGTCAGTAGCTCCCTAAATTCCTAAAGCAGGGAGCTGGCATGGTGTGTGAACCAACTCTAATGATCACTGAACTTCTAGAGAGTGGGGCACATGTCCCAGGAGTTTCCATACCTGTTTAAGTTGTGTCTCAGAATTTACGTGCACGTCACAAATTTCACAGTGAAATGTTTTGTTCTGAAGTCCCGTGTTTCCTTTATTAATGGGTCCTTTGCCTTTGACACCTGCCCTGGGAAAGGCTTTGATAGTTCCACTCCCATTTCGAGCTTCCAGCATAGTTTTGTGCTTTGTGCCTGGAGATATTAGACAAGGAAATAAAAAGTTATTTCAGCAAAGTTGTGTTCATTAGTCCTTTTGTTTTGGTCAACATGTTGCAGGTCTTGCCTCCCCCTCCCAATGGCATCATGGGCACCAATCTGCATTCCCTGTATTACCAATATAATAATTAAGTAATATTTCATTACCTCACATTTAAATATTAAATGATGCCCATGTACGCACTGAAGCAAACTGCCATCAATATGTAGTGACATGGTAGGAGAGGCCAGAGGTGAAGTTTAAATGGATGCTTTACTACTACTACTACTACTACTATTATTATTATTATTATTATTATTATTATTATTATTATTATTATCACCACCTCCCACTGTGACTGAAACATGTCCTGCACTGAAAGAGAAAACCATGATAATCTCTTTAAGATGTTGGTCTGAGTCATTACCACACTTTTCAGAGCGGTTTATCAACAGAGAGTTGGAATTTTGCTGCTGCTGCTACAAAAATAATTGGCATTCTCTCAAAGCGACCTTTCAGAGGAAAATTTGGCTGTTGGTTGGAATACATTCTAGAAAACCTTTGCCTTTAGGGTTTAGGCCCAGGCTATCAAAGGACCATACTCTGCCATATGAACCTGCCCGGGCTCTGAGATCTTCATGAGATGCCCTTCTCTGAAAGGGGCCCATCAAAATGAAGGGAAGCTAAACAGCAGTGCCTTTTGTCCCTTTTTAAGATCTTGTTGTTTCAGTGGGTCTTTCGCAGGGAAATTTTCTAGTGGAGACTTCAGCAAAGGGGTCAGCTCTGCCTGTATTGTTTCATGGTACTATTCCCTCAACAGTGGGGTGTCCAGGGTAGCATGGTCCGTTTCCATTTTTATGTGCTTGTCATGGTCTTTTTATATACAAATGTGTTATTGAACAAGTATTATGAGAGTTATGAAGGAAAGCACAGAGAATCAGCACAGAGTACTGTGAGCACAGAGCACGCAAAGCAACTACAGTACTCTAAAATCCCCAAAGACTCTTTCTGCCAGCTGAAAGCCTCTTGACAACTCTTCTGTTTTCAAGCTGCTCTCTTTTCCAGGTATCTTGGTCCGCAGTTCACAAAGTGAGCAAGCCTATTTCAGTCTCTGCCTTGCCTGTCAGTAGGTGCAAGCTGAACATACAAATGGCAAGGGTGATCTGCTTGCCCTTTTAGTGATTAAGCCATGGCAGAACCGAAGGGACACTTCAAATTGCAGGGCAATGTGCCTCATATTACCATTAATGGGAAGGAAGGCAAACCTGCAGCAGTTCCAAAACTGGTTCCAGAAATATTGAAAAAGCAAAAATAGGAAAGCAAACTACATGAGATTCCGGTTTAAGAAATGTGGTTCCATGAAACAAAACTGAATGCAATATTGGCATTCCCATAGCTGTCAAAATAGCAGTGTTAACACTAACATTATAAAATATCCAGCTAAATGGTGCAATGTCCTATGAAGGAAAGCACCACTGGTTCTGTATTTGACTATAATGAACTTGTAACAATATACATTATTTCACCTATGATATGAACTATGATAATGACAGACATAGGTTGGTATACAAATATATATGAATGAATGAAATATTTGAGTAGGGCAAATGTTAGAAATGATATACTACTATTGGTTATTATATATACATGTACATTCAAACATTTCTTATTACTAAACCATTTTGGACCTATGGCAATCAGAAAATTTTGGAAATAAAAGTTCCCCTTGAAAATAGAACCAAAACCCAAGCTGCTGGGGCACATTGACATGCATAGAGTCCTTACCCTTATTTTAAAAATGCTAATTAAATACATGCTCCTTGCTGTATGAGTGCTCATGGTGCAATAACCATGACCAATGAGAGAGGCAGATTGGATACGGAATGTTTTAATAACTAATCAAACTAATTCCACAAACCCATTATAAATTTAGGAGAAAGGCAGAACAATATTGGGTGATATCCAGGTTTAGTGATACTTTGAGAAGACACAATTAAATCCACTGTTTTCAGGGAATCTTCTCTAAGTATGAGTTATGTGGCTGGCATCAATTCGTTTTAAATGTCTGGACTAAGCAAAATATTTTACTGAATAAAGACAGATATGTCATAGAGTAAAAGATGTTGAATTCAATTACGGTTATTTTTGTTTTACTGTAAATGGATTTTAATATCTAAAATGTAGGGTGTTTTTGGTCTTAAACAAGAAAACAACACCTTTATAAAGAGTGAAGAGGCCTTTTGGATTGGCTTCACTGATGCATCTGGGTTAGATTAAAGCCTAAGAGTACTAAAGTACATAGAGGGAGAAAATCCTCAACCACGAGAGAGGTTCAGCGCTGGAAAAACACACTTTGGTTTTGGAGATTGTGGGATTTTTCTCCTTAAATGTTTAGAATTGAGAGTATTTGCCAATCATGTTTTTGACATAGAGCATCCTGCCCTGACATTATCAAAAGTGTATAGTTCAGATGGCTTAAAAGAGCTCTGCAAAGGGCATATCAAGAATGATGCTGAAGACTTTTAAGCTGGGGCATGTCACTTGTGAATGCTCTTAATGTTGAAGAATAAATGGGAAACTGCCATTTTAAAACAAATACGCATATAGTCAATTCAACTCACTGGCTTTTATGATGTGGGAAATGCGAAAGCCACTTCTGAAAACTATCTAACTCAGAGAGTCCACCCCTACCAGATTGTGCATTTTCTTTTATGTGCAGCAATGCCAATTAATGTTCCGTTTGGGACTGGGGAGAAATGGAAGTATGCAAAGTAGGGCGAGACAGAGAGCATAAGTAGTCACGCCCTTCCAGAACGTAACATTTGGAATGGTTAGAAACGTAAGAAATTTAAGGAAGCGGATCGCTTGCATGAAGCGCAATCGCTCCTTTTCTCTTTTATGGCAGACTTTCTCCGTGTCGTTTTTATTCTTCAATACTTAACAAATTCCATGTAATTGCTGGCTTTCCACCACCTCCCCACCCCCACAGTCCTGCAAGCAATCTAATCTATTCGGGGAAGATAATTGCAGGGCTCTTTAGCCAGGAAAGAAATTGCTGTATCTCACCACTGTTGTGCGCCTCCAGTTGTGAGGCGGAGTTGACAGCAACCTTGCATAGTGAACAGTAGAGCAGCCGCTTGGCCTTTTCTTCCTCTGTCTCTCCCGAAGAGCATGTGGTGGTGCTGCTGCTGCTGCTAGCGGCTACCGTGGGGAGTTTTTCAACTTTGGAGGTGATTTCCGTCGTCATGACACTGCTCTTCCGAATTTCGACCGTTGTGGTGGTTGATATTGCTGGTGCCTCTATTGTGTTGCCTGCTTTAAAGATAAGGAGAAGAAGATATAAGCAACAAAATACATCTCATGCAGTGTGGATGAGAATGAGAAAGTGACTGACAGAACGTTTTTCCAGGTAAAGGGTTTCCTGGCAGGTGCAATGTAATGTCAACTTTGTGATGAAGATTTATGGCATAGACAACATGTTCAAAACCACATTGCTGCATTATGTTTATGAGTCTGAAAAGGGTGGAAGAGCCACCTTTCCCCAAGCATGTAGAATTGCGAGGTACCACCTCCTGAATCAATTAATTGTCCATCTTTGTGAGAACTGTGGGGGGGGGGGGGAGAGAGGGAATGCTGTTTCCGTATCTTTGTGCCTTCAGGACCAAAACAAAAAGAAATAAATTAACAAATAAAGACATATGGCGACTATTTCACTGCACACTGTTTATAACCCAAAGCGATACGAGTTCGGTGAAATACATTTAAAAATAGGAGTTTTGAAGACGGCATTGTACAATAATCATTAAATTTTGTAATTAAGTTTCTAAATAATCTAAACTGCGAAGTATTGCCTGCTTTTTTTTCTTTTTCTTTTTAGCTGATAGCAATGAATTTGTTTTAATTAGTTCTAAATCTGAATTTCTCCTGGGACCTCAAATTAGCAAACTGGTCGGCATGCAATACGGGAGCCAGGAACACTGTACCAAGTCTGAGCAGCAGAAAACAGTGTTCATGAAACAGGAAGGCAACTGATCTTATGTTGCTGAAAGCACATGCCAAAGAATGTTCCTTTAAAAAGTAATATTTATATAAATTTGCTGATAGACAAATGATAGCATCCAATTCCTCTTTACTTGTGGAGTGTGGTCTACCAAAGTAAATTGTAGCTGAGTAGTGTGGCCTGCTAGCTGCTTGGCCACTATGTTTCTGCATATGATATTTGTATTCTGCTTTTCTCAACAAAAATGTTGAGCTCAAAGTGGTTCAACAACAATAATGTTAAAAATTAACAAACTGTATCAAAATGAATCAGTATATGAATAAGGCAAAAGAATAAACAAATCCATCCAATAATTGGTTAATGGGCAGCATTCAGCCACAAATTTGCAAGCCTTGTCTATTCAACTCACTGATACTTTTCATAGAATAGAAAATCCCCAAGCCAGGTCTCAAACCAGGTCGTATGTCTTCCCGCCTGTGCTCCTGCATGAGCTGCGTGAGATCATGGAGCCAAAAATATGTGCTTTTCTGGAGCTATGCTAGCATGGTGCCCCAAAATGCACATTTTGGGGTGCCGTGCAAAATCATGGCCCCCCCCAATGTGTTTGGGGTTGCTTTTTGGCAGCAATATCTCGGCACAAAATCATGCAAGATCATGACACCCAAAATGACCACCGTGCTCTCATGCGAGAAAATGGGGTGTTCCTTTTTTTCTGGGACACTTATGGGGTATGTAGTTCTGTGTGAAGTATGTCATTTATCCAGAATCCAAGCAAAGAGCACCTAATGCAAGTAGAAGTTTACTGAACAAAATACATCCAAATGGGTTTCAAGCTGAACATTCTTTTGCAATATGTTAACATTCAGTGTAACTTTTGACACAAGGGGAAAAAAATATCTAGGAGCATGTGTACGTGTACATAAAACATTTACATGTGGGAATCTATTACCACAATCCACCACCCCATTTGGAGAGTGGCTTCCTATTCCACAGATTTATGTTCACTGTATTTCAGAATTCCTCACTATATAGCTTGGTGAAAAGACGCTGAATCACGATAATGTTCCTGAAATATGCGTGTGTGTGTTTGTGTGCATATTTTCACATTAATACATGTAAACCAATTGTACCGGTGCACGTTTTTGTCTTTTTTGGCCCGTCTGGAGGTTTATAAGTAAGAAGTAGCTATTTACATATGAGAAACACAAAATACTATGTATATCAGACTACTTCTGGGTTAAAGAGAGCTCACGGCCCTGACCTATAGATCAACTTAAGTGGTAAGCCGCACCGCTATAGCACACCAGAATATCACGGAAAACCTAAACTCCATCCCTCATCCCAAGTTGTAACCTAGACATGAAGTACACAATAAGTTTTTGCCTCACTGGTACCAAAGTGGTGCATCCTTCTGTGTCGTCGATGACCCTAGATGCTGCTTCAGTACAGGGCAAGCAATTCAACACACTATGATTGGATCACTTGGGGGTTGTTGTTTTTTCAGCAGCAAGAGCAGAGATGGGGCAAGAGTCAGATCTAAAGATAGTGGCGCTTTACCCTGATCCTGCTGTGCCATCTCCCTGATCTTTATTTATCTGTTGATATTATTTTGTTTAAAATCAAAATGTCTTTGGCTTTCAATCAAAGACAAAAAAAACTACTACAGTGGAACAGATCAAACGTTACAAATGCAAACAGAGCCAGCAGAGAAGTGACAAAGCACAAAAAAGGCTGCTCTAAAATAAATGGGAAGTCTGGGCAAGTAAAGATAAGACTTAGACTGCCACTGAAAATTAATCGAAGTAGGTGATGCAGTAGCTGCCAGCATGGTAGGGTGGAGCTTCCTTCCAACTGGTGGCACTGCTGCAGGTTACATGGACAAGGCAGAGGTGGGGCAGGGTGGTAGCCTAGTTGGAGATGTGTGGGAGGACTTGCAGGAGCACAGGATTTGCTCCACGGGTGCACCTACACAGTCCCATGCTGCCTTGCCCTGCCTCAGCTCTATCCAGGTAAGTTGCGATAACGCTGGTGTTGGGAGGGAGGTGTTCTGTGTCTCTGCCCTGCTGCAATTGCAGGTAAGCCGCCCTGGGCAAGAGCATTCCACCCAAAAAAGTGTGTTTCCAGGTTGCCTCTGCCTGATTATTTATGGTAGGGACACTCAGATACAGATATTAATGTGCAGGCAAGTTCATGTGCAAAGTGGCAACATGTGCACATATGTTTTCTCCTGTGGGAGAAAAATCGGGAGAATGGTGCATTGGAACATAGGGAGCTGTCTTATACAGTGGTACCTTGGTTTGCATACATCTTGGTTTGCATACGTTTTGGATTACAAACATGTCAAACCTGAAAGTGCATGTCCCTGTTTGCAACCTTTATTTTGGATTACGAACAATTTTGGGGGAGAGGCCCCATTGGCAAAAGCGCACCTTGGGTTACAACCTGTTTTGGTTTACAAACAGACCTCTGGAACGGATTATGGTTGTAAATCAAGGTAACACTGTCAGAACATTTGTCCGCCTAGCTCAGTACTGACTATTCAGTCCTGCAGTGGATTTCTGGGATATCGGAGAGGGAGCAATCCCAGCCGTGCCTGGAGATGCCTAAGGACTGTAGGCAGACTTGCTAAGAGTAGAGATGGGCAAAAACCAGCCACCCCTAATTCAAAACTTTGACAACTGAAACAGCTCCTGAAGGGGTTTGGGAGCAGCGGCCTTGCAATTCTTAAAGAACAAAAAGCTTCTTGCCACTTCCCCTTCTTTTCTTGAAAATCTCCCCCCACTTTGAAACGTCTTCCCTGCCTTTTTATCATTTAAAGCAATGCAGCAGTAGCAGATCAAGCTGCAACCACTATTATTCCTCCCTCCCTAGCGAATCAATATGAAGGAAGAATTGTAGCCACCAGAGCTCTGCTGCTTGCCACCACGCTATGGAAGCTGTCAGCAAGCCAGTGGCTTTAAAAACAGTTTATAAAAGGGTTACACAAGAAAGGAAAATAGAAAAAAAAAATGAAGGCAAGAAGCACTTCCCATGCTAGAAGTGTAACCCCCCTCCTTTCCCCCCTGAATCACTTTTGGCCTTCTCCCTTAATCATTCTGCCTTTTCTCTTTCATTTTCCTTCTGGGGTTCAGCCAAAATACGCCTCCCCAATCTGTCTGAAGCCCTGAAGTGAAACAAATGAGGACCAGCTCTTATTCTGAGACACTTTGAGTTTGTGGAATGACCTCCTGTGGGAGAAGAATGAAGAGAACTATAATATTTAGGAGTTTTATACTTAGGTTGAACAAGGCTTTTTTCCCTAGAAATATTCTGCAGGTAACTGTCTACCACTGGTAGCACAGAACCAATTCCTCCATTTCAACCGGCAGGAATATACTCTGTTTCTCTTTCCTTCATTCTGTGATTTTCCTTTTGGAATTTTTAGACCTACGGTTTCAACATGATTAAAGTGTAAGTCATCTCTCCATGCAGGGAGACAATCAGCTCTAACAACCCTAGAGGTGAAACAAAAATTGCCTCTATAGGCGGGAGATATAATCATGCAGTATAATTAGAGTAGTCAGTCATGCTCTCTGGGGGAAAGGTGTGAAGCGTAGTAAAAGGAGAAAGAATAGAGCATTTATTCCTTCCTTGAAAACCCCTCCTGCCATTTTCCATCCCAGTGTCGCTTGATCAATTCATTTGGTTAACATAATTTGACACTTAAAACCACCTGTCGCATCATGCACGTGCATTTCAAAAAGGGGAGCACTGAAATAACATTTTCTGGTCTCAACAGCAAATACAAAGCCTTTGTATTTTGACAGAAAGCGGAAAAAATTAAAGAAGATGTTAAACTACCACAAGCCCAATTATCAAATGCCTTGGTACCATGCAAAAGCCTTGGTAATGATATGAGTTCAAAAAATCACCCCTATTTGTTCTTTGTCCAAATTCAGTGGATCTTCAGTTGTGTAGCCTGACCAGCTCATTTAAGAGGATTTGATTAGCCTACCAGTTAAGTCAATTACATTGCAATCTTAATACATATCCTGCCCTGAATGCAGGGGGGCAGCACTGAAAACCAAATGGTACTCAAATCCCGAGTCAGTTTCACTCTGAGCATCTGAAGAACTGCGTTAGCATTTGTTGCTATAGGTATAGTGTGTCATCCCAGCCCTTGAAGACATAATGCAGTGACTCAGAGATCTGGAAGGAAGTTGGAAATGCATTCAGTACACACGTGAAATGAATTATTTTGGTGATGTGGGCAAACTGCATCATGCTATTTTCATACTAATGACCTGCAGTAATTATTCATTCTTGCAAGTGTCGCCACTCTGCTTTGGCACTGCCAGGAACACTAATATCGCATGGAACAGGATGTCAGCATCCAATAAAGAGGGATGATTAGAATTCACAACAGTTCTCTTTCTGATCTTAATCCTAATATAAACAGAGCTCTTAGGAAGTCTATAAAGGAGTAAACCTTGAATGAAGTGGCAAACATAAATCCAAAAGTTTATTTTCATACTAAAACAGTACCAGAATGTACATAAATAGTATCTGATGCCCCCCCCCATTAAAGTGCAAGACACCTACTAAAAGAGGAACATTATTTAAAGGAGCTAAGCACATGAGATTAATTTTGTGTCCCAAATATACCTTTCTGAATTTTCGTTGTGCTATGAACATAAATCCTCTCTGTGGTTTTTTTTTTGCAATTAGAATCTTGCCTTATATAAATCAGTTCTGATCTGGGGGAAAAAACCACCAGAAGATTCTGTGCAGTGTTACAATGAACATTTAAGTCTTTGCCCATTTACCGGTAATTTGGAAAGGGGGACCAAAGCTCCTCTCATCAGGCCTTAACAAAAACAAAGAGGAGAGGCTTACATAACACACATACTGTATTGAAGAAGAGCTGATGCTAGGGATTGTTTAACTGCAGTGTTCAAGCTGATGGAATTCCAGAGCTGCCCCCTAGGAGCCAGGTTCAAACACTTGAAGCTCATAAGGGCCAAACAAGGCCAGTTCATAAGGGATAGACTGTACCTGATTTGCCTGGGAGCTCCCCATCACTAAACTTAGTCTGCGAGAATAGGTGAGATCTGATTCCTTGCAGTAGCAAATGCTTCAGTCTTAAGGCATATGTTGTCATGGGCAGCTCTATGAGTTTTTCATTCCTCCTGGCTCAATCTGGTTGGCTCTGACCAGTGACAGGGCCTTCTCAGTGTTGGTTCCCCATTTGTGGAATGTCCTCTCTGAAGAGGTGCAGCCATTGCCCTAATTACATTTAGGGAGGAATTTAAAAACATTCCTATTTACCTGGGGATTTGATGGCTGAAAGATACTATTCCTTGTAGTAATTAGCTGTTTTAATTTTAATTCAAACACTTTATATGCCGCTTAGCCACAATTGTCTCTAAATAACTTACAAGGATACAATACAAAAGGGCAAGAACCAGTTAAAGCTATAAAATTTAACTTCAGTTAGAACGCTATGAGGAGTGGGCTGGTGATTTATTTTTATTTATTTTTAACTTTTAACATGTTTTTAAATGTTTCTTTATTTTATTTTTCTGCCCTGGTTTTCTTTGTGAGGATAGAAAGTTAATTAATGAACAAATAAAAATCTGTTGGAGCTCCTGAGAGCAATGGATGCTTCTGAGCAACCTTGGGAGCCTTCAGTTCTGCCAGGACTGGAAAGTTAAGGATGAGTCATTGAGTCAATAGAGGTCTACAATTTCTGGCAATACAGAAGCAAAGGGAAAGCTACTTTTATTTTTTGTAGGAAAAAAGAATTTTTATTATTTAACCAACAATCCTAACGCACACACATAAAGCTGATGGCTGGAGGAATGGTTTCTTCCTGCTGCCCCCCGCCCACTGGCAAAGAGGAGTGCTGCTAATGGTTTTGCGCTTCCCCTATGGTGAAGGACCTAGCTGTGCCCAGGTGGGCAGAAAGCTACTGCCTGCAGTTTTTTCACAAGTACCAGCAGATGGACTCCCTGCTCATCAGAGCATGGGATGTGAAGGTAGATCTGCTGCTCCACTCTCCCCCCCACCAACCCGACTTAGGATTTTTCCATTACTTTACTAGTTCAAATGTACTACATCAAATGTATTACCTTGCAGAAACAGAAAAAAAACCCTGCTTTTTATAGAGGAAACACCTGGAATCGTTAGATAAAAACATTGCTATATTACCCACTTGTCTGTACCTTTGAAGAATATTGTTACACGTCACCTCTATCTCCAGAACTGTGCGAGATCCCAGGGGTTCTAGGCACTTACCCAGGGTCTGTGTTTCCTTTTGGGGGGAAATGAGCCACAGCAGAGGCTGTGGTGCCATTGTGATATGTGGTTTATTTGCGCATACCTACAACCTGAGCCTACAATGGAGGAGTGCACAGCATGCATACTCCAAGAGGCTCTGGCTTTTCCCATAGGTGCCCCAACATCATTGCTCTCTGACTCTCTCTCTCTCTCCCCAGCCTGCTGCTTCCTAACTGCAATTCCAAAAGCTCTCCCTGAAACTGGCACTATCTTTTAAACAAAATGCTCAGTTGAGGGAGGGAGGGAGGGAGGGAGTCCACTTATTTGTAAATGAGATTCACCTTTGATTCTTTGTGTTACCTAAATGGCTCACCCCCAGGCTAACACCTCAAAAGGAAATCTGACATAATTGGCTCTTAACATGTGTTGATTTCCTATGATTTAGGCATGTCTAATACAGTTTAGGAAGTCTGCCTAATGCAATTAGCTTTTCACACATACTGATTCCAGAGGATTAAAAGTGGTTAACACACATCTCAAGAACACACATGGTTCTAGATATCACCTACACAGGAGACTAGCCTATTTTAATTAGCTTCTAACACCCCAAGCCTTAATTAAATTCTGGCACCTACAAACCCATAACAGTATTCAAAATCTGCATATTGAGAAGAGCACGGTGTCTCGTCCTAAGAATGAGGAAGGGAGCTTTTACAATACATATTACACTGGCAGTCCAAATTCTGCAGGGCTTTCTTAAAACAGCATTCTAGTATCAATTCAGAATTATGATATACAAAGCTCTCTATAAACCATGCCTACAAAGTGCATGTAACACTGATTGTTACACGAACAGATTGCTGTGCAAACCCACAGTGCGTACAATAATACGAATTCATGAACTGAATTTGCCAGAATTTTCCACTTATGTAGAATGCAGATGCAATGCAACAACACTTTCTACAATCTAATAAAAGTTTAAACAAACTCTTAATCACAAACAGGAAGTTTGTAGTATTTTAACTACAAATTGAAGACACCCCCAGTCATACTCAATGCATACGAAGATCAGCTTGGATCTGGAGCTCCCGAGAGTGAAACTCTGCTCATGAGACAGACCTGCTGGTGGAAGGTGAGGGAGGCAATTTCTACCTATTTCTCTTTCTGCCTGCTGCACCCTTGCTCTTGAAAATCTGCTCTCGAAGCTTGGAGGGGGGTCCTCTCAAACAATGTGAGCGTTCACATAAGGGACTGCAGGGGCACTGGTGAAACATACAGAACCACAGAACTATAGTTGGAATGAACCAGGTGGATCATCTAGTTCAAACCTTGGCAGTGCAGGAATCTTTCACTCAACATGGGGCTTGAGCCCACAGCTCTGAGATTAAGAGTCTTATGCTGAGCTATCCTTCATCCCCTACCCTTCTTCCAATTGCTATCCATTTTGGCGGGTGGCAGAAGTCCTTTGGTTTGTGAAAAGGCAACTCAGCATGCAACCCATGGCATGAGCAAGAAGATAATGTGGGCTGTGTGGGAATACCATTTTCCCCCTTGCTGCATGCATGGAAGGAGGTGAATCCTAGAAATGCAGGACATTAACACTAAAAGTATCACATGAAACAGCTCTTGTTGCAAAAAGAAATACGACAGATCTCCTTATTTTAGCCCATGTAGTCTATTGCTGTGTTGGAGGAAAGCAAGGAGAAAGGCAAACCTAGGAGCATAATAGAAAGTGCAGGGAGGGAGACAGAAATCCATCCAGGCCAGGAATTTCAGCATCTTGTGCTCTCCAGCAAAACCTGATTTGACTATGTCTTGAAGTGACTTGTTTTTATTAATTAGTAGTACACAGCTTTGTAATGGAATCTGTATTCTGTCTCAGCCATGAGTCCCTCCAGTTCGATGCACAGTTCATCAATCCTGAAAGAAATTAACTGCAGGAATGGGATGCATACATCCGTGCTGAAGTTAACTGAACGAAACTGGCAGGAGCAACAGTTGGAGGTGAAGAGCTGGGGGGGGGGGGGAAGCAAGGTGAGGAAGGATGAGGCAATTTTATGAATTTGGGGAACTTTTCCGATAAACGTCATTTAAAGGAAGATGACTGCAAACGAGTGAGGAGAGGGGAGGAGAACCAATTTATTCTGGATCTATTTTAAGTAACCTTGGTTTTGACTAGATTTGGAAGCTGTCCTTTCAAGCCTATAATATAGATTTCTCCTCAGTGAGGCAGAAATAGAAACTGCTTTCAGAAACTATGAATGAAAGGCTCTCTCTGCTCAAGGAGCTTTAGGGGAAAGTGTTGCTGGCGCAAGCTGCTGCTCTTGCCATTTAATTAATGAGACTTGTGTGTTGAGGAAGAGGGGGGAAATCAATTTTAAAAATCAGGACAAAGGACAATGATTTGAGCGTTAAAAGTAGAGCTTACAATCAAGAGCAGAGAGGATCATACTCATTTTCGTCCCAGCTGCGCTGTTAAAGAAACACATTTTCGATTTGGACTCTGGCTTCAAGGTTAAACACAAGGTTAAGTGCTGGGTTGAGATTCAATAGCAGTATTGTTATTTGGGAGGCTGCAGTACAAGATTAACCATGAAAAATGTTGGTTTTAAGAGTAGGAACATAAACTCCAAATGGTGTTTTTAATCATACATTAGTGTTACTGTCATAGATTTCTAGGATGCATATCCTTTCTTGCAAGCAACAAGAGGCGGGGG
Source organism: Podarcis cretensis (assembly GCF_951804945.1). Lineage (NCBI taxonomy): Eukaryota > Metazoa > Chordata > Lepidosauria > Squamata > Lacertidae > Podarcis > Podarcis cretensis. The sequence continues at coordinate 41,101,317 of NC_137181.1, forward strand.
GACCATTGCATTCAACTCAATGTTAAACCACTTTTCAGTCTCACTTTCCACTCATTTTCTTTCTTTGTACCTCACCGCTCACAATTCTCACAACACAAGTGAAAACATACTTTTGTTGCTTTTTCCTCTGGGTGCTCTGTTGGAAACACATACAATAAGCTTGATTTTCAAAACAGACGTTGACCATTTTAAAGTGTGAGCTTTTCTAATTCACAGTGAAATCGTACACATATTTAGCTGGAAATAACTCACACTGTGTTCAGTGGGCAACTGCGCATAGGATTGCAGTCCCCATCAATCAAAATCATTAGTGTGTTGTTTTTTTAGAGCCCTGTCTTATGGACAGGCAGTTACAAATGGGCAAGTGTTACAGAAACCTGCCTATAGCACTTGAGTGACCATTTTATGTCATACACTGATTAAAAGGGAAGTTATATCATTTTCCTGTGTTGATTTATGAAGACTGATGAGATGTCATAGCAAGAACATCCAAACAGGAACAAGGCAACCAGAGTAACTGAGTACATGCATTCAGATGAATTGCAGGAATTAGTATCTTAGTATTCTAAGACGTGGTCTCGGACCATAAATTTAATGGAATAGCTGACCATTGCAAGATTTTCAGGGAGAGAAGCTGGGTTTCATATTTGTTTCTGCTGCTACAAGTCAGATAGTCCAAAGTTGGTTTTTATCAGAAAAATGAAAAGTGATTGATGGAATTTAATTTCAAGAAAGGTGCCTTTTTAACACTTTCAGAGGGAAAGATTCAGCTCCCTTGCTGTAGGCACACTTAAAGTGTTTGACCAGGCTGTCAAGCTGGCTATTCATTATGCACTAAAAGAAGGCTGTAATGTTTGATCATAAGTCATAACAAAAAGTGTCTCTGAGGGGTATTGGATGTAGAGTCCTAACTGAAACTAAGCTGCCAGCCACTAAATCCTGCCATTTCCCCCATTCTTATTGCTTGGTGCCTGATTAATAGTTCTTCAGCTCTGAGACTCAAATCCTAGTTCCCATTTACTGATCTTCTGCTTTGAGTTTTGTTCTTGTGGACATTAAAATACTTTGTCAAGAGCTTCGCCCATAAAAGATCAAAACCGAACTCATAACACTATTTTGCCCAGGTCAGGGGTGCCAATAAAATATTTTTTGGGGGGGGGGGGCGGGAGATCACACACCTGCTGGACCAGAGGCACTGCTGAGTTCCACCTATTTCTGCTAAGTGATCTACCTATTTCTGCTACAGTCAATCGGACCAAAGTTTCAACAGCAAACCATTGCACTGGTTATACCTGGACAGTTTTCTTTGTAGCTGGAAAGTTTCAAAATAGAAAATTGGTGCTGCACATCCCAGGTTTGTTTAAAAGCGGCATGTTGTGGATACTATCTCAGATGAAGTCAGTGAAAACATTTGACAGTGCCTTGCTCCATTTACTTTTTAAAGCAATACAATCTATGACCCCTTTTGTGCTCCCTTAATAATTTCCATTCCTCTTGCAGTCAACACATCGTTAAGAAAACAGAGTAGACTGATAACAATTAGCCTGCTAGTTACTACTTGAATTTAACTGAACACAAATGTTTGCGATTACCCTAGTAGCATATGTTTAGCCCATTTCTTTTGTATTATTTTATGATGGATCACTTTACATTTGCTAAACAAGCTGACCTAAACAACCTTCAGATATATCTATCTATGGCATAGAGTACAATACTTAAAGCACACCGGTGGCAGAAATGCTAAAACAGCTTCCCTTCCTGTCTCGAGAAATATTTTCTTCATTTGTTCCAGAAGGGGTTATGATTTCTGGAAGGACTTTTTAAAAAAGTAGCTCCTAAGCAAAGAGCTTCTAATAAATTTCTCAGCCCTTATGTCATGGTTTGGCAAACTAAGGCCCGGGGGGTGGATCTGACCCAATCACCTTCTAAATCTGGCCCGCGGACAGTCCGGGAATCAGCGTGTTTTTACATAATGTGTCCTTTTATTTAATGCATCTCTGGGTTATTTGTGGTGCCTGCCGGTGTTTTTACATGAGTAGAATGTGTGCTTTTATTCAAAATGCATCTCTGGGTTATTCGTGGGGCATAGGAATTCGTTCATTCCGCCCCCCCCAAAATATGCCCCCCCCACAAGGCCCCCCCACAAGGTCTGAGGGAGAGTGGACCAGCCCCCTGCTGAAAAAGGTTGCTGACCCCTGTTTTACGTGAATGAAGGTTGATTTCCAGGATCAACTTTTCTTACCCTGCATTACATCGTGCACTACGGTTTCACAGTGGTTGATTATATTTGTTTTCCAAACCTTTAGAACTCATTTTGCAGAAGCAAAAGCACTGATATAAGTTGTTTGGCATGTGAATTTCAGAGGTGGCAGCATCATGTTTGAAGTTTAATCAAAGTTACACTAACTGATCAATGGCTCTCTCAAGAAACCATAGATTTTTTCCCCCTCTGTTGTATGAATGGACTGGAAGACATCCATATTTGGCATCAATTCCCATACTGTAGGTCTGAGGCTCGGACAGCTATTTCAAAAGCAGGACGAAGATCAGAATTTAAAGGACAGATATGAAACCATGAGAGCAACCATATATATACCCAAGGTGAAGTGTGGTTCGTAATGCAAAAAGTCTTTTTAAATCACTCAACGTGTAAGTTGCAAGTACTATTTAGCATATTTATTTCCTCTGCACACACAACTTTAATGAGAAACAGTACATCTACACTGCAGAAACTAGTGTGTTTTTTTGTTCCAGAAGTACCTCACAAACTTTATTCATTAGTTTGGGGGCAAGAAGCTTGAGAATAGGTTCCATTAAGGATAACAAGCGAAAGAGCTGCTACTGGATATTACAGAATACTCAATGACACAAGATTTAAAAATGCAATTGCAAGAGATTATGTTGACATAATGACAACAAAAATCAGATATATATATATATATATAAATGATTTCTTTTTCTTTATTTAAAAAAATCTCAATTAAAGACTGCATAATTGAAATGTTTACATTTTAAATTTCAAATCTAATACTCCTAGGGTCTACTCAACTTGAGCACTGTCATTTCAATTTCAATGGATGTCAATGTGAAAGTTGAAGATGTACTTAAAGCTCTCCCCAATGTAATTAATGGAGTTTTAAAGTGCCTAACTTTGGCTGAATTGTGTGTCCTTATTTTTGAATATGCAGTAAGCTTTTAAATTTGCCGAAACGACTTACTATCCGAGGACATTCATAGTTCACAAATCTTGAGTTTGTTGGGTTTCTGCTTTCTGATGCTGAATGTATAGCCAATTGTTCTTTGAAATTCCCTTCCTTCTTCCTTCCTTCTTTTTTATATGACAGTTCCAGTATCTTGCAGGCTGTCACTTCATAACCAATACTTTTGATTTAGAATGGCTGCTGTTAAATCACCTATCAAACTCACACAGCTTTCACTCCATTTAACCTATGGGTCAAACTCGCATTCCACCCATGTTCTGTTAACGTTGCTTAGACAAAGATACTGCTGGGATAGTGGTGTAGCCAGGACTTTGCACATAGTACAGTGGTGCCCCGCAAGACGAATGCCTCGCAAGACGGAAAACTCGTTAGATGAAAGAGTTTTCTGTTTTGGAGGTGCTTCGCAAAACGAATTTCCTATGGGCTTGCTTTGCAAGACGAAAATGTCTTACGAGTTCCTGTGGTTTCTTTTTCCTCCCCCCCCCCCCGTTTTCTAAGCCGCTAAGCTGCTTATCCGCTAAGCCGCTAAGCTGCTAAAAGCCGCTAAAAGCCGCTAAACCGCTAATAGCGCTAATCCGCTAAGCCGTCAGTGGGCTTGCTTCGCAAGACGAAAAAACCGCTAGACGAAGAGAATCGCGGAACGGATTCTTTTCGTCTTGCGAGGCACCACTGTACAACCTTTAGTAGCAATAGTCTTGTTTGCCATGCAGTACAGAGCAAAATGAATTCGAAAAGTATGTTGATGTCTTTGAGTTCGATAAGCTACTGATTTCTGAGCAAAGGATACTGTATTTCATTTTTAATTTACCAACTAAAAATTACCATTCTAAGTGTGCGCTCTCTCGCTCTCTCTCTCTCTCTCTCTTTCACACACACACACACAAACAGAGAAAGAGAAAGAAGTGAACACTTACAATGATTCAATGAAAGCAAATTAATAGTCTTCCCTTTGCTATATGTATACAGTATATCAACACTGCACCAAGGATTCTCATCCAAAATAATAAGTGCAGTCAACCTGACAAACTGTTATGAAAACCTATTAAATTTATGAGAAAAACACAAACACATGCAATATTCATGGAAGGCTGATGCGTCATGCAATTCCAGCAAAACTAGGCACAAGGCTCCACACCACATTCAGAGCAATGTCAGAATTGTCTCTTAAACTCTGTGTTTGCACTTTTAATAATATAAGAGGTGCTCCAGTGTTCTCAAGATTATTGCTGGTGTTTTATCTGCCCAACCTTAATATTCCTATCTCCCAAGAGAAGACCAACCTGTATTCATTTAAGAAATATTCTGAACGGCTGGAAAGGCAAGGACATAAATACTACGAAGAGTTTAAATAGAGTTCATTAAAAAAAACCACCTTTAATAAACCATTCATGTTTTGAAATAATAAGTATAAAGGTAAAGGTACCCCTGTCCGTACGGGCCAGTCGTGACCGACTCTAGGGTTGCGCGCTCATCTCGCTCAAGAGGCTGGGAGCCAGCGCTGTCTGAAGACACTTCCGGGTCACGTGGCCAGCGTGACGAAGCTGCATCTGGCGAGCCAGCACCAGCGTCGCACACGGAAACGCCGTTTACCTTCCCACTATAAAGCGGTACCTATTTATCTACTTGCACTTAGGGGTGCTTTCGAACTGCTAGGTGGGCAGGAGCTGGAACCGAATGACGGGAGCTCACCCCGCCGCGGGGATTCGAACCGCCGACCTTACGATCAGCAAGTCCTAGGCACTGAGGTTTTACCCACAGCGCCACCCGCGTCCCCTTTAAGACACCTTTAAGAAACCATTCATGTTTTGAAATAATAAGTATAGTCACTGGCAAAAGTGGTGGGGGGAAACCCCCCAGAGAAAAAGAAAGAACATAAAAATGGTCAAGCAGAATCTATGGTCTGCATGTGCGTTAAGTCACAACCCACATTTTGTCCCCAGCAACACTATACTTTTAAAGTTGTACCATACCACTTTAAACAGGCATGGCTTCCCCCAAAGAACCCTGGGAAAGGTGCTGTTAAGGGTGCTGACAGTTGCTAGATGATCCTTTTTTCCCTCACAAAGATACAGTTTTCAGAGTGGCTTAATAATTAATCCCTCTGAGAATTGTAGCTCTGTGAGGAGACTAGGATTATCCTAACAACTTTCAGCTCCCTTAACAAACTACACTTCCCAGGGTTAGCTGTTAAATCACACTAAACAGTAGTACTTGAGAAATCAGAGTTTCTATGTTTCTCTTTTCTTCAGAGCAATTAAAATATCTCATTTATATAGCAAATTGCTTTCAAATAATATATTTTGTTCAACTGTATTGGGGTTGGCAATACAAAAGAATGACGGTGTTATGACTCACATCTGTTTTTATACAATATACTGGTGCATGATTCAACGTAAGCAAAGTACGAACAGGGTTTATGAGCTCTATTAGTTGCAGAATTATCTCCTTGGTGATAGATCTACAAAACAATCTCCCTTGTGATGTCTCCATATACCCAACACCATTCACCTTTAAAACATTTGAGAGCGCTTCTCATTCCTAGTTGGTATATTATTTTCAGATTCTTCTTCATTATTTATAGTGTAAAACTGCATTTCTACACAAGTCACTTTGAATTTTATTAAGAAAAGTGGTACATAAATGTATTTAGGCTGCAATATTCAAAAGCCATTGGCAGAACGTTTCAAAATCCGAGAACACTGTAAGTAACTTCAAAGGGAGCCTGCGACACCATTGCAATGGATCAAGAGGTTCAGTGCTCTCATTTGTGGACTGAACAAAGCCAAAGGCTTTTTAACACATTGTATACATTAATTGGTGCCTGTTGAGGCCTCTCATGCTTGGTCGCTATCCCTGGTCAGTCAGAGCAGAGCACAAATGTCTGGGCAGCCGTTAGGGAAATTCCCCTGCTGCCTGGACATCTGGCTCAAGTTCCTGCCTGATGCAGCATCTTAAATGGGCCAATCGGTAGCCTCCCTAGTGGGTGTGCCTTGCAGTCTGGGAGGGCATTGGCTGCACACCTGCCCTCATGGCTGGCAAGGCATAAAAGCCAGCAGCACTATCTGGCCTCAGCGTAGTCATCCAAAGTAATTTCATGAATTACCTCTGTTAATTACACAAATGTCACTACCTGTAAGGGATGTGGGTGGCGCTATGGGTTAAAACACAGAGCCTAGGACTTGCTGATCAGAAGGTCGGCAGTTCGAATCCCCGTGACAGGGTGAGCTCCCATTGCTCGGTCCCTGCTCCTGCCAACCTAGCAATCCAAAAGCACGTCAAAGTGCAAGTAGATAAATAGGTACCGCTCTGGCGGGAAGGTAAACGGCGTTTCCGTGCGCTGCTCTGGTTCGCCAGAAGTGGCTTAGTCATGCTGGCCACATGACCCGGAAGCTGTACGCCGGCTCCCTCGGCCAATAAAGCGAGATAAGTGCTGCAACCCCAGAGTCGGCCACGACTGGACCTAATGGTCAGGAGTCCCTTTACATTTACCTTACACTACCTGTATTTTTCGGTATTTCATTTTCCCTTGACTTGGCACTGTTTATAATTCCACTCCACTTCTCTGCCCCCTCCCAAAAACATTTCCCAATATACCGGTAAATCATGCTAACGCTTCATGAATCTGTTGAAGAGGCCTACAGTCCACAAAACCTTATGCCGTAATACATTTGTTAGTCTTCAAAATGCATTAAGACTCTCTGCTGATTTTGCCACCCCTCTGCAAATTATGGTACATTCACAATTACTCAAGGCCAATTAACAGTGACAGAGTAGTATGCCTGGTGAGCAATTCATGTGAAGTTGTTCAACCTCCAGATTCTTGGATTTCCAACATTCGCCAACAAACCGTTCCATAAAGGGGTGTGCAATAGTGTGAGACAGGTTGCGGCACAAAAACAACTTGGCACAGTAGTTTGGCACTAGACTGATTTAAAGGGATGGCAGGGTACTTGCTTGGTTGTGTGAACAGGGGCTAAAAGCAGAAAATAATCGCCACTTCAGCCCTAAATACGCAGTGAAAGAAACAAAATCCATCCTTTACCAACTTGGACTGCGAGGATTGTATGTGGTTAAATGGCGTCAATGAGGAATTCATCCGTTTTCAGCAATCATGACCGGGTCCCCTGAGCATCAGACAAGTGCACATTCATGTACTGTGCGTGCTTTACTTTCAAAGCAGAACAATTAAAGGACAAAACAGAAACATCCGTTAATGAGGACACATTGATTCACACATTATTCAAGGAGCATGAAACAATAGCTAACAAAACTGAGTTAATGGATTGCAGGGCTTTTATTAAACAAACTGTACATGTTAAGTGGTGAATGTTTTAAGCTGTAAGTGGAGAAGATGCTCCCGTCTTCCATTTTGCCCTTAATGGATCCCAGATGTCAGCTCTGCCCTTCAGCTTCCTAATGAGCCACAGCTGTGAGTTCCTCTTTTCAAAGCCAGCCTCTAAGACAATTCTCATACTGAGACTTCCTCTTTATGAGGTCATCTGGAAGGGAGATGGAACATGACCCCATGCGTAGTTTCAAAAATCTGAAACTGGCAGAAAAGTCAATCAAATAACCTAATTTGACCTTTTGCCAAACGGCAGCCCAACTGAAATAATTATCAATACTCAGCTCAGTAATTCACAGCTGACTAGTACACAACTTCCAGGAGGCTTTTGAGCTTTGATGCAAAGATGGCAAGCGATTAGGCCAGGGTAGTTTTGGAGCTGCAGTTTGGGTTGTTTGTGTGGGATGCCACATCTATTTTTAGTACCACGCTGCCTCTAAAGCAGCAGCAAAAAACAAATGCGGACCCAGAACTGGATGTTATGAAACCAACTGCCAGCTAAAAATGGATCAAGCCCAACCGTTCAAATGCTTTCACGAAAGAAATGTGGCCTGAAAACCTCTCTGAAAGGGAGCACACAGGTCAAGAGGCAGAGCACAGCATATAAATACATGCTTTGTTCAGGGGCTTGTTTCTGCACACATTTGACCTGACTGTAGGGTTCTAAAAGGGGATTTCACTCCTCTCCATTTAGGGCAGTTGTCTCAATAAAAGTGGAGTAGGTTGCCAATCACCCAACATTAAAGCTAAAGAATCTAGGACAATAAACAGGACAGTGAAGCCCAAAGTTAAGCCTTTTTACATCCCATTGTTTTCCTTGGTAAAGTTAAAAAGGGTAAAGGTAAAGGACACCTGACAGTTAAGTCCAGTTGCGAACGACTCTGGGGTTGCGGTGCTCATCTCGTTTTACTGGCCAAGGGAGCCAACGTTTGTCCGCAGATAGTTTTTCTGGGTCATGTGGCCAGCATGACTAAGCTGCTTCTGATGAACCAGAGCAGCACACGGAAACGCCATTTACCTTCCCACCAGAGCGGTACCTATTTATCTACTTGCACTTGACGTGCTTTCGAACTGCTAGGTGAGCAGGAGCTGGGACCGAGTAATGGGATCTCACCCCATCGTGGGGATTCAAACCGCCGACCTTCCGATTGGTAAGCCCAAGGCTCAGTGGTTTACACCACAGCGCCAGCCACCTGAGACCCTGGTTAAATGTGTGCTTAAATTATCCCATTAAAATACAGTGGTACCTCGGGTTACATACGCTTCAGGTTACAGACTCCACTAACGCAGTAATATTACCTCAGGTTAAGAACTTTGCTTCAGGATGAGAACATAAATCATGTGGTGGCAGTAGGAGGTTAAGAACAGGTTAAGAACAGTTTCAGGTTAAGAACAGACCTCCAGAATGAATTAAGTTCTTAACCCGAGGTACTACTGTAATGAAAGGGGCAGCCAGTCCTAGGGATGTTTAGTCAGAGATGCAGCTCACTTAAATTAATAGTGCTTCCTTATTAATTTGTTTTTTTAAAACACCTATGCCATAGGTGTTCATTCTATATTGTTTTTAAACCAGTATTTTGTCGTCCCTGGAAAATAGGGACACTTGGAGGGTCTGTGTTCTAGAAACTGGAATACAGTATTCCTGTACTTCAAATCGCCCAGTAGTATACACATAAAGCCTCACTGTCCTAAGTATTTTGGTGTGTCTATGTATTAACTGAATCCTTTTAACCCACCCACTCCCTTTGCCCTTAAGGTAGCTCAAAGATATATATATATATATATTTGCTATTCAGCTCTTGAAACTTTTTTGTCCTTCTTAAAGTCCTTTCAACAAACCCACATTATACATGTTCCAGATTAGAAGCAGCTGTACAAACAGTGTAGCAAGTACAGAGAGCCTTAATAAAGTAATTTTCCTCCAACTTGTACACTACCTTTCTCTACACCAGTCCAATTCTCAATCATGTAATTCTGCCTCTTTAGCTTTCTTTTCATTATTACATGGCTACCTCCCCTACCCCACACTTTGTGGATTTGCTCTGACTGTTGCCACGGGCACATCATTCCTAATTTTGGTTTGTAACTTGCATAACTTTCCAGCTTCTGTGGAGGATTATGCTATGTGCCTCTTCTGTACTTTTACATTAGGGTCCTTGAGGATTTCCAGCTGACCTGCAACAGTGAAAATTGACCTCAGTGGGAAGGAGGAGACACAGATTTAACACCATGGTGTCCTCCAGATATTTTGGACTACGGTTTCCATCATCCCCAGGCAGCATGACTAACAGTCAGCGATGATGGGAGTCAAACAACTTGTGGAGGGTACCACATTGGTTTTAGAACTTGCAGTAATAGCCTATAGAAGGAGTTCTCTCACCACCTTAGGCAATTCCACAGAGAGTCTCTGTAACAAGTGCCAAAACCCGTCTGGGTAGCAAGAATTCAGAATCTCAGGCTTTCCTTTCTCAGTTTCTGGGGCACTGATCTATTGTTTCCAGCTCTGTAGCCAGCTGCCCCCAGAGACACTTCTGACTATCCACCGTGCTTTTAAAGATTAGGGTTCATGATGCAGGTTCATGATGGTCCAATTCTAACCTGCACTGAACACACATCCAGAATGAGCTGCACAATACTGCCTCAGGTGCTTTATCTAGCCAGGTCTCAGTAATCAATGCAACATCAAGGGTCTTATTATGAACTCAATTTATAAATAGCTGGTGCTTATTTTATCACCTTTTTTGTTAGAGGGCAACCTGTGACAGGCAGGAACATCTCATGCCTCAATTTCCAAATATTCTGTGACCGATGAGGAATGAAACCAAGTGATTTCATCCGAGTTCAACATTATCTGTATTTTGCATAATTATTTTACTACACCCTGTGTTTCCATAGGGTGACAAATGCATGCAATTCTTTCTTGGTTGCTCATTCTTGTAAAGGTAAAGGTAAAACAGAAATGCACCCATGGAAAGGCAACATTAGTGTTTAAGTGACCATTTTTAAACATGGATTTATTTTCTCTATTCTAACATGGGGCTATATTTATAGGCACAAATAACCATAATAGACTTACTACACACACACACACACACACACACACACACACAAACAAACTTTGTGGTGATATCTTATTCATTTGTTTTTGTTTAGCTATAAAGTTTCTATAAATTCTTGTGACAGCATACAACTGACAACCATTTTTTTTTAAAAAAGAAAAAAACCCAACCTAAACACAATTAAAACCCAGTGGAATATGCTAAAATCAGTGCCAAAGTGTTCTGAAGTAGTTTGTGTCCAATGGACAGTAGGCTTGACACAGAGGGAGATTCCATGGGGAGAGAATTCAACAGATGCCAGAACCATACCAAAATACAGATCTCTCTAGTCATCACCCATGTAACCTCAGATGGCGAGGTGGGAAGATAAACATCTCAATCAAGAAGATAGAATTTGGGCAGGATTTTGATGTTAAAAAGGGTGCTCCCTCAGCCAGGTCCAAAATCATTTAGAGCTTTGTAGGTTATAACCAGCACTCCAAACTGCACTCAGAAATGGACTGGCAGTCAGCATAGCTGTTTACACATCAGTGAATATATTTTCTATAACAAGTCTTAGTTAGAAGCCTAGCTGCAGTTTCAAAGGATTTGGAAAAGGCATCTTCATGCTCAGTGCATTATGTGGTGTGTGGATAACAGCCTCCAGATTATCTCTGTCCAGGAGTGAGAGGACAATGACTTTGTTTTTCAAGCACTTCACAAAAATGGTCACAGCAAGCAACTGAGGATTCCTTTATATTAGGGGTGGGGGACTTCAGACCTGGGCACCCCATGTGGCCCTATGTGCCCCTTGGGGTTCTTTTCAGCCCATGCCCCCTCCCTGGGCAACACCCTTCACTGGCCTTGCACTCAAGTGTTTTTGCCTGGCTAGAGCATTTCCTTCAACTGTGATAGTTGCTCTTGCTTGCCTGAAGGGAGCTGTACTAATAAATACATGTACCGTATTTTTCGCTCTATAAGACGCACCAGACCACAAGACGCACCTAGTTTTTGGAGGAGGAAAACAATTTTAAAAATTCTGAATCTCAGAAGGCAGAACAGCAAGAGGGATCACTGCGCAGTGAAAGCAGCAATCCCTCTTGCTGTTCTGGTTTCTGGGATAGCTGCGCAGCCTGCATTCACTCCATAAGACGCACACACATTTCCCCTTACTTTTTAGGAGGGAAAAAGTGAGTCTTATAGAGCAAAAAATATGGTATGTAGAGAAACCTCTGGTTTTTGTGTGACTGGAATGCGGCCTACTCCACATAGATGAGAGTCACATCTGTTGCCCTGCCTACCTTTGCCTTTCAAACTGCTTGTCACTGGAAGGTGGACATAAGGGAATGTGTTCCTGGTGCTGCAAATGGTTCCCCAACCCTACTTTACATCATCATGGGAGGCCCAGCTGGAATATGCCCTGCTCCACTTGGGATAGCTCCATTGGACCACATGAAAGGATTTCAGTGGTAGCAGAAATGGTGGTGGTGATGATGATGATTGATATATTGTACTAAAATTGTCCATCGTAGCAAGAAAAGCACAATATAACTTTTGTCTCTTTTTATGTGTATAATTCACTCCAACAGCTGGAGGAATATGGAAGTGCTTGATTTTGACGGTTGTCACCTCTACCTTAAATCAGTTTTAGAAACTGGGATCTAAAGCAATCATATTGTAATGTGTTAGCTGGAAAAATATTTGCATCTGGAGAAGGTTCACCATTTGTTACCACACCAGAGTTATGACCGCAGTGTGGTTACTGTGTGAAAATATGGGGTTTCAGTGAAGAGGTGAATCCTATCTCAGAAACCCAGATGTTCAGAATTTGTTTCTGGGAACTTGGTGATGATGGGTGTGCACTCAGATGCAAGCAGAGGCTTCCCAACTAATGCATAATATGGTTAATTTAAGCTCCCAACTCTTAACTAAAGCAGATTTCAGTGTAAGATAGAGCTGACCTGCCACTAAAATTAAGCACTACAGTCCTGAAATGTAACATGAGGAACGTGATTAATATGCACTGTGGGCAGAGCACTTGGTACACTTAACTACCACGAGTTAAACCACTCAATGAAATATAATAGAACAGAAATGGCCTCCCTCTCGCATCCATCCTTACTAATGATTTAATTTATACTTGAGAGGGTTTAGTGAAGGGAGGGGGAGAAGGGAGCTTGCAAAGACGACAGGCCTGGGCAAAATGTTCCTTGATTTAAATTTAGTGGCAATGACATCAGCAAGCTAATGGGTTTAATTGTTACATCTGAAGAATGAAAATTTTGGTATTTAAGCAACTATTGTGAAATGTTTCAGCAGAGCTCATTTTAGTAACTTCATCCCAACAGCCGGGAACTATTTTTAGTGCTCTCTCTTGATTAAACAAACATTTAAATACAAATGGCAATGACGAATGCAAGAGCCATTTCACACAAGCTTTTAGGCTGAAAAAGAACATACTTGTTACAGGAAAGTGTCCAACAGTTCACAGAACTGCAGAGAATTGGTTGTGCAATGAAATTATGTCACATCCACTCAGTCCCTTCTAGCAGCAAATAATCACTCCCTACAGCATTATCAGAAAACACCAAGAAACAATATTGTGCTGTCTTATGGTATGATTGCTGTGAGGCAATCGGCTGCTCTAAATCAGCAACATATGCAGTATCAATAAAATAAGGGGCCATTTATGAAAAGGTTTAACTTTTATTTGCCATCTGGTCACCGCTTTCTAATAGGTTTACGGGTGGATGGCTATAGGTTTTAATTTGTATTTTTAACTAATAAAAATAAATAACTCTGAAGTCTTAAAATCCCTTGGTTTGGTTTATTTTGATTAAGTGCACACATTAAAATATGATAGTGCTGCCAGCAGTGAGCAGAAGTAGGCATCTGGAAGCCAGATTCAGTGCTGTGAGTTATGAAAAGAGAGAGAAAAGAAATAGATATGCAAGTTCTTGAGAGGAGAGAGTAAAGGCTGCATAAAATGGCGAGCCAAGAAGCAACGAAATGAAAAGACTGGGCACTTGGTATGTTGGTATTTTGTTATGTGAATAAAACTATTTGTGGGAAATACATGGACCTGAGAATCCAGTTTATATGAAGTTCCTCCTTTACAATTTTGGACATGGCAGTAACTGACTTGAATAAAGGTAAAGGTAAAGGGACCCCTGACCAGTCCATGTCCAGTCGTGGCTGACTCTGGGGTTGTGACGCTCACCTCGCTTTATTGGCCGAGGGAGCTGGTGTACAGCTTCCGGGTCATGTGGCCAGCATGACTAAGCCACTTCTGGCGAACCAGAGCAGCGCACGGAAACACTGTTTACCTTCCCGCTGGAGCAGTACCTATTTATCTACTTGCACTGGCGTGCTTTTGAACTGCTAGGTTGGCAGGAGCATGGACCGAGCAATGCGAGCTCACCCCGTCATGGGGATTCGAACTGCCGACCTTCCGATCGGCAAGCCCTAGGCTCTGTCGTTTAACCCACAGCGCCACCCGTGTCCCTAACTGACTTGAATACCCCATATCAAACACATCCTGAATGCTATGTTGACTGCACATGTAGCTAATAGCAGAAGCATGTTTGATCCATCAACAAGATTGTACACAGGGTGCCCACAATGTTGGAACAACCAACACTAACATTTCCCCCTTTGAAATGTGGCAAAAGGTTGTACTGCAATGACAAAATAGACATCCCCATGCTTGATTCTTTCCAGGGCCACTGTCTGGGACCACTTCTGTTGAGGTGCAACAGCTTTGCCCTGGTACTTTGGAAACAGATCACAATAAGGATGAAAAACTGCTTTACTAAAAAGTAGATAGGAAAGGAAACAAGTTAGGGTAGTGGTTCTCAAAAGGTGTGGTGCGACACACTGGTGTGGCAGGAGAGGACGGAAAGTGTGGTGGGCAGATTCAAGGACAACAAATAAGCATTTAAACAATTCAGTATAGTATAGTATCAATATAGATAGATGATAGATGATAGATAGATGATAGATAGATAGATAGATAGATGATAGATAGATAGATAGATAGATAGATAGATAGATAGATAGATAGATAGATGATAGATATAGATAGATAGATAGATAGATAGATAGATGATAGATAGATAGATAGATAGATAGATGATAGATAGATAGATAGATGATAGATAGATGATAGAGATAGAGCAAAATATGGGTAGATGTCATTTAAAAATGAGGGCAAGAACATCAAGTGATACTGAAGACAATCCTAGTTGTGTTTTCCAATGCATTTCTCATCAATAAAGAAAATTAGTGTGGCATGAGCAATGTTTTACTCTGAAAGTGTGACCCAGAGAAAAATGCCTGAGAACCAATGAATTAGGGGGTCAGGGTCAACGTGGCATTATTGTGAGGTATATGTCCTGCTAATTGATGTTATTTGAATGGACTTTGCTCCACAGTCTCTCTTTTGTTGTTATAAGACTGGTGAGAGTGTAGAGAAGGGCTTTAAACAATGAAATGCCCCTTGTACTCTGCATTGCTGAAAACCTTTCTTTCTTTTCTTTTTGCTTTTGTACAGGCTGGTTTTTCATGTTTAGGATTCGTAGTATGCACTACTCTAGTTGAGCTTATTTTTTCTGAATTTGCTCTTTAAACTTTGCTGTAAGTCACCTTGTGTGTTCAGTTTCTGAACGGAAAAGCAACTCATATACCAACCAGCCAATCTTTGTTCCTACATAGGTGGGATGTTTTTTAGGCTGAACTGCAAACCTGCTTTCTTTCAACCATAGAACAGCCATTCTTGTGCATGGATATTTATGGTCTGTGATGCCCAATGAAACAATTAATTAGGGGGTAAATGTTCCCAAAGCGAATAATCAGGAATGGGTGTTTAGAGCTTGTCATGGAATTACAGGAAGGAGCCTCGGTCTGACGCAACCAAATTAAAAGGCATCACAAAATGAAGCTACTGTGAAAACAGAGCATAACTGCTTTAGTGCTCAAATGACTACAACACTTACTGAATGAGTTGGCAGTTGAAGCAAAGGAGTTTAAGGAGTTTATATCAAATCTGCCATAATTTAGAAAGACTATTCTGCTTTGCCAGACCTACAAGGTTTGAAACTTATTTCACCATTGACAATGCTCTAATAATCTAATCATCATCATCACTGATGTCCAACAAAAGCCTAAATAAACTTGTGAATATTTCCTCTTTCCACCTGAAGAGGTCAGGATGTGTCAATATAACCCCTCATCAGGCACTCCAAATAATGTGTGATGGTTCTAACTGAGTAGATGGCAGGTGAACATGCATGATGTCCCTCTCTTTATGTACCCACAAGCGCCAGCTCCTCTTCCTCCTCTTCTTCTGACCTCTGTGCATTGAACGAGAAGGTCTTAATGGAGGGTCTAACCACATTTTGCTGAATCCTCTCATTGCACAGGATTCCCAGTGGCAGGAGGATTCTAACTCTTCAACCTAATGCTGTTAGAATTCCCCTTTATACCTTCATGCTGAATGTGTAAAGGTCAGGAGAGGGGCATTGGATGCAGGACTTGTGTTTGTGAGTGTGTGTGTTCCCTCCCCATTTTAAGCCCAGGCACATTCTTATGAACATCTAAAAAACGCTATTGGCTTCAGAGGCTGAGGCCTTGTAATGTTGCTGCTGCCACATCGCTAAAGCACAGCAATGGACTTCTCGGTTGGTTAGAGAATGGTGCCGATAAGGCCTCTCCTCTTCACGGAGGGGAGGTGTTGTGAGCGGGAACTGCTTCCTGTGCTCGCAGGGGGCGTAACTCAGCCCCCTGCGCCACTGAATCCTGTGCCCACGTCACGCTCACGAGCCAGCCTATACAGTTGGGGGGGGGATTGCTTAGCTGAATTTGAACAACCGCTGGCACATGGACACTCCCTTCTTGTTTCTAGCTTCCTCGGATCACCTGCCCACCCTCCCTTAGGTTTCTTCCTTCATTTCTTTACCTTGCTATACACTTTGGTTGGTCGCCTTGGTTGTCCAGGGGGCCTGGTAGGAATTTTTTCCCACTTGGCAGATTAGCACCAGCCGCTTGGTTTTTCGCCTACCTTGTAGCAAATTGTCACAACTTTGTAAAGTCTGGAGGTTAGGCATTGGAAAACGCGTTGTGTGTCGGAGGGGAGGTTGTGGCCATCAGCTACCCCTCCCCTTGAAGGATATTCCGTTAAAGGAATCCGGCGGTCGTGGTTCCTGTCCGATGCCCTGGTGGTGGCTAGGGCCATGACATGATCCTGGTGACTCTAGGGGAAAGCTTCCAGTTGATTTGCACCAACAAACTCCCCCTACTGGTTTGTTAACCCTTTTGTGACTCCCAGCAGAGTGGGCAGGAGTCAAGTACAGTCATACCTCGGGTTAAATATGCTTCAGGTTGAGCATTTTCAGGTTACGCTCCGCGGCAACCCGAAAGTAACGGAACGTGTAACTTCCAGGTTTTGCCGCTCGCACATGCACAGACGCTCAAAATGATGTCACGCACATGCGCGGAAGCAGCGACCTGCACTCGCGTAGTTGTGTGTTACGTTCTACTCAGGATGCAAAAGGGGCTCTGGAACGGATCCCATTCACATCCAGAGGTACCACTGTATAGTCTGTCCAATCCAATGCCTAAGCCAATACCACTCACATTCTGTAACCAATAAAGTTGTGGCCTTCTTAGCCCATTAACCTAAATACTTGTGTCCATTATTTTATTTCCAAGCGGGGGCTGGGCCTCGACTCACAATGTCAAGGTTGCAGGTTTGATCCACATATGGGACAGCTGCATATTCCTGCATTGCAGGGGGTTGAACTAGATGTTCCTCAGTGTCCCTTCCAAGTCTACGATTCTATGATTCTGTGCTGAGAAGCTGCTGATCCAATGGTCTGTTATGCTTTTGATGCATTATGGTCTATTTAATCTAATCATGAGGCAGTCCCTTCTGCTTTTATGCACAAAGACCATTCAATAAATATGCAAAATTAAGGAGGCAATTAACATTTGAACACAACTCTACATCCTAATTGTGGTGGGCACTAAGCTTATAAAATCTGAGGGTAAAAACAACCCTAAACACCACCACAGAGGAATCATAAACGACAGGGGTGGGACTAGGAAAGCCCAACACAAAATGCAAATTTCATCATGGCATCAGATTGAAAAGAATTAAAACACGCAGGCATTACCAGCTAGGATTGTTTAAAAATCATGCTAGCACAAACACAAGCAAGCTTCTGATTTTAAAACCACCACTAAACTCCACTAGAAGGATGCCATGAGGTGGCTTACAACATATAAACACAGAATATAAAATCACAAAATTTATATTTTATAAGCCTGAAACCCCACAGAACACCATGAAGATAACATGAGTCAAAATCAGTAAAATGACGCATCTACCACTGTATATAAGCAACACACTAGCACAATGCAGAGCAGCCCACATAGCCTAAAGCTGGCAGTTCAAACAGAGACTTGAATGCAGATTTCATCAGTCCTAGTTTAACCCTCATTCACTCTACATACTGGTTCTTCCAATTGTGCCACATCTGATATTGTTGGTGATGTGTTGGAATAGCATTCGGTGATAAATGTACACCCTCGACTGCACCACTATAACCTAAGTGCCCTCATTTCAGACACGGGGAAAATAATCAGCACTAATGATTCTCAGACAAGTGCTTTTGGGCAATTGTCAAAGCATTTGGGGAAAGCAAGAAAATGCAAAATGCTGCTCTTGCCAATTACTCACATAGCTCATCCTTGATTCCCTCCCCCTTTTAGTTTTCTCATGGAGGTGGCTCATGGAAAGAATGGCTATGTTACTTTAAATGCCCTTCGACACAAGCAGAAAAAGAGGAGCAGAACAGTAGAGGAGCCAGTATGCTAAAGCACAAAGATAGGGCTCAAAGTTTGCTGCAGCTACTAAAAAATTATTGCTCCATAAAGATTGCAGGGAGCGGGAGCTTTGCCCTTGGGTTGGACAGAATTTCTTTGTGTTTTAATGCCAGACTCACACTAAAACAGATTAGCACGTTGGCACTTGTTTAAGCAATCAAAAGTGAGGCAGATTACTCATGCTGACCCAGGGAAAGGATTTGAAAATGCAGTGGGAAAGAAAGCTCTATGTTTCGTTAGCCACTTTGGTATAGTAATATATTAAATGAATAAAGCTATATTAAAAAAACAAACACATACTGCACTATTCACATTCAGAAGCAAATTATACTGATATTCTTTTGCCACCATGTCCTAGTTTGTCAAAGGACAGAATCTGGAAATCAGTGGAAATAGGGACAATACTACATTTTCTATTCACCTCTTAGATGAAGTAGGAAAGTGGTGGGAAAGAGTGTCCAAGTTCCTAAAACAGGCTCACAACTTCCATGTTTCCTAATGAGCACTGAACTATTTAGACAGTTTAAAGATAGAAAAAATGGCATTGTAAAACGGGACTAAATGAGTTTGTTGTTGTTTTTTTTAAATAATATTTATTAGCAGTTTAACGATTACAAAAGAAAAGAAAAAGAATTAAACAAGACAATACAATACAATACAAAAACAAAAACACCCCACAACCCAAACCCTAAAACATTGAATCAACCAAACAAAACAAAAACAATTAAAAACACATCCATTAATTTCGATATCATAACTTTCGTTCACTTGTTTCAGCGACCTCCTCACACCTCCCTTTTTGTATTCCACTTCAATTAACTGTTTCAGCAATTCCTTTCCATCTTCCTCTGTTTTCTGTCCTGTAATTTATCTTAACATATTCTAACCTAGTTTTTTCCCTTTAGTACATTTACAATCTGTCTGTACCTAATTCCTTATAACATTTCTGCTAAAGCCATATAACTTCCTTCCATCATTTTTCTAACATTCATTAATTTTACAATATTTCTGTAAATAATCTTTAAACTTTTTCCAATCTTCTTCCACCGACTCTTCTCCCTGGTCTCGGATTCTGCCAGTCATTTCCGCCAGTTCCATATAGTCCATCAACTTCATCTGCCATTCTTCCTGGGTGGGTAAATCTTGTGTCTTCCAATACTTCGCAATGAGTATTCTTGCTGCTGTTGTTGCATACATAAAGAAAGTTCTGTTGTTCTTTGGCACCAATTGGCCGACCATGCCCAGGAGAAAGGCCTCTGGTTTCTTCAGAAAGGTATATTTAAATACCTTTTTCAGTTCATTATAAATCATCTCCCAGAATGTCTTAATCCTTGGGCATGTCCACCAAAGGTGAAAGAATGTACCTTCAGTCTCATTACATTTCGGGACTAAATGGGTTTGAACCACAGTACTTTAGATTAGCTTGGGAGTTCAACTGACTTAAGTAAAAAGGAACTAATTACCACTACACACACACACACACACACACACACACACACACACACACACACAAAGAATATTAGGTATTAACTAGATGCAGGGACTGCTTGAGTTCAAATTGAGACCCAGTATTTGGTTACTTGCACATGCAGCAATGAGAGTTCTGACCAGCTTTTGTACTGCTAACTAATTCTAGGCTCCTGTTACCTATTTACCATGTATTCATCTCCCAATTGGTAAAGATACCCAACACCAGTGGGATTTTTTCTGGGAATACTCAAGGGTATGCAGTACCAGCGTATTATATTTACTTGTTCACTGCAAGGATGGTGAACCTGCAGCCCTCTGGATGTTCTTTGTGCACCTCTGGCCATTAGCCTTGTGGTCCAGCGGCACCAGGAGTGGCACAGGTTCGCCATCCCTGATTTATAGAGTGCAAATGCTTCTATGTAAGTACACAAACACTGAGCTTCTATGCAAGTATGCAAATGCTGAGAAGTGACACACGGTGCAGTCTCATTAATACCCTATCCCAGCTTAGATGCAAGCAGGCTAAAAGTGGATTGAATACCTAAACACACAAAGAATCCTTTAATTTTAATGCTGGGCTTCTGGAGAGTGAGAGCCGAGGCTAAATACTAGCCAACATGCCAGGCCGTGTCTATAGAAACAGAGCGCCTTCAATCACTGGCTGTTATTGTAGCAAAATTACAACCTGCCAAAAAGCACTCTGCTCTGTCAGTTGCTCTGTGGCTGCAGAAGCAAGGGGGAAGGATTCCCGACCTCTTTCACTGTCCTCTTTCACTGTCACTGCACCACCTACATCCCCAAAAAGACCACCAGCATGGAAGACCAGCCCGACACAAACTGGGACTAAATACCTCTTGACAATTCCACCTCTTTGCTACCATAAATTTGGGGTTTTTAGAAGTTTGCTTCTCTTTTGAGGTAGCCTTTTTCTGCCCTTCCACGGAGTTTGTTCCCTAGCCTGGCTCGAGTGAACTTCTCTGGCATCCCAGTTTGAAATATTAAGTAGTCCGTTTTCCTAGTGCCAACAAAATTTGCACCTGGTACTATCTTTCTGAAACCAGGGAAGTCTGCTGCCCTGGAGAGGTATCAAAATGCCTGGAAATTTGATGGCTGTTGGACACCAAAGTTGCAGGCAGCAGAAAAGCAATTGTGTCTCCTACTGAAATCAGTGACAGACAAGAAATGAATAGGGCTTGCACAATGAATAAATGAATGTCCAATGAGTAATGAAAGGAATGTAATTCTAACAAGTAAGTAGCAAAACAAATGAAATTTCCGAAAATGAAAATAAATGGAAGTATAGTGTCCCGATCAAGGGCAGTATCATTCCTGCTCTGTTCTGCCACAGCTGGAATAATGTGTCCAATTCTGAGCACCACAATTTAAGAAGGATGTTGATAAGCTGGATCGTGTGCAGAGGAGGGCGACCAAGATGATCAAGGGTTTGGAAACTAAGCCTTATGAGGAACGCTTGAAGGAGCTGGGTATGTTTAGTCTGGAAAAGAGGAGGCAGGGGAGATATGATGTTGTTGTTGTTGTTTAGTCGTGTCCAACTCTTCGTGACCCCATGGACCAGAGCACGCCAGGCACTCCTGTCTTCTACAGCCTCCCGCAGTTTGGTCAAACTCATGCTGGTAGCTTCGAGAACACTGTCCAACCATCTCATCCTCTGTCGTCCCCTTCTCCTTGTGCCCTCCATCTTTCCCAACATCAGGGTCTTGGGAGATATGATAGCCATCTTTAAATAATAGGTTAGAACAAGCTTGTTTTCTTCTACTCTGGAGCCTAGGACCCGAACCAATGGCTTCAATTTACAAGAGATTCCAGCTAACATCAGAAAGAACAGACTCCCATGCAAGGTGGTATACTTACCTCCTTCCTTGGAGTTTTTTAAGCAGAGATTGGATGGACAGCTGTCATGTATGATCTAGCTGAGAGTTCTGCACTGCAAGTGGTTGGACTAGATGACCCTCTGGGTACCTTCCAATTATACAGTTCTGATTCTCTGATTAATTTTTATTGCACACTCTTTTTCATGGATTCTAGCTCATTAATGCTAATGCTCCAATAGATCAGTTGCCTTTATGGTGCCACAGGACATGTGAAAGTTTAACTGTTGCAGATCACCACCATCTTGTGGTGTAATGAAAAAATAATAGTGCGACCTTTTAGAAGTGGGTAGGATGTTTTTAATGCATTTCTCTTTCCTCTTGGTTTTAATGTATCTGTATGGGATTTGTTTTGTGTAGGGTTGCAAATCGCTTTTGGTTGCTCTGGGCAAGATAAAGTGGCTGACAAATTGAATAAATAAATAAAATAAAAATGGTGACTATAATGGCAGTTCATGCCAAATGGCTCAACCTTGGTGCAGATATGAAATGTTTATACTTCTAATGGCTTGGAGCACAAAGTTCAGTGACTTGTAATGCTCATTCGATAGTGTACATTGTGACCTATGAATGATTCTGCAGCTCACATTGGAACAAAAACACCTCACTCACTCATGCCCACTCACTCCAGCCCCCTTCCTTCCTCCCATCCAGCATTTATGGAGATGTGTCCCATGGTGATGTCATCAGGTGTGCACCAGGATCAGAGTTTACTTTCAACTAGGATTGAAATAAATTACCGTACCTTTCCATCTATAAGACGCCCCCATGTATAAGACCCCCCTATTTTGGGGGACTCAGTTTTAAGAAAATGAGGGGAGATGGCCCAAAGTTGTTGAGCTTCTCCCCCCACGCAGCTGCGGGCAGGAAACACTTCCCGCTCGCAGTGGCATCGGGGGAAATTGCGCTCCCGCCAACCAGCCGGCGCATGCACACACCACTTCTCCCCTCCCCATGCCACTATCTGTGTATTGGACGACCCCAGTTTTTTGACACGAATTTTGAGTCAAAAAACATTGTCTAATATATGGAAAAATACGGTAAACTATTTTGTGATGGGGATGGAAATAGCTCAGCTTGCCAGGCCCAATTGCAAACTGAACCATTCACTATTCCTCCATTGCTAGTTTCTTTCGTACCTTCAGAATGATAAAAGATGCATGGTGTGAAATAAGCATCCCTACATGAAACACAGTGAACCTATCATGGATGGCAGTTGTTGCAATGGAAAATGAATTTGGTCCCTTCTGGCTATCTTTGATCACCATGACTACAAGCAACCTAGTGTTATAAGTTTGGGGGGCTGCAAGACTTCCCTAAATTCCTGGAACCAGGAAACAGAATTTAACCAACTCCTAAGAAGCCCCAGATGCAGCAGGAATTCAACTGCTGAGAATGGTTGAGTCATTAAGCAAACAAAGGCAGGGATATGTGCCATTAGCAGAGACTGCATCAGGCAGCAGATGGGTGGGGGCCCTCCTCCAGCTCAGGGTTAATTAGCAGAGTTGCGTTTTAGGATTGCAGCTTGCCTGATGTGAGCTGGGGGGTGGGGTGGGGTGTCAAGTCTGTAAGCAGCAAACTGGGACAAAGGGCCATGGCTGATTTCTGCTGGCATTCAAGAATGTGGCCCTAGAAGCAAAAACTCTCTTGGAGTATAATGCCGTGAGCCCTTCCACCATATATGCGTATATAAACGATATAACAGGGTCAGCAACCTTTTTCAGCCATGGACCAGTCCACCGTCCCTCAGACCATGTGGTGGGCCGGACTATATTTTTTTTGGGGGGGGGGGGAATGAACAAATTCCTATGACCCACAAATAACCCAGAGATGCATTTTAAATAAAAGTACACATTCTACTTATGTAAAAACACGAGGCAGGCCCCACAAATAACCCAGAGATACATTTTAAATAAAAGGACACATTATGCTCATATAAAAACACGCTGATTCCCGGACAGCCCGCAGGCCGGATTGAGAAGGCGAAAGGGCCGCATCCAGCCCACGAGCCTTAGGTTGCCTACACCTGCCATATATCATAAAGACATCATGGTCTACACTGTGCCACATTTCCAAAGGGTCCCCCTGGAATCTCGCACTGCTGTAGAGATTGGGGTGTGGTGTGTAACAACGCTACACCGTGTCATTGCTAAAATTTCTTGCATCCCATAGCATGTGCCATGTGTTTCTAGCCTGCCAACCATAAATAAACAGAATCAGAGGTGTGCTTGATCAAATTAAACATTTAAATCTCTCTAGCTTGTTTGTTGTGTGCTACACCTAAGCTGTGTGTGCTATCTGGCTTGAAATCCCTGTGACACCTTTCTTGCAGATGCATGAGTGAGAATTTCAGGCCTCTGCAAACTAATTGCACAGTTGATTACTTGAGTGCACATAAAACTTGTAATTTACAGTGAGGTATGCAAGTAAACTCCTTCAAAACTCCTATCAGGGTTTTCTAGCTTCCATACGATTACTGAGTGGCCTAATTTTTTATTAACATCATAGGAACAAATTAATTTACAGTGAAAGACTAACTTTACTGTAGCAGTTAACACTACATTTACATGCCTCTATAATTTACTTCACTTAGACTGTCTCCTATATTAATATTCATTATAAAAGCCCTCTCCTAATATTACTTGATTTGACAGGAATGCATTAGCTATGACAAATGCTTTATAACACACTCACACAATATTAACACAAGCAGAATGCATGGTAATTGCAGTTACTTAAACACTAAGGCTGGCATTTCCTGTTTGTTTCCATTCGTGCAAAATTCTGCAGCTGCGTATAAGTGAAAATTCTGTACAAACATTTCATTATAAAGTAAAAGATACCATCAAGAATGATGTGCAAGATCTCTGTGGCATTCATTATTCTTTGGATATCATGCTTATCAAAGGAGAAAGAAGTACAGTGAACGTTCACTGTGTGTAAAACACAAAAACAAACCTCCGTGAAAACAGAAAACTAGCAGAACAGGGAGTGGGCTGGACTAGCACCGTGCTTCCTGATGTGCTAGCTTAAAAAAAGAAAGAAAGAAATCAAGGGAGATTTTCACACAGGAAAAACTTTAGTTACAGTTAGGTAGCCGTGTTGGTCTGCCATAGTCAAAACAAAATAAAAAAATTCCTTCCAGTAGCACCTTAAAGACCAACTAAGTTAGTTCTTGGTATGAGCTTTCGTGTGCATGCATACTTCTTCAGATACACTGAAACAGAAGTCACCAGACCCTTCTATATAGTGAGAAGGTGGGGAGGGGTATTACTCAGAAGGGTCAGTTGGTTTACGGTATAAGGTGGTGTCTATGCGCCCATCCTGTATTTTTATAGTAGTGTCCAAAAAATGTATTTCTTGCATAGATTGATTCATTGTTAGGTTGATTGTGGGGTGAAAATCATAATCCTAATCATAATGATTTTCACCCCACAATCAACCTAACAATGAATCAATCTATGCAAGAAATACATTTTTTGGACACTACTATAAAAATACAGGATGGGCACATAGACACCACCTCATACCGTAAAGGTGACCGACAAACATATCTACATGCCTCTAGCTACCATCCCAAACATACCAAACAGTCCATTGTATATAGCCAGGCACTACGTTACAGCCACATCTGTTCCAATTCTACAGACAGAGACTCTCACCTAAGAGATCTACAGCAAACCATTTTAGAACTAAAATACCCAGCAGATGAAGTTAGACAACAGATCAGCAGAGCCAGACTGATACCCAAGAGCTGCAAGACAGACCCAAAAAATAAAATAACAGAACACCTCTAGTCATCACATACAGCTCCCAAGTTAAAACAGTACAACGCATCATCAGAGATCTACAACCTCTCCTGGACAATGACAGTTCTCTTTCTCAAGCTCTGGGAGGAAGACCTTTCATTGCCTACAGACAGCCACCCAATCTTAAACAACTCCTAACCCACAATAATACTACAACCAGACTTAACACGGACACTGGCACCAGAGCCTGCAATAAACCCAGATGCCAACTTTGCTGCCACATACACCCGGACAACACCATTACTGGCCCCAACAACATCACACATACCATCTCGGGACTATTTAATTGCTCATCGTCTAACATTGTGTATGCCATCAAATGCCAACAGTGTCCTTCAGCTCTCTATATTGGACAAACGGGCCAAACCTTACGCCAAAGAATAAACGGACATAAATCTGACATCAGGAATCACAAGACAGAGAAACCAGTAGGAGAACACTTCAATCTCCCAGGACATTCTATACAAGATCTCAAAGTAGCTATTCTATTACAAAGGAATTTCAGAAATAGACTGGAAAGAGAAGCTGCTGAATTGCAACTTATTACCAAACTTAAAACCATGGAGAGACCTGGTCTGAACAAAGACATTGGATTCTTATCTCATTATACATGACAAAGCCATTTTTCACCTTCTCACCCCTTGCTTTTTCCTGTAAGACCTATTGCAGTCGTTAAGAGTCGTCAACAGGCTCATCACAGCTATCTGCCAATCACCCAATCCCACCACCCTTCTGAGTAATACCCCTCCCCACCTTCTCACTATATAGAAGGGTCTGGTGACTTCTGTTTCAGTGTATCTGAAGAAGTGTGCATGCACACGAAAGCTCATACCTAGAACTAACTTAGTTGGTCTTTAAGGTGCTACTCGAAGGAATTTTTTTTATTTTGTCAAGCTTGCAAAGATATATCATGTGTTTGATAATAAATGTTGGAAGTGTAAAGAAGCTGAAGGAACATTCTTTCACCTCTGGTGGACTTGCCCTAGAGTGAAGGTTTTCTGGGAAATGATTTATAATGAACTGAAAAAGATATTTAAGTATACCTTCCTTAAGAAACCAGAGGCCTTTCTCTTAGGCATTGTTGGTCAGAGCGTGCAAAAGAAGGATCGAATCTATTTTATGTATGCTACAACAGCAGCAAGGACACTCATCGCTAAAAGCTGGAAAACTCAAGAATTACCCACACTGGAAGAATGGCAGATGCAACTGATAGACTATATGGAACTGGTGGAGATGACTGGCAGAATCCGAGACCTGGGAGAAGAACTGGTGGAGGAAGACTGGAAGAAATTTAAGGACTATCTACAAAAATATTGTAAATTGTATGAATGTTAAGAATGTTAAGAAAGATGTAAGATTAGCAAAAACATGGCTTCAACAAACTAGTTATAAAGAATATAAATTTAAATTTAATTGGAAGACGAAAAGATAAATTTTGGATAAGTAACATTTTATGATTAAGTTTCAATAAGAGTATGTTAAATCCCAAAATTTGAGATATTAATATTGGAAAATTATACTATATGAATTAAACCAAGTTAATAATTTGCTGGTAAAATTTATGAGTTTAGAAAGCAGGAACAAGGGTTGTGAGGAAGTCCAAAGATGAGTATGAAATGTGGATATTGGAAAAGATTGTGTTATTATCTATGTATTTTATTGTTAAACTAAAATTTAATAAATATTATTAAAAAAAAAATATTTTGTTTTAGGAAAAACTTTGTTTTTAATACTGTATTTTATTAACGTTAGGTGCACTGGGCTTTGTATGAGGAAGAGAAGAATACAAAAACAATTAATCAATGAAAAGAATAATAAGTGTCTGATGTGCACTTCATTTCTCATGTTTTCATTCTAATTGCAAAAGAGGTACTTTTTCATCTACAATAGTGGTTCTCATACTTTTTGCAGTGGATGGAACCTTTAAACAAATCTTGCAATCAAGTATTTTAAAATGGTTTGGGGTTGTTTTTTTGGGGGGGGGGGGAGTTGATTATTGGAAGAGCAAGCAAGGGGGAGCCTGCCCGAGCGGCAACGTTTAAAAACAGCAACTTTGAGGCTTTGAAAACTTCCCTGCCAGGCTGCTATCTTCTCTGATGGGAAAATTCTTTGTTTTCTTTCGCATCCTTAAGGCTCCAGACCCACATATTTAACTCTTGCTGCTAGGCTGAAGCACAATGGCAGGTGTTAAGAAGGGGATGAGGGATGGTGGGTCCAAGCACAGTGAAGCTGAAGAGTTAATGGTAGGTGGAGCAAGAGAAGGGGTTAGGCAGGACCATGAACACATCTTTATATTCTTAAGGTGCTGCTTTGCACAACTTAAAAGCTTGGTTTACTAAATGCATTTTTAAGGTGAATGAGCGATATGTGTGGTCTGACAGAAGAGATCATAACCGCTTGGTTCCTGCTTGTTCTGCCACTAAGCTTAGCATGTCATCTCATCCTGAGCTCAAAGTTTAGCTCTCCCAGACAAACAATGAGCTGTAAACCACAGGGCAAACCTTGGGTGAGTGGGTTAAACCATGAGCCTGCGTTCAAACAACACACTAAGCCAAAACATGGCTTAGAACAGTGTAGTAGCAGAGTTCCTCCAGAACCTTGCATGTTTGCTCATGTATGCTTAGCCATGGTTTGGCTTAGTGTTATATTTCAAACCAGAATACTTTGGTAAGATGACAAGATGATAATGCTAGAGGACAAGAAGGAGACCAGGCTCTGGCTCCCGGAGGGTCTCTGTCTAGTAGGAAACATCCTACCTGTCTATAATGATGAGCCTCCTCTAGTACTAATATTACCCTAATGAATTCCACTTTGGGAGCTAAAAACTGGGTGCCTTAAAACCCATACAGCCTTTTTAAAGACCTTCTCCAAAGCCTTTCATTCACTATGTTTCAATCTGACATGTACATTGGTTTGGAAGAACCGGGGAGGTTATTTTAGTCTGGCTTCGAAAAATAATGAGAACATCATGAAAGACTGCATCAGAATGCTTCCAACCATTTAATGACCTTTTGATAAAAATTGTCGGCAGATATTTAACCGGTGGGAGTAGGCTGATGTTGGCTATAGAACAGCAGGCAGGATCACTTAATTGGGTGGTGGATTAAAGGAATAATCGACTGGTAGATGTCTCGGGTGAGTTTACTCCTATTTTGAATTTTTCTTGTAGCTATTAAACCAGCAGAGTAGAAAATAGACACATTTGGATGACAAATTGGGAACGCTAGTTGTAATAAGGAATAAAACAGTAGAACAGATGTCTCAGGACTCCCATGACAAGGTGAATGAGCTAAAAAGCTCATTTTAGAGTAGGCTAGCTTATTGTATGCAAAAATGAGATAGCTTGGAAAACCCAGCAAGGAAATATGATAAACAACTTAGGACTTTTTGCTACCAAAGTAGACAAGTGTCTTGTAAAGAACATACTAATCTTTAGCTCTGCCTTACGATCATCATCTGATCAAAATGCTTACACACACACACACACACACACACACACGCGCGCGCGAAAACTAGTAGATAGGATTCTTAAACCCAGGATTCGGCGGGGGGGGGGGGGAGGGAGAGGAAGTCATGTGCTTGGCACCTGGCACGGGTGAGCTTCACCAGAAGTTGTAATGTCAAGGAAGTGCTTTAAATTACAGACCATCAAACATTAGGCACAGCTGATATCTTGGAGAATAAATTTATTGGGAAAATGTAGGTCAGATGTGTCACATGTGTCTCACCAAAGAATTCTAAAGGAAAATCAAGAATAATTGAAGTTGCTGCATTAGAGGAAAAATAAGGCAGCTCTATTCAGAGAGCAATTTATGCACTGTGGCTAATTGGGCTGACTTTGATTGCTGCTTAATCACTCTCACTGTGGATATGTGGGGAGTACAGGTAAGATGCAGACCCTTGAAAGGCAGCTTATGCCCTGGGGAAGGTAATGCAAATAGGTTCTCTTTCCCCTCTAAAAAGCCAAACCACGTTTCTTCATAGACAACAGTTAGGGGGCCTCCAGATTGCCTCTTTACTGAGCACTCATCATGATTTGATAGTCACAAAAGTTGACACAGAGCTCAAATTATGCTGGGTCTCTATTGAGCACTCATACTGATTTGCTTGTGGGGCAGTTATGCAACGATGAGCATTTATCTTACATTCATCCTGATTTGCTTGCAGGGTATTTATATGTCTTCCTGTTAGTTAGGACTCTTCCACACTTCTGCTTGTTCTGGAAATTCAGGGGAACTCGAATTTAGCGCTAAAAAGCAGTTTTCCCCGGGGGAAAGCGGCAGGACAAGAGGAAGTGTACATAAAACCTCAGTTACGCACCCCACCCCAAACCACCAAAAGCCCTTTCTTTATAGAGCGGATTCACTGCACTAGGGCAACAGAGTGCTTTAACCCACTTCAATTATGCAAACCTAAAGTTCTGGAATATGCTTGAATCCCATAGGCATCTTAAAAGTTTGGGGAGGGGGAAGCAACCAAGAAGTAGGGGGTGAAATTTATCCCTAGGCACATGCTAATGCCATCCTTGCATCCATTAAGGCTATATTAATGATGATGATGATAATGATAATTATTACTGTATATAAATATTTTTATATCTAAAATCAGCTTCTTTACATTTATAACTATATAAATGTAAAGAAGCTGATTTTAGAATACTCAGGGTAGAATTTTGAGTTCAAAGTCCACAGGCTGCTGAGTGGCAATATTAGTAAAGGTAAAGGTACCCCTGCCCGTACTGGCCAGTCTTGACAGACTCTGGGGTTGTGCGCCCATCTCACTTAAGAGGCCAGGGGGCAGCGCTGTCTGGAGACACTTCCGGGTCACGTGGCCAGCGTGACATCGCTGCTCTGGCGAGCCAGAGCCGCACACGGAAACGCCGTTTACCTTCCCGCTGGTAAGCGGTCCCTATTTATCTACTTGCACCCGGAGGTGCTTTCGAACTGCTAGGTTGGCAGGCGCTGGGACCGAGCAGCGGGAGCGCACCCCGCCGCAGGGATTCGAACTGCCGACCTTTCGATCGGCAAGTCCTAGGCGCTGAGGCTTTAACCCACAGCGCCACCTGCGTCCCTTGAGTGGCAATATTAGCACTGCCCTATATATCAACTGAATATTTCCTGCCCACTCCTTTCCTTCTCCTAATTCCACTTCTGTCAGCTGTTACGCTTTCCTCCATTGCTCCTTTTCAGTCTAGTGCTTTGAAGCAGCAGCTGCTGCAATAGCCTATGTCACCTGAACTCCATTTAGGGAGCGGGCCTGCCAAATTGGGGCTGTGTGTCATTTCAGCCTGTTCACCATCTGTTCACCATCAGTGGCCAGTTATGGGTTTAGGAGAGAAGCTCTGAGTGGAAATGCAGGAAATAATCATGCCTTTTTTTTCTTTTCTTTTTAAAGCAGAAAGATGTCTGTTGGCACTGACGGCTTCTCACTTTCTGCCTGGATCTTAAATTTATTTTAAACCCAATTATCTCTGTATTTTGCACAATGCCATGGCCCTCATGCATGTTTCCCAATCTCACCTATTGTTTCAGCTTCGACGGCTCCTGTATTTCATTCTTTTCCCCATCAGCACCCACAGGCAAAACTACGAACATATCAACACTTCCCTTGTCAGAAGATAATTTGTCATGGTACAGTTGTTTGAGCAGGAATGTATACCCGGATTATAGTTACAGGCTGTGAGAAGGGGGTGGGGAAGAAATATTGCATGCAATTTCTGGGCATTCCTCAGCCATTACTTTTACTGCTCTCCAAAGATAAACTTTCCTATTTGTTAAATATCTGTTACATAAATTTCAGTTTGATCTGGTTCTAAAACTCAAAAGCAGTATCAGGGCTTGTCATCCTGGCTGGATAATAGTCAGGGTCTGTGGCTTTTCCATTGGCCTGTTTTACCCCCTACAGGCCCAGATGAAGACGAAATTTATGAGATATATAAAACTAGGCAGGCAGGCAGGCCAAAAAAATGGCAAAGAAAAGTAAAGAAGGCGACTTGAGCTCATATTTTCCATGGGTGCAAACAGGTATTGGAATTAACACACATGCACCAATCAAAACCAGATTATTTGATAACTTGGTCCAAAAAAATTGAGTTATTTCTAGATGTGGTATAAAGGTTCAAGTAACTGATCAACCACTCCAAAACATCCAGGGTGAAGGAATCCGGAGTTGAAAATCTTGCAATCAGCAGATCCATGTAAATGCTTTCTCTTTTTTCTTTTGGAAGTAAAGCTAAGAGTCAAGCTATAATTTCCAGACATAGAGTAGGATTTGGAGCCTTCTGTGGCTGGGCCCATTCACCACAAGTTTAGTGGTAGTGCCCGTCATAAATAATTGAAGGATACACAAAAGATGGTTTGACAAAAATTGTGGGCATTCCATTAGCTTGTTGGCAGAGCCTCTGATTTCAATGGAAATATAATCCACATGCTTCAACCTCTCATTTAAGTTAAAATAAAAAATAAGCCTCTTTTCCGTCAATAAATGCACAAACCAATAAACAAAAATATAATCCAAACAAATATAAACAAGCAAACAAACAAATATGAACACAGCATGTCCTATAAAAGTTTCCATCCAAAATAAGCCATCCATTTGGAGTTCAAACACCTGGTGGAATTAAACAAACAACAACAACGAGATGTAGACTACCAGACTTTCATGCACTTAATGGCTTCTGCTTCCCAATGTTAAGTAATTCCGGAACATTCTTAAGCCTTGAATGGAATCCAATGAATGTCAGTGCATTGGCCAGGGTTCAGTATGGTGTGCACCACCAAATTTACCAGGGATGAGTGGGAGAGAAGATGGTCACTGTCATGCCCTTGTGGGGGGTGGGGGCATTGTGGACATGTTCTTTGGAGCTCCTATCCCTGACTTATCCAGGGCACATACCTGAGTATGCCTTGTGGTGCTGTGAACTTTCTTCCTGAATGTACTTGCTGGGTCACTTGCTGAAGCGGCTTAGTTCTATTACATCATGTAGACATTCCATTTATGCGCGAGGAACATTAAACACAATGGGGGTGACTTCAGAGCAAACATATATAGAATTATGATGTTAATGTCATTTAAACTGCTGTAGTCTAAAGCATTTTTAAAAATGCACTCCAGGAGATGTCAATGCCCTGATTCAGCGAGTGCTCTAGTATTACTGCATTTGCCTACAGCTCCGCTCAGAATCATTCTGTGCCCCAAAGGCTAATGGTATAAGCAAGATAACAAATGGCTCTTTCCCTTCCCGCTTCGCATCGCACAGGGGCTGGCCTTTCCCATAACCTCCATTACCAAAACATTCAAAGTTTTCTGGTGATAGTTTATCTGTGGAGTCAGTCAACTGAAATCTTGACCAATGTGCTGTTGCCAACACCTCACGCACCATTTAAACATATATATTTTTATACATGATATAGTGGTGGTGATGGCAATAAGACCTCCTCTCAGCTTACTTCAGATCTCACATTAATCTCTCAGACATAGCTTTATAAAGCTGTTTTTTATTGTTATTTGTTTTCCCCAAAGGCACAGGTTGAAAGTACGAACATGATTTCCAAAGAACTTAGCAGGAGGGCTTCCTCAGTAGCACACATGCTTTTGATCAGTATTATCAGAGATCTAAATACCCGCTTTTCTTGGCCACTTTCCCATGCCGTGAGGCATTAAAGAGTTGCCTTTTTACAAGCAATATAAACCTAGGCGTTTCCCCCCTTTTCTATCTTTACTACTCTGTATAGTGTATATAGACAGAAAAAATGATCCAGTACAACAGGATGTACTAAATCAGAAACTTTCATATCATCTCTAGGCTATCCATAGTCTCAAGCTGAGAATTCACTCCCTGAGGCTGATATTTGTGCTTCCATAACTGAAGATTGCAGGGACTAAAGCTGAACCCAAGACAAATCTAATGTATTTGTTTCTCCATGGAGTTGTAGTCTCTCTTCCATATCTGCTAAGGTTCACTATTCAGGAGTTATTTTTACCACGCCACAATAATGAATACAGTGGTACCTCTGGTTATGAACGCTTCTGGTTATGAATGCTTTAGGTTACGAGCTCTGCTAAGCTGGAAGTAGCTGCTCCTGGTTGCAAACTTTGCCCCAGGATGCGAATGGAAATTGTGCACCTCTGGCACACGCACAGTGGGAGGCTCCATTAGCGAAAGCATGTCTCAGGATAAGAATGGTTTCAGCTTAAGAACGGACCTCCAGAACGAATTAAGTTCGTAACCAGAGGTACCACTGTATCCAGAATCTTTGTGCGTCAGAAACTTTCCTTTTACACCATTTGAGATTTTTTAAAGGTGAAATTTTGCAGGCTTTAGAACCAAGGCTGTAAGGCTTAGAAAAGGTTCATTGTTCCAAATGACATGAAAATACTGTGCAACCCTATTAATCAAAATGCCTTTTACAAGATTACCATCATTTTACTGCTATGCTTTTTTTAAAAGCCCCTTTTTCATTCTTCACTTATATTGGCCCTTCTCCCAGAGGTAAAACTACCATTCATCATTGGCACAAGCTAATTTTATTAATGCATAAAAATTAGCATTGCCCACTGCCTTGCACTGAGACTTTAAAAATTACCAAGTAGATAAGGGGCAAAACCTACTGATTTGCTTTCTGTGCTGTTTTATAGCTGCTAAAGTAGTCAGTCCTTTCAAGATACAGTAAAGATCATTTCGTGAAATAATTCTTAGCACAGGAATAACTTCCAGTCATTGATGCCTTTGTTATACTTCCTTTCCGTGTTAACCACCAAGCCTTGATACTATTCAACCTCTGTTGCAGGCTGTTGAACGGATCTGGCAGCATAGAATGCATATAGATAACCTTCTTAAATTAAGCTCAGTAGGAGGAACACCTAGGCCCTATTTGGCCATTCTATTCACGGTTAACAATACACTTGGGTGGGAAGCAGTGCTGCACTGAATAGTCCTTCCCTTTGGCATGTGTACACAGAATGTAAATGTCTGGAGAGAAAGCCTTCACTTGTAGGTGATTTGGAACCCATGAGGAGCGTGCTTGAATAGGACTTGATGGGAGTTGCAATGCAATACCTTTACCTGGATCCCTTGGGAAACTATGTTCCATGGCCTCTTGTTGCCATTATCTGCAGTCCCCAAAGTTCTACAAGTTGCAACATCCAGGGATACCAATGTATCCAGCAAAAGCTGGTTCATGGTTGATACAGGGTTGAGTGGAGTAGAAGGGCCAGTGCGGATTTCTGTCTTCTTGGTCCATTGTTTCACCCTTCCTCCTCATGGAGTTCATGATGTCATTCTTGATTCTCCTCCTGCCATCTTTGTATCTAACTTGTGAGGTAACTTTGTTTGAGAATCTAAGAGGTTCTTGCCCTATGCCTCTAATTGTTCCTGGGTCCCAAATTACCTCCTATGTAGGGGAGCAACCTAAATACTATTTGGACGTATGCCCCATCTTTCCACTTTATTAAAACTGGGCAACTGAGAAGTACAGAGCCAAAGGAGGAACCTGGAAGTGCGATGCTTTTTGTTGCTTCTGATATAAGCTCTCTAAGATTCAGACTGGCACCTCAGCAGTGGAGCGACTGAGAGGGTAGGAGAGAAATTAGGGAGGATGGCAGGAATAGGGAAGTAGGCTGGAGGACTAGGGAGACCATGGAGCACTGCAGGAGTCAAGAGAGACAATGCATGTGCATAGACAAATCAGATGCAGTATAAATTAACCTCTTAAAACTGCATGTTTTTATGGGTCCTGCCCCCATAAAAATCCAGCACTGCCATGATAAAAACATTTAATCTGCCATAATAATTGTTTTTTACAAGGGATCCCATCAAATCGCAGGTCACTTCTGTGTTCACATATGTGCTCTGTGATTTGTTGTTGGTTTTGATATCATCCTAGGTTAAAAAAGGGGACAAGGGTGGCACTGTAGTCTAAACCACTAAACAGGCTTGCCGATCAGAAGGTCGGCGGTTTGAATCCCCATGATGGGGTGAGCTCCCATTGCTCGGTCCCTGCTCCTGCCAAGCTAGCAGTTCAAAAGCACGTCAAAGTGCAAGTAGATAAATAGGTACTGCTCCCGCGGGAAGGTAAATGGCGTTTCCATGCACTGCTCTGGTTCTCCAGAAGCAGCTTAGTCATGCTGGCCACATGACCCGGAAAAACTCTGCGGACAAACGTCGGCTCCCTTGGCCAGTAAAGCAAGATGAGCGCTGCAACCCCAGAGTCATCTGCGACTGGACTTAATGGTCAGGGGTCCCTTTACCTTTACCTAGGTGAAAAAAAATCCATGAGATTTTTATGGACAGACTCATGCTTTCTCTCCCATCAATAACTGTAGCATATTTGAGAGCGAGTCTTTTCGGGAACTCTGATGATTTTCTGCTGGCAGAAAACAACCAAAACCAAACTTCTAATGGCCATGGTATACATGCTAGAATTTCCTTAAGTAGTTACTACTTAAGGAAGTGTGAATGCACACGAAAGCTTACACCCAGAACAAACTTAGTTGGTCTCTAAGGTGCTACTGAACAATTTTTTAATTTTAATTTATTTATCTGTTTTATTCATTTTATAGATGTGTTTTAACTGCCTTGTCTTTACGTTTGAATTTGCATTTTACTGTATTTCATTATTTTATTTTATTGTGTTTGCATTTTATTGCTGTTAGAACCTTTGATTTAATGAAACACAATAAAAAATTGGAGGAAAGGCAGAACCCAAATTTAATAAATAAGCAAAAAAAACCCTATGGGTTAGATTACATAGAGGCTGTGACTTGCTAATTTGTGGTTGATTGAGGAACTGATTGTGGGCCTCCAGTGTGCAAAATGAATCACATTCTTAGTTCTGGATACAGCACTGAATTGTAACTGAGTTAACCATTAGTAGACCTGCAGCACCAACACTGAGAACATCTAGGAAACCAAAAAATCAAACTGCAGAGTCTAAAGGGAAACAAAGGGGCATCTAGTTCAGTGCCCTGCTCCAAACTTAAGACCACTCACACACCCAATATATGCAATCCAGACCACAAAGTAGCAAAAACACAAAATGCAACTTATTAAGCAGATGCTCCAAATGATTTCATCAAGTAGGACTAGCCACAAGTATAGACTGTGGAAATAAGCACCAGAAGTGTTTTGCATGGTTCAACAGCACTTTGAAGAGGATCAAACATTCCCGACAGACATGAAAATGTTTAGAAACAGAAATCCTGAGATGACTTCATACTTGGTTGTCACAGTAGCTCTGCATTGGCCAAAGTGATCAGTCTTTATGATTCTTTTCCATCACCTTTTTCTGTTTTCTACTATTTCCTACTATTTCTATTACTACTTTGTTTTTGTTCTTGTTTCTTTACTTGATAAAACTGCCACAAGCCTGCAATTACAACAATTTGGTATTTTGAGACAGTCTATTATTCTACAGATTCTTTTAAAAATATTTCAAGCCAGTATGATTCAGCTGACAGAATGTTGAAATGATGAAAGATCATAAACATCTGGGTTCCAATCCCCCCTCCCTGCAACAAGTTCATTGCAGAAACCACACTCTCTCAGCCTTCAAACAAAGTTGCTGTAA
The DNA here is from genome assembly GCF_951804945.1 of Podarcis cretensis. Classification (NCBI taxonomy): domain Eukaryota; kingdom Metazoa; phylum Chordata; class Lepidosauria; order Squamata; family Lacertidae; genus Podarcis; species Podarcis cretensis. The sequence goes on from NC_137181.1 coordinate 41,138,540, forward strand.
TGACAATTATAGAACGCTGTTTGCTGATAAAATGCATGAGGAAAGAAGGTTGCACCTGTGGATACAACCTTTATTGATAACAGGTATCAACAAGCAAAACCCCTCTCTGATTGCTTGAGAAAAGAAAGCCACACCAACAAACCCTAGAAACACTGTTTTTGGAAAGGATCGGTCTTAAAAACTGGGCAGCATTCGTAAAAGCAGATGACCATATATAAAGGCAGAGTAAGACTTCCAAACCAAGGCTATGCAAGTTTGCGCTGTGCTAAACTGCAGTGTAGAAAATCCCTTGGTATCAAATGGCCTGCCACCCACAGTAGCTACTTGGCAGGGGGTTGGACTCGATGACCCTTGTGGTCTCTTCCAACTCTATGATTCTATGATTCAATTCTATGAAAAAACAAACAACTTGACTCATTTCACATTTCTCTTTTCAGCAAGTCTTTTATGTATGCACTTCATGAGTCTGCATACAAGAAGCACATGACAGAAAGTGACAAGATCATGTGCATATGAGGTAATGCAACCGTCTGCCTTTGAAGTTTCCTGCACAGTGGCTCAGATTTTAAATACCAGGTTACTCAAATTCCATCTCCTTCACTAGCCGCCTGCAATTCTTTTGACTACCAGGAGAAGGAAAACATGCACACACACACACACACACACAATCTGTTCTCAACCCATATTTTTCAGGCTCCGAAAACAACCATAATAAGTAACCATAATAATATATATCAGTCACACTTACCTGTTTCTGAGAAGTGTAGGTATTATCCTGCTTGAAATCATGGAACAACCATTTGAAATAATAATGCAGTGCTTAAAAATTTGTGACAATAAAGCTTTGATAAACAATGCTTTTTATCACAGGCTCCCAGTCTCAATTAGTGCTATTTTTTAAGCTAAAAATGTGTCACAGCTGACTGCAGAGAGTGAGAAGGAGAGGGAGAGAGAGAGAACGCCTGCATATAGACTACAAGTTCCTGAGAATTTCTATTTAATTGTTTGCTTGCCCTAGACATTACTCATCTTACACGTATGCATTCATGCCTGAAATAATGACAAGTCACTTTGTGCACAAGAGAAATCCGTTACACAACTCATCATGATTACCTTACTCTCATAAGTTTACTGCGAAGAAGAAAGAAATCAATATTACATAGAATGATGGATCAAGCATGAATCAATGTGGCAAGCACATAACCAAACGGACATGGCTGTAAACAAGAAAAACAACAACAACAACAACAACAACAACAACAACAATAACAACAACAACAAAAGAAATAAACCACAACAGAGATTATCGCTTAACCTGTTTTGTCAGAGCTGGCATTGATGGTATTGGTAGTGATGGAAGTGAAGGTAGTCTTTGCGCTGTCCTTGGTAGTTACAGATTTCTGCTTATTTTTCATGGCTTCCAGTGCTTTGAGCTTCTTGGCATGTTTAGTGCCTTTGTAGTGGGCCGCAGCCTGGCTCTACAAAGGAGAAGAAAATGAACCATGCAATCAGGCTCATTTCTAAACTGGCATTCTCTGTATTAGTACAAATACAGACCACCTTTCAATAATGGGTACCATTCGCCATACCAAGGCAGTGAACCAAACTGCAGAATTATTTTTAGAATTGTATTTTGGAAACAGTGAGCTACTACATTATAAATATTGCACAGGGTTATCTGGCTTTCTCAACCCATATAACAAATTCCTTTCAGAATTTTGGCAAATAATTATTCTTCCTCTCCAGGGAATGGAACAAGGAGACATCCTTCCCCCACTTGCAGTTAGCTATTAACTTGAATATGCATTAAAAGGGGATTTGATTTTAAAGGCCAGAAGTGGAAATGTTTCAAGCAGACACAAAAGGGAAATCATGCCTAACTTCGCAATGTAAAAGATAGCCTTCGACCAAACCGAGGCCTTTTTGCAAAATTCAAAATGAGTGACATTGCTTTGAAGCACAGTGCTAAAACTTGCAACATCTCCAGATGGTGAAGCTTCTTGGTGGAGTTAGAGTGAAACTATGACTAATTTGTAGGGGACATAGTGGACAGTAATTGTCAAGGGATTAGCTTAACACATGTGGGTTTCCTACCTGTTGACCGGCTAATGCTTGCATATAGTAAAAACACCTATGCCCTGTATCCAGGAGGGCTCACATGTGGTAAGATAACCCCTTGAAATTCACCAAATGAAGCAGCCGTGCTCGCCTACTTCATTCCAGAACTGGCATTCCAAAGTAGTCATGTCTTCACTCCAACTCTGTCAATATTGGAAACCTGGTGAGCAACTCTGACTTAAATCTCTTGCCCCGTTGTTCAAACTATCTTGCTAGTGAAGGCCACTTGGTTGCGAAGACCACAACTCAGTTAAAATATATGTGGGTGTGTGGGTGGTATTTGGTACGAAAAAACACAATTTGTCCCTAGCATGAGAAAAAAACAAAACCCAGAGACCAGAATGGAGCTCTGCAGATAGGAACTGGCTGAATTCTAAATGGTTGCAATAATTATTGGTGTAAGAGATAAGGTTAGGTGCCCCTCATATACCTCAATGGCGTAGCCGCCCTGAGCCCGGTTTCGGCTGGGGAGGGCGGGATATAAATAAAATTTATTATTATTATTATTATCTGAGTGTACCTCTTTATTTTCTCCAATACAAATGAATGGCTGCCATTCACAACTATAGGAAAACACAGAATCTTGGGACTGTTGTTATAGAAGCAAATGTTGCCTCTGTGTGACACTGTGTGGCTAAACTTTGCTGACATGGCTCCCACTGCAATACACTTGCAGTGCACAAGCCTTCCCTTCCTTACATGGCAGATACTTTGCTAATTCACTATCCAGGTGAAATGGTACTCTCCCCAATCTCACTCCTTTGTACATGCCTTTTCTCTGTGCCCATCCAATCCACTTCTCTAACCTGCTGTCCACGTGTGAATGTAGCGTTTCATTAGGGTTTGCATGTGTAAAATCCAATGCGTGTAGGCTCTCTGGGAAATTGATCATGTTTTTCAGGCCTTCCCCACATTGATCTGGGGAGACTGCTTGGCCTGGTGATCTTGGTGATGGAACAGCCACATGGAGAGGTAGTGAAATCTTACATTTCACCATGCATGCAAGAGCGTACGTGAATTGGGTTTGTGCCTTCTTTATACAGAAGTGTGATCGAAACGCTCTGGTTTATACAATGAGATCCACATGTGCATGGATTACTTATTATTCTTTCATGAGTGGAGATGATATTTCAGGGCAAGCTTTGAATACAGCTTGAAAGGGGGTTTTGCAGAGCATTCCTAAGATTAAAGAGAATAGGCCAGTCATGTCACATGGAACACCATATCAGTGCTCACCAAGATATAAGGTCATGCTGTAATCACTGAGCCTATGCTTTCTACGTTTATTCATTTACCTAACAGCTGGATAAACAGTAGTTTATCTACACTACACTTGTTTATCTACAGAAACTGGTCTATTATTCCAAACTGCAATGTAGCAAATCTTTATGTACAAAATCAAATGCTTAAGTAGTGACTATCATTGCTAAAGGGCAGGTCACTTAAAAATTTGTGCAGCTTGACTACAGAGGACTATTCAGCTGTGCTCATAGTCAAAAGTATCAATGATCTTTTTTTAAGGTATTGTGGCAGGTACCCTTATTGAAAGAACACTGGACAGTGGAGATATTAATTAGAAACAACTTGAAAAAAATAGCACAATCATGCATCTTTTACGGTTTTCAAACAACACATAACATTAAGAGACATACTGTAAGCCAAATGTGAACAGTTAAGAGGTGTTAATTGCTATTAAATTGAAAGACCAATGTTAGGTTAGGATGGCATAAATAAAATGGCAGCATATCATAAACATTCACGTCATCATTGCCATGTGTTTGTTTCTGTAGTCCAACAGTGTTGGGGGTTTTTTTAAGCTGTTCTCTAATTGGAACTAGATTTCAATACTGTCTATTTGACTCTGTATTCCATCAAAATAAAACTGTCATAATTATTTTGCCTGTTTTAATTTCCATATCATTTGATTACTTCAAGTTGTTCACTGTTATCTTTTTTACTAACGGATTATACAACACTTGTTCATATGCTGAGTCCACTCTGATCCCACACCCCAACTTCAGTGAAAGGTACACAGACATAAAAATACATCATAATGCACTGGACTGGAATTTATCAGATTTATGTCTTCTGAAATATAAAATGAAACTGCTCTCAGCGCACAGGTAAAACTGAATAGCAAATGTCCCATGGAGTGCTGGAACTTCCCCTACTCTCAGATGCATTTAAATGCCTTGTGTTAAAGTTTCAGAATGTAAATCTTTAATTTCCATAGGGATATGAAGGCATTTAAGGTTGTTTCAAGATAAGTAGAGTTGGCAGATTAATGGTATTTCTATGTGGGAAAGATAGATTGTTCGCCAACAGATTTAACCAGTTTTTAAATAAAACTACACCAGAGATTCCTTCCTGAACCTTTAGAGTTGAACTGGAAATAAATAAATAAATAATAATAATAATAATAATAATAATAATAATATGTCATTGTGTTTTCCTGAAAATTAAATTGTAAGAATGGAAAAAGAGTGGGAAGATCGGACAGTGGTGGACTTTCCTTCACTGGTGGTTTTTGAGCAGAGGTTGCATAGCCATCTATCATGGATGCTTTAGTTGAGATTCCTGCATTGCAGGGGGCTGGACTAGATGACCCTCTGGGTCCCTTTCAACTCCACAGTTCTATAATTCTATTATACTGCATTCCCCTATGATATTTGTGCAATACACAATAGTAATATTTGACTGAATAATTTAATTTACCGTATTTTTCGCCCTATAGGACGCACCGGCCCATAGGACGCACCTAGATTTGTGGGGGGGGGGGGATAAAGGGGAAAAAATTATTTCCACCCACCCAGGCGTGGGACTGGAGCGGGGCTTCCCCCGACCCCAGCCCCCAGAATGCTTTGGGAGCTTGCGCGGCTGGGGGCAGGGGAAGCCCGAGCTTCCCCCGACCCCAGCCCCCAGAACGGTTCCCAGAGCGATGCCAAAGCTGTGTGCAGCTTTGGCATTGCTCTGGGAGCTTGCGCAACCTTTGGGAGCCTGGCGCGACTTTGTGCCGGGCTCCGGGGGGTTGCGTGGAGCTGCGCCTATCCCGGGAGGGGAAAAAGTGCGTCCTATAGGGCGAAAAATACGGTACCAAGTTAAAATTACAAAAAAGGGAGGGGAAGAGACAACAAGCTTCACCATAAAATGCCATCTTCTTGAAGCAAAAGGGCTAAAATCTGACAGATTGGGGGGGGGGAATGTAATTATGCCAGAATGTCATGCAGAAAAGGAAAAATGGAGCCGCAGCCTGAACCTGAGTGGAAACCCTGATGCAGAACTGTGGAAGGAGACTGGATGACTGATTGTACCATTTTATCCAGGGTTGGAAAGAAGCATACATACTGTGACATTCCTTACGATAATAGTGGCAGAAAATGAAAAGTACATTGAAAAGGAATTTTAAAATCATTTATAGCAATCTTCTAGAAAGACTAGTGCTATGCAAGAAAGCAGTGCTTGCATTTATTTGGCAATCCGTAAGAAAACTTCTGTCACTGTGAGTTTAGAATATATTGTTTAATTTTACCTGCATCTGCGAATCCCAGGCATAATGAGGTGGTGTAAAAATCAAATTAACAAAGAAAGATTTGATGGCTTCTTGTTCCTGCACATTGTGGGACCTCTGTCCCACCACCAGCCAAACAACAACAACTAAGGTATCTACAATGTAGATCTATTTTCATTTTACTTATAATGTGTGTGTGAATTATCGATACTTGTTCAGGACTTACAGCAAGTGTAAGGATTAGTTCAACACTATTGCTTATCTTTTATTTTTATTCAACATACAATTTCTTTACTCTTCAATCATCTAATCAATAACTTACACAAGAAGTCTTCAACTGAGTAATGACTGAGAAGGTTTTGAAAGATCTTACCCATACCAATTTGTCTGCCTAATGCTAAAATTGCTAGAAGGAAAACTGACTTAAGAGTATTTTAAAGTGGAAAAAGACAAACCTAAGTATGAACTCCTGGGACGCGGGTGGCACTGTGTTCTAAACAACAGAGCCTAGGGCTTGCTGATCAGAAGGTTGGCGGTTTGAATCCCCGCAACGGGGTGAGCTCCCGTTGTTCGGTCCCAGCTCCTGCCCACCTAGCAGTTCGAAAGCACGTCAAAAGTGCAAGTAGATAAATAGGTACCGCTCTGGTGAGAAGGTAAATGGCGTTTACATGCACTGCTCTGGTTCGCCAGAAGCGGCTTAGTCATGCTGGCCACATGACCCAGAAGCTGTCTGCAGACAAACGCCGGCTCCCTCGGCCAGTAAAGCGACATGAGCACCGCAACCCCAGAGTCATCCACGACTGGACCTAACGGTCAGGTGTACCTTTACCTTTAAGTATGAACTCCTACATGACTAAGGCATAAAACACTCTGTTGCACTGCTAAATTAAAGGTAAAGGACCCCTGACAGTTAAGTCCAGTCAAGAACAACTCTGGGGTTGCGGCGCTCATTGCGCTTTACTGACCGAGGGAGCCAACGTTTGTCCGCAGACAGGTAAGTGCACAGGTGCATAACTAGTTGTTGTCTTATGAGTCCAGGGAGTAAAGATACAAGAAAGGTACAAGAAACATATACTGAAACAACATTTTTTGGAAAGACTATCAGGAGTTTTATCAGACAAAATTCTGAAGCACTTTCCCTGTGAAAACCTGCCCTTTACTGCTGAACCAGAGTGACCAACAATCTGCAAAAAGCCCAAACTGCCATTTGCTTTGATTCACCATTAAAGAGCAAGCTTTCCTGGCGAAAGGGGTGAGGCAAAAAAAGTGCTCAGACAGGGAACTTTAAAGTGCACACTTGTGCCTAGAAAGTGTGGGGCAAAAGTTACAAAGTGTGGATAAGAGATCTCTAGATTTCCCCCAACTTCTGCCTTTCATTTGGTGCAAGATAGAATCAGCAAAGCAGCAACAAGAAGCTCTCCTACACACACAATTTTCATATTCAGTTATTCACACTGCAGAACCAATGTTTTGCAATTTTGCAGTCATCAGCACTGAGGCTGCTACCCTGAAATTACTATATATTATGTATCCCTCATTCATTTATGGATATTCAAAATGTACTTGCCCTTTGGTACACCCAACCTCCAGACTTTTAAATTAACCGTAATTACATTTTGTTAGATGTGTTTTAATGTTAGAAATATTTGAAATCTAAAAACCTCTGCTATTTCGGAATCAAGTGCATAACCTTAATGTAGGAGGCCCTCCAGTAATGAGCTACTTTATGTATTTTCCCTCCCTGTTACAGCTCCAGAAAGCTGCTCCTCTAGAAAATCAAACTGAACTGGGGGTGGAACATGGGGCCCAATTTTCATCTCCCTCATGTAGCAACTGCAATTATCATCTGATTGGCTGATTTATTCAGCCTTCCATAATGCTACCTTTCTTTGTGACAGTGATTTCAACAAGTAAAATAGCACCTGTTTCAATGGGTGGAAAGTTTTCACAAGGAGACTTTATTAAACACTGGATAAATTGCCAATCAAATGGAAACCTCCATGGTTTCGGTGGGGGAAGAAGAAGCACAATTTCAACATATACAGTTCACATGTTCATCTAAACCTTTCATTTATTTTCCGAGTTAAATTTCACTCTAATTTTTGAATTACACATTCTGAAACAAAAGCATTGACCTGCAAATGAGGATGTGGTTTTCTCTCTCTCTACATGTGAAGTTAGAATTGTGCACGTTGAACACCTGTATTAATATAAATAAAATCAAGGAAAACCATTCTATGTGCATGTTTGGCGGATGGGAACTAACATCCAAACTACAAAACTGGGAACACACACACATTCATATAACACCCAAGAATTATGAGACATTTCTTAAAATTAATATTTAAAGTAAAAAGAAGAATTTTCTAGAGATGATACAAGAAGAAAAGCAGCTAATAATAATAATAATAATAATAATAATAATAATAATAATAATAATAATTTTATTATTTATACCTCATCCATCTGGCTGGGTTTCCCCAGCCACTCATTAATTCTCATTAATTTTAGTTGAAAAGAATATCATGGCACCTTATATAAAACTAATGCTTTCCTAAAACTCAATTTAAAGCAGAAATCTTTGTAACAGCTCCAGCTGAAGCAAAATGGGAGCACACTTACCTGCCCTTAAGTCTCTCCTCTCAGTTTAGCTGAAAACTTCCTATTGACTGTTCTTTATCTTGTGAACAAAATAAATAAACGAAACTTGAGTGGGTGAGAATAATGTTGCCAACTTGAGTGTTTTCACCTTGTACCTGTTGCTATGGAAACCACTTCTTTTGTCCGTATACAATCAAAACAGCAGCTTTGCTGAACTTGGAATTAAAGAGCTGTGATTGGGTCTCAACTCCGAAATGAAAAAGGAAGAAAAGTGGCATGAGGAATATAAAAAGAGTATCAGAAATAATGCAAGATCACTGACAAAAAAAAAAAAAAAATCGGGTTTAATCATTTGTCCTTTTATTCCTTGATTATATGAAAATAAAGGAATGGTAAATCCAAACTAGGATGATCAGGTTGTCCTTTTCTGGTCACCCTAAAACGAGCATTTTGCATATATAAAGAACCCTGAGACACCTGCAACAAATTTCTGCAACAAAAAGCATCTGTGGTTCAAACCCCCACTTTGTCAGGTACATGAACCTTGCAAGTTGGCAGCGAACCTCAAAAACCAACCACATGCTAGGCACAAATTCTGAATATTGTGCTTTCTGATTTGGTGCTTAGTTACATTCTGACTGCATGGGCCATTGATAAGATGCATGCAGCTTGGATTAATGTGTGTTGTCTTAGTTGCTAAGAGACTGCTTTTTTGCATGTTTGGGAATCTCAGTTTCCATCTGACACTGATGACTGAGTAACAGAACTACTAGAACTGGCATTCTGAGAGCAAACAACATATATATGGAAGAAAAAAATCTTGCACCAATTTAATGGCATCTGGGATGCTTTGAATACAACATGCCATTTGCTATATGACCTGGAGCTCCATCTGACTCCTTACCAGTCAACACAAAAACCGACCCTCCAATAAAATTAATGAAGCTATCACCCTGCATTAAGGCTTGTTAGATCAGACCAAAAAACCATCTAATTCAGCATCTACTTTAGGGTGGTCATGCAAGCTACATTTCGCTGGAGTCCTCTCATCTACACCATTATTAAAGTGCAGGAACCCTGGCTTCTTTTCCACATGGTCAGTCTAATCCTGTTCCTATAGTGCGTAATTGAGAGCTTCCAGAAAGACCACAAGAAAGACTTGAAGGAAATACAGTAACTCTCTCCCTCATTGTTGTTCCCCTAGAACTAATATTCAGAGGCATATGGCTTCTGAACATGCCCTAATATTAATGGAAGTTGGGGGTCTCCAGTTCCATTTCAGATTCACTTTTGGCACAGAGAAAATGTTTTTACGTCCCACAAGTAGACAGCTTGATATCTATTATTCTAAGGAAAAACAGAACAGTAACTCAATACACACATGGCATTTATGGCATTATAATGGAAACAGACATGTAATGCACTCACATATCTGATTGTTGAAGCATCTGATCACATCTCAAACTTCCCTTAGAGGAAAATGCAAAGCCAGTGTATGAGGTTTGGCTTACAGAGCAAGGAGAGCTTTTAATTTTCTCAGTGCCCAGCATGACTAAGCCGCTTCTGGCAAACCAGAGCAGCACACAGAAACGCCATTTACCTTCCTGCCGGAGCGGTACCTATTTATCTACTTGCACTTCATGCTTTTGAACTGCTAGGTTGGCAGGAGCAGGGACCGAGCAACGGGAGCTCACCCCGTCGTGGGGATTCAAACCACTGATGTTCTGATTGGCAAGCCCTAGGCTCTGTGGTTTAACCCACAGCGCGGGTGCTGCAAAGATTTTTGGTATTTCAAGTAGGGTGTGTGAAGGAGCAAGAGGTAGATGGTAAGCAGGCAGGAGCAGAGGGGGAACAAGCCACACTTTAACAAAACAACCCAAGGTTTGTTTGATCATCTGTGGGGTGACTTATAGTGAGGTTTGTTTTATGAACTATGGTTTAGCTTTGGCTCAGCATCATTTGTGAAGCTGGCCATTGTGCCTATTTATCAGAGGCTCTGCCATGAGTTTAATCTGAACTTGTGTGGTGTCCAGCAGGACGAAACCACTAGTGCAAAGTCATTTCCAGTGCAAAGAATGTCCTGGCATCACTTCAACCCACTCATACAACCGTTCTGCCAAGCAACATAAATACTTAGGAGAATACGAGATGTATCTGCACTCTGGCTGCAATGATTCCAATGCAACTTTTCTGCCAAGGCTACAGTGCTATGACATTGTTCGTTCTTAATGTCCCCAGTTTCTGTCTCCCCCCATTCACCCAGTCTTTAACAGTAATTGCTCCAGATTCTGGATTACTGCCACATCTGCTCACAACTAATAAATGAAAGTCTATCATATTTCCAATATGAACCAGATATTTTCCCTTCCAGCTCACAGACTTAAGATGTATTATCACCTTCAGGCTTCTTATACATGGTGAAACTAATAGGCTTCTTCAAGCGTATCACTAGTCGGGAAAAGGCTTAAAGCTGGCAAGCTAAGCCAGGGGCTTTCTGGTGCAAATTTGCCAGTAGGGCAAGAAGTTGTCCACTGGGAATGAATTAGAATCTACAGCGGAACAGTTTATTCAGCTGAAAGGGAACATTCCTTTCAGCCTACCTAATGCACATGTATTGTTAACTCGTGGGGGTTCCATGAATTCAGCAGAGGAACTGTGGACTGCAGTTCAAAGAAGGTTTAGTGACAGGAACCTAGGTTTGCACATACAAGCTAGTTCCCTGCAATGAGAGGCAAGCAGCTTTTCTTTTTTTTTTTAGGGGTGGGGAGATCTCTCATACGTCCTTACCCCTTCCTTTGTTTCACTCCAGGTCTTAAACTATGTACAGCACATTTTTAAAAATAGCATTGGAACTTCTTTTTCTAGCAGCATAGTAATGTATTAAAATATGCGCCTCCACCAATATCAACCCTACTAAAGGTCTTTACACCTCTTGGAACACTTTCCCTCTGCATATACTAACAGATGTGGGCCTTATTCACCTCTACGCCTGAGTGGGAAAACACTTAATTCTGTTGCTCTTGCCTGCATTTCGAATTGTCCCGCCTCTTCCATGTGGCTAGGGCAGATCAGCCATGAGAAATTTTAGGATATATCAAAACAATGGACAGGATAGGCACGTTTATCCAACAGATAATTGGAAATAGGTAATATCCTAAAGATTATAGACACCCTATAATTCTGACACATCTGCAAATCCTACTTGGTTGAGACTCTACACTAGCATAATATTTAAAATGGTCCTGACTCAAGCTCTTTTAATTTTTAAGGCCCTGCCATCATCCAATTTAGCTTATTAGAACTGAAAGAGCCTGCAGAAGGAACTTATTATCTTTGACAATATTTGCTTCATCCTACAGAACGAATTAAACTGCACGTGCATAGTTGCGTAAGATTTGCAAAGGTTACAGCTCCTCTTCTTTTTTTTAGGCATTAATTTAACATGCAGGTTAAAAAGAAAATTACAGATAGTACTTCTTGTTTCTGTAATTGATTAAGGGGCTGGCTTTACTTATGCCTGTTCGGTGTATCTCCATTGATTGCAGTGCATGAGCAACACACAAAAAGCATAGCAAAACAGATTAGAAACTGGCCACAAATATCAGTGTAGCATTGCCTTGTCCTATTTGGTGTTGATACGAGAGAATCTCACAAGCAGACACTGAATCACTCCCAGTTCAAAGGACCCCAAAGTGCCAATCCATTACTCATCACTTGGTAAATGCACTTTTGCACATGCTGAATACCCTGTGGTGAAACTAAAGGCCAGCCTTTTCCTGCAGGCAATTCATGTTTCAGTACACAGCACATTTAAATGCAGTCATCCTCTGTTAGTCCAGCAATTCAACAAAAACGTGTTGGAAGGAACATAGCGCAGTAGCTCTAGTCGCAACTACACTTCCCGGTTAAAATTAAGGTGTTTGCTTTATAGTGTTTGCAGCATAATGTGGTTGAACATTTTGTAAGAAAGAGAGGTCACATGCCTCAATGCAGAGGGTTGGATTAGAGAAGTGGTGGCCAAACTCGGCCCTCCAGGTGTTTTGAGACTACAACTCCCATCATCCCTAGCTAACAGAACCAGTGGTCAGGGATGATGGGAATTGTAGTCCCAAAACATCTAGAGGGCCGAGTTTGGCCACCACTGGATTAGAGGAACCTCAGGGTCCCTTCCAACTCTACAATTCTATGATTTTAAGTTTCCAAGACGCTGTGCACAAAAATTCTAATAATCAGTGCTTACAGAATTCTCTGTCTCATGGCACATTTTTCCTACCTGTGAATTTGGATTTCCCCAATCCTAGGAAACCCGAATTTGGATTTCCCCAATCCTAGGAAAACCCAAAATGTACAGCAAAATGCAAACCCTATCTGCTTCCACCTGGTGTGCTGCTGTTTGCAATCTTTTCAGTTAAGGTGGCACCAGAAATATCTGTGTGATCTGACACAAGCAGGATTGCGGTGGGAATCCAGAGTTTCTGTTTGTTTGCAGAATGGAAGGAAAAGGAGGAGGGCTTTGTGCTGCTTTCCCACTTCCAGTCACTCACTGTAGACTGGAGAAAAGACCTGGAGGACAAGGCATGGCTTTGCTTTGGATGGAAGATGAAGGTTTATATGCAGGGCCACCTTATAGCTTCTTAAACCTTGCTAGCACATTGGCTTTCAAATGCCCTCACAAAGCAGTGGTTTGGGTCCTTTAGGACTCAAAGGAGCCACACTGAATTGGCTGTTTGGCTTGTGAAACTGTGGGTTGAATTCGGATTCCTGGCCTTGTGTGGACCTGCCCTCTGAATCAACATCTAATTCAGAGCCCATTGAGACTTTCTAAAAGCCATAAATCCAGCTTAGAGCTTAAGAAAAAGCCAAAAAACAGTGTGGACTACCACAACAGGCTAAGAACAAATTAAAATTAAACAGATTTGCATGTCTACCAAAATGCACAAGGGGCAAGCTTTGATCATGGCTGGTATGGACATAATGATAAGCTTTAGGTGAGCTTTAGGCTTGTGTGCTCCCACCGCTTTCTCAAACACAGCTGTAAGGCACTTTCAGATTTGCCAAAACCAGAAGCAACTAATCCAGTGAGATAGAGCCACAGTAGCTTCTTAACAGTGGCTTTGCTGCAGCTTACTGAGAGGGAGAGCTGGCAATATATTGGTTGTGCGGGCCCAATGGTGGAGCCATTCTGGCACTCCTCCTGGTACCTCCACAAAGTTCTCCTTCCCTCCGCACCACCTTTTCCTTCCGTCCTGGTAACTGGCTAGCATTAATGTTCCACCTCACCAGGTGAGTCACTTCTGATTACAACCATGATTTGTTGAAACAAACCAATTGCAAACCGTAGTCAAAGATGTTGGTGTGTTCCAACAACATATAGTTAAGACAAATCACAATTTAGGGCTCGGCTACAACACTAAACTTTGGTTAAATTAAAAAGGGAGCAGGATATTCCCCTGGCGTGCACAACAGGGAATAGTGCACAAGTCCATGCCTTCCTGAGGTCTGTCTTCGTAATAATGGTTTAATGTTAAGTGCAAACTGGGCCATTGCCTTCAAACAGCGAACCTTGTGCAGCACGATCCTATTTATGCTTTCAGGAAGTAAATTCTACAGTTTCAGTGAAGTTTATGTTCAAGTATGTGGGCATCAGGTTTAGACATAAGAAGCTACAGTTAGTACTGTGTATAAACCATGGATTTGGCCAGGCAGAACCTGAATAATAAACATCAAATGCCTTGTCATTTTTAAGTAATGTTCAATAATCCATCTCAAGGGAGATAAAAATTTCATTTGCCATACTTCATATTTCTTTGCAGCTCCAAATACTGATATTCACTTATTGCTGTTGCTTTGCACCTGCTTATCATTACAATGGGCTTCATTGTAAGCATTTATCACCACATACAATTTTGATAGAAACATTATATTACAGGATAAATAGATGAATAATGACAGATAAATTATGGCAATCTGTTCAACTAGGATTATAATAGAAAAGAGATATCAGATCTGAGTATACAGCAGCCAGATTTCTTTTTATTCTTTTTATTCTTTTTATTTTAAAGAGCAGTGAGGACTGACAGGTCTTTGGAAAAGTAATACAGTTTGCTATAAACCTTTAATACCACAACATGATCATATTGATTATTAAACCATAAAAAATAAATAAAGTGCTACAAAGTGAAATATGTTTGTGTGTGCAAGTGATGGAACTCTGGTTCAAGGAAAAGATTTACTCAAGAAGACAAATAGTGTTTTCTACCCTGAGATCATTCAATTTGTGTTAAGAAAAATCATCAGGTTAGAATACAACAAAGCAAGTTCTCTGGAGCGAGTGCTTCATCTTTTAAAAATTACAGTATGCACATTACTGGCTTATTAAAAGAAAACATTTGCCAGTGGTTTTATAATATTCTGTGAAACAGAATAAGTGATACTGAATTTTGCAGGTCTAATGGAAATTTGATACCATCTGTTTCCTAGCATTGCTTAAGGTAATTAACATAATTGATCACTGTCCTAAAATATGGCCAGAAGGAATAGGAAAACTAGCTTTTACTAATTAAACCATTTATAGAGAGAAAAAAATATGAGATTTTAATCAAGTCCCTTTCTTGTGGTTCTCTAATACTTTAATTTGTCATTTCTACTTGGTGCTTTGGAAATATCATATTTATAGGAAATATAACATTATCCATATTCATTCAATCAATCAATTTTTATACCGCCCTTCACCTGAAGATCACAGGGCAGTTTACAATATAAGAACACAAAAATATGTAACATAGTAACAAACAAAAACCAATAACCTCTCCACACACGGTTTAAAAGGGCATAGGATTGCTTAATTAGCCAAAGGCTATATCTTGTGCTTCTGATGTTGTATAAGAATACCTCATGATTTTGTAGCCTGCATTTCTTTTCCTGCTTACATGACCTCTAGAACCCTGGTAAATCTTCACATTGATCTGCATCATTGCTTACAGCAGTAAACCTGTATCAGAATCTACTATATTTAGCAAGTGCAATACCTAGTTAAAAGTTATGAGAGTTCTAAAGTAGAATAAATCTGCAATCCTATACCCAAAATCAATAGGATCTACTTCTGAGTAGACTCGCCGGCTGGCACTGCAGATCACTTCTTTCAATCGAGCTGTGGCCTATTTGAAACAGATCCATACACACATACTAAAATATACTTTAGAATAGCCCACAATGAGTTTCCAACACAGCAATACATCACTGGCTCATGAGTCTTCTAGGAGAGGCTCCAAAATAGTACCACAGCTTTAATGTACCTTTAATGAGTCTGTTCTACATCAGGGTTATAGCATCACCTGAGCTGAACACAGCAAATGATCCAGATTCTTGGATACGTACAAGGCTGGTGACTTCTTGCAAGCACAGGTACTGGGGAGACTGCATGGGGTAAACAGTTCTGTTGCAGTTCAAAGAATGTTGCTGTACAGCCGCTACTTAGTGGAATGGCAAGTGAACTCTCCCACGTTTCATGGAGGAACACTGGTTCACTAACACACAGAGGAAAACAAGTGGCAGGGAGAACCTGCCCCTTTTCCCCACCAAATTGCCAAGTAAAAGGGTAAAACACTTGCATAAAGAACAGACACCCCAGTGGTGGGTCAGGTCACTCAACTCAAAAGATGTCGTATGGCAATGCCAGAACCAGTAAGCAGGTAGGCCCAGATGCTATTCCTGGTTTCTCTTGAACTGTCAGTGGCTAGCAAAAGCTGAGAGATGTATCTCAAACATGCAACATTTGGGTTCACGTGCAATCGTGCAGGCATTAGCTAGCTGTCTCTAAGTCCTGTCACATGTATTTGCTGCCAAAACCATATTTAAGAGGAGTAATACTCCCTACATCTTGCCTGTGCGAACAAACCTGCAGCGGCACCAGCGTTGCCACATTTTTCAGTAACAGTAGGCTCATAATTTATTTAAAGAAATTAATTTACTCTTTAGTCACTTACACTGCAATCCTATAACACTTACCTGGGAAAAAGTTCCATTTGATTCAATAAATGTGCTTCAGGGCAGACATGTGGAGGATTGTGTTGTTAAGAAATTAAAGCAAGGATCAGCAACATGATGCCCACGGGTACCCATGCACCCACACAGATCTTTGATGGTGCCCACAGAATCCCCTGCCTCCCTGCACCAGTGAATTTCAGCTTGAAAGAAGCATTCCATTGTAGCCAATAGAATGGGTTATGATTTGTGCTTGGTTGCTGTGTGTGTGTGTGCGATACCCACAACAGTTTCTCAAGCTGAAATGTGCCTGCTGGCCCAAAAAGGTTAGCGTCCCCTGAATTAAACCACTGCCCTGCTAGCAGTTACCTAGTTATTTATAGTTAACATTGATTATAGTGAACATTGATTATAAAGTGTTACCTTAACCAAATTAAACCACATCCCTGAGTCAACTCTTAAATATTAGTGAAGATTGCTCCTTCCCTTGAGCAAAAGCACAGTGTCATCTTTTAATTTGTAATTCATGTATTAATAATTGCTGTCATATTTGTACAGTGAAATGAAACATATTGCAACCCAGGATGACATTTCAGTATTCAAATCCATCTAACTAAGAGTAATCTGAATTCACAAGACCTACAATCAAAGAGAAAAGTGACAAGTGCAAGGGGAGTGATAGATAGATGAAAGTACTTTTGACAAAAGCTGTGAAGTGAGTTCCCACTGAGGGATGATTTTCGCTAGTCTCCAGGTATAACATTATGCACACTGATGAGCTGATCAACAGTACAGAACTTCTACCCAGCTGTAATCAAGAGTGATTGATGGTTGGGACAAAAAAAGTTGATTATCATGACAAGACCACTGATGCAGAGAAAATAAGCAGCGCTGGAGAAAGGCGAAATCCTATTCTCAGAATATCCCTAAAGACTTCTTTATAAGGCGTACAAGAAGGCGTTTTATGCTTTTAACAATGTGCTTCAGTACAAATGCAACCTATTTATGCAGCAGTGTCCCCACCAACTACACACTTAAACCTGCAGAAACCCACCAGATTTGTAAGTCATTTCACTCAAAACTCATTTTTTCAAAGCTCTATCTATCAAGAGTGCAGGTCAATACTATGAATACACCTGTATGTTTGTTCTTGCAGGGGAAAAAAAGCATATTTCTGAGAGCTGCAGGGGACTCATTTGAAACTGCCTTTTTGGATTTCATCTGCAGAAGCAGTGAGTCCCTGATGGCAATTTTAGACCTTTAAATGCTTCATTTTCAATTCATATCAAAACAGAAGCTTAATCCAAAGTGACATACCTTTATAAATATTGTTTCAATGTGAATAAAATGCACTTAGCTCAAGATAAGCATAGCTTAACATTGGTATTTAGTTCAGTTTCCAAATTGCACTTTTTCAGCATGTATTAGTATGAGCTCTGAGAAGCTGAAACACTATTCCAAGTAAATATAGTCAGCAACGAAAATTCAGCACCGTAGATTTTTGCTCCGAAATTGATTCATACAACTTACAGTATGTCCAATGTACACAAGCTAGCTGAACTGTGGCATTGGTCATAATGAGGCTGGTCTGCTCTGCTAGCCATTATGTGCAGAATACTCACAACGTGAATCCAGTAATTTCCTTTGTGTAATCACAATTTTGTATCCTTTTGGGGTACAAAAGGGGGCACTGTGGCATAGACAGGAAAGGCCAGATGAGTTGTGGCACATCAATACTCCACAGTTTAGGGTAGTTTTTATGTGACAGCATCTTGTAGTTTGTTCAGGTACATCAATAATTCTGTTCCTCCATGGACAGTTGTGAGTCAAAAATGACTCCCAAGCTGCGCACCTGCTCCTTCAGGGGCACAGTTGCCCCATTCAGGACCAGGGAGTCCCCCACACCCACACGCCTGCCCCCTGTCTTCATATAGATATTAAAAAGCATGGGGTAGAGGACGGAACCCTGAGACACCCTGCAAGTAAGAGCCCAGGGATCTGAACATTCATCCCCCAACACCACTTTCTGGACACGGCCAAGGAGAAGGGAGTGGAACCACTGTATAACAGTGCCTCCAGCTCCTCTAAACGGTGCAGAAGGATGTCATGATTGATGGCAACAAAAGCCGCTGAAGGATCCAGCAGAACTAGGAAACAGCTTTCACCCTTGTCCCTAGCCTGCCAGAGATCATCGACCAGTGCGACCAAGGCAGTTTCAGTCCCATGATAAGGCCTGAACCCCAACTGGAAGGGATCCAAATGGTCCCCATCCTCCAGGCAAGCCTGAAGTTGTTCAGCAACCACCCATTCAATCACTTTGTCCAAGAATGGAAGATTTGAGATTGGGTGATAGTTGGTCGTATCGGCCAAGTCCAGAGATGTTTTTTTAAGAAGCGGTTTAATGACCACCTCTTTTAGCAGGGCTGGGAGGACTACCTCACAGAGGGAAGCATTCACCACCCTGCAGAGCCCATTGCCCAGCCCTTTCCGACTCACTTTTATGTACCTCTTGCCATCAGCCCACCCCATCCACAATTTGGCCAAACAATTTGCCCAAACTGAGAACTTTCTGCATGGCTCTAGATGCGGGGGGGGGGGGGGGGGGAATGAACTGAGCTAAAGTATTCAATTAGTTTTTACAGCACAACATTAGGGCCATCCAGTTTCAGACTGAGTTCAAGTGCTATTACCAGCTTCTAAAATTATGTCTTAGGAAAAATATGGTAATGTTTCAAAATTTGCAGCACATGCCTATAAAAGCAGAAGCCATCGCATATCCAACTGTGCAAAAATGTATTAGGATGTTCTCAAATTAGTTATGTGTTCTGTATAAATGCAGGGCATTCTCCAATATTTGATTAGGCTTCCTAAGGCAGAATATCAAGATGTTCTGATGTTCTGTACGCTTTCTGTGTTATATTGATAGAAACGTCAGATATTCACTGAGAATATTAACATGAACAACTTCCTAGTATTCCCCCCCCCCTTTCATTACAGTGGTACCACGGGTTACATATCCCTCTGGATACGTAATCTTCGGGTTGCAAACATGGCAAACCCAGAAGTGTATACTTCTGGGTTTCGCCACGTGTGCGTGCACAGAAGCGATCTGCATGCTGCGCGCATGCGCAGAAGGGTGCCTCCAGTTATGGACTTTTCAGGATATGGCCGGGTCTCCAGAATGGATCCCGTCCATAACCAGAGGTACCACTATATTTTTCAGTTGCCAATATATGCCAGACTTTGTAGAAAAGCAAGAAAATAAGGTTGCCATATTCTGAAGAGCAAAAAAGAGGACACATTTGCTGACTTCTAACAATGGATCGCTATGATGACTCTTCCCATGAAAAAGAGGGCGTGTCCTGGAAAAAGAGGACATATGGCAATCCTAAAATATGCCAATGTATTCCACACATGAGAAAATATCAGGAATGTTACATCCGAGTGGCAAGCCACCGGCCCCCCAAACCATGTCCAGCTCTTCCCCAAGCCTTTTCCCCCTACCACATTTGCCTGTGCAGCTGAAGAGAAGTTTCCCAGGCACTGTGGTTTGTTTTCTTCCAGTCGGCCTAGGCACCTATCTGCTCTTCCTTTCCCTCCATGATCAGCAGGCTTCCATATAACTTTAACTATAGCTATATATAATTCAAGCTGTAGAACTGAAATTGCAGAAAGGAGAACCGAAAGAGAAAAGCTGAGCCGATGAGTATCAAGTAATCATATACATTATTGCTCCATAACCATGAGGCAAATGTGAAATAATATCATACAGGTTCCATTGCCAAAAAAGCAAAGCAAAGCAAAAACCCAAACCCATTATCTCATGCATACATATTTTTAAGAAGATATAAATTATCTACTTACATCCGAATTAAATCTCAACTGGCAAATGTTGCACGATATGATTTGCTTTCTTCTGTGAGGAAGAGGAACCCCAAACGTATGATTTATTACAGCTTTTTGAATTGGGTCCATCTGCAACAAAAGGAGGAAAAATAAAAGCTTTTCTATTCTCTTGGAAGTCTGCCAATTCTGCTAACAATGCTTAATGGAATTTACACACTGCCAATGGATCGTATCCAACCAAGCTTTACACAGAGTAGACCCACTGAAATTAACAGACTTACATTAGCCATGTCCATTAATTCAAGTTCATCTATGCTGAGTATGACTCCCACTGGATACAACCCAAAGTCTTATTTTCTTTTTAAACATTAGCAGTACAACCCTTGTAAGTCTTCTTAAAAGTAAGTATCACGGAGTTCAATGGGGCTTTCCTTCCAAATAAGTGTGCACAGGATTGCAGCCCAAGATACCACTTTCTTTCTTTCTATCTGTACAGTATAGATGTAGCAATTTTATTTTATTTTAAGCAAAAAATAAAAATTGGGTGTAAATGAAACAAAGAGCTCTGAAGGGCACACCGGACACAAATTTGGAAAATCGCATTGCAAGAAATTGATGGATCCTAAAGAAATGTGCTGAACATTCTGACATGTCAGACTGTTCTTTCTCAACTTTAGTTAGTTACTACACAAGATCTGAATGTTTCCTCCCTTGCTTCAGTGTTAAAGAAACTCACTTCAACTTTCACATATATTGTGTTTTTCTGGCACAGAAAGTGGGATCATTTCTCCTTCTTGGCTCTTTTTGGTGTGTGTCTGCAGTAACTCTCAAGTGGGAAGAATATGGCAAAAGAAGCATGCTATAAGACAAATTAAGATAGAAGACTCAAGGGAAAATAGAAAGGAACAAGTAGTAGAATGGATTATTGTGTCAAGGACTCATTGTGCAGTTACTTTTAGCTCTCGCTTGCTTCACAAGATTTCTGAATCATTAATATTTTTTGATGTTTAAATATTTATTATTGAGCAATGAGAGACATATTTTGCATTTTATTTGAAGTGCAAAAAAGGATAAATATATCACAGATGCAAAGAAAAATGACAAGTTCTTTATTTTTGCAACATGGCCAACCTATTTCAGCTACAAATGCTTTCCTTGCTTCTTCATGAAGCAATCTCAAAACTTTCTGTTCTCAAAGACCATGGGTAGGCAAACTAAGGCCTGGGGGCTGGATCTGGCCCAATCACCTTCTAAATCTGGGTCAGGGAATCAGTGTGTTTTTCCATGAGTAGAATGTGTCCTTTTATTTAAAATGCATCTCTGGATTATTTGTGGGGCATAGGAATTCATTCTCTCTCTTTCCCCCCAAAATATAGTCCAGCTCCCCACATGAGGGACAGTGGACCGGCCCTCTGCTGAAAAAAATTTGCTGACCCCTGTAAGACTAATAGGGAGAATCAGTAATAAAATAACACGAAAGCAGAAAGGCATGGAAGAAGAAACTATCACCACACATGTCGCTACCCATATTGCAGAACACTGCTCCACAGAGGGAAAACAATAGGGATATGCTTGTCTAAGCAGTTGAAAATGGCCACAAAAGTGGCAGTTGGAAAAAATGGGAAGACTACAGAGGAAACACAGGAATGAACTGGATCTGGAGTTATGTCATCTGAATTCTCCAGAACAACTGAATAAGAGGACTGTATATGGAGACCTCCAATTTTCCACCTCCATTTGCTGGTGGTGGATTGGCACAAGCCATTTTGGAGGGAGTGCCAGGCCTAATGAGCACAGCAACTCTTCTCAGCAGATCTGGCCCCTATGAGGCAGTTGTGGAGACTGAAGGTCCCTGCATTCCCACAGCTACCTAAATCTCTGTCTTCCCTGGGTCTTTCCCAAGCAACCTGAGACTATACTGGTGTGCCTGTCTCTGTTGCTCCCTCTTCATACCTCTTCTGGTCCTGGGAGACCGGGGTGGGGGAGCTTGTCATTGCAGCAAGGGGGGCACCCTGGCTTCTTCACCAGCCTCACTCATCTCTGCTTCTTGGCCTCCCTCGTCTCCTGCTTCCGCTTCCGGACTTCTCTCTGCCACAAACTCTCCCTGCTCACTAAACCCTGTTACCTCTTCAGCTTTCTACACCACCACCTCCCAGCCTTCTCCCTGTTCTCCATCTGACCACTCATTGTCACCCCAACACCAGTTCCTGGGCTCTGCCTGAGCTCTTTTTCCTTGGGGGTTCACCAGCTGGTGCCTCCTACCATTCCTCTGCTTTCAGCCAGTCCATGACACCGGGGGGGGGGGTGAGAGAAAGCCTTGTTGTCTCTATGGTAAGTCTCCCACCCCCACTCCAAATGACAGGAATCGCTTCATAGTTTGGGTTTCTTTAACTCCTTTTTGGGGGGTTTGCCTGAAATGCCCATCCCAAATCAGGTGAACCTCAAAACAGTGGCAAAAAGGAATACAGGCCTAGTATCTATTTGAGCCCTAGTAGCAATAACTGCAAGCACCCTTAAATCTGAATTTAATGCCAAGACATTGAATCAAATTCTGCATTCATGATCTCTTAAAACAGAACCCATGACCATTTTTCAAGCACAGATATGAAACATATGAGTCAGCTAGCTTTTCTATGTATGGAAGGGATTCTAGGAAAAACAAACATCTCTTGAGATCAAGCACTATAAATAGGACACGAGAACATTTATTATTATGGTACTGATTATGACCTGGGACTGACTGCACATCAAAGGCATAATAATCTAGCCCCTGGTTCCAGAATATGCCATTCTGCATCCCAACCGAAAAATCTACTGGACTTACCTATATCAACCGAAGCACACAAAAATGTCCTATACTGTACTCACAAAGTGTATTTCTCTTATTAAGGATCTAGGATTCTACAGGCTACAAAATGTATCTCTAAAATGTGAACCTCATGATTTGTGCTTGTAGTTCTATATGCAAAGAGGTTTGGATGGCAGCCAAAGTGATTAAGAAAAGCCGGTTCAGATGCAGAAATCTGTACTCTGCCAATTGCTGTTTGATACAGCAAGTCAGAATTGCTTTTCCAAATATAACTCCATAAATCCCAGTCCCTAACAAAGTCAGGGCAGACAGGCAAGTGAGGGTGAGTGCACTAGAATTATATTAGGCTCTAGGATTTTCTCCTAGAGTAGTTTTGTGGGGAGGGGAAGGGGAAGGCTGCCAACCCATAAAGTTTTAAATAAATATTAAGTAAGTGCCCAAATGTTTGTTACAGGAAAGGGATGCTGGCAAGTGGACCACACATACTCTCACCCATACACATTTGTGAACTCTGAGAAACTGAGATAAAAAAGGGCAGGGAATATGAATGGTCTGCTTGAATCAGAAGAACAAAGTAAAAGAAATGGACCATCAGGACAGATAAAGCGGAATATATTAGAAATCTGATAAGTGTTTGATTATTTAGAAACATATTCTCAACAATCTGTATATAAAGATAGCAGGCATTATAGTTCCTTGTTCTTTTCTCTAACTTTTCCAGGAACCTGCCTGTGAAACCCCTAAATGTTTATTCAAAGCCCTTGCCTCTGCATTTGAAATCCTGAAATCCCTTTTTTTGGAATAACCTCCTGGTTTTAGTGCAGCATGCAAATAATCCTGCAAGTTCTCTATAACCATTTTTCAGTCTCATCAAATGGTGTCTGGGCTCTAACCATGTGAAAAGCACAAGGGAATATATGAATGCTATGCTATGAATTGCCAATAGTATCTTTATTCTGTAATCCCCTCCATCACCACGTTTGTTCCGTTTAGGTGCTTTTTAAAGGTTGAAAGCCTACATGCACTTACGTGGGGGTAAATTCCATTAAACTTAATGTGGCTTACATCTGAGTAGCAGGGAGCCAACAGGATTTGCCTGAGTAATTGTTGCAGGGTAGGCTGTCGTCTCAACACAGGTAAGACAAACACAGCTGTAGGCTTAAACTGGATCATTTACTTCATATTACTTGCTACAACAGAAGAAAGGAAGAAAGGTGAAAGAGAAACTAAACCCACAAGTTATGGGCCCAAGCATACCCAAGAGTTCCCAGTCATCCTTATGACTTACTTGTAGCTGCCTACAAGGAAACTTCCAAAAATGCCTGCTGACCTAAAGCCAGTAAGACTAAGCCTTATAGCTATGTCTGCCATCCTTGAGGTGAGACAAAGCACCTACTCTGCAACATAGAATAAAGGTGGCATGTATTGTGCTCCACTGGCAAAAGCCACTATACTCCCTGATCTACACTCCACATGGGTCTGCCACTAAAGATAACTTGGAAACATCAACTGGTCACCACCACCACCACCCCCCACAAAAAAAGACCCCAAATACTTTCTGGGGTACCTCATTTCCAATTAAGGAGTTTCAAAAGAATGTTTAAAGCCCTAAACAACGGGGATCGAACCTTCAACTTTGGCGTTGCCAGCACCACACTCTAACCAACCATGTAAATCAGGCATAGGCAACCTCGGCCCTCCAGATGTTTTGGGACTACAACTCCCATGATCCCTAGCTAACAGGACCAGTGGTCAGGGATGATGGGAACTGCAGTCTCGAAACATCTGGAGGGTGGAGGTTGCTGTCAGGGAACTGCCATCGGAAGGACAGGTGGTGAGAAGGCTTCAGCAGAATAGGAGAGCCTCCTCTTCAGGAGAAGAGGGAACCAGTAGGGGGAGTGCGGGAGCTCCAAAGGAAAGGGAGTCGGAGGGGAGGCTCTGGGATACTACCAGTGAGAACAGCGAGGAGGTATCAGAACAGCCCATAAGGACTCCCACCCCCCGCCGGAAGCTGTCACGCAGGGAATCCAGGAGGCGCATGTCTGTGAAACAGCTCTTATGTTGGAAACGTTTCCGCAAACGCCCACTGTCAGATTCTACCAGCGACTGAGGGAGCCATGCTCAAGGGCTCTTCTCAAGGCAGGGTTTCACTACACAGAGTGAGCTCTGAGGGATCCAGCTTTAACGCACAAGCTGCTCATTATCCCACCACAGCAATCTGACAGTCCCTGAAAGCAGCTTGTGCAAAGAGAGGCATCATGAGCAACCCAGCCGGAGGCGGAGATGGGGGAGCAGCTGCAGCCGGTCCTAGCCTGGAAGAAAGGTACAGGATGTTGGAGGTACAGTTAGCTCTGCAAGCGGCGAGGCTGGAGGAGAGGAGGGGTCATGATGCAGAAAAGGGGAAAGCCGCCCAGCTCTCGAGGAAAGTGCCAGGACTGGTGCAGAAGTTTGGGGGTGATCCCAGGAATTATCAAGCCTTCAGGACAGAGATGCAATATGCCCTCAATCTGCAGTTTGATGATTTTCCTGATGAGGATTCGAGGGTTGGTTTTGTGATTGGGCATCTCGAAGGCACAGCCCGGGATTGGGTGAGGCCACTAATGGCAGCCAATAATGAAGCCCTAAGGGACACAAGGAAGTTTTTTCGCGCCATGGATCTGATGTTTTCCAGCGAGATTGAGCAGGGAGTGGCGCGCAGGCAGTTAATGGCGTGTAAACAAGGGAACCGATCTGTCCGTGAGTACTGGACTGAGTTCACCATGTTGATCCATAAATTAGGATGGGATTTGTCAGCGGAACCGATACAAATGCTGTTCGAAGAAGGACTATCTTCGGCAGTGAAAGACGAACTTTCCCGGGGGCCCAGGGCGGAGTCTATGGACCTTCTGACTAAATCAGCGCTGGCCATAGGGTCACGCCAGGAGGCCAGAGCCTTGGAGAAGCGGGAAGGGAAAGGGGAGCGTTGGAGGGATTTCCGCATTCCAGAGATGCCAGAGCAGCCTTCTCTGCCAGCAGAGCCGATGGAAATCGGAACAGCGCGCGCGCGCGCAATTTCAAACCCCAGTGAAGGGCGGAAGAAGGAGGGGAAAGGCGCCAAGAAATGTTTTCTCTGCCAACAGCCAGGTCATTTTGCCAGAGTATGTCCGCAAAGAAAGGAATGGCAAGGAATGGCGGGAGCTGTTGGGGAGGAGGGAGAAGGAGCTAAGGAGCAAGTAAAAGCCAACGCCTGGCTGCCACCGACGGGGCACAGCAGCCAGGCCAAGGAACAGTAAATGTGCCCACGCCAGAACCCCCAAGACCAGCTCTTGTAATAGAGGTATTGCTGGAGCTGGCAAACGGACACCCACTAAAAGTGAAGGCGCTATTAGACTCAGGCAGCTCCTGCAACTTTATGAGTAAGGAGTTTGCAGCCGCCCATCAGATACAAACCATTCCTTTAAAAAATCCCCTGCAGGTGACCACGATTGATGGGAGGGCGCTGTTGGGGGGAGAAGTAGACCAGCAGACGGTCCCCATGACAATGAGGGTGGCAAGACACACGGAACGGATAGCGTTTAATATAGCCACGTTGGGAGGAGCGCCCATCATTTTGGGGATGAGCTGGCTAGCGCTGCATGATCCGCTTGTGGGATGGCATCAGAGAGTGGTTTCCTTTGGGTCAGCACATTGTATGGGACACTGCACAGAAAAAGGGGGCCAAGCAGGCACTCAGGCCACGTTAGCAAAGATAGAAGCAATGGAACAAGGTAGGGTACCACGACAATATGCAGATTTTGCCGACGTCTTCAGCGAAAGGGAAGCAGATAAACTACCCCCGCACAGAGCCTTTGACTGCCAAATCAACTTACTTCCAGGAGCGCAATTGCCAGTGGGCAAGGTGTATGCAATGTCTGACAGAGAGATGCAGGAGCTAAGGGAGTTTATTGACAAAAACCTCAAGCGTGGGTTCATCAGGGAGTCACGAGCGGTGGGGGGTAGCCCAGTGTTCTTTGTAGACAAAAAAAACTCGGACAAACCGAGATTAATTGTGGATTTCAGGGCCCTAAACGCAGTGTCCGAACCCGTGACCTTCCCTATGCCCAGAATCGATGACATTCTGACCCGGGTGAGAAAAGGGAAGATTTTTACCAAGCTGGACCTGAGGGGGGCGTATAACCTGATACGTATGAGAAAGGGAGATGAGTGGAAAACCACTATGTTCACCCCCTTGGGGGCATTTGAGTACTGCGTTATGCCTTTCGGCCTCCAGGCGGGTTCCGCAGTATTTCAATCATTTATTAATCACGTACTAGGACCATTGCTGTACAAGAACTGCGCTGCGTTCTTGGACGATGTGCTGGTGTACTCAGAGGATGAAGAGCAGCATGTGCGAGATGTAAGAGAAGTACTGAGCAAACTGCAAGAAAACCAGCTGTGGGTGAAACTGGAGAAGTGTCAGTTTCACGCCAGGGAGGTGGAATTCCTTGGGTACCGGTTGTCGGACAAGGGGCTGGCCATGGATCCTAGCAAGGTGCAAGCAGTGCTGGAATGGAGGTCACCGAAAACTAAGAAAGATGTGCAGAGGTTTTTGGGGTTCGGAAACTTCTATCGGAAGTTCATCAAGAACTTCGCCCATTTAACAGCCCCCATCACGGATTGTCTCAGCAGTAAGAAGAAATTTGTCTGGACGGAAGAAGCGCAGCGAGCTTTCGAAAGTTTAAAGAGGGCGTTTGCTTCGGAAGAACAACTTTTACACGTGGATCTGCAGCAGCCGATGAGGGTGGAAACCGACGCGTCTGACAGAGCGGTGGGGGCCGTGCTTCTGCAGCCAGGAGCGAATACGTCGGAATGGAAGCCGTGTGCCTTCTTCTCGAGGAAATTGAACAAGTCTGAGAGGAATTATACAGTGTACGACAGAGAACTACTCGCTGTCCACGAAGCGTTCAAGAGATGGAGACACCTGTTGATTGGAGCGCAACACAAGGTTCAAGTACGGACAGACCACAAAAATCTAGAATACTGGAGGACAGCCCGAGTGTTGAACCAGAGACAAGTAAGATGGGCGCAAGAGTTCTCCAAGTTCAATTTTGAGATTTGCTACGTGCCAGGGGCTGAGAATGTCAGGGCGGACGCTCTCTCCAGAAAACCTGAGTACTTGGAGGGGGAAGGAGGGGCGGAAGAAAGACATATCATCTCAGAGGACCACTGGGTTTGTGGGGCGGCATTGGTGGGGCAAAGAGAACTGGTAGAGGGTATTGAAAACGATGAATATGCCCAAGAGAAACTTAGGGAACTCAGGGAGACAGGTGAAAACGCAGGGGGGTTTGAGGAAAAGAACGGAAAACTATATTACAAAGGGGCGCTCTACATACCAGGTGGGGAACTAAGAGGGCGAGTGCTTAAGCAGTTGCATGACAGCCCCACGGCCGGGCACTTCGGGCAGCACAAAACCATGTGGTTGGTTACCAGGGAGTTTTGGTGGCCCAAGGTGCGGGAGGACGTGCGGGAGTATGTCAGGGGATGCGACAGGTGCCAAAGAGCAAAGGGAGAGAGGTTGGCGCCAGCGGGGTTATTGGAACCCTTACCCACCCCAGAAAGGCCATGGGAGATGGTTTCCATAGACTTCATGACCGATCTACCGAGATCCAAAGGGAAAACCGCGGTCCTGGTGGTGGTAGATCTACTAACTAAGATGTGCCACTTTATAGCTTGTTCTCATGCAGTGACAGCGGAAGAAACCGCAAGGTTGTTTGTGGAGCACATTTTTAGGTTGCATGGCGCCCCCTTGAGGGTTTTGAGCGACAGAGGAAAACAATTTACTTCTAGGTTCTGGAGGAAACTAATGAGCATGTTGCATGTGGAGGTAAGTTTTTCCACCGCCAGGCACCCAGAAACAAATGGGCAAGCAGAAAGGGCAAACGGGGTTTTGCAACAATATCTGAGATGTTATGTAAAGGACAGAGAAACTGATTGGGTGGACTGGTTACCTCTGGCAGAATTTGCCTACAACAACGCGGAGAACGCGTCCACAGGGGTGAGTCCCTTTCTAGCCAATTATGGGTGTCATCCTCGGGCGTTTCCAGGAGAGGGCGGGGGAAGGTGGAGTGTACCTGCAGCGGAAAATTTTGTTGAAGAGATGGAAGCGATCCACCGTCAGCTCCAACTCAACTTAGAGAAAGCCAAAGAAGAATATAAGAAGCAAGCTGACAGAAATAGGAGGGAAGGCGAAACCATAAGGGTGGGTAACCGGGTGTGGCTATCCACCCAAGGACTGCCGTTCAAGGGAGGGTGTAAGAAATTGAGACCCAAACGATTGGGACCCTTTGAGGTCATACAGCAGGTCAACCCAGTAGCATTCAAACTCCGATTGCCCAGTCACATGAAATTGCACCCAGTATTTCACAGGTCATTACTGTCGCCCTACAGAGAGGGGTGCGAGTGGGGGGAACGTGAGAGGGAGGTCACCCGGACACCCGTCATAGAAGAGAGAGAACGCAACATGGATGTGGCAGGGATCATTGATTCCAGGTGGAAGGGGAATCAGGTGGAATACTTGGTAGAATGGGAGGGGGAGGAAGAGTCAGAAAACGCATGGGTACCGGCAGAGGAAGTCAAGGACGAGATTTTAATAGAAACGTTTCATCGGCGTTTCCCAAGTAAACCACAACCAGTGGCAAGGTTTAGGAGGGAGCACTTCGGGACTACAGATGAGGAAGGGGAATTTGAAGGGTTCCCAGAGTCGGAAGTGGAGGTGGAAACAGATTCCGACGAAGGAGAGGAAGAGGGGGAAAGAGGCGGTAGGCCGTGGTTAGAAGTGTTTGAATCCTCGGAGGATGAGGGGAGTTCCTTCCAGGGATTTCCGTCCTCGCCGCCAGTAAGAGAAGAGGCGGGAGGGGGTGAAGGGGGCCCTGGGGGGGAGGTGGATGTCAGGGAACTGCCATCGGAAGGACAGGTGGTGAGAAGGCTTCAGCAGAATAGGAGAGCCTCCTCTTCAGGAGAAGAGGGAACCAGTAGGGGGAGTGCGGGAGCTCCAAAGGAAAGGGAGTCGGAGGGGAGGCTCTGGGATACTACCAGTGAGAACAGCGAGGAGGTATCAGAACAGCCCATAAGGACTCCCACCCCCCGCCGGAAGCTGTCACGCAGGGAATCCAGGAGGCGCATGTCTGTGAAACAGCTCTTATGTTGGAAACGTTTCCGCAAACGCCCACTGTCAGATTCTACCAGCGACTGAGGGAGCCATGCTCAAGGGCTCTTCTCAAGGCAGGGTTTCACTACACAGAGTGAGCTCTGAGGGATCCAGCTTTAACGCACAAGCTGCTCATTATCCCACCACAGTTGCCTATGCCTGATCTAATTGATGGTGTCCTCCCTACAGACCTTCTGAAATATTAAGATTGGCAGAGGGGGCCTCTTGGTAGTTTTGCCATACTAGGTAGCTTGGGGGGTGGTAGCCTGGGAGAGGACATTCTTTGTGACATTGTGGAAATCCCTTCCCACTTTCACTATGCAGGTTTTTTGTATGCCTAACTTATCGAATGTCTGCCTGTCAAAAAGCAAGAGCTTTGCTCCCCTCCAATGCCCACCTTGACCCATGTAAACAACCCAAGTTTAATGAGTTGTGAACTGGTTACATCACTGTAGGTCTTTGTTCAATTGCTCCTAGGCTAGCAATGCTACGTTCATTGCAAGATCAGGCATGCAGCTTCTGATTGAAGAGGTCAGGAGTCAAAAGAGAATTAAGATTTACAGCAACCAAGGTTCAGGTGAACATGCTTGGATAAATTCCAGATTAAACTGTTAAACAGCAAGAGGTGTTTTCTAAGAGTATGTGTTGTGATTATTTATTTATACCTCATAATAACTGCAGCAATACTCTCAGCAAAGGTCAAAATGCCACCCTTCTCTTTTGTTCTTTTTTCTATTTTTGAGTAAAACAGGCTTTGAAGCTTTGTCCTGGATACACCCATTTAAGAATTTAAACCGGCAACAACAGCCCATCCCCAAGGATTGGCCTATTTTTCTCTCAAGGGTGGGAAAGCATTTATTCACACACACACACACACACACACACACACACTCCATACATTACTGCTACTATCAACTTCCCCTTCCTACCCTGGCCACACATACACCGAATTTTCTTTATTAAATAAAAATAACCATCACACCAAGAGACTGGATTACCACAAGTGTACTTCAGGGTTGTTGTGCATTACTCCTCCCTCTCTCAGATCCCCCCCACCCCCAAATGTAGAATATCAACACTGGGTGAATTTGCAGAGCTGATGTAACTCATTATTCTCAAGTACAATACAGTGGTACCTCAGGTTAAGTACTTAATTCATTCCGGAGGTCCGTTCTTAACCTGAAACTGTTCTTAACCTGAAGCACCACTTTAGCTAATGGGGCCTCCTGCTGCCACCGTGTTGCCGAAGCACAATTTCTGTTCTCATCCTGAAGCAAAGTTCTCAACCCGAGGTACTATTTCTGGGTTAGCAGAATCTGCAACCTGAAGCGTATGTAACCCGAGGTACCACTGTACCCCCCTCTCAAAATATGGATAGTGATACACTCCAACATTCTGCACGAAAATAGGGATATTCTGTGGTTTAGAATGAAATGTCTCTATTTTCATGAGGAATGTTGGAGGGTGCTATGGAGGTATGAGTTTTATTTGTATTTTTGAAAAGGTAACGTGGGGGGGGGGTTAAATCAAATCTGAGTGGGGAAAACCATGAATTTCTACATTTGCTGCTCCCTTTTACTTTAGTCACAAAGCCATAGCTTTACTGAAATACACCCCAGATTTGTCAATTATTTCTCTGGCCAACAATCACTTCAGCACCAGGAAAGACAGGAGTGCTCGGGTGGGCAGCTTCAAAGTACCAGTAATTCTCCATTGTCTGAATCTAAAGAAAAATCTAGAGTGACCCACATACAAAGGAAGCTCATAGAATGAGTTCAAAACGACACACGCCCATTGTTTAGAGAAAGGAATCCTGGGTCATTTTGAAGCCGTTTGAGGGTTGTAAATTTCACTATAAGCATTCATTGGCTAAAAACACTAAAGGCAGGAGGAGAGCAGAATCTCATACTACATGAATATAATTTAAAAGTACATGGATATCCATGGATATAAAGGATTTCACCAGTACAAAATCGATACGGACAACCACCTCAGACCAAAAGCATGCCCATACCATATATCTCAATAAAGTATCTCCAGCATTATACCTACATCTATCAGATAATTTCTTGTCTTTAGTCTCTTCTTCAAGAAAAAACATAACTATGCAGCCCTGTTCATTAAATGTAACTAACTATAAAAGGTAAAGGATCCCTGACAGTTAAGTCCAGTCGCAAACAACTCTGGGGTTGTGGTGCTCATCTCGCTTTACTGGCTGAGGGAGCTGGCATTTGTCCGCAGACAGTTTTTCCAGGTCATGTGGCCAGCATGACTAAGTCGCTTCTGTTGAAACCAGAGCAGTGCACGGAAACACCGTTTACCTTCCTGCCGGAGCAGTACCTATTTATCTACTTGCACTTTGACATGCTTTCGAACTGCTAGGTTGGCAGGAGCTGGGACCGAGCAACAGGAGCTCACCCCGTCACGGGGATTCAAACCACCGACCTTCTGATCGGCAAGCCCAAGGCTCAGTGATTTAGACCACAGCGCCACCCGTGTCCCTGTAACAAACTATAGCTAAGATCATTTCCATTGGCCCTATATGTAGAATTTGGAAACATGATCTCCAGATTTTTACTGAGCATGCATGAGGCCAGTGGACCTAGCTCCATTTCTCCCCATCTGCATGTTCATATCAACAGATATGTCACATGAGCAGAGCTCACATAGCTGAATATTAACATTAAGATTTTAAAGCTATCAAACCACAGATATAGCTACAGAGCACGCTAAATAAAGTTTGCATTGCTAATGAGAGGGAGTGCCTACATTGTGTGCAGTCAGCAGATAACCTGGTCTTTTGATCCACATGGTCATGTTAATAATTACTTCTAATAACGCACATAATGTTACCCAGGACATCTCTATGCCTGTGAAACACAGCTGGTTTTCTCAGTACTCTATCTACCAGATCAATAATCAACACTGGGAATAAAGAAAGGAGCCAGCAGAGGGAACTTGCTTGTCAAAATACCTAATAATAGAAGAAAAAATAAATCCCTATAAACTCATTTTCAATACAGATGAGAACCAATGATGCAAAGCTCTTAAAAATGCATGTTCTAGATGTGCTGTCATGCATGACTCATCCCTTTATAGCTGATTTATTCAGTGTTGCTTCAGTAATTATGATAAATAATTAGGCAGTGATTTGAAATTCTACATAATAAGTTATAGCATTTTTACATATTTTTTTGTGAATCGCTGCTTCTGGTCTTATCAATGAAAAGTTTAACACTATGATAAACTGCTTCTCACACATTTGAGATAGAAATATGTATCTGTTTGAAGCCATCAAATTCAGCCAGGAAAAAAAATCTGTCATCTATAGATAAAGCAACATAATGAGCAGCTGGTGTCTTAAATGTTCCTCTTTTTGTGAAGGCAGTCAATCTCCCCACCCCTTCCGTACCTACGAAGCCACCTCAAACGCTGTAGTGTTCAACTTTTTCATATTAAAGCTCTTAGTATCTGAAGCCTTGTGATAAACCAAGCAGATGCCCTTCATGAAAATGGCGTTTTAGAGGTACTTAAATTATCATATCACTACATCATCAAAAATTCTTTCCTAATTTTCACAACCACTTTCTTGTATGCTTTTAAATTATTACATTAAATGTTAACATTTTGTACTTTGGGTAACACACCTATTAATTCCCATGCTCACAACCACACCATCAACTAAATCCCAGTGTGAACACATGGAAACAGGAGGGGGGGGCATAAATTTGTGAAGCAGAAGCGTGCTTCTTGTGTTCAGCAAAATGAGGGGAAAGAATGCTGGTTCTACCACTTCAAGCTGAAGTTTGTGGGGGGGGGTAGCTATTTTTGAATACAGTGGTGCCCCGCAAGACGAATGCCTCGCAAGATGAAAAACTCGCTAGACGAAAGAGTTTTCTGTCTTTTGAGGTGTTTCGCAAGACGAATTTCCCTATGGGCTTCCTTCGCTAGACGAAACGTCTTGCGAGTTCTTGTGAGTTTTTTCCCTTCCCCCCCTTTTTCTAAGCCACTAAGCCGCTAAACCGCTAATAGCCGCTAAACCGCTAATAGCGCTAATCCGCTAATAGCCGTGCTTTGCAAGACGAAAAAACCGCAAGACGAAGAGACTCGCGGAACGGATTAATTTCGTCTTGCGAGGCACCACTGTATCTCCTTCCATCAGAGTTACTCCCTGTAACACCAGTGCAGCAGACAAGGGGATGAACTTGAACATTTCTCCATGATGTGCTAATACTTCAACTGCAGGGAGTTGCTGTTTTTTTATTTTTATTTATTTTTTTTATTTATTTTTTTAAAAAAACAATTGCATAAGCATTCAAATTAAGGTGACTAAGGGTCCTGCTTTACAGTGTCCTCTGTTTGAAGTGCTGTCAGAAGACAACCCTCTGTTTGAAGAAGTTCCCTGCACTGTGCAAATCCATGTTCTCCTCGGTACTCTTTTCTTGCAATTACTCTTTTTGGCCATGTGCCAGTGGCCACACTAATTCAGGCATCCCTCTACCTGTAGTGACACAGTAATAGCACTAGTCAAAGGTAAACGTCAACCAGTGTGGGTGCAGTCATGATCACATACATTTACTCTCCAACACTTAATTATCTTGTGCATGCCTATGCTATTTGGCTGCTTACTTCAAAGGGTTACTTACTGTAGATGCCAATTAAACAGTACGATGGGGCATATTCTGTTACACACACATGCAACAAAACATCAAAGGTAT
The DNA here is from genome assembly GCF_951804945.1 of Podarcis cretensis. Classification (NCBI taxonomy): domain Eukaryota; kingdom Metazoa; phylum Chordata; class Lepidosauria; order Squamata; family Lacertidae; genus Podarcis; species Podarcis cretensis. Next base: position 41,173,288 of record NC_137181.1, read on the forward strand.
GACGATTGGATTTCGTCCAACACATCAGAATTCCCCAGAAACTGGCTCCCAAACAAGCAAATTCTATGCTTACTTGGACGGGCAAAAAAATAAGAGATTGAAATAACAATTAATGTGTCATGAATGTTTTCAAGTTTATTGTGAATTTCGGAACAAAAAGCTGCGAAGGGTAATGATCATTACATAACAGTTCCCAGTAGGATGCTTTACATGTGAAAGATCTTCCTAGAGCTAGACCAAATGCAGTAATTGGCTTTTAATGACAGCACTGCCTTTAATCATTCATGGCAAACTAATACAGTATCTTTGCCAGACATAGAACTTGCTGTATGGACTTTATTAATTTCTGTGCAACTGGGCCCTACAGGGAATATTCCTGTGAATGACTAAAGGTCCTCAGGGACCATTTACTATGTACACAGCTACTTCAGAACTGTGATTATCTAAATAGAAATATTGCTACAAACTATTTTTTTTTGGGGGGGGGTAGGTCCTACTAGCACCTATGCCTATCATGATTCATACAAGGCTAATAAAATACTGTGCCGTTATTGCGATGGAAATGTAAAATACAGCCAGCGCTGAGTATTTAAACAATGATGCCTATCAATAGGCCAGATGGGATTAGTCTTCAGGGGTTTTTTTTGCTTAAAGGTTTTCTAGGCAACCTTTTAGGGTCATGTCTCCACAAGACAGCTTCCAGTAAATAAAACACAATACATAATTAAAGTAAAAAACACCACACCACCAAAATAACACAAAACACCATAAAACAATAGTAGCACCTGACAATCATTAAAAGACCTTGTCTGATTATTTCCCAACATATTATGGGGAGGAGGAAGAAGTGTATACCACCATACCATACCATACCATATTTATTTATAGCATCATAGACTTACTGCAAAATACAACTGAAGTAACACCCAAAATACACTTTACCATCTCCCCCAAATACACATTAACCTCTGGGAAACTGACCACATGATATTAACCTATGCATGTTGGACTGTTCACAAGTACAGTGGTGCCCCGCAAGACGAATGCCTCGCAAGATGAAAAACCCGCTAGACGAAAGGGTTTTCCGTTTTTCGAGGTGCTTCGCAAGACGAATTTCCCTATGGGCTTGCTTCGCAAGACGAAAACGTCTTGCGAGTTTTTTGCCTTTCCCCCCCTTTTTCTAAGCCGCTAAGCCGCTTAGCCGCTAAGCTGCTAATAGCGCTAATCCGCTAAGCCGCTAATAGGGATGCTTCGCAAGACGAAAAAACCGCTAGGCGAAGAGCCTCGCGGAACGGATTATTTTCGTCTTGTGAGGCACCACTGTAAATCAGTCCCAATATTACACCCCATGTGAACAGCCTGTGGTGTCAGAAGTGAGACAGGCATTAGGTGGAGGCAAGGTGTGTTAGTTTCTGTTATCACTGTGCAGCTGCGTGGAGTCACAGGACTCTGTTTACATTCTAGCGACCTTGCAGTCTCATGGGATAGGAGACGGGATGTGACGTTAGTGGTTTCCTGTTTCCTTTGTTCCTTTGTTCGGTTGCTCTCTGCTTTCATAGAGAGAGGATGTCTTTTCTGTTCTGCGTAGCTAGAAAATAAAACTCTTTACAATGTAGCTCATACTGTCTCATCCTTCCCTGTGCTGGGAACTCTGCTGATTGAAGAATGTGCCTTGAAGCTCTTGCTTCTCCATCACACCATTAGAGGAACAGCGAGACAAAATATTGTCTGTGACTGCAAGATCCTGGCTCTTTTCAGTGTCACTGCCATCTAATTCAGGTAGCATGAACAGAAGTGTTCGGTGACTTTGCTTTCAGCCTAGATTATGAGGTGATTGGGGGTGATTCAGGTGAGGTTTCTACAGTCCCAGGTTGGATTGCGTGGTTCACAAGGCATCACAAGGTGGATCAAAGACCACCTAATTTCCTGAAGCACACTATGAACTTGGGCAGGCATAGGCAAACTCAGCTCTCCAGATGTTTTGAGACTACGATTCCCATCATTCCTGACCACTGGTCCTGTTAGCTAGGGATAATGGGAGTTGTAGTCCCAAAACATCTGGAGGGCCGAGTTTGCCTTTGCCTGGACTTGGGTGTCCAAAAGAACACAGCAACTTGCCATTTAAAATAGAGTGAACAATGCATCTTGTTTTATTAAAACACACACACACATACACCAAAAAACAAAACAAAAAACAAACTAACCAACCTAGCTGACTAGGAAAAGGTACTAAGCTCTAGTGGAGAGGAGGTGGAGTGGAGAGAAGTAGAGGGATATTTCATTTTGATGGACAGGTCTGTGTTTTAATCACAGTGAATGATATTCCCAGGGCACTGCAATCACAGTGATTTGTAGGAGGGATGTTTGCAAAATTTAAGAGAGTAGAGACATTCTGCCTTTTCTCCCCCTATGTTCAGCTGTGCAGCTTCTTGTGATTTATTTGCTCCGTTTCATACTAAGCCCTTTCTGTTTTTCAACAAACATCTGCTTTAATTGTTACTTTTTATTCCATTTGTTTTAAACTTCTTAGATTTTCCATACCTCTTTTGCTGCATGCATTTAGTTCACTTTAACTGACATTCTGAAAGGCAGCAAGCTTCATCCCCTCAGAATTGGCAACCATGCTTACAACTGCATCAAATTCTGGCAGAAACCTTACATTTACACACACACACACACACACACACACACACACAAATCATGGCTGAATCTTAATGGAATTTGGCAGACTTAATCCACTCTGGAGGAGCTGCAAATTTGCCTGCAAATTTCATCCACTTATGTGAAGAAGCTACAGTCAGTTTTAGGTTCCCCATTATAGTAAATGTGGGAAGGACAGGGTTTTGGCTTTAACAGAAGTTCTTCAGATCCAAATAACTAATCAAACTGAAAAATCAGAGCAATTCCAAATTCATTGTTTTATTTATTTACCAAGTATTAGTAAGACAAAGGAGATGGCGTTGGACTTCCAGAGGAAGAGAGGGGAACCTGCCCTGTTGTATATTGGGGGGGGGGGCTGTGTGGAGAGAGTCTCCTCCTTTAAATTCCTGGGAGTTTACCTTAGTGAGGATCTCACTTGGAAAATCAACATAACACAGGTGGTCAGAGAGGCCCAACAAAGACTCAATTTCCTCAGAGTCTTGCGAAAGAATAATGTTAAGCAACAACTGATGAACTCCTTTTACCACAATAGAAAGTCTCCTTTCATACTGTATCACAGTGTGGTATGCTGGCCTGACATGCACAGATAGAAAGTCTCTACAAAGGGTTGTGAATACAGCACGAGATCATGGGCTGTCCCTTGAGTCCGCTAGATAACATCGCAAGGGATCGTTGCCTTAGGAGAGCGAGAAAAATTCTCAGAGATGACTCACACCCTGGCCATCACCTCTTTAATCTTCTACCCTCGGGCAGGAGATATAGAAGTATATTCAGCCATACCAACAGGCTAAAAAATAGCTTCTATCCGTGGGCTGTTGAATGGAAAATAACACAGCAAAATTGACTTGCAAGGTAGTGTGTTGTTTGATAAGAGACTGAGTGTTTGGGCGGGGAGGGAGGCTCATTTAATTTCATTGTACACAGGTTGTACAATGACAATAAAGGTATTGTTGGTTATTTATTTATTTTCATTAATATACTGCCTTTCATCACAAGATCAGCATCACTATTGATGCCAATATAAGGTGAATCTTGTGGCTGTTGCACATTCCTTGTATTTATACAATTTTTGTATACATATATATTTTAAAGAGAGAGAGTGTGTGTGTGTGTGTCCAGTACCTGATACTGTGTGAACAGTATACACCTTTGAAGAAGGTGATGTTGAGTGATGTCTCCTGAAATCCTACATAACAACTTGTTTCCAAAAATATGCTCTAAAAACTATGTTAGCTGCCCTTTAAATGCCAAAAACCATCAGGGAGACAAATGAAATCAGGCAATATGTGGTTTCTATAAGAAGCAGAATTGGACCCAATGCTTCTTCTAAAGTCCTATACATTCAGTTTCTTTCTATATATCTCTGAACTGACATTTAAAGAAAGAAGATACTATCTCTCTTCTTAGCAAAAGAAAAAAACACAAAACGAGATGGTTAGCAAGGGTGAATAATGAAAAGATAGCATAAGGCTTTGTTTCTGTGGTTGTATCCAAGATCTGTTCAGTCACAAACTCCTAATCCATTTCAAACTCAACAAAAGTTCTCCTTCAATTAAAAACCTATTGATAACCTATTTATCTAGCAGAACCATGCTGCTTCTGTTGCAACATGTTTGCCACTCTTCAGTCTCCTTGCAATTAATAAGGTTCAATATGGTAAGGGGCTTAAATAGCATCCTTCCATTCTCTTTGCCCACTATGAAGTGGAAGCCACACAGCACCTATAACAGTTCAATCAGTCGTAAGAACATTCAGCCAAAAGGCCTAAATGGTGCCTTAAAGACTGGACACATCTGTGAGCCGTTGGGCAAGAGAGGCAAGAATGGGAAAATCCTTGGCTCTGATTGGTTCATTCTGAAGGTGATCTGAAAAGGCGGGCAGGGCTTGATCCCTATTTAAGGCAGTCTCTCCGTTTGCAGCATCATCTGACCTTCCTCCCTGTCTCCCAGTGCGCTTCAGGATCACAACTAGGGAGCAATGTAGGAATTTTTCTGAAGAAATTGCTTCATTTTGTCTGTCCTGAATCCACAGATGCCCTGGTTATTTCATTGGATGACCCAGGTTTCAGAATTCTGAGTGATGAATAAACATTTCTACCTGCTTTTCCAACACCATGAATCAAAGGTTGAAAAAAATGCATGGCACAAAGTCTCAAAGGTTTTGGTATAACTCTGTAAGTACTCTATGTGGTGCACATGAATGGCACCACAGGGGAAATGTTGGGACGCAGAATGGATTGTATGTCCCTCACATAAAACATAGGTTTGTATTTCATATCATGGAAGCATTTCCTTCAATATTCCATTCTGAACAAGTTTCACTACTGACAATGCACTCTATTGCTCTTCCTCCTCCTCCTCTGCTCTTCCCCAAAGCATCCTTCAAATATAGTGTATTAGATCATTTTATCATGTTTTTCAATCAGCTAGAGAAGAAATCTGATTGTCCGTGCCTTGGAATTCTATGTAGCTTATGACTGAAGGTGAATTGTACTTTGGTTGCCTGCACGCGAAGCCAAAGACCAGCAACAATGCAAACAAGCAAAATTTATTGTGAAACCCCAGGGATCAGTTTGCAGCATTTCTAATGCTGTTAAGAGCATACAGTTTCCTGGAGAGACAAACTCATCTGAACTGCAAAGGAGGTTCAGTATAGCAATAAAACCATCAAGGATTTATTCAACACAAAAAATTGGACTGAACCAGCCCCCCCCCATGACCTTTTCATAATCAAACCGCAATAATAATGTAAACAGGGCTGGGGGAGCTCTGGCAAAATAAACATGTTTCTGTTTTTCTGTTTCAACATAAAACATTAGAACTGAAGATTCCTAACATGTCATGCAGGCTCTGTTTGTGTAGTCTACTCTATGGTGTCAGCCTGCACTTTCCATAATTATTACTGTGTTTACAAATGCAAGAATGTGGGGTCAATCAGATCCCTTGTCTGCTACAACCAGTTAGCTAAGAATGGGTTTATAGCCTGTTGTGAAATATTTTAAAGTACAGTGGTACCTCGGGTTAAGTACTTAATTCGTTCCGGAGGTCCCTACTTAACCTGAAACTGTTCTTAACCTGAAGCACTACTTTAGCTAATGGGGCCTCCTGCTGCTGCCGTGCCGCCGTAGCATGATTTCTGTTCTTATCCTGAAGCAAAGTTCTTAACTTGAAGCACTGTAATCTGAAGCTTCTGTAACCCGAGGTAGCACTGTAGTAACATGTTAGGTTTCACTTTTGGAAAACAAAAACAAAACAGCTGCCCTCCACAGGGCAGTGTGGGAATTCAGTATATGTGCAACATATATAGGTTCTGCTTTTCAGTATAGAGAGATTTTGGAACTGGACAGGAAACTATGCTGCTCTGAGCATCCTATTATAATTCTGCAGAATGGCACTATCAGTGTCAGTCTCAGCACAGCACGCTGTCATTATATGGATCTTCCCATCCCATTCTCACCAGGCATATGCTGCTCACATATTCTCACAGGTTATCCCAAATAACGAATCCAGAATCTACTGAACTTTTACACAACCAAGAAACTTTTTTCAAAGTAGAGTTTTAGAAAAGTAATGCACAATGGCTATGGTGCCACAAGAACTGGTATAAGCTACTGTAATTTTACTAGAATTGTCACCCAAGTTTTCAATATCCATCATATAGCTCCACTTTACTACTTCTGTGATTAGTGAGAACAACCCATGGTCACACTATGGTTTCATATCATGCTGTGATATGATATGAATAGAGCAAGCTGAGATATCCCAAGGAGAACTGTGGCTAGTTTCAAATAGAGCCTTGCAGGAAGAAGAGAGGAAGGAAGGGGAAGTGTGTGAGCTCTAGGCTTGACACAGCTCATGCCTATATTGAAGGGATGATTGCTTACCTGTGGCCCTCAACATGCTGCTGGACTATAACTCCCATCAGCCCTAGCCATCATGGCCAATGGTCAGAGACGCTGGGATTTGTAGTCTAGCAACATCTTGGAAAACCATGGTTTCCTATTATGCCTGAATGTAACCATGATTTCAAGTACCCCATAACTTCAGGATCAGACTATGTTTTACCAGGGCTTTTTTTTATTATTATTAGGTGGGCGCCATTGCCATCATAAGAGAACAAGGGAAACATTCTTGGTGAGTTACGGTACCTCATTTTCTAGAAAAACAGCACTGTGTTTTACTAACATAGGTAGCTAAAAAAGTATTTTGGGGTTTTCTTTCTTTAAGTAAAGGTATGGGAGGGATCAGATTTGCAATGCAAGCAATTGGGGGGGGGGGTAATTCCTACTGGTGAAATAGGACCTTCCTCCCACCCTGACCAGGTCTCATTGTAGCAGTGGAAGAGCTTGGGGTCTCAAATGTCAACAACACGCTGGACAACACCAAAATTCACCCCCACCTCTCACACTCCATTCTAAATAATAGTTGTAGCGCCCCCAAGGTTCCACGGCAGTCACACTTTCCTAATTCTGCCACTGATTGCAGTGTGATGGAGGGGTATTTTTTGCAGGGAGATCAGCTTGAGAAAGATAGATTAAGCCTACCCTCCCCACATGCTGTGGCCTAGCAGTCTGAACAGGTCTTCAGATCATTCCAACTGGAGCATCTTAAATTATTGAGAAGGCACTAGCTCAGGGGTAGATCATAAACCAGAAGAGCCCAGATTGATTATCTCACATCCAACAACCAGAAAATTACAATTAGAGAACACGCGATGTACTAAGAAATGTACAACTTGCTGTTGCATTAATGCTCCTTGAACAGCATGAACATATTGCTAATGGTGGTCAATTACTATACAAATACCCTGTAATTGCACTTGTTAAAAGCTGGACATGGTATGCTGCCATGGAGGGAGGGGCACAAAAATGAGAAATGACTGGTACACGATGCAGGTTAATTGTTAAGAAAGAAAGAGTATCTGGCTTCTCTTCTCATCGACAGCACTTACATTGATGCAAACAAGGGGAAAACCCAGATCTTCAAACCAGCATGCTGAAAGTCTCGTATTTCTATAATTATGCTTTTGCTGTCTAAGATTAATCAGGCAAGTTAATGATGCAAAAAATTACATTTATAATCCAGTCTGAATACAGCTGTACAGCAAGCTAAGATCTAAGTGCTATTAAGGTAAATGGAATTAATGGGCTGTCCCTGGCAATCTTTCTATCTATCACTTACTAATTAACATTATTCTGTAAAGAATAATTTGTGGTGAGAAAAATATACAACCCAACTAGGCCAAATTTGCAATGGACAGTGTTGTTAATGGATTGTCCTACAGGTTGGTACCAGATGGTACACTGGGTTTAGTTTGTCAGTTTACAAGAAACTGTCATCTGGGACTGAAATTGGAGAAAACCCTTTATTATGGAGGCAAGTTATCTCCACCACGGATGAACTTGGAGATAACATCCACTTCAGCTAATAACCAAAGTGTCAAGTAGGAGATGGTGGAAAAAGTAATCTTAGATGTATGCTTGCTATAGTTGGGATCTTATCTTGTTCTCCATCACAATATTCAAGGGGAGCCTCGGGTTGTGTTGGCTTGTTCAATTTCTCCACTTTTTTGATCTCATCACTGTGGGGAGATATCAACATTTGAATCAGGATGTCCCAATTCAGTAGGTTTTAAAAGCTGACTTAATGCAGGTATTTTTCAGGCCCAAGAGCTGGTCTGGATTTTTCATAAAAGTGTTATGGGCAGCACAAAATATCAGTTTCACAGAAGAAAAACTGGTGGTGCTCAGAACACCCCCCCCTTCCCTCAAAGAACAGGCAAAACACAACCCACAACTAAAACAGACACACACATCCCTCAAAAAAAAACAAAAACCCAGATACCCAAGTAAAAAAGTCACTAGTTTATGAAACACTGGTTTTTCTTCAGAACAGAATCCAAGATTACTGAGATGCAAACAATCCTAATAATACACAAGATACAAATCCCTCTTTAGATCAATCCTCTGTTCTTCTGCAGGCCTGGAAGATATCTCCATTCAGACATTTATGATTATCTGCATTAAGAGGAGTACAAGTGCAGAGAAGGAATTCCAAAACCAATGTCCCACGAGCTCCCCACTGCTTTGGTACACAGTGTTGTGTAAGCACATTGTTTTGCACAGGGGAGGGACTGTATTGCAGCCAAGGTTATTTTCATTAGACATATTTCTTCTTTTCTTCATGCATGGGAAATGGTAGCGTAGAGAATAGAAACATTCCAGAGTAATTAAAATCTGAAATGAATTATTCAATTCGATTAAAAATGAAAGGAATTATTTAAATGGTTAGGCGCATTGTCTTATATTTTAGCGACACTGACTTTGCATTTAAATTTCAAATATTCGTTGAGTAGAGGCACTGTTGCAAGTTTATAAATTAAAATTCTATTTTTAAAAAATATTAATGTACTTTTCTAACTTTATCCTTAAGTCGCCTTTGGGTAAATAAATGAGTAAAGAATCTATGATACTGCCAAAAGAGTCAAGCAAAGAAAAAAGAATTACATTGGCTTGGATTGCACGCCGTGCTAAGCAACAACATGAAAGTATTGCGCTCTTGGAAAGGAGATCAGTGTTTTACTCCTCCACTGTCATAGTGTTCCTTTGTTGTGCTGTTCTAAGATGAACCGTGCTTTGGCTTATTGGTTAGCCTGCAGAAAGCTGGAGTGTGAGTTTGGATTTGGATAACACACACAGCCAAACTATGGCTGAGCTCATTATAGCACAACAGCAAAATGGCAGAGGAGGAGCAAAACAGCTGTGATCTCTCCTGGAGCTCGTATGGTCCCATTCACATAATAAGCCATGGTTTGGCTGCCCGTTGACACAATATAAAAGGTAAAGAGACCCCTGACCGTTAGGTCCAGTCGTGGCCAACTCTGGGGTTGCAGCGCTCATCTCGCTTTATTGGCCGAGGGAGCCGGCGTACAGCTTCCGGGTCATGTGGCCAGCATGACTAAGCCGCTTCTGGTGAACCAGAGCAGCACACGGAAACGCCGTTTACCTTCCCGCTGGAGCGGTACCTATTTATCTACTTGCACTTGACATGTTTTCGAACTGCTAGGTTGGCAGGAGCAGGGACCGAGCAACGGGAGCTCACCCCGTTGCAGGGATTCGAACCGCCGACCTTCTGATCGGCAAGTCCTAGGCTCTGTGGTTTAACCCACAGCGCCACCCACATCACAATATAGAGCAGTTCTTATAGCTCTGCGTAGCTTACATGTTCTTATAGCTCTGCGTAGCTTACATGACAAATAAGGGAACACCCCCCCCCCCCCCGCTCAATTATTGGCACATCATTTAATTTTGAAGAAAAAAAAAAGTACGGATTCATTTATTTGGGACCTTTTTTTCTTCGTACTTTATGTGCATCTTTTAAATGAGGCATTCTGTTTATCAGCTGAATTGCCTGATTACTTTCATGCTTATTAGAAGATATTCAAGGGCAAGTGCCACAGTTTATGGATTCAGAAGGTTCTGCATGCTATGTTCATTGCCTCCAGTTAGATGGACCTGTGCAGATAAGGGAACAGCTGGTCGGAGTACACAATACAGGGCGAGACGAACCAATAGGGATGAAGCTTCATTGAGAGGAGAAAAGAAGGCCTGGCCCTGGCTTCAATTGTCAGGAATGATGAGAATTGTAGTCCAAAGCATGTGGAAAGCACCAGGTTGGGGAAAAGGCAGCCCTGTTCCACCCTGTGGAACTAGAGCAACTACAGCTCTAGTCATTAGTTTTCAGCACTTTATTTCCCTATACTAGAAATATCAAGGAAATTCTAATTGGATCAATTTTACCCAACCTTCATTAAATCATAGAAACATTTCTCCAAAAGGTATGCGACCTACATAATTTTAGATTGGTTGCCTCCCTGTCTTCTTTCAGAAATAGCAGTGGATGTTCTCAACTCTGCACAGTGACATCACTTGGTGGTAATCCTGACCACCTCCTTCTGTGTAAACTTTCCCTCCCCAAAAACTGGGCTTTTGCCTATTTAATTGAAGCACGCAACAAGCATATGTTCTGCTCAAGTAACTGTGCGAAATTCAAAGTATCATATCTAAACAGTCTGCAGTCTCTCAATGCCTTCAAGGCACCACACTCCTGGAAATGACTCTTTAATTTGAAGCCGACATAAAACTTTAATTTATTGAAAAGTGCTGCTGCTTTTTGATGGGGAGGCAATTTCTGTGTACCCAGTAGAGAATGATGTCAAGACTTAATTAAAAGCAGCAATTCACATATGAACACCGTCCCTGCTTAAATTTGTCCCGTGTTCTAGCTGCAGGAAGAAGAAAGGATGAAACACCAGTTATTGCATGCAGCACTTACACCAGGTATGGGCAAACTCCGGCCCTCCAGATGTTTGGGACTACAATTCCCATCATCCCTAGCTAACAGGACCAGTGTTAAGGGATGATGGGAATTGTAGTCCCAAACATCTGGAGGGCTGGAGTTTGCCTAGGCCTGACTTACACCATGATCAAATCCTACGGTACAGGTATTTATACAGAACAAAAAGTGTCTTTTAGGTGTGAGACTTGTTCCATACCAATACTGCAGCACAGCTAGACAACTGTTTTGCATCCATCTTCTCCTCTCCAGCATTTTTACAGGCCTGGGCAAGTAATCTAATTAGAACTAAGTTGCATAGAAATGTCCCAGAATGCTTTTTCCCCCCAGGGAAAGGAGAGAATCTATATTTTTTTTCTTTTTGTCCCCTCTCAAGATAAAAAAAGTAAGTTTGCATAAGTAAGTTCTCCATCCTCTTTTGTGTTCGATGTCACCCCCCACAGACCCCTGGTACCTTTGCACCAGGGCATCATGGAGAATCCAAAAATCATGGCCAGCCTCCCAATGCAGTTGCTGCTGTTACCACTTGGAGCAGCAGCAATTTTAAAAACACAAAACAAAACCTTTTTAAAAAAACGTTTAATTTTATACCTTATGCATTTAAATTTAGATGCAAGGTCCCTGCTCCTGCCAACCTAGCAGTTCGAAAGCATGTCAAAGTGCAAGTAGATAAATAGGTACCGCTCTGGCAGGAAGGTAAACGGCGTTTCCGTGCACTGCTCTGGTTCGCCAGAAGCGGCTTAGTCATGCTGGTCACATGACCCGGAAGCTGTCTGGAGCCAAACACCGGCTCCCTCAGCCAGTAAAGTGTACAGGAACAAATGCTGGAGAAGGATTGCCTACTATGGGAATAAGCCAAAATCTTCATCAAATATGTCTGTTTTGAGGGAGGATAATATAATCTTGCCTTTCCTTGAAAAAGGCAGGCTCAGGCTGTGTGTGCAAAAATCACCTAGCAGACTACGTAGCATATTACATATGTGTGTGGCGTCACACCACTGCTGTCGCAGTGAGATCAAACACGGGGAAAGCTTCCAATCCTTCTCGCACCATGGCACAAAGGTGTGAAATCTTTTCACCCTTCCTTGCCCTCACCACGGATGCTTTGGGTACTTGGGTCACATAAAATGTAGTAATTTCTAAGGTGGCTATTGCGGTAAAGTGATTTTTTCTTGACAGGGGCACCAATACAGTTCTTTGCCAAGGTACACCTTTGGTTCAAGATGTCAAAAAATGAGCTAATTCCAGTTCACATCGACCTCTTTGCAAAATGAACTAGTTTGGTATGCATTCAGTTCCCACTCCATCCAAACGAACCTTGGCAATTTCCCTCTTGCATTCAGAAAGTTACAGTGAGTTTTGTAGGACTGGAGTTATGAAAAAAATGCATTGAGCAGTTTTAAAGCTCTAAGATGAGATCCCTAAACCCAAATTGCTTTAGCTAATAGAACAGAAGTTTTCACTGCCTAATTTCTAAGCACATAAAGATGAAAACAGTAATATTTTAGTGAAGGGGTAAAAAGACTACAGCAAGTGGAATCCAAACATTCCTTTCCTCTGATGAATGGAATCTTTCCATCAAAGGACGACTCCTGTCAGAGAAAGGGAACCTCTGAACCCAACCCTCTGTTTACACAGTTTGTGGGAGAACAGCTATCTAAAGTTAAAACCTCTCATTTAGAACTTCGTTTAAAATGTTCTATTTGTAAACATCAACTTTTGCAGCCAACAATTAATCCATATAGAGGAGCACATAAATAAAAGACAAGCAGCTTCCCGCTACAATAGAAAGGCAAATATATATGTTCTAGGCAAAACTAAAGACGTGAACGTCTAGGCTGTTTTTTGCAAGAACAATAGAAATAAAAAAGCAGCTAATTCCTACCCAACCTCTAACTCTCAATGTTCGTACTCAACTTCCAACTCCCCAATTTGGAAAAGCAACCCCCCCCCCCACCATGTCTCTTTATTCAAAATTATAAAATTGTATTTCTTCAAGAAGCATTGTTCAAGCATCTGTTTCTCTTGCCTTGCACCTTCCAAAGAAACAGCTGAAAGCCTAAAATGGGAAGTATTGCATCACTTTTTTTTTCTATTAAGATGAGTGTGATGCCCCTATACATATGGATTATGTAGATATTAAATCATATCCGCAAGTATCAGGAAAATATTAGCGTGGCAGAAATTAGTAGAATATAGACAGGACACTAATGTACTTAATTATAACTTTTTATACGAAGGAACGAACTATACATGACACTAAATGCAGTGCTGCCAATCCCTGATTATTTAACAATAAACATATGGAGAGGAGGCTGATTTAATCAGCACACAGGGAAAAGAGGTTCTAACTCCTCTTTTCCCAGGCTGTACTGCTATTAGTCTGAATAAAGATCTCATCGTTACTTACAAAGTAAGAGCCACTCTTTTGCTTTTGGGCAGAAGCTTGGCAATTTTTACTGTTTGGTTTCTGGAAGAATATCACATGAAACAAGCTACCAACTTTCAAATTCATAATTAAATCCTAATCAGATAGATATTTTCAAATACCAAATAAATACTATTAATTTACCTGTTAATTACAGCCAAATTGCTTAGTACAACTGCATGTCTACTGGAAAATTCTACATACAATTGCATGTCAATTGTCACTGCGCAGCATCTGATAAGTACTGTCAAAAACCAAATGCTATTCATGCCAAATATCAAATGCATTTAAATACTAAATAACAATTGTGTTTAAATTATCCATTTATGTCAGGTACTGAAATAAAACATCAAATTTAATGTAAATAAATATCAGGTGTCAAAAAGGGATGTTAGATAACAAATATTTGCATGAGGGAACTGCTCAATAGCTGCCATTGGGTAGTGGGTGGAGTGTGGGAGCAGTAATGGCCGCTTACTGCCCTTCCAGGTGAGTGGCAGTTGTTGCCCGACATGGCACCTCCTCTCCTTCCTGGTATACCACACCACCTTTGCCTGCCTCCCTGTCCCCCTTGGCTGCCATGGAGGCTCATGAGTTCCCGCCAAAACCCATCTATTCAAATGGGCCAATCCACGGCAGCCCCAGAGGGGTGAGGTGGGACAAGCGGACCTGAGAGAGGCAGGCTTCCCTCAGGTCCGCCCGTCCTCTATTTAGCCCAGCCGACCCCCAAGCGCAGTACCCAGTTGGCCAGGAGCGTCATCTGCGTAGGGCTAGTGTGCCATAGAGCTTCTCTCAGTGTTTGGGGGTCACCTGCGTAAACCTGCGTTTTGCGATGGATCCACCCCTCAAATAGACCCTGTCATGCCTCAGTCCTCCAGCAGGAGGACTGAGAGGGATACACACCCAATGCCTATGCCAGGGGTGCCCAAATTTTTTTCAAAGAGGACTAGATTTGATGAAGTGAACATGCGTGAGGGCTTATGATTAAAGTTGTTGAGCTTTTTTTAGGAGATAGACCGCCACAGGGGCCGGATTAAACACTGACCGGCAGACCGCATTAGGCCCCCAAAACAGACTTTGGACATGCCTGCCCTATGCCAAGGCTTCCTACATCTGGAATCAATAAAGTTGTGTCCATGTCAAATCCCAGACAGTTGTCACGTCCATTCATTTACCACTCTATAGTCGGTCGTGCTGGGTTTGGGGGCTGTGCGACTGGGCACGCAATTTGAATTGGCTGCAAATGCATTAACTATTTTCAGCACTGAATGTCAGCAACAAATTGCACCAAATGTATCCGGTCTGTATCCACGTAATACAAATCTCTGACCGTAACCACAAATTATGTGTATGAATTATTTGGGCAAAACATTTCACACTACTTAAACACCTCCACACACTCTTCTTCTGCATGCAGAATTTTGTTTTGTTTTGCTTTAATTGGCAGATGTGAACAGAGGGCTGGTGGCACTCAACTTGCTTGTTGCATTTCCCCTGCTGTAGCACCTCTTGTAAACATACTAAACACCCCGCCCAAGTCAGCAATTCTGCTGTGTACAAGGGTGCTATAAAGTACACAGAGTGCTAAGCATAACCAAGAGCTATTTCATCAGCTTCAGTGTTAGGGACAAAGCCACAGGAGCAATTCCCAAGTCTATTTCAGTTTTTTAAAGTTCTCTCCTCTTGGTATTTTGCAACCAGTTATAATGTTATGCCTAAGGCAACAGAAAGAACCTCCCATTGGTTCCCATGAGTTTTCAGTTCTGGCTTTTCAGCGCT
This sequence comes from Podarcis cretensis, assembly GCF_951804945.1. Lineage (NCBI taxonomy): Eukaryota > Metazoa > Chordata > Lepidosauria > Squamata > Lacertidae > Podarcis > Podarcis cretensis. The sequence continues at coordinate 41,188,510 of NC_137181.1, forward strand.
TCTCTCATGCTTTGACTTGTCACTACAATATTTTAAATTAATATTTTAAAAGGTGTTGGATATCTGTTTCAAAAATAGCCAAAGTTGCTCAGAGGGAAGGCCATATACATGAAAGAGCAAGCTTTGCCAGTAGCTTAGCTATAAGCGACACTGATGAAATCAGGCAGCTGTAGCCATCAGCTCTGGTATACTTATACTTCTGGGATTATGCTTTCCAAGTCATGGGAGCGTTCCTGCAATTTGCTCTAAAACTATAACATGTAAATCCATGTCTGGATGTTACAATAAACCATAGTTTACCACCCTGATCTTCCCCATTCCAGGGCATCGTGTCATCCCCTTCTCTTCTAATATAGCGATGGGGGTGTTCTTTTTGGATTTATCACAACTTGCCATATCAACTGAACCATGAAAGCTTATACCCAGAACAAACTTAGTTGCTACTGCACAATTTTTAAAATATATATATATTTATTTCGACTGCCTCAGACCAACACGGCTACCTACCTGAACAAAAAAGCCTGGTTCTTATTGACCATGATTTGGCTGAAACAAGAGAGCTTAGAATCCTGGTTTACAAGGCTGCCTTGCTTCAATAAACCATAGGTAAGTGCTTGGACACGATGTGAAACTGATTAGCTCAAACTCAGAAGATTAAGCTTCTTATCAGCTCTTTGCAGTTGTGCCTGCAGAGGAAGAGGAAGGGCATGAGTCTGCAGTGAGACTACACTCATTCCCATCACAATAAACCATGGTGATTAAAGCTATTAATTTATGGGAAAGCCCTTCCCAGAACCTCAACACACACAAGTCTTTCTTATGGGCAATACTTCCTTGCAGTATTATGGTTACAATGGCAATCTATAACTGGTGACTTATGCAAGCTACAGCTACAAAATAAAGCACCCTTAACAGTGTAATTCTCAGAATGAGGTTCCATCGAGTCCCTGGTTCAGGATTGCAGACTATGTTAATTTTGAGGAATCCCCCTACACAAAGTGAAAGATCCACATGGTAACTGGTGCTTCATATTATGGCTCCCACATGGAATCAACATGCTGAAGTTTCCAGTTGATCTCCAAATGGAAGGTTATTTTGAGGGGGCTGCTGCCATTTTTAGCATATTACGGATAAAAAGACTTAAAAAACGGTGTATTCTCATATTGAATTACTCTATACAGTATTATATTACTATAATTATATACTCTACATTATATTACTATATTACTCTATATTGCTTCTCATATTTATTATTTGCAAAAATGCTTGCTCCATATTTTTTTAAAATTGAAGATTAAGTACAACCGTTTTATAAAATCAAGGATGATGGAAAAAGCCTATACTGTAAAAACATTATAAAACATTATTCTATTGTTTTGCAAAACTGACATAGGCATGGCTGGTACCAGCTCTTTGGGAAGGCCTGTCTGTCTGAATAATAAAAAACATCTTCAACAGGCTCTGAAGGGTTGACACAGGCACTTTACCATTAGTCTTGTTTAGACCAATTGGTACCAAACACATGATCAAGCATGAGGTGCTCAGTGTTAAAGACAGAGTTCAGGTCTCACCGATTACCATTTTGTAATTTCTCTTGCACATCACATGGACAAGTGGCCCTGAATATTAGCCTTTCCTTTAATCCACTGGATAAATTTATTGGCCCTTCTTGCTTTGAGAGTCTATACAGTGGTGCCTCTGGTTAAGAACTAAATTCGTTCTGGAGGTCCATTCTTAACTTGAAACTGTTCTTAACCTGAGGTACCACTTTAGCTAATGGGACCTCCCCCTACTGCTGCCGCACAATTTCTGTTCTCATCCTGAAGCAAAGTTCTTAACCCGAGGTACTATCTCTGGGTTAGCAGAGTCTGTAACTTGAAGCGTCTGTAACCCGAGATACCACTGTAATCCCACTATAATCCCAACGTTCCTCAGATTCTTTTGCAGCTAATTTTGTCTAATATAAGGAATGCTTCCTCTTACCTATTCCAAACCATAAATTTAGGCTGTCCTGAATTTCATCAGTGCCCCAAATTCTAGAGTTTTTGAGGGTGAAAGAATAAGATACTTTCAGCCATTCTCTTTACATATCATTAATTATTTGGTAATATAAAGATCTGATAGGTGTCACATCATCCCTGAATATGTTTTATGATTCTTTCCCTTTCGTTTCTGACCTAACATTGGCCTTTTAGTTCAGCTATTTTGACACAGATTAGTGCAGCACATAAAACCTGGCTGCGGCTATTTCTTCTCACACTGAATAAATCACTCTAAAGCAGGGTATAAATATATATTAGCAGTAAATTGTCAGGAGATGATATCCTGTTAAAAAGGGAGCTTGCTCTAGAGTATTCAGCTAAAAGCAGGCATGCAGAGTCTGCTAAGCTCCAGCTTCCTCTGATTATAGCAGTGCTGCTTTCAACAAGGCAAAAAAAACTCCATTACTTATAGGACTGTAGAGACTAAGGCTGTTAAAATATCTGCATAAGTATGTCTTAACCCTAGGCTTCTCATGCAGACCAAGTGCCATCAAAGACAATGGAAGAGGACCAATAATTTCCTCCACTTCAATTGACAGATAAGCAGGTTTATTGATCGGGTGCTTGATTTCTTTATGTAGACAATAATTAATTTGAGGAATTCATTTCCACAGGAAGTTGTGATGGCCACAGCGAGCTTTAAAAAGGTTCAGACAAGTTCATGGAAAATGGGTCTGTCAATGACTATTTAATAGCTACAAATAGAACAACATTGTTCAGAGGAAGCAGACTTACTTCTCCAATCAGCAGACTTCCAAAATTAGTCCCTACCTCTTTTGAATCTTCTCTACAGAGAGCCAGCCCTGGCATTTTTTTGGACAAAACTGAGCTGCAGAACTGTGGCCAAGAGATGTGCATGTTCTTGTTCTGAAACTACATAGAAAAGGGAAGAAAAGTTGGAACACAAATTCCTGGAACTCTGAAACACAGTGAATGAAAAATAAAAATCTGTATCATGAGAATGCCTGTTTCCTCCATCTAATTGTAATCTAAAGAGTTGGAAAAGGGAATGTACTTTCTGATGAAATGTTGTGCATTCATTAATAAAGCGTATACATTGTATGGTATTTCCACAATCCTTTCTTCAATGATAAACTGCACACCAGTTTATTTCCTCTAATAAATCCCATTCTGTAGTTCCTTACTTGATGTGCTAACTTCTAAGTCTACAAAATATTCCTTGTCTTAAAAGGATTTCATTCTCTGAAAGACACGCTTTAACAAAGCTTTGTTTAGACAACAACATATGGGGGAAAAACACATCTCTATGTTTTAAATGCACTTCTGGGAAAATGTCAGAAACATCCCAGTTATATCCCAGTTTGTAATGCTTGTTTGTGGAAGAATAACTTTAATTCAAGAGTTACTCAACTCTATTACATGACAGTGAATAGGCCCTGTCATTCTCCTAATCTAATCCTGCGGAGGGGGAGAGGAGAGAGAGAAAGAATTGCAAGGCAGATGTGATGCTTTATGACATTATGACTGCAAGACTTTGTGTCCATATTGCCTTTGCATATTTATTGTATTCTATTTGAATACAACTTAAGGACTCTACTGTATGATTCTTTAAGAAAGGTATTGTACTTTGATGCAAATATGATTAACAATCCCCCACTATAAAAAGACAAACATAGCTGGCTTAAAATTAAGTAGAGATCACAATGGAAACTCTACACCTAACTTTAAAGTACCATACAGCATAACACAGATTTATGTGTTGACAAGTCAACCAATATGAATGTTTTAATGCAGTTATATAAATATAGCAGATTCATTTTGAACATTATATAGTCACATGTTCATTTATATTTGTTTCTTTGAATTTTGAATGCATTCTCAGTGTCATTTTTAACTATCTGTGGCTAATACTATATCCATTAGAGAAGCCCTTACTGTTGAATTATGGCATTTCAACAAGTTGAGCCTTCATGTTTTAACCATAAGCATGTAGATTATGCTCACAAATGGAAAAACAAAGTCCACACCCTCAGTATTGGATTGCATATTTTGCTAAAAGAGTAAAATATATTAGCATTTATTTATTACATACAATTTGTTCAGCATCTACTATTCAGGCTCTTGAAATGCTGAACTATTAATCCATTTGTGTCCTGGATATGATGGGCAAGAACACAGAGAATGTGAATAGATGGTCAATGTGAAATGGGGAATAAGTACTAAAAGTCGATAGGACTGAGGCAAAATGGATATGGGAAAGGATTGCTTTTCCTGAACATTTTATCACTCCCATGCAAAGCATGCATCCATTTTGTGCATTTTGAGGTATTCATGAAAGGAGCAAAACTGTTCATAGACTGTTCACAGTTGAGTGGGATACATGCAGCCCTTTCAATGCCAACAAAATACTGTGAACAAACAACATTCACTCTCTTGCTCAGTTGAAACAGTCTCTCATTTCAGTTGGCAGGCCTGCCTTTTCTGAAACAGAGGTCTCAAACCCTCCAAATGTCCCTATTTTCCAGGGACAGCCCCAGATTTATAGAAACTGTTCCAGTTTCTGATTTGATCCCACAATGTCCCGATTTTCCTTAGGACGTCCCGATTTTCATTGGAGAAATGTTGGAGCCTATGGAGTTATGCGACCCTGAGCCAAGGTGATAGGCAGCCTTGAATAGGGAAGTTTTTAAATGTTAAATGTTTTATAATGTTTTAATATATGTTGGAAGCCTCCCAGAGTGGCTGGGGCAACCCAATCAAATGGGTGGCGTATTAATAAATAGAAGAAGAAGAGGAAGAGGAGGATGTCCCTAGTTTCATCAGAGAAATGTTGGAGGGTATGAGGTTTGTGTACTACAAATACATGCAGCATTGTATTTTAGGTCCTGCTCTTAGTAAGAACGATCTGCATTTTTATAACTTCCACTTTTACACAGTTGGAGACTGTGATACTTAGAGGGCTTTGTTAGCACAGCCTCCATTTGCTCGAATGAGTGTTTGCCTTGCTGAGGAAGATTAAAAGCAGTAATCTTAGCAATAGGCTAAATAACATTTTCAAAGTGAGCCACCAGTTCTCTGCTCCCTAAAATCCCACTGGTTTTCATCATTGCGCATAACTGCTAGGCACTTACACACTTTGAACATTTTGCTCTGTGCTGTTTACTAGGGATTTCCTACTTATTTCTTTGAGTGCTTTCCTTTTTTCAAAAGTCAATGTATTCAAGACCACAACAATTGTGTGATCCTTTGTTCTGGGGTACACAACAACCACTTTCTGTCCAAGAAATCGTTTTTCTTATTCTTTTCAATATTTTTTTCATTCTCTTTATAAAAAGCAACTCTTTTTCTTCTCCCAAAGAAAAAAATGCAGCTCTATTTGTGCAGTTTTGAGATAAGTTCCAAGAACAAGTGGAATAATTTCATATTTTTGCCTCTGGAGATTAAACAAAAAACAAAAAAAGGAATTAGATTTCAAGCCAACATTCCTCCAACAACAACAATGAACAGATTGGGCAGAAGGAGGCAGAAAAAAGTTTCTTCCAAATGTGTCACATTGCATTTTCTTTCCTGCAATACCAAATATGATGGCTTAAGTTCCAGCAGGTTTTCCCTTCTTTTATCCAAAGCCATGGCTGAACTTGCACATACCCAGAATTTTGTATGGCTTTGTAAGCAACGGTGTAATTTGTTACCTGAGCTTTCATAAATATAACATAATTAAGGCACTTCTTAAACCAATATGAATAATTTTACAGCACTATTTTAGTCTACATAGTCATTTACAATCCACCCCCCTTTATTCCTCACAACAGCCACAGCCCACAGGAGGTGATTCAGTTTTGTTGACTCATAGAACTAAGATTGCTGTATTTCCAACAGAGCAAGAAATCCAGCCATTATTCACTTGTGTATGTTAAATCATGTAAATATATACACATTGTAAACTGAATGGACTGACTTAAAATACTGCATATTACTGCTGCCTGTCATGGAGGAGTGGGGCCCACAGGTGTTTCACCTGGGGCTTCAGTTATCAACTGCAAAGATACCTAATACAGGGTTAACATGGACATATACATGGAAGAAGGTAGCAAGTCAGTAGACTGATGGAAATCAGGTGGGAGAATAAAAATATACAGAAACCAGGATGGTTCTTAGAGAGCAGAATGACACAAAACCCTACTGAGCCTTCATATGTTTATTCAGACCTTATGACTGAAGAAGCCTTGCCCCTTGGTTGAGAGAAGTTAAAGAAACAGCACTCTGTTTCACCATGAACCTCTAAGCCACTCATCTAGCTGTATCTTTTGATGTCTAAAGGGAGGGATGCTAAGGTAGTTCAAGAGTGGACAAGGAAACAAGTTGAGATTGTCCACCTGAGTTTTCTGAATTGCTGATTATGCTCTGACATTGTTTTACCAACAGAGATCTGTGGACTATTGCTATTGAAGACTTACTTTCATCAAGTTTGAGGATGGAAAGACATCTGGAGCTACTTCTTCTGGACTTGTATTTATATACAGGTATGCCTCCTTGGCCCCCAAGGCACTGCATGAAATCAGAGTATTGAAATACACCTTCTAAACGGACTGGGATAGCTTCTAGATTTTCAAGTATCGTTTACCCATACCCACCAACTGGCTGAAACCAAGAGCTACATCTACACAGGATCATTATACAAAGGGGTGCAAAAAGGAAGACACCAAGCACTCTCATCATACACAAGTGGGGAAACGGCCATTTCAAACCAATTATACAAGCCGTTTCTATTAGAGCAACTCATTGGCTTGAAAATAAAAGTCTAGGGGTAACAGGTGTCCATATAAGCGTGGCTGATGTGGTTTTTCTGCTCTGAGAACAAACGCTTCTGTACACAGTGCATAATCTGGTTCAGATCTAAAAAAAATTGTCCATGATTTGTGGCCATGCACTCCCCTCCACCCCTCCCCTCCTTCATTTGGTACACCTCTCTGCAGACCCAGGAAACGACACTGGGCTTGCCTTGGACAGCAAACATTCACCGCCTCCCAGAACCACCATTACTGTTGGTCCTTCTCCCAGTCCTCCCATTCCTCTAACTGCTGCTTCCTCTCCACCAGGGGCACTGTGTTGCTCCCAAGCATCTTTAAATTTGGTTGGTCCTTTACAGGAATTTGCCACCATTGTTGCAAAGTGGTGCTGGCACTTTGGGTGATCTTGCCCTTAATGTCTCTCTCTGAAAGGACCCCTTTCTCAGCATGATGCATGGAATACCTGTGGCCGCCTCTGACACATAGTGAGGTGGAAGGAAGGAGAGAGCAGCAGGTGGGGCAAGCAATCTGTGGGGGTACACATTCTGTCACCCTCTCCTATGCCACATGGCTATCTTTGAGAAATATATTGTGGAATGCTGAACCACAGTTTCTCATGATGCTAAAACCAGGAAAATATGGTTTAAAACTGCTTACCCAAATTCTGACACTACAGAAAATGTCTGTCCATCTTCATCCTATGCTTTTCTTTCTCTGGATCTACTTTATTGTGTGTGTTTCCTTTTTTTAATCCTTTAGACATTTCTCTTTTATGTTACCTTATACAGCCTATGCAACCCTGTTCCAATGCTGCAGTGTGTTGGACAACACTGCTATGATTGGATTTGACAGTGTTCCTTTGCCTTTTCTTTTCATTTCAGAATCTTAGCAACATTGGCACCAGTACTGGCATGCTGAAAAACTCTTATTTCATGTATTATATATCCATGCTCCAGTGAGCTGATGACATACATTTTATCCTCACAAGAACTCTGAGGTACATTAAAGAGAGTGGGCAAGGGGAGGGGGCTATTGGTTTGTCTTGTCCTTGTTTTTATTATGTATTTTGTGTTTTTATCTTGTATTTTTATGCTGTAAACCGCCCTGAGATCTACAGATGAAGAGCAGTATACAAATTTAGCAACCTGGGAAGGTAGCCCATCCAAGAGAAGGAAAACTCTGATCCTAAACCTCTGCTACCTTGCAGGATAGGGAGAAGAAAAGGCTAAAGAGAAAACCCTACACAAATCCAGAGTGGAGTCCCTAAGACAGTTGGATGGTGCCTTGTACGCCTTGTATGCTTTGGACCACATCAGCAAGGCTGAGAGGAGGGTCTTGTCATCTGGGCACCCCAGGACCTTCCTACACACTGCCCACGCTTGCGCCCCAGGGAGGTCACTTCAGTGCTGCTAACACAGTAGTTTGACTTTACCCCTGGAGGAACACTCCATTGTCTCTTGATACAGAAGGATGCCAGCAACAGGCCATGGCTGAGTTTCAGGGCTGACTGGAGATTTGCCTCCAGATCTCCCTAATCATAGCTCCCTAGTTATAACCCTAGTGACTAGACCACACTAACTCACCTTCCATCTAATTATTATTAGGAAACTAATAGCAGTTTTGGGATGCGGATGGCGCTGTGGGTTAAACCACAGAGACTAGGGCTTGCCGATCGGAAGGTTGGCGGTTCGAATCCCCATGATGGGGTGAACTCCCGTTGCTCGGTCCCTGCTCCTGCCAACCGAGCAGTTCAAAAGCATGTCAAAGTGCAAGTAGATAAATAGGTACCACTCTGGCAGGAAGGTAAATGGTGTTTCCGTGTGCTGCTCTGGTTCGCCAGAAGTGGCTTAGTCATGCTGGCCACATGACCCGGAAGCTGTACGCCAGCTCCCTTGGCCTATAGAGCAAGATGAGCGCCGCAACCCCAGAGTCGGCCACGACTGGACCTAATGGTCAGGGGTCCCTTTACCTTTACCTTTAATAGCAGTTTTAATAAATTACATTTTTCTACATTAGATGATTGGCAACTTCTTTGCATTTTTGAAGTAATATAAATGTTTTGTATATCTCTATAAATCTTATCTGAAATCTACAGACAGCAGCAGGGTTCATTTCGAGTTTTATTCAGGTTTTATTCTCAGTGAATGCATGTCACTTTAAAGCAGCACATTACCTGGGTACACCCTGCAAGTAACAGTATCAAAGGTGTCATTTCAACTATGTCATCAGCTCTTTGAATTGTACTTGAAAAAGCATCCAGGGTGCTATCACTAGAAGCACACAACCGAATTATTCTTTATAAATAAATCTTCAGAATACCCTATTGTTTGTATTCCATGGCTATGAGATGGAACGACCTTATGTAAATGCCACCATAGCAGTTTCTCTCACAGGTGTAGCCAAATTGCTTTTCTATAAATGTCATTGCAATGATTACTTTCCCTCCCTTCAAAATGTGCTTGGAAGCCATGGTAGTAAAAAACTTAAGAGGGTGCCAGGTAGAAAACATATAAAGGGCAGGTACAGAAATTACATATGTTACGATTGATACAGAATGTTTACAACTACTGTGTGGATTCAGTGCTAATAGAAATATCTGTGATATAGGCAGGGCTCCCCCCGCCCCAGCCGGAACTCAGTTCTGGCAACTGTCAGGCAGGCACCATTGCCATTCTAAGAGAACAAGGGAGAAGTTCATTGTTAAGTTGTGGGTGAACATATCAGACGACACAGCGATTCTTCAAACAGCTCTTGTTTATTCACAGGCCAGAACTGAACTGAACTGAAGGGTTCAGTCAGCCTGTTTATATAGAGCTCCAGTACAACGTTACTGTAACAACTTTCTAAAACTATCCAATCACTGAACGTCACTTTTGATCCTTCATTTGCATAACTATCTACAGTATCCCCCTGCTGGCCCTGGGTGAGAACTTCAGTACATAACACCCATAGTGAGCTCTGGCACCTGTTTTTTTCTAGAAAAATAGCACTGAATATAGGTGGGAAGCAGCCATTGCTTCTCATATTTAAAATGAAAATGAAAATCCCTCTGAAATGTTACTATGAAAATTACAACACAAAACCTACTAAAAGTTTAAATATATATAGTTAACATTCAAATAATGTAAATAATGTATTCTAAATACAATCTGATTTTAATAAAGTATGTCGCCATTTAGATCACCTATCATGAACTGCTTCACTGTCAATATCAATCACCACATTTAAGCATTTTAAATACAGTGGTACCTCGGGTTACAGACGCTTCAGGATACAGACGCTTCAGGTTACAGACTCCACAAACCCAGAAATATTACCTCGGGTTAAGAACTTTGCTTCAGGATGAGAACAGAAATTGTGCAGCAGCGGCGCAGTGGCAGCAGGAGGCCCCATTAGCTAAAGTGGTGCTTCAGATTAAGAACAGTTTCAGGTTAAGAACATACCTCCAGAACGAATTAAGTTCTTAACCCGAGGTACCACTGTACATGGAAGTGACAATAAGGGAATAATCCAGACTCCACTTTCATTAATTCTAAACAATCAATCAGTGATTTACACACACACACACACACACACACACACACACACACCCTTCACTATTGGCATTCTGTACTTGGATACCTGTATCCGATTCTTCAAATTTTTTTGCGAACTGAGTTGTACAAGGTCTGGAATTCTAAATTTCTCTTCTATTATATATGTCTGTCTCCCACTGTGTACATATGATCGCTGCAGGGTAGACAATACAGACATATTTTATTTAGTTCACACCAGGAAGGGACTCAAGACGAATGTGTTCCTAACGATGTGTCACTTGAGGAACTCAAACAACCACGGATCATGCCAGTGGGAAGAGAAGACACTTAAATATTTCAAGTAATTTTGAGATGCAGGCTAATACATATCTCAGGCATATCTCTCTCTCAGAGGTGGGCAGATTCTGGGCCTGCAGGATCTACTTTGCTATTTACTAGAACTCCAAAGTCCGTGTGCTTGATTTTGGGACTTAGGGTTTCTGCTGAAGGGGCCTTGATGTCACATAAGCCCTAAACCAGAGGGCAATGCAGTAAGCATCTCAAGTACAGTGGTACCTCAGGTTACATACTCCGCTAACCCAGAAAATATTACCTCAGGCTAAGAACTTTGCTTCAGCATGAGAACAGAAATCGTACTCTGGTGGCGTGACAGCAGCAGGAGGCCCCACTAGCTAAAGTGGTGCTTCAGGTTAAGAACAGTTTCAGGTTAAGATCGGACCTCTGGAATGAATTAAGTACTTAACCCAAGGTACCACTGTATAGTTTAACTTTAGAATCAGAAAACATGCCACCCCGTCTTTTGACAAGCCACTCCTGAAACAGAGGGGTGAGTTCAGCCACTGCGAAAACAGCATGCCGGATCACATGATTCAGCTAGCTCTTATATTCTTATATTAGCATCTGACACAAAATAAGGACTTCCTGTGTGAAATGAGAAAGAGTGAGAAGTCCTGGAGTTTTGCACAATCATCTGAATGCAATGAAAGAGGTTTTCTGGATGGTATCCCGTTTAACCTGGGCCTCCCCTGGCCACAGAGAAATTGGTAAATAAGAATGGTCCTGAATGACTTGCCACCACCCCCTGTTCAGGCTAGGACTGTGGCCCCCTAAGCTATTTCTGTGCAGTCTCTGGACGTTTATAGTCCAGAAACAATTATATTTATACAAATTAAACTGTAAAGCATAAAGAACATCCACTTTTTTCTTTTTTTACAAAAATAAAAAATAGACTGTGCATATGCTTGTCTCAGCAACAACTACATTGTGGTTTCCCACTCACCCCCACCCCAGTTTTTACTCTTTTAACCTTTCTGTTTGGAGTAATTAAGTCATTTCTTTAAGCAGTTGCTTTTGACTAATTGCAGCTTTTAAAGAACAGGTTAATAACCGCCATCCATATTTAAACTGCAGATTTTAAGACTGATGCTTATTATGCCATCCAGTAAAGATTTTACAGAATAAAATAACCATTGATCTTTTCCAGCCAGGCACTATTAAAACAAAAGCTGTAAACTCCAGCTGATTAAAACATTACTTAAATGCTTTATTAAAATTTTTTAAAGCATTTTCACTCATCAAGATTTGACAAATCTGAAGAGCACTTCATTTAATTAACTTGGTGAGAACGTTTTGCATGCAAAGCGAGTGCCCAAGGGACATCCAGTGCACAGAAAGTGATTGTGCTATTATTGTGCAGGATGCTACAACTTACAGAGAGCTAGTTAATCTCACTTCCCATTGTGCCATGCCTCCTAGCACATGTAGAAGGCAGGAAGAGATAACTGGAAGAGTCTTATGCATAAATTCTAAGAATTTTTTATATATTAAAAAACCACATAAAAATATGACTATGATTCTTTCTCATGCCCAAGTCTAAATCCACAGTCCTTCAATTCATTTTCCCCCTACTCAAGTTACTGAAGGCCTTTACAGTAAAGACTTAATGGAAAGAAGCACACGCATCACCCTAAGCCACTTTGAACTGAGGAGGCAAGCTCAACACACATAGCCAAATTATGAGGATGTAAAAAAAAATAATTAAAAATTACAAGTGTTCTAAGAATGAGAGAGGGAAAAGGCCTTTTGTCAGAGAAATAAAACTATCAAGAAACTGGAAGAGAGTTCATCCAATGAGCTAAGTAGGGATTTCAACCCTAGTATCCCGGGTATCCCACATACTACCCAACTATGTCACACCGACTGTAAAGTGCATGGTTTTAGAGGTCAAGATCAGTATCTGAAATTGGATTAGAAATACCTAGGCAGTTAATATAAGCAGTACATAATGAGTATTCCCCAAAGTTTTTGAATTGCTGCGTTCTGTACCAACTCAACTTTACAAACCTCCTTCAAAGGAAGCCTTGTGTTCAGCAATTCAAAGCATATAACTCTGAGGCTAAGCCCACCTGCTGAGGCTAAGCCCACCTTTATTCTAAAGCAGCAATGCTGCAGCAAGCAAAGGCTCCAGCAGCTCAATCAGCTGCTTGTGGCTGGAAAGCCAAACAGGAAGTATGTGACTGTTGCCATGGAAACAAAGGGGCAGTCCATTCTCCTTATTGAGCACAGGATGTGAGCTCAGTGTGTGTCATATGACCTGTACAGGATGTACATGGGTGGAGTTTGAGTTTCTCTCTGTTTGTTGAAGAGAGCGGACATCTTTCACTGTATGACTGCTGAAGACAGGAATAAAAACATGTAGATTCATTTCTGTCTGTGTCTGATTCCCCTCCCTGGGGATATGCTGGAGAGCAGGGAGGAGGAGAGCAGTTGGTGTGTTTTCCTCACAGCCTGAGGAAAATCGCCGGAACGGACCTCGAGTGTTTTTCCTGCCGGGAGTCGCCGGAGGGAGGTCAAAAGAATTCAGCCGGTGCCTGGAGAGATAGGCACATACCTCTGACCGACCCTGAATTCTGACAGTGGTAGCAGAGCTGCTGGTTTCGATCCATGGAAGTCTGCAGAAATAGGAGCAGAGCTGCTATTTTCATCCCTCTCCATGGAAGCCTGAGATGGAGGCTGCTTCTCTGCAGCTAGAAGCTGACCAGAAGAAGCTGTAAGCCAAGCTACGGAGCCCAGGTATGAGATTTTCGGGTTTAAAAGTGTGAATGCAGATGGATTAATTCTCTGCTTCATGGGAGCAACGTTTGGGAAAAACAGCTCCGAGAGAGAAGAGTCTGCATTCCAAACATTCCTGTGGTTTTTCCTGTCCAAGGAAAGGAATGTGGTTGCTTAGCAACGCAGGCCAGTTTCAAGATAAGGGCTGGAAGTCAGGCTATGCCCAGAGAGGCTAAAACAGCTCGTGTTTTGACTAGGCCCTTACAAAGGAACTGTGAAAGGGACTTTCCAAGCAGCCAGTGTTATTGCTGCCAGGTGCACAGAGTGTAAACAAGCCAGCTATTGGATTTTAGAGGTTTGTGTTTGAGAGTCAAAGCAAGGACTCAAAATGGATGCCAAGAAAGGGGGGGGGCTGCCTTCTCCACCCCTTTTGACCAGTGACAATTATGCATCTTGGTCTATTAAGATGAAGGCCCTGCTGCAGAATCAGAGACTGTTTGGGGTGATTGTGAACCCCATCCCTGCAGCACCAACGCGTGCTTGGGAGTCACAGGATGTGAAGGCCAGAACTGCTATAATTCTGTGTGTGTCAGACTCTCAGCTTATTCATATACAAGATTTACAGCACGCGAAAGATGTTTGGGACACGCTGAGAAGGACACATCAGAGAGATGCAGGTTCTTCAGCGTTGCTGTATTTTGAAAAGCTGACTAACCTGAGGCTTGCGCCTGATGAAGATGTTCAAGCGCACCTGACGGAAATGAAATTTCTGCGTCAGCAGATGGTGGAACGCAATTTCCGTCTGGATGAGGAAGTGTTTTGCTTCATGGTAATAAACAGCCTGAATCGGACTTACAAAACCGTTGCCAGTCAGCTGGGGTCTCTCCCAGCAGCTGATCTAACGGCGGACAGGGTCTTTGCTGTGGTTCTTTGTGAACATGACAGACTTGCCGCCCTGGAAGTCAAGGACAGGGGGAGGGAAGAACGGAGTTCAGACACCCCCACTGCTGTAGCTACTGGAGGAGACGCCGTAGCTTTGAACGTTGTCCGATGCCACAATTGTGGACAGACTGGGCATCTTCAGCGGTACTGCAAGAAGCCACGTCAGAACAAAGGAGCCAAGGGAAGCTCTACGAAGTCTGAGGCGTCAGGCAGAAGTCATGCCAAGTCACAGGCGAAGCCTGCAAAGGCTTTGATGTCCCTAAAAGCCACACCACAAGTGGGGAATTCCTTCGTTTTAGACACGGGAGCGACGGTTCACATGACCCATTGCAGGGATTTGTTTTCGTCGTTTAAGAAGCAAAGCTTCGTTGTACAACAAGCCAACGGTCAAGAGCTGGAAGCCACCGGAACTGGGACTGTGTATCTTAAAAGTCTGAACTTGACTATAAACGATGTTTATTTGGTTCCAGAGTTGAAGTACAATCTGCTCAGCGTTTCGCAGATTGCCAAGAAGGGACTAAAACTGTCCTATGATGATCAACACTGCGAGATCTACGAAGATGGAGAGTTGTATCTTTCTGCTAAAGAGAAAGATGGACTGTATTTGTTGACTTTTGATCAAAGTGATTACATGGAATGTAATTCTTGTGATTCTAACATGATTTCTTTTGCAGGTGTAGCCAAGAAGAACGCCAAGCAGGTCACCTCAAGGGTCGACAGGGCATTTCAGCGGGTGTATGCTGATGTGATTGGTCCTTTAGCACCATCTAGAGGCAATGCAAAGTATTACCTAATATGTGTTGATTCTTTCACAGGTTTTGTCTGGATTTATCTTTTGGAGAGACCGAAAGAAGCCTTAGAAAGGTTTAAAGAGTTTTGTGACAAAGTTAAAAATATGCATGATGCTGACATAGAATGTCTTTGCACAGATGAGAAGCCAATTTTTCTTTTGCAGGATTTCCAGAGGTTCCTGAAGAAGAAAGGGATAAGACACAAAATTGCTAGTTCCGAAGAAGCTTGGAAGAGATGTGTCTGTGTTAGGGTGAACAAAGAATTGCAAAAGGGAATGCATGCGCAATTGCTTAGTTCGCATCTGCCACATGAGTACTGGGCTGAGTCACTAATGTCATTTTGTTACACGTGGTTGAGAAAGGTTTCAAAAGACTTGGGATGTTCTCCTTTTGAGAAACTGTTCCACAGAAAACCTTCTGTTGCCCATTTCAAGGTTTTTGGGTCTCATGTGAGGACAGAAGCTCCAGGTGGAGTAAAGAATGCCAGAGGCATTTTTGTGGGTTATGAAAAGGGTCTCTACAGAGTAATTTTGTCTGAATCTGGTAAGGTGATTCTCACAAAATTTCTAGAGAGTGCTCCTGAACAGGAGCGAGTGATTGTTCACACATTTCCCACAGGTGATGATGATGATTCTGATGATGATGATGATGATGATGTTGATTTTATTGAGTTCAGTAGTACTGATGATGACAGCGATAGCTCAGACAGCTCAGTTGTCACAGTCATTGAGAGGAAATCTCACACAATGACTAGACCCTCAGAAGAGGAGGATGAACCACTGATTAAGCTTAGTACTGATTATTCAGAGAGTTCAGAGGCTGAACCAGAAAGCAAGGGAGAGCAGCACCTCTTGCGTAGGTCTGAGAGAGCAACGAAGGGTGTACCACCCAAAAGGTATTCAAAGGAGTTTGCAAACCTAGCTATTGCATGTGTTGCTGTTGTAAACGACCAAGGTCAAATTGAAGCTGTGTCTGAGTCAGAGACAAAGGCACAACAGAGAGTTGCTAACCAAGGTAATGCAGAAGCACTCATTCCTTGGAAGTCACACAACCAGAGAGGTACATTGGTAAAACCAGTGGCGGGTAGTTCCAAGGGTGGAACTGAAACAACAGGGGAGTGTTATAAGTATAACAACTGTTTGTTTTCTTCTCTGGATGACGCTTTGCTCACAGCACGCATTGATACTTTAGGGGGAGTATGTTATTCTAAAGCAGCAATGCTGCAGCAAGCAAAGGCTCCAGCAGCTCAATCAGCTGCTTGTGGCTGGAAAGCCAAACAGGAAGTATGTGACTGTTGCCATGGAAACAAAGGGGCAGTCCATTCTCCTTATTGAGCACAGGATGTGAGCTCAGTGTGTGTCATATGACCTGTACAGGATGTACATGGGTGGAGTTTGAGTTTCTCTCTGTTTGTTGAAGAGAGCGGACATCTTTCACTGTATGACTGCTGAAGACAGGAATAAAAACATGTAGATTCATTTCTGTCTGTGTCTGATTCCCCTCCCTGGGGATATGCTGGAGAGCAGGGAGGAGGAGAGCAGTTGGTGTGTTTTCCTCACAGCCTGAGGAAAATCGCCGGAACGGACCTCGAGTGTTTTTCCTGCCGGGAGTCGCCGGAGGGAGGTCAAAAGAATTCAGCCGGTGCCTGGAGAGATAGGCACATACCTCTGACCGACCCTGAATTCTGACAGTCCACAGGTAGTCAGTTATCAGAAATTGAGGCAAGAGGTACTGAATTGGTGGTCCAGTGTATATTGGACAGGGATTTAGTCCCATTTGTCCCCAACCAATTCCAGGAAGAGTAAGAAAACGAGAAAAACACACACCAACCAACAACAACCACATCGGCCTTTTTACAGTGGTAGACCAGAGTAGGTCAGATTAACAAGGCCATTTTTGCCTCATTTCCCTGGCGGCTATGCCTCAGCCCACCCACAATCTTCCAGGAACTACATTAACCAGATACAGTCCCCTGAGTAGGCATGCATATGTAAAGATGAGGTGGTCTAGCAGAGGTTGTGGTGAGGCCAGGAAATTTAAGTCTTCATTTTGTTTATTTTTTAACCCATTTGCTTTTTTGAAAAGATTTAGTGTCTTGACTGATTCTCCCTCTCCCCAGCCCCCTCACACATAGACTGAGATACAGAAAGAAGGAGATGGAAAGGAGTCATA
This sequence comes from Podarcis cretensis, assembly GCF_951804945.1. Lineage (NCBI taxonomy): Eukaryota > Metazoa > Chordata > Lepidosauria > Squamata > Lacertidae > Podarcis > Podarcis cretensis. The sequence continues at coordinate 41,205,795 of NC_137181.1, forward strand.
AACTAATCTGTCATTTACCTTCCCCAATATCCCCCTACAACTTTGCAAATAATAGGGAAAGCGGATTTATTTCCATCTAAGTCCCAAGAAGCAGAACTATTTGAACTAGCACTAGAAACTTAAGGGCTATCTTCTATTAAATTTTAGAATCTTACTTTCCAAACTTTTTGTTGTTGTTGTCGTTCAGAAACAAAGTACTAAGTTCCAAACCTGCTGCGAAAGTTATTTTGAAAATAAAATAAACATGCTTGAAAGTTTTAATCTTGATTGATTCACATTGAGTGAATTGCTAAATGAAATGTTTTAAATGACAGCATTTTGTTTTGCTAGCCTTTTCTTAACTTCCTGTTAAAATAATCCTGTAAGCTTTTATTAAATTGCCTGGGTAATTGTGGAGAACCACAAGTAATAAGAGACAACAAGCATAAGTAAAGCAAGATGTTTTTTTCTTAAAATATGGCCAGCTCTGAGTACATGATCCAACAGCAAAAATTTCCCCAACTTTTTGGAATATAATCTGACGTTATAGAGATGCACCTGCAACATTGCCTAGGAATGCAGCAAAATAAGATTTAATTTGACTGTCTTTGCTAATCAAAAAGACAAAGTCTCCAGCTAACTCACTGGGACCTCTAAACCTTTCCTTTCCCCTTAAAAGGAACATTCAGAGGTAAAAAATATATCTATTCTCTGTAACAGCTCTATAAAAATTATAGCCTTGGCCCAATGATCCTCAACTCACAGAGGTTGGGGCTTTTTGCTTCCAAGTTAAAAAATTATTGGCAATGATTTTCTATTACCACATACACCTATAAAAAAGAAATGCTGATTTAGAGTAAATTGAAGTCACCGTGCTGCATTTTGTCACAGCCATTCCTTCCTGGAACCAGAAAATATTGGCAGAATCTCATCTACTTTGAAGGACACTACACCTACTTGAGGGGAAGTGTCATATTATTCCCTCCTTTCAGTTAACTCAGAAATCATATAAACGTGTCTAAGCCAGAATCTGATAGTTGCTTGTTTTATTGCTTGCTGCAACCATGGTTGGACGTAAATATTTTCTGTTTTTCTACTGCCCTCCCACCACATATTATCCATCTGCAAGAGGAATGGGGATCATGTGTCCCTCGAAATGTTGTTTGACAGCATAGTCAGGGACGGTGAAAGGTGCTTGTGGAGGGCCACAGGTTCCAGATTCCCAATCCACAGCTGAGTAAACACTACAGCAGAAAGCCATTGTTGCAATGTCACTCTGGCATTCTCTGCTGCTATAGAAGAAAATATTTTAAAGCCAATTTTATACTGCGAACCGCCCTGAGACCTGCGGTATAGGACGGTAAACAAATTTAATAAATAAAATAAAATAAAAGTACGTAAACACCTGTCAGGGAACTGGGGGCTGAGAAGGGGGAAACGCTGGGGAAATACAGAGAGCAGCCTCCAATACAGTGGTGCCTCGCAAGACGAAAATAATTCGTTCCGCGAGTCTCTTCGTCTTGCGGTTTTTTCGTCTTGCGAAGCATCTCTATTAGCGGATTAGCAGATTAGCGCTATTAGCAGCTTAGCGGCTATTAGCGGCTTAGCGGCTTAGAAAAAGGGGGGGAAAGGGAAAAAAACTCGCAAGACTCGCAAGACTCACAAGACGTTTTCGTCTTGCGAAGCAAGCCCATAGGGAAATTCGTCTTGCGAAGCGCCTCGAAAAACGGAAAACCCTTTCGTCTAGCGGGTTCTTCGTCTTGCGAGGCATTCATCTTGCGGGGCACCACTGTAATGAGCAGCTGCACCTCGTCAGAGAGGGAGGATGACGAAGGGTTGTCAGGAAGCAATGAATCAGGGAGGGGGGAGCAACTTCCGGGGCTTCGCTCTTTACGTAAAGGAGGAAGGAAAGGGGGAGGTTTCAGGAAGTGGTTATGCTGGAGAAGACGAAGGGAGGGGCCAGTCTCGGCAACTGACACTGAATGAGGAGGACATGCCTTTTGAGAGCTCCGGATTGCAAATAGTATAATGGACTTTAATAAATCTTGTAAAGCTGGCTGGAGTCCCGAGCTGGTATCTCTTCTAGCACCCACCAATCATCCCTAACAAAACCCTAAGCCCCACAACCTCTTTTGACAAAGAAAATCGGGTGTAGCCTTCAAATTTTACTTCAATTTTTTTTACTACAACTTCTCAGCCATAAAGTTTCTGGTCCAGTCTGATTCCAGAAAACGCTGGGGGAACACATTTAGATACCATCTTCTAGGAGCGGTTGGTGCTTTCGGCTGGTGCTCTTGCACAGCGCTGGCCTCACTGCCACCCTGCCCTGCCCCATACCATCCCAGTAAACAGTCATCCACAGCCATGCCAGCTTCTTCTGCCATCTTCCTTTCAAGTATACTTCGGGCAGCTGAAAATCCACTTAGCAACACCACTAGCAACCAAACCTGGTCTATTGAAATATATCACTTGTATCAGTTGGGCTCTCGTGTTGTCTGCTGCTAACAAAGCAATAAGCATACAATGATAAAGTATCTACTCAGTAAGGACTCCAGTATGAGAGAGACTAAATGAGCTGTTACTCAGCAATCTATCAGTTTCTCTCTTTTTTTATTAAAGGACCAGCCATCACCTCATTCCTATGCAAGTCTGTTAGGCTCTTTCCATAAAAAGTCCCCTTTAACTCTTCCCTTCTACAGCACCCCATAGCTGAGAATTTACCAATGTATTTCCTCTTCCCTGACGCAGGTGGCACTGTGGGTAAAACCTCAGTGCCTAGGACTTGCTGATCGTATGGTCGGCGGTTCGAATCCCTGCGGCGGGGTGAGCTCCCGTCTTTCGGTCCCAGCTCCTGCCCACCTAGCAGTTCGAAAGCACCCCTAAGTGCAAGTAGATAAATAGGTACCGCTTTATAGCGGGAAGGTAAATGGCGTTTTCGTGTGCTGCGCTGGTGCTGGCTCGCCAGAGCAGCTTCGTCACGCTGGCCACGTGACCCGGAAGTGTCTCCGGACAGCGCTGGCCCCCGGCCTCTTAAGTGAGATGGGCACACAACCCTAGAGTCGGACACGACTGGCCCGTACGGGCAGGGGTACCTTTACCTTTACCTTTCCTCTTCCCAGCCTGAGGTCACCAACTTTTTAGTATTTCATCAAATATACTAAGCCCCTTCTAATGTAAAGGATTCTCTTGAACCTTCCCTTAAGCAACCTGTTCTATCTTCTCCATTTTCTACTACAGTGGTACCTCGGGTTAAGAACTTAATTCGTTACGGAGGTCTGTTCTTAACCTGAAACTGTTCTTAACCTGAAGCACCACTTTAGCTAATGGGACTCCTGCTGCCGCCGCACCGCTGCTGCATGATTTCTGTTCTCATCCTGAAGCAAAGTTCTTAACCTGAGGTAATAATTCTGGGTTAGCGGAGTATGTAACCTGAAACGTATGTAACCTGAAGTATGTAACCCGAGGTACCACTGTTTTAATGCACAGAAGGGACAAACTTATTTGGCCTCAGCTACGATTTCATATTTGAGAAGATTCTGTGACATCACTTCAGTAAGACTAATCCCGTGATATATATTGGAACCACTGTATCTTGCGGATGTGAATTGTTTTAACTGGTTTAAATAGTGTATTATGGTAAACAAATAGTAGCCTTGGAATAGTAGCCATGGAAGGGATTTCTGTTGGCAAGATAACCACAGAATGGTTAAACATGCTCCCTCAAACCTTGCATGAAATTCCTGCGCATCACATGGAATTTGGTTCTAAGGCAGGGGTGGGGGAGGTAACAATCCAGATAGTGTAAGGTTATCAGATTTTTTTCAATGAATCCGGGGACACTTTTCAACTTCAATGGATTTTGTATGGGGACTGATGTATAAATCCAGGGACTGTCCCCGGGAAACGTGGACGTCTGGTAACCTTAAGATGGTGGCTAATTTCATCCGGCTCTTTGGGATCTCCCTTACTCACCAGTTGCCCAGCAGGAAGAAGCTGAGACAAAGCAGGGCTTTGATGTTGCACAAAGTGTTCACATGTAGCTCTTTCCTCTCTGAGAATATTTACTGTAAAGATAAAGGTAAAGGACCCCTGGACAGTTAAGTCCAGTCAAAGGAGACTATGGAGTTGTGGCATTCATCTCACTTTCAGGCCAAGAGAGCTGGCGTTTGTCCACAAACAGCTTTCCGGGTCATGTGGCAAGCAGGACTAAACCGCTTCTGGCGCAACAGAACACATGATGGAAACCAGAGCGCACAGAAATGCCATTTACCTTCCCACCACAGCAGTACCTATTTATCTACTTGCACTGGCATGCTTTCAAACTGCTAGATTGGCAGGAGCTGGGACAGAGCAATGGGAGCTCACTCCGTCACGGGGATTCAAACTGCCAACCTTCCATCAGCAAGCCCAAGAGGCTCAGTGGTTTAGACCACAGTGCCATGCGCGTCCCAATATTTACTGTAGGAAAATCTAATTGGTGGTCGAAATGCCTAAGCAAAGAGGCAAATGTCTGTTCATTGAAAACAGGCAAAAAAGTGTCCATCCTGATTACCTGGGAAGCACCAACTCAAAGGATTTGTCATGTTGGGATGCAGCTTCAGGTTATTGGCCCTTATTGAGCCCATCACTGCATCCATGTTCTGGTCTGCAGACTGTGCAGCCCCGCAATTCAGAGAAGTAGTGCTGGGTGTCATTCTGGATATTGATGACATCTCATTCCAAATTACCTACCCCAGCAGCTTCATACAGACATTAAACGGCACTGGGAACAAGATGGAATCCTGTGGGACTCCACTGCCTTGCCACTGAACAGCAGCCTCACAATACCAGTCTCTGAAACCTGCCCTGGAGATAGGATCAAAACCACTGCAACATGGTGCCTCCAATTTGAGGTCTACAGATATGGCCCAATAAGATATCATGGCCAATTGTATCAAAAGCCACTGGGAAATTAAGGAGTAGAAACAAGGGCATATTCTCTCTAGTGAAAATATTTATATCGGGAAGCAACAACTGAAAATACATTTAAATGGGTTTCTTTGATACTTTAACTCTAACTGTTATAATTAGGAAAATATTTGCATTTTATGCACTATCTGATTTTGCAGCTATAATGTAATGTAAGCTATTAAATAGGCATCCGCCTGTCTCGGGAGACAATTGAAAAGTGTGCCGTCAGGGGCGAAGTCAAACCATTGGAGAGTTAAAACATCTTGAAAATGTACTTGGCAAATGAATCCACCTCCTCCATTCTCTCTCTCTAATATATAGATAGATATAGATATATAGATATACCGATATAGATACACACACATACATACAGGTTACGATGAAAGTTAGGAAACAAAATTGTGTGACGTACATATAGATAAACGCATTCAGAAGTAGAATCAGTAAAATGTTCATTCTTTTCCACTAGATAAACTCTTACTGAACCCGTGAACCTGAAACTTCTCCGGGGCTTTCACAGCAGTCTACAGTTTTCAGCTTAAATGGCTGAGTTGTTAACATTTCTTTCTAAATATGACTTGGGGGTACGCATACACTACACAATTAAGCGCATAGCACCTACAAATGTTCCGCTAACCAGATTGCTAATTAGCATGCTGTTTTTATATAATGCTTCATAAAGCTCTACTTAATGCAATCGGATGGCAAGATCATTGAAAGTTACCTCAGTTGCTGCTGTGCAAGAAATCTCTTGGCTTGCACTATCCCCAGAGAAACATTTTGCTAGCGTGTTGTTTCCCCCCACATAACATTGCTTAATTTCGGAGTCAAGGGTGAAAACAGTGGTCGCCACCTCCTCTGTAGCTCTGATCCTCTAGCCCAAATGCCTGCCCCCTCTATTATCACATTCACCAAAACAATAACAGCGTCTCTGCATAGTAGTCACAGCACAGAGTACTTTGTGTAAAACAAAAAATCCTCTTTCTACTTCCAGTAATTATTTGCAGTACTGTGATATCTATAATTCTCTCTATGCTCCAACCCTGCTAGATGCCATACATGGAAAATGGAGGGAAGTTATTCCCCTCTCTAGACAGTTTGTTTTTATTTAACAAACTTTATAGACCACTTACTGGGCGGAAGAACCGGTTTATTATTATAATAATAATAATTAATAATTAATTTTACTTATATCCCGCCCTTCCCAGCCGAAGCCGGGCTCAGGGCGGCTAACAACACCAAAACAGTGCAACATTATAAAAACATTATAAAAGTTAATTAAAATCCAAATTGATGGCAACCATAAACTAAAGTTTTGTAAAGATTGCCAAAGTAGGGGGTCAGGCTGCGCCCTGACCAAAGGCCTGGTGGAACAGCTCTGTCTTGCAGGCCCTGCGGAAAGATGTCAAGTCCTGGAGAGCCCTTGTCTCTTGTGACAGAGCGTTCCACCAGATTGGAGCCGCAGCCGAAAAAGCCCTGGCTCTAGTTGAGGCCAGCCTAACCTTATGAAGAACAATATAAAATATTCATTTTTAAGTAGCGATAAAACCAAACATTAAAAACAAGTTGATGTGACATTGGGTCCCCCCCCCCTCAAAATATACACAAAACCAGAAATTTAAAAACAATAGCATGTAATAAAATTACATGCTTGAATAGGCTTGCCAAAGCAAAAACCTTTTTTTAAAAAAGGCCTTCATTTATTTTATTTAGTTTGTCCCCAAAATCATCACATAGTTGTACCTAGAAACTTTGTCAGAATGTTCACCAATCACATGCTGCTACTGCAGCTAGCTTTCCAAAAAGAATATTGCGGTAGAGTGAAAAACACTATAGTTGCAAATCAAAGCTGAATAAATAAAGTTTGATAAATAAAAAAATGATCCCAGGGATTACCCTGCTAAATAAGCAGGCTTGGTAATAGGATCTACCCAGCAACTTACTTGGGTCAAGGTTTAGCTAGTTCTAGCAAAAGGGATGAGAAATCTTATGAGGGGCAAATCTCATGTGGACAGGATTTCTTTCTACCTTTAAGATATTTCAAGGTCTTTATTGAAGATATTTTAGGTCACCCTTCAGTCCTAAAATCTGAAGGGTATTTAATTTAAAATAAAGTAGTAGCAGAACCCTGAAGAGCAAACAGCATCCCAACTTAAGTAGGAAGTTGGAAAAACAACTTTTAGGGGTGGACTTTGGTTTTTCAAATTTCAGTAGCACCCCGTGCAAGCCCAAAATTTAGCAACCCCCTCACCTCCCATTGTGCTCAGTTCACTACAACACAGTTGCAATGCCCTCCCGGGCTCAGCACCTGGTGTGGCAGAACTGGTCACACTGCCTTAAATCCATCTCCGCTTTTGGTACAATACATGACAGTTGCACCCAACCACAGCCACCCCTATTATGGCAGGTCATCAACAACCAAATTAAACGTGATGGTTACTTGTTGCATCATATACCCGCCACCCCCAACTTGCAGGCATGGGGGGTTTTCACCAGTGTTGTAAAAGTGGGAAAGGTTTTTAAACCCTTTCTGCCTCTGCAGAGGTCCGAATGAAACACCCTCCAGCAGCTGCAATCCGCCCTTGGAGCGGAGGAAGCTTCCATTGGTGACAAAGAGAGCTTGTCTCCCAGAGCTACCAGCAACTGTCACAAGGCAGTTCTAACTGGGATTGCAGGAGAGCAGGTTAAATCTTCCCTTCACACGTGTTACCAATCCATAAATCAGCTCCATGGCTACTATTTATTGAATGGTGTTTTTTTTGAAAAAAAATGCAACAAAAGGGATGTGTTGCATGCCATGCCAAGTTTGGCTCTAAGGTTTTCACTTCTACCTTCCATCTCTTATATGAGACTAGCAACACAGCACAATGACATGCAGTCTAAATGGAATATCTGCATCTGCCAGGAAGTGGCATTTCATGCTTTGTGGTGGGCTGATGACCATATGCCGTTATTGCTATGTACTGAATTCACAAGCTCTGAGTGCCTTCTGGCGGTCCCCTCACTGCGAGAAGTGAAGTTACAGGGAACCAGGGCCTTCTCGGTAGTGGCGCCCACCCTGTGGAACAGCCTCCCATCAGATGTCAAGGAAATAAACACCTGACTTTTAGAAGACATCTGAAGGCAGCCCTGTTTAGGGAAGTTTTTAATGTTTGATGTTTTATGGTAATTTAAATATTTTGTTGGAAGCCATGCAGCGTGGCTGGGGAAACCCAGCCAGATGGGCAGGGTATAAATAATAAATTATATTTATTAATTATTATTATTATTAACCGTTTTACCACACAAACAGGCAGTTCAGACATCGAAGGACAGTTTGCATTGGATCACATTTACTTCATTTTAGAAAATGAAGAAACTTTGCTAAGTGTAAACTGCAGCATTTTTCTTTAATTTATCATTGGAACATGCAGAATATCAGAGTGGAACAGTCCTATATATTACGGTATATTTTGGATTTATCACTGGAAATTAAAATGGATGGTTACATTTACCCAGATCAGTCTGGCAAGAAACACACATACACACAGAGGAAAATTCTCAGAAGCTATGTAATAAATGTAAAATCACTGTTTGAGGAGTATAAACTCTCTTCAGAGACATTAAAAGGTATGTCCTTGTCAAACTGTCCTGTTAAGTCAAATCTAATTTGTAGCCTATCTTTCTTTAGGCTGATAATGTTCTAGTGAATTTGACATGTCTCCGTAGATTTCTCAGGCTGGGATGAACTTACAAAAGCTTCCAGAAATACACTAGACTTTCTTAGCCAATGTATGTGTTTACAAAATGTCATTAACAGGCTTGGGCATCGAAACACAGTGTGGCCTATGTTTCAGTACTATATAGGTCAAAGAGGCAAATGGAGCTCAAAGTGTGATACGGCATGTCAGAAAACTGAAGCAGAATGCAAAGGTCATATTGCTAAGCATATACACACACACACTATGGCATGTGTGATGAAGCCCAGAAGCTCCATCCCCAAAGTGATCGAATTTCACGCAAGAGTATTTGGCTAAATAGCAAAGCAGCAAACTTAGGTAGCTTGTCATCCACAGCACAATCTCTGTTTCTAGATACAATAGAACTTCTGCTTTCAAGAGCCTCCATTCGCGGACATTCCAAGTTGCGACCACGGCAAACCTGAAAGTAACTGGCGGGTTTGCCACCGTTCATGCATGTGCAGGAGCGGCGATCACCATTCGCACCTGCGCAGAAGCAGTGATCGCCGTTCGTGCATGCGCAGAAGCGGGCAATCACTGCCCGCCCCTACGCACACGGCGCCTCTCCCAGCAACCCGTTTCGTAAGGACAGGCCTCCGGAATGGATTGTGGTCATGAGTAGAGGTTCCACTGTATTAGGTATGATAATAGGTTGGGAGCAGAAAAGGCAGGCCAGCTTCAGTCACATCGTCCAGTGGCTCCCCTTCCTCTTTAAGCTTAAAGTAGTATGCATGTAACATCACTATACATCACTGGAGACATGGAGCAACCAATGAAAAGAAAATTTTCATGCTGTGTTGTGCTCTCCACCTTGTAACTTGTAGTGACATTTACATTGTTCCATGGCATCAAGGTGATGTGACTTTCTCACATGTGCCAACACCGTCCTCTGAAGCAGAGTGGGGGTGGACAATCACCATATGTTGATGTCATGATACAAGAGAAATGATTCCACAGGTTATGAGAAAGAAGGATAGAATCTGACACAGAGAAGCCAATTTGGGCTGATGCTCCCAGTCTCTCCATTCTTATCTCTCCGATTTTCTAAATTACTGCAAAACGTATCTTCTGTTAAATTATTGTTATACTTCATTTTAATGGCACAGAAACTTTGGCATTTAACGTTGGTTTGGACAACTATGAATTAGTTGCAAGCAATGCCACCCACAATGCACTTCTAGCCTTTGCGAAATTGCTGATTCACAGGATATCACATTGCCTACATACACCTTTATAACGCCAGTTCTCCTGCTAATGTCAGTACTTGTATCTCATTTTGCCTTGCTTTGCTCATGACTGCTTTGGTAATAAAGATAGAATAAGAAAAAGAGAAGAATAGAAGTTTTTGGTGTGTTTTTTAAGCCATGTAAAATATGTAGTTACAGCTTAAACCTTGCCTCGAAAAATCAAACCTCAGCAAATTAAAGCCAATGTGGAATGGTCTCCAAAAGATGAAATAAAGAAAAAGTCCAGCCTGGGTGTTATGCAAAACTATAAAAAAAAAACCCAGCAAGGATGAAAATACCTAAAAGCTTATATAATGTCAAAAGATAAAGCGAATATAGCATTATTATATAGCTAACTGAGCTATTTAATTAAACCCAACCTAAGGCTGACAAAAATATTTACATCCAGTTCTTGAACTCATGGCACAAAAGCAGTTATAAGGCAAATACAAATATATAAGCTTTTGCATCATACACACTCCTTTTTTCTCTATTTGTGCAATCCTATTACTAATAGGGGAGAAGGATATCAACCACCACTTGGTGCAGTATGGGGTACTGTCTATTTCTTCAAGCCTAACCATGTCTGCTGAGAAGTTTTATTGAAAATGGGGCTTACTTCAAGGTAGGTGGGGTTAGAGATTGAAATCTCCTTGCATTGCTGGAACCCAAAAGAATCCTGGTGCCAGGGATCTATTGCTAGCCTAAGACCATTGTTATGCCGAAGAATGGGGTGTGTGCAAACTGTTCATTAAAGGTAAAGATAAAGGGACCCCTGACCATTAGGTCCAGTCATGACCGACTCTGGGGTTGCGGCACTCATCTCGCTTTATTGGCCGAGGGAGCCGGCGTACAGCTTCCAGGTCATGTGGCCAGCATGACTAAGCTGCTTCTGGCGAACCAGAGCAGCACACGGAAATGCCGTTTACCTTCCCGCCAGAGTGGTACCTATTTATCTACTTGCACTTTGATGTGCTTTCGAACTGCTAGGTTGGCAGGAGCAGGGACTGAGCAACGGGAGCTCACCCCGTCACGGGGATTCGAACCGCCCACCTTCTGATCGGCAAGTCCTAGGCTCTGTGGTTTAACCCACAGAGCCACCCACGTCCCATGTAAAAAACTGTTCATTAGTAGTACTTTATTTGTACAATTAATGGATATGTTTCCTTTTAAAACTTTGGGTTGTATCCAGACAATCATTTGCCTAAAGACCTCCCCACAGCAACCCCCTGAACACTGTCCCCAATCTGCTCATGGGGGTCAAGGAGTCATCCACAACTGCACCAAGGAAGATACAGGGAATGGCAGCAGCAGCAGGGTTACCATATTTCAAACACTGAACGTTTTACCAATTTCTGCTGCTAGAGACAGCAGTATTCCAGATATGTCCGGGAAATTCTGGACGTATGGCAACCCTAAGCAGGAGAGAGTAACTGGCTGAAATCAGACAGAGCTACCTTGCCCAGGCAGGTTTTCAGGATAAACTCATACTACTCTGGTTACAACCTCCCTTTGTTAATAAGAGCTGAGAAGCTGTTTCCATTTTATTTATTTTTCAGATTTATCAGCTGCTCCACAGAAAGAAGCTACCATGGAAGTGCACAACAAGGTAAAATACAAAGATACAGACTCAATAATCTAAAAAAAAAAAAAAAGCACCCCCCTAAAAAAACTATTTCTACAATTGTACAGTTAATTTTCCATAAAAAGACTGAGAAAGCATTTTAGGGAAAGTCATCTTAAAGACAAATGACTTCAGTGGCCACCTAAACATCAGAACCTAGGGACGTGTCTAACATCAGCTGGCAACGGATCCCAAGGGGCTGGAACACTTCCTGCAACCTTAATTTACATTCTTGTCTTCAATTTTTAGCAAGCTGAAAACAGCTCTATTAGAAAAGAGCTTAAATCCTTTGGTTTTCACACACACACACACACACACACACACACAACAATGACCCTTGGCATTCTCAGTCAGAGGTGCTTTGTTTTTGTTTTGTTTTTAGAAATAATAAACTTGCATGCTATCACTCAGGGATTAATCAGCCTGTGTTAATTATTTGGCAGCAAAAATAATTTAAATACTTATTTTGAGCAATTGCTTAGAACCCATGAGCAAACACTGTTAAATATTAATTCATATTTAATTACTAGAAAATGCAGGAATGGACATGTTCTTTCATTAGCCCCGATAATTTCCATTACTAATCCGACATATACAAATTAGAAGTAAATTACTCTTCTGTGGTATGGGTTTGTTTTCTTGCTAATTCTCCAGGGGATTTGCCCCCCTGAACCCTATAACTGTTGCACGTCAAACAACCACAGGTGGGAGCTGCGTATGTGTGAGCACTGATTATCTCTTTGACTTGATTTTTTTTTTTTTTTTAAATGAGGAGTTCAATGGATGACATAAGAGATGGAAACAACATCTGCAGTAGAGTACTTACTGCATTGAAGTTGGGGAAGAGATTGACAGCTGCTGCAGTGTCCAGAGGGAATGGAAGAAAGGGTTTGATATCCAACGGAGGCTGCAGGGCTGGGGCTGGAGGACGTACCAGGGCTGGAAGAGCAGGGCTCTGGCATGTACCTCCTATACAAAGAAAGGAGGGGAAAGAAAAAAAAAGTGAAATCATACATAATAGATTTTTAATCTGGTTTCATTGTATTGTAGATAACAGGCACTTAAAACCAAGTCAGTTAAGAATGTCAGCCATCAGTCTCTTTGGCTTGGCAGCCTGGCAGGAATACACACACACACACACACACACACACACACACACACACACACACACACACACACAAAGCCTGCCAGGCTCTTCAACTGTGCTGAAGGGCCACTACTCTCTGTGGAGGCAATGGCTCATGCGCCATGAAAACATTGCTCGGGCAAAGGCATAAAGCACAGGTTTCCATCCCCCCCCCCAATCTAATCAGTTCAACAATACAGTTGCTTGTGTAACTTTGAGGACCTCACACTTTGGATCTTTAAGGAATGATTCCGTGTCTTACTGCATCTCCGATGAAAACAGGGACATCCTGCCATACGCTCCAACATTTGGAGGGTCTGTTACTGTCTTCCTCTTTCTGCCTCCCTGTGCTTAATGAAGCACCAAATAAGGTAGAATGAAGCCAAATAACCATTTGATTTGTCTTACAAAGCCACACACACATATAGGACCCCATGGCAGAAGGGGAAACAGTTTAGGAGACAGGTGGAGTTGGAGGAGAGAAGGAGTGAGTGAGGAAAAGACTGAATACATCTCCCATACTTTTATGTTCCATATCACCCCTCCTTAAGCAGTTTGTCTAGGATTTCTTGTTCGAAGACTTGTCCCCCCCCCCTTTTTTTTTTACACTCAAGGGGCTTCTGGCATATATTCCACATGGGAAAGTAATATAATATGCAACTTGAGTTTTCTATTGTTTCCACAAAGAAGTCCCATTATGAACAGAAAGAAAGACCTCTTGGTTTTGTGAATTTAATAATAATAAAATGAACATTTGTGTTTAGAACACTTTTCAAGGTTTTGTCTTTGCTCTTAATAAAATGAACTAATGTTATTTCTCCAAACTAATTACGAGGCTTTACAGTGAACTTTAAAGGCTAATCTTACCAAGCAGCCTGAAGAACTGAGTAAGAACCTGCTCTCTTAAAAAAGAACAAAATGTGGTATTAAGCTATTCTCTGAAATTCTGACCAAAACAGTTCTTCAGTATAACTGGCAAGCCCTATAGGCTATTGTCACAGGTTAGGGTGATCAAGAATTGCAGTGAGCTAGTGTCCCCTGCTAATGCTGCTTCTGAGCATTCTCTGGGACCCAGATGGAAATGAAGCAATTCCTTTGCATACTGATAAACACAGACCTCAATTTTTTTTGTGGTTTGCCCCCATCACAGACCACAACATATTCAGTTGTATGAAAGCTGGGAATATTCAAGTCCTATCTCTGCTTACAATGACTCCTATATTTTCTGGTATACTTCCAGAACATCAATTCACAGCTAATTAAGATTCTTTGAATCCTGTGAAATTCTTAAAATATGCCTGTATTCTCTTAATCTGACAGGCAGGTAGCAGACTGCAAAAACTGGCAGGGGAGTGTCCAAAAAAACCCCCACCTAAACAAACAAACAAACAAACAGAGCACCCCACAAACAAAATGCAATGGTCATTTTCCTCCCTGCTGAAAATATTCCACTGAAAGATAAAGAATGAGTAGAAGGTAAGAAACTTGATTCCTTTATATAAGGTAAGAGGTTCTTTTCCAATTACAATTCTTATATAAAATCATTGGATGGATTCACTTCGAATGTGTTAACTGCAGCCAGAAAAGCTCTTAACCAGAGTTGCATTTTAATACATCTAATTGAAGGCTCACAGTAAATGATTGAATTAACTTGCTATATCAAATTATCAACTCTCCTACTTTTGGTAGGAAATCTGCTGGAGATGAAATTATGTGACAACACGCTTTTACCATCTTTTCAATTGCTCTCTAAAACACCTGACCAAAAAAAAAAGTTTAGCGAAAGGGAAGCATTGGTCTTATAAATCAAGTATATCAATTTATGGCTCATATTTATTTCACATTGTACACTGACTTCCATGGAATCTCTTGTGATTTACAACACTTGTGAAAGTGGAAATTGAATCTGACCTTTAGAAGAGCGCCATTATGGGAGGGGAAGTGATAAAAGAATAATACAAGTCAGCACTCATCTTAGGCAACCAGACAGTCATTTATCAGATGCTTAAATATTGGCTAAATTGACCTGGGGGAGTCAGAAGTATTTAAGGCACTGCTGTGAGAAACTTGGCTAGATAGACTGTTACTTTGGTTCAGTACTTCAGTGCAATATTGTAATTGAACAGAAGAGATTAAATAAGAATGACTGTTATAGCATACAGGAAAAGGGCAGCTAACCCTGTGCCCTCCAGATATTGTCTAATCCCTCTCCCAAGACCCCAAGCATGAGCTATGTTGACTGGGGCTCATGGGAGGCCAAATCCAACAGAATCGTGGACAGCCACAGATTGGTCACTCCCAATAAAGAGGGTTGCTTCTAAGATCTATGGGTTCTATTCACATTTTCAAAAAAGAGAAGGCTCTTAGATCACTGAGGATGATGCAAGGGTTGGTTGTAATATTGTTTTTTATAAGGCCCTTGTCAGCACTAATCTAATATATTGGGATTTGACTAACCAAACAGTGGGACCCTTGAGAATTTCCAGGCAGATGGGATAGCATTTTTATAAATCCACAGAGCTCACAGCAAGAAATTCCCATATATCACCCAAACACTTTGGCCAGATCTCCAAGTGGATGATCTCTTCTGCATCCAGCAGAACACCCAGAGCACCTCATTTATCAGAGCCACTGGGTGCATTAGGTACAAAATACAATCTGAAATTTCAGTGTGCTTGCCTGACTGCTTGGCCCTTGGATCATTAACAAACTAGAAGACTCAATGGCACACAATTGCCAATACAACTCAAGTGTGTATCTTAGGGTTTATCCAAGCCTTGTCTGACAGTAATGCACTACATCTGTCTGGCTCCTGGACATATTGGTTGTGCCCGTGTTTGTGAATGACAAATCTATTTTGGAATATCAAAAACTTGGCAAATCCATACCCAAGAATATCACCAGTAGTAAAAACTCTCATTTCCTTCTTGTCCCAAAGATTTGCTCCATGCTTCTTACCCAAGTCACAGCAGGTACAGCCATGTGTTACGCTCCATGCAAACCTAATGACTTAAATATGTGTTAGCTGGCAAATCCTTCCTGTGAAATAGACATAGAACTTTTCTAATCAATGAATGTGTGTCTAAATCTACCTTCAGTTTTTAAAATATGTCATACTGCTGGCATATAGATAAAATTAAATGAGGGAGATATGCAGGACAAATGAAGCGACAGGACAGCATATCCACCAAGACTCTTTCCTTCCCCATCAGAAATCTGACAGTTTTGCCTGAACTTGAACTTATGATTTATTTTAAAGACATGATGTCTGAATGGCAGCAGGTAAAATGACTCACTCTAGCCTGACCTTTTCCCAGAGGGAGGGGGGAAGCCTCTGTACAATCCCAATAAGCAATATACACCACACCAGTTGCTGTGCTCTTAGTTTCTCAAGGAACGGGCAGGGGGACATACTAATAACCTTGATCATTTTACAGCATCAGTACTGGAAGACTTAAAAAAAAAAATAGAAGTTAACAGCCGCACAAAAACATGTAAGGAGTGTGTGTGAGAGAGGGGAGGGGGGGAGAGGGAGAGAGAGAGGTATTGGCATTTACCGTATTTCATATACACTATCCAATTGGATAGTGTATAACAACTACACAACTATATTCCTGCTAGGAGGAGAATGGCATTTTACTATCAATTCAAAATTGCAGTTCTAAGCTCTTGGAAAATACAAAACTGTTATGTCTTAGCTGAAGCAATATTGCCTGGATTCTTAACAATGAAGCAATTGTTTGGAAAGTCCCACACCTACATGCCTTCTTACATAAAGTACACAGTGATTCGTGCAGCAAAATTCTAAGCATGCTTACTCAGAAGAATATCCCATTCTGCACAGTTGGATTTACTCTCAAGAAAGCGTACATATGATTTCCACATTAAAATGCATCATTTTAAAAAGCAGCACGGCAAATGGATTTAAGCCAAATCAAACTCTGTCTGAGTGTAGGAGATACTTTATAATACAGTGGTACCTCGGGTTGCATACGCTTCAGGTTACAGACACTTCAGGTCACAGACTCTGCTAACCCAGAAATAGTACCTCGGGTTAAGAAGTTTGTTTCAGGATAAGAACAGAAATCGTGTGGCGGCGGCACAGTGGCAGTGTGAGGCCCCATTAGCTAAAGTGATGTTTCAGGTTAAGAACAGTTTCAGGTTAAGAACGGACCTCCAGAACGAATTAAGTTCTTAACCCGAGGTACCACTGTCCTGAAGGTTCCCTGTAACTTCCATGATTCTTTCACTTCTGTTTGATGCTACATCAGGGAACCGAGGGCTGTTGATCTGAGGGCTATGACAACATTCCAACTATGGGATAAGATACAGTCTAACAGAACATAAAATGTTATGAATATGTAAATAAACAAGATGCATGATATTTCCACAGCAGTAACAACTTGAAGCTCCTAAGCTGACTGTGACATTAACAGATATAAAAAAATGCAAAGTGGCAGCAGTTTCCCCCATGTTTATGTAAATTGATTTCAACATACATAATACATGCACACTAAGATAACAAACATTTTAAATGTTGGGCATTTGATTCTTACACAAATTGCTTTTGTTGCATCTCAAGTAATTTGTATTTGCACTATTCAGTTATGTCCATGCGTGCATAATATATTTGCAAATGGCAATCACATCTTTCCATCCTTCTCTAGTTTAAAGGATTATTTCAAGCGCTATTCCAAAGAGCTTGCTACGGCACTCCTCTTTTGATTGTCCTTTGTAAGTATGAAAGAAAAGACAAAAGACCTCTAGGACAAGAAAAGTCCAGTACATTCTGAGTGCATTGATTTTATCATTGTTCATAACTGCTCATCAGTGTTCCACTCTTGTAAAAACTATTCAAGTTTTTTAGCAGTGAGAAGTACTATTTACATCTCTCCCCTGCTAACCGTTTGTTAACATCTCGGACAGCTGTATGCACCATTTTCTGCTGTGTGTGAAGTAGATAGAAAGAAGAATTTGCTTCTGGGGAATCTATAGATCCTATCACTGTGAATGTGCCCATTTCTAAACTCTTTCCTGTCAGCTGTACGATTAGTCTCAAGAAGCAGATATCTTATCAGAATCCTGGAGGCGGTTGGAGGATGGATGGCGGCTAACAGATTGAGGTTGAATCCTGACAAGACAGAAGTACTGTTTCTGGGGGACAGGAGGCGGGCAGGTGTGGAGGATTCCCTGGTCCTGAATGGGGTAACTGTGCCCCTGAAGGACCAGGTGCGCAGCCTGGGAGTCATTTTGGACTCACAGCTGTCCATGGAGGCACAAGTCAAATCTGTGTCCAGGGCAGCTGTTTACCAGCTCCATCTGGTACGTAGGCTGAGACCCTATCTGCCTGCGGACTGTCTCGCCAGAGTGGTGCATGCTCTGGTTATCTCCCGCTTGGACTACTGCAATGCACTCTACGTGGGGCTACCTTTGAAGGTGACTCGGAAACTACAACTAATCCAGAATGCGGCAGCTAGACTGGTGACTGGGAGCGGCCGCCGAGACCATATAACACCGGTCTTGAAAGACCTACATTGGCTCCCAGTATGTTTCCAAGCACAATTCAAAGTGTTGGTGCTGACCTTTAAAGCCCTAAACGGCCTCGGTCCAGTATACCTGAAGGAGCGTCTCCACCCCCATCATTCTGCCCGGACGCTGAGGTCCAGCGCCGAGGGCCTTCTGGCGGTTCCCTCATTGCGAGAAGCAAAGCTACAGGGAACCAGGCAGAGGGCCTTCTCGGTAGTGGCGCCCACCCTGTGGAACGCCCTTCCAGCAGATGTCAAAGCGATAAACAACTACCTGACATTCAGAAGACATCTTAAGGCAGCCCTGTTCAGGGAAGTTTTTAACGTGTGATTTTACTGTATTTTTGGTTTTTATGGAAGCCGCCCAGAGTGGCTGGGAAGGCCCAGCCAGATGGGCGGGATATAAATAATAAATTATTATTATTATTATTATTATTCTCTCAAATATGCTTGCCAGCCCATATTTTGTAAACCCAAGGATTTCAGTCCTAGGATTTTTAAAGTTACTATGCTCTGAAATTCCCTAAAAAGATGGAGCAACCTTATATTGACATTTACATGTTCAAGTCAACGTTAAAAAAAATAAATCATTTGTACGTAAGTACAAAGTTTTTAACAGCTGATTGCCCCGCAAAGCTCAAAATAGATTAGCAGCCAGAAGAACACTAGCTCTGCAATAACAAGACCTATAAGTTTAATTACTTCAGACTGTGCAGCTGGATTCAGAAAATGAACCTTTTAATATCATGAGGAAACAAAGAATGGCTATAATTATTTTTCCTTTGGACAGAACTGAGTGAAAGTTGCAGGCATAGTAGCCCCTCCTCAGGGCGAGTGGCTCATGAAGGAGAGTGGAGATGGTTCCATCCTGAGTTGTTGATGGCAAGTCTGCAGGTATGTGTACCAATGCAGTACACAGTGGTACCTTGACTAAAGTCCAGTCTGTTATAAGTCTGTTTTGGACTAAGTCCAATTGCAACCTGGAAATGAGTGCTCCATCTTGAGTCATTTTTTTTTATATAAGTTGGGCCCGGCTGCGGTTTTAGGGGATGCTTTTCATCATCTGGTTCCTGCTAAGTGTTTCGTTTGTTAATTGAGCCCCTCACTGCTAATCAGAGGCTTCCTGTTGAGTCTATCGGCTGCTGAGTCCCGAGCACCCATGCAACACAGAGGTGATATTTGGAGGTTTTGTTTTTGCTATATTTTTTGCATTTTGGTTTGTGTGGCTTTTTCAGATTTTTGACTGTGACTTCACTTTATGTGGCTGACCTGTGACCGTGGCTTGTGACTTTGTTTTTGTGACTTGTTTCTGTAACTGTGTGGAACCCAGTTCAGCTACTGGTTGATTGTGTGACTGCAGAAATGGATAAAAGCCACCCCCCCCAATCCAAACAATGGCTATCATCAGTGTACGTAAGGAAAAAACTAATTTTTTTTACCTACAATTCTGTCTTATTTGTTTTATAGTACAGTACACTGATTATTGCCTACATTTTATGGGTCAAAATTTGTGTTAAATTGCTGTTTTAGGGGGTGTTTTTCATTGTCTAGAACGGATCAATCCATTTTCAATTACTTTCTATGGGAAAGCACGCCTTGTTTTAAGTCCGCTTTGTTTTAAGACCGGACTTCTGGAACGGATTTCGGTCTTAAATCAAGGTACTACTGTAACCACCAACAATTCAGAGTCACACCATCTCTGCTTCATCTGGCACCAAGGAATGCAGTGCCACCACTCAGAAGGTGCCACTACCTCTGCCGTCCCACTCACAAGCTACAACTAAACCTGTCAAATTGGATAAAACAATCCAATTATTTTGTACTGGGCACCTGGGCGTACTCCCTCATAAATGGATCAGTTCCAGGATTTTTGTAGAACAAGAGCACTGATATTTTGCTGAATTTCGAGCATAGTTCCCAGTTTTGACTGCATTACACAGTTCTTGAAGGGGGAAAAGCATTAATACCCTTGCATGTCTAGTATATTGCTGGCAGCCGCTGACCCATTTGCAGTATGCAGCTGCGAATCTACATACTTAAAATTAGCATTGATATCTTCCTTATTGCAACTGGGTTATATGCTTGCAATGAAGCTACTTTTTCCTCTTTCTCTCAAGTGTTTTCAATATAGAAAGTGTGTATTTAAAATGTTGCTCCACTGTCTCTGTGTTGGATAATGATATTACAGGGGGTGGAGGATAACTGGCCACATATTGATTGATCACATGGAGAAACTATTATTTCCTGACATCTAGCTACAAGTGAATGTGTTTCACACTTGAGAGAGGGAATGAGAGGATAATTTTTTCAGAGGTTGGAAATGGAGCAAGACACTTCAAAAAAAAAAGTATGGAAAAAATGAATGCTATTTTTTCAACCCTTTTTTTTTTGTTAAACTGAAAACATCTGAAACTTTCAACTTGCCATTGACTTTGTCATCGTTGAAGATAAATTATTGTTTTTGACTAGCCTGAGTAAATTTCATTTTTTCCTCTCTCTATATATACATAATTAATAATGATGGTTTGGCAGAGCAGATATTAACTTTCCAGCTTTATTTCTGAACAGCTCTTTCCAAAGAACGTGGACAGAAAAAAAATGTAAAATGTATGAACGCCACTATGGAAAATTTTAAAACTGTTGGCATTTCCATGTGACATAAATTATAAATCTACATTTTTAAAATATTGATGTCTAGGATTTGCCAACATATCAACTCCCATGTCCCTTCTCTTTTTATTCATGATATTCTCTTGTGTCTTAAGAGGTAAGTGAACAAGACTTTTTAGTTTGTTTCACATATATATGCTTCCCCCACTGACTTCTGATTTAGGGATGGATAACCAGCAAGATGTTGCTATGCTATAGCTGCCATAATCCTTGACCCCTGTTCATCCTGGCTGGTGCTGATGGAACATCTGGAGGGGCAAATATTTCTATCCAAGGTATGCATGTACTTGTAAATATACCTGTTCACAACATGTGCTGCATGCATGTTTGAATGAACATGATTGTACACACATCTCAGTGCTAATTCACTTGGCATTTTTGGGTGGTAATATCCAGTCTAAGTGAAACAGCTTGGGTTTTGGGTAGCTGGTGCACAATGGAATCACTTGACCATTCACTGGTATCATACAACAACTAAAAAATACTCATGTGGATCTTCAATACTCTTGGCAATGTTGAACAAATTATTTTCTTGGAAAATGTGGCATGATTCATGCTCTTAACAATGAAAATGACATAATCATTATCTATTTGAAACATTCAAACATATTAATATAAAGCCACCTTTCATACTATTGTCGTTTGCTAATTAGAACGATTGATTGATAGGCATCTGATGTGTTTTATCTTAGCTTTGACTAGAAAATTAAATTAATATGAATTCATTTCTACTGAACTGAATTAATTTCTAATGGAGCTGGTGTCCCTGTTCCCTTCAATGCTGTAGTTCTGGAATATGCATCTAATTATATTGGACATTAAAAAAGAAGAAGAAGAATTGAACGCTGAGAGCACCAAATCCTCATCCTCCTCCTCTTCAAAAGACAGTAGGAGTTCCACATACATGCACCTAGGTTACACAATCCAACTTTCTTCAAGTAAGAAGGAACAACTATCTAGCAATAGCAAAATATTCTCACCTTGTTGGACATCTGGTGTCTCCCCCCGCCGCCGCCTAGTCATTTAACAAATGCTTAAGTTTCATATTCATCAATTGACAGATAACATGAGAGCTTATTGTAGTTCCTAATCAAGGAGGGGTTTTTTAACTGAAAATTTGAAGTGGAGGCAACACATGCTGCTCTTGATCCCACATGACTGTGAAATCATCTGTGAAATAAGGAGATCAGAAGAAGAGCAGTGTGTTCCTTTGTGGACACATTGTGTAATTATTTTGGTTGAAACAGAGCATTGTTCTCTGGGTACAAAAGCAACAATGTTGTTTTGTTTAGGAGAGAGGCAAGAAATCCAGAAACATAGTACCTGATATTTTGCAAAACCTCTTAAATATTCTACAGATCGAGCTTTTTTTAAAAAAAGGACTGCGTGGCTTTCTTTATGATGAAAGTGTTCCGGATTAGATCCTCTGTTATTTACCCTGAGCCTAAGCTGTGGTTCAGCAAATAAAGCGTTAAGGTAAACTGCAGGGAGGAAAGACGTGAAATAATAGCTATGTTTGCCCTGCACAGATCTTGGCCCTGTCCCTGCTATTTAGGCTATGCCAAAAGGGACTGTACAATAATTGCTTCCCACTGCTCCTTACTCTAGCTCTGCTGTTTGAAGAAGTGCTATTCTCATGGGGGTTGGAAGAAACATGTACTGGCAGGAAATGCTAGCAGCTAAAGCCCAGCTTTCACATTCCAAATGGATACTCATCCCAAGGCTTATTAGCATTTGAACTTTCTTAAAAAATTATATATATATTTTAATTGCCAGCATCCTATCTTAAATATCGTTTGATACTTGGATTAGGGTTGCCATATTTCAAGAGGTAAAAATATGGACACCCCCCCAAGTTGTTGAGCCAGAAAAGGTTATCTTAGATACATAAATACATCAGACCTGTATTGCTGAAACAGTCAAAAGAAATAGACAAGAAAATGGGTAAAGAAAAAAAGAGAAAAAGCTTTGATTTTTATCCCCTGGATCCTGCAGCACCAAAAGAGGGCCAATGTGGAAGAAAAATATACAGCACTGTAACATCTAATCATCCATTTTTAAAAATATACCAATTTGTAAGTTACATAACCAGTACAGAATACTGGACCGGCCAGCGCTATGCAGTTGAAATGATAAAACTTCCACGCAGTAGCTCATAACAAAAGTCCCACACTTTTGTTCAAAAGTTCTAGTACTTTTGCATGAAAGGATATATACATATGATCTTCAATTAATTCCACTCCAGGGAATATCAGCTCCAGGTCACCTGCATGCATACTTGTTGATTTCAAGGGGCAATTTCTATGTGTCACACACACACCCTTAACAAACATAATTTTCAGATTTTAACTCTCACACTTTCCCCCTCTTGAGTTTTGCCAATGAAAACAGTTCGGACATCTGACTGAGAGTCATTGTGTGTAAAACAGTGAAGCAATGACACATCAGCGATGAACCCTGATGTGAAAGCAATGAGTCGAACTCTTACAGTCATCTGAGATCTAAAACAGAGATTGACAATTAACTCTTATTTTCTCTCCTACTCCCACAGGCAACTTAAATAATACAAATGCTAGATTGTTCTTTGACACGCTGCTAGTATATATGACAAAACAGGTGGGCAGAGTGAGCCTGACCCCACAGCTCCACTGGTAAAGAAAGAGCAGAGATTGCAGGCATCTTTGCTGCCTGAAAAGATGAACTCTGTTGATGGGCAGGCCTCATATGCTGCAGAGGCCCTTGTTATGTGTACAGAAAGCTCTGTAGGCAAAGATCTACCATGAGTATTCCTGCTGACAATAGCTGGTGTTACAGCACACATTGGGATGGGCAAGTTGAAGGCAGCCTTTTAATCTTATAAGGCCCCATAATTCACTGGCGAGACACCCCCATCTATGCCAGCCTAGAATTGCATACCCCCTCAAGTGTCTTGGAAAAAACAGGACATCCTGGTTTTCCCCCCTGCGAGAGCACAGTAGCCATTTTGGTCACAGTGATTGCATGTGATTTCGCACCAAGATTTCGCCCCCCCCCCCCCAAAAAAAATCCATGGCTTTTTCAGGGCCACAATCTTGTGCAACACTCAGAAACATGCATGAAAGCACGGCACTGAGAAATGTCTGTCTTTTGGGCTCTGTTATCTTAGATGGGGGGGATGCAGGTGGCATTGTGGGTTAAACCACAGAGCCTAGGACTTGCTGATCAGAAGGTCGGCAGTTCGAATCCCCGCAACGGGGTGAGCTCCTGTTGTTCAGTCCCAGCTTCTGCCAACCTAGCAGTTCGAAAGCACATCAAAGTGCAAGTAGATAAATAGGTACCCCTCTGGCAGGAAGGTAAACGGCGTTTCCGTGTGCTGCTCTGGTTCACCAGAAGCGGCTTAGTCATGCTGGCCACATGACCAGGCCACATGCTGGCCACATGACTGTACGCTGGCTCCCTCGGCCAATAAAGCGAGATGGGCACCGCAACCCCAGAGTCAGTCACGAATGAACCTAATGGTCAGGGGTCCCTTTACCTTTACTATCTTAGATGAGAGCATGGACAGCAAGACGTGCATCCTAGTTTTGGGACTCAACATGTTGGGGGGTATGGAATTGGCATAAATAATTATCACAGCATTCAAATCTGTGGGAAACAGTTACAAAGAGAATTGGATGCACACAAGGGAAAAACAAAATACATTCAACACCTTAGCTCCTGCCCCAAGCTAGAAGGGCTTCGCAAGTTGTGGATGATACACCACCCTGTAATAATATTATTTTGGCATTTCATTAGTAGGAAGTAAAAACATTTGTAGAGCAGCGATTCCACTGGTGGCTGGACTAGATGGCCCTCGGTGTCCCTTCCCAACCTAAAATTCTATGATTCGTAACAAAGAGGTTGCAAATGAGTCATTAAAAATTATGGCTATACACAAACCCACCAAACACTACAAGCACATCTGACTCGCTCAAGAATCCTGGGAAACTACAGTTTACAACTCGTAGCAAACTTAAAAGCTAGTTACCAGGAATTGGTGTGTATGCAGCTGATAATACAAATTCCCTACACCTGTTAAATACACCTTAAATATAAACATTAAAACCCAAGAAATATATTGCTAGTCACTGTAATGCTACGTTAATGTAAAGGTCTTGTACTTTGTGACACCTATAGGCAAGGAAATCAAGACCCAGTAAGTTACTTTCTTCCACAGATTGGCTTAATAGATGTTGGAAGTATACCCTTGATGGTTACACTAACATGGTTTCTTAGATTAAGAGAACAGAGTATCAGACAGGACAGCTATAATACAACATTGCATTAGAGAAGGGTTTTGTACAGAATCACTGGCCTACCTGGCAGCATGTCAGTATGTCAAATCCCCAGTCCAGGGTCAAACAACTTGTCCAAAGCCCAAACCAAAGCAACAGTCCCACAGAGATCCTGGAGTATCCATCAACATGGGCAGTTGAGCAGACACAGCACCTCAGCTTTGCTGCCCTTTTGCACTTTGCATGCTGATTGCAGCATCTGGGCTTGGAGGCATGTGACCCTTATCTGTTCTGAGCCTACTTCAGCTGAGGAATCACACACCTCCTCTCAGAGCTAGTGAGCCCCACCTGACCAGCTAGGGAGCTGGGCTATGGGCCCTTGCCTGCTTCAGCCAGCCTCTTAAGGAGCCACTCCCACTGCTCCTTACATGTCAAAGCCTGCCATGTTCATGGAGACAGGGCCCCCTCTGGCTCTTGGTGATGGGTCCTGCTGCTCTGGTTCCTGCACACTGACCCCCATCCCCTCGTCATCCTCCGTCACCCCGTGAGTACTTCCTACACCAACCTCTCCTTCCCCAACCCCAGCTTGCCCCAGTGTGTGCCACTCACGGCTACACCCCCTTGCCAGGTTCCTATTCCTCCTCCCTGTTGTTCTGCCAGTTCATGACAGGTTTTCGCCAGGTACTAATTATGGGTTTACCATTGAGCATGAGAAGGCAAGCTTAAGTTGTTTACAATTGTTTTGCGTATGTGAAGCAAGCTGTTTCATTATTTGTGCAACTGTTGGTCTTGAGTTAAGAAATATTGCTGTAAGTTATTTCAAGTAAAGTCTTTTGGAATGTATCTACAGGGTTGTTGTTGTTTTTTAAAAAGATGATCATTAGTGTTGAGATGATTATCTAGTATTTTTATGTATGTAGCATCTATAATGCTGTTTATAGCTAACTTAAGAAAAAGTAAAAATAACATCTGCCCTCGCATCAGAGTGCAGTCTGTGTGTGTGTGTGTGTGTGTGTGTGTGTGAGAGAGAGAGAGAGAGAGAGAGAGAGAGAGAGAGAGAGAGGAGAGAGAGACAATGCCTCACCTATTTTCTTCTATTATGGCATTTTGTTGTATTTAACTAAATATTGTAGACATCCCACACAAAGTGGTTTCAAACACATCACACATTTAAGGCACTTTTAAAGCACATGCACTCAGTAAACCTGGGAACTGTAGATTACCCCACCTCCCAATCTGCAATTCCTAGTACTCTTAACAAACTAGACTTCCCATAATTCTGGATGGGGAAGTAAATATATAAGGCTGGGGTGCTGTTTATGGAGTTTTTTGTATCTTTATTTTAGAGTTATGTGGAAATGGCTCTTTGGTTTTGTATTTTTAATGTTTTACTTATTGGTTATGACTTGCTATGTTGTAGTTACAGGGGTTTTTTTAATGTTGTAAGCTGCCTTGAGCATGGTTTGAATTGTGGAAAGGTGGTATACAATTAAATAATGTATGTATGCCATCAGTGATCAAGACAAATCCCCAACACCATTAAATACACCTTAAATATAAACATTAAAACCCCAGGGGAAAGTTTGCTAGCAAATCTATTGCTAGATACTGTAATGCCACATTAATGTAAAGGCATTGTATTTGTTGACATTTAAAAAGCTTTGACCTGGCAAGTTCCACAGTTGGTTTTTCCTAATATTTTTATAAAGGTCATGTTTATGGTATAATAAGCACACACGTGCAAGTATTGTTAATCAAAGGACTCTTATATCATCAGCAGATTTTCAAAGTTTCTCCTCCACTGTCTCCTGAACATAACTTTCTCTTTCAAGAGAACCACAACGGGTTTAAAAAATAAAATTATTTCTTCCTCTCTTATGTTGCTATCATGTCTTGAAATGAGTGCTGTGTTATTGTGAATGGAAGCTTACACCGTCTACTCAGAAATAAGTCCCACTGTATTCAATGGAGCTTACTCCCAGGTAACTGGGTACAGACTGGGCAGCCTTACACTGCAATCCTAAACATTTGTACTTAGAAGTAAGTCCCACTGAGTTCAATAGGATTTACTCTCTGGTATGTTCCTGATCATTCTCACAGTTTCTATCATCATCATCATCATCACCATATCACATCTTTTCCCCCTGAAAGGGATTCAAGGCAGCTTATAGCTAAAAAATAATTTCATTATTCATTTATCTGTGGAAGGTGTTATACACGATCCCTTCCTTTGCATATTTTTTCTTTAAAACAATCCTGCGAGGCAGGTTCAGCAGAGGGATCCGATGTAGATGTGTATATGACGTCTACGCGTGCAGCAAGATCAAACATGGGAGAAGCTTCCTGATGTAGAATAGGATGTCCCTATTTTCACTTGAGAAATGTTGGAGAGTATGTAGGATGCCAGCAACTCCAAAGCATATAGAGAGCCAGTGTGGTGCAGTGGTTAGGAGTGGTAGTCTCATAATCTGGGGAACCGGGTTCGCGTCTCCGCTCCTCCACATGCAGCTGCTGGGTGACCTTGGGCCAGTCACACTTCTTTGAAGTCTCTCAGCCCCACTCACCTCAGAGTGTTTGTTGTGGGGGAGGAAGGGAAAGGAGAATGTTAGCCACTCTGAGACTCCTTAAAGGGAGTGAAAGGCAGGATATCAAATCCAAACTCCTCTTCTTCATATAGCAAAATACTAAGGGCAAAATCAAGCCAAGTTAAGCATTTTCAGTCCCTTTATTTCAACAGGAAAGCCAACCATGACGTCAGTCCAAGGGACCTAAAAATGGTAGGATTGGGCCCTATGTTTATTCAGCTAGTTCAAAACAATCAAATATTCATTGTTTTTATTTTGATTTCTTTAGAATTGAGCGCATTACTTTATCATATACAGGCTGTAACTTGAACCACCCTGAGCTGACTAAAATATGGATTAAAGTAGTGTTTAGAGGTATCATTTACAAAGACACAATAGAGTACTTATCTAACTGAGATGGCGGGATAAGATATTTCGGGGTTTGTTTGTTTTTTATTAGTACTTACAAAGGAAAAACCTGAATGGGGCCAGAGGCTGGATAGATTTCACAATGGGACATTTATAAGGTTTTTATAAGTTTTGTAGTTAGCTATCACTTACATTTACAAGTGTTATAAACATCTATGCTGTCAGGCATAAACTAGTCAACAATTGATGTGGGTTTCGAAATAGCTTTTTTCTTTGTTCAACAATTGTGTTATTGAGGTTCTGCCAAATCAAGGATCTGAAACTGACTCTCTGGCTCTGGTTCTCTCTCAGACTGAACATAAGCCAATAGTTACAAGGCCCAAGCTCAGCCATGTCAAATGGAACTTCCTAAAGGCTTTAACTTTCCCATCTAGTACTCTAGTATGGTAAGCATGAGCTGCTGGTCCTTTCTCTCTCTCAGGACAGGAGCTAAGGGTAGACTGCTATTCCACAAGTGTTTTGCTCCACATTCTGAAAGGTAATGGATATCTTCTAGGCTACCTCCATGTCTCCATGACAGAAGACGAGGAGTTCCATAGGATAACACAACAGAGAAGGCTCTATTTCACACAATGGGCTACCCTTTTTGGTGGAACTACAGAGAGGACCTCCCCTAGAGACCAAAAGGCTTGGGCAACACCTTGAATTGGTGACGCAACACCTTCAACTGGGTGTCGAAGCAAACATGCAGCCAACACAGTTCTATTCTGTATTTTTTAGTTATGCTAAAAAACCAATTTGCCAGCATACTTATACCGCAGTTTCATGTTTTATGGTTATTGTATTTTAGTATTATTATAAAGCCATGTACTTTATTATTTTCATTTTGTGAGCAACCCAGTGAGCATTATTATTGGTCAGCCAATATAAATTGCTGTAAATAAAACATATCAATAGCGCGCAACTATAGAGTTTACTGGATCACCCACCTCACAGTGCAGGACCATCAACATATTAAGTGTGCAGATCAACTTACACAAGCAGACCACAAGAACATTACTGTGAAGTGCCTATATAACCAATAACAGTAGATGGTGTGTATAAGTAAACCAAGCTATGTGTTTGTTTGATACCTCTCCCCAACAAGGCTGTGAAAAACTCCAGAATGACCTCTTCAAAAGAGCCAGTTCAATGTAGAAACACAGTTCAGTGGCAAATCACATGCTTTGTGTGCATAAGCTCCCAGGTTCCATTTTTGACATCTCCACTTAAAGGAATCAGGGAGGTAGCAGATGACAAGACAGACTTCTGCCCAAGACCCTGGATAACCACGGCCAATCAGTGCAGACCAGCCTGGGCTATTATGGACCAATGGGGCTGTTTCATATGTTTACATATGTTTGTTCAGGTTCAATGCATGTAAGTGAAACACAATTTATGAATGAGGCAGAAACCCCCAACTTCGCATGTGCAGCTCTAATTGGCATGGCTAACCAGGAATGACATCTTGACAACAAGGTGGGTACTGCAGTGCAAATGTTAACTCAGTCTGCAAGCAGCAGTGAAAAAAGCAACAGATGGATAATATGAAATTTATATAACCAGTGGTTAGGGCTGTATTTTGCATAGTGTGTACTACTACTACTACTAATAATAATAATATTAACAACAACAACAATTTTATTTATTTATATGCCACCCATCTGACTGGGTTGCCCCAGCCACTGGGGGCTCCCAACAAAAATAGTAAAAACACAATACAACATCAAATACTAAACAATAGGATAAACTTATCCTATCTCCTATCTCAGATCAATCCTAAAGCTGGAAAAGGTACAAAAGGGACAACAGTGATCAAGAGATTGAAGCACTTCCCTTATAACATATGGTTTGGGGGGCTATTCTTTTAAAAGGAAAAAGATAAAAAGGACTACTAGTAAGGACCCAGTGGAGGCTTAAAGGATAGAGAAAAAGGGAAGTACTTTTTCACACAATGCATAATTCACATGGATTTACTGCCACTAGATGTGCTACAGGCTTAGATGAGGAGGGGGGGGAATCATGTTTATTAGGTCAGTCATGGAAAGAGTTGAATGAGAACAGCCAATTTAATTCAGCATTCTGTTTCACACAGTGCACAACCTGATGCAGCAGTCCTCTCCCACAGTTGTCCCCTAGCAAGTGGTACTCGGAGTCATGCTGCTTTTTGATCCTGGAGATATCTCTCTCTCTCTCTCTCTCTCTCTCTCTCTCTCTCTCTCTCTCTCTCTATATATATATATATATATATATTCTATAGCCATCACGATTTGTAGCGTTTTTTTACTGCCGTTATTTTCACAACATTCAGCAGCTACACGCTATGGTGACAAAAATGGAACCTCCCAAGTTCCAAGTACCAGTTGCTTGATGCAAAGAGCAGAAAGGCATGCTCATGTGAAGTCCTTCTTTGGGGTTCCCCCCCACCAAAAGTCTTTGTCTGGCCAACAGGATGCAGAACTATATGGACTTTCAGTCTGCTCCAGCAAGGTTTTGCTTATACAGTGGTACCTCGGTTTAAGAACAGCCCTGTCTATGAACTATTCAGTTTACAAACTCCGCAAAACCGGAAGTAGCGTCCTGGTTTGCAAACTTTACCTCGCTCTAAGAACGGAATCTGAACGGTGGAAGGGCACCGGCAGCGGGAGGCCTCATTAGAGAAAGCCGCCTCGGTTTAAGAATGGTTTCTGTTTAAGAACGGACTTCTGGAATGGATTAAGTTCGTAAACCGAGGTACCACTGTATTCTTAAAATACTAACCTAATTATTCCTTCTGAACTCCAGATAGGGTGATCAGTAAGACTGGGTATAGTCAGTAGTCAGAACTATCACAAAGGGAATCCTACTAGAAAGGAAAGCTGAGCCACATCATGTTTTGCATCAAAATAATTCCCACACAATTTCACTATAGGATTGTCCTGTAGCAGAACGGATGATCTAATCTCAGTAAGCAGAAGATGCCAAACTAGATAATTCTTTCCCTGCTAAAATCTGTTAAGAGTGCCTATATTAAAATGCACCACATTAATAAAAAAAAAAACCTGATCCTTTTTCTTTTGCAGAATACAAATATGGAACATATCAGTGGGGTAAAAAAAAAAAGCAAAAGCAAAACAAATAGTAATTTGGCCAACACTGATATGTAAACAATTTCTTTTTTTTAACAAAATGTACACTAGACAGCATCTTAAAAAGTAGAGACATCACCTTGCCAACAAAGGTCCGTATAGTAAAAGCTATGGTTTTCCCAGTAGTGATGTATGGAAGTGAAAGCTGGACCATAAAGAAGGCTGATCACTGAAGAATTGATGCTTTTGAATTATGGTGCTGGAGGAGACTCTTGAGAGTCCCATGGACTGCAAGAAGAACAAACCTATCCATTCTTAAGGAAATCAGCCCTGAGTGCTCACTGGAAGGACAGATTGTGAAGCTGAGGCTCCAATACTTTGGCCACCTCATGAGAAGAGAAGACTCCCTGGAAAAGACCCTGATGTTGGGAAAGATGGAGGGCACAAGGAGAAGGGGACGACAGAGGACAAGATGGTTGGATAGTGTTATCGAAGCTACCAGCAGGAGTTTGACCAAACTGCGGGAGGCAGTGGAAGACAGGAGTGCCTGGCGTGCTCTGGTCCATGGGGTCATGAAGAGTCGGACACGACTAAACGACTAAACAACAACAACACTACACTCCATAATGAAAGGATATGAAATTGAGAGGTTAACTAAAATTACACAATTTTTATTGAGAAAATGTGCAGATCAGATACAGCTTTCTCCTACGTTACCCCAACTGCTACTAAATAACAAGAAGATAATGATGATTCACAATGCTACAAGCTCACGAAGCAAAATGACAAAATACTGTCCCTTCTGGACCAAGGAATGAGTTACTTGAAACACCACCAATTGTTAATGATTTAGAATAAAACCCTTTCATAAACAGGGCTGCTGTCCCTAATGCAGTTGGCACAAAGCGTGGAAGATAGGCAAAGAATTAGCTGACAGCAGAGCAACATCTGGATATATGAGTTGAGAGTCATAAGAGAAGAGAAAGTGTATTTTTAGGAATAAATATAGCTCAGCTATTGGTAAGTGATGCTCCCCACTAAATTAAATAGCTGATACTGAAGGAGGAAAGGGATAGGGAAGGAGCATACTTTTGACTTACCGCTGGCACCAGCTTCACACATAACGATTTCCTCAGAAAACATTTAAGTGCAGACATTATACATGCATCTTTAAGAACTCGCATTCACATACATGTATCTGGCCCAATCTGTTGGAGTTACAACAGTATATGAGCTGTGTCACTGAGCTCGTATACATATTTGTATAGAATGCAGGTTGTCTCCAGGGTTACCTGAATATTCCATCTGCTAGTCTCTGGAGAAAGTGACAATATGACAGTTAAACCGTTGCCTTGCTAGCTTGAAATTTATGTTCTTTTCAATGCGTTGTAAATAGTTAGTCATTTATGAAGTTTTTTAATATGTACTTCAGTTGCATGTTGAATATTTTTTTTCTGTCAACACAATCATCTGCGTTTCATATATCTTTACAAAAGTGTGGGAGGTACAGGGGGTGGAGAGAGTAGGGAACAAAACAGAAATATTGAATTCTTATAGGAAAGTGTTTCGGCTTCCACCTTCTTCAGCTGCTGTGATGTAAATTAAAGGGTGTTGTAACCGAGGTAGCAATTATAGAACACAGAGGATGGAATATTCAGCTGTGTTGCATTTGCTCTAACTGCTCTTTAAAGCTGAATTGCAGCAAACACTATCCGAGTGTTCAGTGGATTGCCATTTGCTCCAATTCAGCTTTAAAGAGCAGGTTTTAACAGGGAAAACTCAGGAGCAAAAACAGGAAAGGCGCTCAGACACAGAGCTTTAAAGCACAGACGATGCCTAGAAAATGAAGAGGAAAGTGTGTATGATCCCTGAATTGAAGCCATGCGGTGAGGTTAAGCTGTCAAACCTATATACTCATCTATATTGTAATATCGAGGCTATGATTCCTTGGGTCGAAGTGGTTTGCAACTGGTTAAACCCCTATCACCATTTCATAGAACTAAATGGTCTTACAAAAAATACATAGTCAACTAGATAATGCATCATTATCAGATTTAATTTATATACCGCTTACTTGCCAAAATGGCTTGTGAGCAGTTTCCAAATACAGTATAAAATCAGTTGCAAAATATGGTCACACATAATTAAAATACACAATAAACAACTGCATCAAAACATTAATATGAGTATCCATAATTAAAATGAATGGGTGAAGAAGCCCATTAAAACAGCATAACAATTAAATAAAACTTTGAATCCTGAAATATAATTATTTGGTACTTATTTCCAGTGGCGTAGCATGGGGGTGCAGGGGGGGCCGGCCGCACCGGGCGCAACATCTGGGGGTTAGGGAAATCCACGGGTTAGGGGGCGCAAATCCACGGGTTAGGGGGCGCAATTCCATGGGTTAGGGGGCGCAAATTACTTGCCTTGCCCTGGGTGCTGATAACCCACGCTACGCCACTGCTTATTTCAATAATGCAATTTAGTTTTTTACATGCATATTTGCCAAAATACAAGAAATCCAATGTAAATCTTGAAAGCATTGCAACAGGAATGAGAGAAGCTCCAAAGTCCACTTTCCACCTTCAGGTACAGATGTTCCCCTGGTGTGAACAAGTATAACATACTCCTCTTTGTGTCTAAATCTATCTGATTTAATTTCCATCAGGGGAAAAACTGGAAGTGCAAACTCTTGTACATACTGTGCTGGGGGCGTGTGTATGGTTGGATGTGCAGTATTTTGGACAGTATCTGTGTATTAAGATAGCAATGATGGAAGAAAAAAATTTCTGAACTACTACAGTAATGATTCTTTAGAAGTTTCTTTGCCATTTTCTGTTTCAGCTTTAAAGTAGAAAGTATTAAGTGACTGTGGAGGTATATGTGTCTGTCGTGTGTGTGTGTGTGTGTGTGTGTTTGCATGTTTGCATAACTTATCAGTTTCACTGCTTCTGTTTGCAGCCTTTGCACACAGTTCTTCGATCTTATAAATGGTGTGGATTAATTAATTGATCCTGAATCCTGGTGGTGAATGGGAGAAACTAGAGAGAGACACAGCCCCTCCTCCTACAGATGAAATTGACAAGCGGTCTTATAAGAGTGCAGATCAGTTTTGTCCACCACAGCTAGGGGAATTCTCTGGATTTTCCTCTCCAGTGAGTGGGCACAACCCAAGTTAACACCTGGCAGCCACATTTCAGACCAGTCTCAGTTTCTAAGTATTCTTCAAAGGCACACTCATGCAGAGCACAGTACAGAATGTATATCATGAATTACCACTTCAGTATCATGTCTATTTGGAAAACAGCACAGCTAATGCTGTCATCAGCTGTCACATGGGAATCCTGGACCAGCGTGGACTCAAGAGCACAGCCAAGTTCTTGTGCAACTAAATTTCTAGAATGGGCAGCTGGATATACAAACTGTTGGGGAAACGAGACGGAAGACGGAAGAGAAACACAACCCTTTTCATGAGACTAGGAGGTGCCATTGTAAAATATGAGTTTCTGTGGATATGTGAAATCATGGAATGTAACAGCAGAAATCTATATGGAAATAAAGGAAAAAGTTTTGCACTTCCCTAATGAGAAATACATGATTAAGTGAGGGAAAATGTACACAAACGTATTGGCTCCATCTCACCATCAAGTGCTACCAAGTAGCACCCATTCCATCTGACTGTAGAAGAGGAAGAGATGGGAAACAGGGCCACTATAGGTTTTCCTCTCCCTGAACCCTTTTCATTCAAGCTGATCATTTTGAAAACTTTAATACTTTTAAGAACTGGTGCCTGAGCTTGCTTGTTTTCTTCTTCTCTCCTCAGCCCTTTTCCTTTTGTGTTGTGTCTTTTAGAATCTTGACGCTCCAGGCAGGGACTGTGCTGTTTCTTACTGATTTTATGTAAGGTGCTCTGGAAGCAAAGCAGGGCAAATAAACAAAAACAAGACATTTACAAAAATGACAGGTTTCTGTTCCTTCAGTTTTGCCCTGCTGCAAGCATCAAATGACAAGCTTTGTCTCTATTCAATTCTGGCCATATAACTAAACTCTTTCTTCTCCTGTAAAGCAGTAAGAAGTTATGTATTCAGAGAAAATTCATACAAAAGCGTTTCATGAACAGATGTTAATATAATATTGCTACACATATTCATGAGTAGCTAAGTGCAAAAATGACTGATACAGTATAAGAATGAGTGTGAGTGTGTGTGTGTGTGTGTGTGTGCATTTGAGTCCCTATGAGGTATGTAATACAGCAGGCTAAAGTGAAAAAGTATAGGTACTTCCCCTTTCCTTTATCTCTGCCCCATCAAAATACATTACAGTATTATCATTTCCTTTTTCAACAGCTTTCACCTTAACCAATAAGATTCTATATCCTATAGCCAAGCCCCCCTCCAGCATTCTCAATACCAGTTTTACTACATATACTATGTGGATTGGATTGGATATCTGCATGCAATCTCGTGCAGAATACTAACCTTCATAGAATTAAATGGTTTGGGGGCTTTATTTACTAGGAAGTGCCATGAAACCTGCAAAATTTCCATACTGAATTCATGTGAAATCCATCTTTCTGAAACCTTTTATAACTTGGCTTTCCAGTTCAGAAATGCTTGAGGTGTATAGTAATAACAACATAATTGAATCAAGTTAAAATCATGATTAAAACTATAAAACATGGTAAACATTAAAAACCAAGACTATGATAGTGCAAAGCTGCATGTGCACTTGGAAGAGAGCTAGATGTGCAATCAAATGTGCCTTTAACATTTTTTGCTTTGTTTTAAATTGAAAAAATGCCTTTTATATTCAACCATGCATGTTACTCTGGCTTTGTATGCGGGTCTCCCCACCCACAGCTTTGCCATACTGTGGTGTATTCAATGCACTAAACTGATATATAGGTATTGATATCAAAGTGCCCCGAAGCTTGACAAAATGGAAAGTGTCTCTCAAGCTATGGATCTGTTGTGCCTTTTAAGGAAGAGAATTCCAGCACAGGCAAGACTTCAGATATTTAGAGGGGAAAGCAAATCTCACTGAAAGGTCCAAAGGCCTGCTCTTGGATATGCTGAAGTTTAGATTGCAGGGGGAAAAGTTCCACTGCCTTTCCATCACATTTTTTCATATATATTTTGTGAATGTTTTCAGAACTCACAGGGTTAAAGAGTTCTGTGTGACGTCCCTCAATTCCTGTCGCGTGACTCGAAAGGAGGGAGGAGTTCTTCTTCACTGTTCCGTCTCCGCAGTTGAGGGAGACGGTGGCCATGGCTGCTAGCAGCCCAGGGGAAACCAGGGGAAATCTGAGATTTATTATTTTTCTGCTGTAATAAAGACTGATAACTAGACACACTAAAGACTGGGTGTGTTTGCATCTTTTACACCGGGACGCAATAGCTCCGCTGTGTTTACTCTGCACTGCGTGGCGAACAAAGGATCGGAACAGCAGGAGGCACAGCTAGAGGGAAACGTGCCGGGCTGAGATCGCTGTAAGCTGGTGCTAATTGGGGTCGTAAATCAATTAGCTATGCCACGCCCTCTAACATATTTTTTTCAACTGGCAGTGCTTATATCATTTCAGTTGAAAAGCACTACTCCTGAAAAATAATCACAGATAGTTTGAAACACAGGATATGGAAGTATTTTTTTATTCAGCTTTTTTGTGGTGCTCTGCTCCACATGCCAAAGAAAATTAATCTCAGAAAGGGAACCTTGCTGAATCTACAGATCTTAGCAAAGCGGAGAATAAATGGGAGAAGGCGCTTCAAGCTATTTAAGGTAGTGTGCAAGCAATATTAACCAACTTTGCAAAAGCGCACAGGATGATGACAGAAATGACGAAAAGAGCAATAGGAGTCTGCCCTGGTGTTGAGATTTTTAGGGAAAGCCATTCTCAACGCCTTGTTACCAGGATGGGTGCAATGACACTGGAAAAGGGCCCTCTTTGTGGTGGGGCCTCATATAGACTGACCTCCCTCTGAGGTGTGGTTGATGTGACTTCTTTTTAGTGCCAACTTAAAATATATCTATTTACCCAGGCATTTATGTGATGCCAGTTACTTGTGTTGTGCAATGGGATGACCTACAACAGGGGTCAGCAAACTTTTTCAGCAGGCGGCCAGTCCATTGTCCCTCATACCTTGTTGGGGGCCGGACTATATTTGGGGGTGGTGGTGAACGAATTCCTATGCCCCACAAATAACCCAGAGATGCATTTCACATAAATCACACATTCTACTCATCTAAAAACACCAGGCAGGCCCCACAAAGAACCCAGAGATGCATTTTAAATAAAAGGGCACATTCTACTCATGTAAAAACACGCTGATTCCCGGACCATCTGTGGGCCGGATTTAGATGGAGATTGGGCCGCATCCGGCCCCTGGGCCTTAGTTTGCCTACCCATGACCTACAGCATTATGTATCGCTGTAGCATGTGTTTATAATCTATGTTTTTAACTGATGTATTTTTATCTGCTCTTGTTCAGTTGTATCTTTAAAGTACTTTTTTTGTTTGTAACCCACCTGATAACAGCAAGAATGAATGGCAATATAGACATTTCTCAAATGAATAATAAACAAAGGTTGCCTGATTTATTTCAACCTAAAGCTCAGTGCATGTGAAGGAGACTAAACAAATAAAACAAGTCATATTTTCACAAATAGCTGAAATTATATACCAATGAAGTTTGCACAGCTTGTATCAACATTTTCCATCAAGGGCTAGCACTCACTGCATTCCAAAGATTAAGTGGATTTCAGGTGCAAGTCCAGTCTTTGGAATGAGAGTGGTCTCACGACATTCCAAAGACCAAGTGTATCTCTCTCAAAATATAAAATAAAATTGCTCTTTTGAATGATACTGATCCAGTTCTACACTTCTGCCCCAATGACTGATGGCGCAGTCCCTTGGAGATCTTTGGCTAATTTGCTACCATTTATATTTGGACAACATCCATAGAATTTCTCCTTGGATAAAGACAGATGTCAAACAGGGAGTGTTACCAGCACTTTATTATATTCTTTTGACAACTAAATTATACTTTGAACCACAATGATATATGCGGTGCACACAGCTGTTGCGTGTTGCTATGCAAAATCTGTTGCTAACACATGTAGAAAAACCAGCATTTTGCTCTGTGTACCCTGCTATTTAAGCTGGGGGGGGGGAGGAGCATTCAAATGGCTGTGGTGTTTAAGTACATTAGCATACACATCTTCAAAATCAGTAGAAGGAAAGCAAATAAAAGTATCTTTGGCAAAGTAGCAGCAGTGCCGACAAAACTGAGAGTAGGTTTTTGTAAGTGAAAAGCTACAATGGAAATAATGCTGAAGAAAAGGGTTGCCATACATCCAGAATTTCCCGGACATAGTCGGAAGCAGTGCCTGGGCGGAAATCAGTGAAATGTTTGGGAAACTCCAGACATGTGTAATTTCTCGCAATTTCCCTTAAAAAGAGCTCAAAAACATTATTTTTTTGCGTTTATGCCAGCAACATTGGGCAAACTTAAAAAAGCTCAACAACTTTTGAGTCCAGATTTTCACTTTTTGAAATCTGGCAACCCTACCTAAACACTTAACACAATCTAGGTAAGGTTCACATTTCATCCACAGACCCACTAATTATGTGATTTGGTATCCGTGAGCATTTTGTGCAATGGGTGAAGTTCATGAATAGTTGACAGATGTTGAATCCATAGAAATAGGAGAATAATAAAGCTATTTAAATGCAAGCATATAAACCTAAATTGTTCAGTCTAAGAGGTAGCAGAAAGAAGTATACTTGGCTTTGTCTTGTTTGGCCTACTCAACAACAAACTACTGCCTCTTAATGACCCACATAGTGATGAGCTCAAACACGAATGCTACCTAAGGATATTGAATCAAACACTTAGATCAAACACTTCAGAGAAAACTTTTAACCACATTACTTTCATCATCTTTCTCTCTCCAAACAATCTTCAGATATAGCAAGAAGATACTTCTCCATCAGCATAAGATTCTGAAAACAAGCATGAAGGATTAACTAAAAATTAGGTGCACTCCTTTCAGAGATGTGACTTCTTGGGAAACAAGGATGGGGTGATGTGACTGCATTTGAAGCAGAGGAGACTGAAGAGCAAACTCCTCAGTGTGTTTGCAAACGGAAAGGACCAAATCCCAATCAAAAGGGCTCAAAATCTGAAATCCAATAAAATGTCTTAAAGTAATGTCCCACTGTCAATAGCCTGTTCTGTGAAGTTATTGGTCTTGTGAGAGGGAACCGAGAAAGCCCCAGTAAATGAGCTGCAGTCCAGGTGATTTTCCGCACAACGCTTGTGGAGTTTAATTTTCACACAATGCACAAAAAGGATGTACTTCGTTTTTACAGAGCTAACAAAGAACTTATTTGATATAGTCATTAAAAGGGAAAGCTTGACAATCCAGGTGTACCACATAGAGACAGACCGACCCTCCAAGTGTCCCTATTTTCCAGGGATAATCCTGGATTTATAGAAGCTGTCCCAGTTTCTGATTTGATCCCAGAATGCCCCACTTTTCCTTAGGACATCCCTAGTTTCATCAGAGAAATTATGGTG
Organism: Podarcis cretensis; assembly: GCF_951804945.1. Classification (NCBI taxonomy): domain Eukaryota; kingdom Metazoa; phylum Chordata; class Lepidosauria; order Squamata; family Lacertidae; genus Podarcis; species Podarcis cretensis. The sequence continues at coordinate 41,245,489 of NC_137181.1, forward strand.
GGTTGGTTGGTATCCAACATTGAAGCCATCTGAAGGCAACCCTGTACAGGAAAGTTTTTTTTATTGTTTATTATGCTTTTATATATATTGGAAGCCACCCAGAATGGCTGGGGCAACCTAGTCATACAGGCAGGGTTTGTTTGTTTGTTGAATAGGGTGTCCCTATTTTCATCAGAGAAATATTGGAGTGTATGCAGAGAGAGAGAGAGAGAGAGAGAGAGAGCTCTTTCCAGAATTTCAATACAGTCTTCATACAAAAAACTAGATTAGAATGATAATGCTCAAAACAGTTCAGTGTTTAGAAAGTACAAAATGGCTGGGTAAAATAAGTGTTTCTGGTGTGGTTTTCATTAAACTACCAGGATGTGCAGATAATCTGCCCTAATCTACCAGGATTTTTATTTTACAATGATATATTGTAGCTCTGCTGGTGTTGACAAATATCTCAGACTATTGCAGACCTTGGTTCTAGCTGATTTAACTCATACCAGGGGGGATATAATGGTGGTTACATGTGCATTTTTTTGTCACACTGGTGAGGAAAAAAATATCAGAGGAAAAACTAGATGTGATTGAATGTATGATCCAGTCACTTGGCCAAGTGTGTGCACAAGCTGAAAACCTAAGAAGTCAAATTTACAAGCTTCCCTCCCACCTCTGTAGTGAGATCTGAGTGGTTCTTTTAGGTAGAGGTGAAATTGGGAAGGGATTTGAAACCCCTTGTCAGTTTCACCTCTGCAGTGAAGGGGCTTCTCTCCACTGGCAGGTGGGAAGAAAGCTTGTCAGTTCTGCTGCTGCTGTTTACAGCCTTTTTGTGCGAACTGGATAATGCACACTTAGTGCTGAAAATGTAAGTCATGGAGCCATGAATTTGCATATGTAAAATACAAGCATGCATTTGCCAGCTCTCTCGTAACACACGTCCATGTGTACAACCACTCTTTCATGGCTTAAACAAGACTGTTGTTTGGAAAAGTAAGGCTATCCATGACGCCCTATGGGCATTCTGACATTAAGTCAGAATCATGGGGAATTCTTCAGAAATAAAGTCATTAGTTTCACATATCTCTAGTTTTCTCTTCTTTGCACTGGACCCAGGTATCGCTCTCACACTCTGTGGGGCTGCAGGGTGGGGTTTACTAATAGGCAAACTAAGTCTCTCCCTTGAGCCTCAATTTTTTAGGGGCTTGAAGCAGTTGAAGAGGAAAAGGTCCCGTCAATCAGGCAATCCACCTTAGCAAATAAGCACTTATAATAAATTAAGTATAAGAGTACCCTTGCCAGTCAAAGGGGGAAAAAACCCACATGGAGAAACATCTCTTTTTTTACACTGCCACAGTAAGAATTCATTTCAGCTAGCAAGCCCAGGAGAGTGAGGTGTTAGGAAAGTCCCTACTTTTCAAAGAAATACTGTGCATTTGTTTAAAAATATTCTATTAAATGTGATTGTAAGTTGGCTCTGATAGAAGCAAACAAAAGGCCATCCAGTCGAAAAACCACAAGTAAGACACTAGCCTAGCTGAAACTTTACACAGCCTGAGTGTGGCTCCCATACTCCTTTAAAATGCCCCAGGAAAGCTATGGGTCACCCTCAGTTTGCACAGGGAACACTGCCTCAGCTTATATCTGCATTATAGTCCATCATCCCAACACTTTGTGTTGCCTCATACCAATTTTCCATCCAACAAATATTGGTCACCAGACAGTTCCAAAGTGGCACTTTAAAGTTAACTCTGCTCTGATGGGAAGACATTTATTCCTAGTTTAAACAATACAAACTTCAAATACTAAAAGAAAATGGAAAGGGATTGAGTGGGAGACCTTGTCTCTGAATGCTTCCAGCTCCCTCTTGAAAGCAGGGGGTGTGTAGTTGTTCTTTCAGCTGTGTCACAATCTCTTTTAGATTACCACCAAACACAGATAACAATTTGTAGCGAAACAACCAGATTCCAAGTGTGCATATAGGTCTGGTAGCAGGGTCCCAAAAAGGCTTGACGAATTGAAATGAGCTCAATACTAGCAAAATATAATTGCTACTCAAAAGTTGGCAGCTATATTGTAAAGTAGGTTAACCTTGAATGTTTAAACATGTGCTGGTGACTGATGAGTGTTTACCATAGAGAAACACACATATGCATACAAGTGCATGGGTGCTTGTAGTATCTGCTACGTGTACCACATTCCCATTACCAACAAGAAATGTGGGTATGCCCACCATGGGAAGATGCCACAGGTAAGTGGGTAGCCTTATGCTCGTGATGAAGATGATTTATTGCATTTCTGAGATGTGCTGGTAAAAAGCAGATCCCACCCCTGTGGATTAATTTTGACAGGTGGCCAAGACTGCCCACATCTTAGTCACCTGACATTTTCATTATATCGGATGACTGGCAGGTGGTCAGCCCTACCCACCTATCAAAGTTGACCCATGGGGTAGGAGAAGATAAAGATCTGGCCCACCCCCAACTTGTATGCTAAGAGAGACTCAAGGCAACTATAAAAAAATCAAGGTACAAAATATGAAACTAAGCAACAGGTACAACACAAATACAGTGGTACCTTTGTTCTCAAACCTAATCCATTCGGGGAGTCCATTCGACTCCCAAAATGGTTCGAAAACCAAGGTACAGGTTCCGATTGGCTGCAGAAGCTTCCTGCACTCTATCGGAAGCTGTGTTGGACATTCAGCACCCGAAAAACGTTCGCAAACTGGAACACTCACTTCTGGGGTGCGGCGTTCAGGAGCCGATTTGTTCGGGAGCCAAGCCATTCGGGAACCAAGGTACCACTGTCCTTTTAATACACTAAATGCAGCAGCTGGTTGAAAATGCCCAGCAGAAAAATAACTTGTAAGACTCAGCAGATACTATCAAAAACCATCAAACGCTGGGAAGTAGAGGATGTTTGCACTCAGCAAAAATATGTTGCTGTTAATGGTAACTTTCTCCATGTCAAAGTCATTAACTACTAGATATTCACTTAGAAAACACGGTCAGATTTTTTTGCTTTTTGCTTTTTTAAAAGATCCATCACTTATGGGAATATTTATAGATTATAGTTTTCAGTAGGGGTCACACCAAGCCTTATGAGGTCCCTCTCCGAGGGTCTTCTGCTGGTTCCCTCATTGCGAAAAGGGAAGTTACTGGGAACCAGGCAGAGGGCCTTCTCGGTAGTGGTGCCCTCCCTGTGGAACACCTCCCTTCAGATGTTAAGATAAAGAACTATACAACTTTTAAAAGACATCTGAAGGCAGCCCTGTATCAGGAAGTTTTTAATGTTTGATGCTTTATTATGTTTTATATATTTGTAAACTGCCCAGAGTTCCACAAGGCTTGACGATCCCTCAGACTTTCTTGTGAAGCAAGGTGGAGTCCTTGGGGCAATGGAAGCACATGGTTTTAAGATTACAAGTGAAAAATCAGGAACTACATATTTCCATTTAAAAGTACAGTTCCCAGGCTCCCCTGCAACAGTGGATGGTCTCTGCACACTCTTCAGCCTCTGTTGTACTAGGAAACTAATAATTTAAGGATTAAATCTCTGCAGTTGTCAAATAACATTTAAGCCATTTGGGAGGACGACACACCAGTCATAAAAAAGTACTGAGGAAGATCTCCCATGGGTATCTTTCTAAGCTTCCTTGGACTAAGCAACCTCACAGAAAATTTCAACCTTCTCTGAGAAAGCTCAGAAAATCCAATTCAATCCAGAGGTTACTCGCCATCACTAGTTTTCCAGCTGCTGCTTAGTGCTAAGAATAGACTCTACATCTTAGATTATTTTTAAGAAACTCAAAATTTGGATATTGACTTTGATTTTGAGATCCAAGTTCCAAAAGAACATGGGTATAAGTGGCATAGTTTACATTTCAGATTCAAGTAGGGTATTTTGAAGCACAACCCAACTTTCTTTGGCTATCACCACTAGTGTGAAATTCTGTAAAAGTCACTGGCAATCAGTGCAGATGGTACTGAGATAAAAGGACCATTGCTCTAACTCTGTGTAGGGCAGTTTCTTAGGCCAACTGCCCTAGGAATGCCAGGCAAACCAAACAAATTGTTTTCTGTTCTTCCTTTATGATGTAAACCTAGCATATGATGTAAAGCATCAAGTGATGTAAACCTAGAATAGCTACTGATTCATGTAAACAGCAGGTTTTGCAAAAAGCTTAGGACTGAATGGACCTGGAGACAGAATTCTTCTGCCAAACACACTGTGATATAAATAATTGGTTTTCATACTCCACAAGCTTTAGGTGTTAAAAGTCACATGAATCTGAACAAATCAATTATAATTGATAGATTAAATAAGGTACTGAATACATATTTATATATACAAATATATCTATATCTTCAATGTCCTTACTCTGGATCGTACGGGGACATTAAGGCTGTTGCAAAATATATCCGTGTATGTGTTCTGAAAAGACTTTAGAAGCGTATCATGGTGAGGTTTGTAAAGTTTAGCAATGTAAGAGATTTTTGTTTTCCTATTTGCAGTATTCCCTTCCTAATGGGTCGTCTTATGACTTGATCCTAAGACTGGCTTGCACCAGCAAGTGAGTGTGTAGAGGTGGTTCTTCTAATTGTTCTACCACCACAAAGTCCTAGAACATGCCATTATGGTACCAAAGGTATGTGGTGTTGGTGGTGTAAACAAATGATCTTACCATATTCTGTAAAAACAACAACAAAACACCACCCCCAGTGATGCAACTACCACAGAAATGCCCATAAGATTTAGGTTGTTATAAGTTGTTCAACTGCAGGTAAGTTCATGTAGGCACACAGCTGGCATACAGTTTGTTGTTTCCAGCTGCAGCGTTTGCCAATAATGCTAGAACAATATGCTTTCCATCTAATAGTCAAATCCTTGACAGAATAAATGCTTTTGATAAATGGCGAGTCTTGACAGAAAGTGACTGGATTGGTTTCCACAGGCAATGTTGACAAACAATAACCCATTTGCTAAACACTGGACTGTAGAGATAATAGTGGCTCCGATTTGTGCTGAATAGTGACTCAGCTAAGTGAAAACAAAATCCAGGGATCTTGAATGCTCTGCCAAGGTAAGTTGCTTGCCAATTTTCCTTCTGCATTTACAGCTAAAAATCTTGTCAAAGCTCCGCTTTTAAATCTATTGATCCTTACCATAAGGATGGGGTACTGTATTGGAAAACACAAGCATTATCATCTCCTGTCCTCATGAGTTACTACACTCAATAGTAAGCAAGGTCAAGAAGGGGGGGGGGGCTTTTTTTCCTGATCGCTCATCCAAAATGTGAAAGCCTTCTCCCCAGGATCTAAAAAAAGATAAACACGTTTCTCAATTTTACACCACTATAGATAGGCCATATTAATCAGATGCAATATAATTTTTTGATTGAAGTAAAGCATATGGATCTGAAAGAGCCCTGCTAAAATATCAACTAGCTCTAAATGTACTGCTAACAGACACCACAGGGTATTCTCGGTATTGTAGCTGGTGTGAATTGCCATTAAAAACCGAAAGACTTTAGGGTGTAAAAAACAATCAAGGAGTTGTTCAAACTGCATGTAATAGCCAAGATCCAGATTCTCATACTATTAGTCACGGTGAATAATACCATTTTCCACAAACACATCAGTTGAAATAGACAAGCTCCATGTAAGACTATTTTGAATGGTTAGCATTTAGCTAACCACCCTAGCAATTAGGGTGGAATGTGTTCCGGGCATCAGATATGATTACATTTTAAGGAAGGCACTTTTAAACTGCTTTCTGTCCTGTTGAACTGGATTGTATACAGACACAGACACACACACACACACGTACTTAAAAAGTCCTCTTTTAATCTGAGTTTCTCAGGTGTTCTTTTGAAATCTAGTTCAGAGGTGAGATAGCTTTTTCAACCCGAGAGCCACATTCCCACTTGGTCAATCGTTTGGGGGCCACATGCCGGTGGTACAGGGGGCCAGAGACAAAAGTAAGCAAAGCAATGAACGTAAATGTGGACTTTTTACAGTTGCTTATCTTCCACGCACACTCACACATCTCTTGGTCATCCACCTAGCCAAGCAAGAGGCATTGGATTTGTTCAAGGACAAATCCAAGCTAGGCAAAACCACTCAAGAGGAGCATGGAGCAGGACCCGTGAGGGCTGTGGTCTCAGGAGAGTCCCAAGAGTCAGACAGAGAAGCCAGGAAGGCCATGTTTGCCCCCCAGACCTGAGGTCCCCAACCCCAGCAGAAGATGCAGTAGACCCATCTCAGGGCAAATCAGGGCTCCATGGGAACCTAGATGTGCCCTGGAAATGGAGGAGATGATGATTAATTGGAGGAGGCAATGGGGCAGTGAGAATTTTGCACATAGAAGCTCAGAGTTTTCCTACAGAGAGAAGCTTTCTCGGTGATCAGAACTGATAAGCTTTCAAAACAGGCAAATTTAAATATCTCACATGGGCCCATTTGTGTCAGCTCATAAAGTCACTATCACCCGAAGATAGAGCACTTAATACCTCACTACCAAATCTGTGAACTGCCTCCATCTTGGGGTCAATTGCTATGAAAGCTCTGCCTGTGGCATTTAATCTGTATTTCACATATGCAAACAACTGTTTTGCGTTGCTGTCATCAAGTGATAAGTATGCCTGTGTGTGTCAATTCTACTTGGCAATTTTTTTTAAAAAATGAAAAGACAAAGAATAGTGGAGCTTCCTGTGACACAACCGTTGGGCAGCTCGCTCAGCAGGTCTGTGGCATGTGGGGCTTGTACAGGTGCACTGAAACCTGTCCATGTTTGACTCAGTGCAGGAATTGAAGGAAGCCAGGTCTGCATCATCAAACATCCAGGAAAGCCTAAGGCAGAGGACACATTGGATAGGGCAGTGTATTCCTCACTCCACGCAGCTCTTTGCCACTGTTACTCGATCAACCTCAAATGGAGCTTGTGTTTGTGTTGCGCGTGCCGCTCCCATCTGCTTTGGGATTGCAGAGATATGACTGGAGAAGAAAATAGCTGGTCTGGGGAGTGTTTGGTTCTCCTCTATGGTCATTTTCTGCTGTCATTTGCCTTGCCCAAGGACTTGCGTTGACACTGCTTCACTGGACAGCCTAGGTCCAAAGGGACAAAGATGAATTGTACCTGCAAAAGCCCTGGGGTGACTTAAATGTAGTGTGGGGCAGAAATGGCAAACAGTGCCCAAATCAAAGCACTCTTATCCAGGGTGAGCTACAGTTTAAGAACAGGGAGGGAATTGCTGGTGGATCAGACAAAGGGCCCTCCAATCCTATGACATGGCCTGGATAGCTCAGTTGGTTAGAGTGTGCTGCTGATAACACCAAGGTTGCAGGTTTGATCCCTGTATGGGACAGCTGCATATTCCTGCATTGCAGGGGGTTGGACAAGATGACCCTCAGGGTCCTTTCCTGCAGGTATAAGGTGATGTACAAATTTAAGAAATAAAATAATAAATAAAACTCTACAATTCTATGTTTCTATGTGTTTCCCATGGCAGGCTACCTGGCTCCAATAAGCTTCCCAGGAGTTCATTATGGCAGTGGAACACACAACCATGGTTTGTATTCAGTTACACGGTGTCTTGACTTAGCAGTTCATCCATATAGCTGCCACTGCTAATAGACTTATCTTGCATGATTTGGTTTTATTTAAAATGCGATTTAATTTAGGTTTTTATGGGCCACTGGGACCATCCTCAGTGCATGTCCCCCAGCCTCAACCCTTTACAGTAGTACCTTGGGTTAAGAACTTAATTCGTTCCGGAGGTCCGTTCTTAACCTGAAACTGTTCTTAACCTGAGGTACCGCTTTAGCTAATGGGGCACCCGCTGCCGCCGTGTGATTTCTGTTCTCATCCTGAAGCAAAGTTCTTAACCCGAGGTGCTATTTCTGGGTTAGTGGAGTCTGTAATCTGAAGTGTCTGTAACCTGCAGTGTCTGTAACCCAAGGTGCCACTGTTTTTGTTTCAAAGGAAAAACACCAGAACCCCACGGCTGATCTGTCTACACTTAAAAATGCTTCTACTCCAAGTCATTCATCCAAGGGAGGTCCACAGACTGCATTCAGGTGGTCTGCAGCATGCAGTAAATAATTATACATTATAATTGAGACAAGAGGAAGAAAAAAAATCATGAAGTGGTCTGCCAGTACCCTCAGCCATTTTCAAGTGGGAGAAAACGTTTGGGAACCACAGGTCTATTGCCATTGCAGGCAAATCTCCTTGCAAGCGTCTCAGACTCATACTATGAAGCCTTTATCTCATACCGGCAGTCAAATGTGACTACAGGGGAGGGTTTTTGGTTCAGTGGCAGAGCAAATGCTCTGTATGCAAAACGTCCTAGGATCAATCCCTGACATTTCCAAGTAGGGATGGAAAAGATTCCTGTCCAATATCTTAGAGAATTGCTGCTAGTCAGTTTATACGGAGCTAGATGGACCAGTGATCTGACATATTATATTGCAAGTTCCTGTTTTCCTAACTCTTGGCAGTTATGAAAGCAGAACAAATGTCTTTCAGGTCCTGCTGCATTCAATTTGCTTTTGTTTGGGGTTTTGTTTGTTTTTGAAGTAATTATTTCCATGATAATTATGAAACAAACTTCATGTGAAGTTTTTTGGAAGCAGCTACCATTCTAATGTGGGTCTGAAACAGCATTGAATCTTTACAAAATTGCGCTGTTGATAATCGCGGTGCCTGCTAGCGGTAGCTACACATTTTATTCATTCATTCGTTTTACATTATACTGCTTTTCTAGGAAAATACTTCAGGGTGGTTTCTATGTTCTCCCTAATGAGCAATGTTTGGACAAATGAATGAAATCATCTACATGCTGATGTAGAAATCTTTGCAAATTACATTTTGTCACATCTTGTGGTGACTTCTATGACTGCATATGCCGGAAACTAGTTACTGAAAGCAGTATCACCAAACAAAATAGGGTTTAAATTCAAACAAAAAAATATGGAGTATAGCAGAGCAAAATTGTGCAGGGTAGGTTACGAGAGAGAGAGAGAATGAGAATTGAAACAGATCTTCCTTCCCTTCTGTGCAGGTGTGTGTGTGTTACTAGTTTTAAAAATATTTCTCGCAAGTTGACCTACAAACATATGAGCTAAACATATAAAAATGCATAAATACATAAGTTTAAGAACTACCAATAATATTATCCCACTGCATTAACAATAGTTAATCCAACAGAACCTAAAATAGTGTGTAAACAGAATATAAACATCACATCAGTAGCCTCCTTACAATCATTCCCCCAAAAAGTGTAGAAAGAAAAGATAGGTCTTGAAGGCTTTCTTCCATATTTATATGGATGTGACCTGCCTGATCAGGCCATCAATAAGAAAGCCTCTCCCATGTGCCTGCCAATCTTACTGTTCTCATAGGTGGAAAAATAAGCAGAGTAGTCTGGATCATGTTCAGATATGACTTTTAAGGCTGATATCAGGAAAGCCTATAGTTCTAGGTTAGAAAGAGCCTTCCAAAATCTCCACATTTCTCAGGCCCTCCCATGGCTATACAGTGGTACCTCTGGTTACAAACTTAATTCATTCCGGAGGTCCATTCTTAACCTGAAACCGTTCTTAACCTCAGGTACCACTTTAGCTAATGGGGCCTTTTGCTGCCTCCGCACAGCCAGAGCACGATTTCTGTTCTCATCCTGGAGCAAAGTTCTTAACCCGAGGTAGTACTTCCAGGTTAGCGGAGTCTGTAACCCGAAGTGTTTGTAACCCAAGGTACCACTGTATTAGAGAACAGGAATTTTTCCAGGTGTGTGTGTTTGTGAAGAGCAAATTAGAACACTGAAACAGGGAGCACAAAAGCTAAGAATCTGGAGATTATGGTTCACAAAGAGGGGTGCAATTTATGTTGGGAAGGAATAATCCACGTTCTGTCCTGAGGTTGAAGACTTGACACCCTTCACACAAGAAGTCAAAATCATCTGCTTTGATAACATGATGGCCATGTTAGGGCCTTCCTTTCACAGAAGGCAGAAAGTGCTCCTAGAGGCCACCCCACAAGGCCTCATCACAAAGCTTCAATCCAGATTTCCACCAACTCTGCTTAGAATGGACGTCAAGGCATCTGGAAGGTCTTCTCCAACTGAGCTTGGCTGAGCTCTTCCAGGACAACATAAGCTATCACAGGGATCCACTCCATGCCCTTTGGAACCTAATCTTAAATCTGCTCTTTTCTGCCTGTATCTTGCCTGAGCTCCTCCATCCTGCTGCCAATTGTTCTAGATTCAAGCCAAAAGCTGCTGTAGAAAAAGCACGGCACAGGGACCGTTTAGTGCATAGATACGACAGGACAGAAGGGCTCAAGCCATGGAGCTCCTCTCAGCATGCTTGGCCTTCATGCAAATACATGACCTTTAGCTTCATTTCATGTTTATTCTTTGTATCTCATCTTGAAAAGTAGTATGGTATTGTTAAACATTCTGTAAGATGCTTTGAACACTACTTGAGCTAACAAAAATTAATGGAGATCCAAGGACTAGCTTATGTAATGTACAAGCGTATGTGGGATTGAATAAATTGTGAATGAGTTGGAGGCAGGAGGGGGAAACTGCATGCTCTCCAATATTTCTCCAATGAAAATAGGAACATCCCATAATGATCGTTTTACTATTTCTACCCCACACATCTTATTGGGTTGCCCCAGCACTCTGGACAGCTTCTAACATATATAAAAACATAATAAAACATTAGACATTAAAAAACTTCCCTATACAGGGCTGCCTTCAGATGGCTCAGGAGTTATATAACTCCATACCCTCCAACATTTATCCAATGAAAATAGGGACATTCTAAGGATATGTCGGGAAGGTAAATGGCATTTCCATGTGCTGCTCTGGTTCGCCAGAAGCGGCTTAATCATGCTGGCCACAAGACCCGGAAGCTGTACGCCAGCTTCCTCGGCCAGTAAAGCGAGATGAGCACCGCAAACCCAGAGTCGGTCATGACTGGACCTAATGGTCAGGGGTCCCCTTTACCTTTAAGGATAGAGGGTACATTCCAGGATCAAATCAGAAACTGGGACAGCTTCTCTAAATCAGGGGTGTCCCTGGAAAATAGGGACACTTGAAGGGTCTGGAACTGCTTCTGACATACCCAAACACATGACAAAACAGAGGGCAGTAAAAACTGGGGAAAGCAGTCCCAAACAACACAGGGAACAGCAATATTTCTGTAGCAACATCTCCAAAATTAATTTCATACAACCAGGCTGCAATTTCAAATATTTGTTAGGCAACCATTGTGTTCAAACCAGGCTGACCTGTGCTCCAGTGCCCTTCCATATAACGAGGTTAATGAGGCAACTGAGTGAAGCATCTTTCCATACTCAGCCCTAGCAATTTGATTTGAGGGCTTCGGGTCTTGGGTATTTTTGTCCAGAATAAGGTCTCTTATTCTCCTCTTAAGGCTGCCGTTCATCTGTGAAATTCAGTTGTAACACTAATCTTTGCAGCAAATTATATGTAATAGCCCATTTCTCAAAAAGCAAGACAATGCAGTTCTTACTGAATGTTAAGAGCATTTCACAGTCTAATGTAAAATGCAAATATTTTCTTCTCAAGGTCAGATATCTGAGCAAATATGAGTTGTGATCTCCTTCACAGAATTTTGTTTAAAGGAGATAAGACATTGTGGATATATTGAATAATCTGTAACAATTAAAGGATTGCTAAAACCTCTGAGGAATGACTACCAAGTATATCACAGATTATATATATATATATATATATATATATATATATATATATATATACTGGACATACACAAATTAGAAACATAAACCAAAATACTATTAACTTTCAATATATATTACTGTACATGAAGGCTTTTTTTCTGCCAGAACTTGCTGGAACTTAATTCCAGCACTTCTCAGGTGGGCACCATTGCCGTTCCAAGAGAACGAGGAAGGTGTTCATGGTGAGTTCTGGCACCTCTTTTTCTAGAAAAATAACACTGCTGTACATAACAGTCAATGCCCATCGCATAATCCTATGGAAGGATAATGGTTAATATCATGAGCTATGTGCCCTGAAATCATGGGTTCAGATTTCCGTTTTACTCATGAAGTCACTTTAAGGAGGCCATTATTTCTTCAGCCTCTGGAAAACAGTAAGAAGGAATTAATAATACTGGTCTACCTTACAAAGGCTAAAGGAAGGTTTCATGAAACAATATATGTGGAAAAACTTTAATCCCTAAGGAGCATTACTGTATAAGTACTGCTTACTATAATTTTATGCATAGTACCATTAGTAGTACTAATAGCATAATGGTTTCCAGTTGGGAGTGGGGAAGTATATTATGGCATGTGGTGCTAATGACAGTTGTAAGAAATTTCCTTAAGGAAAATACAGCTCTTCACTATCACATTTTGTTTGAATAAATGTTTCAGGTTAGAAGCCACTGTGAAGCATGAAACTGTCAATTAATATGTTTGAGCAATTTCGCCACTTGCAAAGAGGTATATTGGGAGTGCCTATTATCAAAAGAATGCATGTAACTTATCTTTTAAACAAACCTCCCATATTTTCATAAAATTCCTACAGCCAGAGAAATGTCCAATAAACAAGCATGTGATATGTCCACAACACTTTGTAAGCAGAAGATACTACAGGAATTTGTAATGTTTCTGCTTGCTAATGATTATTCCACAAAATGCTTTCTCCCTGTTAATGTATTTATCTACCCCCTATTTCAGAATACACACTTTACACTTTGCAATATGAAACATGCCAAGGGGTATATTTTTGAATTTCATGATTCTCCAACTTGATTCTCTTCAGAAACATTCTTATTTCGCAATCAACATCCATTATGTATTAACAGCCCAGTTTTATTGCTTACGCTGATTGTAAAATACTGTGCAGTGAACAGCTCAGTATAAATGGTGTCTGAAAGCATTTTATTTTTTAATGTGTCGTCTTAAAGATTTGCTCTGATTCATTCTTCCATACATGAAGATAAGCAGAACTAGAAAGAGGAGGTTTCGCCTGTATATAACCTTCCACAATACACGCTGCAGCTTCTTCTAATCAAATCGGAACTGTTGAAGCACTTTCCATGAAATGGCAAGTGATTTATTTCATATTTCCAATATATATTTTCTTTAAAGTGCCTCTGAGATTTGTGGGGAGGGGGGCATATTTTCTCTCATGACTCATCCACCATGAATTTCTCATTTACGAAACTATGTTAGAAGTAAAAAGTGATATTCAATGAAGGAATATGAAGGCTGACAAGATCATATCCACTACTGTATTCACAATAATAGAGAACTGGCCCTCGTAACTGCTAAACTGCATGGGAGAATGTGACAGATTTCTCTGCTGCTTCCATTTACAGAGGACCGTGCACTCCCCCAAAACAGATAGGCGCTGATAGATTAAGCACATTGTTGCTATATATTTCACCGTAAAATACAGAGAGAGAACAGCAAGAGTAATGGAAGCGTCTCAAACATGGCAGTACTGCAGCAAAAACAATAAGAGGAAAGCATTGCCAGAGTAGGCTGTTCCTCTTGTAGCATCCCTCTTTAGAAGAACATTTCTACAAAATGGGGTGATTTATATACACGCTGCCATCATTCCGTTGCAGAGGTTATAGGATTTTCAGAGCTAGCATGCACAATCATGTAATTGCAGTATTACCGAAGCATTTATTCTGATTGACATCGTGGCTGGCTCACAAACCCCCTCAAAAATGCCTTTTCCTTCAAGCTACATCTCTCCTGAGCGCGAGGAAAGAAGCGCATGTTGCATTTAAACCTCAGCAAACTCACATGCCACGGGTGAACCTGGGGCCTTGCAATAGTGCTAAATGACGGCCCAGGATGGGAGAATGGAGTATACTTTATAATATCGACTGCGCTGTAAGGATAAATATCGGCAGTAGTAGATACTTCATGTCAGATCTATTAAAATAGACGAGGCCTACTGGAAGCAAATGATCTGTCAGTCATAACAGTGTTCCTGTGTGAACCAGAATCTACTGCACAGGAGTAGAGCAAGTCCCCAGGTACCACTTTGTAATATTACCTCCATAGGTAACAACCACCCACAGTCTTTTTTTAACATGTGGAGAAGGTTCACAGCAGATTCCTTTTCCAGTACTAAATGATTGAGATAATTAACCTAGACAGATGTGCATGGGTTTTTTTTTAAAAAAAAACAAATCTAATGTAAAATATGCTACAAATATTACTTGCCAATATTTACATGCTTTAGGCTTGATTCTTGTGAGAGGTTCTATGAGCGCAACATAAACCACATCGGATCATGTAGCGTTTGGTAGGAATGATCTTTGCCTAAGGCCCGGAAGAGGGGCTGCCAGTCAGAACTGGCAATATTGTGCTGGGTGGGGTAGAAGAATGTACTATGCTATATATAGGAATTAGAGCTGCACATGAGCACAGTGCTCTAATTCCTTATGTCCCATTAATTCATGGGACATACGTAGGACAACATCTTGGCTGATTGTGCCCATGATTAGACACAGAATTGTGCCCATGATTAGACACAGATTAGACACAGAGTTGGAAGGGACGCTGAGGAACACCCAGACCAACCCCCTGCAATCCAGACTAAGGTGAGCGAAGGTCTCATTGAAATCAATGGGACAAGTTAGTCACAACTTAAAACTTCCATTTTATCACATGGTAGCTAAATTCAGCTAGCTCAGTCTGAAAATATCATTAAAACAAACAATGTAACAGTCACCCCAATCTCAACAGAGTCAGTGGGAATAGATAATTCTGCTGCAATTCCACCAGAAGATCAAAGTGATAAACTCTAGACATTTGAAAAGATGTATGAAAATATTATGAAGCCAATCCGCATCTGGTGAGCAGAAAATAAAATGTTATCAATTATAGCACATATCGACTACATCCATGATTTTATTAAGAAATGAAAATGGGTGCCCAAAGGTCAGTTTAGAAAGAGGCTACATACGCACAGGAGCAAATTTCAGCCATGAAAAATGTGCATACAATCTATAGAAATGTTTGGAGCAGGCAGAGGAGGCCGGTTCCTAGCTAGTCTGTTTTCAAGCTTTGAAACACAGTGGGTGGTATGCTGTACCATAACATTACCCTAATTAGAAGCATTTTAATGGTAGGGCCTAGTAAAGTGAATAAAATGTTTACCTGCAGGACAAATTTTCCTGTCTCTTGTAAAACTTTTAACATAGCTTAGCAACACTTTACATAAAGCCACCCAAAAGATGCAAAAGAAAGAAGAAATGTCAAAAGAGAACTAGCATTGCAGTTTTGCAAACCTACATAAATATATATGCGTGCTTTTCATACATCTATTTTCTAAATATAGTGCGCTTATTATATGCCATTGTTCTCCTGAAGAAAGGGTCCGTGAATGGTGCTCAGCCTTCCATTTGGTCAAGGCTGTCCAAGTTAAGGCTGTTTCATTCTATTCCTAGCAGGGACAGGTGAGATTATAAGCTTTAGACTTCTGTCAGTATGAACAAGAGACTCTCCACAATAGCTAGAGAAAATCAAGAAAGCAGGATTTAGGCTGTGTGCTCTGAACATGATCTACTACTGAAAAGGAACTCCCTCCCCTATTTGAACAAGAAGGTCAGGAAGAATAAAGTATGCCCAAAAGCTGCCGAACTGCAGTCTTAGTTGCTGAGCCCTCTTAGGCGGCAGATTCCCTATAAAGTGACACGATAATGCTCCACAATAAATAATTTAAAACTTAAATCAGAGTGCACATCCAGATTAATTTGTGAATGGCTGATCAATGCATCCAGTAAAAGACACTTTGAACAGTGAAACCATGCTGAACAAAACATTAAGCCCTCGGACCCTTATGACACAAGTAAAGGAACATCCCAAAAGATTCATTTTATTCATTACAGAGCAGATGGCTTGCACCTAGTGTCAATGAAACCTGCAGCTGCAGTCATATGTAACACTGATCACAGGTCTTTGCCAAGATCAAAGACACAACTATTGCAAAACTGAGTACAGAGAAATCTATCCTGATAGCTCCCCTAGCAGCACATCTAAGTACCATTATTAAAGGGGACGCCTCCAAGAAGAGAAACATAGGTAGCTGAAATCCCAACTTTTAAAATTGCATATAGGAAAAATACTTTTGCTCATTGCTACCTTTTGGAAAGCACAGAACTGACAATATCAGGCACCGCAGCAATAAAAAGAATTTGTTGCTTCCCCACCTCCTCATCTAACGATGTACAAGAATTTAACACTTCCCCTCTTCAACAAGACAAGATTTACAAAGGAATTAAAGTTTTCTGGGAGATGTGCAGACAACTTTCAATACAGGGTACATTTACTGTATTGCTTCAGGGAAATTGGGGAGGTGGCGGAACACTCTATGAAATACTGAAATGAATGAGGATGGCATGTGCTAGCAGAAATAAAAATGGAATTTACTGGAAATGAAAATGGAACTGACATAAACCTAGCAGAATACGCAAGGAAGACTTCCTCGAAGTGCCAAGTCAACTCTTGGTTTAATATTTAATGAAAGAAAGCTGCTGACCAGCCCAGGATTCCCCTGCTTTCTAGTTGTACATCACTGAACATCATTCAGCTGCCTTATAAACTCTAGCTTAGTTTCCAAGTCAGCATAAGAGGAGATTCCCCCTTTCATGTTCTTAAGACATGAATTCTTTCCTCGCAGCAAGTTGTAGTTTGTATCCTATGGTCTCTGCGAGCTCTCGGCGTTGCAGTGCTAGGCTACTAAACACACACAAACACTTCCGAGCTCCTGCATGTTTCTCTGCTAGGAGACATGCAGTCAGTTGCGGCTAATAAACCCGAGGAAGCTCTCCCATCGGAACTCAGCGCCGCACAAACATTTCGAACCGCTCCAAGACCTTCCGGAGCCTTCTCAGCCCCCACCATGCGCTCGTTGCCTGGCGCGCTGGGCTGGCAAGATCCAGAGATCTGGGAATCTCTGCGGGGGGGGGGGGAGTATTCGGTAAAGGAGCCAAGAGCTGTGCCGAGAGAAGAAAGGCATTGTGTTTCTCCTCTCTCGGAATCGAAGCGAAAGGGGGCTTTTCAATGGGAATGGCTAAAAATAGTTGCGCAGAGACTTCAGAATCCCAGATCGTGCGGCAATGGCTCGTACATTATGGCATTAAGTTTGCCTCCAACTTCCCACGCTTCGCAAGCCTCGCTGCAGATGGCACACAGGTTCATTTTGGGGTGGGGGCGGTAGGGGACGCCAGCGGGGGTGGCGATCCTCGCCTTTTGCCGGAGCTATTTGCGCTTAAACAGAGCGAAGGCACGACGAGCAAAGACAGGCGTGCGGAGCAGCCTGAGACAATGGAATCCTCCTTTGCAACAGCTTGTGTGTTTGCGCGCGTGTGTGGTGTGTGTGTGTGAATGAAGTGGTCTGGCTTCCCGAAGCAGCGAAATGCACCCACGGAGAATGAGAAACACACACACACACACACACACACACACACAAACGTTCACAGTCCGTCCTGCCGGAGAGAAAGAAGATGCGAGGCAGAAGGAAGGATGGCACCAGCAGAGAGACTTACCAAAATACATTATGTTTCTCATTAACCATGCAGCCAGGATCCGCGCGCTGTGCGTTCAGCATTAGCTCCCGCGCCGAGGTGCTGCGATGCAAAGCGGAGCGAGCCGCTTTCATGCTACTACTACATAGTGTGGAAATTTCCCAGCCTCGGAGAGAGAGAGAGAGAGAGCGAGTGAGCAGCGTGAGCCTCCTTGGGATCAGGGCTTTGAAGGCAGTCTTCTTCTCCCTGATACAATCCCTCACTGATTTAGCATTGACTCTCGCTGCATGCTGCACTGCCCATTCTTACTGTAATCTGACTCCTCCTTGTGATGTCCTTGCCGTGCCTGTGACATCAAGGCGAGGAGTACTACACAAAACACATTTCTTCCCTCTTCTCCCCTTTGCGTGGGTTTTCTTGCCAAGACCCCGGGTTGAAAGTAACGCTGCCTCTCGCTAAATCTTATATAGTAAGGCAGGCGCGCGCGCACACACAGACACACTCACGCTGGCATCAAAGGGAACCACTGACACAGTGTGTTGCAGAAGGGTGGGGTGAGGGCGTGCAGGACAAAGCTGGTATTGTTTTAACATATCTCACCACCGCTAAGGGAATGGTAAGCTCTTAAGTGCTCTGTGTTGGCAGAAGCAGGTCGGTGCCAACGGAGGTGGTGATGAGTGCTGAGTTCCGATGGCAAAGAAAAAGGCGTTGGGGGCTCAAACCTGCCTGGGAGGTCTTACTCACCTGCAACCACAAGCCCACATGAATGGGAACTAGTGAATGGGGTAAAAAAAGGGACGCGGGTGGCATTGTGGTGTAAACCACTGAGCTGCTTGGGCTTGCTGATCAAAAGGTTGGCGGTTCGAATCCCCACGACGGGGTGAGCTCCCGTTGCTTTGTTCCAGCTCCTGCCAACCTAGCAGTTTGAAAGCATGCCAGTGCAAGTAGATAAATAGGTACTGCTGTGGTGGGAAGGTAAACGGCATTTCTGTGTGATCTGGTTTCTGGCAAGGTGTTCCATAGCACCAGAAGCGGTTTAGTCATGCTGGCCACATGACCCGAAAAGCTATCTGTAGACAACTGCCGGCTTCCTTGGCCTGAAAGTGAGATGAGCGCTGCTACCCCATAGTCGCCTTTGGCTGTACCTAACCATCCAGGAGTCCTTTACCTTTACTTGTAATAGTGAGTGGGAGCAGAAAGGCACTCTGCATATGTTCAGGGTCTGTTGAACATGGCTAAAAGGGTAGGAAATTAAGAGCGCAGGTGATAATGTGAGATGAGTGTGACTTGCAACAAAATGTTGCAGTGGGAAGTGTTCCTGTTCATGGTCAGCCAGCTAGCGCCTCTTCCAGAATCCTCATTCCATCACACTCCCCAGCCAGTCAGAGAGCAACCTGTGCCCACTGAGCATGCTCAGTCTTTGCTGGCTGTTTGGGACCACAGGCTCCCAGTTCCTCCAAGCCTGTTCCTGCCTCATTTCTTGTGCCAAGATGGTATTGTTCTAGCTACGCAACAACTCTCACTCTGAGAATGAGTTTAGTATTTGTATATAGGATATGTGAGCCCCAAAGATGCAATCTTGGCAATCCCTTGGCTCATGCTAAACCCAGATTATATGCAAATTAAAAGTTCTATCAAAGTTATTTTAAGCAAAGTATTGCATTTCTCCCCCAATCCCAGCTCCAAATGAAATAAACAGTGCTGGCAGTGCATACCATCAAAGTCTTGTGTGAATCACCTCTCTGTCATCACAGTGCCACACACAGATGACGACATAAGCATCGTATGGCCTAATTCTAATAGATTCGTATTGGCAATTCTAATTCCCTTTTAATAAAGAGAAGGGAATAGAGAGATATAATGAGGGCCGAGCCCTTTCATTGTTTTGCTCAGGATACAAGCAACAAGAATATGGTAATAGAAGAAGATGGAAGAAGAAGAAGATCTGGTCTTCTTGTCTATAATAAAAAATGGATGTCTTGGGCCAGTTTACACATGACCTGAGACACTATTGCAACTGACATCTTGGAATGGGGGTAAGCAGCAGTCTCTGGAGACAGAGAACAAAGACACAGATACTAAAATGCACTTGTACTTCTAAGAGGAGGTGCCCCAGGTCAGATGTGATGCAAATTGACAAGGCAGCATGTGGAAGGCTGCACTGCCTATGTCTACAGGATGTTGTTTTTCATTATGATCAATTGTTAATTCCTTGGGTAGCAATATCAGTTTCAGATATGCTGACGGAAATAAGAGCCCTAAAATTAAAAGTCAAAGCACACGGAAGTACTTATCTTTTAAAAATGGAATCTAATGGGACGAATGTTTTATTCCTTCAGAGATTGACAGATATAATACTCTTAAAGCACAACAACTTAGTCCTAAAGGCGCCAATAAAAATAAGCCCTGTTTCATTCCAGCAGTGAAGGAACCACAAACATCTAAAGAGAAGAGAAATCATGGGTGTTGCAGAATCAGCAAGGTAAGGGCTTGCAGTTTATCCTTTTCCTGGTTCAATTGGAGGACTGCAGGGAAGGAAGAGTAGGAGAAGGTATCACACCCATCACTATATCCAGCAGATAAAGTACACAGATCCATTAATTTTAAATTCAGATGAGGCAGTGGTACTGTCTAAGCATGAAACAGGTGAGTTTCCACAGAAGGCATACCTTTTATCTCAAGTACTGCAGACAAAATATCAGCAAGTTTACGGACACCTAAGGCAGGAAGGGGTTTAAGCAGAAAGTTGTTCCTTCAGTCTCTGCAACATCATATGCAGGTGCATTCCCTAAATTCTTTTTTTGAAGAGAACCCAGAAATAAAGAGCCTTCTAGGTGCAGGTCAAAGCACCTCCTTGCACTGCTTTACACAGAAGCAAACCCCACCCACAAGGTGTCCACAGCCCTGTGTAGGAGGAACCCATTCCTTTGTTCTAGATCAGTACCTCCCAACCTCCACCCACCACAGACCAATTGGAGATTGCTGAGGGTCTTGATGGACCACTTAATTTTTATCCTTGTTGTAACAGTTGTAATGCACTGTTCTAGATGCTGTACAGTTTTTCATTGTGTTTTTACAGGCATGCCACAAACTACCTGAATGAAGCTCATGGACTACCAGACCATAGTCTGGGAACCCCCGTTCTAGAATCGAGAATCATTGCCATGGTCCATCCCTCACTCAAGGAATCACCAGCTGATTATGATCTCATGCAACACAAACAGTTAAGATCTTGCAAATCTACAGGACCCAACAAATTAATAGTCCAGTCAGACCAAGATGTAACCAAGACCACAAATGTAATTGAAATCCTATGTGTCTACTCAAATCCCACTGACCCTATCCTAGGATTAAGAAGTTTTGAACTCTGTGAACTAGTGAGTAGACATATGCAGCATTGCAGGGCAAACACTGTATTCACTAATTATTGGAAGTCCAGATCAGCCTCACCATGTCTTTTGAACCTTGATATACACTGCCTTTGTTTTTCCGGTATTTATTCTC
The DNA here is from genome assembly GCF_951804945.1 of Podarcis cretensis. Taxonomy (NCBI): domain Eukaryota; kingdom Metazoa; phylum Chordata; class Lepidosauria; order Squamata; family Lacertidae; genus Podarcis; species Podarcis cretensis. The sequence continues at coordinate 41,266,527 of NC_137181.1, forward strand.
CAGTTATGAGGACAAGAAACATGCATTTTTACATTGTGTTTTGGTCCTGGGAACAAAACTATATTCTAAGTCCTGTTTATTGCTGGGAATAAAGCACATAATATAGTGAGGCCCCCCACAAAAATAAAATTACCAAGATCCACTGCAGCTGCAGAATCTAACCAAAGTCAAAAATATATTCAAAACATCCATTAACCATTTAGGGTTGCTGTTTGCACTTCTGTAACGGAACATATGAAAAAGCTAGTCAGCAGCCCATCTTCCTGGCAAAAGCTCACAGAACAAATTGAATGCAACTCTGAGCCAGATTCCTTATTTGTTTACTTCTTTGCATCTTCACAGCAATTTACAAAAAAGCTTCAAATTTTCAATTTAACTTGAGCCAAGTTCCCCCTCATCAAATGAGTTGCATAAATGTAAGCAAGAAGAGAATTTGTCCATATAGCAATCAGTCAGTGATGCATTTCAAACATGCAGCACTTTAAGAAGCAGCTTCCAAGTTCACATTCTTATAATTCATGTAGGGAAGAAGCCAAAAAAACAGTTTCTATACTGAGACATGGGACGCAGGTGGCGCTGTGGGTTAAAGCCTCAGCACCTAGGACTTGCCGATCGAAAGGTCGGCGGTTCGAATCCCTGCGGTGGGGTGCGCTCCCGCTGCTCGGTCCCAGCGCCTGCCAACCTAGCAGTTCGAAAGCACCTCCGGGTGCAAATAGATAAATAGGGACCGCTTACCAGCGGGAAGGTAAACGGCGTTTCCGTGTGCGGCTCTGGCTCGCCAGATGCAGCTTTGTCACGCTGGCCACGTGACCCGGAAGTGTCTCCGGACAGCGCTGGCCCCTGGCCTCTTAAGTGAGATGGGCGCACAACCCCAGAGTCTGTCAAGACTGGCCCGTATGGGCAGGGGTACCTTTACCTTTTTATACTGAGACATGTGTCTGGGAAAGCTCTTGGAAGATTGCCTTCCATTCAGAAATCTCAGATGGGGTTGAAACCACACGCATGCAATTGGCTGTTGTAGGTTTTTTTAATGGACAGGTCCATTAACATTTCATTTATATCCCGCCTTTTCTCCAAGGACTTCAATTGTTCTGCACTCCCTACAACACAGCATGCCTCTGAGGTAGGTTAGAGAATGACTGACCCAAAGTCACCTAGTGAGCTCCGTGGCTTACTAGGGATTTGGACCTGGGCACACCCCACCTAATCTGATGTTCTAATCACTATGCCACACTGATTCTTAATAAACATTAAAGAGCATGGGTTGGGCAAAGGATTCTGTGAAGGGAAAAGAGATCCAGGGATTAAAGGATGTGTGAGATGGGCAAGAAAACTGTAGTCTTCCACAGCCTTCCATGGCCACAGAAGGTACTGTATTCCCCAATAACTGGCTCAGTGGTATCTCAGCTATACGTTACTCAATGTCTTTTATATCACCGGCTGCATCCACAAAACAATACATACAGTATCTTTATTATATTATATTATATTATATTATATTATATTATATTATATATTTGTAAACGACTTTGAGGTTTTTTACAATCAAGCAGTGCATAAATTTTATGAAACAATAACATAATTTATCCGACTATATAATAAAATTGTAAGGTGTTATCATGCTGTTTTCATTGGCTGTTTTCTAAGAAGTAATTCCCACAGAGTTCAGAGAGATTTACCCTCCTTTAAATGGGTACAGAATTTGAATTTTCTAATGATTCCTAGCATGGAAGTTGTCTTTTGCACAGCTGTCGTGCACTGGTTCAACATGAGCTATCCACTACAACCCCAAGGTCTCATTCCTGGTCGCTTACTACCTGTTGAGTGCCCAGTTCAGTGTATATGTGAAATTAAGGAAGATTTTGCCCTGACATGCATTATTTTACACTTGTTCACAATGAAATCACTTTGCTATGTTACCACCCATTCACTCAACACGGAGATGTCTTTTTAGGACTTTTGACATTTTGTTTTAATGACCCTGAACAAATTATTATCGGCAGTTCACAATATAAAAATACAGGATAAAAGCACAAATTTAGTATTGTCAACAAACTTGGCCACCTCTAACACTAGATGGTTCATGAGCAAGTTAAAAAGCACAAGTCCCACTACTAAGCCTTGGAGAGCACAGGACTCTCCATTCAGAGAACTGTCCATTTATTCCTACACTCTGCTTCCTGTTACTTAACCAATTCCTGATTCACAAGAGGATTTCTCTTATTATGTGATGGCTAACTTTATTCAGGAGTCTTCTGTGAGATACCTTGCAACACAATCACCTCTGTTGACACACTCAACAAACTCTAGTTACAGGTAGGTAGCCGTGTTGGTCTGCCATAATTGAAACAAAATAAAATAAAAAAATAAAAAAATTCCTTCCAGTAGCACCTTAGAGACCAACTAAGTTAGTTACAGCATTGGTATGAGCTTTCGTGTGCATGCACACTTCTTCAGTCTCTAAGGTGCTACTGGAAGGAATTTATTTATTTATTTATTTATTTATTTTGTTTATTTTGTTTCAAAAAACTCCAAAAGGTTAGTGAGACAGGATAGGATTTCCTTGCAGAAGCCACGGTAGCTCTGCTTCAGCAAGGCTTATCCTTCTAAATGCTTTGTTATTTTATCTTTAACAATGCTTTCCAGCACTTTTACGTGGATGGATATTATGCTATCTGTTTATGTGCTAGTTACTTGAGAAAATCTGGAATGTGTATGCATATAGTACATATATAATCTTATAAATATAATAATGCATGCAATAATGCACGAACTGTTTGCATTTTTAGCAGAACTGGGGTGGGTGGGAGTGAGTTACTTCTCACTAAGATTAAGGAGTGAAATGAGAATTGGGGGGAGGGGGAATCCATCCCTAGTAAAGGGTTGTGTGGATACAAGTGATGGCATGCCTGAAAAGTTATAAAGAAAGGAGAGCATTCCATTTTTTATATATAATTGCTCACTTTTTTGGCTTGCAAAAAGTACTACACTTCAAAGGCTTCCTATGAATCTTATTAATTAATTCAAATCCTGACTTATTTTCTAAACTTCATCCCAACTGATGGCTCACACATTTCCCCATGCTAAGAATAAAAACGTCACCACTTCCGGGTTAGCGCGATCGGCTAATGGCGGATTCCCTCCGAGCTCCGGAGGGAATCGGCTCTGCTGCAGACGGGTCTCACCGCGACGGCGACGCGGGGACCCTTAGAAACCACAGGCGCGGAAGCCTGCGGACTTGGTGACTCGGCAGGCACCTTTAAGCGCCTTCCCCGACCCACGAAGAGCCTTTTTAAAGGCTATGGAGAGGGTACGGGGAGTGGCGTGGTGCTGTGAGTAGACCGCTACTGCAGTGGAGCGAAGCCGCGAGCCATGGCCGGAGAGCGCTGACTTTTTTCCCTGAAATTTGGACTTGAAACAACCCGTGAGTAGAATGGAATTTGGACTTTAAAATTTTTACCTTTGAATTTGGTACGACCGGGGGATGTGCTAAAGGGAAGTCCGCACCCCCTCTACCTACAAAAGATTTAAAGCAAGGATCGGAGAACTAAGGTGGAGAGATCTTTTCTTTTTCGGTACGAGTTAAAAGACATTAATTCCATGAATTTGACAGAAGAAGATTTGTGCTGGAGAGTAAGAGTCGAATTTTAGAAGCTTTTGTCTAACCCCCCCCCCCCCGACCCAGGAGTGTCCCTGTGTGTGAGCTGGAGGAAAAGGAACAAGGAGTTTGACAGCTGTCAAAGGAGCTGTCAAACGGGCAGTTAAAGTTAAAAACTTTATTGTTTAACATTTCTCTGGACTAAACTTGCTATATTTGAATTAAAGTGCTTGGGAACAAAGTAGTTACAAATAACAAAGTAACAGACTGTTGGGAAAGGACTATTAAGTAACTAGAATCCCCCTAGGGGAAACTTTGAAACATTACAATGGCTACAGATGGAAAATTACAGGCAGAGATGGAAAGAATGTTTTTTCTCGTGGGAATACTGCAAGAGCAAAGCATGGCTATGAACAAACAACTTATAACCTTGAACTCTAAAACAAGCAACCCTGCTGAATGCATAAAAGATTTGACTGAAACAAAATCTGCAGCTGAACCAGAAGAGACATTTTTGGAACTGGAGGAGAGGGAAGAAGGAGTTAAGAAACTACAGGAGAGTACCAATCTGAAGCCTACATTGCTAGAACATAAAGAAGAAGATCTTGGGATTACCAATCTGCGAAAGATGCGAAAGTGGAAAGAGGAAGCCCCTGGAACACTTGGAATACTGGAACTTAAAAGAAATAAGAAATATGATTGGGGCTTCCTCTTTGAGTATGGGAGATCAGTTGACTTGTTGCAGCAGCTGTTACCAAGTATTTTGGATGGAAGAAAATTTGACGAGACTGTGCCGGGGCTCCTTCGAGGACTGAGGACCAACAAAGAGGGCTACCAACAAAACCGGCAGAGAGAGACTGACAGAGATTTGAAGGCCTCTGATGTGAGGAATCCAGGCTAAGAACTGTTTTGTGGACATTTATTTGGGAAGGGACAGAAACCTGGGTAGGGAGGGAGGGGAGAACAGAACTTTAAAACTTTTATGATTTTTGTGTTTGGCTATTGTGACCTACATTTAATATAAAAAGGGGAAAATTCGTGGAAGGGAATTTGGGTCGACCTTAGAAAAGGACTTAATATTTATAAGAAAACTGGACAAGTAAAATTTGGCCAAGTAATAAGAATTAATTTTAAAAACAACAATAATATGTTAAAGAAGAGAGATAAGAACCTGCTGAGCTAATTATTGGATTTGGGATGTATGAAGGGGGTGGTGGGGGGAAGTCAGGGAGGGGGGTTAAGAAAGTAAGGTTATGAAATTATACATGTTTTGTTTTTGTTTTCATTTGTGTGTGTGTCTCTAAAATGTGAAAACCCAATAAAAATTATTAAAAAAAGAAAAGAATAAAAACGTCACTTGCAGGCATGCCTTCCACAAACACAAATTAATATTTAATAAAATTAATGTGCCTGCTCAACTATTGCGGTTTCCTGGAAGCCTCTCTTTTGCTTTTGCAAACTTGCAGGAGGCAACCAATAATAGATCTATCCTTGGATTCTTACTGGTTGCCTATGATGAATTTCAATCTGAGAAGCTGATGAGAAGGTTTTCTGTGAATATGTGCAACAGTGCATCCAGGGACCGTTTTGTTGGCAGAAATGTAATAATGTGCAACAAAAGACACAGGATGACAAAACGTTATCAGTTTAGATGCCTTGTACGGTAGGTGAAAAGTTCTCGCACACTTGAGAGGTTTCCATTCCCCCCCCCCAAAAAAAATCATCTTTTCTAGCCTAGACGGCTATTAGAAACCTAAATGTACTGTGCTGTAATATAAAATAAAAAGAGATTGGCAAAAAAGATTATATTTAATCTTTATGTTTGCTTCCCCCAATCCATTGCTAAAACATTTGGGAAAGTTAAACTAAAATGAACTTTTGCAAATTTTAGTGAAAGAAAAACCATTCACAATAACGTGAGAAGCCAAAAGCAACTGAAAATGTTTCCAAGTGTGCAGAATCTTCAGCTTCAAGTCAAACACAGTAAGTGCCCTGGCAAGATATGTATATTATCTTTGTATCCATCTAGAACTGTTTCAGAAAGAAACTGCAGAAAAAAATATTTCCAAGGCTCTCCTGAGACTGACAGCCAATAACAACATTTATGCACTTGTGGTCCACTTCCTTTGCATGATGGCACCACCCAAGAATTCACATGTATTATCATTTGTTTGAAAGTGCTTCTAACATTTTTAAAAAGCAACAACCCTATCTTGCATTCATCACTCACTCACTCTCTCACACACAAACACATTTTTTGCAGGTTTAACTTTTGTATATATTAACAGAATAATCTAATAAATTGGTTAAGATACTTACATATGTAATCACATCTAATGAAATGTGCCATTCTTTTATCCATTTATATTTAACTATTCACTATATAGCTCCCCGCCCCCCGGCCAGGGTGTTTGGGGTGTTAGGGAACCGTTAGTACAGTGGTACCTCAGGTTAAGAACTTAATTCGTTCTGGAGGTCCATTCTTAACCGGAAACTGTTCTTAACCTGAGGTACCACTTTAGCTAATGGGGCCTCCCGCTGCTGCCGCCACGCGATTTCTGTTCTCACCCTGAAGCAAAGTTCTTAACCCGAGGTACTATTTCTGGGTTAGCAGAGTCTGTAACCTGAAGCATCTGTAACCTGAAGCGTCTGTAACCCGAGGTACCACTGTACCTCTGGTGAGAGACTTGTTGTGCTGCTTCTGGGGTAGTTTGTCCACCTTGGTCTCCATCCTGCACTTGGCTCTCACCTGTGGCTCCTAGAAGCTGTCAGCATGTGACAGCATCCACACCCCAGGAAACAGCTTTGACCTGGCTAAACCAGGTGAGGGAACTGATAGGTCTCAAACCCTTGGTGAGTTAGGGACTTCTTCTGCATGTGAATATAGGCCCCAACAGGTTGAGCAGATGAGACCCATAGTGGGTCCAATGGTCAAGAAGGAAGTTTCTGAACATGCTGTAGAGGGAAGTGAGGGGCAGATGGGGCTCATCACAATGGGAAGGTAGCACATCTAGGAAAAGAAAAACTCTCATCGTAAACATCAGATGCCTTGCAGCTATACTCATTCATGAGAAAGGCTTCAGGAGTGAATGAATTTACTTTATTACGGTCACAGACCAGCATAAGCAAAACATCTAAATAAATAGCATAACAGTATCTCTAAGCAGATAATTATTAAATTAATTGGGAGCAAGAACCAAATGTAGATTAAAACATAAACATAGAATACTTGGTTAAGCATAGATAATGGATGAATAAAAACAGATGAGGAAAATTTAAGGAGATCAGTTAAAAAAGAACAGCTGTAAGGGGTGGGGCTTCAGAAGTGCGGATCTAACAATATGGGCCTTCTATTTAGGATTGATTTGTAGCATAGACCATCCTTCGATGAATATTTATCAAGGAAGCGCAAAATCTGGCGACTAAATATGTGACTTCTGGGCTTTTGTCCTGTAGTAATAGGGAAATGTAGTGTTAAGTTCTGAATGCCCAGGGAACTTCTATAGGATGGGCTGGATAAACCTAGCTCAAATGTCTATGTAATACTGGCAAGGAAGAAGGGGATGATCTGTTGTTTTCTGCTGACCAGAGCCACATGGGCACTGGCTTCAGGAGTAAATCCCAAAGAAAAATCCATACCCACTGCCTTGCAGAACATCTTTGGGAGGGGTAAATCCTACACAAATCCAGAATGGAGTCCCTAAGACAGTTGGATGGCGCCTTCTATGCCTCCTTCCAGCAATTCCTGCAAGCCAAGCTTGTGCCAAACACATTGCTCTGCTTTCTTTTGGACCACATCAGCGAGGCCGAGGGTCTTGCCATCTGGGCAGCCCACCAGGACCTCCACACACACACCAAAGAGGTCACTCTGGTACTACTAACACAGAAAAATAAAATGCAGAAGGCAGCAGTTCCAAGTTACTGGTCTCTATTCCACAGCAGGTGCTGTTATTTGGCTTCACCCCTGGAGGTACACTCCATTGTCGATGCCGAGTTTGCTGACCCCTGATATAGCCCCTCCACAAAAGTCTCTGCCCACAGGCTTACAATTTAAAAAACACAGTGCAAAAAGAAAAAGAGAAAGGGAGAAGGAAAATACAAAATCGGGTGCCAATTGTTAAATTTAAACCATAATTCTCTGTTCAAGAGCAAGATTTCTAGAAGTTGTTAAATTTTGCCAATCCCCAAAGATTAATCCAACTTTGTGGGTGCATTTCCACTCCAACGGCATTCTTCAGCCCAGTGGCATTTTATAATGGCAATATAGCAACTTGGTTCTGTGCCGAAAAGAAACACATGCTAATTCCACTTCCCAAATTGCATTTCTTTTCTAGAATCATAGAATATGGGGATCAAACTTGCAACCTTGGCAATATCAGCACCATGCTCTAACCGACTAAGCTATTAAGGCTGAGGCTGCTGAGTTTTTGTCTTTAAAAAAAAAATTTTTTATTAAAGATTTTCTTTATTTACTAGTCACAAGAGCAGTTCGCTCAATTTTCCTGTCCTCACTAGACAAAACTACCAAATGTGGTGGCTGCTGTGTGTATGCTGTTTTTTTTACCCTTGAATCAGAGGTGTCAGTTCTGGAAATCTGCAATATTTGTCACCATGAATACTATTTAACTGCAGCAGTACCCAAAGGAACTCTGTATAGCCGCCTGTGAATACGACTGGAGGGACTTAATTAATCTTCCTGTCACTTCCATGATGCTTTTCATTAGTTTAGCTGCTATCTGATCAACTGGCCCTTTCTCTATTGGAAATGGCTTTCCAGAACCTGTTTCTGCAGCATTTTCAAGAGGTAAACAAAGACTCACCTTTGACGGGAAGAGTCTTTGCAAGTCTTAGCCGTGCAGACTTTATCAGTTCAATTATAGTTCTTGCAGCAGTTATATCTGCAACAATGCAGGGTTTTCAACAGATTTGAGAACTATGAAAATAACTAATATTGAAAGATGTGGAGAATTATTTTTTAAAGTCAAACTAATATCATTTCCCCCATCTTAATTTCAGATTAAATATTTTGCCACATAAAGTATCTTCCCCTTAAAAACACTATCAAAATTCTCCTTTTCACTAATTATGCCTACTATATCTTCCACTCCAAATTCAGTCAATATTCATGGGAAATAATATTCTTTAGGAATGGGTATTGATAAAAAATGTGTATCAGATGGTGATTTTACTTAATGTGCTGGTAACACTGGTAATTTGCTAATATGGCTGTCTCATGGTTCATTGTGAATCCAAATGTATTTCTACCTGTTTCACACAAGCATGCAGCAATCTGTCAACACTGCTCATGCAGAATATGACCTTCATCACTGCCTGTAGCATCTAAGGGCTCCACAATCATTAATGGATGTTTAGTTTCCCAATGCTCCTGTAAGGTAGAGAAGCATTATCTCTGTGGTGCAGATGACTGACTGATGCACAAAGCAGATTAAAAACAGTGGCAGGCAACACCATCGTTTAACTCTCTCAAGCCCTTCAAAACAACTCCACACAGAGGAATGCTGTAACGCAGCACAATAAACCCCAGGGATGGAGAATTCTCACATGTGAAGCGTCACTTGCCTTTGAATACTCTCGCATCACACGCGGTGCAGACCCAATGGCAGAACCAATTGGATGCTCCTAGCACTGCACCTGCACATTCCTGCCCTGGCTGCTACCCTACCTCACCCCAACACCATCCCAGTAAGCAACAGTGATACCACTGTGGGATGCAGCGTTCCCCGCTTCCCACTGCCCACTCTTCCAGGCTACAGTCCTGGGAATAATTTGCTCGGAATAAGTCCCAGGAAGCTTCCAATAAAATACACACAGGATTTTGCTTTTTATTTTCTCACCCTTCAATCATGGGTAAAAAAACCCCCAACAACTTCCAGGTGTTAACCTTGGACAGAAAAAGGCCATTTCCAAATAGAATATCATATTATAACCAGCATGCTTGCCTTGAAAAGAAATAAAGGCAAAGAACCAAATTCTGCTAAACTTACTATCATTTACTCTAGACGAGAGTGAGATTTTAAAAAATATTATTTTGTAAACACCTAGGATTAACTGGTTTTCAAAAAAAATATATAAAAGATTGTGGGTTATTTGTCTTGTATTATGCCACTAGCTATCAAAACTATTCCCAATTCACTTATAAAGAATTAACTTGCAAAGGAGAGCTTTTTCTGTGCTCCCACCTTTTCATCTGACTGACAGAGCCTTTTGGCCTCTAATTTTGACAGTTAATTTGCATAGCCAAATACTGGTCTATGTCTGGGCACCACTGTCTACTTATATTCTTTCCTGCAATTCTCTTTTGATGTTCCATGACTCCAAATTTAATTATGACTCCTGAAAATACTCGGCCACTATTTTTGTCTATTCTGTAACTCTATCCTCTTTGCCTTGAACAGATTAAAAAGTAGGACTTAAACGTGGTCTACCTAACCCTCACTCCCTGCGATAAATTAGCGTCACAATTTATCAGTTAAATACTATGCTTCTCGACTGCATGATGAGCAACATTTTTAATCACTAGAGTGAGAAGCCTGGTTTTTCAGAATGTACCAGAAGCTCATTCTCTTTCCCCTCTCCTTCTTTCTTTCTTTCTTTCTTTCTTTCTCTCTCTCTCTCTCTCTCTCTCTCTCTCTCTCTTTCTCTCTCTCTCTCTTTCTCTCTTTCTCTCTTTCTCTATCACTGTCTGCCAAGGATGGTTGGTTGCTGTTTCTTTAATAGGAGTTAATGAAGAGGAAATAGATGGAAATCTGTGTGTGCATTCTTGAAAGAGACACACTTCAGAACATGAGGAAAGGGACCTGAAAGTGACCAGGTAAAGAGCAGAGGGTAGTCACCCAGGGTGCATATCAGATTTGGATGAATCCTAAGTCAAAGCAGGGTGCCCCAGAAGGCTTGTCATGGGTGAAGCAGGATCTCTATGAGGCAGCATGAGTTGAAGCAGGGATTCCTGAAGCACTTTTTGGTGCCTCACATATCCAGGTTTCAAACAAATGCTACAGGCAAGTTTCTGCTAAAAGCAAAATTAAATGTCTTTAAGGTTACCCTAAGGAAGAAATGCACTATTGCTTGCAAGAAGCAGCAGTAATTTCTGCAGTTATTGATTGTGACTGTTCTACTACTTCTTATTACTCACTGTCTCCCTGTGTTGTCTTCACTGACACATCAGTATGATCAGAAGGAATTGTTTTACCCAGGTTGGATCTAGACACATCAAAGAAGCATTTCAGTTAAACGCATTGTAAACTTTATATGAGAAATCGGGTTAGCAAAAACAGAACTCTTCAGCGCCATCTGGTGTCACAGTGTTACAATGCATATACAATGCATATAATGCACTTTTTCTTTGCCAATGTATCTGAGTCCCCAGAATGTGAATTTCTTTTAGTTCCTCCCTGCCCCCCATAAGCTTTTATAGGTGCCTGGCACAAAAGTACCTGAATATATTTGTCTGTGATTTGACATTTTTGTTTTGTTTCTTTACCAAGGAACAGTGTTCTCATGTTTGCAATTCGCCAACAAAACACATGGAGGAGATTAAGTCCCTTCTTTTTTACCTGTCCCAAATCTGTAAAGGTTGACCTTGCAAGAAAACCACTTCTAACATTTGACACAATTTATTCCCTCAGAAATGGTGGCTTTGCCTGCAGATTTCATCTAGGTCTATCCCAAAATAAACATAAGTTATATATATTTCCTTAGAAAACGTTTAATGATACCCAGGACAGCAAAACCTGGACCTATTCACCTGTATTTTTGCAGGTCTTATTCATTCTGGAAGGGGTACTATGCCGACAAATTTTATCCACTTATGTAATACAATAAAAAATGTTATAGCCATTTCCCCTCAATAATTTTCCAGTAATGGAGTGGGGATAATGCAGACACAGAAGGACCCCTGAGACAAAATAGCCAGGCTGTTCTTCAAACACCAATTCAGGGACTGAACTGAATCTTCTCTTTGGTGCACACATCAAGTATGCATGTGCAAGTGTGCATGAAGAAGCACCAGTTTCACAGTTTGGAAGAGACAGAGGCATAGAGAGAGAGAGAGTGCTGAGTTGCTGAACATACATTGTGTGTGCAGGCCCTCTTTGGAGGGATATTACATTTGTTGTGAACCACCCTGAGATCTACGGGTATAGGGTGTTATACAAATTTAATAAATTGTTGTTGTTGTATGTGGTTATGGATCTCCTCCATTACATAAGTGCCTCTTATGCCTCCACTTTTACTTTACTTATGCAATTGTTTAAAAAATACATTTACATTATGCTACAAAATATTACAAAATTACCATTTAGGTCTAGTGCTCTTGCAGCCAAAGGGGGGATAGGTAGCACTGGCTACCTATCACCACTTGGGGAACTGGAGAGAATGCAACAGACAGACAGATGATAGCTTGATAGAGGTCTTAGTGATGTTGCTACAAAAAAAATTCAAAGGAATAGATGGGGAGAGACCAGGAGCTCACCAAGACAGTAGGTAAGTTACTCTATTTGATTTTTTTGTCACCGAAGTACGCTACAGGATCCTGCCCTTGCTGGAGACCCACAGAGATGAAATAGATTGCTCGCCTCTTCTTCCCTTTGGCAGATGACTGTACTGTTGAAATGGCGACGAGATCGCACTGGCCTATTTATTCTGAATGTTTGTAGGTGATGCCAATAAAGGTTTGATGATGATGATGATGATGATGATGATGATGATGATGATGGGGAAATCTGTCAATTTTGGTTCCTTTCAGTTTCTCATTTTTCCAATCTTAAATTTAGTTTATCCATTTCTGCATACACCTGTGAATGGACAGGCTGCAGTTAATAGATGGAAGGCTGTTATATAATACATATGGTTTTCCATTGTTGGTTGATATTATTATATGTTTTAAATGATGCAACTTCAGAATACATACACACTTATACTTGCTATTAAGTCAATGTCAAGAAAGGCTTCCACATAGCTTCTTCTCTGAAGAAAATCTGGCCTTAAGTATTTTTTTAAAAAATGTTTTTCATGTTAATCTGTACGGCTATTGCTTGCCAAGACCCAAAATGGAATGACTGTGTATGCAATATTTACTGTATTTCATTATAAAGCAGTACTGGCAAACATACTCAAGGGACGATACCTCCACACATGGAATGATGTTTCTGCTCTCTCCGAGCCATTAAAATTTATACTGCAGTGGGGTAGAGAGCAACGGGGAGAATAAGCAGGAGACAACTTGTAATAGAATATTTGCATCAACAGCACATGTAACTAACACACACACACACACACACACACACACACACACACACATATTGTACCACAACTCCCCGGAAATCATTCCTGTGTAACAGCTGAGACATGTGGCAAGATATAAAGAGCCCATGCTGGATCAGAGCAAGGGTCCATCTATCTAGTATCCTGTTTCCCACAATGGCCAACTAGATGCTTCTGGAAAGCCCACAATCAGTGATATTGCTGCAGGAATGCTGTGGCTGTATCCGTAAACATCCCTAGTCTGATATTACATCCTTCATGAGACTGTCGCCTTTGGCGGGTGAGGCAGAGTTGTTAAGCTGCATTGCATGGATAAGATTTTGAATAACTGAACTGGCCTAATTGCATCAGTCATCTTTTACTCTCCCCCATGCTGTCTTTCCTGAGAGGTAACAGAGAATTTTGTAAATGTAGTACAGATATTGGGTAATTGGGGGGGGGGGGGCGGAACCAGAGTGATGAAGAAAGCGACTGAAGTAGAAAAGAGGTTTGCCCACTTCTTCACTGTGAAGCAAGGAAAGGGAATACAACTGAGTTTCCAGTAGCCGCACCTACATATATAATAATAATAATAATAATAATAACAACAACAACAACAACAACAATTTATTTATACCCCACCCATCTGGCTGAGTTTCCATAGCCACTCTGGGTGGCTCCCAATCAAATATTAAGAACACAATACAGTGGTACCTCAGGTTAAGAACTTAATTTGTTCCGGAGGTCCGTTCTTAACCTGAAACTGTTCTTAACCTGAGGTACCACTTTAGCTAATGGGGCCTCCCGCTGCCGCCATGCTGCCGTCGCCATGTGATTTCTGTTCTCATCCTGAAGCAAAGTTCTTAACCCGAGGTACTATTTCTGGGTTAGCGGAGTCTGTAACCTGAAGCGTCTGTAACCTGAGGTACCACTGTATAGCATTAAACACAAAAAACTTCCCTAAACAGCAGTGCCTCCCTAAAGTCTTTTAAAACTACACTGTTTCAAACCAGGTGTCCCTATGTTGCTCTCTGAATATCTGAATGAGATTTCTTTTGGTTCATGCACATTGCCAGTGACTGTTGGGTTACCATTATCATAATATTTCTGTGGTTTGCCAAGGACTACAGTAATGTCGAGGGACGCAGGTGGCGCTGTGGGTTAAAGCCTCAGTGCCTAGGGCTTGCCGATCGAAAGGTCGGCGGTTCGAATCCCTGCGGCGGGGTGCGCTCCCGCTGCTCAGTCCCAGCACCTGCCAACCTAGCAGTTCGAAAGCACCTCCGGGTGCAAGTAGATAAATAGGGACCGCTTACCGGCGGGAAGGTAAACGGCGTTTCCGTGTGCAGCTCTGGCTCGCCAGAGCAGCGATGTCACGCTGGCCACGTGACCCGGAAGTGTCTCCGGACAGCGCTGGCCCCCGGCCTCTTGAGTGAGATGGGCGCACAACCCCAGAGTCTGTCAAGACTGGCCCGTACGGGCAGGGGTACCTTTACCTTTACCTTACAGTAATGTCAACTGTCTCAAGACCTCAAAACAGTGAGTCCTGCCAATAGACGTAGGTGCCCAACCCAGCTTCTGCAATAGCACAGGAGGAAAGGTGCCTACTAAGGTATCTCCTGGTTTAATTCACGCAATATGGCATTTCCAACATGGGAGTCGATTCTCTGCGGGGAACTATGTGAAACCTGGGTGATAAATACACAAGTTTCTATTTTGCCATATGAGCACACTTTCTGCCATGTGTGCTTGAACACATGTATGTTCGAGCTATAATGAAGAATCTATGGCACTTACTGCACAGAAATAACTTCCCTATGGGAAATACGTCTTTTGTGAAGTGGCCTTCCTGACAGAAGACTGATCGTGTCTGTGTGCAGCTGAAATTGACTTTGAGTTCTAATCCCCTTCTTGACACATATACCTTTGTCAGACAAATATCTTTGATAATTAGCTTTCCCGGGAGAATCAACCCAAAGGAAAATATTTATATGAGGGGGGAAATGAGAAAACTGACTCATTCAATTTAGAGTCTATATAATAAGCGAGAAAACACAAAAAGAACATTTCCTACAAAATTGTCTGAATGCACAGGGCTTAACACCGGAAATATTTAAAACTTCAGATCAGAGCCATATTAGCTGAAGGAAGGCAAATAATTCAAAAAAGAGAGTACTAATTCAAATTCCAGCTTTAGCTTCAAAAGCTTAATGTTAGTGCCCTAGTTTCACGTAGATGCCTCAACAAACTTCTTCAAGCTGAGGTAATTTAAGAATGGTTTGCTAGGGACATTTTATGTATGGTAAGAGCTCTTACATCAAACATATTGCAGTTAAGTACCCAGCGCTTTTCTTGGCAACGTTGCACTTAAGACTACTTTAGTTGAGAGCACATAGATCAGAAATGAGGCAACCTCAGAGGGACTTGGCAGAACCAAGATGGATCTAAAGCACTGAAGAAATATTAAGATTCTCTGGGGGGAACAAATTTTCAGGTAAATCTCCTTTTTTGGGTTGTTGTTGTTTTTACCGCATAGCTGTTTTGGTGCTGCCTATTTAACAAGACAGTAGAGTACTGCTGCTATCCTGATCCCAATAGACTGAGCAATAAGGAATAAATGAATATAATACTTTCATGGAAACAACACTAAGAATGTAGGGTATTTTAAACAAATAGGCTTGTAGATGGATCCCACTGACTTGCAATATTGTAACACCTAGTTGTCTCCAATGAGCAAAGCAACTTGGCCTAGAATCCCTCATCTGCTACAACGTGATAATGAACTAAGAGTTACGGCAGCTCAAGGATTTTGCTGTTAATATCCATTATTCAGAATCCAGAAGATCCACATTTACTTCACAACTGATCATAGAAAGACATATCCTTCCATGCCAATTTTAATTAATAAATAATAATAATAATAATAATAATAATAATAATAATTTATTTATTTATTTATTTATTTATTTATTTATTTATTTATTTATACCCCGCCCATCTGGCTGGGTTTCCCCAGCCACCCTGGGTGGCTTCCAACAAAATATAGTCCATCAAACATTAAAAGCTTCCCTAAACAGGGCTGCCTTCAGATGTCTTCTAAAAGTCTGGTACAGTGGTACATCGGGTTACAGACGCTTCAGGTTACATACACTTCAGGTTACAGACTCCACTAACCCAGAAATAGTACCTCGGGTTAAGAACTTTGCTTCAGGATGAGAACAGAAATTGTGCGGTGACGGAACAGCAGCAGTGGGAGGCCCCATTAGCTAAAGTGGTACCTCTGGTTAAAAACAGTTTCAGGTTAAGAATGAACCTCTGGAACGAATTAAGTTCTTAACCCGAGGTACCACTGTAGTTGTTTTTCTCTGTGACATCTGGTGGGAGGGCATTCCACAGGGTGGGTGCCACTACCAAGAAGGCCCTCTGCCTGGTTCCCTGTAACTTGGCTTCTTGCAGCGAGGGAACTCAACTTGCTGACTCTTCCTACTGAGAGCATTGCATAGCAAAGAGTTTGTTGTTTGTCTATTGAAGGCCCAAAGATGAAAGGACCAAACTACTTTTGGTGGGAAGTCCATGATTTTTGTTCTTTACATATTCTTAAAATTAATATCAGCTGCAAACTAAGAATTGAGGAGGGCAGAATAATTGGCAGCATGGCTACTCAAGGGAGAGGAGGAATACAGAAAGAGAAGCTGCTGGGGAGCTGAGAATTTTGATTGGACAATTGAGAGAACGAGGTATGTAGCCATACTGTTGTTGTTCATTAAACAACAACAACAAGCAGCCTTGAGAAAACTGCAGGATTATTCTTCACAACTACTTTGGGCCAAAGAAAGATATAACCAGAGATGCAATTTCTGGGTGACAGAAATAAGTCTTGGTGACGGTAGAATGGATGTGGAAGTAACAAAAATCCTGACTCTCACTATTTGAATAGAACCTGACCTTCCGTCTTCTTAAAATGACCTTTTGGATAGAGATAAAATCATGACCTTCTAAGAGACATTTTATTCTAGTATTTCAAAGCAGAACCACAGTTTGTCAGTTATTGATTTTAATTGCAGTTTAGCATTTGTATTGTTAAATGAAATTGTCCTCACTAGTAAACTGCCATATCAATACTCTGAACGTTCCACTGTATTAGTACTGGGACACAGAAACAAAATATTGTGTGAGGTTGGATTTTCCTGGGAGCTTTTGACCCACATAATTTCAGTAAAGTTCCCTTGCAGAAAATCTACATGGAGTTAAGAAGGGTCTCAAATAGTAAAACAAGCTAAACGACGTCTCAAAAAAATCTAACTTTTCTTAAACTTAGTAAGAAAAACTGCTTATTGTTGATGTTGTTGTTGTTGTTGTCAATTCAATAACAAACAGAAGATATTTTCTGCATTGGCAAAGGAATGAACTAAATGGCCTTTAAGGTTCAGTCTAATCACTATTCTTGTGTTTCATTTGAACTGATTCCCAACATCCGCAATTCAGACTTCACAATTCACCCCACATTTAAAGCACATCCAGCAAACATTTAAAGTGCATGGGCTTATCCCAGAGAATCCTAGGAAATGTAGTTTGCTTTGAGTACTGGGAATCATAGCTCTGGAAGGGGGCAACTACAGTTGCTAGGATTCTTTGGAGGGAAATCATGGGTTTAAAATGTGTGTTGGGTGTGCTTTAAATATATGCTGTGGATCTGCCCTGAGAGGGTGAGGGGAAGGTAATAAACACTCCCCTTGTCCTGATCTTTCCCTTGAGGAATATGAGGGATGATATGCAAGTTAAGGATCTAGTGCAGGGGTCAGCAAGGTTTACCTCACCTGGGCTGGTTCATTCCAGCAGAGATCCCTCTGTGGGCCAGATCGCAGGCGCACGGCCGCAATTTCAGGCGTCTGCCCAGATACGATTTCCGATGTCTGCGTCTGCGCAGATGCAATTTTCGGCATTTGACCATGTGCAGACACAATTTCCAGCACCGTGGAAGCGAGTCCCCGCACCCCGTTGCGCTGGTTTAGCACAACACACGGGGACTCGCCGAGCAGGCGGCTTGAAGAAGTAGTAGTAGTAGTTTGGATTTGATATCCCATTTTATCACTACCTGAAGGAGTATCAAAGCAGCTAATATTCTCCTTCCCTTCCTCCCCCACAACAAACACTCTGTGAGGTGAGCAAGGCTGAGAGACTTCAGAGAAGTGTGACTAGCCCAAGGTCACCCAACATGTGGAGGAGTGGGGAATCGAACCCGGTTCACCAGATTACAAGTCCACTGCTCTTAACCACTACAGCACCCTGGCTTGGTTCGGCGATGGCTCGTGGGCCGGTTAAACGACCCCTGTGGGCCGCTTGTGGTCCATGGGCCTTAGGTTGCCTACCCCTCATCTAGTGAGCGCACACCCCATGCCACAAAGCTGCCACAGAAGGGAACAAAACTTAAAAATACTTCCCGTCACCTGCCTCAGAGGTCTCTTCAAGAAGTGTGTGGTACCACTCTGTAATTATTTCTATGCAGATTCCATACATGCTGTGCAGTCATACGGGTCAGTTCTCCCATCCCACATCACTAAAGAAATACTATAGATGAAAATGTCAACCTGTATTTTTAGGTATATAATGGTATATTATTTTCTTGCAGTCATTAGTGAATGCTTCCCCCAACCCATAAGAAAGCTTGCAAAAGTTGTCAGCTTTCAAACAACAGCTTTGTAATAAATACTCCTGTGCCCTTCAAACAGGCAACATTTTCCAAGCCTTAACACCACATTAAATCATGCTGCCAATAATATCTTTGGGAGGGGAAAAATTGAATTCTTCAAGCTTGAATTTAATTACTTTATGTAAACTAGAAAATGTCCACAATACACTTTGAGCGAACAGCTTATCTTGGCAATTGTTAAATTTTGTTTTGTTTGAAATATTTGCATTTTGATAACTTTGCTCTCCTATACGCGGCATTTATTGATCTTTGTCAGGAACCCATTTTCGGTACACTGTGTTACCTTTATTTTGCATAAAGATTGAACTGGAGCACTTTTCTTATATAGTACTTAAGGTGGGGTTTTTTGTTTGCTTTTTTTTAAAAAAAATGCTTTTCAGAGAATGCAAGATGGAAAATCAGAAAGTCAAAACATAAGACAGATTTGTGGTGTTTTTGCTGCTTTCCTTTGTGTCAGTTGCTTGATAGCGATACCAAAATTGTTCACAGTTCAAAAACACATTTCTGAGGCATGAATACTCACTGAACTCATGAAAGCCCAGATGACAAGAATTGCACTTTATATTTAGAATGTTGGCCTCTTTTTCCAGATAGCAGTATACTAAATGCTATTTGTTCTATTTATTTATTTTTGTTTGAAGTTATCACAACTGGTTTGCAAAAAAGCAGATCAGCAAAATCCTCTCCCTCCCCCCCCCTGCATGCAGAATTCAATGCCAATGAGTGTTACATTGTGGAAACAATGGATGCCCCTCCTTTTATCTGACGGACCGAAACTAAACTGAAAAGCATTCTACAATCAATCAAGCAAGACTGCCCCCACCTGCACTTAATGGTTGCTCTTGAAATCCATGGCAGAACAATTCTTTTTAGTGAATCTGGAAGGGAATTGCATCAGAAACTTTACACACTACAGTACATATTTCCAGCAAAACGTATAACTCTTCACATCCTTTCTATTTCTTATATTATAGAAAGCTCAGGAAGCAGCTGAAACATGTCCATATAGAGCCTGATGCTTACCAAATCAGTAAATCAGTTTTCCTGGCATGAGCGCGGTGTCCATGGGCAACTATTTTGCACACAACAATATTTTTAAAGAAAGAATACTGAAGTGATTTATCTATTTCAGAGGTAGCTAATAAGGAGGTGCCCTCCAGTTGTTGTTGTTGAATTACAATTCCTATCATTCTTGATCATTCACCATGCTGGCTTGGGCTGATAGAAATTTTATGCTATTAACTTCTGAAGGGCACCACTTGGCTATTCCAGGTGTGTGTGTGTGTGTGTGTGTGTGTGTGTGTGTGTGTGTGATATTCAGCTCTGTTCTACAAGCCCCACATGCCTATGGAACAGCAGTGATTTCTATTAAAATGCTTCCCATTTCCCCCCAAAAGTGACACCCAGAGCTAAACTCTTGCCTCAGATTAAAAACAAGAGGGCACCTCAGATAAACAGCAGTCATGAAGGATTATCTGGGATGGAATGTGGAAATTTTGATAAGATGAATGCAGCCATGCTGCAAATAGAGTCCAGCTGCATATCGCAGCTGATCTGGCTCCAACAGCTCTCCAAAAAAATGGAGCATGGTATATCCCAAAAGGGGACAATTTAAGTACAAAATCACACATGCTTGCACGCTACTATATTTCTGGTGGCTGAAACCACGGAGCTAGCTATTTCAAAGAAAATGTCATTGGATCACTTAGTTGCCATTCTGCAGTTTCTTCAGAAATGGCTTTATTATTCAAAGGAAAGGAGAGAACGCACAGTAAGACTATGTACAAAGTCTACTGCAAATATTTTCAGACTGCTATGTTGCTTTGGCAGTTTTTCCTATTTAGACATTCCTTTGATGTATAGATTATTCCTCCCACCCCAAATGTTGAGCAATCAAGAAAGCTGCTGCATTGATTCGTTATTTTTTTACAGGCCTAAATAATAACCAATCTCTCTGTTTGAACCCCATAATACCTTGAAAACTGTGTGCACATACAGACATCTGAATGCTCTTCAGGAGTCAAAACTACTAGACCACTGTTTATTGCTGCAGGCATTGACAGACTTTGGGCTCTCAAACTTCAGTGGTACCCTGTGCAATGCTAAAAATTGGCACCCCCTACCAACATTGTTGCGGTGACCCCTGCAGCATGGCAACCAGTGTAGGCACACCGATCGCACAACCCAAAAACCGCCTCTGTTGCATATTCTCTCCACTTCCTTCTCAGGCACAGCTGCAATGATAACTTTCTGCTTCCATTTTGAAATCACTGCTGCTTGTTGTTCATACAAACCAGGGCTGATTATAGACATATATAAAAAAACACTGTGAAAATGCTATTTTAAAAAACGTTTTAAATTATATATAGAATTTCCCATTAGCTCACCATCGCCATCTAGTGTCACATTTGTATAATGCACTTAAACACACTTAAAACATTATATTTGCAGCTGTATAGCTGAGTCCCAGGACAAAACTCTGATTAATTCTAACTATGGTTTTGTGTCCCTACCCCCACAAACAAGCCAACTACAAACTGGTTTATAAATGTGGTATATATAAACTAGGATACAGGAGAAAAGCACAAAGCAAAACAGGAGCAGGATGTGGAGTTTGAAGGGTTGATATTAAGTGTTAGATTCTGATCTACTTAGTTTAGGTGCATCTTAGAGGCTGGTTTGCCATACCTGGAAGGAAGCTGAAATAACTGGATTTGAATGTATGGATTAGAGCTTTAGAAGAG
This sequence comes from Podarcis cretensis, assembly GCF_951804945.1. Lineage (NCBI taxonomy): Eukaryota > Metazoa > Chordata > Lepidosauria > Squamata > Lacertidae > Podarcis > Podarcis cretensis. The sequence continues at coordinate 41,287,837 of NC_137181.1, forward strand.
TCTTGAACTGAATGAGATGAGGATATTCATTTTTTTAAAAAAACATTTACACTAAAGATATGCAGAAGCTGCAAAAGCATGTACGTGAGCTTTAAGAACTGACACATATCTGTTCAAAATTGCAACATGGAAAAAAATGTGTTCTGTATAGCTGTGTTATTTTGAGCAGCAGATTCTGCCCACAGAATTTACATAAATCTTATTTAAGAATGTATGAGGGAGCTGATGGGTATCAGGCATCAAATAAAGGCCTGTCAAAGAGCTGACTCTCGATAAGGTATGGCAGCCATTGGCTTGGCAAATCTCAATGTGAAAACTCCAGACGATCAATACTGTATTAATCATTTAGTCCCTGCTAGCTGAAAATACACTTCTTCCCAGGGAAAAGCTCTGGCACCTGTCAATATAGCAAATATTGTCACTTTGGAAAAGCAGGCTTAATTATGGTAGGAAGCTCTAAATTGAATTAGTAGAAGGAGCTTTGAAATAACTGTGGGAATACAGGAGCTTTAATTTTGGGGGTGGGGGCTTTGCACCAAATGGAGGTCAACGTCCCAAGGAGAACCAGTGACAGAGGTCTATGGATTCCTAAGTTCTTCAAGCCTTCCAAAGGTTCCAAAAAGATGGGGGAAACAAGAAAAATAAACAAACATATTTTTGCTATTGTTTATCTCTGCACTGCCTGTTAACTGTTTGTGTATAGGGCACATTCACTGCTGCAGTTGCAGGTACATGTGCCTCTTAGGATGAAAATATTACACAAAGCTAGTCAAAAGGTTGCATTTGATGGCAGAATAGTTATTGACATGACATGAAAACAGGAAAAACCCTTCCCAAGAGTCAATTTGCAAAAGCGAAGTTTTACTGCACCTAACAGGGTGCTATGGGGCAAGTGGATGTGACTATCATAAAAATGGGGGGGGGGTAATCTTTTTTTAAAAAAAACACACACACAACAACTTGTGTTTTCTTTTTTCCTCTTTAGAATGGAAAGAAATGGGATGCCTATAGACACAGTTATTGTAGAAAGTTGCAGTTTCAGAGGCAGTGCTGGAAACATCCCTGTTCAGTGTTTACGCAACTATAGTTTAGTGTCATGTTTTAACCAAGCCAACATATCTTGGGCAGAAGAAAAGGCTGAGGAGTAAACCCTACAGAAATCTAGAGTGGAGTCCCTAAGTCAGTTGGATGGTGCCTTAAAATCCTCCTGCTGGCAACTCCTGCAGCCAAGCTGGTGCCAAACACATTGCTCTGCTTTCCTTTGGGCCACATCAGTGAGGCCGAGGGAGGAGGTCTTGTCATCTGGGCAGCCCACCAGGACCTCCATACATGCCCCAATTAGGTCACTCCGGTACTACTAACACAGAAAAATAAAATGCCTCAATACACTGTTAGGATATAGTTCTGTTCCTCCTTAAAAGGGACAGGCATGACTATTGTGTGTCACATGCCTGTTTACATTTCCAGCACAGTCTGCTGGAAACTTCCGTTTTGTATACAGCTTCAGCTTTTGTGTTTCTGCTGTTTTGCCGGAGATGAAGGGAAGCAGACATGTTTTCCTTTGTTACTGGACTATGCTGAATAAATGCTGTAAATATGCTTACACATTTCTCTGTCCGTCTCTTCTGCTGTGAGAAGATTTGCGCACTTTGCTGACAGAACATGCATGGGTCTCTAAACGTATCTGAGGCTCGGGTCGCTAATTGATGCTGTTCCAAGGGAGACCGGCTGCCAGCTGATGGCTGGAGCCAGCTAGAGGCCTGCCTGATACCTGCCTGATGTCCCCGTCTCCCCGGCAGTATCCCAACATACACCATCCCACCTGCTTGCAGAGGTGTAGCGGGGGGGGGGGCACTGGGTGCCACATCGCAGGAGCGGCACTTACCACTGGGCCTGCAGTGCACCCAAGCCACATGTCTCTCCTGGGAGTGACGTGATGGCTCGGGCACCTGCAGGCTCTGCGCTGCCCAAAACGGCAGTGTGGGGCTTGGATCCGCCGCCCGCCTCCCACTCAACCCCCCTACAGCTGAGGTGGCAGCGAGGCTCCACACAGCGTGCCCTGCCCACGCGGCTAGCTACACCGCTGCCTGCCTGACTTTAATAGCATCAGAAGCAGTATATGGTAAAGAACTCCTTCATCACTCTCCAGTATTAATTACAGTCCAAGCCAGACTACAACGTTGGATGTTATAATTCTTGCCTAAAGTATCATCATACATGGACTATATTAAATTACGGTAGAAATAGGAAATTGATGGATCAGAGGCTTGTCATCTGACTTCCAGGGTAGTCCATGATCCCAGGGACCTCTTCATTATTTATTAAGCACACTAAGTCTGTCCCCCACCTCTAGTGCCAACAGCAACAGCAAAACTTTAGTTTGCAATGCAGCAGCTCAGCTTCCATTCGCCTGTGTTTAAACTGAGACTCTGGATTCAACATAGTTAGGGGAGGACAATTGCCGAAGCCTCCACTAACTGTTCACAGTTGGAAAGTGGGTGTTGCAGACTTGGCTTGTGCCTCAGCCCATACATGAGTAAGTCAATGGGTGGTGCCAATGCTGTTGGATTTGCCTCCCTTGGCTCAGCTCAAAACGTGGTCCCTGTGCAGAATTATCTGCTCTCTTTAAAAGGGCAGAAGAAGAGCAGAAGAAAAATCGAAAACAATAAGGATCAGGATTTAAAGGTCCCAAGGCAAAGAGGAGGATGTTCTCCTACATATGCAAGTATGTGTGAGTGGTGCTTATAAAAGGCACAAGACAAGTCACCCACTTTCTGACTGCGAACAGCTAGCGGAGGCTTTGGCAGGCCTCCTCCCCTACTACAGTATGTTGAATCCAGAGTCTCAGTTTGTTGTTGTTTAGTGGTTTAGTCGTGTCCGACTCTTCGTGACCTCATGGACCAGAGCACGCCAGGCACTCCTGTCTTCCACTGCCTCCCGCAGTTTGGTCAGACTCATGTTTGTAGCTCAGTTGAGTCTCAGCTTAAACACAGGCAAATTAAACTAAGTGCATATAGGATCAAAGGCTTAGAGAACTTTCACAAGAGTATATGGTATGAAGGCAAGGACACAATGGCTGTTCAACACCATCCGAGTGGCTGTTGCTTGGTACAGATGAAAGCCCATTAGCGAAAACAAATCCATTCTCCCCCCTCTCACTCTCACTTCATTTTGCACCTTCAAGTGGGGCTAAGGAGCAAAAGAGAAAAGAAGTGCAAAACTAAAACTTACATGAAATTGACTGGAACAAAAGATCAAGAGGCATGCCTGTAGGGTAATTGGCAAACAAACCAAATGTCCCTCCCTGCAAATTTTAGTTCTGCAATTGAGAAAAACATATGATGAAGAGCACCTTGACATTGTTTGAATATCTTCATTGTCTTCATTGTTATAGATTAAGTTAGCATGGATTGTGCAAGGATCCCTTGCCATTTAAAATTTTATATGTATTTTTAGAAAAGGAGGAAGAATTCAGAAAGATGACCCTGGAGATGGGAGAAGGAGGCATTAGAAGCTGAAGAAACATAGCATCCACTGAAGGGTGGGTATATAGGATTCTCACTCTTTTGGCGGAGGTGTTGGGTTTTCTTTTTTAAAATTTACTGAAAACGACCAGTCATAATAACAAAAACAACTCACCCAATCATAATTTAGCTAACCCTGTTGTGGTATGAACATAGTTACAGATCTAGAGTTAGTGAGTGTTAGAAATTAGTAAGATAGTAGAACTTAGATAGTATTTGGAGTATTAAAGGGAAGATCCCATGCCAGTGGAAAAACACAGACTAGGGCCTCACCTGGTATAGAGGCCATTAACACAACAAAAGTGTTGATGTCCCATCACAGAGAAATCATTGGGTCTGTGCCTCCAGAGATTGTCAAGGTTATGCAGAGTGATGAAGGCAAAGTCGCAGAAAAATTGCTAACTTTAAAAACCAGGCTTGGAATAGGGAGGGTGAGCAGATTGATGGGGAGGAGTTGCTTGGAGCAGAGATTTCCTGGGAACAAGAAATAAAAATGGGCAGAACTGGAGGCAGAGGCCATGAGGGGCAGAACCATCTTAGCAGGCTGGGGCAGAGAAACAGGAGCCGTGTTCAGGATGCCTTGAATTCCGGTGATGTGCTGCTGTGGGGAGATGTAGTGCTGTGAACTCTCTTCCTCCACCGAGACCCAGGTATATATAGGTGTAAAATATATATTGTATCTTAAAACACTACAGTTGCTGACGTGCCTGGATTCCCAATGGAAACACAACCCTTCGTAAGCGCCTAGAACCCCCTAGAATTTTGGGTTGGGGGGGTGGCATACAACTTCTGCAACAATATTGTTGTACTCCACTCCCAATATCCACAGCAGTGCAAGATTCCAAGGAGTTCCACGCACTTACCTGGGGTCTGTGCTTCTTTTCGGACAATGAAAAGCGTCTCCACCCCCATCGTTCTGCCCGGACGCTGAGGTCCAGCGCCGAGGGCCTTCTGGCGGTTCCTTCATTGCGAGAAGCAAAGCTACAGGGAACCAGGCAGAGGGCCTTCTCGGTAGTGGCGCCCGCCCTGTGGAATGCCCTTCCAGCAGATGTCAAAGCAATAAATAACTACGTGACATTCACAAGACATCTTAAGGCAGCCCTGTTCAGGGAAGTTTTTAATCTGTGATATTTTAGTGTATTTTTGGTTTTTATGGAAGCCGCCCAGAGTGGCTGGGGAGACCCAGCCAGATGGGCGGGGTACAAATAATAAATTATTATTATTATAATGAGGCACAGGGGAGACTGTGGTGTCTTTAAGATATATGGTTTGTTTACACATACATACAACCAGAGCCTACAATTGAGGGAAACACAGCATTCACACCTCAAGAGGTTCTGGCTTCTCTCAGAGGCACAGCAACATCATTGTTCTCTCTCTCTCTCTCTCTCTCTCTGCAGCCCACAGCTTACTAACTTCATTTTTACATAACTCCTAACTGCCGTTCTAAAACTCTCTCTTAAAACACTGGCATTTTAAACTAAACTCTCATTTGAGGAAGGAAGGAAACCAACTTATTTGCGAATGAGATTCACCTTTGATCCTTTGTGTTGTCTAGATGGCTCATCTCCAGGCGAACAACTCAAAAGGAAATTATCTGATTTAATTAGCTCTTAACACATGTTGATTTCCTATTAAAAGTGTCTAATACATGGTTAAGGTAGTTTGCCAAACATAGTTTTTCATGCATGCTTATTCCAGAAGAATAAAAGTGTCTAACCACACAGCTCAAATGCACACATGGGCCTAGCCATAGTCTCACACAAGAGACTAGCCTCTCCTAATTAGCTTCTAATGCCTCAAACCTTAATTAAATCTACACACTCCTATCTTTCTCTCACACGTTCATTCACACCCAGAGAGAGGGTGTCAGGGAACTGCCATCAGGGCCAGAGGGAGAGAGCGGGCTCCAGAGGGATTCCAGAGAGCGTCCCGGGATGGGGAGAGGCAGCCCATCTTCTGGGGAAGGGAATCAGCGTAGCACCAGCGGAGAAGGGGGGCAGATGGGGGAATCGGCGAGGCGGTCCCATGACTCCTCACCGGGGACCAGCGGGGAGAGTAAGGGTCCTCCGCTGCCCACACCCTCCTTGCGCAGAAGGCGGAGACTAGGCGTCAAAGAGCTTCTTTGCTGGAAGAAGTTCAAGAAACGCCCACTGACGGATTCTGCCAGCGATTGAGACAGCCACGGGCGAGTGGCTGTCCGGACAGAAAAGGTTCACTCAGGCAACCCAGCCAGGTGTGGCGCCGGTTTACGCACGAGCAACCCCTAGAACCATTACAGAGAGCAATGTGATTCTTATTAAGCCAATGGAAGCTCTTCCTATGTGCAGAATTTCAGAGGGAAGACTAACTTGTGCTTCCAGGAAGGGTTTGCTATTCAATGAAAAAGAAGAGTTTGGATTTGCTATCCCACTTTATCACTACCCGAAGGAGTCTCAAAGCGGCAAACAATCTCCTTTTCCCTTCCTCCCCCACAACAAACACTCTGTGAGGTGAGTGGGGCTGAGAGACTTCAGAGAAGTGTGACTAGCCCAAGGTCACCCAGCAGCTGCATGTGGAGGAGCGGGGAATCGAACCCGGTTCACCAGATTATGAGTCTAGCACTCTTAACCACTGCACCACACTGGCTCTAGAACTGACTCTACTGGCTCTAGAACCAACATAAGGGGGGAGGGGGTGTTCCTTTGCTCAAAGGTGGAAGACCTTCACATGAAAGTTCACACAATGAGAGTATAAACAACATTATCAAAACAAGTTTGTAAGCCACTTTTACCATGTAAACCATTTGGATAACATTTTTTTTTTTTTTAAAAAAAAAGCATACAAATATTTCAAATTAAATAACTAAATAATGCTTGAACTCAAGCCACAGCACCAAATCCCAGCTGACTTCTGGGACTGATATTTGTAAAAGCAACTGCCTGGCATACAAGTGGACCTTCTGCTCACAATACTGATCACATGGGCAATGGATTTAGTATGTCACATTCAAATAATACACATTGTTTAAAAATCTTATGGGATAAATCACTATTACTTAACAATAGACCTTAAAGATATTGCGATGGGATTCAGCGTTATAAGATCAGTCCACCTAGTAATCAGTTTCTTCACCCTGGTCCTTATCAGTTCACTACAGGAAATTATTGTCTGTGGTGGCAAAAGTATTTGCAGTAAGTATTACAAGTCCACACACACAAACTCATGTGAAACCTGAAAGCATGAAAAATGAAGGTATTAGGAAGTATGGTATATTCCCTCAATTTCAATGTAACCACTTATTTTGCTTTTGGCCTACTTTAAAGTGAACATTACCTTCAGAATCTTTTCTGTCAAACTGAAGACATACACGGATGTCAAATTTGCTGCTTGAATCGCCCGAAATGATGACTGAAAAACATTCAGCCGAGTGTAGGTTAGCCAGTATCTAATCTAAACGATATGAAAGTGCTATTTTATGGTCTATAGAAATGGTGCTATTAATTATAGACATTGGAGAAAAAAATATTACAAGGTTCTCTAGAGAGAAAAGCAGGGAAAAGATCGCTAAACAGTTATAGTGCTCATGATGTTTCACAACTCTTGTTGCTATAAAGCTAGAAAAATTAGTGGGCTGGGATCAATATTTCACAAATAAAGAATGTGCAAGAGCAGTGTATCTGAAATACAGAGACGTCTGTAAAAGGGCATCTGGAAAATTCTGTTCAATCAGCACACACACACATCTCTTTTGTTCCTTTTCAACAATACGCCTTTTAAGAAAACAGCTTAATTTCTGACCTAAGAATGAGGCAGGTAGAAGGATGGGCTCCCTGAGGCAGCAGCAGGGAGAGAAAAACAAATTTAGGGTTCAAATTTCAAGGTACCTCTGTAGGGAAGTTGGGGTAGGGATGAGGTGATAGACAATCTACAATATTTGTGAAACTAGCTACTCATAATTTTAGTTATAGTGTTTGTCTGTGTCAGGTTGAACTAAAGCTAGTATTCTACATTGGAATCAGATGTGTTGGTATATATGCCTTCTTGTCATTTATCTTTTTGCCGTGCGTTTTCTGTTAGCCTCCATCTATGCCTTCTGAGTTGTTTGACTACAAGAAAGAAGAGTTGTGGCTTTCCATTCCTCGAGGTCTATTGAGCCATAGGTTCCAAGTAACTTTGTAATTATATTATATTATATTATTATTATTATTATTATTATTATTATTATTATTATTACCCCACCCATCTGGCTGGGTTTCCCCAACCACTCTGGGAGGCTCCCAACAAAATATAAAAAATACAATAAAACATCAAACATTAAAAACTTCCCTAAACAGGGCTGCCTTCAAATGTCTTCTAAAAGTAAGATAGTTGTTTATTTCCTTGACATCTGATGGGAGGGCGTTCCACAAGGCAGGTGCCACTACTGCCTGGTTCCCTGTAACCTCACTTCTCACAGGGAGGGAACTGCCAGAAGGCCCTCAGAGCTGGATTTCAGCGTCCAGGCTGAACAATTGGGGTGGAGACTCTCCTTCAGGAAAAGTGATGTCACTCGCCTTTGAAATTGTCTATCATTTGTCAAGTGATATCATTGGATATTCATTATCTAAGCAAGCAGAATATTGTCCTGAGACTCCCCCTTTCTTTTCTTTCTTTCTTTTGCTTACTGTCTTCACCTACTTCCTAATTGGTTCAGAAAAGACTAGATGCTTATTTTCTAAGTGTCTTAAATTGTGTAACAAAAAGACATCAGTATATAAAACACAGTTCTGACAAGTTGGAAACACCCAAAGGGCTTTAATCTGAAATGTTGCAGTCCTGTCAAACATATTCAAAATCATAAATACACTAATTATAGTCACTGTGTTATCCAAAAATCAAGCTTTGCTGGTACTCAAATGATTAAAGAAACACCACTTCAGAATGCCTCCCATTGTGCAATAACTACATTTTAGAAGTATATAGTATGACACATGCCAGAATGATAAGGCCATTTATATCTTCAGTGCTTGGTAAATCATAAAACCAAGTAACATTCTAAGTAATTTCTCAAGCATTAAAGCTTTTTAATGACTGAAGAATAGAAGTATGCTAATGAACTAAATCATTTTTGTGTGTACATGCACATTATCTTTCAAACCAGAACCAAATTCCCAACTAAATCTCTGAATATAAATTCTTAGGCTTATGTATGATTATTTTTGTAGTTGTGGTTAAAAATAATAATCTTAGTTTCAGTAAACACTAACTGCTGGTTTTTAAGCTCATTACAGTAGATGTGCTTATGTTTCTAACAAGTAACTAGTCATTGTTGATTTTGCTTACTTTTTGTTTTTTTTTTATTATCAGAAGATGACCTTGTTTTTAACATGGTTACAATTTAAGATGGTTACAATTTTCAATCAGCAGCTAAGAGAAATGTGCCATTTGTAAAACAGTAGATCTGACTTGGAAATGGTTTTGCTGCATTCAGTTACACCTTTTCTTCTCTAAGCTGAGCTCTGAAAAGAAAATATGGCTCTGCAAACTTCAGAAAAAGTTGGCTCTCTCCTTTTTCATCACAACCAAACACAAATTCCACACAGCAGTTAATCAATTGTTTTGAAAACTGTTTCCTTCTTTTAAAAGAAACATTAATTTACACCTGTCATGTAAGAATAAAGTAAAGGGGCAGACAGCCCATCTGAAGCTACAAGAAAATGGCTGTAATGCGAGCTAGAACTTAAGTGATTTAGAAATGGTTGTATAGAGTGAATCAATTCTGGGTGACACCATCAGAAAAGGGGGCCAAGTAGATGATTTGTATATAGCAGGTACGTCCAACAGGTAGATCGTGATCTACCGGTAGATGACTGGACTTCTGTGGTAGATCAATGGTAGATCACTGGCTCCCCCCAAAGAAGCTCCACAACTTTGACCTGAACCCCCCAAAATGGGGTAGATAACTGCCAGTTTTTAACGCTGTGAGTAGATCGCAATCTCTTGAGAGTTGGCCACCCCTGGTATATAGTTTGGTAGCAGAACACTGCAAAGTAAAGCATACCCTACAAGTGTCCTGGACAAAATGGGACATCCCATTTTCTCATACAAGAGCACGGTAGCCATTTTGGGTTCTGATATATTGCCCCCTCAAAAGCAGTTTTTCAGGGTTGCAATCTTGTGTGGCACCCCAAAATATGTGTTTTGGGGCGCCGTGAAAGCATGGCCCTGAAAAAAACAAACATGTCTCATGCAAGTCAAGAGAGCACTGTTGAGAAGATGTGCATCCCGGTTTGGGGGCTCAGTATGTTGGAGGGTATGAGTAGAGTTTGTTCCTTCTAATCAGATTTCTGTGGCTCATTTGTAATTCTGCAAATACCCAGCATTCAACCAACTGGAATGCACATGTACAATGAAAATCCCAATGGTAAGAAAGACAAGCACACAAATGACAAGCACACAAAGCACTTTGACTACTCTTCAACAGGGCAATTTCTGCAAGTTTACTCAGAATCAAGTTCCACTGTGTAAGTATGTACAGGTAAGGACATACTTTCCAGGTAGGTAGGTACAGGATTGCAACCTAAACATAAGTACACCCTAATATTTGTATACATCAGATCCAAAAAAAGACAGTATATGGATAAAATGTACATCAGAATCCAGTGATCTCATATATATATATATATATATATATATATATATATATATATATATATTGGTCTTCCTGCAGACATATCAAAGAGTTAGTACTTATGCAAACCTGAAGGCACTTCCTAAATCCTCTCAGATTTTACAGAACAGAAATTTAAGGACAGGAAGATTAAGACAACAGATGACATCTTCCTTGACATGTTTCTGATAATTAGTGTCAAATGCTGTGAAAGGACCATGGCTATCTTACTGTCAGAAGGATCTATGGGATAGAGTCAGCTGTCCTCATGCTTGTCTAAATGTAAATGCTAAGCATTCAAGGAACATTGATGTGGGCACACCAAAATACCAGTCACTGAACTTAAATCCTCAAGTTGCTCCTTTTCAGAGATAAAAAATATTAACAGAGAAGGAAAGAACAGATCAGTTTTCTTCTATCCCCACTTCTTTCCTACTGTGTGCCCCAAACAAGGGGAAGTGAGCCAAAGATTCTAGACTGCTTTAGTGGAAAGATAAGTGCATAATTCTGCTGCAAATAGATTTGACATACAGCAACGGCCTCTTTCACATGTCATGGTAAGTCAAACTATTGCTTACCAGGAGCATGCAAAAGTACTGGTTCCTGGATAGGAGGTTGGACCTGCTCTACCTACTCCTGGTCCTTTCAGCACAATGCTACAGTACATGCAAGTACTGTAAGGTTTGGCTTAATGTATCACCTGAACTCAAGATGGTGGCTGAGGTTTCTCCTCCTTAACCACAATTCATAACCATAGGACAAACTTTGGCTACATATTGTGGTTAAGGAGGAGAGATATTACACACAATCCGAGGACCAGAGAGGAGCAGAGTGGATGGATACCATCACCCTAATGATCCATTGCTATTTTCTTTTCTTTTCATGCATATATATACAGTGGTACCTCAGGTTAAGAACTTAATTCGTTCTGGAGGTCCGTTCTTAACCTGAAACTGTTCTTAACCTGAGGTACCACTTTAGCTAATGGGGCTGCTGCTGTGCAATTTCTGTTCTCAATTTCTGTTCTGAAGCAAAGTTCTTAACCCAAGGTACTATTTCTGGATAATTGGAGTCTGTAACTTGAAGCGTCTGTAACCTGAGGTACCACTGTGTGTGTGTGTGTGTGTGTGTGTGTGTGTGTGTATCTACATATCTACATATCTGCATATCTATAGATCTATAGATCTATATCTATCTATATCATCTATATCTTTCTATTTATTTATATGGAGTACTAATAAATACAGAAAGATGAAATGTAGGGGTGGATTCAGTTGTCATTTCTCTTGTCAATAGTATGACAGCACAGCAAACACCCAAGGTTTTCATCTGAAAGTGAAATTCAAGATCCCATTACTATCAGTACAGAACCATCTGCTGGATATGACAAACGTCAGCTGGTCATTTCCCCCCTCTGTGCCAAGAGTGGTCTATTCAAATTATGTGTTCACTACATAAAATGGTAGAGGTGAGGAAATGCAGCACACAAGCACAAATGCAGCCATTTGTTTGGAAGATTCAATTACATCTCTTCCAGACAGAACCTGATTTGCTATCATCCCCACTGACACACTTTCACATTGTAGAGCCTGAAATTTACAGTAAGTGCTTTACCCTCTTTCTTTCTACACACCAAACTGGAGGACTTTCAGCCACTTCAAAAGCACAGAGTCAAAATCTGTGTTTAAGTTACTGACATTGTCTAATAAATCATGCAAAGCACTCAAAGCCCTTGGGGTTGTTTGCAGAGAAGATGCAATGTTTACAGTTACATGTCTGGTCTGATTCAGAGTGCATATTACGTTTAATGTATAGTACAGACGCATAAAGCATTCAGGGGATGACAGTCACATCTAATGAAAATACTCTCTGGGTATATAATGCTAGATACCGTGCTATGAAGATGCATGTTTGTAGCCCCTTGCACCCAGAAAATATACGCCTATGTGTGTATATGAAAATACCAAGCTATGACGCAGATAAGTCGTACCTTTACAGCAATACATAACATGTACTTATAAATCTGCAGTGCTGGGAGGGGAAAGGCCATCATCCAAGCAACTCCCCACAGAAGCCACTGTGTTGCTCAGACCTCAGTGCAACACAGGCACAAAACAGAAGTGATTGAGCATCAGTCGCACACCATGGCATCTTCAGATAAAATATTTCTAGCCATTGACAGACAGCAGAGTTTGTACAGATGTAAGTAAACTTCCACATTACTTTGAATTCTACACTATACAAAATGGAAAGGTACATTTAATGCGAAGTTGAAAACCAATACAAATGCACCAATTAGTGGTGCAACCTGAAATCAGTGTAGCACCTAGCAGAGACTTTTTAAATTCAAAATATTTGTGAATTACTTGTGATTTACAACCAAGCAACATGCAGAACCACATAGGTCACACCATGTATTTAAAGGATATGGCTTTCCCATGAGGATTATCAGCTCAAACACTCTTAATAAATGCAGATTTTGTGACTTTAGCACCAACCAGATTTTTCTTTACCCCACCCCAACCCCTTATAAAGAGCTCTGGAGAACTTGAAAGCTTGCTCACTATTTTGACATGTTTTGGTTGATCTTGATAAAAGTACTGCCTGACTGTAGTCTAGTTTTAGTAATCTATGAACTCAAAGTTATAGCATAGATGTACATAACACCACGGAAGTTGGTGCTGATACATCCAGGAACCTCACCAAAATGCTTGAGGGGTTGCATCTCTACAGGCACATACCTGACCAGGTGGTGGGATTGTCCCAAAATCCAACCCTTTTGGACAGCAGTCCTACAAGAAATATGCAAAAGAACTAAACAGGTATTAGAAGCCACCCCACAACTGGCCCTATTGAATATTTTCCAAGACAATGAGGCACACTCACACTATAAAGAGCTTATAACCCACCCACTCTCAGCAGCCAGAAGCATCATAGCTAGACCCTGGAGGGACCTGTCAGGAATGAACATGGACCACTGGTACCTGTATGGGAAACAGCCTTTCTAGAAAAGCTAACCGACAAACTGAAACTATCAGGGGGACAAATAAAAGAGGGTACCTTCACCCCAGTGTGGCTCCCCTTTATTACACATAGCCCAACAAGGCAACAGGAACCCACTGACAGCATGCAAATCAATATGGCTAACTTGACCCAACAACTCCTGACCTCGTACTTGCAAACCAAACTCACCTCAGTCAACTGAAGGCAACCAACCATGCTCTGGGCCCCCCAATGTCTCTCAATGCCAATGAAAATGAAAACTTATAAATGAATAGAAAAGAACCTACCCAAGTGACGCTGACACAAAAACCTCACACATACACTATGCAAAAGAATGAACGTTCACTACCCCCTTCTCCCCACCTCTTCTCCCCCAACCTTATACTGTATACAACATTAAAGTCTCACATCGAATATAACTGATCTGTAGAAAAGAATTGATAATCTGAAAAGAAAGACGATGTATGTACTTTTGTAACCCAGGAAAATCTTTAATAAAAACAAATTTTTAAAGTTACATTATAGTCATTGTGCACAAAAATGATGCCCTAATAAGGTGACCGTGTGTCTTGCTTTAAAGAGGATAATCCCCTTTTTGAAGAGCTATCTGGTCTAAGTTTGGTTTCAGGAAAAAAAACAGTAGGAAGGGACAGAAGGAGACTTAAAGAGTTAATAACAGGACAGCAGACTGAGCAGACAATATAGGTCACTTGCTCACAGTCTTAACCACTATAGTGAGATGAATCATAGTCCGACTTGAACTATAGTAATTATTTCTAAATTTCCATCCATTCATTTAGATTAACACATGCAGATTTTATGCACATCTGTGTGCTCATTTGTCCTCTTTTTAAGAGATGCATTTTCTCCCTTATGGCAACATGTTAAATGGTCAATCTGGATCCAATCTAAACACACACACCAATCAGCGGTTTCGCAGGGAAGTGAGATTGGGACAAACTAAATCCAGCTCTTCTCACTCCCTCTCCGAAACAGCTGATTGGCACTATTCAGAGATTTTAACCTCAGTATTTTGCAGCTCCAGCTGGTCAATTGGGATGCGGAGTTGCATGTATAGCTGCTGTTTGTGGTGTGATTTCCCATCCCACCAGGGATACACACATGGAGGAAACCTGTATCTGCATGTGTATATCCAATTGAATTAGGGCAGGCATCCCCAAACTCAGTCCTCCAGCTGTTGTTGGACTACAGTTCCTGTCATAATAATAATAATAATAATAATAATAATAATAATAATAATAATAATTTATTATTTGTACCCCGCCCATCTGGCTGGGTTTCCCCAGCCACTCTGGGCGGCTTCCAACAAAGATGAAAAATACACTAAAATATCACATATTAAAAACTTCCCTGAACAGGGCTGCCTTCAGATGTTTTCTGAATGTCAGGTAGTTGTCCATCGCCTTGACATCCGATGGGAGGGCATTCCACAGGGCGGGCGCCACCACCGAGAAGGCCCTCTGCCTGGTTCCCTGTAGCTTTGCTTCTCGCAGGGAGGGAACCGCCAGAAGGCCCTCGGAGCTGGACCTCAGTGTCCGGGCAGACCGATGGGGGAGGAGACGCTCCTTCAGATATACTGGACCGAGGCCATTTAGGGCTTTAAAGGTCAGCACCAACACTTTGAATTGTGCTCGGAAACGTACTGGGAGCCAATGTAGGTCTTTCAAGACCGGTGTTATATGGTCTCGGCGGCCGCTCCCAGTCACCAGTCTAGCTGCCGCATTCTGGATTAGTTGTAGTTTCCGGGTCACCTTCAAAGGTAGCCCCACGTAGAGCGCATTGCAGTAGTCCAAGCGGGAGATAACCAGAGCATGTACCACTCTGGCGAGACAGTCTGCAGGCAGATAGGGTCTCAGCCTACGTACCAGATGGAGCTGGTAAACAGCTGCCCTGGATACAGATTTGACCTGTGCCTCCATGGACAGCTGTGAGTCCAAAATGACCCCCAGGCTGCGCACCTGGTCCTTCAGGGGCACAGTTACCCCATTCAGGACCAGGGAATCCTCCACACCTGCCCGCCTCCTGTCCCCCAAAAACAGTACTTCTGTCTTGTCAGGATTCAACCTCAATCTGTTAGCCGCCATCCATCCTCCAACCTCATCCCTGACCACTGGTCCTGTTAGCTAGGGATGATGGGAGTTGTAGTCCCAAAACAGCTGGAGGGCCGAGTTTGGGGATGCCTGAATTAGGGCAACGGTGAAGAAGTATACGGCCTCGGTCCAGTATACCTGAAGGAGCGTCTCCACCCCCATCATTCTGCCCGGACGCTGAGGTCCAGCGCCGAGGGCCTTCTGGCGGTTCCCTCATTGCGAGAAGCAAAGCTACAGGGAACCAGGCAGAGGGCCTTCTCGGTAGTGGCGCCCGCCCTGTGGAACGCCCTTCCAGCAGATGTCAAAGCGATAAACAACTACCTGACATTCAGAAGACATCTTAAGGCAGCCCTGTTTAGGGAAGTTTTTAACGTGTGATATTTTACTGTATTTTTGGTTTTTATGGAAGCCGCCCAGAGTGGCTGGGGAGGCCCAGCCAGATGGGCGGGGTATAAATAATAAATTATTATTATTATTATAAGTGGTTTATTATACTTTGCCTACTGAGCATTGCTTATAGATATCCAACCCAATTTCAAGGCGCAAGTTTGGACCTATACAGCCTTCCATGGGTTTCAAGGGCCAACTCTTTTCCATATTAAGCTACCCTGAGATCATTATCTGAGGCCCTTCTCAGAGGGTAGCAGCAAGAGAACTGGTCTTTTCTGTGGCAGCTTCCTGCTTATGCAATGCTTTCCCCAGCCATGGTACAGTGTGGGTTGCTAGGGCACGTGGTCACACGGAAGGAAGGGAAACAAAGTATACGCATGTGCATTCAACTGCCTAATGGCATCCATGTCACCCAGAGATCACAGCTGCAAAAATAAGAAAATAAGAGTCATTTCGTTGTCTGGAGAGGTCATTCCCAAGTTCGCATGGGAAACCGTTCAACGGAACCCAGCGAACAAAGTGTGCAGCTTTACGGAGGCAGCACCAGGTGTTGAAAATTTGCACTCCTAACAATTTTGCACCTGGGCCCAACTGCCCTTTGCCCCCCCCCTTCACACACACTCTAACACCCCAGGAAGCTCATCTGGTGTCAACACTGTCATCTTTCCAGTGCCTTTTTTTTCTGCCAGGCATTTCAACAATAATGGCTAAGCTTTGCTGGATGATTTTGGTGTTCATATTGCTGTTAGCTGGTGTGTTTTTTGTATATATATATATATATTTAGTTATATTTAAAATGAACACTTCATTTGTACTGTTTAGTGGATACGTAATTATCACTTTTAATAAATTGCTTCAGGACTTCCTTTGTGATTCTTGTAAATGACGGGCAATTTTAATAAACTATTATCTGGTAACACATCTGGTAATCATCATCTGTAACAAATGCATTTTTCATTTATTACAAAAACATTCTTTATGAATATAAATAGGTTAAACAAACAGTGCAGCCGTACGTGTCTACTCAAAAGTAATTCTTTGAGTTTGATGGGGCTTACTCCAAAGTAAGAGGGTATAGCATTGGAGCTTAACTGAAACTATTCTGGGGTTGCCATATTTCAAGAGGTAAAGATCTGGACACAAAAAAGTTGTTGCGCCCCTCCACCACTGCCAAGCCAGAGCACCCCACACCATATACCAAGCCTGAACCAGAGCCCGGGGCGCCCATGCCAGAGCCAGAACCCAGGTTGCCTGAGCCAGGGCCTGGACTATAGCCTCCCACACACAGAAAAATAATTTAAACCCAAAATCCAGGACATTTGCTTTAAAATGTAAATCCCACCCCCTGGATGGGTATGTAGGACCCCCCAAAAAGGACATGTCTGAGAATTTCCGGACGTATGGCAACCCTAAACTATGAGAAAGAAGCATTTAAAAAAAAAAAAAAATACCTACCACAGCAAATACTGTCATTCTAAGCACATAGTTCAGTGATAAAATCTTTCTTTGAAAACTCTCTTTTTTGAATGTTGAAAAAAAAAAAGATATGCATTTCCTGGCAGCTTACAAGTACAGTGTCATCTTCAAAGACAATGGAGCTTTCTCAGTGGGGAAAGAAGAAAATTAATTTGATTTAATTAAAACTAGCAAAGGGCCAATTGCTCTTTTTGCTCTCCTGTAAAGTCTCCTCTTTGACCTCTAAGCCATGGAGTGTTAATTCGGTTTCAGTGCAAGCTAGTTTAAAATTTGCATGCATAAAAATGGATCATCATATGCAAATCCTAGAAGTACCAACCTAATACTGCTGAAGGTTTTTGTTTTGTTTTGTTACTTCAGCTCACTTTTGCACGGATCTTGAAACAGTGTGGCAGACTGAAAAAGACAAATAGTATTGTTGGAAAATAGATAATCCTGCCTGCCTGCTTCCTTGGTGGGATTTGATGCTTGATACATTGACATTGATCCATGTGTTTTTCCACAGAACCCTGGAAATATCCCTCTGGCTCTTGGGCAGCGCAGAGTTAAGCTCAACTCTTTTTCTTCTGTTTGCCCCTTGGCAAATACTACTGTTTCCAGCTCAGAAAATATGTGCGCAGATGTGCGTTTGCAAAAGGGTTAAGGGTTCATTTCAGCCTGGATCACCAACCAACATTTGTGAAACACAGAATACATGATATGAAGCACAATGTGTGCATTTTATGTCCATGTGACAATGAAATGCACTTTATTTCTTCCGTTATGCTTTGTGCTCCTTTAGAATATATGTTGGAATGTAGACATTATCCGTTAAGGAAATAACCAGTGTGCAATAGACTGGAGTTAGAATTAGTACACAATTTATTCAGGTTCCAAAATACAGCGGCACAGCAAGTTGACATAACACTGTGTTACTTGCCCTAGAGGCATCAATTCCAATTTGCCTTGGATAATAAATAAATTTGGTCAAGTCATCTAGAGCTGTGCATGAGTAAACATATTCAAATGTGGATTCCCCCCCCCCAAAAAAATGCAGAAATGGCTTCATGAATTATAGGCTATTTTTGTAAAAGCAAATGTTCTCTCCCTTACTGAATATGCAGTGCACATTGAAATAATAAATATATAGCATATATAGCATATAATGTATTTATTTGTTGTTGCAGTGGTGGATCAAGAGCTTAAGGAAGAAACGTGCTCATTGTACATTCACAGTTCATTCCTTTTTTTTGTGAATCAGGGTCAGAAATGTGTCAGGAAAACATTCACTCTGTATAATATGGAGCCAGAATACTCACATTCAGAATCTTGACTGAAATGTATTGAAATGAGCTAAGCTTCATTTCACAAAATTAGGCTGTAATCATTCCTTCTCATCAATATTATCTTCCTGGTTGTTGGCTCCCTCCCCCGATATTATTATTTTACTGCTTTTCTTTTGTAGAAATAAACTATGCAGCATTGTACCAATACATTTAAGAGCTGATCTCCAGACCTGAATGGAATTTTAAAGTGCTACCAGAAAATTAATACGGCAAACTAATATAGCTAATTATTGCTGGTTACAACAGCATGTTGCTAATAACGCCATGGTTGCAGGTTTGATCTCCATATGGGATAGCTGCATATTCCTGCGTTGCAGAGGGTTGGACTAGATGATCCTCAGGAACCCTTCCAACTCTACAATTCTATTATTAATATAGCAGCAGTATCGTTATTTTTTCCATATTTAACAAATTAACTGTAAATATCTGCAATATATACCATTTGGTAATACGTTCATGAACAGAATTACTTCATGGCTAGAGCATATTTCTTGGAATCTCTTGATTTCTGTGCTTGCTCTTTTGGTTGCAATCATCGAACACCCACCTTTCCAAAAGAGTGGACTCACCACTTCTTTCCCCTAGGGCATGAAAGACTATCTCAACTAATGTCAGCAGTTGAATGACCTGAAACTGCACCTCAATAACTGTTTCTTTAGAAGCACTCTGTAAATGGGCTTGCTCATGCCTGCAAGCCCCTTGGAGTTCTGCCAGTCAGGCCATCTTACAAAGTTACCAAAGGCAAAGCAAATTCAAAAAGTGAGAAGACCTAGGAACATTTGGGTGGTCTTTTATTCAGATGCAAATAAGCAAAGGATATCAAGCTGGAAAAGTATGTGACATGTTGGCACTGCTGCTATTTGTTTAGTTAGGGTGTGGGTGTGAGGGTATGGGTGCGTGGGTGTGCGTGTGTCAATAACGCATACCAGAGAGGTGGGGAGGAAGAGGACTAAGTAGTCATGAATGAACTTCCATCATCTCGCCTCAGAGTTTTCTGAGTTTTCCTACACAATGCTTTTTTAAAAAAAAAAACCAACTCAAGTATTTCCAAGATTGGCTTGAGAACATTGGGAAAGAGTGGCTGCAGTCCTCCCTTTCCTGTCAAGCAAAAGATCCCTGACTCTAGAGAAGTAGTATGACAGAAGCACTTTGTTGTTTAGTCGTTTAGTCGTGTCCGACTCTTCGTGACCCCATGGACCAGAGAACGCCAGGCACTCCTGTCCTCCACTGCCTCCCGCAGCTTGGTCAGACTCATGCTGGTAACCTCGAAAACACTATCCAACCATCTCGTCCTCTGTCGCCCCCTTCTCCTTGTGCCCTCCATCTTTCCCAACATCAGGGTCTTCTCCAGGGAGTCTTCTCTTCTCATGAGGTGGCCAAAGTACTGGAGCCTCAGCTTCACAATCTGTCCTTCCAGTGAGCACTCAGGGCTGATTTCCTTCAGAATGGAGAGGTTTGATCTTCTTGCAGTCCATGGGACTCTCAAGAGTCTCCTCCAGCACCATAATTCAAAAGCATCAATTCTTCGGCGATCAGCCTTCTTTATGGTCCAGCTCTCACTTCCATACATCACTACTGGGAAAACCATAGCTTTAACTATACGGACCTTTGTTGGCAAGGTGATGTCTCTACTTCTCAAGATGCTGTCTAGGCCTGTCATTGCCCTTCTCCCAAGAAGCAGGCGTCTTTTAATTTCGTGGCTGCTGTCACCATCTGCAGTGATCATGGAGCCCAAGAAAGTAAAATCTCTCACTGCCTCCATTTCTTCCCCTTCTATTTGCCAGGAGGTGATGGGACCAGTAGCCATGATCTTCGTTTTTTTGATGTTGAGCTTCAGACCATATTTTGCACTCTCCTCTTTCACCCTCAATAAAAGGAGCACTGGCTCCTCCCAAAAAACAGAAGTGGTCTTGCTGGAAAAGACACTCTTTGTCCTATCAAAGAAACATGGGACCTGCATTTCTTCTAATTCCCAATTTTAACATGCTCAATAGTTCTTTGAACTGCTACCTGTTTCACCTATTCAGTTATTATTCTTTTAAAAACAATTCCACATTCCTTCTTAACTTAAAACCAGACTTTTGTCCCATTACACACTTTCTAAAATATTTAATCTTTCTATACATCATCAAAACAACCTAATCCTAAATTACTGAAACATTTGTCACTCATTTGACTTTTGGAGACAAATAATATACATTATAAGAAATGATGGGGATAAAAAGGGGACTTGGCCCAGTGTTGATTTTATTTAATTGGATTGGGGAGGACATTCCAAAAGAAATGGAATATTTAATAAGGAAATTAAGAATGTCAGCAAAAATTGTGTGAGTGTGTAATTGGCAAAATCAAATTCTTTCTATATGGTAATGTTAGAGCTTGCCCAAACTGGACAAATATTAACAGACTTTATCCCTAGGAGAAGAGGTGGCATTCAGAATGTTACACTTGTTGAGTGGTGGTCATTAAAAAAAAATATATTAGAACAGAAAACATGTTAATGTAACGCTTGACAGGTTTTTGTTTTTGTAAGCATGTTTTGTAACTGTATTTTAATAATGATTTACAAACTTAAAAAACAAGGAAATTTGTCACACAAATTCTACATAGAATTTACTGCAGAGATTGGCACCACCTGCTCAGTCCATCAGTATATACTCACTTGTCTTCCTTCTACAGTATATCTAATATGCTTACTTTTTCAGTAAAAGGTACATTATTTGCTGCTTTTCTGCATAATACCCAGCAGTATGTCTTGCTATCAGAAAACTGGTTGGCAACGTAACATTTTTCAAATGCTGTTTAAAATATTCTGTAGAATTACAGCCAAACTAAATGATATGGCAAGAGTTCCATGAGGTCCAAAAAGAGGTTTCCCTGGTTATTTCAAGGGCAAATGCTGGTGAATTAATATTCAGATTGGAGTGATAGCACTGGGGTAACTTGAACATTTCGCCCCATAGGTCCCATACAGTCACATTTACCCTTCATGATATCCTATTGTACATCTCCCACCATCTTATCTAGTTCCACAATTAAGAAATTGTCACTGATTTTATTTTTGGCCACCAGTGCAAACTCAACCAAGTATGGGAAGCGGATAACTCTTAAGTCCACTAACAACCAACTACAGATATTGAAAGTATTCCATTTTTGAAATGCAGCTTTAAAAGAGTTACAGGTAGGTAGCCATGTTGGTCTGCCATTGTCAAAACAAAATTAAAAATTCCTTCCAGTAGCACCTTAAAAGGTAAAGGGACCCCTGACCATTAGGCCCAGTCATGGCCGACTCTGGGGTTGTGGCGCTCATCTTGCTTTATTGGCCGAGGGAGCCGGTGTACAGCTTCCAGGTCATGTGGCCAGCATGACTAAGCCACTTCTGGTGAACCAGAGCAGCGCACGGAAACACCGTTTACCTTCCCACCGGAGCGGTACCTATTTATCCACTTGCACTTTGACGTGCTTTCGAACTGCTAGGTTGGCAGGAGCTGGGACCGAGCAATGGGAGCTCACCCCATCGCGGGGATTCGAACCACTGACCTTCTGATTGGCAAGTCCTAGGCTCTGTGGTGAGACCAACTAAGTTAGTTATTGGTATGAGCTTTCCTGTGCATGCACACTTCTTCAGATACACGAAAGCTCATACCAATAACAAACTTAGTTGGTCTCTAAGGTGCTACTGGAAGGATTTTTTTTTTATTTTGTTTCAACTATGGCAGACCAACACGGTTACCTATCTGTAACTAGAACTATGGAAGGCACCACATTCAGCTGCATGAAATGGAAGTCCATCAACGTGTGTATCTGAAGAAGTGTGCATGCACACAAAAGTTGATACCAATAACAAACTTAGTTGGTCTCCAAGGTGCTACTGAAAGGAAATTTTTTATTTAGCTTTAAAAGAGGTTGACAATACCTTTTCTGGAACCCTATGAATATTCACATGTCATAACTTTTAACTGCATTAATAAATTAGAATGTTTTCCACAAGTCCCGCCCTTGCACATCAAATATGGTGCAAGAGTGTATTAACAGAATCCAGTTAACAAAGTATAGACACAATACAGGTGGCTGCCTTGCAGAACAGATTCAACTCAACACAAAATCAACCTCTGATTTTCCCTAGGGTGTCATTTCTGGCACATGAACATGGATACCATCTTACAATATAGCAACCTTGACGCTGCTCTTCTATGGGATAGTACAAATATGTGAGGATTGAGTTATGTTCATTCCATGCAAAATGCATGTATTCAAAATGCATGGTTACAAACCTGCTGAATACTGTTACCTGCATGCACACTCAAGCACACATGTGCACTCACACCCCTGTATGCACTGTGTTCTTTCATAAATAGATGAAGAATTTTGAAAACCACTTATTTCTAACCACCAGGCACTGGAAGATTTATCAAATTGTGGAATATACTGGAAATGTGAGCAAAGGATATATTGGACTCAGTAGCAAAATTTTAAAAGTAATTTGAGTGAAAACTCAACTAGTAAAGCAAAATATAATTATAACAGTAGAATAAAAAATGAATAACCACAGAAGACTCGCATACTCAAATCAGTAAATCAGATTTTGTGGTAACACATTGCAACAAATGTTATTTCTTTTTTGTGGGCCCTTAGGAGAAGCTTTCTGCTCATTTCTTTACACAAAGGAAGGTCAATTTACGTTGATGATTCAAACGGTGCTCTGCATCAAACTTGGGGTGGGGGGAACCTGTCATTTTATTGAAAAATCATTCAATTATTAAACTGCTTAATGATGCATGGAGAACAAAATGCAACCCTCACCAAGAATTTACAATACACATTGCATTCCATTACCTTCACAAAATGAGGTGTTTCTGTCCTCTCAAGCTAACACAGGACAGCTATCTTTGCAGCCCATAAAACTGAAAGGGGCTCATGATCACCTGAAAATGTATATTGCTTCTGTCAAATTCCTGACAATGAAGAGCACAGTGAGCTAGAAGACCTCACATTTCAAAAGGAAACAATCAATATCCCTGAAGATAATTTTAATATGCTATGAAGTTTCTCAGCAAGACCCTAAGTTGACATTGTAGAACACATAATCAGGTTTGAGATTGTATTCATACATTAGCACCCTACTCTTCTACCAAAGTAGGTAGCATAAACACACACACACACACACACACACACACCGGAAACATTCATTAAAGTCACATTAACAATGCAATTCTATGCATGTTCAGCTAGAAGTCCTACTAGTGGTATTCAGATGTTATGAAAAACAATAGTTTTTTGGTCTTGGGATCATGTGCTTCCTCTTCCCTATGCCTCCTCTGATGTAACTGCAAGAAAGAGATCAGAAGCTTTCACTTATGCAGCTTAGCATGACATCTGAACCCTAAGCTGTGGCTGATCATGACTATTGTTTTTGAAGCAAGCCTAGTTGGGTTGTTTCAATAAAACATACAGTGAAATTTTGCAAACAAAAAATAAAAGTCTGATTTTAGCTATCAGTCTCCCTCTTCTGAACCCCATAACCAATATGAACTAACAGGACGTAGATAAGACTTACAAGTGGTAGAAAGGTAAATTAGTTCTCAGCCAAGTGATCTATTCCTCAAAGAGTTACAATGTTAACTCCATATACATCAACCTGCTCTGCGTTAGATGGTGGGTCTGTATAATGAGGGAAGCTCAGCTCTAGCCCACTGTCGTAGTCTCGTTGCTGAGCAACAATGTGGTAAGCTCAGTGGAGTGGGAGGCCAGCCAATGAAAAGCAGCTCTGGGGTGTACTTGCCTGGAGGCAGAGTCATCATTCAAAGTCAGGTCTAGTCCTAGGGCTGGGCAAACAACAATCCATGTGGTCAGATGGTCCAGGGGTCAGGGAATGGCCAAGACAAGCAGCAAGCTAGGACCAGGAACTACAGCCATTGTTACCAGCATCTAATTGCTGCTGGAAGCTCTGTTTAAGAAGGCTAAAGCCAACTGATTCTCATCATCACCTTCTCTTCTGTGTCCTTGAAGGCTGATCAGTCGCAGGTGGAATCACTTCGCCTTCTCCCCCTTCAGCAGGCGAAGCCAGCTCCTGGCCCATGACACCCACTATTACTTCCTCTGTCTGGTAGCAGCTCTCCAGGGACTTGGCCAGAACAGATTCCATCACCTGCTACCTGATCCTTTTATAGGTGGACAGGCCTGGCACTGGACCTGGAACTAGCATGTGCTCTTCTACTGAGCTATTGTCCCTTCTGCAAAGGATGGCTACTCGGTGTGTGATAATGTTAAGGCCTTTCTATAAAAAACACACCGTGTTCCTCTTGTTATTGCTACTGATGACAATGGACCTGACCCGAACTAGGAATACACTGAAAACTGAAATCCAATTATGGTGTTCTGAATTCCCATACATTCTAGATGTCAAGTTTACAAGAACCAAGTGAAACTGGTTGTATCTTCCTCTAATGTAACCCATGCATCCCAAGATTATGTTTTAATGGGCTAGCAAAACAGCTATTTGAAACACAAATTAACTGTGATAGAAAGTAAGCAAGCAGAGATTATGCCTGATAGAAATATTCTCCACACAGATGTGACTTCTTGTGTAATGGAATATAATAAGCATAATTGCTTTGATGTGGTGCAAACCCAGACATAAAAGCTCTGAATATACTGTGGCTGATACCAGCATAATTATATTCTATTTTTTAAATGGTGGTTTCCTTCCCTGCTCCAAGAAGACAGTTACTAACTAAATTGGTAAATGCCTTACCAACAAATCTGACGTAGCATGCCATTACATTTTAGAAATGGAATGAACAATATCCAAAAAGTGGAAGGAAAGCCATTATCTCATTCAAACCAAAAATCTCTTATCATCTATACACACACTCAGTAAAAAAATACGTTCATGACCTAAAGGTACTCATTTTAAGATACGTAGTAAGAATCACACTGTGTAATACATTGTGTTGTTACTGTCCTTGGAGTTCTGTATGTGGTAACCTTTAGAGATCCTGAACGCTGCCTTGGAAACACTGTTCAATGGAGTAATCCCATGAAGGTGGGATCTGAATGACACCACCAAGTGGGTAGGGCTGATGATGTGACTCTTACCAGACATTGTGGTGAGATGTGCATGTATGCATTTTCATGCGTACTTAGTTAGAATAGCCAGCGCCGAGGGCCTTCTGGCGGTTCCCTCGTTGCGAAAAGTGAGGTTACAGGGAACCAGACAAAGGGCCTTCTCGGTAGTGGTGCCAGCCCTGTGGAACGCCCTCCCTTCAGATGTGAAGGAAATAAGCAGCTATCTTCTCTTTAAAAGACATCTGAAGGCAGCCCTGTTTAGGGAGGTTTTTAATATTTAATGCTGTCTTGTTTTTAACACTTGATTGAAAGCTGCCCAGAGTGGCTGGGGAAACTCAGCCAGATGGGCAGGGTATAAATAATAAATTATTATTATTATTATTATTATTATTATTATTATTATTATTAGTGATGTGGACTTTGGGTGGGTTCAAATCCCAACTCAACCATGAATCTCATTGGGAGAAAATTAAACTAGCTTTTAGAAATATTAAGCAAGTTCCTTTCGTTTTATCTTTGAGATGTTTACTAAACCTGGTCCTGTTTGACCAGCTGACTGCTTAATGTATGGTATCTTTATGTGGCTTTTATGTGGTTTTTCTTTTATTGCTCACAGTTTACAGCATTTTTAGTGGTATTATAAATTTGTTAAATTTGCCAAATAAATAAAATGTGTTTCTTTTATGAATAAATAAAATGAACGTTTGGTCTAAACCTAAGCTGCCTTGTAAGGTTGTTGTAAGTATAAAGAGGGGGTGGAGAAAACCACGTGCAGAAAAATGTAAGAACACACACACACACACACACACACACACCACACACACTGCAGTTAGATTCGCCTGCCTGTGAGAGCCCAGGGCTGAGGTAGGCCTCTAGGGCCCCATTCTCAGGATGCCTACAAGACTAAACAAATTTGTGTTTCACCATATTGTTTCCACAGTAATTACAATTTAGTATATATTTATCTGCTTCAAAGCACCATGATGGGATTTAAATAAAGGTTTTAAACTGCTCTGGTGGAAGAAGAAGAAGAAGAAAAACTGTAAGATTGCTAAGCATCATTATCGTTACTCTGATTTAATTGCACATTTCAGTATTGTGGCTTGGTTGCGGCCCATGTTGTTCGTGTGCATGTTTATAAATAAATAAATTGATAATGGAAAAAAATGTATCTCCAGCTATGGCGTTCCTGCTATGGATACAGATAATGACTTTCTAAGAAATAAAGCTTAAGTTCTATTTAGAAAAAACAAAAACTAAAAACACCCAACTAAAAATAATTCTAAAATGTCAATAAAATGAGCGACATATATGGGCATTTGTGTATACTTCAGATCCACCAAATGACTGATATACCAAGAACATGGAAGGATAGATATTGTTATAACATATTAATGGACCATGTGAATGAAAAAGTTGAGAAAGAGAAAATGGAAGATTTCCAGCAACGAATATCCACTTCCTTTATCTGCTATGTTATTTTGCTTTATTGTGTTGAGTTATAAGATTTCTATCCCACATTTATCACATATAGCTGCCAGGAGGCTGTGTGCTCGCTTGTGAATTTCCTGTCATTATGGCAGCTGTGTTTGGATGGTCTCAATGGGATTTTTGTGCGGTGACCCATTAACTCAACAGGAGAAGTGTAGGTAGAAGCTAGACCACTTACAGGTGCTAAAGTGACTAGCAGGCTTTGGCCAAACTATGACATGAGGCTTAATATCCATTACTTCTTCAATTCAGTGAAAGATAGCCCTGCTATCGGAAAAAGTAAAGGAGTGTTCCTTGACAAACTGAACTAGAAGGGAGTGAAATCTCCTGTCTCTGGTAACCAATAGTCTGGATTGAGGTTAGGTTTTAAATTCCATCTCACCTATGCCTCAAATTTCAGCCTGTTTCTTTTATTGCATAGAACCCTATAGAACAGGCATAGGCAAACTTGGCCCTCCAGATGTTTTGAGACTACAACTCCCATCATCCCTGACCACTGGTCCTGTTAGCTAGGGATAATGGGAGTTGTAGTCCCAAAACATCTGAAGGGCCAAGTTGGCCTATGCTTGCTATAGAAGTCCAGGAGGACTGAGTCACATCCTATTTACTTAATGTCATTTCTTCACCTTCATTATCCAACCCTAGGTCCCCTTTCTTAGGTAGACACTAGAGTCTAGTGAAACTATGACAGTGTCTTTTAGTGGTAAATTTACTTTTTGCATTCAGGAAAGTAGGGTAGGGATCCCACTCCCAATGGTCAGGCCTTCCATCCTCAGAGTTCCCTCTTATTCTGCCTCTCATCATTTTCTTCCTTCCTTCCTTCCTTCTTCCTTCCTTTCTATCTTCTTTTTATGCTCCAGGATTTGCACCAACCCCTGCTTTGCCCCCATCCCTCAACTATCTCAAACATGGTTACGTAAGAAAGACTGTAAATTGGAAACGCCGCCACAGCACCTTAGGCCACAAAATTATCTAAGATACTGTTGCTAAAACAAAGCAGCAATCTATTATCTTGGGGACTAAACTCAAGAATACTAATAATGAATAATAAAGCAGGCACCACTCTTGTTTCATAGCTGTACTTGGAGCAATCAGGCTGAAAATAACTGTGTTAATGCAGATATAAAACCCGTGTAGGTGAAAGGCCCATTAGACATGCTCTTTTATTTGGAACAGAAAGAGCCAGGTGCTAAACATTTGATCTGTCCACTGCTGTGATGGGGTTGCTCTCTTTATGCTGGAAGTGCTCCAGTAGTTAATGTTTTCTCATTAGTGTACAGTATGTCTCTCCTGGATGGCTATGTTCCTGTTAATGATCTCTCTCCATTAGCGTATAACCACCCCGGAAAGATATAAAAATACACTACTTGATTCACTTCCAATGCTGTCTGTTCACACTACCCCTTTTGTTGTGTGGCAGCATTCCAGGATTTCATCTTTCGATTGGTACTCTTCTCCTCTTTTGGTTGGCTGAGTTCCAGTGTTTGATCTACTGTAACTCGACATTAAGCACTTGATTCCTCTACATCAATTTTGTCCCACCTGGGATGGGTATATTCCAGTACTTAATCAATCCACTTCTCAATTAAGGATTACAGACTTTACTCTCCCTTCTATTTACACCAGACTAAATTAAGTTACAGAAGTTTAAAGGAGGCCAGTGTAGCATCTACTTCTGCTATCAACATTAGATAATCTTGTATTTATTTAATAGCAATTTGAAGATGTACAGATTGGCTAGCAATTAAACAATGGGGTCTCTGCTACCTTCTTTAACTACTAAGACCCAATTATATCATACTATACTAAATACTAAAAATAATATGTTTGTGCCCAAACCAATATTTTGTGTCCATTATGCAAACCAATATTTTATTTTATTTTTTAAAAAAATATAAACTGAAATGAAATTAAAGAGTTATCATAACAACTTTTCACCCTGATTGTCTGCTACAGTTGTGCAAGCTGAATTTATAGACCACTGAACACTGGTTTGAATGTCACATGCAATCCAAGTTTTGTGTATATCATGTCATTTGACTTGCTGTTGTTATGTGTGATGTGGAATGAAATCCAGTGGGGGTCCTTTTAATAATACAGCAACCTGAACAAAGTCAGGTTGTGTTCATTGACCATTCCACTCTTCCATTGATCCTCCCCCCTTGATTTCCAGACACAAAAACAGGATGCCTTTGGTGAATCCCATCTGCCAGGAATATGGTAAGTAGTCCCATTTTCAACTGACAGCTTTCCAGAAATCATTTCCTAGCTCCAAAAGGTGCCATGAGTGCCTTCCTGACTATGTGAATCTCATCTGCTTGGTTGACACCATCTATCTGTGATGCTGGCCACCCTGGCTAAACATGATACGTATGGAATAGGATACCTCTGTTCTCATTCATTTGAACAATTATATATTGGTATTCATAAAAAATACCAGAGCAATTTATAATTGTACGTTAAACCATACAATAAAAATCATATAAAGCTAAAATCAGAAATCAGCTAACTATTGTGGAAATGTATACAGTATTCTTAATTGCTTTTGCCTGATGGAACAGAAAAGTTTTCAGCAGGGATTTAAGAACTGAAACAGAAGCCACATGCTGAAGAGTGTTCCACAACACAGGGATGATGACATAAAGTCTTGGTTTCTTATTGTTGTCAAATGAGCCTCACCTTTTCAGGGGGCGAACCACAATACTCCTGCAGATGATCTCTGTGACTGAGCTGGGATATAAGGGTTCAGGTGGTCCCTGAATTCTTCAGGGCTTTGCAAATCAACACAAGGACCTTGTACCTGGTTTGGTAGTAGATGGGCAGCCAGCGCAACTGTTTTAACAATGGTGTCACATTTTCTCAACCAGAAGCTCTCCTCAGAAATCTGAATGCACTAGCTGGAGCTTCCAAACCAGCCCCACTTCCTTTGAACATCCATGGGTATTTTATGCTGAATCTACATCAGTGACCCCTATGTGTGTGAGTATGCGCACTCTTCAAAAGTAACCTTCTTAAACATTTGTTTTACCTTTAACATAAAGTACCGTACCTCTCTGCTTTCCCTTTTTCCCTTATGGCTTATTCCTAATAAAACGTCTCTCCTAATTTGGACTTGAAGCTTGGAGTAAATTAATGACAAACCCAAGGGGCTGTTTTCTTCCCACTAGCTAAGCCACTCGGAGTCCATTTACCTCCTTTTGTCTAAGAGGAGATAAGATGAAAACAAGCTGCACATGCCCAAAATGCCATGAGGGTTCTAGTTGATTGCTACCTTCCAAGCAGATATTTAGCACTTAGCTCTGGATTTCCTATCAGGCCAGAATTATAATTAAAACAGAGATAGTGGCAGGAAACAAAAACAATACCAAGCATGCTCAACTGGTTGATGTCCCAAGGCAGTTTGATTCAAAATAGTATCCAACTATCTTCAAGCATAAACAAAAACCTGTCCCTTGATCTCAGAAGCCATCATGGAAAATTTAGATATATCTTAAGACGTGTCCAAATGCATAGCAAGCAAACAAACAACTTTCCAAAATATATAATAGGCTAGTAGCTTTGTACACATCATTGCTTGGGAATTCTAAGGCTGGGTTCACATGGCAACTCATTCCTTTTTTACCACTTCTCTCTGTTAATTTCTGCGTTATATTTGAGCTTTCACATGATGTAAAAGTCGCTTTTTGGAACTACAGTGGAATATAGTGTCATGTTCATTTCCATGTTACTTGCTTCGGGGGGGGGGGAGGGAAACGGTTTGCAAATAATGTGGAAACGACTGCTAAAATTGTACTTCAGTTCCAAAAGTGGCTTTTACAACATGTGAAAGCTCAAACGTAATGTGGAAATTAACAATTTGGGAAATGTTGTGGAAATGGAATAAACTGCCATGTGAACGCAGCCTGGGAGAGGAGGGGATAGCGCAATTTTGAAAGATTCACAAAATCATCTTGATTTCAAAAATTGTATCCAACTGTATCAAAAAAAAAAAATAGATAAAAAGCTGCTTTTTGATACCAGGAGTCAACATGCAAAATCTGGTTACAGTATCTTAAGAAGTGTCCAAAATAGTTAGTGGATTGGACTTCCGGTCGGCGCCAGCGCTTAATGGCGGTCCGAGCCTCGAGCTCCGAGGCAGGACTGCTCCGTTAGTTCGGGTCTTACCCGCTACGGCAAGCGGGGGACCCCTAAAATCACAGGCGCGGAGCCTGTGAACAAAGGAGATTCGGTGGGCACCTTTTGCGCCCCCCGGTACTGTGAGGGAGCCTTTTTAAAGGCTTCTGAGCGGCATCGGGGTAAGCGCGGTGCTGAGAGTCGTCACCCAGCTAGCGGAGTGAAGCCGCGTCGCCATGAGCGGAGAGCGCCGATTCCTTCCTGCAATTGGAATTTGACCACAACACCCGTGAGTAAGATTGGAAAAGTAACGGGACTTTTAAAAAATAAAATTGGCTGAAAACGGGAAAGGCAAAAATTAAGGAAGTCTGCCTCCCCGGAACTGCAGAAGGAATAAAGCAACGAAAATCAAGCTGCACTTAAAGGGAACCTCTCTAATTTTTTTAAGCTGTCAAACTGACATCGGACTTAAAACCTCCCCCCAGACTGGCAGGAGAAGGGGGGAAGGGATTGGAACGTTGTTAATCTGCTGGAAAATTAATGGAAAATTAAGAACTTCCATTGCCAAATCCCCTGGGGTCGGGCTGCCCAAACAAGACACCTGGGACGTGGTCTGTCAAACTCTGAGAAGTGGGGACTTGTTTGCAAAAAAGTTATCGGACCTTAGATGTACTTTGTTGCATTTTGGCCACATAGAAAAATAGAGACCTTACAATTTGGATATTGGAAACTTTTGGCTACTGTTGTATTCCCTTGCTTCTTTGTTGTTTTTCCATCTTTGCCATTTGGATACAATTGAATGCTCCCTCTAGAGGGCTCTATCTGAAACTGTTGCACTTGAAAAAGTAACAGTGGGATTTTCCACTTGGGAATCAACTCTGTGAGAACGACCTTGAGGATATGAGTGCCCCTACAGATGAGATAGTAACAAGGCAGAAAGCAAAACAAGCTCACAAGAAAAGGGCCTCTATATCAGGAACTGCAGCTGTGCAGGAAAAAACACCAGCTTCTATGGATCCTATGACTCAGGCTCTACTTAAAATAAATCAATCCCTGGAAGCACTGACAAAACTTTCGACAGAGAACTCTAAAAAATTAACAGAGTTGACAACAAGGTTGGATGTGAATACGGCTAGTGTCGCATCGAACACAGATTCTATAAATAGATTAATTCAGGAAAATTCAGAAACACGAAAGATTGCAGAAAGTGCAAAAATAACAGCTGAAGAGACAAGGGAAAAATTTGGGCCTATTGTTAAAAAAGTGAATGAGCATGATGCAGCCCTCTCCTTACTGGAACTTCAACGTAAAGAGAAGAATTTAAAATTTAGATTGGTGCCTGAAGTGGAAGGGGACAACCTTGTGAAATTTCTCACAGAGAACATCATAACTTTTTGGCGGGAAGAATGGGAGGAAGATGAGGAACTTGAGATAATTTCAGCCTTTCGACTGGGTAGAAGGCAGGATAAAAAACCAAGGGATTGCTTAATTACATTGAGATCAAAAGAAGAAAGAGATAGAATATTGAATTTGCACTACCAAAAGGCATTGGTGATCCAAAATTGTCAGATACAGATTTTTAAGGACATTCCTAAATACATTTTAGAGGTGAGAACATACTACAAGAGTTTAGTAGACCTGCTGAAGAAAAACACCATACCATTCAGATGGGAATTTCCACAAGGATTGTCCTTTAACTTCAATGGAAGGAAGATTAAAATAAAAACAATTCAGGACAAAGAACTATTTCTAGAGAAGTATCTGGAGGATTTGCAGAAAGGAACCGTGGAGGAGAGGGAACCACCCGATATAGCAAATTTGTCATTTGGACTTTCACTACCACCATCGGAGGAAGAGCAGAAGCTTGGAGCAGTTGGAGGAACAGCTACCTAAATACAAAATGTCTCTGCAACTCCTTAGTTGGAACTGTAATGGTTTGAACCTTCCTCGGAAAAGAAGACAGGTTTTTCACATTTTGAAGAAAGAACAATTAGACATAATATGTTTGCAAGAAACCCATATTGCCAGGATACACAGGAAATTATTAATAAATAAGAGACTCGGTCAAGAATTCATCTCATCAGACAAAGTAAAGAAAAGAGGTGTGGTGATCTATGCAAAGGAAAAGTTGGCTCCAAAATTAATATTTAAAGATGAACAAGGAAGATACCTGGCAATTGAAATACAAATTCAAGGAGAAAAGATATTAATTGTGGGAGTTTATGCCCCAAATGAAGGGAAGGCCGAATTCTTTAGGAAGTTGCATGAGACATTAGTTGACTTTTTAGACTATAAAATCCTAATGATGGGAGACATGAACGGAGTTGTCTCAACAAACATGGATAAAGCACAGAGACAAGTGATTTCAAAAGAAGGGAGACTACCAAAGATCTTCTTCGAAATGACTGAAACTATGGACTTGATTGATATTTGGAGAATAAAGAATCCTCTAGAGAGAGAGGGAACCTTCTTCTCTGAAGCAAAAATGACATGGACAAGAATAGACCAAATTTGGATTTCTAGTAGTCTGGCGTCAAGAACAAAAAAAGTAGAAATCTGCCCAAAAACGTGCTCCGACCACAATGCGGTCAAGATGGAGATGAAACTAACAACAACTGGTTCCTTTAGATGGAGAATGAATGACACCCTATTCAAGGATGAAGAGATCCATAAGAAGGCCCTTAAAACAATAAAAGATTATTTTGAGATCAACAGGAAAACAGATGTGGAAAAAAGAATAATCTGGGATGCAAGCAAAGCCGTGATGCGAGGTTTCCTAATTCAACAAAATTCTATTAAGAGGAAGCAACAAAATGAAAAGAAGGAAAAAATTTTAGAAAAAATAAAAGAAGGAGAGAAGAAGTTGAGGTCTAAACCAAAGTCTCATGAGATTTTGAGAGAAATAAAGTTTCATCAGATGCAATACATGGAACTTATGAACCAACAAATAGAATGGAAGATAAAGCAAATGAGACAAAAAACTTTTGAGTCAGCGGATAAATGTGGGAAACTTCTGTCATGGCAATTGAAAAAAAGGCAGAAAATGAACACGGTAACAAGTTTAGAAATGGATGGAAAGATTATCCACAAACCCAACGAGATCAACAATTGTTTTCAAAGCTTTTTTAAGAAATTGTATGCACAAGGGCCAACCAACGAGCAAGAAATAGAAGAATTCATTGGAAAATACGGTTTACCAAAAATCTCAGAACAAAGTAAAAGGATCTTAAATGAGGAAATAACAGAACAAGAAATAGAGGGTGCCATTCAAAATATGAAATTGGGAAAATCACCAGGACCAGATGGCCTGACGGCCAAATACTACAAATTGCTGAAAGAATGGCTGATACAACCATTGAAGGAAGTTTGCAATGAAATTTTAAAGGGGAAAAAGGCACCTGAATCGTGGAAAGAGGCTTTCATCTCACTTATACCGAAAACAGAGACTGAGAAGAACCAAGTTAAAAACTACCGCCCTATATCTTTACTTAATGTGGATTACAAAATTTTTGCAGACATTTTGGCAAAAAGATTGAAAAGAGTGTTGGCAGATGAGATTCATAAGGACCAAACAGGCTTTCTCCCAGGTAGACATATGTCAGACAATGTGAGGAACATTATAGACATTTTGGAGCTGCTGGACGTTGACATTAATAGGAAAGCAGTTCTGATTTTTGTGGACGCGGAGAAAGCCTTTGACAACATTTGTTGGACTTTTATGAAAAAGAATCTCCAAGGGATGGGGGTAGGACAAGGTTTTGAAAACGGTATAGGTGCAATATACTCTCAACAAAAGGCCAAATTAATTGTAAATAACGTGGTAACAGAAGAAATACCTATAGAAAAAGGTACACGACAGGGCTGCCCAATATCCCCTTTGCTTTTTATATCGGTCCTGGAGGTTTTGTTAAACATGATTAGAAAGGACCAGTTGGTTAAAGGAGTTCAGGTCGGAGTTAGACATTATAAATTAAGAGCATTTGCAGATGACCTAGTATTGACTTTGCAACAGCCAGACACTAGTACTAAAAGAGTATTAGAATTAATTGAAACATTTGGTCGAGTAGCAGGTTTTAAATTGAACAGACAAAAAACGAAAGTGTTGGAAAAAAATTTAACAATGGAAGAAAGAGAGAGTTTCCAGAATGAAACAGGTTTGGAAATTACAAAAAGGGTAAAATACCTGGGGGTAAACTTAACATCTAAGAATGTGAATTTATTTAAGGATAATTATGAAAAATGTTGGTCAGAAGTTAAAAAGGATTTGGAAATATGGTCAAGGCTGAAACTTTCCTTGTTAGGCCGAATTGCTACCATTAAGATGAATGTATTGCCTAGAATGTTGTTTTTATTCCAGACGCTGCAGATTGTGGACAAGATGGATTGTTTCAAGAAGTGGCAGAAAGATATATCAAAATTTGTCTGGCAGGGCAAAAAGCCCAGAATTAAATTTAAGATTTTAACTGATGCAAAGGATAGAGGGGGGTTTGCCCTGCCGGACTTAAGACTCTACTATGAATCAGCAGCTTTCTGCTGGTTGAAACACTGGCTACTTCTTGAGAATACTGACATTTTGGATCTGGAAGGGTATGACAATAGTTTTGGTTGGCATGCATATTTATGGTACGACAAGGTAAAGGTGTATAAAAGTTTTAAAAACCATATTGTAAGGAAAGCATTGTATAACGTTTGGATTAGATACAAAGATTTGTTGGAAAGCAAAACCCCTAGGTGGGTGTCACCGATGGAAGCTAGGGAAGTAAAAAAGCTTAATATGGATTCTAAATGGCCAAAATATCATGAGATTATAGAATACGATGGTGAAAGGGTGAAACTTCAGAGTTATGAGAAACTAAAACCTAAGGTTCGAGATTGGTTGCATTACCATCAGATAAATGAGACGTTTAAACAGGACAGGAAAATAGGATTTCAGAAAGAGAAGTCAAAATTAGAAACAGAATTGTTGGAACCCAATACTAAGAATTTATCAAGAATGTATAACTTGCTGTTAAAATGGAATACACAGGATGAAACGGTGAAATCAGCTATGATTAAATGGGCACAAGACATAGGTCATGATATTATGTTTGCTGACTGGGAACAGTTATGGACCACCGGTATTAAATTTACTGCATGTAATGCTTTAAAAGAAAATATTATGAAAATGATCTACCGGTGGTACATGACCCCAGTCAAGCTTG
The DNA here is from genome assembly GCF_951804945.1 of Podarcis cretensis. Lineage (NCBI taxonomy): Eukaryota > Metazoa > Chordata > Lepidosauria > Squamata > Lacertidae > Podarcis > Podarcis cretensis. The sequence goes on from NC_137181.1 coordinate 41,324,170, forward strand.
CAAAAATTTATCATTTGCCTAATAATAAGTGTTGGAAATGTAATGAGACTGAAGGCACTTTCTACCACCTTTGGTGGACCTGCCCAAAGGTTAAAGCTTTCTGGGAAATGATCTATAATGAAATTAAGAAGGTTCTTAAGTGGACTTTTCCTAAGAAACCAGAGGCTTTCCTCTTGGGTATGGTGGGCCAAGTGGTGCTAAGGAAGGATAGGACATTCTTTATGTATGCCACTACAGCAGCAAGAATTCTACTGGCAAAGTATTGGAAGACGCAAGAACTACCTACTCTGGAAGAATGGCAAACAAAGGTGATTGACTTTATGGGACTGGCTGAGATGACGGGCAGAATCCGGGACCAGGGGAAAGAGACAGTGGAAGAGGACTGGAAGAACTTCAAGATATATCTTAAAAATAATTGTAAAATTGAGGAATGTTAAGATGTCAGGGGGTAAGAAGTAAAGAATTGCAGCAGTAAACAAAAAAAAACTTAAGAAATATTTATGAAAAAAAATTAAGACAATGGACTTAAGGGTTGCTAAAGAATTTTAAACAAGGATGCAGGGATAGGGAGGTATGGGGAAGTCAAAGAAAAAAGGCTATGAACTGATGATTATGAAGTAATACTGTGTTACATTGTTCTTCATTTTATGTGTGGAAAATTAATAAAAATCATTATAAAAAAAAACAAAAAAAAAAAAAACAAAATAGTTAGTGGATTGTAGGCAGCTAAAAAAACCTGTCCATAAAAAGCCAACCCAAAACATATGAGGTGAAGGAGAAGATGTTGCCTACCACTAGGTGTGGTTTTTCAACACTGTGATATATCACCAGCCAAATATCATGATATACCAATATATCATGGTGTCTGAAATAAGGATGGAACTATGTAGAGGCGAACAGGGTAATGTTCTGGCAACTGCTACTACTTAAGGTTGTAAAACATTTTTACTTACTGGTACCTTTAACATATTGTTACAACTGTTATTTTATAATACAGAGCAACAGGGATGGCAGGGATCATGAGAGAAATGATTACTGGCTTCACACGTTTTCCCCCACATTGTGATTTTTTTTTTACATAGCACATACACAAACACATCTATTACCATGTCGAATATTATGAAACTGTTACCACGATGTGGATTTCAAACTGAATTTGGTGCCTGAAATCGGGCAGAAATGTTGCCTTGACAAGGTATTCTTAATCCCATGCCCTTGAAAAAGATTACCAATGTTGCACATTTTTTATTCATACAAGGCCTACTAATATTTGCTATATATTCATTTTCCAATACAGTGGTACCTCGGGTTAAGTACTTAATTCGTTCCAGAGGTCCGTACTTAACCTGAAACTGTTCTTAACCTGAACCACTGCTTTAGCTAATGGAGCCTCCTGCTGCCGCCACACCGCCAGAGCACAATTTGTGTTCTCATCCTGAAGCAAAGTTCTTAACCTGAAGCACTATTTCTGGGTTAGCAGAGTCTGTAACCTGAAGCGTATGTAACCTGAGGTACCACTGTATCATTTTGAAGCCTTGCCTCTTCTTTTGCCTCCTTTGAGTTTTGGTGCAGCACCTATATTTTCCTTCAGTAACGTTTTTCAGGCTTTTCATGCTTCCAAAGATGTATGCTTCACACAACACAGTCAAGTCAATAATGAAATTTTGCACTGTCATCACATTCCCCTCATTTTGCCGAGAGCCTTCTGGCATTTCAAAGCTTGCCAGAAACATAGGTTGTGAACATTTCTTGTACTAGGAAAAGGAAAGGAAACCATCCACCTCTCAATATACTATATATTAGAGCAAGATATTGGGTAAAATTAATTTAAAAAAATATGCACAGTACCTGTTCCTCCCATTTCAGAGTTTATTACTGCAACAATAATATGCTACTTGGTAGACAGGCATTCAAAACAAACAGTGCCCTGCAGAAGACAGCCTATTTGTAAAAGTGGAATGTTTAGTCTCATCTTATGCTTCAGGCAGCTTATAAAAATATGGCATTAGACAGCAGTAAGATCAGCAAACATGCATGACACAGAAAAAAGACAAGTATAGGAAAATATTTGCATATGAATTGATGAAAAGTTACCAGGTCTCTTGTTTATTTATTTTTTTAAGTGCTTTTTGTCTCCATAGAAATGCAGCAAAAAGCACCGTGCAAAGTAATTAGTGTAAAGATTGATGCAACAGAAAAGAGCTTATCTCATCATTGAAAGATGGTCTGTCACCAGTACTAAGTGTTTTCTAGAGGGAGGAGATACATTGTCAAGCAATATAACAAGGAACTGCACTGCTTTCAAATCTGTAAGTAGAAATGGCTGCCTCATACACGGCAGTTTTTCTGCAGAAAATCTATGGAGGTGAACGGAATCTGATTGTAATGCCAACTCTGACAATTAGAGAACCACTGCATTGTTTTGCACATGTTTGACTAAGGAGCACAAGAAACTGTCTTACACAGAGTTAGATCATTATCAGTCCATATAGACAATACAAAGCTAGGAAGGCCAGAGGCTGTCCTCCCGGATTTTCAAGAATCTGTCCAGCCTTTTTTTAAAAAAAGATATGCCAGTCATAGCAACAGAATAAATCTTTTTTGTGAATAATTATTGGGGAAATCAGTGGGACTCAAAATTATGGAGACATAGAAACTTGAGGTTTTTAGTAAGGCAAGTCTGACAAATGTTTGACAAAATGTCTTAATGAAGAATCCAGAAGCAGGGATATAATACACTGTGTTAGAAGACCTAGTTAGCTTATCACATCTGGAACAGCAACACAAGGTGAGAAGTCATTACTGAGGAGAAAGCAAAGATCTAGGGAGCTAATCAGAAAGAGATGCCCCCAGATGGATGGAGATTGCAATACAAGGGAACAGAAGGAGACGGAAAAAAGAACTAAGTACCGTATTTTTTGCTCTATAAGACTCACTTTCTCCTTCCTAAAAAGTAAGGGGAAGTGTGTGTGTGTCTTATGGAGCAAATTCAGGCTGCGCAGCTATCCCAGAAGCCAGAACAGCAGGAGGGATTGCTGCTTTCGCTGCGCAGCAATCCCTCTTGCTGTTCTGGCTTCTGGGATTCAGAATATTTTTTTCTTGTTTTCCTCCTCCAAAAACTAGGTTCGTCTTATGGTCTGGTGCGTCTTATAAAGTGAAAAAGGAGGTGGAGGAGGAATTCTGGGATGGAGGAACTAGATCTGGAATAACTAAGTAACTGTGGGAGAGAAGCTGAATAAAAAATGGGAGCAGGATCAGAAGCACTGGAGGTCATCTATGCTTGCAAGTTTATGGACCTTCACACGCAAGAACCTATAGCATTATATGTATTGCTTTCAAAGATGCATTGTTCAAATATATATGTTTTAATTCTATTAAAGTTTAATTGTTTTTTATTTAATTTTATTTAATTGTTTTTTATTTAAATAATTGTTTCATTCCTATGTTTTTTGCTGTTTCTATTTTATCTGTAAGCTGCCTTGAGTCCCTGACAGGGGAAAAGATGGGATAAAAAGTACCAAAGAATAATCCCCTTGGCCTTATTCAATAGCTTGTTCTTTGCAGGATAGGAATTATCCTCTGAATAGGATAATTCAGAGAGATTCTTCTCAAGAAGCATTGGTGTCAGTATGGGAAAACTGGAACGTATAGTGTTTAAGTGCAGCCCATAGTGTTGCTGTGCACAGACATCTAGAGAAAAGTGTGTTGTAGGACAAGGATTGGATAGGATGTATTGGTCTTTTTGCTGACAAACCAGATGCACATGATCATGTTTGACCTAGCCTGCTTTCTAGTTATGGTTTTTTCTATTAAAAAGGAATGGGCTGAATCCCGTTATGATTGACTGCCAGCACAATTTAGCACAATGAAGGTAGATGAAGAATATCAGATAACAGGGGACTGACAAGTCCTGTTGTTAAAGTGTTGAGTTACATTATAAATGAGCGGGATCCTGTTTGTGATGGGTTATGTAGGGTTTTTTTATTGCAGAAGATATTGGATATTGCAATGCATTATCCTATTAGTATGTTTTAATTATATTTTGATGGGAGTTCACTTTTTATTGCTCTAATGCATGACTGACGGTGCTCTTTAGCTGGGTAATAAAGGTTTGTAATTCAAATGAGAAGCATATACAAATCCCAAGCAACATTCAACTATATGTATCTGCAAATGCTTACAGCATAACCATGTGAAGATTTTAATCTGTGATCAAATCAGCTGCCTGCAGAAACAGCCATGACTTCCTGATCTGGTCATTATCTGCTCTGCTCCCCAATTTGTTCTTGGGGGGAGAGGTGCTTTTGAGGAGGAGTTGCTCTTTGCTCTGCCACTGAGGCCAAGACATCCAAAAATACATTAGAAAAGGAATTGGGCAACTCATCAGTGTCACTCCTGGGATGAGTTTCTGCCATCTAGCCAACTTCCTGTAGGAAGAGCTATATGGCAGGAACAATCCTGTTCTCCTCATCTGTACAGTGCTATATGCTGAGCTCCCAGGTGTGGTCCAAGAGGAGAGTGTGTCTGGTATGGGGTTGCTCTCTGCCCTGCTGCCAAGAACAAAAACCTGAAAACAACTTAAATATAAAAGTGCTTTTACACACACACACACACACACACACACACACACACACACACACTTTCTTATTCTGCCTCTCTTTCCTCATATAACAAAAGGCAGCATACAAGTGGTTCAGCTGCAGTGACCCATCAAGGCACCATTTGAAGAGCTTTTGTTTGAAAGCAGTATATCGATAAATATTTAGGTTTATATTCCCAGTGAACTCATTATTTGTCCTAGGTAGCTTATGAGTAGAATGCATCCTTAATATTGAATAACCATCATGAAGTATCTTCTTAGCTGGTCAATAGTAAATTATTATCCAAGCATTATAACAGAGCTATTAGAAACTTTAAAATATATTTATGCATCTTTAATAAAGCATTCCAAATGCACACTGGGAGCCATGCGGATTTGAACTGCACTGTAAGCATGTTCGTGCAAAAGGGGGATATGTGCAAGTTGCAGCATATGCTACACCAATTCAGTAACAGCATCACTAAAACTTATAGGTGGGTTGTTTCCTCATTGTGTTCCGATGGGGAGCAAACTAGGGGCATGGCAGTAGAAGCAAAATGTAACCCTCTAAAATGTCACCACGCATGTCTCAAACTGTCCAACCCCCCTCCAAAAAAAAATGCACAAAGGAGCTTATTTTTATGTATTGGGTTTTCCAGAAATGGGTAAATATGGATTAAATGATGAAAAACTGTGGACTGGGATTTTGATGCCAGCAGCATTTTGGTGGATCATAAAAAGAACCCCCTGAACCCGAGTGGCACTGAGTCCATAATGCATTTCCATTGGAAGCCCCTCAAAAGGGTCAACACCAATGGCTTTTAAAAATGCATTTCAATTGTCAGATCCCTTAAAACTGGTAGCTAAATTCCTCGGTCCCTTTTAAAACCAATGAATCTAAAACAATTTAAGTGCACCCACATAGGCTTAAGTGGTCCTTGGATTGTACTATTAGCAGCAATTCTGATTCCAGATCTCTATGTTTAGAAGTCAGTCTCTGCAGGACTACAAGTTCAAGACTGTCTGCACCGTCAATCAGCCAATATTTTCTGAGTTCCCCCTTTCAGCCAAGCATCCAAAGTGGAAGCAAAGCCAATTGTTCTTCTTTAAAACAAGGGTGGTGAGAATGGTACTACACGTAGGAATATTGGCCTCATTCGCCTGTCACAGTAAACCATAGTTAATTACTTACTACAAATGCACCTATCTGGCCAGTTTAATCTTCCCTGCAAGTGCATGGGAGAAACAAACTATGATCCCTGGCTGAGCATTATGGCCAAATCATGTTCAGGGTTTGTTTTGCTCCACATAAATCAAGATCTGTAACCCAAGTTTGTGCTCTGAATGAAACAAACCATTATCCCTAGTTCAAATGTAACACTAAGACAGGGGTCATGGCTTGTTTCTCCAGCACACTAGCAGGAAGGTACAAGCTTGGGCCAGACTGGCATGTTCACTGTGATGCGCAAACTGGGCCATTAACATAAGAACAGAAACAAGCCTAGGTGGCAGGATGAACATACAGTGGTACCTTGGTTTAAGAACAGCTTAATTTATGAACAACTTGAAATAAGAACGCTGCAAACCCAGAAGTAGGTGTTTTGGTTTGTGAACTTTGCCTTGGAAGCAGAACATGTTCTGCTTCCTGTTGAGTGTGTTCCATATGTAAATTCAGTCCCCTGCTGCTAATCAGAGGCTTCCTGTTGAGTCTGTCGGCTGTTGAGTCCTGATAATAATAATAATAATAATAATTTATTATTTATATCCCGCCCATCTGGCTGGTCCTTCCCAGCCACTCTGGGCGGCTTCCATAGAAAGCAAAAATACAGTAAAATCACACGTTAAAAACTTCCCTGAACAGGGCTGCCTTAAGATGTCTTCTGAATGTCAGGTAGTTGTTTATCGCTTTGACATCTGCTGGAAGGACGTTCCACAGGGTGGGCGCCACTACCGAGAAGGCCCTCTGCCTGGTTCCCTGTAGCTTTGCTTCTCGCAATGAGGGAACCGCCAGAAGGCCCTCGGCGCTGGACCTCAGCGTCCGGGCAGAATGATGGGGGTGGAGACGCTCCTTCAGGTATACTGGACCGAGGCCGTTTAGGGCCTTAAAGGTCAGCACCAACACTTTGAATTGTGCTCGGAAACATACTGGGAGCCAATGTAGGTCTTTCAAGACCGGTGTTATATGGTCTCGGCGGCCGCTCCCAGTCACCAGTCTAGCTGCCGCATTCTGGATTAGTTGTAGTTTCCGAGTCACCTTCAAAGGTAGCCCCACGTAGAGTGCATTGCAGTAGTCCAAGCGGGAGATAACCAGAGCATGCACCACTCTGGCGAGACAGTCCGCAGGCAGATAGGGTCTCAGCCTACATACCAGATGGAGCTGGTAAACAGCTGCCCTGGACACAGATTTGACCTGTGCCTCCATGGACAGCTGTGAGTCCAAAATGACTCCCAGGCTGCGCACCTGGTCCTTCAGGGGCACAGTTACCCCATTCAGGACCAGGGAATCCTCCACACCTGCCCGCCTCCTGTCCCCCAGAAACAGTACTTCTGTCTTGTCAGGATTCAACCTCAATCTGTTAGCCGCCATCCATCCTCCAACCGCCTCCAGACACTCACACAACACACCCACACAACACAGAGGTGATATTTGGAGCTTTTGTTTTTGCTATTTTTTGCATTTTTGTTTGTGTGGCTTTTTCATATTTTTTTTTGACTGTGACTTGTTCTTCGTTTTATGGGACTGACTTGTGACTGTGGCTTGTTACTTTGTTTTTGTGACTTGTTTTTGTGACTGTGTGGAACCCAGTTCAGCTACTGGTTGATTGTGTGACTGTGGAAATGGAGAAAAGCCCCCATCCAAACAATGACTATCATCAGTGCATATAAGAAAAAAAAATTGAATTTTTATCATCTACAATACTGTCTTATTTATTTTATAGTACATGATAGCATGCAAAACTTATTCATCTCCTAAAACAATGCTCTTGACCTTACTGAATGATCTTTGTGTACTGTTCAGTCAGATGCACAGACAAGCAGTCTAAAAAAGTAAATCATCGTTCATAGGACCAAACCTGGGTAATAACATATCTCAATGTTATTTAACTACAAAAACTTCTTATTACTGATTAAATTGTTCTGGGTTTACACATTGTTCATTTTTTTTCTCCCTATCTAACATTTAGCTTCAGTGGCGTAGCATGGGTTATCAGCACCTGGGGCAAGGCAAGTAATTTGCGCCCCCTAACCCATGGATTTGCGCCCCCTAACCCGTGGATTTGCGCCCCCTAACCCGTGGATTTCCCTAACCCCCTAATGTTGCGCCTGGTGCGGCCGGCCCCCCCTGCACCCCCCACGCTACGCCACTGTTTAGCTTTGATCAATGTTATGTACCAAGTTGAATAGGATCCAAAATGCAGCAGTCTGATTGGTCCACAGGAGCCACCCAATCCAGCTCCAGGTAGAAGTGAATCCGCAACCTGATTGGCCTACAGGAGAATCCCGGAATTAGCCAATCACGTGGGGCCCATTGTGTAAATAATTTATATAAAGCAGACATTCTGGGGGAACTTCCATTCCTTCTCACTACTATGAGCTGAATAAAGAGCATGAAATCCACTGTCGACTCCGAATATATTTCAATCAGAAAAGTTCAAGAATTTCCCACTGCTTACAAAAGCTCTTAATAGTGTAATTCTGTACATGTCTGCTAAGAAGTAAACCATACTGAGTTTAATAGAGTTTACTCCCAAGTCAGGATTGTAACATCCATTTACTTTTCCATCTCCCTCTAGTTTTCAGCTTTGGCCCCAATGAGCATGGCTCTCTCTCCTTCACATCAAAATTTTATGACACCTTCACTGTGTATAGTCAACACCACATATTTAATAAAGTGGACTTGGATTTCCCCCCATTAAAGTAGATAATGTTCTTGGGTGAACATTTCCAGTTAGACAACAGTCCCAAAATAGGAATGATCCAATTAGAGGGGAATACAATAGCCAGCTGTTCTCAATATCCTTTAGTTTTACCATAGATGTCTCAGTAATTTCCCCTCCAGATCTAATGTAAACTAGCTCTTTTCCTACATCCTTAGAAACCTTCCAGTTTTAGGCATTCATGAACTTATCATGAACATGCAACAGGGAAAGCAGAAGGTCTTCCAAATGATAAGTGTGTTAATAGCCAATTACATACAGATTTTTCAAGATCACGCAAGCAATCATACTACAAGTGATTTCTCTTCCTCGTCATATACACAGTCAATACTTGTATTTAATTGTTGCACAAAAATATTTTCTGAATCAGCAATATTGAAACATTATTTTAAAATATAACAAAAAATAATAGTTCAAATACTACATTTGCACATTTTAAGAATGTTATTGTGTGTATCCAAATCTTCACATTTTGCTCTTTACTAATATGACAGTATACTAGATTCAGGTAGGTAGCATTGTCCAGTAGCACCTTAGAGACCAACTAAGTTTGTTCTGGGTTTAAGCTTTTGTGTGCATGCACACTTCTTCAGATACACTGAAACAGAAATCATCAGACAGTATACTGATTATCTCATCGGTATTGGATCATTTGCCTCCTGTGGGCACTCAAAACCCATAGCTTTTTAAATCGGTATATGTTGTATTCAATATCTATCACTTCAGAAACCAAAATCTTGAAAACACAAAATGGTTCTACATAAATTATTTCTGTCTAAATGCAGAGCCATCATGGTGACAGAGCCTACACTCAAAAGGAGACACAGGGGATCAATTTATTCATGTCCTTATGATCATATTGCTGCTCTCTGCTATCTTTGCAGCTGCTTTATGTTAATGTAGATATTTTGCATTAAGAATTATGTCCTAAAGCAAATTGCCAAGAAGGGGGAGAACAGTTTTTAGGTTCTAGAATACTGCAGAATGCTCACAGTATACTGATATTTGTAATAAATCTGCTTTACCAAGCTTATGTAATATAAGCAAGAGTTATTTTCCAAACAAAAGTTTGGAAACACCTGTTGTTGCTACACACCACTATCTAAGTGAAAGAAAAAAGCACGATGGAGAGTCAAGATAGCAGTTAATTACAATAGAATTTTCTGACCACAAAATACTTGTGGCTTTAAAAAAACTTAACCAGCCCCCAACCACCAGATATTGTCACAGTCTAATTAAGATGAAAACAAGGCTGTATTGGGTGAGTATAAAGATATCCCATTCAGGAGAAGATATATTATGCCAAAACCAGTAAGAGCTTTGCAGGTCAAAAGTAGCATCACAAATTGGGCATAAAAACAACAGCTATCCCAGTCGGGTCCTCAAACACTGGAATAAGAGATAACAGAAAATAAATTAAATATGATCAACATATATTAGCTGTATTCTCTTTCTGTCCACCATTGAGCTTTTGTTGGTTCCTGAAAGCATACTGAATTCACTGTTAAAAATTACCTTCATTAAAAGATCACTTTGGAAACCTTAGTGATGGCTATCTGGGAATGAGTAATGGGTGCTTTGTTTCCTACCATATTAAAGAAATGACAACAGAACATAGTATGTATCACCAGCAGATTATACTGTAAGTAGATAAGGATGCCTTCCTAATCCATATGGGTAGATTTATGTCACTGATTTGATAGCACAAGACGGCTTCACTGCAAGAGCTCCATTATTTATTGTTTAATGGTCTGGCGCTACAAAGGCTAGGCGATGGAAAATATGTTAAATTTCTTTTAAAGTCTCTGGTGCTATTTAATGTAGATTCATTTTTGCTTTTTTAAAAAAATGAGATAGCGTGCAATCTTTTGCTCCCTCTTCTTCCCGCAGATTTTATTTGCGATTTTTCATTTACTACCACTCTTGTATCAACAGGTGCAACCTGATGGCATTTTACAGCACTCATTGACTGTCTTTTCTAGGATATTTGAGTCTTCCCATTTTCTGGTACTACCTTACAGTATGTCCCTCCTACTGAAGTTCATTGCATAACACTAAGGAAATGATATCAGAATTTAAGAATCAAAAGAGGAAGAGATGAAGGTTTCTTCCCTATCAAAGAAGTCATCACCTCTCATGGTCTCATGCAACAGGAAGCCTAAAACCAACAGTTCTCCTGAAACTAGTCCTGGAGATTTGATCCCTAAACCTACCACCTTGCTGTTACAGCTAGTGTGCATAGAGTACCCAGGTTGATTCAGCAGGTGCTGGTTTTGCCGGTGTGATTTTATAGATCAAGATCATAATGACTTGGGACTCAGCTAGATTGCTAAAGAAAGAGTTTTATATGTGTTGTATATGCAATATAATACTGTGACACCAGATGGCTCTGTGGAGTCCCATCTTTCCCAACCGGATTTCCCTGTATGAGTTTACAACGCGTTTAACTGAAACGCTTTTTTGATGTGTCTAGATCCTGCCTCGGGTTCACATCCTGATTTCGCCATGAAGTTCACTGAGTGACCTTGAACTTCACTGAGTGATCTTGCAGAAACATTTTCATCTCAGCGTAACCTGAAAGCCTCATCACTTTCTTCCATACAGCCACTATCTCTTCTTACTGGCCTCTCCTGCCTCTTCCTGTTTGTTCAGAATTGATCCTTCTCTACTATCCTTTCTGATATTGTGGTGACATGAGATAGACCTTTTTCTGTGGCTGCTTCCACATTGTGGAATTCCCTCTTAAGAGAGGTTAGACTGACTCCCTTTTTCTTATCTTTCCACCAGAAGTCCAGGACGTTCCTGTTCAGGCAAACATGTAGAAACTAAGGTGCAGATGATGCTGATTACTAGGCTCTTGCTGAGGAAAAGTGTATTTTAATTGCTGGTTTTAAATATGTTGTATTTTATTTTAATTATTATTATTATATAAGGCAGAGGACCTTCTTGGTAGTGGCACCCAACCTGTGGAATGCCCTCCCATCAGCTATCAAGGATATGAGTACAGTGGTACCTCGGGTTAAGAACTTAATTCGTTCTGGAGGTCCGTTCTTAACCTGAAACTGTTCTTAACCTGAAGCACCACTTTAGCTAATGGGGCCTCCCGCTGCTGCCACACCGCCGGAGCACGATTTCTGTTCTCATCCTGAAGCAAAGTTCTTAACCCGAGGTACTATTTCTGGGTTAGCGGAGTCTGTAACCTGAAGCGTATCTAACCCGAGGTACCACTGTAACTATAGAACCTTCAGAAGACATCTGAAGGCAGCGCTGTATAGAGAAGCTTTCTAATATGTCATGTTTTACTGTGTTTTTACCTATGTTGGAATCCACCTAGAGCGGCTGCGGCCACCCATTCAGATGGGCAGGGTAACAAGAACAACAACATTTGGTTTTATTATTATGTATTTTATACCTGATGTTTCTAAATGTTGTAAGCCACTTTGAATCCCAATTTAGAAGAAAGGTGTGATATGAATATATGTAAATAATAACAACAACAACAACAACAACAACCCAGAACTGGACAGTTTTCCAAATGAGCAAGGATTCCAGCTTCCTACCCAAAACCACTTAATGTTTGGCTGCCCAGGCCAAACAAACCTAGGTCAAGCTCAGGGAATCAGTCTAGGTCCGGGATACAATCCAGAGGTAAGACTGGGGCAAAAGTTCAGGGTAAATACCACAGGGAGTCGAAACATGTTAAAGCACACTTAGAAGGATTGACAATGGTTCAGGAGCAACGATCCAAGGCCCTGTGCCGTTTCCAACAACTGGAAGACTTGAGCGGGAGGCTTTATGTACTCTGGCTTCCTAGAAAATACTCTAGCAACAACTGCTGGTGATGAAGGTGTTTCAAGGACTGCTTGGTCTCAGAGAAACCCCTTAAAAATTGCACAGTGGCTCTGCATCCATAAGGTGGAATCTGAATCATCACTTTTCAACCTGGAGCCAGACTTCTTGGCACCAACGTTTTCATGGACTGGGAGGTAGCTCCTCCTCTGACAGCACCAAGGGTTCTTCAGTGGATCCCCCCATGGAGAGCCTTTCAAGAGCTCCTTAAGTGCTGGTTCCAAAGACCCCAGCTTGCTGCCCCAGATCATCAGACCAGGAGTAGGCAACCTAAGGCCTGGGGGCCAGATGCAGCCCAATCACCTTCTAAATCAGGCCTGTGGATGGTCTGGGAATCAGCATGTTTTTACATGAGTAGAATGTGTCCTTTTATTTAAAATGCATCTCTGGGTTATTTGTGGGGCATAGGAATTCGTTCATTATTATTTTTCAAAAAAATTTAGTCCGGCCCACCACATGGTCTGAGGGACGGTGGACCGGCACACGGCTGAAAAAGGTTGCTGACCCTTGCCTTAGACTGTGTGGAAGAGGAATCATTCTCTAATATATTTGTGTCCAGAATGAGGTCTGGGCTAGGCATGTTGCCATATGTCCTCTTTTTCCAGGACACATCCTCCTTTTCAGGGGTAAAATTGAATTTGCCAAAATATTCAGGGAGGTTTCTTTGATACCAGATTTTGCAGTGTCCCTCCCTGGCGCCCTCCGATGTCAATCTAGTGTATGCGCTCCTGCTCCCACGCCCCCTCCCTCCCCCCTTCCCAGGTGCTGGCAAATGTGTCCCCTTTTTTGCTCTTCAAAATATGGCAACCCTGAACTTAGCCCTTACTTTCGTTAACTCTTTTATCTGCAATTTTGTTGCCTGTTCATCAGGCTTGGGGAAATCATTTTGGAGCTCCTCACAAAGCATTATCCCTGCCACTTACTTCCTTTCATTGTGATGACAGCATTTCCCCCTACCTCCTGATTTCAATCTTTTAATCAGTTCTTAATCCATATCCATATCTGTTGTCTTATCCCTATGATGAGCTCTTGAGCAACTCCATTCTTTTCAATAGGGCTTGAAAGGATCAGCTCCCAAGCCAGCAATTCAGTTTTTTACTAACTGTATGAAATTTATCCAGAGAAGGAAACTTAGAGGAAGTTTAAAACTTACACATTTTAATGCTTTATGCTAAAGGCATTTTTCAAATCCATACTTGATAAACTTTATTTGTAAATGAATACTTAAACAATACTTTCATTTTATTTTCCTTATTTCCCTCTTTTGTTAGAATCAAATCCCATCTTTACTTTGTATCCATTTGGCATCTTAAAAGTTTCTTAAATTAAGCTTGTGTGTGTGTGTGTGTGTGTGTGTGTGTGTGTATGAATCATCTGGATATTAAACCATAGCAATTCCTTGCCACTTAATAAGGCCTGTATGTAAATAATAGGATGCCTTCTCAGAGGATCTGCAATCTTTAAAAATAGTTCAGCATTAGTCACTTAAATGTATCCTGTGGATGGCTGCCTAATTTGCTTCTCCATTTCTTATTTCTTTTCAAGTTTTGTGAACTTTCAGTGTTTCATTTGCCATTAAAAACACACACACACACACACACACACACATTTCTAAGCCTTTGTTCCTTTCAATGCATTCCTCCATATCAAAGATCTCATTGCATTCTATGTAATTTAAACTAGACCTATTGCACGTTTGTGAGTCATGACTTTGATTACATGCACTTTACAGATGAAAATAAGAACTGCAAACTGCTTTCCCCCTTCTAAGCTTAAAATGCAAAGACCGCAAATGACTTTTTAAATAAATAAATACATTACATTATTTTGGCTGAATGTGCAAGGAGAACTAAGTAACTTACAAACATACCTGAGCCATTTTGCCAAAATTTGCTTAGATTAACCCTGGGCACATCCACATGTCAATTTATTGAGGACTCAGTGTTGCTCATGCATGCAAGTTTTTCACAGTGTCTACATGGTATCACCCCCCCCATCTGAATATCATCCCCTATTATTCTCTCATTTAAATTGCTTTTACTATTTCTGCAGAAAATCCCCAAAGTGTAAACAACCCACAGTAAGAGTAAATTGAGGGAGAGGGTTGAGGAAGGCAATAAACCCAGTCCGAGCTGGAATTATAGCACCTTTAAATATGGGGCAAACAGCACCTTAAGGAAAAGCAATACAGGTGGGGGATATTAAACCTTTTTTTTTCTCTGCACCACATTCCTAATCTGGACTGCAGACTCTAGTGGCTACTTTGCTGGTATGGGAGGGCAGAAGACAGAAAGGCAGAGCCAGTGTTTTGGCCCCCAGTCCTGAGCCTATATTTTATTTTGGGAAGTCTTTTAGGGACATCTAAGTCTCCTTTTATTGCCAGGCATGTTTCACGCCTAACATGTAGCTCAGTTCTGAAATAATACAGTTCAGAATTTTGCAAACTCATCAAATCATAGGGTTGGAAGGGATTCTGAGGACCATCTAGTCGAACTCCTTGCAATGCAGGAATATGGAGGTGTCCCTTACAGGGATCAAACTTGGGAGCAACCCTGGTGTTGTCAGAACCACACTCTAACTTACAGCGCTATTCTTCAACTCATTCTATGTAATTGGCTCAAGAGGCATGGGAACATAGAGTTTTGCTTTGCTATAATACTGAAGGGATAATTCCATAGCCTGCCCCTTAATCTTCAAGTGTTGGCATCCACCTTGCCAACTCTGTGATCTTAGGAAGGAGGCCACTCTATCAGACTTGTGCTTAGCCAAGCAGCATCTTCTTAGAAGGAATGTTGTCTGACCGACCTCCTTGCTCCTTCTCCTTTTGCCTCTAGAGTAGCGATGGGTAGACTGTGGCCATCTAGATGTTGTTGACTACAGCTCTCACCATCTCTAACTGCAAATGATGGGAGTCCAACAAAAACTGAAGGCTCCTAATTTCCCCATTCCTGCTCTAGGGGCTCGTTTCCCCTGTTTTGAACAGGGGAAATAAGTTGCTAGAAATAATTTTTAAAAAGAGAGAAATCCAGCCATCCAACACCTAGGTAAAGGTAAAGGTACCCCTGACCGTTAGGTCCAGTTGTGGACAACTCTGGGGTTGCGGCACTCTAACTCACTCTATAGGCCGAGGGAGCTGGCGTTTGTCTGCAGTCAGCTTCCAGGTCATGTGGCCAGCATGACTAAGCCGCTTCTGGCAAACCAGAGCAGCACACGGAAATGCTGTTAACCTTCCCGCTGAAGTGGTACCTATTTATCTACTTCCACTTTGATGTGCTTTCAAACTGCTAGGTGGACAGGAGCTGGGACTGAACAACGGAAGCTCACCCTATCGCGGGGATTTGAACCACCAACCTTCTGATCGGCAAGCCCCAAAGGCTCAGTGGTTTAGACCACAGCGCCACCCGCATCCCATATCTAATACCTACATTCCTCTATTAATGCTTGGCTGAGATGAAGTCTGATATGTCTTCCTCCTTCCAAGGATAGCAAGAGGGGAGCTAGAACTTAAAACCTCTCTAGTTATCTTTCCACTTAGGCCTGCTTCAGGAAGGAATATATTTATTTCTACATTTAAAAAAAAAATACCAAGGAATTTAATAAAACTTCAGTTCTGAAATCAAATTTACTTATGTGGATTCTCTCTCTTATTCTCTCTCCCTCTCGCCCTCTCTCTCTGGTCAGAATCTCATGCCACATGAACATCCAAGTTACGTATGCCCAAAAAAAATTAGGCTGTATTTTATCCACAGCCTGATCCCCATGAACAAAGGGATGTTATATGCGGCCCTGTGAGTTCCAAAAATAATTCTTAAGGGCCATCCAACTAGAACCAGAAACAGACAACACTCCTGTGCTTATGAAGTTTACTATGCAAATACTCACCAGGATAAATATAGTGCGGTGCATGTTTTGCTTCTGACTGCCCCCCACCCCCTACTCCATCCAAGTATTTGAAATCAAAACTACTTTCAAAGTCAATCTCAGACTTCAGAAATGTGCATAAAAGCTCTGTGACAAATGAACACGTGCGAGCCGGCTCCCAAAGTTGGCGTTTGGATTAAATGCTAGAAAAACACACTTGACGCTTCAATATGACCCCACATCTTCTTCTAATTTATACTAAAAGAGGAGATGTTTGCATTTCTTCGCCCACCAAAGGCTTTGTGATACAAGATCTCATTTCATCATGTTATCTGAATTATGGCATTATCTGTCCCCATCAGGGCCTCTTGTGCAGAATAACAATGTCAGCACGAACTCTGTGCTGAATTTAGCTTTCTGGTCATGTTATCACAAATTGGTTTGAGTACACAGCTTGCAAGGGAGGTGGGGGGGAGGTAAATGACAAATCAAATAATCCACAAAGGAAGAAAGAATAAAAAATATATAACAGGGAAGGAGGCGGGGGTGGGAGAAGCAGATTTAATACCTTCTTTCTTGTCAATGGATTGTTATGTGATGATGCCAAACAGAATCATATCAGAAATGTTCGCAGATGTATGAACATCACTTTATGGATCGTTAATTTGTATCAAATCTATAGAAGCTAGGTGCTGCTATAATGGAGGACCAGAACAGCAATTTCAGGTAAATTAGAAAAAGAGCAATATCATCACTATCTATGAAAAAGCAAATTTGATAGGGAATCTAGGATATTACAAAGATCTCACCCATTATCATGATAATGTTAGGGGAACTGTATCTGCTCAGCATACTGGCTAGTTCAAATGCTACAAGCAATAGAAGTTTTAATAAGGTTTTTTTGCGGGGGGGGGGGGAGAGGAACTCTGCCAAATGATTCCCCACTAGTGGGGAAGACCTTCATATAACCCACTCTTTACATAGACCATTGAAATAGCCAGGAGAACACACACTCACATACACTCACACACACTCTCACACACACACTAATTCTGCCTTGGACCCTGTTGTATTTTAAATAAAATTTATTCTATTGGATATCTAAATGATATTCTTACAGTTTTTAGGTAAAGTGTTCATTATATTATTCACTGTACACTGAATTATATTATATTATATTATACAATATAATATTATATTATTCACTGTACACTGTACACCTGTCCATTGCTTCTGAACAATGTAGTTGTGATATAAACTGTTACAGGTAAGTACATTCCTGTGAAACAAAGTAAATATTGTTTGAATACTGTTATACTGAATTGCTTTTGATAATGTATTACTGGATAGTTATGTTTATATTCTAAATTTAAGAACAAAAATATAAAAACCTGTCGTGATCACAGAGGGCACATTTTCTAATCAAACGACACACCATATTTTAAGAATAGATTTCCTGCCCAGTTCTCAATGCATTTCTCAGCATGTTTTCACGGAATATGGGCTCCCTCCGGTGGAGAAGTTAACACCCACGGAATTCCACAGCTGCCGATTTCAAGCTGCATAATCTAATAAATAAATTTTTAGCCATATATACCAGAAAGGGTACAAAATAGAATGATATGGGCTTTTCCTTAAAATGCCGCACATGGTGGGGCGTTCTGTTGTTTGTTTTGTGTATGGTGTGTCTTGTATTAAACCTAGTGGCTATATTAATCACACAGGAATTTCCTATATGAAGCTTAATTTGAAACAGCCAGGTAGCTTATTCAAAGGAGAATCAGCTGCTTTTGGTAATGCAGGTGTAGTGCGATGCCAACAGCCCAGTCTCCAACCACAGATGGGCAGTGCAATCCTATGCTTGTGAACTAAAGATTAAGTCTCACCGTTTTCAGTGGAACTAAAGAGGTCACCAATGTAGCAACCAAGGGTGGTCCTATACTCACAGAGGCATTTCCTAGTGCCTGCAAGGTCTCCTCCCTGCTCCCTCCTGAAATTAGACTTGACAGAAACATTCTATTGTCGCCGATAGAATAGGTGGTAGTGGTAGTGGTGGTGGGTGGGTGGGTGGGTGTGGTGCCCACAACAATTTCTCTAGTTTGCAAATGGGCCCATGGGCCACAATCATTTTGTAACCCCACCCTAGCAAGTGTTTTTAAGACTACAGCCTTAATCTCTAGACAGTAGATTACTAGACAGTAGTAAAAATCATTGTGTCCCAAGTGAGCATCGAACCTTCCGGGTGAAGTGGCATAGCTGGCCCACTTCCTTTGTTCTCTGGCCAAAGGAGCAGACCTAACAAAGAAAGTGTGTAGACAGGCAAACTGGGGACCTCAGGAGGAGGATGAAAGGAAGGGGCTCCTAACATCCAAAAGGCCTCTGTGCCCCTTGTGTGTGAGAGAAAAAAGAGAGCAGAAAATTTGAAGGAAAGACCAGGAGCTCAAAGTTTAGTCCCCTCCTGGAGACAGAAGGCCAAGGCAAGGAAGACAGAAGACAAAACCAAGCAGGGCCAAGGAACACAGCTGTGTGTCAGGTCCCACTGCATATCAACAGTCAATAGCCCAATTACTCCAAACCCAATGAAGGCCAATAAAATTAGGAACAGTGTTGAATAGATGAAAAAAGGATGCCCTTCCCCAAAGACCAATCAGAGCATATCCTATCCCCTCCCCCCAAAAAATCCTACTTAGCCACACATGGTGACTGGCAAAGCCCCACACTGCTCAGAGTGTGAGAGGGTGGGATGCTGAAAAGAGACAAAGAGGAAGTCCTTGGGTCAACAGAGGAGATGTGGGGAATCCCTCATTGCGTCCCTTCCTCTGTTGTAAGCCTTTCTCCTCCAAGGTAGGGGGTATATTCACTCCCCAACTAAAGGCTGGGGTGGGTATTATCACTGCCTTCATTGGCCAATGCCAGTGATGCTGAAATGATAATAATGATGATAATTTATTAATTGTACCCCGTCCACCTGACTGGGCTGCCCCAGCCACTCTGGCTGCCTTCCAGCATATATAAAAACATAGCAAAACATTAAACCTTAAAAAGCTTCCCTATACAGGGCGGTAAAGAGAGACTAGTGTCAGCTAAAAGATCCATTCACTTGTCACAAATCTTCACACGGTGCTTAAATCCTACACCCTCTGTCTTCTTTTTAAGTGCAGGATCTGAATCCAGCCCAGGCAGGGGCAGAAAAACAGCATGTGAAAGTAATGAAGAGTTATCAGAACCAATACAAGATTATTCCTCTTCTTTTCCCTCTTGAAGATGTCCCACACACCTCAGCACAAGATTCCTCCTTCTGCAGAACGAGGAAACTGCTATACGTTTATTAATATATCTAAGACCAGAGCTATCTAGAACCAGAGCTATCTAGAAGTGCATGGGCAAAATTGTGACCTCATACCATTGTTATGATTGTGCTCCACTGCTTGTAACAAGAATATTGGGTTTTTCTCTAGCTTCATCAGACTCCTGTATAAAGCTGAACTATCTCCAGAGCAGTAAAAGGACATGACACCTGCACATTTGCAAGTACTACTAAATTAGCTGTCTACACTGCGGAGTTAGTCCAAGAAAAATGGCTCTCCCTCCAGGCAGAACACCACTCTAATATTCTCATAAACTGGTTCTGGGTGTCTTTGACACACAAGGCCATACATGCTTTAAGGACATAAAACTGTATTTGCTTCAAGTACAGAGGCTAAGATACAGATAGGATGTGACAGAAAAAAAACTATAAATTTTCTAGCCCCAGACTTCACCCGAGATCAGACCCATTCTCAGCAAATCTACAAATGTATGTGACAGACTTCTCTCCCTGCTTATTTGGAATTCCACAGTTGCCTTATATCTTTATGAACTGAGTAGGTGAGTTTCATTTTTGGGGGGTGGGGTGGGGGGTGTCATTTTTTTTAATTATTCTGTAAGAAATATTATCTTCCTGTCATGTCAAGATCACAGGTCTGCTTCACCCTGGGGCTTGTTATATCCCATCCTGGAATAATCGCAGCCCTCAAGGTTTGACTTCTTCAAAAGTAAGCAAAAGTTCAGCCTTTTTTCAGAAGACATACCTAGACAGGCTAAAAGTCCTTATATTTCATCCTAAGTAAAGGTAAAGGGACCCCTGGACAGTTAAGTTAATCTTGAGTATGCAGTGCTTAGTTGTGGTTACATAGCAGAAAGGAAAGGGACTGCAAATGCCCTAAAGCCATGGAATTGAAGAGAAGCTTCAGAGCTAAGTCTTGGTAGGCTCTGGCTCAAATTTAGTCTTCTGATATGATCTCCTGCAGGTGAGGAAGGTAGAAGATGGCTGGTGATTAGAGTTGGCAGAAAGTGGGAGGCAAAATAGAAGTACAAGCTGGATGGACAGGCAGGCAAAGTGCTGTGAGGAATCCAGTAGCAGCTTGGACTGTTCCCTACATAGGAGGCACCCAAAATAGGCCAATTCCCAACTTGGGCTTTGTCCACCTAGTTTACTGGCCTATTTTAGATACAGTGTATATCCCTGAGATTGCTTATTGATTGCTTATTGATGGTTTTATTCAGATTTATGTATATTTTAAAACTCATTTGATTTTATATCTTTTCAATATTTTAGTGTTGCAATTTTATTCTGCATATAGTTTCAAAATGCTTTGATGGGAAGTGGTCTATAAATTTTTTTTTTATTAAAAAAAATACTTTTATCAATCTCAGGAGCCAGGCCAGAACCTGAGGATTTTCAGGGGAAGCTAAAAAAATCCTTGTTTCATTGTGTCACCTAATAAGGCACCAAATTATTAAGCTCCTTCAAGTCAGTTATATTGGTGGCACCCGAGTGCAACAAAGACCATAGCAGTTCTACAGCTCTCTTATTGTGATCCACCAGAGAACCGTAAGAGAGCAAATCACTTTGGACTCACTTTGAGATCCTTTTGCAGGGAGAACTAACAAGGGGAAATCCTGCAACAACCTTTGAAGGGCCAGGTTGAGGCTGTGTGCAGCCAGAAGTACCATAAGAGTAGCCCTCTGTTAGTTTTTTGTAACACTGATTGCACATATGAACCACTTCCCAGAATCCCTCAATCAGCATACAGAAGACTTGATCACAACACGGAACTTAACTCCATCAAATGCATGCATTTAAATGTATTCTGTTCCTAGTGCATATTAAGTACACAACTGCTTACACTAAGTTTATGTGAGCGGCCAACATCCAGAAACACTATACTATTCCAACCTTGTATGCCAAAGTAATGGTTGCTGAACAGCAGGGATTTGGTTTCTGTGGGAAACTATGTTATTTATTTATTTTAGGCATCTATAAGTAGATTTTCTGCCAAATTGGCACTCAAAGTCGTGAACTGCTTCAATAAAAGTGACAGAAAACTCACTTAATTGCACCTTGGAAAAAGATCATGAGATTCTGTACAGCATTTCAGTCAAGTGTATAATATAATCATTTTAGCCAAAGCTATACTGTTTAGAGTTCTTGCTTCTTCTTCTTTTTTCTTTTTTTTCTTAACAGAAAATATCCACACAAGGTGGTGTTATTGAGCCAAAATCCCCAATTTGCTTGGGGGTGTTGTTCCGGGTCATTGAGTGTGATGGCAGAGTGCAATATGCCCATTATGCCCCTGCCCCGCCCCCTTTCCCAACCACTTCTGGGTTGCCACAATGCACACATGTGTGCAGTCACATGTCAATTGGACATGTGTAAATCAGTCATTGCCAAGAGAGAGAGCATACACACATACACACATACAACCCCATTGCACTGCATGGCCTACAATGATGTAGAAGCCCTTTTGGTTTCCAATGACTTTCTGGTCTGCTTAGTCCAGTTCTGCAACAGGCAGAATCATAAATATGCTGCCAAATTTTGTATCAAAATTGGATTTGAAATAATCGCTAAACCTAAGCCCTTTTTCAAAAAGGATGAGGATCACCCTAAGGATATAAGCTGAAAGGGTATATACTGAAATGGAAGAAGTGAAACCTAAACTGAAATATTAAGCATTAACTCAGTTAAGATGCCTTTTTTTTTTTTTTTTGCATCTCCCCTTCCCCCTTGAGAAAGATATTCTATTAATTTTAAAAGTGATTTTAATAGTGCTCTGCTTTTTTTTACTAGATTTGTTTACTAGATTTTATAGATTTGTTTTTAAGTTGCCTTAATTTTATTGCTTTTAAACTTGCCCAAGTTTGTTATAATTTTTGTGAGTTGTCTGGAGTCCCAGCTCTAGAGAAGAGGTGGGATATAAATAAATATAACTAATAAAAAAATTACCATGTTATTATTATTATTATTATTATTATTATTATTATTATTATTATTCTCAATATTCTTATTTCCTCCTCCTTTCCTCTCTTTTCCCATGAACTTCTGGGTGCTGCTAAGAACAAACTTCTCAAAGCTCAAAGTTTACCTTCCAATTCATATTAACTAACCTTTTGTCAGTAGCTGACTGCTCAAACCCATATAACAAAGTCCTGAAATCTTTTTGGTGACCTTCTATCTTAGTAACTCCTCATGACACCTGTATTAGGAATATGACTATTTGACCATGAATCTGCCTCTGCTGACAATTGCGCAGTTCTTTCGCTAGCCTCATCCAAGAGACCCAAGTCAGAAATACAGATCAAACTCCTCTCTTACTTTTTTCTTTGGCCAATATTGACCATTGGGCATAGGAACTGGAGGAATGAGAATCAATCAGCACTGATCTGCTGGGCCTTGGTCTTCATGAGCTAGAGATATGGTGGTACAGTAACAGATTTGTGTTGGTGACAGTCAGTTCCTAATAGATAATGAAGAAAAGTTTAAGGAAGCTCTGGCCCCCAGCGGAAAGCACGTGAAGGAAAACAGGTTACTGCCACTTCTGAAAAGTCAGAATTGTATGTTGCAGACAGAGATCCTTATCCACAGCATTTTAAACTTGTTGAGT
The DNA here is from genome assembly GCF_951804945.1 of Podarcis cretensis. Classification (NCBI taxonomy): domain Eukaryota; kingdom Metazoa; phylum Chordata; class Lepidosauria; order Squamata; family Lacertidae; genus Podarcis; species Podarcis cretensis. The sequence goes on from NC_137181.1 coordinate 41,347,323, forward strand.
CACAGCTTTTGGAGCAGCCTGAGATGAAATGAAGAGTACATGTGTGGTGGTCAGTTCATCGGAGGTGTGAATGGTTGAAGTCTGAGGCACAGATGTCATGAAAAAATAATCAGCAGCATTTGACTTGCCAGGACAATATACTGGAGTATGATTAAAAGCTTGAAGTTGTGCTATCCAACGTTCAATGTGGGTCGGTAGTTGGAACGAATCACTGATGAACATGGGTTGTGGTGGCATATGATCTGTGATTATTATGAAATGGTGTCCAAATCAGCACAAGTGGAAGTGTAAGCCATTCCACACTACAGCCAACGCTTTTCATTGTGTTTGTGAAAAGCGATATTCAACAGCTGAGGGTGCTTTACTTGCATACACTGTGATAAATATACAGCTACCGGAGTCTGTTTATGTAGAAAGACCCTCAAGCCCAACAAGGGCTCATTTTTTATGAGTTGTGTGTTTTGGGGGCTCAAAATATGCCATTGTTGTATAGCTAGAAAGGGACACTGTAAGCCGAGATAAAGCTGCTTGATATTTATCAGTTGATTCCCAGCTTTGTTTTTGCTGGTGACCTCTCTTAAGGGCTGAGTTATGATGGCTAGATTTGGGATAAAAAAAAGCCACAATATTGGCAAGGCCAAGGAGCTTCCTTAGCTAAAATGAAGTCTGTGGCTCTGCAGCTTCTTACACGGCTGCCACATTCTTTGGCTCAGGAGAAAGAAAACATGAAAGGGGGAAAAACCAAACAACTCACATTGTATTCACACTTCCCAGGATTCAGTGTGAGATTGTATTGCAAATAATCCAAAACTGCTTCAAGGGTGTCATCATGTGGCTTCTGATTTGCTCCAAACAAAAGAATGTCATCATTGAGGTTCAAGGCACCAGGGAGCCTGGCTAGAGTTTCTTGGATTACATTCTCAAAAATTTCAGCAGAAGACGAGGCACCAAAGCTTAGTCTTTGTATCACCCAAGATGAAAGTGAGTGATAAATATGGTGATATATCTAGAGCCAGGGTGAAACTCAAGCTGGTGATATGCAGCTCTCAGATAAAGTTTGGAGTGGATTCTTGCCCCATTTTGGTCTGAAATAAGAATATGAATCTTACCTTTAAGGTTGTTGCAATAATTCACCCTTTCCTGCTCTTTCCTGTCCTTTTCCTGTTTTCCTTAATGTTACATTTACTTTAATGCCATAATGGTGCCAAACACTGTCAATATGTTGTTATTATGAGCCCTATTCAGGCATGCTGCTTGCATGTAAAAGCTACACGTGAGCAGAGTGAATAGGACAAAGCACAGTAAGCTCCACACCCTTGCAATTCTGTGTCAGTCACCCTCCACAAGTCAAATGGTGAAGTCTGAAGCAGGGAGCCTCGTCTACTCATGAAGGTTGCCTATAAGATTTGAAATCCCAATTTACAATTGAATGGAAAATACCCACATCAGGTCCAGGGAGCTTTGGATCTGCAGATCCAAGGCCGCCGCCAGCATCCCAGAACACCCCAATTTAGCCCCTGTTGCCAGTAGAGACCATCAGCAGGATACTTCTATAGACCTATCAGAGGCCTCCAGGGCAGGCAGGGTAGGCAGCCTGCTGCAACCAGTGGAGAACATCTCCCCCAACAGAGGAGCTCTTCTGCATAATCCTAATCCCCTCTGGTGAGGGTTAGGATGGCTCCGGTTTTTCCCAAAAAAGCTTTTTATTTCCTTTGGTGAGTCACATGACTTCCAGGTGCTTTGCATTTTTGAGATAAAAATGAATATTGTTCCATTTAGAAGAACACTTCTTCATGTGTGCTTTTGCAGTTGGCTGCACAGAGGTAAGAAGGGCTGAATTTAGATTACACCAATTAGAATAAGCCTTTCTGCCGATTTTTTTTTTTTCAGGCTTCCACTTGTTATTCTTCTAATTCCTTTGTTGCTAAGGAACACTGCCGCAGGAGATATTAGAATTACCTGCTATTAAGGTAATCAAGGGAGCTAGGAGTGGACAAAAGAGTTGAGCCCATTAAATCACTATAAGTAGCAGCACTTAACTGAATGCAAATAAGGGTGCCAAATTTTGTCAAGCTAGGCGGATGTCCACGTCCAAGAAATAATGGTAAGAATAGATGGCAGATTGCATAAAATACCAGGATGATAGCAATCATGTATACAGTAGTAACAATAAAGCTGAATTTATGTTAGCAGAGTTTCATGGGAACCGCTCCGGGTCCCAAAGTGGGTAATGTCTAAAAGGAGAAACAACATGGGGCTTCTGAACAATGTAATGTCTTCCCCATGCAGCTACTGACAGTGCAGACATGGAAAGGAGGTACATCATTCACTCAATCCAAATTCTTCCTGCATATGTTACTGGAGTGCCATGGGATTCAAACACCTAAAAGTGCTTTCCACGCTAATCTGGTTATGAACATAAAAACCACCCCTACATTGAATCTCCTTAAATACGTGCACTACTATAAAACACAATTGAAAAATTAGTTTTGTGATGGTACGTTCTTCCACAATCTTAGTTTTGTGGTACATTGTCTTCTATACTATGTTACATGGAAATGAGCCAATTAAATGAAAGATTCATTTGTTAACCCCTCCTATGCTTCCATACACAGCATTGCACCCCTGAAGGATAATAAAGTGTACCGTACTGACATCCATGCAATGTTATTTAAATTGCCACCCAACCACCTCAGCCTGCCCTGCCCTGCCCTGTATTTTGCCAGATCAAAGGTGGCAAACCTAGTTGTGTGGAATATCCTCATGTCAGTGCTGTATGGAGATTTGTGTCACTTATGTGAATAAATTCCATATTAAATAATATGCTATGCCACGTGAAGAGCCTCTACGGTCAAAGTAGATCAGCATACACCTTCTGCTTTTCATAATGCAAAATACAAGACAGTCTACGGCTCTTTTTTAAAACAATGAAGCCCACAAAAGGCTACTTGTATTGTACACAGTATTTAAATCCAATTAATGTTACCACCTTAACTGTTTGGTTTTGACATAGAGATTAAAATTAAAGGTCCACCTTCATGGGGACTAGTAGTGTGTGTGTGTGTGTGTGTGTGTTGTTGGATCACAGTGTTGGTTTGTAATGGTTACTCATGTAATGATCCATCTGTCAAGTTTTTCCCAACAGCGGTTGTTAAAATTAGAAGAGGGTATGTTGTTGGTTATTTTTATTCACAGCCAGATTAATTCAAGACCTAAAGTAATCAGTTTGCATTATATAGCCTTTCATGCAGTTTGCTCAGATTTATAGCTTGGTTGCTTTAGTCTCATACTTGCGAAACAGCTGCTAGGCATTTAGCTAATATCATGCTGTACACAAGTGGATTCTGATTGTTCATTTGAAGTCATACGCCAACAACAGTGTTACGGAAAATATGCCATAATGCTAAATCTTTATCTGGGAGGGGAGCATTTACCACATAATGTCCTAAACCTACAGTGTCCATTACTCATGACACAACATAGTCAACCCTTAGTTAACTCACCAAGTGGTTGGGTTGTGATTCTGGTTCTAGACTATCTATTCATTAGAGCTTCTCAGCTAATCTAGACCAACTACTCCAGGAATAACAAAATTGAGAAAGAAATTAAAATATTTTGATACTTTTAAATCAAAATAATAATGCTTTCTAATACCTTATGAATGTACCATACACACATTTGGAGTTAATGAATGACAGCGTCAATGAAAAATACTCAGTTTTCATAGTTCCACAACAGTTTTTTTGTTGTCTTTGTTAAGAACCTTAGATGTGACTGAATTAAATAAAACCAATTAAACTTTTCTCTCATTTGATTGTGTTTCTGCCAATGGATCGTATCGGCTAAAGCCCATTCCACTTTCTCATTAAAATGCAGCTCCTAGCTGAACAAGCCTAACTGGCAAGAACTCACTAAACATAATTATTTGAAATATGAATATTTCTAAAAACAGTACATTTTGATTACAGTCATCTGTTTAGATGAGGTGGCATTTTACTGTGATTGTATTTCAACAGAAAGGGATGTTTTATCTTATGGCTAAAGAGGTGATAAATAGAAAGCTTGACAGAAATAATCCACTGAACACAACCTTCAAAACAAATGTACTTTGCACACCAAATGCTACATTTGGATTTAATTCTTTTTTAAAGCATTCTTCCATAATGCAATTTATATTCATAATCAGCATGGCAGCATGAAAGACTAATACACAGAGTGGTATTAGTGTCTCTGTTCATTAAGAAGCAAAGTATTAATATTTTAATTCATGGCATGTTTGGATCCGATTCTCAGCAGACATTCAAGCTTCTTAATCTGAAACACACATTTCAGAAGATAAAAAATAAGAACAAGTGTGGTGATTGAAACTAGGAAAGCAGACTTTTAAAATTTTAATATTACATAATGAGGCACAATCTATTCTCTGTTTATGTTGTTGAATGGCTAAAAACAGTTGCTTGAAGGAATGTAGCCAGAAAAACATCTATGCATCTAAACTGGTTCATGCACACGGATGGGTTCCGTCTATGTTTGCAGGATTACAGTTCCTCTGTAACACAAGGTTAATAAGTGAGAGTGGGGGAGAGCTAAGCAGTTAGTTCTCGTAACATTCAGAAAGAGAGGGAAAGCAAGCATGAGTTATTTTCTTGCATTTGTAAGCTCTGGCCACATGGATTTCCCAAATTCCTTGCTTTTCCAAATTCCTAAACTCAATTTGTCTGGAGTTACAGATAAACAGTCTTCCATAGAGTTCAACCTTTTCCATGAAAAAATTTGAACACTTATATAGTTACCTTACACACACACACACACACAGAGAGAGAGAGAGAGAGAGAGAGAGAGAGAGAGCCCACCTTCTATCTTTAGAACACACAGGTCATCTACTTCTATATAACCTGTCTTACAATGATAGACCAGTGCTGTCTATTTCAACTTGCAGCACTTATTCAGAGTTCAGATTTCCGGTAGATGCCTTCTCTGTTGTGTATATCCCATGAAAAGCCTCTAAGGTGCTTCTGCTGCCTCTCTGATTATTAGTTCAGAACAAAGGAAGCAGTCCAATCAGTAATACATCTGCCTAATAAAGAAGCAGTTACTACAGTGTGGTGTTCGAGAGAGCCAGCGTGGTATACTGCTAAGAGTGTGAGATAAGAATCCGGGAGACCGGAGTTTCAATCCCCACTTGGCGATGAAGCGCACTGGGCGACCTTTGGACAATCATTCACTCTTAGCTTAACCAACTCCACAGGGTTGTTAGGATAAAGTGGGGAGGAAGAGACACCTATGCACACTACTTTGAACTCCTTGAGTGTCAAGCTCGGAGAGACCTCCCCTCCCTTTGCTAACTTCACAGATAAGAATTAATGAGCAGTTGATAGATTTATAGTCCTTTTATTGCAGCTTCATGTTGTGATCACAAATACACAGCTCTCTGCAAGGAGGCCAGCTGTCTACTCTAAACCCTCCTTACTACTTCCGCAGCAAGAAAGGCGCCAACTGGAATTTCCTCCCTACCTCTCCCTCCTTTTTCTCTGATACATTCAGACCTCTGAGTCAGGGGACAGGGGGTGGTCCCCCATACTCTCAATTGACGTCTCTCCTAGCTGTCCCCTCCCTTCTGCTTCTCCTGTCATTATCTCATAGCTGGATAGCTCCTCTATAAGCTGTTCAGCTTCTGTGTCTGTATCTGCCTTTCTCTCTGCTTCTGAAAACCCTGGAGGGGGGAGAATATTCCCCCTCCTCTTCTGAGCGGTGCTGATCTGCCTGCGACAGCATTCCCCCATCTTCAGATTCAGACCATTCCATAATACTGAGAAAAGGTGGGATATAAATGAAACAAACAAACAAAGAAAGAAAGAATGGGTACTGTGTAATTTTTGTGCAATTTTCTTTGAAGAACTCAGGTCCCAATTCAGTTGCCCAAGGTGAATTGGGGACCTGAGTAAATCTCACATTATCCCTCTGGCCCCGCAATAAACAGTTTTAGTGTATTGACTGGTATTGTTTTTGTCATCCCTCACTTTTTTGCATGGGGGGGGGGAGAAGAGGGCAGCATCTTAACCTGGGACGTTATGTAAACATAACATGTGCACTGTAACCGAGCTATGGGCTCTTCATCACCTGTTTTCCAACCCCATCCCTAGTTTATAAGGAGGGAACCAAATGATAATCAACTACTGTCTGTACATGAGATAAATGAAGAAGCAGGGAAATTTCATGGAGATCCTGGATGTCAGACACCATGTCTGTTCTATGTTGGTCTATTACAGCCTGATAATGAAATGAAGCACAGAAAAGGGGGAAGATGTCATTCTTTCACTTTAAGATTTGAATCATGATCTTTATCCCCCAGTTAAACTGCATACAGCTTAGAGAATGAAGACCTCCTTGATGAAAATACCAGGCTGCCTGTGGAGCAAATGGATGTGTCAACTCAATGCTGCTGAACAGCAAGACTGTCTGAACTATTTTATATTTCCTATTGTTAGGTATTGAGAATGTACTCTCTACTGATCTAGAGAGCTGTAAGAAACCCTGAAGAAAATAAGGAGTACTGCGTGGACTTTGAACAAACCGGTATGCCAGTGTGGACTAAGGATTTCTACAATTTCTGAATGTAAGCATTGCCCGTGACCCGGATTTCCCACCTGCTCAAATAAATTACAAAAATCTAATTTTTATAGAATACTAGACGGACACTATACAAATATAACAAATAATCAGCAGCTGAACTGATAACGGCAGCACTGCTTTCTTCCCACCCATAGTGGTGAAAGTACAGCACAGCAGAAAGCAGGCCAGCAGCAACCCCACCTGTGTCCCTAACTTAAGAGCTAAGGTCAGGATTTCTTATGTCTTGACCTAGTTTGTACTGCAATCTAGGTAAAGCATGTTCAAAAATAGCTTCCAAAGTGCTTTTTTAAAAAGAACTTCAGTGATCACTGCTGTAAAAATTGTAACATGGGAATAATTTTGGACAAATACAGGAAGAATCAATGATTTTATCAGAGAGAGAGAGGATGGGAGGGAGAATGAAAGTTTCTTTTGATTTTTCTACACTCATGGTTTTTAATTGAAACTATTTATTCATAGTTTTAATCCTAACAGTTTACTAACTGAATAACAGGATAAGCTTCAAAAGCTGAAAAGCATGATATTAAACAAAAAGACGAACATAAGCTGTGAAGCTGAAAAAAGCTCATCGACTCAGATCCACTGTAAAATAACAACAAATCCTGTTGTTTCTCTTTCAATTTATCAGAGGACTCATTTATCCATCCATTCCAGAGGGGGCACCTAGTGTAGAATGTAGGTGGCAGGTTGGTAAGTGTGGCACCCTAATGGCGCCATGTGTCACAAGTCTTGGAAGCACCCTCTGGTTGCCACTGAGCTACCGAGTGAAATCCAAGGTATTCATACCAGCATATAAAACCCTAAGTTTAATGGAGCTTACTCCCAGGTGAGTGGAAACAGGACTGTGGAATAAGTAGTGCGGAAATCAGGCCCCAGCACAACATTATAGTTTTTAACAGCACCAGTGCTTCAATCCATTATACTGCTCTGCTAAATTGGGTCAACCAGCACTTCCAGGTGTGTTAGTTGAATTAAGCAAAATTGGCACAAAAGTGGAGAAGTGGCATGGAAGTGTCTAGACAAATAACTGGTGAACAATCCTAGATTATACAGTAGTGGCCAAAATTGGGGAAACCTTTTGGAGAAAGTGTATTTTCGAGGTTTGATGGCTCACAACACCACCTTTTTTTGGAGTAATACCATCAAATAATACCATCTTTCCATTGATATATTATTTTATGGTATTACGCAAAAAAAGTGGTGCTATGAGCCATAATTGCCAAAACAAGATGACACCTGATTGGCTCTCTAAACACTCCTTTTTCTGGTTATTTGGCTATAACTTTTGATAGAGTGCAGATTATTGAACAAACTTTGTTGCATTAGATTCTTCATTAGATTATCTTTCTATTGATATATAATTTTATGGTATTACTAAAAAAAAAAAAAAGTAGTGTTATAAGCCATCAAACCTCAGAAATACACTTTCCCCAAAAGGTTTCCACAATTTTGGAACTAGTGTACCTATCAATATTATCACAAACCATGGGTCTGATAAACAGTTACTACAGTTTTGCAACTGACATGCAGCAGAGCTAGACAAAGCTGACTCATTTTGCTACAGTGGTATCCTGTACAAATCAGATCAGCATCCTTCCTTCTATGCACTGTTGAAGTTATGCACATCTCTGAATATCAGCTGTTAGGCTAATCCACTGCAATGAACCCATTGGGCAAGGCAGACACCTGTTGTTAATCCACTCTGGCTTTGGCTCTTGGCTTCACTGCAGGCATTTCTTTTGCTCACTAGTGACCTTTGGAGAGTAGCTTTATACAACTGCTTTGTATTAGCAAGCTTTACTATGGAGACAACAGAAACAAGGCTTGAATCTCTGTGCTGCAAAACAAAGCACAGCAATACTGAAAAGGGTTATTAATGGAAGACGTCAAAAGTTATTACGAAAATCACTTACTGCTTATTTAAACCCAACACTTACTGCATATATAAACCTTGTCACAGTGCAAGGCTGAAACAAATGACAACTTTTAAAAAACTAGGTAAAGAGGCCTGTAATCCAAAATGTCTTTGATCAATGCCCCATTTGTGGTTCTCACGTCTATTTTAACCATTATTCAGTCTGATGTATTTGACCTTTAGGATAGAATATAGCCAATGGCTTTTACATTTATTTGCTCCATTGTGTCACTGTAATTGAGTTCACCTAGAGAGACATCTGAAATTTTAATAACAATAATCGTTTAGGCACTAAATTTGGTGCTTTTAATCATAGGGGCAAATGGCCTCTTTTCAGCTAATCTGCTAAGTGGGGAAAAATCTGAAGTACTGCACTCCAGAGTGATGACCATCTCTCTTATTTTTATAGTACTGTTTGCCTCAGTTTCCATCATCTTTTGATAACTTCAGATTCTGATAATTTGGGGAGATATTCTGAATGAGGGGTTTGGACAAAAAAATATGTATTGTACATTAAACAAGACTGAGTTCTATAACATAGGAGCTCACAACACCATTGAGCCTCTTGGGCATGTCAATAGGAAGGCTGGTAGTTCAAATCCATGCCATGGGGTGAGCTCCCTTTGTTCTGTCCCAGCTTCTGCCAGTTTAGCAGTTCGAAAGCACACCAGTGAAGGAGATAAATAGGTACCAATGTGGCAGGAAGGTAAACAATATTTCTGTGGGCTCTGGCACTCGTTACTGTCCTCCTCACACCAGCAGCAGTTTAGTCATGCTGGCCACATGACCCAGAAAGCGGACTGTGGGCAAACACCAGCTCCCTCGGCCTGAAAAGCAAGATGAGTGCCACACCCCACAATCGCTTTTGACTGGACTTAACTGTCCATGGGTCCTTTACCATTTACTTTTACTAGTATTTGATTCTGTTTACTGAACTGGGAAGCTAGTACAGCGAGTGCATGCTGGGAAACACAATTCCTTCAACTTTTTACCTTCGCATTGTGTTTGAGCCCTTACTTTAATATATAGTAGCAAAACAGAGATGACTGGCAAAATTCATGATTGCCTGAGCCAAGAACTCCCAGCAAGTAATCTAGTCAGCTCACGAAGTAGGATTCTCTCTTACCCAATTCAGAACTCAACTATGTTGCAGATCAAGGTTTCACACACCTGGTCAAACAGAACAATGCCATTTATACCATACTTCCTGATAACCAGACTCCAGCACAAAACATGGCTGAGACACGATTACAATCATTAAGCCCACTCTAATTTCCAACTTTTAGTAAGGAGACCCCACCTAACCTCTAAAAGGGTGGAGAAAACCATAGTTTCTCCTTCTTACTTCATCTTAACCTCACTTCCAGCAGTGGCTGATTTTGGGGAGCTCAAATGGTTTGGTCACATTGGGCGCTGAGCCTTGGGGGTGCCACAGGGGCCACTGCAACTATGATTAAAAATGGAATGCTAAAAGCAAGGGGGGGAGCAAATTTTGGTGTTGCATAGGCACCACGGAAATTTGAGCAGTCTGCCACTGCTTCCAGGCATTCCTATGAAACTAAATTCCTATAAAACAGATTGGATTTGGGTGCTCTGAATACTCTTCTTTTATCTGAATCCCACTATGTGCTAGGAGCATTTCAGTGCAGCACAGCACACTGGACCAAGAAGCTCTTTGGTAAAGGCATTCTATTGCCCAGCTGCAATAGCAGAGCTTTTTGAGTCTAAGAGCTGGAAATCATACAAAAACCTAAGGCGTAGACTCCCTGGCCCAAGCTTCTGGTTCTGACCAACACAGGCACATATTGCTACCAATTAACAGGATCCCCTCTATGCATTGGAAAGATAACTTTAAATCTCCTTTCTGCCTTCTGGAGCTTCATGTCAAGTGGGGACGCTCCACCCTTTTTCATCCATGTCGTTAGCATGGTAATATTTTTACTCTTTTAAGAACTTATTTTATTTAGGGTTGTAAATGTATTAGGTTAAATGTACCCATGAATTTATGTTTATATGCTACACCACACTTGATTAGCTGGTAACTGAATTCCTTTTCTCACCCATCTGTAATAAACATCTTTTTAAGCGTGCTGTTGTTGTGGGTGTAAATCCCTAGGATTCTGAACTTCTTAGTTGCAATTTCAGAGTAGCACGCCGCTGACCCATGTAAAAGATCCCTCTCTTACAGAAGTGTGTGTAGGGGTTACATGTGAAACACACACACACAAGCTTTTTTTTAAGAAATACATACCACCCAGAGTGGTGTAATAGGCCAATTTCTATGCAGGAAAAAATAGATAATAAGGCAAGGTGTTTCTGGACTTCTGATTGTTTCTCGATTATTTCCAGATATACAGATAAATCCAGATATACAAAAAAAGTAGTATTTTATTCATGATTGCATTCTCATTTCAGTTCTCAGACAAAGTTTCTTCTCCAAAGTACCTGTGACTCTAAGGGATCATCTTAAGTGAAAGTCTAAGTGAACATGTGACTGGGTAATGAAGTAAAGCTGCACTCCATAAAGTGAAGGAAAGAAGCAGTGTGTCCAAGCTGAGCCACTTTCTTCCCCAAATCATCTTCCTACATGGATTAATCACCTTGTTTGCCTTAGTTGTGCTTCACTTTGCTGAACTCCCACTTTCAACAGGGATGCACAGGTGCTACCTCCCTTTATTCACAACTCACTAAAGTATTGGTCTATACCTAACTCAATAAAATGCCTGGAGTCCCCCGTCCCCTGCAACAGGCATCACTTAGCTTGGGCAGGGATGTGTACTGTCAATGCATGTTGATGATATCATTCACTGCACATAATCACAGCCGCCTGCACAGAAGCAGGGAGCTCTCTTGTGCTCCTCTGCTGAGCTGGGAGATCAAGAGGAATGGCTGTTAATTTTTGGCCCAGAGTGCTGCATTCATATGAATCGTCAACCATTGTTGTTATGCTAGGCAACGGATCCAAGTCTGGAATTCATCAAATCTACCTGACTATTTAGAAACAGCCAGGAAAAATAATATACATTTTGCTTAGACTTGTTGTTGTTGTTGTTGTTGTTGTTGTTGTTGTTTGTTCTGCTTTACAGTGTGGGTTGGATCCAGCCCAAGTCAGAAGAGATCTGTGGGACTTTTATGATGACTAATATCTCATTGATTTCAATAGGACCCAAGTTCAACTAACTTAGTCTACCCCATTGTCTCCAAAAACAACTCACATTACACACACACACACAGAGAGAGAGAGAGAGGGAGGGAGGGAGAGAGAGAGAGAGAGAGAGACCCTGGTCTTGTTTACAAACTACAGTGGACGCTCGGTTTGCAAACGTGATCTGGGCGGGATGCATGTTCGCAACCCGCATCTGCACATGTGCGGGTTGCATTTTGGCGCTTCTGCGCATGCGCAAAGCGCAAGTTAGCGCTTCTGCGCATGCACGACTTCTGAAACCCGGAAGTAACCCGTTGCGGTACTTCTGGGTTTCGGCGGTCCGCAACCCGGAAAAAACGCAACCTGAAGCGGCTGTAACCAGAGGTATGACTGTATAAAGACAAAATACACAAGGGGAAGAAAGAAAAAGTGGAGAAGATGAATCAGTTTGTTAATGGCAAAACGAAGAGGTAAATTGTGAATAGTATTGATATCTGTTCGGAGACAGGCGGATTTTCATTTGCTGGTGTTCTTTTCTGGATAGAAGGGATTCAACTACCTGATAGCACCTTAGTTCTCTAACTTGCGACAGAGGGCAGGGTATGCTTCCCCTTGCTTCTCCAGTCTCAGGGCAAATGGCATTAAATATAATGTAAAAAGAGCACATGGGCGTGCATGCAAAAATAGAGCTAGACAATTCACCTTCTACAGATTTTGCAACTTCCTTAGCAGCACTCAGCTTATGCAAACTGGAAGGTGGTGGACTCTCCTTTCAATGTTTTTTAAGCAGAAGTTTGATGGACATCTGTCAGGAATTCTGTGGGGGTACCTTCTAACCCCATGATTCTATGAAACAATAACCCCAAATATGGGAAGTATAATATGGGAAGCATAAAATTCACAATAAAATTTAATGTGTATTTTCACTGGCATTGCTTCTGTTTATAGAGTACATATATGGTGTCTGCCTTTTGGAAAAGTTATTGCTTGTGATAACCTCCTTTCTGTAACAAGCAACATGCAACACATCTATCAGCTATTACCTCTATTTTAATATTTATACTTTCAAATCCAATCTATAGGCCAAACAAAGTTTTCTACTCATTCAGCTGCCTAAGACACAGCCCTCCAGGACCCTTTCAGGCAAAAGTTCAATTGGAACAAATTGGATTTTCAAAAATACTGAGCATTTCTTGAGCATGGTTGTGCACTTGTGCAACTCACATTATAACAACTGATTCCAGTGGCACTAAACTGACTAAATCAAAATACATAACAATATGATCAGATTGTACCTATGCCAATTCAGAACTGAAGCTGCTGCAAATCTAAGATGAATTTAACATTCAAAAACCATACTGATAGCTATTCTGTCAAAGGGACAGACTGAGGCTACAATCCTATACACAGTTATCAAAGAGCAAGTCCCACTTAAACCAGTGTGACTTTTTTTAGTATTCATGCACCGGACTGCGCTATAAATATTATGATGTTGCAGGGAATATAAAGTCAGTAGGTTATCTGTTTTAATTTCTGTGTGGTTTTATTGTACAGATGTACAGATGTATTGTATAGATGTAAACCACTTTGGTCTTTTTAAAAAGAAACTGTGGTATATAAACATTTTTATAAAGGAAGGAAAGGAATTGCTTAGACCTCACACTCAAGCAAGTTCTTACACTGCAAATTTGATAACTAACTGCTGCTTTTTATCTCAGTAGGGAAACAAACTTGTGTTTGAGAGTCTCATGAAAACAGAAATGTGTAGTTTGCCTCTAAAACTAGTTTCATAGCTTATCTCTTACTTTCTCAGCTTATTCTAGTTGAAGCAATTGTAGACACTCTCCCCCTCAAAAAGCCAATCTAGCACTCAGATATGGCACATTTCTGCATTGTGCAGTCCAAAGTGAATTCTGCAAGACTGTTGCACTTTGTTGCAAAAGGAAACACATGAAATTCCAAGGCAAGAACTATGCTAAAAATATAACCAGGATTGCTTGCAAGGAGAGAAGGGAGAGGGGGAATTTAAACATCCTTCTGCAAAAAATCAGTGCATAATATTGCATTCAAAGAGCAGTCAAGATTCCTAATTCTCTAGCCCACACACATGAAAATGCCTCAGTTCTTAAACTCTTACGTTTGCTAAAATACAGTCAGAATAAAATATTTTAAAAACAGGCCAGTAATAATTATGAAAATAATAACACAATATATGAACTTTATAGATTTCATAATTCTCACCTTTAAAAAAAAAAAAATAGGCATACATGCATTAACTTACCCAACAGCATTGCAGTCTCTTCTAATGAAAAGAAAGCTGGTAGTACAAATCTTCTTAAGCCTCCAGTGGCATGAAAACTATTACAGAAATGAATAGAATAAAGTCTCCTGAGCCTTTCCCCTGCCGGCCTGTTTTACAAAAACCAGTTAGGATCACACTGAGAAGTGTCAAACCTGAATAAGCCACCAGCAATTGGACATATAGCCTCAGGGCAGTTAGCTTTTTCATAGGTGATCATTTGATTCTGTCCAGAAAAAAGAAGACTCCTACAATATGCAGGGAAACAATGCACAATCTGCTACAGACAGCAGGCTGAGACATGTAGACAAAGAATCAGTTTTCTTCAAAAGACTTGGATGAGAGAGCTTGTCACAGAAAAATAACTCAGGCACCCTGAAATTACATCAAACCAATCCATCTAAATTCTGTCAATCTGCTGCTTTTCTCACTGCATTTTAAGAGCTGTTCAACTGCAGCATGGCAGAGTCCCTGCATTTATGGTGTAATTTATGATCACAAGAGCACCTCTCCTTTCCCCCTTACATATTCAAATGCATGTTTGAGCACTACAGAAAGCAAGTTGCAATCAAATACATTTGTCCTAGCTCTATTAAGCAGGGCTTAAATTTAAGAGCTAGACCTTTATTGGTATATTTGTTTAAGGTATTCAATAACCATGATCCTATTCTCCAATCTAGGAGGAATCCACTTCCATACATTAAAAATTGAGTGCATAGCCATGAAGAATTTGAAAGAAAACGGTTTACAAACTCCTACTACTACTACTAGGAGATAAAGTGAAATAAAGGCACCCACATTTGCATTGCTATGTAAACTTTGCTTGCATGCTTGAACTATTTCTTATGTATAATAAAAAAAATTAAGAGTGTCATTATGCAGACCGCATTGGAAGATTTGTAGTGCCTCATCACAATCCTGGATTTGCATGAAGTCAGAGCTGGGAAGGGGAGCAGAAGACAAGGCAGGCTGCACAACAGCAGTGGCCATGATATGGGAACGAGATGAGAGGAACACTGAGGGTGAAAGTAGTGGCTTATAACAATGAGAGGGGTGTGAATAGATTCAAAAGGGAAGAACACAGGGGTTACAAGGAGATATAGCACATATGGGTACAACACAGAAGCTAACACCTTTGCACTGTACAGTGGTACCTCGGGTTACATACACTTCAAGTTACATACGCTTCAGGTTACAGACTCCGCTAACCCAGAAATAGTACCTCAGGTTAAGAACTTTGCTTCAGGATGAGAACAGAAATCGTGCTCTGGCAGCGTGGCAGCAGCAGGAGGCCCCATTAGCTAAAGTGGTGCTTCAGGTTAAGAACAGCTTCAGGTTAAGAACGGACCTCCGGAACGAATTAAGTATGTAATCAGAGGTACCATGTACTCAAACTTCACCTTCTTTCATCCTTCAGCTGCCTCAGGTGAGATAAATATAGGATGTGGAACCCTCAAATATTCCATAATACCTTCACACAATGTATTTCACTCTTGGTACCATGTATTATCTCCAACACAAAATGCCAGATTCAAGTATTTTATTAACCAGCAAACATCCATACATGCACAACATCAATCAACTGAACTTAACATTCTTTAACTGAACAATAATAATAATAAAAAAATTGTATTTGTACCCCGCCCTCCACGGCCGGAGCCGGGCTCAGAGCGGCTAACATCATATAAATAATACAATATGCAACAAGCTAAGTGACTGGATTGCTCTTAAAATTATGTTCATCTAAAAAGATACAGTGGCAAATAACATAATGGGGGGTGCAAAGAGGGCTGCAAAATAGGAGAGGACAGGAGACGTGCATGTGGGGGTGATCTGCGTGGAAGGAGGACTTGAGAAAAGGAAGAGGTAGGAGAAAGGGGTGGATGTACTAACAAGGTATGTGTCTGCAAAGGGGAGCTGGGGAATAGGAAAGAGGAGGAGGCATGAAAATGAAGGTGGTCTGCGTGCAAGGGGGAGCTGCTTCCGTGGCTGAATTGGCCCAGTCAGGAGCAGAACCAGAGCACTGGCTGGCTGGGAAGCTGGAACAGAAGAGAGGGAAGAGATAAAACCCTCCCCTCACCCTCTATTGATTCCCCCATGATCCACATCCAACCAACTTTGCCTCCACAACCCCCTCAGCTTCCACCCCAATTGTATTAAGCCCCCTACAGTATTTATAACCACAATCCCTACGCAACCCCACCTCTTGCCCTTCAGCGCCCCACGGCCAGCATTTGTAGAAGACCCTATTTTGCCACCTAGGAAATGCCCTCCCCCCAGCACACATGCACATAACACCCCCATTCCGCTCTATTCTATTAACATACTATTTCACAAACCCAATATTAGCATACTACTGAATCCTACCACTTGAATATAATATTGGATGTTTAACCACTGTAGTGCAATGCAATCCTGTTCATGCAAGACATTCAAGCAAGTCCACTGTTGTTCCATGAAACTTATTCAAAATCGTGGAAACCTAGGATTGAAGCCTTAAGCATCCCAAAATACCAGAGCAATAGATTTGTGTTAACATGGAATACATATAGAACAAAGGTGGGTGGGTGTGTTTAAAACCATTTCTATAGTATAAGTTACTTCTGGATAAACAAAGGTAGGAAGATATGTTTAATATTTAACAGATAGTGTGACATATAAATTGCCCCAAATGATTGATGTACTATAGTAAGAACTTGGAAATTAATTAATGATTATGTCTGGTAGCAAAGAGCACACAATCAGCAGTCATATATAATTCAGCCAAAACATGCCATTTCATTTTGGGATTTGTCATTATGACGTACATTGCCAACAGCATTTTTACTAACCAGATTAATTTTGCTGAATAAATTGATTTCAGATACACACACACACACATTTAGCTTAGAGTACTGAATCTGACTAACACAGAAGTATAAAAAGGCATCTAATTTGAATCAAGCATCCTTTGGTTTGCTGATGAATAGCAAACCAAAGGCAGCACAACCAACTGCTAACAAAAAGTTATGCTTTCTGTGAACTAATGAAAAAAAAATAGTGAAACACATGTAGCTCTGCATAGCTGGCATTTTTTTAAAAAAACAAAACAAGAAAGTTCAGAATTTCATAATTTACAAATTCATGATGTTTCAAGGAAATTGAGGAGAAGACATGGATCCTAGTCCTAGGTGAAGCATTCTATAACACTTAATTTCAATATCCCTTAAATTTCAAAAAGTACTGTGTGTTATCTCTGTCAAAAAATAAGAGTGATTGCTTCAATAGATAGGCACAAAGATATGCTCACATCCTGGAGTCATGTGAAATCAATCAATCAATCAATCAATCAATGTAATTATAAATATATCTATCTGAACTTTGATGGTTCCACATAGATTGAGGTTTCGAGACAGATTTGCGATTTGAAAAGGATATACAAACTGCACACAGCTGAGTCTAATTGCTACACACTGTTATAACTTTACACTAAGTAAAAGGAAAAGCCACTTGTGTATTGTAAATTGGATTTGGTCTGTTCCCTGTGGGATTGTAATACTAACAGTCAAATCAAAGAGTTTTAGCTCCATTTAATCCTTCTACAATCTGCTTTTCCCCCCCTTCAGTGCAGAGCCACTGAAGCCAAATGATTCCCAGTGCCATAAAGTCCAGCTGATTTATCCCCCTGCTGGGAAACGTCAATAGAACAACCTACAGCCTGATATCCTGCACATCATGCACCCAACAAATCAAAAGGGGTTGACAGCCCTCCAATTCAACCGTGCATGTGTTTTCTGCTGGCGGTAGACACTACAATATGTTGCTTTCATTAATGTGCTTTTCATCTAAGTGCACTAATAACAACTATCCCCACCACCACCAGAGTGCTACACTTCTTATGGTAATCCTAATTCTGTTCCAGAAGCAAGCTGGTTTTCATTTCCAATTCCTTCTCTGAGATTTAATTTTCAGCTGCATTGCTCTCAGTAGCAGACAGTGGGAAGGGGTGGCGACACTCACCTGACAGCTGTGACTACTGCTTACAGGGGAGGGACAAGGTGGCAGGCAGGGAGACTTGTGTAGTGCAAATGCACCAGACTGGCTCTGCTGGTGCATTTACACTGCGCCATCCTCCCTGCCACCTCGCTCCTCCTCTTCTCTGTATACCACTTTGTGATCCTTGAAAGATAAAGGTGGCATACAGGTGCAGCAAGGACCTTAATTGCCAGAAATTGGAAAAAAGAATTTGTGCCAACAAAAAAGGAATGGCAGGATAAATTATTAGATTATACTGAACTGGCCAGATTAACAGAGACAATTAGGGGACAACCCAGACAAGAATTTCAAAAAGAATGGGGGAAATGCAGAGAACACTTTACCAAACATTGCCCCAAAATATATCCCTGGACTTGTTTCAATTAATTTCTACAGGAGACTTTGTGGTTTTGTAAGTCATAACTAGGAAAATTTGTAATAATCACATATAAAAGAAACAGTACACAAGAAGTAAATAAGGAGGCTATTTACAGGATAAAGGAAGTCTTTTACTTTTATGTTATGTTTTCTTTATGTAAGGGGATAGGAGTTTAATTCTGATAAATTGTCAATGGTGGTGGGTTTGTTCGTATATATGAGTTTTTGTGGACTATGTTGTAAACAGTTGCACTCCCAACTATTACATTAGCAGTTCAATCCTATGCATGGTTACTCAAAAGTAAAAGGGGTGGGCCACCCATGAGGCAAGGAGAGGCCACCACCTCAAGTGGCAGAATCCACAGGGGCAGCAGATTCCAATGTAGATTTTTATTCAAGGCCAACCCACCCATAAGACATGGTGAGGCAAGGTGAAGAAATTGCCTCAGGCAGCAGGACCCACCAGGAAAGCAGATTCCTATGTTGAACTGGGAAATGGGAGCCATTTTGGGGTCCACCTCAGGTGCCAAAATGTCTTGGCATGGCCCTGTCAGTGGGGCTTGCTCCCTAGAACTGCATATGACAGAGCTTTCCAAATTTCCCACGTTTGTGTTATGGAAAAATTTCCGGGGTGAGAGACTACTCAACAGTTCATTGGGGTGCAAGTCTATGTGGTCAGTAAGAGAAGGAAGTTCCAGCCAAGTAATTTGGAGCAAAACAGTGGTCAATAGATCACGATCTTTGTTGTTGCGCAACAGGTCCCCACAGGAGTATGAACCCAGAGCATGGGGTGACATCCTCTTTTAAAACTTCCCTCTTTCCCCCAGAATTCACTTCGAGAAGCATCATTGATACATCATCACTACATCACTAGCATATCACAAATGGGGAGGGGTATAAAAGGGTTATGGGATGCGGGTGGCACTGTAGGTTAAACCACAGAGCCTAGGACTTGCCAATCAGAAGGTTGGCGGTTTGAATCCCTGCGACAGGGTGAGCTCCCGTTGCTCAGTCCCTGCTCCTGCCAACCTAGCAGTTCGAAAGCATCTTAAAGTGCAAGTAGATAAATAGGTACCGCTCTGGTGGGAAGGTAAACGGTGTTTCCGTGCACTGCTCTGGTTCACCAGAAGCGGCTTAGTCATGCTGGCCACATGACCCGGAAGCTGTACGCCGGCTCCCTCGGCCAATAAAGCAAGATGAGCGCCGTAACCCCAGAGCCGGCCACGACTGGACCTAATGGTCAGGGGTCCCTTTACCTTTATACAAGGGTTACACAAATTCAACATTAGGTCACTTTATCAGACACCTTTCCCAACACCTCTTAAGTACCCATCACCAAAAGAACAATAAAACTCTTTACATATCCTTGCCCTCAGAACTTGTCTGGAGATGGGCTTTCAGAACACCTGACTTGCTAAACTGCCTCTGTGGATGTCTATTGTTGCCCTCTTGGTCACTCCCTGCCTGGGTAGGGTGCCATGTACCTGCTCTCACGCTTGGGGAATTATGGCGGGATGCCCTGTCCTTACTGCCTGCAGTGATTTCCTGCTTCTTGGTTCATGTAGGGAATTGGAGCCCAAATTCACCTTTCTTTAAGGGTTAAAACAGCGTTGGAATGAGGAGAGTCAGTGAAAGTATGGATTTCCTATGAATTTATAAAGCTAGGTTTCTTCCCTGAGCTGTCAAGTCGAAAGGATACATTCAGGCATAATATTTGTAACCTTGTAACAACTTTAAAGATGTACCCCCCCTGTCATTTCTGTAACAGTGGTGACACACTTTTTAGATATGCATCATTTCGCAACACAGTACAGTGGTACCTCGGGTTAAGTACTTAATTCGTTCCGGAGGTCCGTACTTAACCTGAAACTGTTCTTAACCTGAAGCACTACTTTAGCTAATGGGGCTTCCTGCTGCTGCCACGCCGCCAGAGCACGATTTCTGTTCTCATCCTGAAGCAAAGTTCTTAAGCTGAAGCACTATTTCTGGGTTAGCGGAGTCTGTAATCTGAAGCGTATGTAACCTGAAGCGTATGTATCCCAAGGTACCACTGTAATCCAGTTTTACTAGCAAACCAGAGGTTAAACTTACCCCTTTCCAGCCCTGGGAGCAGTGTGGGGAGAGTTCCCACAACACTGCAGTCAACACACTAACATGTCATGACAAAACAGTTTGGAAAGCTCTGGTACCAAACTGGTATATGGAATTGCATCCCAATATTCTTTTAAAGCGAATCTATTTAGTTTCTTTAAAAATTTCTGGGACATAAAAGCATTCTTATGTGTACTTGTTAAGGCAACACTTGCAGAGTTCTGTAATTAATCCTGACAACCATCTAAAGATCAAACTGATGTATGCTATAAAATACCTAATGCCACTTGCTAGGTCATTATGACCACTTATTTCAGTCATCTGAGTAATAGCATGAAACAGCTAATGCACTTCACTCCCTCCCCTGGCCCACCCATTCATTCTTTTAGAATCAGTTATGGTTCCAGAGTTCTTGTGAAATATCTTCTTTGGATATTCGTTGCAATACGCAACTTCTCGCTCTCGTTTAACAAAGGTTTAGCACCACAATGGTTTCTGAAACTTATGAGATATGTTCAATCTTTTAATTGGCTTTTAAAGTAAGTAATCAATTGAAAGATTGAAATTAATTCTGAAGACCGAGATCCACAGAAGTGAGACATTTTTACTACTCGTGCAACAAAACTACTGTTTGCATCTTTATGCTAGCCAACATATAATATAACTCGAGTCTCAGGCTCGGTTTGCATAACTGTTTCAGCCCGCACTAACTTTTCTTGCTGCTGTTTCAAATCAGATCATGGCAATTTCTAGCTTGTGCTTCCACAAGATGACCCTGGAGTGTGTATGCTGATTTTAAAGTACTTCAGCTTTCCTCATCTGGCCGTAAGCACTGCATGTAGTATAATCAGTAATTCCCTTCCTGTCAAGCAGGCCCATAAATACAATCACAAAGAAAGAATAATGTCTTATCTGGTATGTCCATGGTTATAGCTGACACTTCCCAGTGAGAAATCAACATGATCATTGAAGCATCTTTTTCAGTTATCACATGCATTGCTGCCAAGCGCAGCATCTCTGTAACCATTGATGTGCCAGTCCAGCTGCCAATTCCCCCGAACAACTATATCTATCAGACTGCTTCACACAAGAGAATTTCAAGTGTCTCAACCAGCAGCGGTATGCAAACAGTGAAGCCATGTAGTTGACCTCCAGAATATATTGGATACACTTTTGTAGTTGAAGTAAATTAAACATACCCTCCAACATTTCTCTGATGAACATAGGGATGAACTACTACTACTACTACTACTGATTTTATTATTGATACCCCAGCCATCTGACTGGGTTACCCCAGCCACTCTGGGCAGCTTCCAACATATATAAAACATAATAAAACATTAAACATTTAAAGACTTCCCTATACAGGGCTGGCTGGATAACTCCATACGCCGCAACATTTCTCTGATGAAAGGAGGGACATCCTAAGGAAAATTGGGATATTCCGGGGTCAAATCAGAAAGTGGGACAGCTTCTGAAAACCCAGGACTGTCCCTGGGGAAAAGGGACACTTGGAGGGTCTGAATCAAATTGTACTGTAAATCTGCAGGGAACAGAGGGAAAGAGAGGTAGGGACTCTCCTCCCTGGAAGAGAGGGGAGTGGCTGTGGGCGGAAGCCCGAGCTCCGCCCTTAGCAGGGGGCATTAGCCCCCTGCCTCCTCCTCTCACCTGGCTGGCGCCCACGCCCCACGGCAGGCACCCAACCAAGTGCCTCCGAGGGGGCGTTCACTGCAGCCTTTTGTTCCTGCTTGGCGGGAGGCCATGGCACGACCCTCGGTGACATCAGGAGAGAGCCTATAGTTGGATTAGCATCAACAGGCTCCACCTACTGGTGAATAAACCCCCTTGTTTTAGACATCCAATGCCTAAGCCAATACCTTTTTCACTGCTGTAATCAATAAAGTTGTGGCCTTTTCTTGCCCATTAACCTTATATCACGTGTCCTTGCGTATTGATTTCACATTGCGGGGGTCGGGTCCTCGAACCACAACAAGAATCTTTGTTGTACTGCCATACAAATACTGAATTTAAAAATTTCTGTTGGAAAGAATGGGAGCATGGAAATGCTTAGCTGTCCTCATATAACACCAGGCGGAGATCTTCATCGAATCAGCTGAATGGCATTAACTACAGCAACTGGGTGAAATGAGGTAATGAGAATGTTCAGCATGCTAGTGACCTTATCA
Organism: Podarcis cretensis; assembly: GCF_951804945.1. NCBI lineage: Eukaryota > Metazoa > Chordata > Lepidosauria > Squamata > Lacertidae > Podarcis > Podarcis cretensis. The sequence continues at coordinate 41,369,984 of NC_137181.1, forward strand.
TGCTAATATACATGTAGACTAATTCATGAATCTATATATAACTTCCAATGGGCAGTGCTTATAGCTACCTGGCCCTACACCACACTCAAATAGTTTGTTCAGTATAATAAGCTCTGTTTTCAGGACACAACAACAGAATCAGTAATTGTGTAAGGCCATATGGTATACAAGCTCTGACTCAAAAGCCAAATTACTTCCTTATAATCAATAATAGAATACACTGCCGCTGAGCTACAGTGAAACTTTGAAAATGGCCTTTAGAAGTTTACATCAAAGAATCCACATCTATCAAGGGAATAAGACAATCCCCTTGGAAAGTTAAGGACTGCTCTGAATGTATTTTTTGTGTTTGCACCTTAAGGGCAAAGATTGCCTCTGAGCAGAGTGTGACTGGCTAATGACAGACTAGGACCCAGCATCAAGGTGATCTTCTGAAATTTCAGGAACAGAGTGATCCCTTCTGAAAAATGGCAATACAGTGGTACCTCGGGTTAAGAACTTAATTCGTTTCGGAGGTCTGTTCTTAACCTGAAACTGTTCTAAACCTGAAGCACCACTTTAGCTAATGGGCCTTCCTGCTGCCACTGCGTCGCCACCACGTGATTTCTGTTCTCATCCTGAAGCAAAGTTCTTAACCCTAGGTACTATTTCTGGGTTAGTGGAGTCTGTAACCTGAAGCGTATGTAACCCGAGGTACCACTGTAGTTTGGAATGATTGTAACCCTGAGCAAAAGCACTTGACAACGTTGTTACAGGGTCCCACTTGTGTATATGATTAGGTGTGTGGATGAGTGGGTGTGCATGTGCATCTACATCATCATCGCCATCATTACTACCACCATTATTATTGATAGAGTTATGTTCATTCTACGTCTCATAACATGAGGACAGGTTCAATGCTCTGTTCCTTAAAAAGTAAGCTAGAAAGAAAAGAAAATATTCAGAAGCTAGGGGAGGGTGGTACTGTATATTGTACAAATCATGCTGCTTTTCATTTTGATGCTTATTTTACAGATGCATAGCGTGCAGAAATTCAAGAGATGAATATTTCCTCAGCATGAAGATGTAGTGATGAGAAACTTCATCCTGCTCAGCTTCTGCTTTTTTGTGCAGCTGTTAGAAGTATAACAACTACTCAAGAAGTATAGCAACTATTCAGAAATTAAAAAGGAGCCCACCATAGCTGCAGCCAGCAACATGCACAAATAAGATGATTTTGCATTTGGAAGTGACGAGTTACTTGGATTGAGAATATTAATAGATGAATCAGTGTGAATCAGCAGGATTAATCAAACTAATGCATTAATCAATTAATGTAGTGACTGCACATCAAAAGCAAAGCCTTGATTAAAGTGCTTAGCTCTGGAGGAAACCAGATCCACATCAATGTACTATAAGGGTGTTCAAGCTGCCGGCACTGTCATTAACGGGCTTTAAAAAAAAAAATCTCTTGATTGCTTCGCTATTAAAATGTGGTGTGTTCAGAATCCTGTATGTTTGGATGAGGAAACACACACACACAAGAGAGAGAGAAATATACACAAAAAATATGCCCTGACAACTGATGGTTTTATGCTGGTCTTAAATTGTATTTAGCTGTTGTGTTGATGCTTGTTTTAGATAGATTTTCTTGCTACTTTTTTTATATATATAATTGGTATTTTGAATGTCTCCATAAAACCATCTTAAGAACCTAATTATGTGTTTGAGCACTCTGCTATGCTGGGCCTCAAAGCATCAAGGGCCTTTGCAGAATAGAGTCCCTAATTAGTGGTTTTACTTCCTTCTTGTTAATGTAGAACTCAAATAATATATTACAGCATGTTTTGCTCCAGGCAGTTCAATCAAGGTGTGGAGACATAAGATTATAGTACCAACACTACAAATCCCATGGACGTTTTTGCCAGAGTGAAGTTGTTCATATTGGAATTCTGCCCCAAGACTGGGTAATTATATTCAAAACTACATTCCTTACCCATTGCCACTATTGCACAGTTTTCTTTTTTTAGAATAAATGCTGTGAGGGGGGTGGGCGCGACATTCTAAATACTGTGTACTATAAGGAAGAGCATGTACAAATGTACTAGCTCCACCCACCATTGCCATCCCTGTTGCCCTTCAATGCGTTTTTAATAAATCTTGCTACAAAAACATATAGCTTCAGTTGCTAATGCAGACCTCCATAAGGCAAGGCAGCAAAATGGAATGGAAACTATGAGACAACCAGCAATATTGCACACGTATTTGCATGTGCAGAATGTACCACCCATGTGTACCACTTGCCACTGTAATCTGTGTCAGTTTGTATAACTGCTTTTTTCTACATAGGACAAAGAGGAGGCAAGAGCACAATTAAGCATGTGCAGGATTTGTTCAGAAAAACAACTGTTATCTGAGACAATACTCACACTTTCTATGATGAAATAGGGAGGAAAGGCAGACCACTCTACAAAAATTAAGTGGCGGGTTTTGCACATTCCTATATGTGGTGCACACTACAAGCCAAAACAATATTTCTACTCAGAATTAAGTCCCAGTGTGTAATTGTGTATAAAATTGTCACCTCAATATGAGAGATCTACATTGCTTGTGGGGGGTGGGGAACTATTTAAAAAATCACTACTACTATCTTTTTTGGACAGGATCGTGAATTTTCATTTATACTGTAATAGCTCAAAGTTCAAAATTTCTTCAGAAATTAATAGGGGGGGGGAGAGATACTTTGAAGAACAGAGTTTGATGCTCATAATGATAAGGAATGTTCTTAATTGTAGAAAATGCCTCTTAGCCGGAACATTTATCAGTGAAAACTGAATAGCAAACAGTTAAAACCAACAGCAATTTTTTAAAAAATGAATATAATTCCTAGCTAATCTTGAAGTATGGTAAAAGCATGTGATTGGCAGTACAGCAACAATAAAAACAAGAGATGGAGGTTTACCTTTATTACAATGTTATTAGTTCACTGTTCAATGGTAATTAGATTCCATTTTGATACCAAGTCATTTTTTAAAGTATTTGGTCATCAAATATTTACCAAATGTAACATTTTCAAAGGCACTGCTCATTTTAATGAGAGTAGGCCTTTTAATCTTGCCTGCTAAATGAAGTTGATAGAATAAAGGAATCTCAACAAAGGGAGCATTAGGTTTCTACACTAATTTTATGCACTTGCAATCCTGTTATGAAATATAAGGGACAGAAAGTCAAAAGAGAGAGAGAGAGAGAGAGAGAATGTAAAACCAATTCAATAAAGAGTTTTCATTAGTTAGGAAACTTAATTTAATATAAGAAGTTTAATAAAAGTGGAATTGTGAGGTAATGGTAAAAGCATTCCTATGAAAAACTTAAAAGTGTATATACCATGAACTGTCTTGAGGTAATATACCACATGACTAACAGAGCAGCCTAGACACAGAGTTACAGCCATTAACTAATTACTGAGTTGTCGGGGGGGGGGCTCATTATTCCATGCATATGAAAAAAAAACTGTTGCAGGAACAAAAATAAATTACATCATGTTTTCTTGAATTTGAAAACAGAGCCTACCAAATACTACCAAAATATGACAACATCAGCATATTTTATAAATTGTGTTTTTAAAAATGTGATGACTGAATGCTTACAGGCTTCCAACTGTACGAATTAATTCAACAGGAACCTCAAAAATCTTGGCATTTGGAGTGGTACCATATGGTTTTTGAGACTTTTTTTCTATTTAAGTCTGGCTCACATACTTGCATTTCTAGAGAAACTGACTCTGAACCAACAGTGTGTGAATGTAGCAGATAGGACCACTATCAGAAAACCAGCAATCATATCTATCATCTGTTCAACTGAGAAAAAGAAAGGGGGGGAGAGGGGGGGAACCAATCTCCACTCTTCGTTCCAAACAACTTATCATTGTACAGTGGACCCTCTAGTTACGTACTGCTCTGGATTTGTAACTTTTGGGTTATGAACGCGGCAGAAGCGCGCCGCGCGCAGAAGCGGCACCTCTGCCTACGGACTTTTCAGGTTGCAAACGGACCCCTGGAACTAATTTAATTTGTATCCGGAGGGTCTACTGTATTTGATAGTTTTCTGATTAGGCTATAAGTGCTGTGGGTTAAACCACAGAGCCTAGGACTTGCCAATCAGAAGGTTGGCGACGGGGTGAGCTCCCATTGCTCAGTCCTTGCTCCTGCCATCATAGCAGTTCGAAAGCACGTCAAAGTGCAAGTAGATAAATAGGTACCAATTTATCAAATAGGGCCAAATAGGGCCACATGACCCGGAAGTTTTACGTCGGCTCCCTCGGCCAATAAAGCAAGATGAGTGCCGCAACCCCAGAGGCGGTCATGACTAGACCTAATGGTCAGGGGTTTCTCCACAGCACCTGTTTGTACATGCAGAATACACATATGAAAACCCTGATGCTTTCACATATGTCCCTTAGCTACATATTAGTTTGATATGGGGAAATGAACACTTAGAAGCCCAGCAACAGGCTTTGTGACCTCACTTGTAAAAAACACAGAAAAACAGCACTGCCTCTATCCATAGCCACATGGTTTTAGCCTCAATCTATATGCATATTGCAGTTTCTTTAGAAATGCTCCCGTTTGATACATTTCCCTGTTAGTATTTCACGCTTCCAATGCTGCACATGAGATTGGTGTACATCACATGCCTGTCTGGAAGAATGTGGGAACGGAAAACAGTCTTATCTCTTCCACTGTATGTACTATTTGTGTTGTACTTTTGCTTTTACTTCTGCCTGTTCTCTCGGAGCTGGAGAGAGAGAGACGCCATGATTCCTGTGTCTGTACATTGTGTGTAAATAAATACATAGATTAGCTCTACGATGTCTCACGCTTCTTGCTGTGTTATGCTAGAAAATTAGTGTATATATATCATTTGATATATGTCGCTGAAGCGCACTGGAGAAGAAAGGAAATGCCTTTTCCAGAGCTGCACTTGGAGTTCGGGGGCTGCAGGGGCACCCCAGCTTCCACCCAGTTTGAAAACACAGGCTATGGTTAAGCTGAGATAGGGCACCGTTCAGACAGCCATCAAGCATGCACAGCTGACAGCGTATGCACAGATAAACAACATCCTTGAATAGGAGTTCAGTAGCGGGGAATCAAAGCAGGTAATTTACATTGGGTGAAGACACTTTACCCCCTCTCTGGTGTATACAACAAGTGCAAATATGACTTGAAATTGGCGCACAGGGTTGGGGAATGGGGGGGGGGGGGGGCGGGGATGACCTAACTGTGTTTTAAGCCACTAATGTGCAGAAAGCCTAAACCAATTAAGGATTGCCACCAGTGCAAATGGTAACTTTGGTTTTGGTAGGAAGGCAGGCTCCTGAGCAAAGTATATTGAAAAATATGTTTAAAACGTCAAACATGAAGGTTTAGAAAATGGCAGGTATAAAAGAATTGCCCGTGTTTATTGCTGCCATGCTATTTTTATGACTTGCATGAATTCTTTATGCTTCAAAGCATTATAAGACGTCATGGTAAAATAAAAAAATTAAAATGTTGATTTAATAAAGCCTGTGGTGCTTTTTTAAAATAAGTTGTGCATGCTAGAATGACTAAAACATCCATTTTGACACTAGGTTATAATTTGGATACGAAAGAAAGATTTGTGTTAAACTGCAATACTTTATTCAAGCACAATGAAATACTTCCTGATTTATATACGCAGCAACATGATTACATATGCACACATTATTTTCAAATAAAAGTAAAAATATTACATAGAGATACACATACAGAATCATATATGTGCAATAGAAACACACATATAGAATCATAAAATTGGAAGGGATCTTAAAGATCAGGTAGACCAGGCATGGCCAAACTTGGCCCTCCAGCTGTTTTGGGACTACAATTCCCATCATCCCTGTTAGCTAGGGATGATGGGAGTTGTAGTCCCAAAACAGCTGGAGGGCCAAGTTTGGCCATGCCTGGTGTAGACCAAGCCCCTGCTCTAGGAGGATACAATTATAGCATCTCTGACAGATGGCATACAGCCTCTTCTTAAATATTCCAGCCAAGGTATTCAAAACGTGGACCAAATGAAATCCTTGAATATCCTAGTCAGCCTCCATCAGTGCAAAAGGTAGCCAGCAGCACATACAGCAGTTTCTCTCTTTGGCATTCAGTGTGGGTCTTTATCCAGACAACACGACACATTAAATTTTCTTATCTCAAAGCCCTCTAGGAACTTACAGGGCATGTTGGTCCACATCTGAGAATTATTAAAATGCCTTTTTTCTTTTCCATTTACAGACTTATTCAAATATGCAAAGAAGCACTCCCTTATTTTTGTACGCCTGGTTTCTCTTCCAAAGTGATATGCCTCCAATAATTTGAGTTCCCTTTTAGAGGGAATTATGATACAACTGCAAATAAAATTAAAAGGCATAAGCAGAATTTAAATGTTGTGGCAAATTGTTTTAATGTGAACTAATTTAGGCTACCTTAAGCAGATGCAACAGAGGACAGGTCAACTGTACCTCTAATAGCTGTATAGGAATTTTTCAAGCTCATCGTATCACAGTGCTTATATGAGTAAACAGGGAGGGGAGAAGCAACACCTGCAAAGGGGTATTTTTACCTTCTAATGGAAGTCACCATGGGGGAAACTGGCAATCATAACTACGTGGTAGAACTGGGATAATAGGGTTTAAAATCCACTAGCTCTCTTCCAAATGAATGTCATTTACATATTCATACAAAGACAATGTAATATCACCACACTGGATGGATTAAAATGTATTTTGATCTATCACAAGATCAAGTGATTTACAAAAGGGGGCTTTAATGCATTGTGAAATGTGATATTTGTGCACACAGGTAGTAGCACAACTGACTGTGCAGCTAGCTATTAAGTGGAAACAGCTGTTTCCAACCTCTAGAGAAACCTCACACCTGACTTCTGATTAATATTCCAGCTCCACTATATGCAGGCTAGAGTACCGTAATTGTAATGGACACAAAAATAATTCATTTGGAAACAGAGTGAAACAAACTAAAAACATGCAAAACTCTGCCGTGTGCTCAATTATTACTGGTGTGGGAAGGAGGGGGTCTGGCTACAATCCAGTTCCCAGCAAAGGGAATTTATTTGTCCAGTCAAATTCACTACCTAAAGGATAGCTTCCAAATACATTGTGTCATCACCACTGAATGTTATTTCTGAAGAATACCAACTGCGTGTCAAATTTGTACTGGTATGAAGAGTGCTTAGGAACAAATTGTTTTTGTTCCACAGATAGAAACATGCAAGTATCCTGTGGGCAGATTCAGTGGACAAGACCAACAGTGGGTCTAACTGTTAAGAAGATTGCATGTACTCTAGAGGGAAGTGAGGGGCAGATGGGGCTTGGGAAGGCAGCCCAACTAGGAGAAGGAAAACTCTGATCCTAAACATCGGCTGCTTTGCAGGACATCTTCAGGAGAAGAAAAGGCTAAGGAGTAAACCCTATACAAGACAGCTGGATGACGCCTTGTATGCCCCCTTTGCCAACTCCTGCACCCAAGCTGGTGCCAAATGTATTGCTCTGCTTTCCTATGGACCACATCAGCAAGACGGAGAGTGGAGTCTTGTTGTCCGGGTAACCCAGGACCTCCATGCAGTCTGCTCAGGCTTGCACCCCAGGGAGGTCACTTTGGAGCTGTTAATGCAACAATTTGACTTCACCCCCCCCCCCAGAGGGGGCACTCCATTGTCTCTTGAGACAGACAGATGCCAACAACATATTCAATGGCATTGCAGGTCAATGCCTGTATGGGACAGCTACATATTCCTGCTAATTCAGGGCGTTGGACTAGATGATACTGAGGGTCCCTTCCAACTCTACAATTCTATGGTTCTATGGCAAGTTCCAGATTCCAGTGGTTTTCTCAATGAAGCCTGGAGAGAAGTAGGAAATACTAGTGGTATAAAAAAGGGGAGCAGGAAGGAGGTAAGAAGGGATGACAAACAAAAAAGGAAGGTGGAACCACACAGGAAATTGGAAGGTTTAATGTGGACCAAGACTTACTAGAATTCAAATAACCGGAGTGTCATCTTTCACCTTCATGTTACAGCTGCACAGCTGTGGCTGAGATGTAAACAATTTACTGAAGACCACACAATAGCAACAATGAGACGAACACAGGTCTGTCATATATGCTTCATTTTGCTAGGCTAAACTTGCTCATAGGTCCCACAACTTTTGCAAGTAGCCATTTGTGGGGGGGGGGAGAGATTAAACACTAGACCAGGTGTAATATATTCATGGGGAAATATAAAAATAATAAATAATAACCTTTTCAGAACATCTCCCAGCACAAACACACTCTCTCTCATTCTCTAACTCTCTCTCCTCCCCCCCCTCTCTCTCACACACGCACATAATGTCATCATACTCATCTGTAAAGTATTCATTTCTTTCAAATCATTATATCATCCTGAGTTGACCTACATGTGGAAATGTTATGAAAATAAACTAGGCAAAGCTGCTAAATGGTGCTCCTCCAATAAGCAACGAAGATCAAGCCCTGGGGTTGAATTTTAAACTATTTTTGTTCTGCGATACATCATACACCAATTGCCCTGGAGAGCTGCACAAAACAGAGTAAGAAATAATCTGGAAATGTCTGCAGATAATTGTTTTAACAACAAGAAAAAGGAGGAGAGGGGGAGGAAGAAGAGACCCATAACTCAAAACCAACAGTACTTTTAAGCCAAACACTACCCATGGGAACTAAAACTGATGATTCTGTTAGATACCCAAATGTATCGTTATTGAATTCTAGAGAACAGAACATCTATGTCATTATGGATGTATACATGAAATGTGTATAATAGGCTTTGGTTACTCTGAGCTTCTGGAACTCTGCACCAATAAATAACTTCTGTGATGAGACCAAAGTTTGAACACTGCATTATAATTTATACATTGCACTTTAATGGGTTTTTATTGTGCAGAATCTTTCATTCCTTTTACTTTTCACACAAACAGGGAAAGAAAAATTGAGACTTGTAGTACATTAGGAAGCAACGAAGATGGAAGTGAAATAAGTGGTGGGAACTTGCAGGTACCTGTCCTATTGCTTAGAAGCCTCTGAAAAATCATTCTTTTTTTCTCGGGACTATTTATGTCTTAAGGTCAGGGTTGGCACCACACTTTAGGGAGCCTTAGACACAGTGCTGAAAATGCTCCCCTTGATCCTGGCAACTCTGCCTACTCTTGAATGGGAGGGTGTTAAGCACCTTCTCTCCCAATGTCACCTCCTCTCCAAAACTAAGGGCAGGACACTATTTTGTGTGAGGCAGCAACAGCACACCCTCCCACTGGTCTGTATCCACTACCCTGTTAGGACCCCAAAGCTATTTCAGCACCACTGCTTTTGAGCTTGACCCAAGCTCAGCTCCCATCAGTGTTCGAAATTAGCCAGGCGCAAGGCGCATTTTGCACCTGGCTATCAACCACTTGTGACCAAGTAAAGATGCCTGGGCACCAGGATCATTGGATCATGGGTGCATGCTTAAGGAGTCTCAAAGTGGCTAACAATCTCCTTTCCCTTCCTCCCCCACAACAAACACTCTGTGCGGTGAGTGAGGCTGAGAGACTTCAGAGAAGTGTGACTAACCCAAGGTCACCCAGCAGCTGCATGTGGAGGAGCAGGGAAGCGAACCCGGTTTACCAGATTACAAGTCCACCGCTCTTAACCACTACAACATGCTGGCTCCCAGTATCAGTTATATTTTATCTGCACAATCAGAATGAATTTCAGAAACCAACATGCTTTTTTCTGTGCAGCCTGAGCAGGAGCAGGAGTGAAGAATGTTATAGTTAATTGTTGTAGCTTGTCTTCACTCACCCCACCCCACTCCACTGCCCTGCTCACAGTTGTGAAGAATATTCTTACAATATGAGTTTATTTTTATTGTTTTTCGAGAAAAGCTTTTAAGCATATGGTCTCCAGCCTGTAGTCTGGTGGACTCTACTATGTAAACCCTGTTGTATGTCTGTCTTTAAAGTATTAATAACAGCAAGAGTTCTGTGACACCTAAAATGGTGTAGGCTTTCATGGACTACAGCCCACGTCATCAAATGCACGATGTAAGATATTAATAAAGGAAATCCCTGACTAGAGCCATATTTCAAACACAAGAGCAGTCAGGAACACTGAACATCTACCGTCTGTTTCTAAATATATAGATACTACATGTTCTATGATGTTTATAGTTGACATCTCGCTAACTATTCTAAATGCTGGGGAAACAGACAAAGTAAATCTTAGGTCCAACATTTTATTCCCTGCTGAACATTAGGGCATCATGATGAGTCCCATGCCGTCCTTTGTGGCATGCTTTGACCTTACCAAGCTGGTGAAATGGAGGTGGGGAGGGACTTCACCTTGAAAAAAACTAGTCAGTAGATTCCTGCCAGTAAGTGCTCTACCAAAAATTGAAAAATGTTGGTTTTCAGGAGAGCAATAATAGAGCAATGCAAAGCATGCATTAATTGGTAGATGCATAAAAGTCAACATGTGCAGCTGTAATCTGGACTTTAAAAAATATTTGAAATACTAATTTCTAATGGAACAAATGGAATATATTCAAACTCAGTTGCTTTTGTCCTTTTGATTCAGGAACTCATTCCTGAGCTTGCTCTGCACAAATGCCAGAATGCTTTATTTTGCTTCATCACAGATTAATTGGTTTTATGGCAACTACAAATAGATTACTTCATCATCAGGATAACAGAGTACCAGGTTTCAGCCTCACAAACTTGTTTTGATCCTTTTAAATGAGAGGGCTATAAAACAGAATGGTTAAGCATGCCACCTGTCAAGAAGCAGATAGACTTGTCTTTCATTTCAATCTAGTACGGTTGGTAACTTAATATAACGTATCTGCAAATCCTCAAGAAATTTCACTGAGGTTAGAAGATAAAGTACGACAAGTTAATGTGCAATAAGAATCTCTTTGTGCCGTTTGCATGACTACATGACTTCAGCGTGACTAAGAATGTGAGCTGGTACAATCTGTTCCCTTTATAAGTTACTGGATCATTGAAAAAGTCTCTCCTCCCTACCCTCAATGAAGGGGGGCGACAAGAACAGGAGAAAGCTTTGTATCCCATGCAGCATAGTTTATTGCTAGCAAAATTTCCAGCCATGGCTGAAGTCCTATGAAACATATATTTAATATTCATGATTATTTTTCTGTACAGGATTACAGTGGGCTATGTCCAACTAAGTTCTACTCAGAGTAGTCATGTCCATTAATTTCAGTGTGTCTACTCCAAGGGTGAGTGGCACTGAATTTAACAGAGTATGCATACAAATTACGTTTCTGTAGAAATGAGTGGGAAATTTATGAATGATTATTAGACTTTGGTATGAAGATACAACTGGAGGCTGTCTTTTCATCAGCGTTTTGTGGCCATAAAACCATGGGAATGTGATTAATGGTTATCAAAACCATGGGAATGTGATTAATGGTTATTAAAACCATAACTTATTTGAAAGAACAGTTAAAAGCTCCAGTTTCTCAGTGCAGTTTGCCAAGACCTGCAGCTTCTTCCCTCTAAATGACCATGTGAGACCAAGTGCCCAATGAAAATGACAACAATAGAAGAGCCAGTGGACAGCAAGAGAACACGTGAATTCATCATTATTGGCTTACATAAGTTTCCTAGAATTATAGAACAGTAGATTTGGAAGGGACCCTGAGGATCATCTAGTCCAACCCCCTGCAAAGCAGGAATATGCATCTGTCCTGTAGGGGGATCGAACCTGCAACCTTGGTATTATCAGCACCATGCTCTAAGCAACTGAGTTATGTTTCTTTAGCTTTCATAATTTTTCAGTAAAATGCTAAAATCCTGCCATTCCTTTACTCTTCCTTTTTCATATTTCAAACTTCCCTGCTAGTTCCAGCTCTTATCAAAATGGCAGTTGCCAGTCCAAATTCTTTAGTATAAGTGAAAACATATCCATGGCAGTACCTTGGAGCATTTTAAAGTCATATAACGCCTATTAATTATTGTGAAAATCATTATTCTTTGGAGTTTTTTCACAAAATTACTGTCATTGTATATTTAGTTTTGATTCACTGAAAATTATATTTTAAAAAAATACAACTCTAGGATATGAATCCAAATATTGATATAATTCAGAACCAACGTTAAGTAAAACAAGACTCTGTAGTTGTATCATAACAATTAAAACAATTTGCATCAGACCACCAGAGACCACCAGTGGTCTGCAAACTTCATTCAGGGGATCTGCAGTATGTGGGTATGTGGTTGAATATAGGAAATGGAACATCCATCACATTTAATATTCATATTTTAAATTGCATTTTGATTGCTTATTTTATTTCTTATTGTTGTTGTTTAGTCGTTTAGTCGTGTCCGACTCTTCGTGACCCCATGGACCAGAGAACGCCAGGCACTCCTGTCCTCCACTGCCCCCCGCAGCTTGGTCAGACTCATGCTGGTAACCTCGAAAACACTATCCAACCATCTCGTCCTCTGTCGCCCCCTTCTCCTTGTGCCCTCCATCTTTCCCAACATCAGGGTCTTCTCCAGGGAGTCTTCTCTTCTCATGAGGTGGCCAAAGTACTGGAGCCTCAGCTTCACAATCTGTCCTTCCAGTGAGCACTCAGGGCTGATTTCCTTCAGAATGGAGAGGTTTGATCTTCTTGCAGTCCATGGGACTCTCAAGAGTCTCCTCCAGCACCATAATTCAAAAGCATCAATTCTTCGGCTATCAGCCTTCTTTATGGTCCAGCTCTCACTTCCATACATCACTACTGGGAAAACCATAGTTTTAACTATACGGACCTTTGTTGGCAAGGTGATGTCTCTACTTCTCAAGATGCTGTCTAGGCCTGTCATTGCCCTTCTCCCAAGAAGCAGGCGTCTTTTAATTTCGTGGCTGCTGTCACCATCTGCAGTGATCATGGAGCCCAAGAAAGTAAAATCTCTCACTGCCTCCATTTCTTCCCCTTCTATTTGCCAGGAGGTGATGGGACCAGTAGCCATGATCTTCGTTTTTTTGATGTTGAGCTTCAGACCATATTTTGCACTCTCCTCTTTCACCCTCAATAAAAGGTTCTTTAATTCCTCCTCACTTTCTGCCATCAAGGTTGTGTCATCTGCATATCTGAGGTTGTTGATATTTCTTCCGGCAATCTTAATTCCGGCTAGGGATTCATCCAGCCCAGCCTTTCGCATGATGAATTCTGCATATAAGTTAAATAAGCAGGGAGACAAAATGCAGCCTTGTCGTACTCCTTTCCCAATTTTGAACCAGTCAGTTGTTCCATATCCAGTTCTAACTGTAGCTTCTTGTCCCACATAGAGATTTCTCAGGAGACAGATGAGGTGATCAGGCACTCCCATTTCTTTAAGAACTTGCCATAGTTTGCCATGGTCGACACAGTCAAAGGCTTTTGCATAGTCAATGAAGCAGAAGTAAATGTCTTTCTGGAACTCTCTAGCTTTCTCCATAATCCAGCGCATGTTTGCAATTTGGTCTCTGGTTCCTCTGCCTCTTCTAAATCCAGCTTGCACTTCTGGGAGTTCTCGGTCCACATACTGCTTGAGCCTTCCTTGTAGAATTTTAAGCATAACCTTGCTAGCGTGAGAAATTAGTGCAATTGTGCGATAGTTGGAGCATTCTTTGGCACTGCCCTTCTTTGGGATTGGGATGTAGACTGATCTTCTCCAATCTTCTGGCCACTGCTGAGTTTTCCAAACTTGCTGGCATATTGAGTGTAGCACCTTAACAGCATCATCTTTTAAAATTTTAAATAGTTCAGCTGGAATACCATCACTTCCACTGGCCTTGTTATTTGCAGTGCTTTCTAAGGCCCATTTGACTTCACTCTCCAGGATGTCTGGCTCAAGGTCAGCAACCACACTACCTGGGGTATATGAGACATCCGTTTCTTTCTGGTATAATTCCTCTGTGTATTCTTGCCACCTCTTCTTGATGTCTTCTGCTTCTGTTAGGTCCTTTCCACTTTTGTCCTTTATTATGGAAATCTTTGTACGAAATGTTCCTTTCATATCTCCAATTTTCTTGAACAGATCTCTGGTTCTTCCCATTCTATTGCTTTCCTCTATTTCTTTGCATTGCTTGTTTAAGAAGGTCTTCTTGTCTCTCCTTGCTATTCTTTGGAAATCTGCATTCAATTTCCTGTATGTTTCACGATCTCCCTTGCATTTTGCTTGCCTTCTCTCCCCCGCTATTTGTAAGGCCTCATTGGACAGCCACTTTGCTTTCTTGCATTTCCTTTTCATTGGGATGGTTTTCATTGCTGCCTCCTGTATAATGTTACGAGCCTCCACCCATAGTTCTTCAGGCACTCTGTCCACCAAATCTAAATCCTTAAACCTGTTCCTCACTTCCACTGTGTATTCATAAGGGATTTGACTTAGATTGTATCTTACCGGCCCAGTGGTTTTTCCTACTTTCTTCAGTTTAAGCTTGAATTTTGCTATAAGAAGCTGATGATCTGAGCCACAGTCAGCTCCAGGTCTTGTTTTTGCTGACTGTATAGAGCTTCTCCATCTTTGGCTGCAGAGAATATAATCAATCTGATTTCGATGCTGCCCATCTGGTGATGTCCATGTGTAGAGTCGTCTCTTGTGTTGTTGGAAAAGCGTGTTTGTGATGACCAGCTTGTTCTCTTGACAGAACTCTATTAGCCTTTGCCCTGCTTCGTTTTGATCTCCAAGGCCAAACTTGCCAGTTGTTCCTTTTATCTCTTGACTCCCTACTTTAGCATTCCAATCCCCTATAATGAGAAGAACATCCTTCTTTGGTGTCACTTCTATAAGGTGTTGTAAGTCTTCATAGAATTGGTCAATTTCAGTTTCTTCAGCACCAGTAGTTGGTGCATAAACTTGGATTACTGTGATGTTAAAAGGTCTGCCTTGGATTCGTATCGAGATCATTCTATCATTTTTGAGATTGCATCCCAGTACAGCTTTTGCCACTCTTTTGTTGACTATGAGGGCCACTCCATTTCTTTTACGGGTTTCTTGCCCACAGTAGTAGATATGATGGTCATCCGAACTGAATTCACCCATTCCCGTCCATTTTAGTTCACTGATGCCCAGGATGTCAATATTTATTCTTGCCATCTCATTTTTGACCACCTCCAACTTACCCATGTTCATGGTTCTTACATTCCAGGTTCCTATGCAATATTTTTCTTTACAGCATTGGACTTTCCTTTCGCTTCCAGGCATATCCGCAACTGAGCGTCCTTTCGGCTTTGGCCCAGCCGCTTCATCAGCTCTGGATCTACTTGTACTTGCCCTCCGCTCTTCCCCAGTAGCATGTTGGACGCCTTCCGACCTGAGGGGCTCATCTTCCAGCGTCATAACTTTTATATGCCTGTTGTCTTTGTCCATGGAGTTTTCTTGGCAGGGATACTGGAGTGGCTTGCCGGTTCCTCCTCCAGGTGGATCACGTTTGGTCAAAACTCTCCACTATGACCTGTTCATCTTGGGTGCCCTGCTCGGCATAGTTCATAGCTTCTCTGAGTTCTTCAAGCCCCTTCGCCACGGCAAGGCAGTGATCCATGAATTTCTTATATATGTATTTTATTATGTTATAGTGTGAATTCTAGGAAATTACAATTAAAATACAACTAAAAATCATGCAGTATCTAGCACAGTACACTGCAATTGCAGCACCAGGCAGAACAACCATTAAGTTGTCTGCCAAGACCTTCAGCGATTTTCAAGTGGTCCATGGGAAATAAAAGTTTGAGAACCACTGATTTAGGCACTTCAAAACTTATTTCTAATGAGGCTATATGAAGTCTGTGTTGGGATTCGCAGGGTGATGAGTAAGTCTGCAGGCTTCAACAGGCTGATGCAATACTCTGTGAAGTGCTGGGTCAGAGTGACTCAGCAGGAATGTGATTGGCTATCACCTGTTTTAAAAGGAAAGCCTGTTCAACAGTAATGGTGGTTGTGCTGTAGTGTGGTGGTGCTGTGGTGGAGAGTATTCGTTTGCCTTAAGGAGCAGGTACTCTGTATGGACTGTTTTTGTAAATACCTGTATATAGCTCACATTAAAAAGACTGCACTGGAAGAACCTGGGACTCTGAGCGTTTCGCTAAAAAGCGCCGCGAGGAATTCGCGACAGTCTGAACTTTTATATCCATGTGAAAAATCGACCACATATATTACATTGCTAAGATACCATTGTAAAGTTCCCGTTTTGAAAATGTCCCAGCTTAGCTTATCTAGCAAGATTTTCCAAATCAGCTGACCATTTGTTAGTTCCTCAGCGCGTAAAGCAAATCACTACAGATCCTCAAAATCAGCTTTCCACATTCAGCTGCTTATGGAGGCCTAGTGACTCACTGATGTGTAAATAATTGACTCATCAAGCAAAAAGACACAAAAGCAAATAGATCAATATCCCACTTGCAAACTTGCTTACAGAGCTCAGAAAAACCTCAATTCACTTTATTTCCTTTATTTCATTCAATGAGTCAATTAACTCTGCAGAGCCTTATGATCTAATTCAGCATGTATAATGATCAACAATTGCTGACACTTTTGATTAAACTTTTAAATTGCCTCTTAATATAATTTAAACATGTGGGAGGGTGGGGCAGGGGCACAGCTATTGACTGAAGTATTCTAAAATGTAACACACTGACTCAAGTTCTGAGAAGCCCAAATAGCCACTTCAGGTGATGGGAACCAATCGCTTTTAATGTTATCTCACATCAGCGTCACATGAATTTTGTGTACACCAATAATCTCATTATGCCACCCTTGTTTTCTACTGATTGCAGGCATGATTCACATTTCTCTACAAAAATTTGCAGACTTCCACTGACAGAAGGCGCATAGTTGCCCAAAGCTTGTCAGCTAAATCGCTTGCTTGGATGAATTCAGGAACATGTCACCCACCATCATTAACCAGGACAAAAATCTGGGGACAGGCCAAGCACTAATCCCCTCCACCAACCTCCCTTGCATGCCAGGATGTAGTATGGTATTGGATGGAAGTGATCCTTTTCCATCTCTTCTTTCATTTAGCCCCAGAAGAATGCATGGAACAGAACCTGCAAAAGATCAGCTGTTTGGGTCACCACTTTGGGAACACTATGAGTGGAAATGCAATGTGTTTATAAGTAAACAAAAACAAATAGCTGCTATCCTCTTCTTGCCTGTTTTCCATGTGACTGGTAAAGTTTTGTTAAAATGGTACAGAAATCTAGAACACTGAGATATTTTTCTCTTAAAAATCAGAACTTTCTTTTTTTAAAAAAAAACACCCCGAAAACATAGCCTTTGAAAGGAAAGTTGTTAAAGTAATAAAGGGAGAAAGTTAGGATGGGTGCCTGGGGAGACTGCCCCACACATTGCATGGAAAGGGTAGATTTGACTGTGGAAGGAACAGAAGTGACCTCATCTGCAGGTAGACCTGCCAAAGCATAAGTTACTGGCTGCAGTAATTCTTCTTCTCCATGCCCCTTTGTTTCAATAGAATCCTTGCAAGTGCAAAGAACAGACACTTTGCCATCTGCATGGTGACTAAGTCAGCCACACTTATAAGGGGAAAGAAGCCTAGGGAACAGCCACCAAATGTAACCAAGTCACTTGTGGTACAAACGGCCAAAATTAAAGCCTTAAATTCACCCCTAGCTTTGACCCTACCATTCTCATATGTTGGATTTCTTGAGCCATCTGACCTGAGCCATCTGACTGCTGAGCTATCACTGTGTAACACAGTTCCTGACACCATTTACAGAATGTTTCCTGCGTCTCTTCTGGGTGATAGCCCAAAGTCCAACAATAAATATAAGACCTTGGCTAGGGTTGAACATAAAATTGTACAATTGAAGCTACAGACCAACAAAATGTTCATAAGCTTAAGCATAAAGGTAAAGGTAAAGGTACCCCTGCCCGTACGGGCCAGTCTTGACAGACTCTGGGGTTGTGCGCCCATCTCACTTAAGAGGCCGGGGGCCAGCGCTGTCCGGAGACACTTCCGGGTCACGTGGCCAGCGTGACATCGCTGCTCTGGCGAGCCAGAGCCGCACACGGAAACGCTGTTTACCTTCCCGCTGGTAAGCGGTCCCTATTTATCTACTTGCACCCGGAGGTGCTTTCGAACTGCTAGGTTGGCAGGTGCTGGGACCGAGCAGCGGGAGCGCACCCCGCCGCAGGGATTCGAACCGCCGACCTTTCGATCGGCAAGTCCTAGGCGCTGAGGCTTTAACCCACAGTGCCACCTGCGTCCCAAGCTTAAGCATACATTCATAGAAATGCAGGGAAATCATGGAGGAGAATGTGTTGGATCCTTGCTTTTCTTAATCTTTTCTTCCATGTCACCTTCTGACTTTATGCATACTACAGGGGGGGGAAAGAAGAATCCCAGCCGAAAAACCCTGTTCCATTTGTCCTCTAGGATCTTGCCATGCACTGATAACAGCCAACCCCTGAATTTCTAGGCCTGTTTAACTGATTGCCACACTTAATGGGCTGAAAAAGACCCCCTCCACCAAAACACAACCCATCACTAAGGGAAGCCAAGAAATCACTTGCTGCTAATGACTGGCAAAACTCCACTTGGCTGGGCCTTTTTCCAGCTCCCCCCCCCCAAAAAAAAAAACCACTCACCTTGTGTCTTTTTGAGTTTTTAAGAGAAACCAAATAGGTGAAATATGCCTCTTCCTAGAGCTGGCCTGCCCATGAGGTAGACTGAGGCAGCTGCCTTGGGCAGTGGAATCCTGCAAGGGTGGGGTCCCCACAGGTGTCCCTGCAGCCACTCCCAAAGAAGGAAGGAGAAGTGGCGGCAGCTTCTGGTGAGATCTTGCAGCTGCCACCACTTCTCACTTCTCCAGTGGCAGGGGGTGCTGCCCCCACTGCCATGAAAGATAGAAGTGGCTGTTGCTTCCAGGGAGATCTCATAGACTTCTTGTGAGATCTTGCCAGGAACCACACATTAAGTATAATGGTTTAATTGACACAGAAATGAAGAATGGCTGAAGGTATATTGAAAAGGTTTAACATGTTGTTGTTTTCCCATGAGGCTATATCAAAAGCAGGGAGCACTTTGAGGTCTTGCTAAGTTAATGATTAACTAGGTGATTGTTGTTTTTCTGGTAGCTAACATGTGAGTCTTGTAACCTTAGATCATGTGGTAAAGGCATTGAGTTGCAAATCTCCATTTTTAAGGGAGTTGCCTTTGTGTCTTTTCTCCCAAACTCAATGGAGTGAAAATGTAAAATAAGCTCTTTTGAAGGGTGAATAAACAGCCTGGAGGCAGGAATGCAGGCTGCAGAAAGAGAGAGAGAGACCCCTATGCTTTTATGTGTGTTTGGATTATTTCATATTTTGTAAGAGGCTGAGCCTGTGCTGGACAGTACAAGACATTGTATGATATTTTGAACATATCATTTGATGTATTCTGCTTTATTTTAAAGAGTTCTATCAGTAAAAGTTTAAATAATATTTTTATGGGTCTGGGCAATGATTTATTCCAAAAAGGAGTCAGTTCTTATGCTTCCAGTTGCTTCAAACTGTGCATTATTAATATCTGCAACAACACAGCCATGAGACCCTGGTAAGTGAGGCTTCAGCGGAGGGAAGGCAAAGCGGGGTGGGCCACCCCTGCCTCTTCCACCCCAGTTTCCCCAGTCCTTTCCCAAGCAAGGAACTCAACTGTTGAGAAGGACCAGAGAATAAGCAGGATGAGGAAGCAGAATAAATACAAGAACGATCTTTGCAACTTTTCCTTAACTGGAAATGATGCTGCTGAGTATGTTCAGGAATACCATTTGGTTGTCCCCACCTCCCTTCTCAGAGGCAAAATGTTACTGTTTGTAAGGAGGGGTCTTGCAGGAGATCTGTGTAGTGGTAGAGGCAAATTCAATTGTAATAAAAAGGGCCCAAATTATTATTATTATTTGTACCCCATCCATCTAACTGGGTTGCCCCAAGCCACTCTGGACAGCTTCTGACATACAATGTCTCTGCTTATTTATCTTTTTACATAAGTTCTGAGTTATGTCTCCTCCAAATAAAACTGAAACTCTTAAGGACTTCAGATTTCCTTTACAGCTGAAGGAAGAAAATACAAGAGGGAGAGGGAGAGAAAGATTTCATAAAAAGAGAAAATCAGTGCAATTGCATGTAAATGTTTACTGTATTCTAAAGTAGAAGCCAAATATAGAATAATTCTGATTCCTCTCCACACCCCTTACAAATTCTGCATTTTTGGATCCCAGCAGGAGCTCATGAAAACAGATACTTTGAAACTTTGATATTCCATTTCTGGATTTCAGTACCGATAGGACAGGAAAACTGTGTAGATAAATTTCTTTAATCTTAAATGCTGAGTAGATTATAAGATTTAAAGTAACCCCTCTGAAAGCTATATATTAACAGGACATAAATCCTCTTTTTCCTATTACTAAAATTTAAGAGTGGATATTTACATGTTATTCAAGGGGTTACGGAAACCTCTTAAGTGTAAGTACTACATGTGCATTATGAAATGGATTATTAATAATACATCCTTATCTGTCTTCAACAGAAAGAATAACCACAAGTATCTATGTCTCTCTTATATCTGTCTCAAGTACTGCTTGCATAATGCGTAGCGCCTCTAACTGTTAGACTGCTTCGTTGGTTAATTTATTGTTCAGAAGAGAGTAAGTAAGAAGCTATATAATGCTATAATACTTTCAATTGTATCCTCTACTTCACCTGATGTCAGCAGGCTTGTTTAAGGGGTGCATGTCAGGCTGTGTGGCACACACACCTCTGTTCTTCAACAACTCATCACTGCTGCCCAGTGCCCAGCAGCTGCCACCTGAAGCAGCTGAGCTGCCTCACTCTACCTGACAATAGAGCTGGTCTGATAGTAGATATTCTTCATTTAAAATGTGGCTTTCTATCAGATTTCATAAAAGTACACAAGTGTTTTACAGAAATTGCACACTGGGCATGTTCGGAGGAGTCTAAAAAATTATTTGTGTCCCTCCTCAATGTGAGGTTCAGAAGGTGGCAACACGAGAACTGGCCTTCTCTGTAGTAGCTCCCCATTTGTGGACAGGTTTGTCTGGCGCCCAGATTATATATTTTCAGGCACCAGGAAAAAACATTCCTTTTCAACATGGCCTTTGGCTGATTAATATTCTACAGCCTTTTAAATGTGCCCATGGGAAGGGGGGTATTGTTTCGCTCTTTTGTTTTACTTATTTTCATGTTTTTATCCTGTATTTTACTCTGTGAACCGCACTGTGATCTTATGATAAAGGGTGGCATGTAAATCAACTAACTAAATAAATTAAATAAAATAAAAAATATGATACTTTATATTGGAACCCCCTTCCACAATTTCCCCATAATGAATCAGATCCTAATTGGAAAACACATGAGTCAGAATTCTAAAATGCCAAGTCTTCCTCTGTCTAAAGGAAAGTTCTACAAACCAGTTAAATTATCCCTTCACGCCATCTCTCTCATCCC